>NC_134709.1:81803455-84203455 GCF_043290135.1 Rhipicephalus microplus | reverse complement strand
CCTTGCCTCAGACAGTAGAGAACTACCCCGAGTATTATCATAGATCCTTTCCTTGGCAATTTCCTGCTTAAAAGTTCGATAGATCTCTAGTGCGGACTTCTTAATCATGCCCATTTTCCACACGTCAGTCTCCGTTTCCTTCACTTTCTTCTTAACCGATAGTTCTTTTTGGTTTGGCCACCTGCTGTTTTCTAAGTACTTACCAGTCAACTTCCTGGTTCGCTTTCTCCATTTTGTATCGACATTCTTCATGTACAAGTAGCTGAAAACCTTCCTAGCCCAACACTCCTCCTTCATTTCTCTCAATCGCTTCTCAAATTTTATCTTGCTGCTAGCTTCTCTGCCCTCAAATGATGTCCATCCCATATCACCTTGTACTCCCTGATTTGGTGTATTCTGTGAGCTCCTAAAGCAAGCCTACCTATTCCACGTTGCTTAATTTCTAATCTTGCTTGAACTTCTGATCTCATGCACAAGACCGCATTGCCGAACGTCAGCCAAGGAACCATGACCCCTTTCCATATTCCTCTCACAACATCATACCTATTGTAATTCCACAGTGCCCTATTTTTCATGACTGCTGCATTCCTGTTACCTTTAGTCGTCACGTATATTTTATGTTCCCTCAGATACTCGGTCCCATTGCTTATCCATACGCCCAGATATTTGTATTTATCTGTTATCTCTAGCGTGACCTCCTGTATTCTAAGCTCACTACCTTCGTTGTCATTGAAAATCATGACTGCTGATTTTTCCTTACTGAATCTAAAATATAACCTATCTCCCTCATTACCGCAAATGTCCATCAATCTCTGCAAATCTTTCTTGTTGTTGGCCATTAGCACTATATCATCTGCGTACATTAATGCTGGTAGTGCCTGATCAATAAGTTTTCCTTGCTTGACTAAAGAGAGGTTGAAGCCCAGTCCACTTCCCTCTAATTTTGCCTCTAATCCTTGTAGGTACATCATGAATAATAAGGGTGACAGGGGGCACCCCTGCCTAAGCCCCCGTTTTACCTCTGCAGGCTTGGATACCCGTTTTTTCCACTTTATAACTACCTTGTTACCTTTATAGATACCCTTTAAAAGATTAGTGACTACATGTTCCACGCCTAGTGTGTCCAGTATTCCCCACAATTCCTCTTGAACACCGCTATCGTACGCTCCCTTGATATCCAAAAATGCTAGCCACAGGGGCTGTGTTCCTTTTCTGCTATTTCGATGCACTGCGTCAGTGAGAACAGATTGTCTTCCAACCTCCTGTGTTTCCGAAACCCATTCTGCAGTTCCCCCAGCACCCCCTCATCCTCTATTCACGCCTGCAGTCTTTCCTTTAAAATCGGCATCGCCAGCCTGTAGACCACTGATGTCACTGTTATAGGACGGTAGTTGTCTATGTCAGCTTTGTCCCCCTTTCCTTTATAGATCATGCTCATCCTGCTAAGTTTCTATCCATCGGGAACTTCACCATCGATTATTATTGTGCTCACTGCCTCTCTCAAAGCCTGCTTAGACTTCGGACCTAATGTCTTTATCAGCCTAATTGGAATGCCATCTGGGCCTGTTGATGTACTACTAGGAACCCTTTTCTCAGCCCTTTCCCACTCTTGTTGTGAAAATGGAGCCATTGCACCGCTTGATTCGTCCTTGTCTATTGTGGTGCGCAAAGTACTTTTTTGTTGAAATTTTTCTGTCACCCTTGTTCTTATATATTCAATAGCTTCGTCCCCTTCTAGCCTAGCACCTTGGGCTGTAGTTATAAAACTCTGCTCTAGGCTCGTCTCAATTCTTAGGGAGTTTAGATGGTTCCAAAATTTCGCAGCTGCCTTTCTATCTTTTTTATGTACTTCTGCCAGCCACTGAGCTCCTTTTCTTTTAATCTTTTCATTGATCAGAAGGGATGCAGCCCTTCTACAGCTTAGAAAGGTTTCCCATTTTCTTTCAACATCATCTGTAGGTTCACCCCGCTGCTTAGCATGTCTGTGTTCCCTAGAGGCTTCCTGACGTTTTGCTATGGCTCTCTTAACTTCCTCATCCCACCAACTTTTGGGTTTGTGTCTTCTTTTCCGGGGTGACATGTTACGCGTCTTAGCAAGCTCTAGCTCAAAGAGTCTAATTAGATTCATGTATGTCCACACTGTCTTATTATCCTCCGTGATTACTTTCTCAATTTGTTCAGTGGCTATTTCAATTTGCCTTTCTGGATAAAAATTTTCCTGTAGTTGCTCATCTTGTCTCCTTCCCACTTTTACTGCTCTTCCAAAACTTAGCTTGATACGTTTGTGATCACTACCCAGACTTCTGGAGCCGCCTTCATCTATGTGCATTCCCCTGAGCTTATCATACATCCTATTTGACATCAGTGCATAATCTATCGTCGACTGCAGCCTTCCTACCTCCCATGTTATTTGCCCTTCACACTTCTCGGTACTGTTGCAAATGATCAAATCAAGCCTTTCACACATATCCATGATCATTTTGCCTGTCGGGTCAGTATACCCATCTATATCTTCTATGTGCGCATTCATGTCTCCTAGTATAGTTATCTCGCACTCTCTTCCTAACTCCTGAATGTCCGTTGATATACACTCTATCATTGCCTGGTTTTCCTCTCTGGCCTTTGCTCCCGTCCGCAAGTACACGAAACCAAGGAGTGTCATTTGACCTGTCACTTTCCCTTTTAGCCATAAATGTTCCTTGCACTCCTGCTTGACCCTTTGTCAGTCTGTACTTTTATGAATGAATCCCCAATACCACCCCCCTTTCTGCTGCCTTCTGTTCTATTACAATATTCGCACGCGCAGTCCGGATTGTTCGGAGGTTGTTCCATGTCCCTCAGATGTGTTTCTACAAAACCGTATACCAGCGGCCTTTCTTCCCTTAGCTGTTCTTCTATCTCTTCCTACTTCAGCCTGTTCCTACCACCCTGCATGCTACCCTATGTCTTAATTGGCTCGGCGCTCCTGGCTACGCCTATTTATGCCCCGGGCTCGACCTATTTTAGATATTCGTGCCACTTTGGAATCGTATCTGTGCATACCACCTGTCGAAGAGTCTCCCTGGTTGTTTTCCTCGTTACTAGCTATCCTGCACCCCGAAGGGCTCGCTTTCCCCCAAAAAAAGCTACTGTGCGTCCTGCAAGTCGCCAACCCACCTCATGACCTAGCCGCCCATCGAAGTGAATTCTGTCTCGTTGAAAACCACCCCACCTATGCACCTCTCTGTTTATTTCCACCACCTCAAAGCCTTTCTCTCGACTCATCCGCCATATCTCTTGGTTTGCGTTGACAACCGTTCTTTGCAGGTTGCTATCACGCACCGGTACCTCCGGTATCGTGCATATCACTACCTGTACCTTAGAAGTGGCGCGCATGTCATTGACGCCTTTCGCCAGTTTGGTTGCTAGTCCTGCTGTATCTTCATTTACGACATCGTTTAAACCGCCTGAAATTATCACGAGATTTCGTCTATCAGCTGTAGTTTTCAGTTTTGCGCTCGCTTGCCTCATGACTGCTTCAAGCTTGCGTCCTGGGAACGCCCCTACTGCAACCCTCTTGTCACCTCTTACCCTCTCCTTGATGGCTTCTGTGCATCGATTTAAATTCGAGTCCCCGGCGATTATCACATGCTGTGACTTTTCAGCTGGAGGGTCCTGCACCTGAGGGCTACTTGTACCTGCGACGCCGGCTGCTTTGTCCCCTCCCAGCCCCACCACTACCTCGCTGAAGCTGGGCCTTGCGACAATTGAACCAGCTGAACCTGTTTTTTGCAAACTTGCTTGCTCTTCCTTCTCCACCGTTCTGGTTGCCCGTTTCCTACTGTTCTCTCCGTAGGCCTCTTCTTTGTTCAGCTTCGCTAGTGCGTCCTCGGCGGACTTCAGTCTTTCTCCCATTGCCCTCGTTTTCTCTTGCTCTGTCGCCAACGCAGTCTCGAGCTCGACGATTTTCATCAGCAGTTCACTTTGGGCAACCATCATTTTCTCCATTTTTTTCTCAACCTCACATTGCCTACACTTCGCGTCAGCCTCTTCTCCATCCGCTTCTACGCTTGGGTCCACTTTCAAACCCACTCCACATCCTGAACACTTTACAGTCTTTTTAACCATTTCTTTCTGACACCAATTGTCCCTATACTCGATAATTACTAAACTCGAGCCCTGCACTACGAAACAAAAGAAAGTCTAAGCTCTACTACAAAAATTTGCGTGTTCAATGTATGCGCACCTCCCCCTTGGGGTGGCAAAAGAAAAAAAAACAACAAAAAATTCAAACACACACTCCCGCACTAATAAATACCTGGTGATTGGCCCCCGAAAAAGCCGTAACATAAAATAAGCGCTACGAAGATTTCAACCGCTGCCTTATAATTATAAAGACAAGCTCAAAACAAGCAAAAACACTTATCTGCGCAGTCGATCCGGAGCGCTCAAAAAAGACGTCCATACACCGTGACAGCCCGAACCAAATTGTCGGTCGCGAGCGCCACCGCGCGGAGCTTGTTTAAAACTAAAGGCAGGCCAACTCCGCTGGGAGCGCGAGCAATTCCTCAGGCATCTATCTAGAGGAGGCGTTGACAAAACATATTAAAGAGAGCATTTCTTCTCCCCCCCCCCTTTTTTTTCTTCTTTACAATGAAATATTAACGAGAAGAAAAGAATTGCAAGAAAACAAGAAAAAACGCTCAATTAGTGTTATTTAACAAAGATCGTATTTTAACACTCCTTAAAATTTTGGGGAATTCTTTTCAAGGGCAGCAGCGTTAGTAAGGCAATTCCAGCCTTATTCGATGACATCTGGGAAAAATGATTTGTGAAAAGCTAGAGTGAAACCGTCAAGGCGTTGAACGCTGTTAAAATTGAACAGGCGGCAAGAAGTTGGAGTGGGTGCAAGTAGCCTGCGGATAAGTGGTCGGCAGCATCGACCTCATAACAGATACCGCAGGGAGACTCCGAGTAGAAAGCACGCATGTCTGCCGAGCAGCAGAAGCCGCCGCCTCCTCAGCAGTACCCGGATGCCCTCGCTCCCGACAGCTTAGAGGTGTGGCAGCTTGGGCTAGTTGGTATGGCATGACGGTAGTTATAGCGCGAGAACAAAACGACGACACAGAGACAAGAAGGACACGAAAGACACTTAGTGCTCGTGTCTTTCGTGTCCTTTTTGTCTCCGTGTCGTTTTGTTCTCGCGCTATAACTATCATCCCGACAGCTGCCACAGCTGGGTGATCGCGGCCGCCGTTTCCTGGAACGTGTTCTGCTGCTCGCTGCTGCGCCCCGCGATGCCCGCCATGTTGCGTGCCGTGGGAGAAGCGTTCCCCACGAGCACCAAGGGCTCGGTCGCCTGGTGGAACGTCTCCATCTACAGCTTGGCATACACACTGTGTTAGGCGCGAGCACATTGTTACATTGTTTTGGGGCTTCAAGTCCGGGTTTGATATTCATGGCCTCTTCTTTTTTTATTTTTTGTGCGGGTGTGGGTTGGTACGCGCACCTGACAGTGTTCACATGTAAGTAGTCCCCCTCTATCGCCTTCTTCTCTCCGTGTCCGTCACGACTCCATCATTCAGTTATGGCCGCCATTAGGTGCCTGGTGTTTGAGGTGTACAGTTACAGGGCTGTCATCAGAAGAAAAAAAAATTAAATTTACCTAGTTATAGAGTGACAAGAAAGGGAACAACATCGGTGTTCGATTGTGGGTTGCTTGTCCCTGTAGCCTTAGCGCTTGTAATTTATAAGTAATAATCAATACCAACAAGCTCGCTTTTGCGTATTGCCCGATCTTTTGGTTTTACCTTTTGTTTAGGTTCCCCAAAATAAAAAAACATTATTTTTTTATTACCAGCACATCAACGTAGCCGTTTTCCATACACATTTCAAATAAGTGGCTGCAAGACGCCAGCAGCTTCGTTTCTTCTAGTTGGAAGCCCCGAAGACGTGTAAAGTGAGCAGGAAAGAGAGCAGTTATCAGCGTCAAACGAACGCCGCAGAGTGATGTATGGCTCGACTACTCATACAAGCGTGTATGAAGCATAAACAACAATATGCCTACATGATAACTGGGTAGAGCGAATGTTGGGTCATAATTACCGGGCTAAAATAAACGTGTCGTTCACGCGACATGCAATCTTTGCAGCACCGGTGGCGTCAACGCTGAGCCGCGTCGCCTCCTCGCGTTCGCTATCCGTCGCGGGCGCCATCTTAGTTGGAGCGGGCCAAGTGATCTGCCTCCCCCTGGACAGTCTCGCCGCCATCGTTCCCGTATTGTGCAGTACGTGCTAACACCTTCTACGTCGCTAGGAACGCGAATGGCTTTGGTCAACGAGATGCAAATAGAGTCGGTCCAGGACCGTAGTACATTGCGTATACAATCTATTGAGGTGGTCCTTCAAACGCAAGTGTGCGGACTTCGGAGAATTCACCACACAGCATCTTTGAAATGCGACGGAACTGATTTATGAACCCACTTCGGCGTGATATGGCTGCAAACGTTTTGTTTCAGTTTTTTGCGACATATGTACGCGAGCATGACCTCTTTCTGCAGTTTTGCGTATTTGAAGAGAAGGCATAGCTAGAAACAAGTTGGATGGGGCTGCAGACGGCGCAAGTTATTGATAAGCCCTTGAGATCAAATTGGCGCTACGCTTTCGTTTGACCAGATTCCTTCACTAGTTTGACCATTCTCTACCACAAAGGAACAAGAAGAGCCACCTAACTCAAGCTGCATGTTGTGTTATTTATGATCCCCTTTCTCCCTTGCTTTTTTTTTTTCACCGCAAGGGGTCCCTGATCCATTCAACTAGTCCAAAAGGGGTCCCCGAAACGACCATGCCTGGAAATAGCTGATATAAGGCATGCACGCAAACTGTATGCGAGATCATTTTAAGCATCAAGTGCTGTTTGCTCCCGTTGGTCGGCTACCTTCAAGTCTCCTTGAGCCGATAGCCATAGCCGTTGTTTCTTGACTTAAAAGGGAATATTCGGCCATCAAAAACAACACGATATCATCTGGGCAACCATACATATCAGCTTTACAAACTTTTTTACTGCCTAAAGAAATCATAAGAAGCGTTTTCCATTTATTGCCAATTTTTTCAGTGATGCCGTTGCAGTATTTAGGATAGGGGTCGGCGACCTTTTTAGGCGGAGGGCTGGACGGTAAGTCGGGGAGTGCAGGGAAGGAAATTTGAAGAATTCACAATAATGCTCAGAACTTAATTAGAAATGTTTATTTTCAGCTGGCGCATCAGTATAAGTCAACCAGAGGTCGTAGCGGCCCTCTGAGCTAACCACAGTTGACTAAAAACGGAGTTTGAAAATGTTAATTATAGCACTTCTTAACAGTGTGGCGGGTTCGTTAGTATGAAACAATGGTCGTAGGACTGGTATGTTTGACAAAAATTTGCGGGATCCCGCAGGACGTATTCGCCTTTTAATTGTCTAACCACTGTCCCGAAGAAGGTCGGGCTCTTCTCTTGGAAATACTGGCAGCCGCAAAGTTCCTCCGCTATGATTTCGTCTCCTCAAGCTTTACGCAAGCACTCCTGTTTTGTAAGCAAACCGCGTGGTCATCGTAAATGAACGCTATACCGGTTCCTTATATAGGCTTCGCTAGCGGTATCTGGGACGACCCGTATTTGGAACGTCTCCTTGGGACATTCATGACAGTTCCTGTAAAGAAGGATAATCTTCGACCTATGCTGGCGCCAACAATTAGACAAGTAGTCCTGGCTTTAGTAGATTTTGTTGTTGGGCTAGTTGGTGCATGTTACACCAAAATTGGACGACGCAGACCACCAGGGAAGAATAGGGTAAAGGAAAGAGCGTCAAAGCTTTCTTAATTCGTCTATTCTTCCGCAGTGCTTTGCGTCGTGTAATTTTCTTGTGGTCCTGGTTTCGTCAAGACAGTAGAGCAAAAGACGAGACCCTTTCGCGAAACGTTGGTTCCATCGCTACCACCTCTAACATTATTTTTCATCTTTTCAAGCATGGATATTTCGCTGAAATTCTACATAGTTCCCGTACATGTTGTGCGCATTCAAATGAAATGCTCTCTGGCAGGTTTAGGAACGTCTCTGTCCGTCGTGGTGGACGAGATGGCGTTGCAACTTCATTTCGCAAAGGGGCGCCAACAGGCGCTTGCTCTGTACGGGGCGGCGTTCTCTCTGTCGGCCATCGTGTACCCGCCGGTGTTCCTCGTCCTGGTGGACACCTACGGCCTCAACGAAGCGCTGTTTGTCTCCGGCGCCCTTTCCCTCAAAGATTGCCGGATCGACAGTTATCACCAGGTACGTGAGCAGTCCCGTTCATGGGTCGGAAGAAAACGTGGAGCTCACTTAGACTCAGCCATGAACTAAATTTTGTCCTTCTGGCTCACTTGGACTTAAACTTGCCAAAATTTTTTCAGCTGGACTCACTCGGTCTCTGGCTCATCAAAATATTGCTCACTCCCATGTGCCACCGACCAACCCAGCCCAGCTTCTTACCTCCAACCAACCAACCCAGCTTCTTACCTCACCTGAGCATCTAAGTTTATTTCCCCGTCACACGTTTGCTTGTCTGTTACTCTCAATCACCAACGGTTGTCTTTCTTACGTGCCAAAGGCCCTGCCCATGCATATTTCTTCTAGATTTCGATTAAGATATCGGGTGAACAAAATTGTACATGTGGGCACAACCGCGCCTCTGCCAGACCACATTTAGGGCGATGAAAAATACCGCAGCAGCAATTAGCATTTTGGTTTTATTTCATTATATTGTTGCGTGGTTGTCGCAGGGACGAAGGCAGGAGGCGGCTTGTTCAAGATGAAACTCTTCGTTTGTCCGAACTTGTGGCCGAGTAATAGAGAGTCAGATTACTGCGAAACACACTGTACAATGATAGCGGCGATAAGGGCGTCGGCCTTTGATAATATGGTCCATGGCAAGGCACGGCGGCATTTATACATGCGGCGTCGAACGTTCGAGCACTATCACTAGTGGCCGCGTTCGTTCTAAAATCAACTCAACTGTTCGCATATGTGCGCTTAAGCTTGAAAAATGACCTCAAGTCGATTTCAAATGTTCGCAGACATTCTGGCGCGATTTCAGCAAGACCCTGTTTAGAGGTGAGATAGGCCGGCATTATAAAACACAGAAAACAAAGCCCTCGCAGGGGCGCCTGCGCAAGTAGGCGTTTGGTGTGTTGCGACACCACGGACCCGAGCTAACGGGGGAGGTTTTGACCCCCTCCCACGCCTAGCCGTGCGTGGCTTTGCCGTGTCCGGGGAAAAGGGGATCCTTGGGGTTGAGCCAATGCTAAGTGATTGGACCTGTAAGGCTCCCAGTGGCGGCAACACACCCCTTTGACCCCGGCTTCACGTAGACGGCACCCTCGGATTTACCATCCCGGTGGGAATCGGCAGTCGCCTTTTCCTGTCTCCACCTCACATCTTCGTATTTTCTTTTAATTTAAATCTTTCCTGTCCTCCACTCACTTCCATTGACTTCCGTGTTTCCTGGCGGCAAGGGTTGACCCTGTGTGGCTATCTTACCTTGGATACACCATATTCGGTTATAGTGGTGGCGTACAGCTGGCGTCTGCAGGGCCTGTACTTACAGACCCTGCAACGTCCCCTTGTAGGACTCTATGGTGGGTGGCTGGCGCTGCTGCCGAAAGTAAACATTTACACATGGCTAGTTCCTTCCCCCCCCTCCCTGATCACCCTCAGAAAAGAGGGCGCACCGATGAAGTCTTGCAGTTTTTCGGTCACAAAAAAGTATTTTTCCCCGACTACGAGTTATCCACGCTGACACATCCGGCAAATGAGTGCGAACACTTTCACCTCTTCTAGTTTCAAAGTCTTTGACGGAAATCTTTGGCCCAGGATATAAAGCATCGAGAATGGCAAGTGGTGACCTCCTGTTGGAGCTCCGCGACCAGAAACAATATGAGAGACTGCCTAATTTAATGAAATTCGGAGATACTAAATTAATAGTACCTCCACACTGAACCATGAACACCAGCCGTGGCATTGTTTCAGATGATGACCTGTTAGGGCTGACGGAGGCTGAACTCCTGGAGGGTTTTAGCGAACAGAAGATCATCAACGTGAAACGAATTAGGATGAGGCGTGATGGCAAAGAAGTTCAGAGTAAGCACCTGATACTTACTTTCAATTCAAGTGTACTGCCCGACTCCGTTGAGGCTGGGTACATCAAGCTTCGAGTGAGGCCATATATACCGAACCCTCTCCGATGTTTCAAATGCCAGTGGTTCGGCCACAGTTCTCAGAACTGCGGAGGCCGCCTAACTTGCGCGAAATGCAGTGCTGAAGAACACACATCTGATACCTGTGAAAACTCTCTTCACTGTGCGAACTGTAACGGGGAGCATGCCGCATACTCACGGTCATGCCCATGCTGGAAAAAAAAGGAAATTGTCACAATTGAAGTAAAACAAAACATTTCATTTAGGGAGGCACGAAGGCAGGTGTCCTACCTACCAGAAACCAGCTTTGCCGAAGTGGCGCGTCAGGGGGCAGCGCCATGACGGCCCCCGGCGCCTGTCTGGCACACGCGTAGTGAGCCAGCGGTGACGCCATCCGCCTCCTCGGCGGTTGCAGCCAGTGCTGCTCCGCCATCCAAGAAAGACCCACCAACCTCCGGGCTGGGGGCCGCGAAGGTCTCGTTTTTTGAGGCGAGGCCCTCGAAACAAACGCAGCGCTCGCAAGAGCGCGTGTCCAGCGCCTCGCTAGAGGCAATGTACACAACACTGAGCCAGCGCCTAAGGATCGGCGCAACTCTGTCAACCGATCCAAAAAAAATCTCGTGTCACGGCCCCTGGAAAGGGTCCGTGAGCTAACTTTCCATCCTTGAGCACACAGCACAAAACACATCTAAAATGGACACACAAATACTACAGTGGAATACCAGAGGCCTATTTAATAACCTAGATGATATCAAAGACTTGCTTAATGACTATCAGCCAAATATGTTCTGTGTTCAAGAAACTCATTTAAAGTCAACTCATGTGAATTTCTTAAATAAATATGTGGTTTTTCGTAAAGATCAAAATGGTGGCGATTTCTCCTCTGGAGGTGTGGCCATCATTGCACAAAGAAGCGTAGCATGCCAGCACAATGTGCTACAAAGCTCTCTTGAGGTTGTGGCTGTTTGCGCTATTCTATTCAACCATCTTATATCTATCTGCTCGATATACATAGCCCCTGACGAACCATTCAATAAAACAGAGTTCGAAAAGCTTATTGATCAGCTTCCAGAACCACATGTTTAATTGGAGATTTTAATGCTCACAGTTTGCTATGGGGTGATACCAAATGTGATGCGAGAGGTCGTGCAATAGAAAACTTTCTTCTCGCATCTGGAGCCTGTCTGCTCAATAAGGCAGAGCCAACATACATACTTCAGTACCACACACAATACATATTCATGCATAGATTTAGCCATTGGGTCAGCGTCACTCCTACCTAACTTAGATTGGAAAGTTATTAATAATCCATATGGAAGTGACCATTTTCCAACTCTTTTAGTAGCAAAACAACTGGATGACCAGCCGTCTTATCCTAAAGAGTGGAACTTTCATGTTGCAAACTGGGTGAAATTCAGAGAGCTATGTACACTACACCTCGAAGAGGTAGACCATTTGGAAGTAGAAGAGATGGCAGACTATATTTCTGGATATGTTCTTTCTTGTGCAAAAAAGTGCATACCGCTGTCCAGGAATGATAAGGTTAACACAAAGCCATGGTGGAATCTGGAGTGTGAAATTGCTAAAAAACGGCAAAACACAGCATGGAGAACTTTTTCTCGCTATCCAACAGCAAAAAACTTGATAACCTTTAAAAGTTGCAAAGCGAATGGCAGGCGTGTTCACCGTATAGCCAAACTGGAAAGCTGGGCACACTATATATCCTCGATAAACTCCTGCACAGACGTCAGCAAGGTTTATAATAGGGTGCATAAACTTAAAGGACAAGGCCCAAATCCCTTCCCTTTGGTGAATGACTGCGGTGATACAATAGAAGAGCAGGCAAACGCTCTTGGCGAACACTTCGAGAAAATGTCAAGCTCAAAAAACTATACCACTAAGTTCTTACGCCACAAAAGCATCGCCGAAAGTGTTCTGTGCCGGAACAAGCCTGAATCGGACGGATACAATAAACCACTAACACTATATGAACTGAAGCTTGCCCTTGGTTCCTGTGGAAGTTCTGCTCCTGGTTCTGATACAATTACCTATGAAATGATCAGAAATCTCCCTGATGAAACCCTGAACTGCCTTTTAGCACTTTACAACAAGATTTTCAATACCGGAAAATCACCTTCTGCTTGGAAAGAGGCAATAGTACTACCATTCCTTAAACAGGGCAAAGATCCCTCTTCGGTAAATAGTTACAGGCCTATTGTCGTCACAAGCTGCCTACTCAAAGTGTTTGAAAAAATGATTAACCGCCGCTTGGTTTATTACTTGGAATACAACGGCATATTGGACCTGTGCCAGTCTGGTTTCCGTACAGCTAGATCCACAACTGACAATCTTGTCCTCCTCGAGCCGTATATACGTGACGCGTTTGTACACAATCAATACTGTCTGTCTGTTTTCTTTGATCTTGAGAAGGCATATGATACTGCCTAGCGATACGGAATCCTGCAAGATCTACTGTCTTTCAGAATATGTGGCAGGTTGATTACCATCTTAAAAGATTACCTGTCTGAAAGGAAGTTCCGTGTAAGAATAGGTACTGTGTTATCGTGCACATTTCTTCAAGAAAATGGAGTGCCACAGGGAGGAGTATTAAGCTGCACACTATTTATTGTTAAAATGAACTCTCTTCGCTCTGTTATTCCACCTGCGATATCGTACTCTGTATACGTAGACGACATTCAAATTAGTTTCAAATCGTGTAACTTGACTGTATGCGAACGCCAGATACAGTTAGGTGTTAACCGACTTGTAAAATGGGCTGACGAGAATGGTTTTAAGTTTAACACTGACAAGACTACTAGTGTGCTTGTCTCGAGACGACGAGGTGTACATCCTCACCCCTGCATACTAATTAATGGACAAAACATAGTCATTGCGAAAGAACAAAAATTCCTCGGTGTAGTTTTTGATTCCAAACTCACCTTCATCCAGCACATAAAACAGCTGAAGTTAAAATGTCTCAAGACCATGAACCTTTTAAAGATTTTATCGCATCAGTCGTGGGGGACAGACAGGCACTGTCTAATATCTGTTTCGAAGCCTGGTTCTGTCACGCATAGACTATGGATGCATAGTATATCAGTCAGCTTCAAGGACAGCACTGAAAATGTTGGACCCTGTATACCACTTAGTCATCCGGCTGGCACTTGGTGCCTTCCGTACCAGCCCTATTCACAGCCTTTATGCAGAGTCATATGAGTGGCCACTAGACTATCAGCGCACATATCTAGGAGTCAACTATGCAGTTAAGATTATGTCTCTGAAGCAGCACCCATGCAAAACACTTATGAACGATGTGTCTACTACCCAGTTATACCTAAACCGTCCTTCTATCGCCCAACCATTTCCATTGGCAATGTGGTGCCATCATCACCATTTCTTGATCACCGCGCCGCGCCTCTCGCGCAGCTGATGCTAGCTCGAGCTGCGCGAGGATTAGAACAAGCTAGCGGACTTGGTGTGTCGGACGTGGAAAGCCACGCGGCTCCGCTTCAGGCGTGGAATAAAGTGGCGAGATCGGCACGGCCCCATCAGCCGCCTTCGACGCCGTCTCACGTCTCTCTTCTCTCGCCGCTACATTGGTGACCTGGAGAACACGCCCTTCGCCGAGCGGCCCGCTGCCATGTTCCCGCAACTCTGCCCGCCAGTGCCGCCGTTCCAATAGACCTACCCCAAGGTATGGTTCATGCAGCTCGATGCCGTTCTTGCGTTGAATGGCGTCACGGACCAGTCGCTGATGCACGCCATTCTTCATGACGCCCTTCCGGTAGAGTTGCGTCATCTCTCTCCCACTTCAACCTCCAGCCAGCAGCCTTACGATGACCTCTGCTCTGCGGTGCTTGCCAGCTATGGCCTCACCTACCACCCGCTGCCGTTTACACGCGACTTTCAGGTTATCCCTGCGTCGCAGCGTGCTGGACCCTCCGGCCCGAAGCTCTCATCTGACCGCAACCTAACTTCCCCGACAACGTCTCCCTCCAGCTTGGGTCCGGCCACTAGCGCAGTGAGTCTCGCACCCGGTCACAGATCCGACGAGGTTCTTGAAGTCGTTTCTGCTGCCGACAACCTGCCCACCACGAAGTGCGTTTTTTCGAAGTCCTCGGCCGATGGTCCTTCTGGCATGCTTGCTACCTCCATGTTTTCCACGAAAGCGACCGGCGCTGCACTACTACCACCGAGCTACGCGGCCATGCTCCAGTCAGCACAAGCCTGGCAGCCTCAATTCGACCCGCCACTGCCCCCGTTCCGGACCTCTCGCCTAGAGTCCTGGTTCGAGGAGTTTGCGGTGGCCTTGTATCACAACGGCATCTGGATCCAAGAGCTCATGTATGAGGTATTGGAATACCATCTTCCACATGACCTCAAACACCACCTCACATACTTCTCCTGGAGCCCTCGCCCGTATGATCACTTGCGAGATGCCGTGCTCAAATTTTACGGCCTTAAACATGCTCTTTCTCCCAAAAATGACACAACTGCACCTGGCTCATCACCTTCCAGGACGCCTCTCGCCCCACAGCCAGTCCAGACCATTCCCCATTCGGCAACTGGCCACATAGATTCGACACCAGCCGCTGCCCCGTGCACCGTCGCATACGCTGTAGAGACTTGGTCGGCTGAACTGTCTGTCCCGGGCGATTCGACGACCTCAGCTGGGCCAGCTGACCTTCCTGCAGACTACCCGCCTGTCCCGGCACCTGTGGAGGCCCGCGACACCACTCACACTATGGACCCAGAGCCCGCTGTGACACTGTACTCCATCAGTTTCCCCCGCACACCGGTGCCTGCTGCTCAAAACCTCGTGGACTGCCAGCACCTACTAACATCATCCTCGATGTGTCCTACAGAAGTTCAAGCCCCTGAGCATGCACGGCTGAAAGTGCATAATGCTGTGACCATGTCAGGAAATCCCGAGGGCCGCACGCCTGGCTCACCACAGGTGGAGCACACCGTGCATGCCCCAACAGATGCGCAGTTAAACCAACCCTCTGAGCCGGCTCGTTATCACTGTAAACCATGTCGCACTTCATCGGTCCAAAGCGTACCGTTTCCAACTTATCTGCACCCCACTCGGCCGACCAGGCGGCCGCCGCAGCCGGAAATGTGCCACCGGAAGCGACGGTACCAGCACGGTAAACACACTACCAGGGTTGACCGCACTCCCCATCGACGTTCCCACCAGCTCCAACAAGGAAGTAACACTAGACCCTCTGGACTGGCCGTACTACGCGCATGCTACAGTTCATCTTTTAAGCATCAGTGTCCGAGTGCGCGCGACAATCGACCGCACCGAAACGGCCCGTGTGTGTTCTCGGCCCTTGACCATTTTTCGCCTTGTCGTTGGTACTCGCTATCGACAAAAGTGTCCCTTCATCACGACCCTCGCCCGCTCCTTCCAACAGCGTGCCTGCGTAGCCACCCTCGTCCGCTGCGTCATTCCCAGTGTCGCCCGCCAGAGACCCGCTGCTTACCGATGGCCCATCAACGTTGACAACCTGGACTTTCCAAATGAACACTTTTTGGATTGTCGTTCATGTATATAGCTTTTGTCACTATCTTTCTTTTTTTTTCATATGCCTTCAAATCGCGCAAAGCGCTAGGGGGGGAGCCCTGTGGTGCCATCATCACCATCATCATTTCTTGATCACCGCGCCGCGCCTCTCGCGCAGCTGATGCTAGCTCGAGCTGCGCGAGGATTAGAACAAGCTAGCGGACTTGGTGTGTCGGACGTGGAAAGCCACGCGGCTCCGGCTTCAGGCGTGGAATAAAGTGACGAGATCGGCACGGCCCCATCAGCCGCCTTCGACGCCGTCTCACGTCTCTCTTCTCTCGCCGCTACAGCAACAAGACCTGCAGTAGAAAAACTTGCAATTTTTTTCAATGACTTAGAGGAAAGTGACCATGTCGAACACATTCCTCCCTGGCAGCAGTGTCCAGTCACTTGTGACTGGTCTTTCAAAGACATCATAAAGAAAAATTGTCCAAGTGCACTCATTGAGCAACATTTCTTGGCCCTTGAACAAAAATTTCGTTCAACCGCGTTCTTCTCTGATGGCTCAAAGCCTCAAACATCTGTATCTTGTGCAGCCTATGGACAAAAGTTTTCGGACACCAGAACCATGCATACACATACCAGCATTTTCACAGCGGAAGCCTATGGTATCCTGCTTATTATACAACACATTAAACAACACAAGATACAAAAGTCTGTAGTGTACACTGATTCTTTAAGTGTTGTCAGGGCCCTGTCCTGTGGCAAGTACAGCAAGAACCCTATTTTCAACAAGCTCCTTAACGAAATCTATGCAGCCTACAACCTAAAACTCTCTATTGTTATTTGCTGGGTTCCAGGTCATTCTGGAATTGCGGGCAATGAAATAGTGGACAAGAATGCATGACAAGCCACTGGTCGGCAAACCATAGATATAACCTCTGTTCCGGGTGTAGATCTAAAACTTGTTGTACGTAGAGGTCTACGCAACCACTGGCAAGCTGAATGGGACAGAGAAGTCGACAACAAACTCCACCATGTAAAACCCCAACTGAGAAAGGTTATCCCACAAAAACTCAACATGTTCGCTGAAGTCACTCTAACACGGCTCAGAAAAGGCCACACTTATGCCACACATAAACACCTTTTGACAGGCACTGATCCACCTACATGTATACACTGTGGAGAGAGTCTAACCGTTTTGCATGTCCTCATACAATGTCCTGTGCTTCATCAAGCACGACTGACCCATTTCAGGGAGCTCTATCGATATCATATCCCACTTCATCCAGCGCTGTTTATATCACTTGATGCAGTGGTTGACCTTAAGAGATTTCTTCGTTATCTTGGGAAAGTCAGATTTTTAACAATGATATCATTCCATCCTAGCCACCAGCCTGCGCCTCAAGTGTGAGGTACCGCCTGGTGCATAAAAAGTATGTCTGAGACTTCGCAGTTCTTGCTCAGGCAAGGACTTCAGCTGCGAAGGTCTTGGGCCTTGCAGAATAATTTATCATAAGAGACTTCAGCCAACGAAATGAAGGTTTCTTAACAAAGTTGCATTCTTTTTAAATGCACCGTGTTTTAAATGGTTCGTAGATATTTGCTACACATCATTTGTTTTAATTTTTAAACTAATAACCGAAATGAAAGAACACTTGTACTGGCGCTCTTTGGCCTTACATGTCCTTGCGCCAATAAAACTTAATGTAATAACGTAATAAAGAAAACAAAACAGCATGACTGACAATATACTAATCTGTTCATTCTTCACATTACTTGCTCCAGTTAGCACTTCAAATGCCCATCCTAAGCCTTTAATAGGCTCGAATCTTCACAGGCCCGTGTGGCTACCACCGGACTTTCCGCTGCCACCGTTGTAGCGACATGAATCCGATGTCGTGGTCGAAGTGGATGCGGCGTCGCCTATCTCACCCGTGGAGAAGAGTGCGAGAGGAGACTCTGCCGGAGATGCTAAAGGTGTGGCCGCTGTCGACAAGCCGGACTCAAACAATGTTTGTATTAAAGCCAAAGCATTAGATGCCTTGATAAGCGACATATTTGGCCATCGGCGTCTTCAAGATTTGGCGAGACCTGACGATACTTCGCTAGGCCTGCGTCGTCGTCAACGCGAATCAGGGTTGCCGCTGGTACTTTGCGCCGAATGGGCTACTTTTCCGCGTGTTTGGCGGCGAATATTTTCAGTTGGTGCCATGATTATTCTTCTTGCTACACTTAAAATTGTGGTTCCACTGCTTGGAAGACGGTTTCGTTTATTCAATAATAGTAAAGTCACTGCTCATATTGACGCAAGGTAGGCTGACAACTATAGTAGCCAGCCTCTGAAGAGGACAACGAAGTAGTTCTCTGTGCGCGTGCTCTGGTGTTCGCATTTCTGGCCCTTGGGTTACGAAAGAGAAACGCCCTATTTTGTACCTTTGTGCCTGTGTCTTTGTGACATTTTCTGGTGGAAGTGCTGGGTACGGTAGATGATACGGTCCCCTGAGAGCACTCCTGACGCAAGCCCATCGAGTAGCTCAGCCGAGCTTACCCCTGTGCACGTACGTTCCAGCCGTCGTCTCCATGGACTCGAGCCACAGCACGGTTTGCTGCCTGAACGTCAGAGGACTATGAATCAAACACCGCCCAACGTCACCGCGCCAGCACCAGCGCACATGGTTATCAACCAGCCCAAGACGCCGAAAACATTTCACGGAGCTGCTTTTGAAGATGCCGACGACTGGCTCGAGCATTTCAACCGGGTCGCCGTCATCAACGATTGGACCCCAGAGCGTAAGCTACGCTATGTGTACTGCTTCCTGGAGGACTCCGCGAAAACGTGGTTTGAGAACCATGAAGCAGCGCTTACGTCATGGGATGAGTTTCAACAGCAGTTCCTCAAGGCATTTGCCCGAGAGGACAGGAAAGAGACACCGGAGCGTGCTTTAGAGACAAGGGTTCAAGGCCCTAACGAAAGGGTGACGACCTACGTAGAGGACATGGATCGGCTTTTCAAGCGTGCGAAGCCCTCTATGTCCGAATCCAAGAAAGTTCGCCACCTAATGCGTGGCGTTAAAGAAGAGATTTTTGCCGGCCTGATTCGAAACCCGCCTGCGACACTTGCGGAGTTCCACGAGGAAGCCACTGCCATGGAGAGGGCCCTTCAACAGCGTGCCAGGCAGTATAACCGTAGTGTAAACCCAAGTGAGGTCACTTCTGTCACTCTCGGCAATGACATCAGCGCGTTGCGAGAGCTTATCAGAGCTCTCATTAACGAAGAGCTACAAAAGATGCAGGTGACTGCTTCACCTGCAGAGCAGCTCTCCATTGCGGAGATGGTACGCGCCGAGCTACGGCAAGCCGTTCACGCTCCCCAACCATCCGAGGCGCCACAACAGAGGCACTGCGTCGAGATGAGCTACGCGGAAGCAGTGCGACGTCCTCCATCGTGCTGTTCAACCAGCGTGTTTTACCCCAATGAGCATAGGTCTTGCCTGCAGGCTGAAGAAGGTTTCTACCCAGTGGGCTGGGTCGCAGATACGTACGGCAGGAGGCCATCTTCTTACTCCGGTGGGGCGGTGCACAGCGCGAGGCAGTATTCACGGATTTACGTATCTCGGAGATTTTGTAATACTGCCGAGTTGCTCGAGGGACCTAATTCTCGTACTGGACTTTCTGCGCGATAATGGGGCCGTGATTGATTTGCAACAGTCGCAAGTGACGTTTTCTATGGCACACGCTTTAGCGCGCAACCCTCACGACAGTTACGTCAATGCTTTGAGAATTGTTGACGATGACGTCACGTTACCGCCGAAGAGTAGCGTGTTCACCTTGGTAGCCTGCGACGTTTTTGACTAATTCAACGACTATGAAGGTATTGCAGAGGCAAATATCCCGCTGCTGCTCAAACGAAACATATGCATAGCCCGATGCCTTGTTCGGTTAGAGAATAAATGCTCTCGATTTCTGCGGACCAACTTCAGCAATGAGTTTCGGCACGTTCCTAGAGGGACTACTGTCGCTTTCCTCAGTGAAATCGCCGACTTTTTCGATATCGGCACATTGGATACGACTTCACCGCATGCAAAAGCTTGTGCTGACCCGGGAAGCCGCATTCACGTTAATCCAGACTTGCCAGATTCACGAAAAGAGCGGCTGCTAAACCTTGTGAGGGAATTCTCGGACTGCTTCTCCACAGCATCGAAAGTTCAGCGTACCACCGTTACAAAACACCGCATTGTTACCGAGGAGTCGGTGCGGCCTCTTCGCCAACATCCATACCTGGTGTCCCTGAAGGAAAGAGAGGTGATTAAGCGTCAAGTTCAAGAAATTCTGAATGATGACGTCATCCAACCCTCGACAAGTCCGTGGTCGTCACCTGTTGTCTTAGTAAAGAAAAAAGACAACACACTACACTTCTGCGTGGACTATCGACGGCTCAACAAAGCCACGAAACGCGACGCTTACCCCCTGCCACGGATTGATGACGCCTTAGACCGTCTACGCCACGCCCAGTTCTTTACATCACTAGATCTCAAGTCAGGGTACTGGCAAATCGAAGTTGACGAGGGCGACCGTGAGAAAACCGCGTTCGTGACGCCTGACGGGCTCTACGAATTTAAAGTGCTGCCTTTCGGTCTCTGTTCCGCTCCCGCCACGTTTCAACGCATGATGGATACTGTACTAGCTGGACTAAAGTGGCAGACGTGTCTTGTATACTTGGATGATGTCGTTGTGTTTTCAACTACGTTTGACGAGCATCTTTCAAGGCTAAAAAGTGTCCTCACTGCAATAAAGAGAGCGAACCTTACTATCAAGCCCGAAAAGTGCTACTTCGGCTATCAGGAACTCGTTTCTCGGCCACGTGGTTAGCCCGGGGGGTGTTCGACCAGATCCGGAGAAGTTGGCTGCCGTTGCCGATTTCCCTCGTCTTGAAGACAAAAAGGCTGTTCAGTGATTCCTCGGACTCTGTGCGTACTACCGCCGTTTTGTCGAAGGATTTTCGAGAATTGTGGAACCTCTTACAAGACTGACACGGCCAGATGTGCCTTTTGTATGGACGGAAGAACAACAACAAGCCTTCGTAGAGCTGCGCAATCGACTGCAGACAGCTCCAGTGCTGGCACATTTCGACGACACTGCCAACACCGAGATCCACACAGACGCCAGCAACGTGGGAATCGGAGCCATTCTAGTTCAATGGCAGAACGGCGCAGAGCGTGTGATCGCTTACGCGAGCCGCAGTCTTACAAAAGCAAAGGCTAATTACTCTACCACCGAAAAAGAGTGCCTAGCAGTCGTTTTGGGCCATCAGCAAGTTTCGACCCTACCTATACGGCCGGCCATTTCGAGCGGTCAGTGACCACCATTCACTCTGTTGGCTTGCCAATCTACGGGATCCATCAGGCCGCCTCGCCCGCTGGAGCCTCCGCCTTCAAGAGTACGACATAACGGTGGTCTACCGATCAGGACATAAGCATACAGATGCTGACTGCCTGTCTCGTGCTCCTATTTCCCCGACGTCATCTGACACTGATCAAGATTTACCATTTCTTGGCATCGTCGATGTGGTGCGGATGGCTGAGCTTCAACGTGAGGACACTGAGCTACTTCCTGTCATCCAGCATCTTCAAGGAGAAGATGTTATCGTGCCACGCCGACTCTCGCGTGGTTTGACTACGTATTGCCTGCGGAACAATGTTCTCTACAAGAGAAATCTTGAGAGCAGCCAGGAAACTTTCCTTCTCGCCGTTCCAATGGCACTGCGTGAGGAAGTTTTGCAGGCGTGCCACGACGATCCTTCGGCTGGTCACTTAGGCTTTGCTAGGACATTAGCGCGCATCCGACAGAAGTACTACTGGCCACAGCTGTATTCGTCCGTTCAGCGCTATGTCCGCACCTGCCGTGACTGTCAGAGGCGTAAATTTCCACCCGCAAAGCCCGCCGGTTTCCTCCAACCTTTAGATCCACCTCGAGCACCATTTCAGCAAGTAGGAATGGATCTTCTTGGTCCCTTCCCTACGTCATCCTCAGAAAATAAGTGGATAATTGTCGCGACCGACTATCTGACTCGCTATGCAGAAACCAAAGCTGTGCCTAAGGGAACTGCAGTTGAAGTCGCCAGATTCTTTGTCCACGACATTGTTTTGCGCCATGGTGCACCTGCTGTTCTCATAACCGATCGCGGAGCAGCATTTACGGCAGAGTTATTGCAACAAGTCACCAAGCTGACGCACACCAACCACCGGAAAACAACAGCTTATCATCCCCAAACAAACGGCTTGACGGAGAGGTTAAACAAAACATTGGCCGACATGCTATCTATGTATGTTGATGTAGAGCACAAAACGTGGGACGAAATTTTGTTGTACGTCACGTTTGCTTATAACACCGCTGTGCAAGAGACCACAGACCTAACACCATTCGAGCTTGTTTATGGCCGTCGTGTCACAACACCGTTAGACGCTATGCTCCCCGTAGACCAGGACAACAGCGGAAATGACAGCGTTGATGACTTCGTTGAGAAAGCCAAGGGAGCCCGCCAGCTTGCACGGAACCGCATTCGCGCGCAGCAAGATATCGACGCTCGCCGTTACAACCAAGGCCGAAGGAGCGTCCACTATCAACCAGGTGACTATGAATGGGTGTGGACACCAGTTCGACATCGTGGGCTTTCGGAGAAGCTATTGCGGCGCTACTTTGGCCGGAGGTAGTTCACCAAAGCTCCGACACCAGTTTAAACCGAAGACGTCCACGTCCAGAAGTAGTTCATGTAGTACGGATGAAACCGTACCACGCCCGCGAGTTATGAACACTTCGAACATTTTCCTTATTATCCACAACAGTGTGGGCTTTTTTTCATTGACGTGATCATTTTTTTTCTTTCGTGGCCACCTCTAGCATCTCAGTCAATCGACCGGGATGGTTGCTCTTGAAAGGGGGGAATTGACGCAAGGTAGGCTGGCAACTATAGTAGCCAGCCTCTGAAGAGGACAACGAAGTAGTTCTCTGTGCGCGTGCTCTGGTGTTCGCGTTTCTGGCCCTTGGGTTACGAAAGAGAAACGCCCTATTTTGTACCTGCGTGCCTGTGTCTTTGTGACAATATTATCGCTCCGATTCTATTGGGCTACAAATTTGGCGATAATAATAATTGGCTTGGCTACTTTGGGTACTTTTTGGTTTGAGTTCTGGTGCTTTTTCGAATCCACCCAACGGCAACCCTGATGCGAATAATGCAATAAAGTGTAAGTTGTATAGAAGTCGGTCAAAGGTCTAGTGCCACTCAACTGACACTGAGTGTATTCGGCGTAACGAAACTCGCACCACATCAATGAAGCATGACACTATTATATAAGTCACAGATTGCCTAAATTTATGACATAATAGTGATGCCATTCTCGCAGGAAATCGTCGCTTGGTTAAAGGTGGCCGGATCACGGAGGGTATGCAAAGTCACATGGTGTGCAGAAAGCTCATGTTGCTTTCGATCCCAGAGACAGTTTATTGATTGATTTATTGATTGATATGTGAGGTTTAACGTCCCACAACCACCATATGACTGTGAGAGACGCCGTAGTGGAGGGCTCCGGAAATTTCGACCACCAGGGCTTCTTTAACGTGCACCCAAATCTGAGCACACGGGCCTACAGCGTTTTCGCCTCCATCAAAAATGCAGCTGCCGCAGCCGGGATTTGATCCCACAACCTACGGGTAGCGGTCTACGATGGCTTGCCATTGGTTGCACCGTCGGGCGTTGGTTCAATCTCTACTTCAGTCATGAATGACCTCGCGCGTGGCGTGTACTGTACGATGATATGACATCAGTCCAGACTCAATCAAGAGGAGAGTGTTAATGCATTTAGGTGGACTAGCTGCTTGTGAGCTAATTAGTCCGCAATATAGACTACAGACGGTAGAGACTACAGAAAACGACACACAGAGTGGTTGTCCTGTGTAGCCCGTAGGGCATTTCGAATGAATGATGTGTGTGGGTGTGTGTGTGCTTCGAGTTGTTGACTAATTTACCTCACGCTTGCAGTTACTATAGCGTACTGGTGAGCTCAATCAGTAGAGAGGCTGCTTGATATGTGGGGTTTAACGTCCCAAAACCACGATTTGATTACGAGAGACGCCGTAGTGGAGGGCTCCGGAAATTTAGACCACCTGGGGTTCTTTAACGTGCACCCAAATCTGAGCACACGGGCCTACAACATTTTCGCCTCCATCAAAAATGCAGCCGTCGCAGCCGGGATTCGAGCCCGCGACCTGCTGGTCAGCAGCCGAGTACCTTAGCCACTAGACCACCACGGTGGGGCGTAGAGAGGCTGTCCTGGAAAGGCGTTGGTACCAGGTTGGACCCCTGGACCAGGGTGCATTTTTCTTTGTCTAGAAGTTCTCGTTTTCTGAGAAATCTATACTTATTTTCTTCGTGCTACAATAGGGTAATTGACAGTTAACCCTTTCTGTAGCGTGTGTTTGCTAGTATTATAAATCCGCTAAAGACAAAGTGATATCAAAATTGGCGCGGCGCTCCCCTCTTGGCCACACCAGGAAACGGACAACTCGGTCGGCGTCATCCTGGTGTTCCACTGCGCCCTCACGTCGCTGTCAGTCACTGCCGGAGCAGTGGTCTACGACTACGCCATGGAGGGAGACCGTCGCCGATCCATTCCGGCCACCGTCGCTCTAGTCTTCCTGGGCGTGGGTGACCTGCTCGGACGCGTCGGGTACGAGTCTGCTCGCAACCGGGGAACACCGCAAAGTACCGCTGTATCTGTTTTCAGAAAACCAAATGGAGTTCTTACAGTAGTGGGCACACTTTGAGTCAAGAGGCAAGCATAGACACAAAAATCTTACAGGGCAATGGAGGTACAGCTTATTCTTCGGTGACTTAACATAGATAAGTTCAACTGATAACATACATGTAAACATAGAAAATATGCATATATTACAGGCATATATACTAAAGTTACAGCATCATATGCTGCAGACAATGGTTACATAATCAAACAAGCAGAAAATAATTTATTTACCAATCAACCGTATGCATATTGGTGTTGTAATTGACAGTGCGGCAAGTTCCAAAAATTTCGCACAGTCGTTTGCAACACAGTCGAGGCGTCTCGCAGATTCCATAACTATAACTACATCATAAAGAACTACCTTGAAACGCACATCTAGTTAAGAGGTCATGAAGCACCACCCAGTATCGGGGGGGGGGGGGATGCGTAAGGGGGCTTACGTGTATTTTTTTAATCTTATTGCTTTGTGATCACCTCGTTTTTTTTGTACATGAGCCGAGTGGCAAGGCCTCGTTCTGTTGCTCTCGTATTGAACATTGCAGGTGATGGCGGTGCAGGCGTTCCTGCAGGGCGGTGTGCTTTTTTCTCATGGCTCTGGCCGAGGAGATCATTATGCTGGTGCTAGTCTGTTTCGCCCTGGGCTGACTGAGCAGCACGCTGGACGTGCTGCCCGTTCCCGTGATGCAGCGCTTCGTCGAGCCAGACGTCGCGGGGAAACGACTGGGTCTATGCCGAGGCGTGTCGGGCGTCGCCCGCCTACTCGGTCCGGTGTTAGTCAGTCAGTATTGACTCTTTTACGGACGGGTTTGAGTGCCACCATGTGTTGGGCTGTTAACCTTTGTGCTTTGTATCGACCTTAACAACTAACAGAGCAGTGTTACGGTAGACACACATGAATTAAAACGGTTGGGTTAGTGCATACGATATTTTATGACCTTATTAATTCACGTCGTCATACACAAAAACAAGAAAACATCGGCTTAAGTGCCCAAGTTGGCGGTGTTCAGATGTCTTATGGAAAATAGTATATAGCAGGAACTTGTTACCGTAGGTACGCGCATGGATGGGTGGAGGGGGCAGGGTAGAAGACAGTGGTCCCCCCTCCCCCTAACCGCCAAAAGCAAGCGAAGAGTCTGTTTCACGTTTTTACTCAATGAGACCTAGCCGTGAACTGACACAGGTTTTTGACACTAACGGTGGCCGAGCACATCTGGAGTTGCGTTCTAGGAACCTCAAAAATTTTAAGATTGGGCGAATTGGTCGAAGTTCGTAGTCTAAAGCAGCGCGAAAGACGGAAGCACGCGACGAGGATGACCCCGGGACAAGGCGCTGAACTGACGATTGACAGGTATTTTACTTCAAATCGGAAGAAATATATACACACAATTTCACACATAGTGGCAATACTGGATGCACTCGCAAGTGGCTGTTTCGGTGCGTGTATTTCTTTCGGTTTTGTAATAGACCTGTCAGTTGTTAGTTCAACGCCTTGTCATGTACTACTCTTTGGCTAGTGTTTTCGTCTTTCACACTGCCTTAACTATGGTCATGGAACTTCTTACTGTCCACCTTTACTTCGGGAAAGGCGGGGACCAACAGGAGGACATTGTGAAAAGTGAGACATCGCTTCATTTTTGTTTTTTGCATCCACTGCGATGAATCGGAAACAAAGGTTTCGCAGTGCATCAATGCGAAAAATGAAAATGCCCATGCTAGTTACTATGGTACAGGTGAACCAGCGCACTAAAGAAGCATTCACACACACACACGAGTTGGCGAATAAACTCATGAGTAAAACTCACTTGGACTCATTAAGACTTAGATTGCGTTTCGTCTTACTGACAAAAAAAATACGCAGGTAATGTAGCGCTAATGTATGTATGTTCATGTGTAGGTATTGGTGCAGTTCGATATCCCCCGTTATATATACATCCTGCACTATGTAGTCCTTGTGTAGGCGCTGGGGCAGACCTAGATCCTGATGCTCAATGCAGCTTCGCTACCACGAAATCCGAGGAAGTGAGTAGCACAGGCAATCCAGTAATTCTCTCGGGAAGCCTAACTGGAAAGTGATGGAACTAGCTGCATGCTGGAACACTGCAGGTTGCGCACTAAAAATCAGCCAGCTGTTCCTGAAAGTGAGGCCAACTAGGACTAATTCTCTTTTCTTAAGACTTTCTTTTTAGCTTTTAAAGTCCTGATCCGGGCTGTAAGTCCGTTTCAAAGGGCAAGACCTCAGATATCATCATCACCATAATCATCAAGCGCTTGCTTACCAAGGCGGTGGCGCTCTTTTGCGCGGCGCACGAAAAAGTCGGATTTGTCAGAAGCGTTTTTCGCCATTTTGAAGGAGCCCTGAACCACTTTTTCAAGTAACTATGCAATGAATCTCCTGGAAGAGCTTATGGCCTCACGAATTTAATGGCTCAAAAATTTTAATCCGTCCAGTGCGAGTGAAGGTACAAAGGTTTGTCGCATGCTGGCATTGCATTCTCTCTTCTCTCGTTCCGATGTAAGCGCTGGAAGCTAAGCAGGGAGCGATGGCAGGGCCACAGAAAAACGTCACGTGCGCTTTGCGACCTTGAGCACTTTTCTTTTTTTCTTCGAATGCGCGGCCTTCTCAGTGTGATCGCGCGCGCACGCGTGGACAAGTAGCGGCCTCCCGCGGTGATCTCTATAACAAGCGAGTGCGCCGTGTTCGAATCCGCCAATGAGTGATAGATGGATCGTTGACGTGTGATTTTTGGGCATATAACGTGATTTGTCGAGAGAAAAGAGAGCAACTTTTTAGCTGACTGATAATTTATTGTGAATTCGAGACTGCGTGCTGTGCTATAATATTTGGCTCGCGTGTTGTCGCGAGCCTGTACTATCGATCGGCAGCGCTTTCTAACCATGCTCAAAAAGTGTTGCAGGGCCGCCCATTTGAGGAAGTCATCGGTATTCATTTTCGGTTATTTCTGTAGTTTGCATCATTTAAACCTTGTTAGTTTATTTCGCTCTGCTGAACATTGCTAGTCCTGTTGAAGGCTTGTATGGACCACTGCTGAACCATGCGACATGAAACGGTGGGTGACGGCTGCAGTTGCTGGGTGGTTCGCGCCAAATTGATTACATATTGACTCATTTGGCGACGAAAATATCCAGTAGGTGCCATGGTTATTTAGTAGTTACTTTTACGTTTCGAGTTTTACTAATTCAAAATGGTTTTATTTATTCATCAATAGTTAGGACTCCGTTCATAATACCACTACAAATTGGCGATAATAATAAATGAACGACTACATTGGCGACAGTTGGCTTGAGTTCTGGCGCCTTTTCAATTCCGCCAAAGGGCAAGTCTGTGGTAGATGGGCAAGCCGCGCCCCGAAAGGGCTGCGCACATGAATGATTTTGTATTCTTGCTTTCTTTCTTCAGAAACCCCGCCTCTTAAAATGAAGGATTGCTTTCGGCACGAACCAACTCGCTTCAAATCGAATTTATTGTTGCGTGCAGTGGTCTTTCGCGACAGCGGGTCCAAGTCGTACAGACCGATGTTTGTCGTGTCCGGGTGCCTGTCGCTCCTGGCCGGCGCCCTCTGGCTGCCGGGCCTCAAGAAAGAGTTCGACAAGGCTCGAGCAAAGGCGGCGATCCCGGGAGTACGTCTAAGGGTCCGCGCAGTTGACGTAAGCGCCGGCACTTTTCGTGTGTTTCTCGTACGGGGAAATCATTCAGCAGCTATTGCACTATCGGGGAAAGGCGGGCAAATGAAGTTTTTCGGCTGCGTGCGTGACGAACTGTAAACTATTTTACCTAAGGTATATGGGCACCGCCTTCTTGGGTTGTTAAGCCAGTTTTTTTATGTTTTTGTATACTTAGACGTGAATTAATAAGGCAATAAAACACCACATGTGCGAACTCAGCCGTTTTCATCCGTGAGCATCTATCATAACTCTGGTCATTTAGTTGAAGATGCAAAACAAACAAAAAGGTTAACAGCCTAATATGACGGCACTGAAGCCTATTCGTAAAATAGTATATACTAGGTTGTAACTAAATGCGAACGTGACTGTGAACTTCGCCCTCGAAATCCCGGCGTGCCTGCCTGTCACCTGTAATAAACGGAAGTTTGATACCGCTCGAACTACGCACTTTTCTTCTGCTACTGTGAGTAAGCTTCGTTACTCCCTGAAACATTGTTATGGTGAACAATGATGTCAGAGACCTAAAACCGCCGACGCAAACGTGCGTCCGTGTCGGAAAATCAACTATCTGAAACGCTGGACAAGTGATTGATGCTATACGCACGAAACTGAGAAAGCGCTATTGCATGCAACATTTATCCAAGTACTCTGTGGAAGGGGCAGCGAGTGGGCTGACATTTTTTTTTTTTTTTTGGTGGGAGGGGGCGGGGGTTGTAACCGATAACGGGTGCAAGCAAAGAAGGCTTGGTGTGTGCGCGTTGAAGTACTATTTACTTGTTTTTTTTTTTCTACTGCATTGCGCAATGCTTCCTCTCGACTTTCTTTCATCCATGCCGGGAGCGTTATCCACCTGTTTATTGCGGCGCAACACTTCAGCTGTCGCAGTCTACAACGATGGTCATGCGTTCACATGCAGGCAACAAAGTTATATGGCAGCCTGAAAAGTTTTGGATTCCCCCCTATCCTGGAGACATTTTATTCTACTTTATTTTTTTATTTTGGGAGTAAGAGGATGTTCACTGTGAATAAAAAGAAGCATATTGTCATTGCTTTCGAGTCGTCTTGCGCAAAAGCATAACGTATTGTGTCATTTTGTTACACATCTGTGTGTCTCTCTTTGCAGATAAATGCAGAAGTAGCCGGAGAAGAGACTGTCAATCAAGAACATGACGCTTCGCAAGCCGGTCGAGCCGAGCACCACGCTGCCTTACCTGGTGCAGGTGGTGAACCACATGCAGGGATAGTCCGACATGCATTGTCTTCACAACTGAGGAGTGAAGTTGTACACGCTCGGCCCTCTGCAGAAGACGCTGCTTGACCAGGGCACGTGTAGTGATGTAAGGGTGTCTTCCGGACGATGGGACACCCACCCAAAGAACGCCGCTCTACGCCGTCCTGGCACGTGACGTCTATGAACGCTAAAGACGAACGCGTAGTGCCGACGTCGCGTCAAGGTCACGTTGACTGTACCGTTGAGCACTCATCATTTGATGTCCTTTGTATGGAGACTATATGGTGGAAAGTAGGAGAAACGCGATTATCGTAGTTACGTATGCGCGAGATATAAAGCGCTCTTCAGTTGCGGTTGGGACAAGTCTGGCACGCTTGTCTTTCTCGCGTGACGTGTTCGCGTGACGTTACTTCATGATACATAGTCCCTGTCGCACGCTTGTATCTCTCGCGTTGCGACTTCGTGCAACTTCACTGATACAGTTATTACCGCGCGTTTGTACATCTATTTCAGGCGGCGTGTTCACACGACGTCACCTATACGCAGTTGTTCTCGCGTGCTTGTCTTTTTCACGTGTATACTATTCGCGTGACGTCACTAATACACAGTTCCTGTCGGGACGTGGGGCCGTCTCTCTCTCTTCTTTGAGCAATTGAGGTACAAGTTTGCGCCGTCTTCACCGACTAACTATATACTAACAACATGTGGTTTGGCGTGCCATAGTTGCGATATGATTGAGAGGCACCCCGTAGTGAATGGCTTCAGAAATGTCAACCGTATCACGTTCTTTTAACCTACGCTCACATCGCACAGTACACAGTGTCTTCGCCTTCACACCCCGACTGGTACGTGACAAGACAGACGCACGCAGTCATTAAATTTGCATGTGCATTTTGATGTGTTGGTTCACGGGACCACATGATGCATTGGCCGGAAGCGGCCGACACTGTCGGAGTGTTCAAAACTTACTAGCAGGTCAGTAATGGTGTATAGCTCGTTGTTGAGGGGCCCTCCCGAGTGAGAGACAGTTACGGCGGCGCGTTTATTATACCCCTGTCACATGTGGTAACTCAAGTGGACTTTGAGCGAGTACGCTATGCAAAGTACACTTGCCGGCAAGTATGTTCCCCAACCTCACTTCGCTGCAACGAAATGTGTAGCCTCGGTACCAGTGGCTTGCACAGAAATACGGTATTGTCTAATGCGGCGATCACGCTATTTTAAGGCCATTGTTTTGGTTCTAAGGAATATTGCTGTGTATAAAAGAAAGTCATGATACAACAGGAAATCTCGCTACTCTTACCCTCGGACAGTTTGAGGCCACGCGTGCCAGGGGGATGCGGCAGCACACGCTGTGCAATGGCTGCGTCCGTCGCGTTGTTTACTTCCTTGCACACTAGCACATGTGTAGGTGAATCGTTCTCTAGTCATTTGCGGTGGCGTGTGCCACTGCATGGTACTACTTCCACGAAGACTACGTGGTCTGATGATGACACACCGGTGCAAAAAATAACAAATATATGTTGCCCTATAGATTCGTCAATCGCCACTGTGATCGTTTCCAAAGTACACTTCATTTTTTTTTCTTGAAGCAGTGAAACGCAAAAATGACACTTCGTGAGCGTAAGCACATTCACTCAAAGTGCTTTTAAGTTGCCATGCCTGACACGGGTATTAGATGCGAAGCAGCTGTTTGGCAAGCCTGTGCAACGCTGTTCCTCCGTACGCCCTCAATGCGAATGCTCGCGTCTCGTGCCGGCCAAGGAAGATTAAAAAAAATTAAAGAAAATTTTTTAATCCTCCTTGGTGCCGGCCCAGGAAGACACCCGCAAAACTGCCACTCCCCTACCCCTCTTTCGCCTCGCAAGGCCGACTAAAATCCGACTGCTCACACTGCCCTAAAGGTAAAATCCGGCTGTTCGCGCTGCACAACCGTTCACTGGCCACCCCGTATATGTCAGGCGCTAGATCTCGCGTTCACGAAATTCAGTCGAGAGCGCCTCACTTTCGCTTGCTTGATGCGCGCCAGCGTCAACGTCGTCGCCAGTGTAAGCGTTAGCGCACGTTGCTTCGCATCTACACATGGTTCCCTTCAGCGGGAGATGGTTGAAGTTTTTTTCTCCTTTAAGCACTCCGCGATAAATATCTGAATGTCTCTTACTTTCTTTACTAACCTCTAAAGCGACGTTGTTCGGTTCCTGTCATATTAGTGGGAACTTCAGTACAGCAGAATGTGCTTGCGTCGCAAGCGTATACGTTGCTCATCAGTCATCACCTGTTATCACACCCACTCGACTGCCCGCGGTGTCATACTAACGAAGCACGTATAACTCGTTTGCAAGGGCGGAATCAATCTGTTCAAGGAAGAGAGACCTCGCAGAAAGGGATGATGGATGAGGTAGAAGCACACAACGCGAGAATTCACTAATTCATCAATGACTCGTTTGAACAGGGCGGTGGTTGTACGGCGACACTTTGCCGCCTGCCGGCAGAGTTGCAAGGCTGTACAGTGACCATAACACTAGAAACTCGCTAAATTTTCCCGATACTTTGCCTGTATTTATAGTTGCTATGAAATTCAAAAGAAAACGACCCAAAATCAACATTTCTGCGGACAAACAAACACTTGCTAAAATACTTTTCTTTTTTTTGCTGCAACCTTGACGAGTGTTAGTTTGCTCGCGAGAAATGTTAACTCTCTTCTCTAGACAGTGTCCCGTCGAATCTACGACTAAAAAACCACCATTAAACAAACTGTCACTTTATTATTGTCAGTAATAATTAGAAGTTGTTTAGCATCGCTAGGTATACGAGCATCATAGATGTCTGAGCGAAACCTGCGTAGCTTATCGTTTGTGTTCGCGAAATTTCCACCACACTCCTCTCTGAAGCCAAACGTTGTGCGAGTTCGTACAGTGGAATGCAAATTTTTCAGTACAGTTTTGTTCCGGTGCTTTGTCTTTACCCAAGTGACATGCGTGAAGACACGTTCAACCAGTGCATTCGACGCTGGGCAGGAAAAGGCATGCCAGCGCGTACAGGGCAAGTTCCTTGTAGGGCTTCTCACCAACGCCATTTTTCCAACTTGAAAATCCCTGCCCAGAATGGTGTGAAATCCTCCAAAAGTATGCTTTCGAAGACGTCCTCGTCACTCCAGACATGCATAGCGATTCTCCTGCATTGTATTTAATAACCTCCAGGTTCTAAAAGTGAAATGTTCAAGTGGAAGGTGCAAAACAAGGTCGTGCAGTTGCGGCAACACTAGTGAAGCGTGTAGTCTACTCATGCAATCACAAATGGCGTGAGTGGAAGGAAGACGCTTTTCCTCTTCTTTAAACAGGTCAATCAGAAAATCTTGGCAACGCTTTCAGAACCCTTGCAACGACAGCTTCGTGAAGGTTGGGCTCCTGGTGCTTCCAAGGGAAGAGTTCACTGACAAACTGAGTTGATGCAGCCTTCGTAGCTCATTTGTGATGTGCTCCCTATGCACGTTTGGTCAGTGGGCCCGGACGTGGCTGGAGATAATTGCAGGATAACTTGCTGAATGGAAGCCTGGTACCTGGTGATATTACTCTTGTAAGCCATGTGAATTCTCTTTTCCATGATTTATGGTACTTCCTGTGGTCTTAATAGGACTCGTGGGCTCTTTTTACGCTCTTGGCACAGCCTACATCACCATCGCCCCACGAAGTTGACTCGCTTTTACTGGAGACAGCGTGAAGCAGTAGAGTAAAAAAAAGAATAAATTAATTTGTGGCAGAAGCTGCTAATAAAGAAACACAACTAAACAATTGCTGCCAAACTTACCAAATTGCGATGCGATTTCCCTGCGAAATTCTGCACTAATGTCTGCCAACAAGACTTAACTTTTCCAACTGGCCGGGATGGCATGTCGGATACTGCGTGGGTTTGTATCATTTTCAAGTGGTAATCATCACCACCACGGTGAACCAGGATTTGCCGAAGAAAAAGAGGAATAAGAGAATCGACACCTTTTGTTCCCTTGCCGTATATATAGGGAGTTCTGTTCAACACGCAAAGAAGTTATTTTGCTGTAAAGTACCAGAACTAAATTACTACAGGCGTAGAGCTGGTCTGGCTCCTTCTCCTTTTTACTCATCCTGTAACAAGGATGAAACAATCGAACATTATTTTTCATCGTGTACTCGCTTCAAGTCACTGAGGAAAAACATTCCTAAAGCTGCACTTAAAATAAGTAATTTGGATTTCATTATTTATAATATATATTCTCTTCTTGGGAGTTTCTTCAATAGGCCATTGTCACCGGGATATTCGTTCTGCTGTACAAATATTCTAAATTGAATCAACGTCGTTTTGATTGCACATTTCTAAATTAGTAAAATTTAATTTCTTCTAACCTCTTTAGAATTCATTAGATTTAAAAGTAATATGTGATCCACTACCTAAATAATCGTTTCTTGCCTATCCCCCAGAGTAGGTGTGAACCATTTCTTTAGGCCATCATCATCACCATTATCATTGCTGCTCATGGTAAGCACATTTCTAATTCTAGCACTCTGCCCCGCCAGGGTGGTCTAGTAGCTAAGGTACTCGGCTGCTGACCCGCAGGTCGCGAGATCAAATCCCGGCTGCGGCGGCTGCATTTCCGATGGAGGCGGAAATGTTGTAGGCCCGTGTGCTCAGATTTGGGTGCACGTTAAAGTGGTCGAAATTTCTGGAGCCCTTCACCACGGCGTCTCTCATGATCACATGGTGGTTTTGGGACGTTAAACCCCTCATATCAATCAATCAGTCAATTCTAGCACTCTACTCTTCTGAGCCTTTGTGTCTCCGGGTTCAACGACGATCGTCAGAGAAAATGTTTTGCCAGCTCTTTGAGGAACCAAACGACAAATGTGCCAGAAATATCTCCTGGCATTAGTTCTCTTGGCAGCTAGTTTGGCAGGGTACCCGCTACACGGTTGTATTAGGCAAGTTAGTTGATGAAGCGTGAATCCGGGGACAAGCCGCCCATTGTGCAGCAGGAAAACCGTACTTTGCGAATAGCACGCATCCCTCCCCTTTTCTTCCACTCACTACGGGAATTGTATTCCAATATTATTGTAGTTCAAGCGATGTAAGCTCCTTACGGCATCTATTTTATTGACTGAAAACTGTATAAAATTTAGCACGGCCGCGCTAAAGACCCGTAAAAAGCAATTTAGTACACAGGATGGACACACCCACACTTTGTACTACTTTTCTTCGTCCGCGTCTTCGCGCACAGCCAAGTTAAGTGTTCTGGCACGCCCAAACCGGCCCAAAGAAAATCGTCTTCTTGCGCGTAGTACATTTTCATTCTTCACTGTCTGTGTTTTTTTTTTAAGTAAGTGCCCCGCCGCGGTGGTCGAGTGGCTAAGGTACTCGGCTGCTGACCCGCGGGGCGCGGGTTCGAATCCCGGCTGCGGCGGCTGCATTTCCGATGGAGGCGGAAATGTTGTAGGCCCGTGTACTCAGATTTGGGTGCACGTTAAAGAACCCCAGGTGGTCTAAATCTCCGGAGCCCTCCACTACGGCGTCTCTCATAATCATATAGTGGTTTTGGGACGTTAAACCCCACATATCAATGTCCTTTTTAAGTCGCCTTTTTGCAACAGAAATCCTTCGTCAGTAACACGCATGTGCATCAGGTCAAATGACTTACAGGCTCCCAAAAAGAAGTTCCTTCCGATAGCTCTAATCTACATCGTGGAAACCTTCTCAAACGTTACTCGCACGTATTGTAATGAATGTAAGTGTATCGCCATCGTCGCAGTCAGTATCGAAGGCACTTGATGTAAGCCCCCTTTTTTTCTCAGTTGATCATATTGATCCTCCCCTCGAAAGTTTCCGAGGTGGGGGAGGGTAATCAATATGAGTGACGGCGTGTGGTACGGGAGGGGGGAAGCATTCACCACCTCTGACCTCCAATATTTCTAGATTTTACGTGTGTATATGACAGGCACACAAAAAAATGTAGCAATAAACATACATGATATATAGCTTAATCTTCTCTCCTCTTGTCATAAAAAAATGCTATGTGTGCCACTGCATCTCAACTTTTCGCCTTCAAAACTGCGCAGGTCACCCGCCTGATTACAAGGAAACATGGCAAAAGTGAATCCGCTTCCGCCAGAGCTATTGCCCGGGCAACCCACCGACGATCGACGGCGTTCATCTCAGCCGTGTCACGACGTACAGCATCCAGCGCTGACACAGGCACAACGGCCACCCGGAGTGCCGTCGAATGGCCAGCATCACTCCGAGCAACAGGAACGTCAGCTGCTGTTCGCAGAAGCGCAGTATGCTCAGCTACAGCTGCAACGGCAGCCGTCGAACCCGGATGACTTGGACGTTGCCCCTGATAGCCAATACAGCTGGACGGTCGCATGGGCCGCCGCCTGGAACATCTTTTGCTGCTCGCTGCTGCATCGGGGCTTGCCAGTCATGTTCCACGCCGTGGACAAGACGTTCTCCACCACGGACAAGGGCTCGGTTGCCTGGACGAATGCCTTCATCTACAGCATGACATACACGCTTTGTAAGTACGCGGTGCATTTCCCGCAGCTACATTACATTTTTGCATACGTCTTTATAGCATACGTGAACCTACGTCTTCGGAAAACGAGCAGTAGCGCGAACCAGAGGTCGACGTGAATGAGACGGAATATCTCCATATATAGCATCATTACCGTGAAGCGTCATCGCACGCCAGTGGCACGGCCGCTCGACCTACCCCCAAATGGAGGATCGAGCGGCCGTGCAAGTGGCGTAGACAGGGGTGGCGCACAAAGCCAGTGTCTCCCCCGCCTCTAATTTTTTCTGCAATGACATACAGAGCTCAGAATGAACCTTTGCCTTCTGACCCCCACTTCAGATCAAGGAGCCCCCCCCCCCCCCCGAAAAAATTACACAATCTCCCACTAAAGAAAATCATGCGGGGCTGCGAAGCAACACTGGTGTGCATCATTTGGTTCTGTTTGTTCTTTCCATTAGTGGGTTACTGGGTATGTGGCATTTGTATGTGGAGTCGCGTGTATGTTGGGTACCGCTTATGTCACCGCTCTCCCATTTGTGTGTATTACCGTGTGTGCCGCGAAGTGAACAACCAGTGCTACTAGGAGAGTGCAATGACGCGAGCGAGTGCAGGAGAGGGGGTAGAGGCGCGCACGCGCAGTCGGGGAGCGGATGATCACCGAGGGACGAATCCAGTCCTGAGCAAAAGCTGTTTTGTATCTAAAAAAATTCTGACTTACACCCCGGCCATAGGCAGTCGTCATGATATCGTAAAGTTACGTCATGTCATGATGTACACGCGTGACATCCTGCTTGGGCCTACTCATAAGCTGGCCGCACACGGATGCACGTGCAGTGCAGTAAGCTTGCAATGCATCTAGTCCCAACCAGAAGCAGTGCAGAAACGCGTATAGTACGCGCCTACGTCTGTGTCCTGTTGTCCTATGGTTCACGCCATTTCTCTTCCTCGACGGACATGTCCAGTCTGCATCATGCTTGCCTGAAGTGTCCGACAGCCGCGGCATCTTTTATTTTTTTTTCGCAGAAACTGCGAAAGAATGCAGAGCAACACATACACACACACGACATACTAAAGCACAGATTGTACCCGACATTACATGAATATGTTTGCCCGATTTGTGCCGTACCTGACATGTTGGCCCACCTGATCCTCGAGTGTCCATGCAATACGCATACAGATCTATCGCCTCCGCCGAATACCTGCGACGCTGTTAAAGAAAACGAAAAACCTTCTCGAAATGTGGAAGGCCAAGCTCGCTTTGGAGGACCTGGACCAACAACGACGTCTCGTCGCCAGGGCCAGGGAGGCAGCTAAGGCCAGTGGGTTCCTGGAATGAAGAGACTTCCCAGCTAAGGTGGACGCGGAACCTACACCGCTACGCTGGGTCGAAAAATAAGCGTTTATTCTTCCTCCTCCTCGCAGAAACTGCAGAGACTGGGGCCGTGATATGAAACATACTCATACTGCATGCTAGGTCCTTTTGCTTTGTTTCAAACCTGAACGGAATCGTAAAGATAAGACCGCTGCGGTGGTGTAGTGGTTATGATGCTCAACTGCATGCTGACCCTCAGGTCACGGGATTGAATCCCAGCGGCAGCAGCCGCATTTTAGATAAGGGCGTATAGGTCGAGGCCTGGCATTTAGGTGTACGTTAAAGAACCCCAGATGGTCGCAATATCTGAAGTGCCCTCGACTACGGCGTGTAATAATGGTGGTTTTGGGATATTATTCATTGCTTGTATATAACACGAGTCAGCCGCTATGGATGGCACCAGCATCCACCATCACGCGTGCTCGGTCACTCTAGGCAAGTGGGAATTTAACTGCACCAATCAGCCTATGTAAGCACTCTAGTCCTCCTATTTTATTAAGTCTTCATTAACAGCGCTGTGACGAATAAACAACGCCTTCTATTTATCGTCGTCTTTTAAGGTGTCCTTGCGGCGCTCTTTGAAACATCCTCATCATACCTTTACCACATGTCATCGTACGTAATAACCTCGTCTTTATCTTACGTCACGTAGAATTCAGCTAAGCACTGCACCAGAATACAATGAGCACTTTATTTGAAAGCGATACCTTATTTTAGTTAACGTTAATTCGTTTTCCAGCCGCCATGTTCCAAGTTCAGATAGCACGATGGTTTCACATATTAAGAAGTATACCTGAAACACATTTGTTCCTCGTTTCTAATGTCGAATTTCCAATCGCCCCTTTAGTTGTATGTTCTACGACGTACTACATAACTATTGAAAAGCCTAGGAATTTAGACGCCACTAGGTGCCTTCCCTGTAAAACCGAGAAAGCTCAAAGTTGTGCAAGTGTCTGGGCAAGGAATCAAAGGTTCAGATCACGATGTAAGAAAAATAATTTAGAAGTGGACACTCTCCGCTCGCCGAGACGTGGAGAGCGCGTCCAGATAATGTTCGGTTTTAGTACATGCGCCGGCCACAGTTTTGTGGAGGGCGCTGCCACATGGGGGCTTCAGCGTTCCCAGGACAAACGCTGGGGACAGTAATGAGTCAAGCGGGTGAACAACTCGCAGCTAAAGCTAACAATCGTAACCTCGTTGTAATTGCGGGAGGGTTAAATGACGTCCTGAAAAAAGAATCGTCAGGACTAGCGACGACCTTGGCGAAAGGGGTGGATGACATGCGCACCGTGTCCCCCCAGGTGCAAATTGTAGTATGCACAGTACCGGAAGTACCAGTACGCAACTTCAACCTGCAAAGAGCGGTTGTCGACGCAAACAAAGAGATATGGCGAATTAGTCGAGAGAAGGGTTTCGAGGTAGTGGATTTAAACAGGGAAGTGCACAGGTGGGGTGGATTCCAAAGAGACAAGATTCATTTCGATAAGAGGCTTGGACACGAGGTGGGCTGGCGACTGGCAGGACGCGCAGTAGCTTTTTTGGGGGGCTCACGGGCCCTTCGGAGTCCGGGGTAGCTCGTAACAGGGAAAACAACCAGGAGGACGCTTTGACAGGTAGAATTGCGAAAAACCAGAAAAAAGGTAAAAGAAAAAGGAAAAAGGCGCGTGTTGCAATTAGTTACATAAACATGCAGGGTGGCAGAAAGAAGGCAAAATGGTTAGAGATTGAGGAGCAGTTAAACAAAGAACAGATAGGCGTGTATGCGGTTACAGAAACACACCTTAGAGACTTGGAAGAGCCACCACATATTAAAAATTATGTTTGGGAAGGGTGTAACAGGACCATATCGGAAAGGAAAGGTGGGGGTGTAGGAATGCTAATTCACCGCGGAGCCAAATGGATTAGAGTGAAACAGACGTGTTCAGAGCACCTCTGGGTTCTGGGCACAGTAGGTGGAAGGGAAACGTGGCTAGGGGTAGCCTACTTGTGGACGGGGAATAACTGCAGAGAAAAGAATCAGGAGATAGTGGATTGCATGAGTGCGGATATTAAGGAATTTGGTAATGGGGCCAAAATCATCCTTCTAGGGGACATGAATGCCCACATACATGACCTTGACGGATATTCAGACACCAATGGGAAGTTATTACTAGATCTTTGCGAGCAACATAGTCTGGAGATAGTTAACACGGGGCCTAAATGTGACGGCCAGATCACATGGGAAGTCGGAAACAAGCAATCAAGTATTGATTATTGTCTCATGACTGAAAGAATTTACCACAAACTGACAGAAATGAGGATAGACGAGGAAGGCATTAACAGCTTGGGTAGTGATCATAAACGAATAACATTACAAATGGGATACGAAACTGAAAATATGAGCATGGAATCAAAGTCTGGCAGCTCGTATTTAAATGACAAACAAATAATAAATATAGCCGCAAGAGTCGAGGAAGAAGTAGGCGAAATACCAGGCAAGGACTGGGAGTATAGTGAGCTGTTACATCTAATGACGAAGGAGATAGGGAAAGAGAAGAAAACTGTTTGCTGGAAAGGAAAAGGGAAGCCAAAAAGTTGGTGGAACAAGGAAATCCGGGAGGCGATCGAGAAGCGACGCGAAGCATCACGGGAGCATAGAAAGGCAAAAAAGGAGAAGCGGCCGCAGGACGAAGTCAAAAAAATATGGGAAATATATTTAGAGAAAAAATCCCATGTACAGAAATTGGTAGAGGCAAAAATTAAAGGTGAAAGTGAACGCTGGATAACAGAGATACACGAAAAAAAGGAGGCCGCGCCTAGGATTTTTTGGAGCCACATAAAGGCGCTAGGTAGGAAGTCTGTCACAACGCAACAACATATTCTAGATGAAGGAGGAAATCAATTGGAAGGGTACGAAGCGCTAGGTTACATCCAAAAGGTAACAGCCGATTCGTTTCAAAAGAGCGTCCAGGGGATCTCCCCGGTGAGTAAAAGTGTGGCGGAGAAAGCAACAGAGGAAGAGCTAGTACTTGATAATTTCAACTGGAAAAAGGCCGAAGGAAAAATTCCAAAGCGCACTGCCGCGGGTTTAGATGGGATTCCCGTTAGCCTCATTAACGAACTAGGACATAAACACTAAAGAAGCATTGTTAAAAGCAGTAGAAAAAAGCTTAAAGGACGGACAAATACCGGACAGTTGGCGACAAAGTAGAATGAACTTTAAAGGCAAGGGAGAAAAGGCAAGGGAGAAAAGGACAAGATTCGCTCGTATAGACCACTAACCATTACATCGGTACTATACAGGTTGGCGATGCAAGCAGTAAAAATGAAAATAGAAACATGGGCCGAACATAACGATATTTTGGGAGAACTTCAGAACGGATTTCGAGTCGACAGGCGGTTAGACGATAACCTGTTTGTTCTCACTCAGTGTATAGAAATATCTAAAATAGAGAATAGGCCCTTGTACGTGGCTTTTCTAGACATCACTGGGGCATACGACAACGTTAATCAGGAAATTTTGTGGGATATATTGAAAGGAATGGGCATGGGCGACGACTGTATACAGCTTTTGAGGGAGATATACCGAGAAAATACAGTTTGCATAGAGTGGGAAGGAATGCGTAGCAAAGAGAACGTTGAGGTTAGCAGGGGTCTGAGACAGGGATGTCCTTTGTCCCCGCTGTTATTCATGCTGTACATGGTGAGTATGGAAAAAGCGCTAGAAGGTAGCAACATTGGTTTTAATCTGTCACACAAACAGGGCGGCATGATGATTGAGCAGAAGCTTCCAGGTTTATTTTATGCGGACGATATCGTCTTATTTGCGGACAGTCGAGATGATATACAGCAGCTGGCGAATATATGCGGAAGGGAAGGTGAAGCTCTTGGACTAGGATTCAGTGTAACGAAGTGTGGATTGATGGTATTCAATGATCCCTGTGATCAGACGGTGTCCATACAAGGCCAAGAAATACCGAGGGTAAGTGAATACAAGTACCTTGGAGTATGGGTAAATGAGAGTGATAGATACATGGAGGTACAGGAAAAAGCCTCGGCAGCAAAAGGAAAGAGGAATGCGGCAATAATGAAGCACAGAGCGCTGTGGGGATACAATAGGTATGAGGTGCTTCGAGGTCTGTGGAAGGGTGTAATGGTTCCAGGGCTTACTTTTGGGAACTCAGTGGTGTGCATGAGGGCAGAGGTGCAATCGGGAATGGATGTAAATCAAAGGACTGTGGGACGCCTCGCGTTGGGTGCTCACGGGAAGACGACAAACGAGGCTGTAAAGGGCGATATGGGGTGGGCAGGTTTTGAGGCGAGGGAAGCGCAGAGCAAAATAAGGTTCGAAGAAAGGCTAAGAAATATGAAGGAGAGTAGATGGGCAGAGAAGGTGTTCCGTTATTTGTATAGGAAGAGCGTGGACACACAGTGGAGAAAAAGAACTAGAAGACTCACTAGTAAATATACGGCTGGTATTGTGAGCCATATGTCAACAAAGAGCGTTAAGGGAAAAGTCAGGGAGGCGGAGAGGATTTACTGGATGGCAGCTATGGAGAAAAAACCGGCTTTGAGTAACTACCGAAAGGGCAAAAATGAAATAAGGAGGGAGGCATTTTACGATAATTCAAGGGGAAGCGCTTTACTGTTTGAAGCGAGATCGGGCTGCCTTAGAACGCGTAGTTATAAAGCAAGATTCAGTAAAGAAGAAGAACAATGCACATGCTGCGGGAAAGATAAGGAAACGGCGGAGCATGTTCTGATTGAATGTGGAGATATCCACCCAGGTGTACGTTTGGGCACGAGCCTACAGGAAGCCTTGGGTTTTAGGGACAACAATGGAAAGCAGAACACACCCGCGATTGAAATAAGTAAGAGACGGTTAGAGTATTGGTGGCAGAAAATTAGAGAGAAAGGACAAAAATAAATATTGGAAAAATAAAATATGGACAGTGTGCCGTAAATGGCAGAGAACTTAAGCTGAAAATTTACCTTTTTTTTCCATTAAGATAGAATTTATCGAAGTAGAGGCATTAGGCCAACATAAAAAAAAAGAAAAAAGGTTTTTTTTTTTTTGTCAAGCCTGGTGGCATACTTGTCACCACCCCGTTATAAAGGGGACGCTCATAGCATCCATCCATCCATCCATTCAGCAATCTAGCGCGACGAGGCGAACGCGCGTTTTTATTCTTTTTTTCACCTTATAGTATTTAACAGCGAAAGCTGTATGCTGCTAGGAGCAACGAAAATCCGTCCAGCAGTGGCGTCACGAGCCGTCTCTCTTGACTGGGCTATCGGTTACGTCGTTCTCAGCGCCGTACCCAAGCACGCGCGCCATTGGCTGCGTTGTGATTGACATCCTTCATCCCGTCATAGCCGTCACGCCGAGCACGGGCGCATTATTTAATCCTGAAACTTTCCACATGGGTATGCCAAGGACAACTCTACAAGGGCACCGAGCACAAAAAAGCTGCCCACATCTTCCCACAGTGTAACTCGAGGGAATTTGTCGCCGAGAGGTGGGGAGGGGGGGGGGTGTAGCGTTAATGTCACATAATTAGGTATGTTTGGCACAAGACAGTTGGCACGAGAGGCGAACATGTGGCACGATACGCGTGCATGTGCAGTGGTGGTGTCGACGACGTCACCGACGCCAGATTTGCGATTTGCGAGTAGGTGCGACTATAAAATGCTCCGCAATAAAAGCAGGCCCGCGAGGGCGAGTGCCGGCAGCAACTGCGTACCGATGATCGGGCAGCCTTCCGAGCCGCGCTAAATCACGAACGGGAATGCAAGCATCGGTGGCGGGCGGATCTGCTGGGCCACGTCAGCTCCTACATTCGAAAGGGGTGGCTTTCCTGCATGATGTGGACGCCCCAGTGGGCAAGATAGTGGACCTTTTTTTTATGTGGGGTTTAACATCCCAAAGCCACTAATATGAACATGAGAGATACCGCAGTGGAGGGCTCCGGTAATTTCGATTACCTGGGGCTCTTTAACATGCACCCAAGTCTGAGCACACGGGCCTACATCATTTTCGCCTCCCTCGAAAAAGCAGCCGCCGCAGCCAGAATATGATCCCGCGACCCGGTCAGTAGCCTCACTACACTGGTTAAGATGCACCGGTAATAGGAAGCCAAAGCAACGCATTGTGGCGCTACGACTCTGCACACGAAGCGCACCAAGACATATCGGGCCAAATACGAAGGGGTAGACACAGTATGCAGTGCGTGTGGAGAGGAAGAAGAAACTGCCGAACACTTGATAATGTTCTGTAAAGGGCTTCACCCTATAGTTCAGGATGATGGCGCAGAGTTTTTCAAAGCACTGGGGTTTAGGGACCGGGAGGGCAAAATAGATTTTAAGTAAGTAGACTTAACTAGAAGGAGGTTATCTGATTGGTGGCTAAAGTCAAGGCACGAGTGAAAATGAAACTTTTCACTGCAAAGTACGAATCCTCAAACTCACTTTTTAAGGGAAAAAAATAAATATGGTTTTGGGTTCATTAAGTATTACGGCTTGGTGGCGCTAGCCACCACCCGATCTAAAGGGTACAGCCATATCCATCCATTCATCGAAGTGCCATCTTTGGTAAAAAAGTGGAAATCAGATAGATCAACCGGAGCGATAGTATGCTCTAGGCTCTTGCCTGCTACTATATATATATATATATATATATATATATATATATATATATATATATATATATATATATATATATATATATATATATATATATATATATACTCTGGGGAGGGAAACGGGAATGAAAACGAGTAATGGATGACGATGGGGAGTCATTAATGAGTTATTCAAAGTAAAATTGCGCTTTGGTTACCAGACTTTCACAAGCGACCCAGTGGAATCGCTTGATGGTTCTATCCAACTCGCAGTTCCCGTGACGACGGCGCTGTGCCGCACGATGTCGCTGAGGTTGCTGTCTGTCGCTGGCGCCCTGCTGATCGGCGTGGGCCAGATAGCCTGCTTCGCAATCGGGAGCCTCTCCCTGGTGGTGCCCGCGATCGCAGTCTCCTGCGGTGCGTTTCTCCTGTGCAACTTTTATGCCTGCAGCAGATATGCGAGACGTTTACGAATAACGGAAGGCAGAATTAGGTCTAACGAGACGCGGTTACAACATAAAAATCAAGGAAATGTCAAATTCGCCTACAGCTATCACTACCTCTCCGACAAACAATTTGCGTTCAGAAAAGTGTATTATACCCTCGCGGTTATATCCTTGCAGTGCCTCAAGGTTTTTTTTTTTTTTACCTGCAACCATATCCTTTAAAACGTTTTGTGGAGGAACTGCGCAGTTACCCCCGAAAAGGGCCCTTTGCTCACCCTAAAGACGGGATTCGCGCAAAAGATTGAACACGGCAAGAACGGGCACTTTCCTCCTTGTGGAGTAAAGCGCCCGTTTTTCTTGAGTAACTGCAAGGATGTTCGCGCCGTGTGCAAACGACCAATTGGTGCCTACACAAGTCTGTTTCCTTTCAACCGGTGCCGTATCGTGGTGTGGTGCAAAGGTTAGTGTGCCCGCAGGCTGACAGAGTGGTCATGAGTGTGAATCCCATGTGTTGAAAGTTTTTCCGAAATTTATTTCTGAATGTCATGCTTGCACATCGATTGTACATTTGACAAAATGTCAGCACGTGCTTCGGAAAGCTGGTTCAGCCAACTAAAAACCTCATTTTTCTTTTGCTGACTGTTGCTCTTTTTAGGAGTAACCGCTAGAGTGCGGTTACTCCTTCGCAGTTACTCTCAAAATGGTGCAATGGGTGTGGCACGTTAGTTACTCCTCTAAAGGAGACACCTCGATACCCCTTTTCCTCCTTTGCTTCTTACGAGTGTACCACAGACAGTTCGCGACAATACAATTCAACATAACATCATGACATTTGCTTACTTGTAAGACGTAGAGTTCGTTTAGAAAAAAGTGGTTCATCATTTAAAGCCCTCGGTACTCTTCGGTGGGAGAGCCGAAAGCCGTGTGTTTAGAAACAGTGGTTAACTATTTAGAGTACTTGGTACTCTACTATGGGAGAGCTGAAAGCCGTCCCGTCGGCCTTACACATCATGAGGCTACATCGATAAAAAATTGCAGCATATCCATGCAGTCAATTATGAGTTGTGCTAAATGTCCGTCAGTATGTCCGTTCGTCAGTCAGTCTGCACATCTGTCCGTTTGGTTGTCTGTCTGTCTTATCTGCCTGGCGATGCGCACGAGCCACCGGCGCCCTCCCCTCCGCTTCGTCCATGCCCCAACAACGATCCACCACGTACTGCGACGATCCAGGAGACTGACAAAGGCACTCCTTCATCGCACACCCAGACACAACCCGAGCAGCAGCCAATCAGAAAGAAGTGGTACAGCACCATTTAGAATATCCTCACTCAACTCCAGTTTGTGTGTACCTCTTTGAGACAGTGCCATCTATTGTACTATTTAGGAGATACTGCCTTCCTCTTTTTTTTTCTCCTCTCTCGATCGCCGCTAGGGGGCTGTAAAGTGCTGACTTGCTACATGGGCTCCCGCTTCCTTGGCCTTTCAACTAGCATCATGGCTCAAGACCACCCTAATTTAGCATCCGCGTAACAGGCAAGATACCAGTTTTGAAACATGCCATGTGAATGAAACCACCGAAAGAGTTGCAGAACCATGAAATGTAAATTATGACAGTCATGACATACATCTCGTGATTTTCATGTTATGACTAAACAGATATGTTCTTCACAGAGTCATGTTATGCCATATCAAGTTTGGTATTGATACCATCATTGAAAAGGCCAGGAGAGCTAAAAGTCGTAGGCGGCTAGATAGATAGATATGCTCAAAGTCGCCGCAGTTCACTAAGAAATGCTTCGCATTTAAAAGTATTGAACGATTTAGAATACTTCGTGTCCTACAACGGAACAGCAATGAGCCATTCCTTACGTGAACAAACTGTGTGTTTAAAAACAAAAGTGGTTAACGATTTAGAGTACTTGGTATACTCTACTATGGGAAAGCATAAAGCCGTCCCGAAAAATCCTCTTGATTCGTACTTAGACACGTTTGTTTTTAGAAAAAGTGCGTAACGATTTGCGTTTAGAAAAAGTGGTTAACGATTTAAAGTACTTGGTACTCTACTATGGGAGAGCTGAAAGCCGTCCCGTGTTAAATCCGAAGAAGTGAATGGCGATTTGCAAGACGGCCAGACTGATAAATTTATACGCGATCAAATGCGATGACACATATATGACTGAATCTCCCCATACAGACCCATGCTTCTGTCTCTGGTTTTAGTTCAAAATCTTGAACATCGTGGTATGTTGCATCAGTGATTATGGCATTTTTGCTCGGTCGAACATGATGTTGTTGGTAGTGATTCAGAACCCTTATTTAATCATGCACAGCAGCTAAGAAAAATAGCTTATGGTTCGAGCGAGAACCAGCTGGAGCAAGTTTTCTTGCCCCGACTCTGAGAATCTGCATTCCTATAGTCCATACAGAGCAACCGCCCCCCCCTCCCCCCCCCCCACCTATTTCCCATTCCCTGACCGAGAGTGCCGCGTTACTCCATCTTGCGAAGTAGATTTCTCTGGAACCTCGGCAAGGTGGTGCCGTCATTTCATGTGCAGTCTGGCAACTCAGTTGTCTTGAGCGCTTTTTGAAGCGGTGTCTCGTCAATGCCGAGTTGCCAGTTCCGTTTAAGCGGTTTCGCATTTCCCTTTTCGTTGATGTCACTTGTGAAATTTTGCAGTCGCTTGTGGCGTTTTTTTTTTTGCTTATGGACATATTTCTAGCTACTATGTTTACTTCAGGGATCACCACGTTCACCGATATGCGTTTGTCGCTCATTAATTCTGTTTGACAATAAAACTGAGTAGTTGAGCGTATAGGCGTGTGCAGGGTTTCCTAACACAGGGCGTGAAGGTAAAGCCAGTGAGAGTTCATCGCAGCGCCCCCCCCCCCTCCCTCACTAAGTCTATGCGTGGCTCATATTTCGCTACCACCCCCTCTGGCCTCAATCTCCTGTGCGCATGCCAGCGGTTTAGTGTTGACGTCAAAGATATGTTGGGGCAATCGATAACTGACGTTAATCACGCGCAGACAAACGTGCGTTCAACAGAAGGGTGACTGTCCTGGAGACAACACTAAAACGTAGCGCTGTGATTTGGCTCATAGTTGGCTGTACAAATTATTTTAGATGCGAGAGCGTCTTATGCTCGGGACAGTGCCCGTTCTGCGGCGTCCGCACCCATACTGCGCGTGCGCAACTCTCCCTCTGTCTTCTCTCCTACGCAAGCGCGCGACCTCCTCCTCTCTCCAAGGTGCGGCGCAGCAAATCAACGCCGGCTAAATTTCAAGGCCGAAAGGCTGCCGCAGTGACGTCAGAGGGTGAGGGCCCAGTTACGCCGCGAACGCGGCGGAAAGCCTGCGTTTCGTTCACGTTTTAGGAGAACCAACGCTCCCGCTCTCGCAGCTGCTGCGGCTAGATTGGGCCGAATAAAAGATGTGAAAAAAAAAGTCTTACTGAGCATGCTCAGTTGGGCAACTGGGCCCCCAACCTCTGACGTCACTGCGGCAGCCTTTCGGCCTTGAAATTTAGTCGGCATAGTGCAAATAATGGCATATAACTCTCTCACCCACTGAATGAAAGGGTGCACCGGCATTCGCGTTCGTTGTGCTTTCGTCATTCTCTCCGTGCAATGGTGTATGCAACGCGTCGAACAACGTCAACATCGGCGCTAATCGCAGCGGCAGTGCCGCGGAGCAAGGAAAGGCTCGGGAAGCCGAACGTTGTGTCACATCAGTGGGACGTTCAGGGGGCATACCTCTCTCTTCGATACATTCTTTCACTCTTTCATTGGATTGTGTTGTCAAGTGAAACGAAACGAAAACTCGATTCGCAGCTTCCGCGATGTTTTCGCATCCCACCATGGTTGCCCGATGGTGTGTAATTTTTTTCAAACTCTCCTTGCTATTTGGGTGACGCTTTCTAACTAAATGAAAATATGTTAAAGAATGAGAAAGTTCATGAGGTTTCCGCTTATTTTCGGCTTCTTTTGTGACGAGTATCCACTTGTTTGCTCGGTAGCATCTCGCAACACTGCTTGAAACCCTGCGCACTTGTTTACATTAGTAAAATTGCGTCGTTCGTGTCTGCTGGACGAGCTGCTAGTTTGCTTCTTGCTCTAAGCGATAGCGAGAGCATTGTTCTGACAGTAGGAGCAGCGGCCATGATGCCGACGAACCGCGCGTGCTCTACGAGACGATCTTGAAACAATTGTTCCCTGACTGGCTCTGCACACGCCTAAAGATCATCGGCGACGTCGCAGAGGTTACAGAGCCGGTTTACGTGGCGTATGCATCAACAACTCCCCGAGAAACCTCATACTGATAATTCACGTACTCCACTGGCAGGTTTGGCCAGGTGCAATCCGAGTGCTCGCTCCCGAATTTCGGCAGCTGCTCCGAATCTCCCACCGAAATTCACCGTGAGGTTTTAAGTGCCGAGCACTTTATGGGCCCCACGTTCAATATCAGTCATAACAAATTTAGCAGTATTCAAAACCGGATTAAAAGGAAGGAGCAAGGTGTAATGTATCAATTTTTAACTGAAATAACCAAAACATAATTGCAATAATACCTGATATATTTAAAACGTTTCGAAAACAACGGCAAGCCTCCGGGGCCAAGCAAGACTGCGCCAACGCTTCGCCGAGCGAGATCTGCTAGAGGAAACAACCTGACGAAACTCGCTGTAGAGGACGCGTATTTCAATTGCCGCAACAAGCAAGCCGTCGATAAATGGCAGCGAAAAGTGGCGCACATGTTTGGTGATTGATATGTGGGGTTTAACGTCCCAAAACCACCATATGATTATGAGAGACGCCGTAGTGGAGGGCTCCGGGAATTTTGACCACCTGTGGTTCTTTAACGTGCACCCAAATCTGAGCGCACGGGCCTACAACATCTCCGCCTCCATCGGAAATGCAGCCGCCGCAGCCGGGATTCGATCCTACGACCTGCGGGTCAGCAGCCGAGTACCTTAGCCACTAGACCACAAGTCATGGCGCACAAGTCATGCACCGATGTTTGCGAGTCACCCCATCCAAGATTCCGCTCGTGCCGGGGAACCCCAACATGCTTACCTCAAACAATGGTGGCAGTAACGCTTTGGTGAACGAAGCTGTGGGTACTCAACCAACAGATGTCGCGGGATGTCCGATGTTGTGTAGTAGGTTCCGTACGCATTGCATTGCATGGTAGAACCCCTGCATGCTCCACTCAAGGGGGCGGGGGATGATGTGATGTACTGATTTCAGTTCCGGTGTGGGAACCGGTTCTCTAGCCCTTAGGGGGCGCACTACCTTTGATTATGAACTATTCTACATGGAATAAAAAAAGTTCCGTGAGCGTCAGCCTGGGTCTCGGGCCTCGGTTTCTGCATTTCTCCTTCTCGGTCGACGCTTTGGGCGCCGAGCTCTTGGGTCTACGTCGGCGTCGCGTCCGAGGTGCGACACAACATCCAGGCTACGCACTTCCTCAGGTTTCGCGGTGTATTAGAACTGCCATGCGTAAATTTTTTTTAGGTTGTAACTTAGTACACTTCCAACATGTAATGAATATCCCGCATTATATTCACCAATATCAAATAGTTAATTTGGAGCCAACAAACGGAAACACCGTGCGCCTTATGGCTTGTACCAACAGGCATGAAGTGCCTCAGCCACACCAGCTGCCTTGTCAATTCGTGCGTGGGTATACCATTTTCGAAGCTGTCTTGTAATCCTTGGCGTGGTGTCAGGTGTACGGATGGGAATACCATGTGACGGTACGCCAATGACTGCAGTCCATTTGAAGTTAGCACTTTAACGAGGCCAAGGTACCTTTGAGAATGATAGATCTAGTTACGGAAACTTTGTGCATTCAGTCTGAGGAACCTTATTCTCGTGTAAACCTTCATTCCGAATCGAAGCCGAAAATTCTTCTGTGACGAGATTGAAGCAAACAAGCTTCGATTTCTTTTATTTCCACTTTCTACGTGATAATAAACATGTGCGCTTTCATGAAGTGAAATGGTAGGATAAAACGATTGTCTCACATCACCGTACACTCCCGCGTTTTACAACGACTGACGTCTAAAATAACCGTTACCTATTTATTTCTGGTTTCCAGGAAAGTCAGACAGTTAACGTGTACAACTGTTAACCTAATTATATGCAGCTAGCTACGTTACTTTATCTTTTCGCCCTCATTCTACAATCACACCATGCACACGTCATCAGAAATTTCAAACACACGAGATGCTTGTGTGTTAAAGTTTGAGCCCGACAAGTTTTAAAGACGATAGTCTTTCTTGGGGACCTTCGACGGCACAATTTTGGTATGTCTGTTTGTCTCTCTGTACATTTGTTTGTTTGTCCGCCCTTAACGATACCTCAAATGGCCCCAAACGGCCGATCCCATCCGCAACGCCCACCAATATTGCTCAAAGTTGAGCGTTCATAGTTGTGCGATTGTCAATTAAAGAGCAATTATTGCGCATATCTGAGGCACCATACCAACACGTTGTTTTTTAATGTGTGCCTTTATACTGGAGAAGGAACACACAAGTAATTTTAATGACCGTAGCGTTTATCACGCTGCGCTGACACTACGACGCGATGCTCAAAAAGGTAAGTGCTTCCAGTACTTTGCTAAGACGACACGATGGTGGCATCTGCCTGTCATTTTGCGTTCTACACCTTATCACCTCCGAGACATGCGCGCGTCTTTCTCCGCGGGCGCGCACGCCTTCCTTCGTTTTTGAACTGCCAGATGGCGCTCGTGTCTAATGTGCTTCGATGCGCTCTTTCACCTTAGCTACATGCTCGAGGCACTAACGCAGTGCCTCCAGAACACCATTCGCCAATCTTCTCGCGCAGAACATCAAATAAACGTTTTGTTCACTGTCTCCAGACGCAATACTGACGTCTTTCGACGACATTTGCAGTGTAACATTCAGAATCGGGGCCAATTTTTTTATGTATCATAATTTTTCTCTGTTTTTCATTTATGTCTCTTTGCTTTAACACCGTAGGAAAGTGGATTTTAGGGACGAAGCTTCTTAAGCCCTATACTATTGGTTTTTTTATGCATGTGTGTGACCGGTTAGTAACCACCTAGTTGTATGACTCACTCAGCAGGTGGCGCTAGTGCGAGTGACAGACAGACGGACGGACAGACGGGCGGACGAACGCACGCACGCATGCTTCACCTCACTAATCATCATTCACTCCGTGGGTATGCTGTGATTTTTTCAGGCTGCACAGAGAGGAAAAGCTTTCCTCATGGGACACAAAGAGATAACTTTCTTGCTTGGCCCGCAGCTAAAGCGGTTTTGGCTGCCTCGCTTGAGCTGGGTCATACCTCATTTTTGATAGTTCACAGCGCTAAATGTACGAGGATTAAGTTCTAAAAAGGCGAAGATGGCGCTGTGAACTATCAAAAATGAGCTATCACCAAGAAGAACAGAATTTCGTTCTAGGCCATAGCCTCCTTGATACAGCATTCTCTACCAGCTTAGGTCCGTAGTCATGTGCCACAGGATGGGTTTGCGTGCAGGACTGGGTGCGGCGCTGTCAACGGTCGTGGACGAGACTACGCTGTACCTGCATTTCGCGGCACAGCGTCAGCAGGCCTCGTACCTCTACCAGGCTGCCTTCTCGATGTCTGCCATCGTGTCCCCCCTGCTCCTGTTGCTCCTCCTAGACTCTTACGACCTCAACGGTGCCCTGCTGGTATTCGGAGCCACATCTCTCAACGCCCTCATCGGTTCCATGTTTATGTCGAGGTATCTATCGTCAGAGTCGTGTCGTCCGTAACCGCACCGTGCGAGCCAAAATTGAGTGGCATATGATAAGTGACGGTAGCAGAGACAAGACAGGGACAAAAGAAGGCACATTTAAGACGACACAGCTCTAACTTTCAACAACAGTTTATTGCTCGCTTATCCTGCTAGTAATTTACTCTCACAACGTCACATAGGCGTAGCTCTCACAACCCCAAATTGAAACCTCCGCTCATGCATCAACACACGGCAACACCGTAGGCATTTTCTTTTTCCTAGTGCGTAACAGAAAAATGAATTGCTCACACAAGCGTCACCAAACGCAGAATTGTCACGTGTCAGAATTGAGTGGTTTTCACATTCCGCTGCCTAACACAAAGAGTGCTAACACTGTTCGTATTAGGTCTGGCTAACACGACTGTCGATAAAAGGGCTACTGCGATGTTATGATGGTTATCTTTATTGATATGTCTTTTCAAATACGACAGTAACTCACCATTTTCTTGCTAATACTTGATGTTATCGCATCAATTGTGTCGCCTTTATTTGTTTTGTATTCTTTAAATATTAACTGCCACGTCTAATGAAACTTCGTTGAGGGCTTTGTTCTCGATAAAATAGAGTGGATACACTTGCGAACCATAAGTACTTCGTGCAATTACGTGCATATACGCAGACTATATGCACTTGAAATTGGCTATGCAACCTGTACAATGTCTGTACAATTTAGACAGCCGTAATTATGCCATAACTACTTTTATAACACCAACTACTTACAAAATAGGCACAGGAAGGTGTCTAGCATTTTCCTCCAAGATGTTAGCTAATATGCATGTTTTTCTGTCATTCTCAAATATTCACGTGTCGTTCACAACAGACGAAGCGCCTTGTGAACGTTAGGGACGTTTTTCCTTCTACCTGACGTGCCTTGCGTGTTCTTTGTACTGACATCTGGTGACCATGAATAGCTAGAGCAGGGATCTGTGCACTAGCTTAAACATTGCTCTTGCTCTCTGTGCTTTGTTGTACGAGTGAAGTTGTCTTTGTAACGCGTGAGCATTTTTAGGCAAGATCTTCAGAAAAAAGCATGTGGCGATGTGTCTAACAGGGACAGCAAACAGTAAGCGCAGAAAGAAAGCAGACAGCTGCAGATGCCACATGTCCTTATCTCAGACAGTTTGCACAATGTGTGATGCCCGAATTATCTGAACGTTGTAGATTCGGCCCTTGCCATGGGCAAGTTGTTTTAGCGTTCACTTTAATTAATTTCCCTTAATGCCTTAATTACTCTACTGTATTCAGAGACTACTAATAACAGGCCCTATATCTTTCCTGGCTTTATTGTCCGTTGGTATCGTTAAGCTGCGTCTAACAGCGAAGCGAGTCCTTGTTCTTCTATCGTGGAGTCAGCGCAATAAAGACTCGTGACAGTACAGCCACCACCGGAGCCAACTACGCCATGCAGCTCGCGCATAAAGAAAGCAGACCACTACACTGAAGGTCATTCTTGGCCATGTCGTGAAGAGAAAAAAAAAGCAGGGTGGTAAAGGTGCTCAAACAAGTAACTATATTGCACAAATAGTGCGCAAATGAAGCAGGGCAGTAAAGTTGCCGAAACAAGTGACTGCAATTTATGAGCGTGTCTGAGTAGACCGCCACCCTCTTAACATTGAGCGGCAGTCCTAACTTATTGTATTCGCTTCCATGAAAGAAGAACTTCGTATGCCCCCGTTACTCACACGCTAGCAGCACTCAGTGGCAATGGTAACCGCTGGATTTTGTTCGCTTCTGTAGAGTCTATCGTCGGTTAAAGAAAGGCAATAGGCAAGGGCTTGTTTCTTGATTACGTGAAACCTAATGAATCGCCCCGCCACGGTGGTTTAGAGGTTAAGGCACTCGGCTGCTGACCCGCAGGTCGCGGGATCGAATCCCGGCTGCGGCTGCTGCATTTCCGATGGAGGCGGAAATGTTGTAGGCCCGTGTGCTCAGATTTGGATGCACGTTAGAGAACCCCAAGTGGTCGCAATTTCTGAAGCCCTCCACTACGGCGTCTCTCATAATCATATGGTGGTTTTGGGACGTTAAACCCCACATATCAATCAATCAATCAATCAATCAATCAATAAAACCTAACGAATCAACGGACAATAAAGCTAACGAAAGTTTAGGCGATTGTACCTGTAGTTTTAACAGCACTCTTGCAAATGTGACATAATCACCTGACCGCTTTATTGGTTTTGTTTGCTTGTAAACCTGCTAGTGTTAATCAGGGCTGCTCGTAGCCGTGACATCGAGGTTGGATTGTGGCGTCACGCCACCCTGCAAATACATAATAAAAAGAGACTTAAATTCTCATTTCTACTCTGCAGTTAAAGATTACAGATGCCGCCCACAATACTTTCCATGGCTTCATTCACTGTTCGTTGAATTGAATCGGTTATCTCGGCCAAATGGCTTCTCAATTTTCCTTCGCCTTTCATACAAACAGACCCGTGTGGATGAACCCGAGCATCCCTCTTCCACCGATCCACAGACCAGAGGCTTCACAAAACACCGCGCCGGCTGCCATCCAACCAGCAACAACTGCTCAGGGGAATACCACGAAGGAAGTTGTCAACGATAAGCCAGAGGTTCCGAAGGTCTGTTCACGGCATCGTTTGGTTATCTCCATGGCTGGCAGCACAGAAATATTCGCATTCATCTGTGACACGAATGAAACAAAACTTTTTCACCAGGATTCGTGCGTCAATGTACAAAGCACGGTACTTGTAAAAAAGAAAACGCCATGCCACTGAAACTAAAGCGCGATGCAAAATCTAGATTGATAGAGGAAACCTGAAGAACAGTGCTATACGCTTGAACTTCAATGATAAGAATTCCTGGGCCTTCAGGTGGCATAACCGTTACATACGACCATGGGGCGAACCGAGGTAGGGTACAAAAGAATGATTTTGCGCACGTAAATTGAATTGCACGCGCCTTCTCGCATTTCGCCCCAATCTAGCTGCAGCCGCTGTGGCTGAGTATAAAACGTACGTCCTAGAGCTTATAATTTCAATTCTTTGCATTACTATAGAACTTTAAAAGACCGTGGCATTTCCTCCTCAAAGGCGGATATAGCACAAAAGCATGCGCCAATGGGCACGCACTCCAGACTGACGTCATGAGTCGGACGGCCGGTGACTCACTCCACCCTCAGAGAACAATGTGAAGAGCATGAACTGGACTGTTTGTTTGTGGGCGGAGGTGATAGGTTCAACTTCTATAGCTGGCTTAGGTTTTCGCTGTGTGCCTCAGCCATACCGTAAGCAAACGAACGACTGTGCGCGCAACAATGACCATTTCAAACTGTTCTAAAATGCCTACTGCAAGCACAGTTAAGTGCACGACACTCTATAATCGTTCCTTTTGCGAATAAGTGAACGACCCGCAACACGTCCGTAAGGCAAAGCGTGAGCCTATGTTTGAGCCCCATGTAATGAACGGGCCTTTGAAAAGCCCACTCGTTTCGCATTTCACACGTTTTGGTGTCTGGCACAATTTTACGCATACAATAATATACGTTTCAAAGATGCTCATTTCACTACAACATATTCATATTGCATTTTTTATCACTTTCAATTGAAAGAGTGGCTCTGCGGCGAAACACTTGCCTGCCACGCAGACGGCCTAATTTCGTTTCTCAACCTGAGTGTAGTTCTTTATTTATTTTATATGCATCTTTATCGATGTCTCGGTCACGGACAATATGATGATTTTTCGCTGATGACCGACGACACCGGCGCCGACAACACCAGAATTTCTGTGGACCATGTTCTTGGACGCTGTCGCGTTAAAATAGTGCTATCATATTTCGTTTCTGCGCCAGCCTGGCACAGTCGGCAACGAACACCCGATGGGCGCCAAGGAGATGCCCGGCCCATCTGGTGCTGCACCTCCAGGCGTCTTCACGGGTGCTCCCTCGGTTCTCCCGTCTGGTGCGGCGTCACTGGAGCCAGGGAACAAAGTCCCTGCCGGCGGAGACGCCAAGGCACAACCAGAGGTGACCACGACTGGCAAAGCAGCGGTGAACAGCTGTGCAGCACCGGTAAAGAATTCATTTCATTTATTTATACTGTCAGCCCTTTTTGACGGGCTATTACAGGAGTGGAATGACAACAAATTGACAACATGCAGGGCATTTGTTAACGTCAGCTGAGTGTTTAACATCTCCAACGAACAAAGTCTGAGAAATTGATTGATGCTTAGTTCCCTTTATTAGACGTAACTTAATTAAAATCACCAGACAGTGAACATAAGAATGGCATAAGAGACATTTTTAAACGTTTTATCTGCAGTATAGCAATAAAACTTATAGCTGGGCGCATCTGTATATGTTCAAAACTTCTGTAGCACGCAATAAAGACGGGGACAAACAGAAAGGCACAAACGAGTGTTTATAAGAGATTTATATAGTACTCAACATATAGGCACGAATGAGAATCACAAAGCTTGCGTGGTATAGGAGTTAGGTATAGTAATTATGACATAAGCACAATATAAATAAAATAGGTGAATAATCAACTTTATACAGATAGGCGTTCAACATACCCCATTAGCTTGCACCTAATAAAAGACCCAAACGCTCGATTCATCCCGTCCTATTTCGTTCGTTCATAGCGAAGGTATCGTTCCGGTAGACTTGATGTCTTGGGTAGTTATATACGAAGGTTCATCGGCCAGCTTCCAGCTCGATATTCACTCACGAGCTGCGTTAAACCAGTTAGCAACAAAACGTTTTCCACACCTGCCACGATAGCTGTAAGTGGTGTTGGCTAACACTCCAATCACAACACAAAAATAGATACCCAATAAAGTGGATATCAAAGCGGCTGCCACTGTAGCTCAATTGGCAAAGCATCGGGCGAATTGTGCGAAGGTTGTAGGTTTTGGTCCTGCGGCAAGCTAACTTTTTATCAGTTTTATTATTTTGCACATGTGTCGTATTTACGTGACTACAGTTAAACACTCAAGCAATGTCCCCTATATGTGCCATAATGAGCTTCATTATCTGTTGATTTTCGTGAGGGTATCTTCAGAGGCATCAAAACATAGAAGGTAAAGAGATCTGACAGGCTATATGCATACACTTACCCGTATTTGCGGAAAGGCGCAGAGCAATCGTTCATCATTATTTAACGCACGCATACATAATTCATAGACATGCATCGGTGGAGTACCATCCGTAGGCGCTTCAGGCGTGGATAAAGGCACACAACACAGAGAGAGTCCGGTGCTTAGAAATAACAACCAAGTAGAAAAAAAAGGTATTCTGCCAGCATGCAAAACTGTTTGTTATTGTAAAAGCTGGTGTGCCATTGGTTGCCTCCCATCTCCCTCGGAAAATACGACTAAATAAAACTGCAAACACAGGAGCGATGCAAAAGCTGCTTTACGTATTTGGCTAACTGGAAGTAGCAGTCGTAAGTGGTTCTTGAAAAGGGAAAAGGCACCTAATTTTTGTCTGCCTTATTGGGAACACGGCGCAGTGCCTTGTAGTGGATGGGAGAAGAGAGATATGGAGAATAGCACAGAGATATAAAAGACGGAGCACTGGCCGCACACGAGTGAAGCGGAGAGAAGAGATACGAAAGATACCGGTTACACGGTTGAAGGAGTCCGAGGACGGGGCACCACTCGGCGAGAGCTACACGGCGTCAGGAGACCGCAGATGGCGGGCCGACCAACGATAGCTACGCTGGTGTAGGAAAATGCAAGGGGCACAACCGTTCACCACTGAATTCCCCAAGCGAGTCTAACTGGAAGGCGAAAACCACCTTCTTATCCGATTGTAGTGACCCTCTCCCCCTCGAAAGTTTTTTGCACCTAGCGTCGTTTCGCAGTGCTGCTGGGACCAGCCCGCCTTTAACCAAACGATGAAGACTTATGTTGACGTGATGTGACGGTACCATATGGGACCTTCTATATTGACATCATGAAGGCGTTGCAAAGTTCGGGGACCTGTGACATCGTGATGATGGCATATTGTTACGTCATTGCATATTGACCTCTTGCAGAAGTCACGTTAATGTCAATGCAACCAAACTCCGTTTTAGGGGCGAAGCTTCTTAAGGCGTTGGGTTGTCCACCACAGTCGTTTTCTGTCATAGCCACACTAGTGACGATGACTATTACGACTGTGGAGGTGCTAACACACCCTGTGAAGTCGTTTGTGTCTCGTGGCGCACGTGTTTTGCAGAAAGGCCGCAGTCAGGGTTAACAGCCGTTGAGCGATAGGTGGCGTTGTGCTCGCGAGCTTTTATCACCACCATCATCATCATGGTTAGAACGGTAGTGCCGGCGATGACGCCAGGCGGAAGTACAGCGTGACGATCTCAATAAGAGACCCCACACTGGCTCGGGACACGCACACAGTAGACACGGGCGGAACGAACCACACGACGCACATTTATTTAGCTGCTTTAAGATCGACGATATTTTCAGCCAAATTATTATACACAATCGTGATCAACACGCTAAAACAACCGTACACAAAATTGTACAACACTCAAAAAACAAACACAACAACACACACAAGGCGGCATGGGTCCACGAGGACCCATGCACACAGACCCGCAGTGCCGTGCACCACAGACCCACCGTTAGAGACAACCATTCGCGTCAACCGCCACTCGCCAAAGAGAGCCGCTCATTTCACGTGCGCCTCCACACGTGCTTTACGCCAGGCGTCACCGCCGGCGCTACCATTCTAACCATGATAATGATGGTGGTGATAAACGCTCGCGAGCACAACGCCACCTATCGCTCGACGGCTGTTAACCATAATTGTGGCCTATGTGCGAAACACGTACGTCACGAGGCACAAACGACTTTGTAAGAGGTGTTAGCAACCCCACACGACCCATCCAAGAACCATTATCCCTCCACTTCACCGATTATAAAGCTGTCATAAAGAGGGGGGAACGGAAGCTTCGAATATAGCTACAATTTTCGAATGAAGCTTTTCCTGTACATAGACACAAACAGCGTTCTTCACGTCTCTAATGGTGTACTGGCAAGATTCATGGAAGATTCAGGGCTTTAGCGATGAACCTCCGGAGTTTCGCCCACTCATCATCATTCACTACGTGAATGCGATGTTATTGTTCGTGTTTGATGAAGCGTTAGACTTCTGCCTCAAAGCCATTATTGTCCAACTCTGCACGCCCAGCTTCCGAGCTTAGCTGGTCGAACACCAAACACCGAGAGGGTAACAAAAGCGACAACTCAGCCGGATGGAGACAAGCCCACCGATTCCAAAGCAGGCAGCGTCTCTGCTGGCAACCAGCGACCGCACGAGCATCAACTACAGGCAAAAGAAGCCCCGGTGGTGGAAGTTGCTAAGGTCACGCCAACCACTCGTACCGTGAGTGTAATGCTTCCCCCACTCTAAAGGTTTAGGGGGTAAATAAAAAAAATATCATTGGTCACGTCCGTATCCCCCTTAAAGCAAATACAGCGTAAGACGTCAATGTCATGAGCATCTACTTTCTCTGCATATTTGCGCTGCGTCCAACTCTATATGCCGGAATGGGATTGCTGGGAACTGATAGTCAATTCTCATTATTATAGCATTAACAATGGAAAACAAGCCCGCAAATCGCACTTTATTTTTTTTCAAATGGGATTGAGTAAACCTAAATAATTAAGGCAGCCTTGCACTAGGGGTGCGAAGTCTGAAGGAAATGTGTAACTGAGCAGCCTTCCTTGTCTCTTTTCGATTTTCTCTTCAATATATCTTGCCGCTTCTTACTGTCTGTCTTTTTTTTTCTATAGTAATTTTCATTTAGTTTTCCCGCTATCTTTATCGCATCAGTTCTCCTCCTTACACTTTCTACTCTTCATCCTGTTTTCTACCTTTTTCTCACTCTATCTCTCGCTTGCTTCCTTTTTTTTTCATTTGTATTAGTGATTAACTTATGCTACAGCAATCGATCACAGAATACGACAGCCCGAGCCTGTAAAGTGGCCCAGACTTAATATTGTATATTCCAGGATTTGGCGTGCTAAAACCGCGGTATGAGGCACGCCATACGAGGCGAATACACATTAATTTCTGGCACTACGCCCCTGTGGTTACCTAGCGGGCTTCAAAGTAAAATTAGACTGGCGTTTTTTTCCTCTCTCTCTCTTTCTTTTTAAGTTGTTTTCCGCCAGAATGTGACCACCGTAGCCGTGAATCAGGGGCGTAGCGAGGGAGGCTCCGGGGTGCTCACTCTTCCCCTCCAGAATTTTTCAGTTTTGTTTAGGTACATATACACCAACAAATACTAATGCAAGCACCAACATACGTAACGTAAAAGAGTAAAGTATAAGATCTGATTCACTGAGATACCTCAAGCGGTTTGAGAATATGTGATGATCACTCAACGATAATATTCTCTTTTGCTGCACTCCTTTGTTTGTTTTTTCTTGGCAAGGCTGTTTTTATCTGGACATGTGAGAAGAGGGCATTTCTAGAGAGAATCAGAACAATACGGGAGAGGTAAAGAAAAAAAAGCAGCGTTATTTACCAAATTTTTATGAAGGTGGCCTGTTTTCTGAGGCTGTCTTGCCGTACTTATCACACGCAAAAGTCAGTTGAAACACTGTGGGCTCGTTTTGGCTATTATTGCTCAGTAAAGTCAGGTCTCGATGTCGCTAGAAGTAAAGTCACTGTTAACGCAATTACCCTGCGCGTACCGCTAAATCGACACCAGATATCTTAGCTTCCTAAAAGTTAATCGTAAACACTGCTTTCACAGCGTTTCGCACGGAGTAAAGAAGTGTATGTGTGTCCTCGCATTTGCATACAAGCAGAAGACGCCGGACATGCCAGTGGGCGCCATCATGGCATGGCACTGCGCGCTCACGTCGCTGTCCGTGACGGCGAGCGTGGTGGTTTACGACTACGTGATGAACGAGAACCCGGAGAGATCGGAGCAAGCCGCCCTCACGGTGGTCTCGTACGGCGCTGGAGACCTGCTCGGACGCCTCGGCTACCAGACCATGCTCAGCACCGGCGAACATCGCAAGGTAAAAAACTCGCAGAGTCAGTTGCGCATTCACCTATGATGACTGGACGACGAAATTCATGCTGTCTTTTTCTTTCCACTCGACTGTGCTTGCCACTACCCGAAAGCTCTCTGTATTTAATGTGATTTCCCGTTGCCCCTAGATTTGATTCACCTCTCCTGTATACACTGTTAATTATGTCCTGGTCAAGTGCTGGCTATATCCAGGAAACCAGCCGAAAAATGTCCGGTTTTCTCGTTTTCGTCGTCATCGTCATTATCAGCTGGAGTACAAGGCCACTGCAGGGCAAAGGCCTTGTACTCCGTCCCGTCAGTCAACTCGGTCCTGTGCTTGCTGCTGCCACTTTATATCCACCCGCAAGCTTCGAAACCTCATCTGCCCATCTAACTTTGTCTCCTCTTCACGTGCTTGCCTTCTCTTAAAATCCAGTCAGTTACCCTTATTGACCAGCGGCTATCCTGCCTCCGCGCTGCGTGCCCTGCTCATGACTATTCTTGTTGATTTCGACTGTGGTGTCCTTAACACTCGTTTTTTACCTGATACACTCTGCGCTCTCCTCGTCCTTTAGTGTTACACCTATCATTTTCCTTTGGCCCAGTCAGTAACCTTTTTTTGTCCTCTTTTATAACTTTCCTTCCCTCTCTCCCCTTCCCCGGTGCAGGGTAGCCTACCGGGGTTCAGGTCTGGTTGACCTCCCCGCCTTTCTCCTTATTTTTTCTCTCTCCCTCCTTTCCACCGCTCTTTTCGTCGTCCTCAATTTAAGTTAAACACCCTTTTTAATGTTCCAGGTTTCTGGGCCTTATGCAAGTCATCGTTATATCTAGTACTAAGTGGGACCTGTTTGTTTGCTACGTGCCTGGCCCATGTCCATTTTCTCTTCTGTATTTCAACTGTGATATCCTTAACCCCGGTTTGTTTCCTAATCCACTCTTCTCTCTTCTTGTCTCTTAAGGTTACACCTACCATTTTCCTTTCCATTCCTCGCTGCGTCGTCCTCAATTTAAGCTGAACCATCTTTGTAAGTTTCCGGGTTTCTGCTCCGTAGCTAAGTACTGGCAAGATGCAGCTGTTATATACCTTCCTCTTGAAGGATTGTGGCAATATACCTGTCATGATCTGAGAGTGCTTGCGAAATGAGCTCTACGCCATTCTTATTCTAGTTACTTTAATCTCGTGGTTTGGCTCCACGGTTATTACCTGTCCTAAGTAGACAATTTTATTTACAACTATTACTTATCTCGAAGCGCTGCTCCCTTCCGAGGTTGTTTTACATTACTTTCGTTTTCTGTAGATTAATTTTAAGACCTACTTTTCTGCTTTCCGCTGGTCATTAAGGGTAACTAACTGGATTCCTAGAGAAGGCAAGCGGGTTAGGGGGAGACAGAAAGTGAGGTAGGCAGATGAGATTAAGAAGTTTGCGGGTATGAATTGGCAGCAGCAAGCACAAGACCGAGTTGACTGGCGGAACCTGGGAGAGGCCTTCGTCCTGCAGTGGACGTAGTCAGGCTAATGATGAAGTGTGACCTGATTGTGGGTGTAGTTTTGCACTGCCTTCGTGACCTGCCTGTTGTTAACCAAGCTATGAGGTCGTGCGATGACGTCATCCCGTAACCTTACTGTTGCGTCATGATGACGCCATCATTATGTAAAATGTATGTGACGTCATGATGAAGTCATATGACGTCATCGTCACGTGACAATGATTTTTTGCGTCACTCTTGTGAACGCCGACGTGAGACGCTGGTCAATTTAGGCGTTTCAAGAGACACATAATGCTTTCGCCTTAATGAAAAGACAGATACGCGCAAAGGCATCGGTCTGTGCTACTGTAAAATGATGAGTTATGGGAAGCACCAGTGAACTCGGATACGTTGTAGAGTGCGCAACGGAATCGACGTCATTCAGTTTGCAATGGAAGGCTGGAAGGTGTCTTATACGCTGTTTCTGCTCTAGAAAAATTCTTGCGTAGTGCATGGGATAAAAATACAATCGAACTTTCGATATAACGTCGTAACCGTAAATTAGTTCGTTATATTCAATATTTGTGGCAGAAGTGGAGATGAAAATCTGCTTAGCAAAATAGAAATTCGACACTTGAACAGTCCCAGGTACAAAAACGCTTTAATCTATGCACTAATTTGAACCCACTGTAAACGGACTAACCCTTACCGGTTTCTTGTGCCATCTCAAGCTTCGCTTCACAGTGTGACCAGTGAAATGCACTTTTTTGCACCAACAAATAAAATGTCCGCCACATTTACAAATAACTAAAACTTGTTGGGAATTGTTTTCGTATTTCTTACTGTGTGTTCAGAAAAAGTGGGTAACAATTTTGAGCACAAGGTACTCTACTATGGGAGAGCGCTGCTTCTAGGGGCGAAGCTTCTTGAAGCGGCACCCGTTCGTTCCTCGTAGTAGTGCGTAACATGTCTTACGTTTTGACCTGCAAGGTGGTGCCGGAGGGAGATTTCCCCTGTGCGTTGTTCAACAATAACAAATTCGCAGCGTGTGCGTGTTAAAAGGGCATGTGGTTCGCCCTCTTGGGAACTAATGGGGCTGCCACAACCATTAATCCCTTTAAGGACTAACGGTACCGGGTCTAACAGTTAGTCCCCTCAGAGGACCAACATTTAGTCCATACATTTACACCTTAGTGAGTAAACGTTAGTCCCACAGTTCACCCCAGAGGACTAACATTTAGTCCTCACATTTGCATCTTATAGAGCAACTGTTAGTCTCCACATTTACACCTTATCGGGCAACCGTTAGTCCTCACAGTCGCACCTTGCCGGACAAACAGTTGATCCATTCAAATACTCCAATCAGATGAACTTTTTGTCCCCAATTCAAACATTGTTTTTTGTTTATTTTCCGCCAGGCCTAATACTTTTTTGCCTGTTTTTCTGCGCAGTGAGCAACAAATTCCTGCAGAAAATAACACGCGAAAAATTAGTTAGCCACCTATGTGTAACTGCTTTCACAATCACGGAAACAACGAAAGACAAAAGGTAGACATCGAAATCTTTTATTTTTCTACATACACATGAAGTTTCCCCATTCTTTTAGGTGAATTCATGGTGAAGTGTACAAGTCCAGTCTCGTTGTCAAATCTTGTTCACTCCTTGGGGAGCTCCTCCGACGGAAGCGATAGAAGACAGGCATTGCAGACGCCAGCGCATGCAGCCTCCTGCCTGTTGTGTTCCCACGGCTGCACGTACAGTAATATAGTAAAAATAGTTAGGCACACGTCAAAGAAGATGAAGATGTACGCATATGACAATTACGTGTACGTTAATATAAAAACAAGTGTTAAAACATGACACACAAATAACTTTACCTTCACATCTCGCACAGTCCTCTGAAACCGCTCTGACAAAAGAGATGGATGACGGGCATCGCAGACGCCAGCGCACAGTATCCAGTACGGTGTGTACCCACGGCTACTTAATAAGTATGTAAAATAGTGAGTCACACGTGACAGAGGATGAATACAAATGCATATGAGAAATACGTGAAAGGTGAAATGAAAACATATGTGAGATATGACATGCTAATAATTTTACCGCAATGTCACACATCGTCAAAGACTCATTTCGATCCCCGTAGCGCAACAGCTTAGGAGCGGCGGCCGCAGTCACAACTCCGTGAACCACCGTGCCGCTAACAAGCGGGCGAGTACAAAGCGAGCGACGTCGTTTAGCTCGAGCAAGCGAACGCGAGACCAAACACGGCACTGAATGCGGAGTGTCTGCCGCCAGCGAACTTTGCACAGGATAGTGAGCGTAGGCTTGGCCGCCGCCACGAACAGCGCCGAGCTGCTTTGGAGCTAGCACAGAAGAAATCGACGGTAATGCGGCCCTTTTCCACAAACTCGAGCGAGTGCAGCGCGCAGACGCACGTCCGCCGCCGCGGCCAGCGGACGGCTTCGAGCTGCTTGCAACTGACTGGCGGGAAAGCCAAGTGTAATGGCGACCAATTTTCAGTGAGTTCCGACACTAGCAAAAGCCCCGCCAACCCGTGCTGGTGCACTTACAGCGCGCGACACACTACAATCAAGCTCATTACGAGAACCCGCAACGTGTTTTCGACGACTCCCAACACAGCGACGAGGTGCCTGACCAATATCGTCAGCACGGAGCTCATCGCGGCTGCAAATACAGGCGAGCACTCGATGAGCGAGCGTAAGGGAGGCCGACGGCAATGGCGGACTGAAGCACAGGCGAACTGAAGACGCCGAAGCTGACCTTCGCGATGCATTTCGAGCGTGCGATATACAACACGACCGAGCCCGTTGCCGGCAAGCGCTATCCGTATCGCACACGCGACAAGTGAGTAGAATAAAGAATGATAACCTACTTGCCTTAGAATCCAGCGCTGTTTTCTGCCCTGAGTCGGACTGAAGTATATATCCGATAGGCCTGTTGACTTCTCGGCCGCCATATTGGCCTTCCCAACTGTTGCTGTCGTGTGTTGGTCGTGACTATCTTGAAGCCAGAGATATACAGCGTGGCCTGGTAACCTGTCGAGGCTTGCTCCAGACTTCACAGGTGCAGCGAAAGCAGCCCACGCTCATCCAGGCGTACACACAAGCACCACGTCGTAATTCTTAGATCGTCGAATCCAGGCGGCCGTCGTCCAGCACTCCGAGCACGACGCTACACGACCGCCGCCGGCAAAATACGGGGAAATACTGAACCAGCAGATGAGGAGAAGGACATGTGTTCTGTGGTGAAGGAGGGCTGGCCACCTTGGCAACGCTTTTCGCGCTGCCTGCAATGCCCGGGCGGTTCATCCCAGTGAAGACTAAGTGGTTTCGCGCCGCACGCTTCCTTCTGTGGTTGCTCCTCAACGGTCTACCCGTTCACGTGCGCGCACGTCTATTGGGCTCTGTTACTCCTTTTTCGGGTAATTTTGCCTTTGAGTGCATCATTCACCCCGTGGATATGCTGCCGTTTTTTTATGCTAACTTTCGAGCTAGAAGCTTCGCGCAAACAATATATGTTATTTTCGTTACATTTGACATTTCCGCTGCCCAGGCGTTTCGGTTTAAAAATTGATTTAACTAAGGTTAAGTGTATCTAACAAAGGATTTTATTCAGTTTACCATGACGGACATTTCACTGAATCAGTGTTCGTTAAAATGCGTCCCAACTGTATACACCAACATCTATAGTACCCTGCTCGCAGAACAGCAGGGATGGCGAACAAGTAGACGACGTTTTTCATAGTCTTCTAGTACGCTGTTCGCATTACAGTACAGGTGACGAACAAGTAGATGGAGTTTTTCATAGTCTTCTACTTATCCTTGGAGCGCAGGACAATTACATGCGAATTTCCACGTGGTATGCAGGTGATGGCGTTGCAGGCGTTCCTGCAGGGTGGCCTGCTCTTCCTCATGGCCCTGTCCAAGGAGGCGGTCCTGCTGGCACCGGCCAGCTTCGGTTTGGGTTGGATGAGTAGCACGCTGGACATGCTGTCGTTGCCCGTTCTGCAGCACTTCCTGGAGCCCGATAACGTGGAACACCAGCTCAGCACTTGCCGCGTGGCGTCGGGTGTAGCGTGCCTGTTCGGACCGCTCCTTATCAGTGAGTAGATGCAGTTGTATGATCCTAACAGTAAATGCTGAGTTCTCATATCACAAAGGCATGATATGACTAGTAACGACGCCGTAGTGAATGACTCGGAAAGTTTGACCAACGTAATGTTTCTTAACGTGCGCCTCAATCAAGCCCCCGGATGACTAGCGATTGGCCTCCATGGCAATGCGTCTGCCATGGCAGGGGTGCGATCCCGCCAATTTCATGTCAATATCCAAGCATTCAAGCACCATAACTGGCTGCGGCGAGTTCGTAAGATCCCGCACTACTAACTTCTCTCTAGGTTATATAGCAGAGGCCTCAAACCAAAAAGAAGCTTCACTGGCTCCAGTGCAGTTTTTTTACGTTGCAATGAATTTATAGGTGCAAGTTAGTTAGTGCAAGAGCTTCGGCTTTTATTTTTGTTAATTATATGCTGATGAGGCTCAGCTGTTGGGATTTCCGACAAAAAGTTATATGTTGCATTAGAGAATATGGTGTTCTGAATCGAATGAATGCAAATATATGTGCAGCGTAGATAGCTAAAAGAGGGGAAAAATATGAAAGAAACCTTGTTGCACTTTTGTGTCCGAAACTGAAGACGTAGTGCAAGAACAACGCACACGAACTGGCTCCTGGAACAGTACGTACCACTCATCCGATGGCCCAGGCACATCCTAGGGTCTCATGCGGACAGCTTATGGCTTTCCCATAGTAGAATGCATATAGCGCTGTAAGTGAAGTGAAATGAACTTTATTTGGTCCTGGAGAACTGGTCAGACAACTCCCTAAGAAGGGTCCACCGCAGTAGCTGGCCGCGTCCACGCCGGGACTAGACGACCGTAGCCCTCCGCCCATTCGCAGGCCTCCTGGACTGCCGAGTATTGGACTGAGTGTTTGGGGCTTTTAAGAGCCCTCTCCCAGTTTTCGTCTGTGCTGAACTTTTTGCCATGTAACGCCGGGCACTGCCAGAGCATGTGAGCGAGTGGGCAGTCACGCGCCTCACAGCTAGGGCATCCTGGAGTTACGACATCAACAAAGTGGCTGAATATGCTACGAGATAGGAATGAACCTGCCTGTAGCATCCGAAGAACCGACGACTGCGGCCGAGTGAGCTAAGAATGCGGAAGCGGGTACCTCCGCCTAGACAACTGCATGATAATCGGACGTCACTTCGTTGAAGGTGTCAAGTGAATCTTTAAAGTTATCTGCGAAGCCACCTCCGTACCCGCCTGGACTGCCGCGGCATGTGATTTCTCGCACACGGTTATGGGCAAGTTCATTGGTGTTGAGAAGAGTCGGATGCACCTCTGAGCCCATGAGTGCCGGAAGCCAGGTGATTGTGTGGTAGCCTACTACACCCCTGGAATTTAACATAGCGGCAGCCTTCCTAGAGATTAGCCCCGAGGCAAAGGCCCGGGCAGCCGCCCTAGAGTTAGTAAATATCTCTGGACGCGAAGGGTCCGTCATTGCCAAGGCTATCACAACCTGCTGTGCTACGGAGGCAGACGCTTTCCTCACGGAAGCTGAGTTGAGTACGCGACCGCGATGATCAACGACAACAGCTGCAAAACGATTGGAGCGGCCATACTGCGCCGCATCGACGAAAGCTACACTGCCCGTGGACCTGGCCACGAAATCAAGGAGAGACTTTGCCCGTGCCTTCGGCTGGCCAACATTGTACTGTTGATGAACGTAACGCAGGAAGAGTGCCACCTCGTACGTGCCCTTCATTGTTTGTGATAAGATTTTCTTTTCCTCCCCTGCCGTATGATGATAGCCCAGTGACTGTAGGAGACGCTGCCCAGCTTTCGTGGAGGAGAGTCGCGCGACCTCTGCTAGTGTTAGTGCTCCAGTCACCTCCGTTAATAGGGTGTTGTGCATGCCCAGACTCATGAGCCTGTCCGTGCTGATGCTCATACGGAGGCCTAGTACTCTTTCGATGCTCTCACGCACAGAAGTGTCGAGTTCATCCTCCTCGCGTTTAGACCAATTTAGCGAGGATGACACGTAATCAATGTGGCTCATGAGGAATGCATGGAAGAGCCGAAGGAGATTGCTCTCCCTCAGTCCTCCCCTGCGGCTTGAAACCATCAATATTAGTCTGAGCATGTTCTCCGTTTTGGAGGTGATGCGAGCCAAAACCAGCGAATTTCCGCCGTTGGACTCAAAAAGGAAGCCTAGCACCTGATAACAATTGAGTCTTTGAATCGAGTGCCCATCCCGTGTGGTTATAGTAATCTGCACCTGATCAAGTGGTGACTCGTTCCTTCTTCCGGGTCGAACTGGTCGATATAAAAGCAACTCCGATTTAGAGGCGGATAGCTGAAGCCATGTATCCTGCAGAAAACGCTCTGTGATTGACAAAGTATATTGGAGCGCCACCTCTATTTAAGCATCCGAACGGCCCATGCACCAGACTGTAATGTCATCGACATATAAGGCATGGCTGGTATTAGCTATAGTGGAGATGCGCTCCGAGAGGCCTTTCACGGCTATGTTCAGCAAAAGGGGTGAAATTACCACCCCCTTCGGCGTGCCCATCGCACTCATAGTGAAGGCCTCCGATTTTAATTCGCCAGTTTTTATGGTGGCTTTGCGGTCCCTGAGGAAGGCGCGAACATAGGCGTGGAGCTTGGGACCTAATCCCATGCGCTCTACCTGCTCCAGTATAAACTGATGTGAAATCGTATCGAAGGCCTTGGCGAGATCAAGGGCCAATATTCCTCGAACATCTCGGGTGTGTCGGTCGATAGTTTGCCTCTTAATCAGCAGCATCACATCCTGAGAAGAGAGACCCGGCCGGAAACCTACCATGTTGTACGGAAAGAGCTCTTCATCCTCAATATACCGAGATACTCTGTTGTGTACTGCATGCTCCATCACCTTCCCCAAGCAAGATGTGAGGGAAATGGGATGGAGGTTCTCCAGGGCGAGTATACTTTGCCCGGCTTGGGAATCATTACCGAGGCGTTACGCCAGGCCTCAGGTACGCGACCTTCTGGCCAAAGGTCACGTACCTGAGGCCTGGCTTTTAAGCATCGGCCCGATGCTTAAAAGAGCAAACATTGAAAACCGAGAACAGTGTCACAAGAACACAGGAGAACAAAAAGGAAGATCAAAACTCGCAGCTGACATTGCAAACTTGAAGGTCTATTACCGCGTGTAATAAGGTTTAAGGCGTACGACATGCACAAGTTCTGGGTTAGCGCGGTGCCATTGCGGAGTCGTCGCGCCATCGGGGACAACTTCATAGTCCAGTTCACTAACACAACGTATGACCTTGTAAGGTCCAAAATAACAGCACAACAACTTTTCGCTGAGTTTTCGGCGGCGAAGGGGGGTCGAAATCCACACGCGGTCACCGGGTTTGTATTCCGTATGGCAGTGGCGTAAGTTGTAGCGTCGAGCGTCGATGGACTGCTGTTCCTTAATCCGCAGGCGTGCAAGTTGTCGGGCTTGTTCGGCACGTTGAAGGTAAGTGGCGACGTTGTGGTTCTCTTCTGTGACATCTGGGAGCATGGAGTCCAACGTTGTAGCTGCCTCTCTGCCGTAGACGAGGCTAAAAGGGGTCATGCGTGTGGTCTCTTGTATTGCAGTGTTATAAGCAAGTACTACGAATGGAAGGATGCTGTCCCAGGTTTTGTGTTCTGCATCGACATACATGGCAAGCATGTCAGCGATAGTTTTGTTCAGCCGTTCCACGAGGCCGTTTGTCTGCGGATGATACGCAGTAGTCTTCCGGTGGCTGGTTTGACTGTGGTGCAGGATGGCTTGCATTAGCTCTGCCGTGAACGCTGTTCCCCTGTCCGTGATGAGGAACTCGGGGGCACCGTGTCGCAACAGGATGCAGTTGACAAAAAACTTTGCGACCTCCTCTGCTGTTCCGTTCGGCAAGGCTTTTGCTTCGGCATAACAGGTGAGGTAGTCAGTTGCTACGATTATCATTCTATGGCCAGAAGTTGATGTCGGAAAGGGACCGAGAAGGTCCATTCCAATCTGTTGGAAAGGCTTTGCTGGGGGTGGTATGGGGTTCAGCAGCCCGGCTGGCCTGGTCGGTGGCCTCTTTCTTCGTTGGCATTCACGGCAAGTCTTTACGTACCGCGCGACGTCGGTGGGCAGTTGTGGCCAGTAAAATTTCTCTTGGATTCGGCCAAGAGTGCGCGCATATCCAAGGTGTCCAGCAGTCGGTTCGTCGTGGGAAGCCTGTAGAATTTCTTCTCTAAGGTTGCTAGGAACGACAATAAGATACGTAGTCTTATTGGGCGCAAAGTTCTTCTTTACGATGGTGCCGTTTTGAAAACAGAAGGATGAGAGTCCGCGCTTGAATGATGCAGGGGGTGATGAAGTTTTGCCTTCTAGGTATCCATGGAGACGCTTGAGGTCAGGGTCCACGCGTTGCTGTTGCGCAAAAGTGCTGCTACTGATAGATCCAAGGAAGCTGTCATCGTCGTCATCGTTCTTTGGGGCTTCATCGACAGGGGCCCTTGACAAGCAGTCTGCGTCCGAATGCTTCCTCCCAGACTTGTATGTTACGGTGACATCAAATTCCTGGAGACGAAGACTCCATCGAGCGAGGCGGCCGGAGGGATCTTTCAAATTTGCAAGCCAGCAGAGGGCGTGATGGTCACTCACAACAACGATGAGAGGCAAAATTAGAGGGAAGTGGACTGGGCTTCAACCTATCTTTAGTCAAACAAGGAAACCTTATTGATAAGGCACTACCAGCATTAATGTACGCAGATGATATAGTGCTAATGGCCAACAACAAGGAAGGTTTGCAGAGATTGATGGACATCTGCAGTAATGAGGGAGATAGGTTAGATTTTAGATTCAGTAAGGAAAATTCAGCAGTCATGATTTTCAATGACAACGAAGGTAGTGAGCTTAGAATACAGGAGGTCATGCTAGAGATAACAGATAAATACAAATATCTGGTCGTATGGATAAGCAATGGGACCGAGTATCTGAGGGAACACGAAATATACGTGATGACTAAAGGTAACAGGAATGCAGCAGCCATGAAAAATAGGGCACTGTGGAATCACAATAGGTATGATGTTGTGAGAGGAATATGGAAAGGGGTCATGGTTCCTGGGCTGACGTTCGGCAATGCGGTCTTGTGCATGAGATCAGAAGTTCAAGCAAGATTAGAAATTAAGCAACGTGGAATAGATAGGCTTGCTTTAGGAGCTCACGGGAATACACCAAATCAGGGAGTACAAGGTGATATGGGATGGACGTCATTTGAGGGCAGGGAAGCTAGCAGCAAGATAAAATTTGAGAAGCGATTGAGAGAAATGGAGGAAGAGCGTTGGGCTAGGAAGGTTTTCAGCTACTTGTACATGAAGAATGCCGATACAAAATGGAGGAAGCGAACCAGGAAGTTGACTGGTAAATACTTAGAAAACAGCAGGCGGCCAAACCAAAAAGAACTATCGGTTAAGAATAAGTGTAGGAAACGGAGACTGACATGTGGAGAATGGGCATGATTAAGAAGTCCGCACTAGAGATCTATCTAACTTTTAAGCAGGAAATTGCCAAGGAAAGGATCTATGATAATACTTGGGGTAGTTCTCTACTGTTTGAGGCCAGGACGGGAGTACTGCGAACCAAGACATATCGGACCAAATACGAAGGGGTAGACACAGTATGCAGTGCGTGTGGAGAGGAAGAAGAAACTGCCGAACACTTGATAATGTTCTGTAAAGGGCTTCACCCTATAGTTCAGGATGATGGCGCAGAGGTTTTCAAAGCACTGGGGTTTAGGGACAGGGAGGGCAAAATAAACTTTAAGCGGGTAGACTTAACTAGAAGGAGGTTATCTGATTGGTGGCTAAAGTCAAGGCACGAGTGAAAATAAACTCTTCACTGCAAAGTACGAGTCCTCAAACTCACTTTTTAAGGGAAAAAAATAAATATAGTTTTTGGTTCATTAGGTATTACGGCTAGGTGGCGCTAGCCACCGCCCGATCTAAAGGGTACAGCCATATCCATCCATCCATCCATCCATCCATCCATCCATCCATCCATCCATCCATCCATCCATCCATCCATCCATCCATCCATCCAACCTTGAATGGTCGTCCGTAAATGTAAGGACAGAATTTCGATGTCGCCCAAATGATTGGGAGACACTCCTTCTCAGTAGTTGAGTAATTACTCTCCGCCTTCGACAGCGAACGGCTAGCGTATGCGATCACTTTCTCGAACCCGTTGCTTTTCTGTACAAGGACCACGCCTATGCCCACGCTGCTTGCGTCGGTATGAATTTCAGTTTGGGCATCTTCGTCGAAGTGTGAAAGGGTTGAAGGGGACTGTAAACGACGCTGGAGGTCCTTGAAGGCTTTTTCTTGCGGCGCTTTCCATTGAATTGGTACATCAGCCTTTGTTAGCTTCGTCAAAGGTTCAGCTATGCATGAAAAATTCCTCACAAACCTTCTGTAGTAAGCACACAAGTCAAGGAACCTTCGTACGGCTTTCTTGTCTGTCGGCCGCGGAAAATGCTCGATAGCGGACGTCTTCTGGGGGTCGGGTCGTACACCGTCCGGGCTGATGATGTGGCCAAGAAATAACAGCTCATGATATGCAAAGTGGCACTTCTCAGGCTTTAGGGTAAGTCCTGAAGACTTGATTGCATTGAGTACGGCCCTCAGTCTTCGCATGTGTTCGTCAAAGGTTGCCGCAAGGACTACGACGTCGTCGAGTACACGAGGCAGGTTTGCCATTTCAGGCCTGCCAACACCATGTCCATTACTCGTTGAAACGTTGTCGGTGCGGAACAAAGCCCAAATGGCATGACCTTAAACTCGAATAACCCGTCCGGAGTGATGAAAGCCGTCTTTTCTCTGTCCCTTTCGTCGATTTCAATCTGCCAATATCCGCTTTTGAGGTCCATGGACGAGAAGTACTTGGCATGACTGAGTCGGTCTAGGGTGTCGTCTATCCTTGGGAGCGGGTAGACATTTTTCTTCGTTATGTTGTTTAGCCTGCGATAGTCGATGCAGAACCGGAGGCTTCCGTCTTTTTTCTTTACGAGAACGACTGGTGCTGCCCAAGGGCTTTGCGAAGGTTGAATGACGCCGTCGCAAAGCATTTCGTCCACTTGTTTCCGAATTGCTTCACGCTCTCGCGGAGACACACGGTACGGGCTTTGGCGGAGAGGTCGGGCGTGCTCGCTGGTTATGATCCCATGCTTGGCAAATTTGTGTTTTCGGCACCTTGGACGAGGTTGTGAAACAGTGAGCGTAGCTTTCTAGGAGATTGCGGATCTGATTTTGCCTGTCGCTGGGAAGCTCAGGGTTGATGTCGAACACAGGCGGCTGGTTTTTCATTGACGAGTCTTGGTGGGATTGGTCGGAGAAGGCAAACGTGCCTGAAATGTCCCCTTCTTCATCTAAGAAGCCAATCGTGCTGCCTTTGTTGAGGTGTCGGTGTTCCCTGCCGAAGTTGGTTACGAGCACGTCAGCTTGTCCTTTCTTGAAGTAAGCGATGTCTCTGGCGACGCCAGGTTGTCGGTCTAAGCGAAACTGCCTGTTTTTCTCGATCACGCCTTCAACAACCTCGGTGTTGCCTGTAACCACTGGTATTAGGACGCTTGACCCTGGTGGAATGCTTACTTCTTCATCTAGAACACGCAGGATGGCGTGGTGGCCTAGGGTGGTCTTCGACTGAATGGTTTGGCCCATGGAAAGTGTGATCCTTCTTGATTGAAGGTCGATGATTGCTCGATGTTCGGTCAGAAAATCCATGCCCAAGATGACATCGCGGGAACACTGCTGCAGGACTATGAAGCACGCTGGGTAAGTACGTACACTGACAGTCACTCGTGCTGTGCATCGTCCCGTTGGCAACACGAGATGGCCTCCGGCTGTGCGGATCACGGGACCATCCCATCTAGTCATTACCTTCTTTAGTTGCTCTGCGAAGGCTCCGCTATTACAGAAAAGTCGGCTCCTGTGTCGATAAGTGCTGTTACACTACGGCCGTCTATAAGTACGTCTAGTTCAGAGATTCTAGATCTCGAGTTGGACGTCAGTCTTGGTGTCGAATCACGGCTTCTGCGAGTGCTGAAAGTGCGGTTGGGGTGTGCCATCGAGCTTAGTGCGAAGTGTCGTCGTAGCAGCCGTGGTGTCTCCGTCGGGGCGCCGTCGTCGTTCGGTATGATCAGTGGAGGTTCTTCGTCTATTCGCCGGCAAGCAACCTCGCCTCCAAAGGCTGCTTTACTCAGTTTCCCCTACGAGGGCTCGGGGACCGTCCTCGCGTTGCCGCCGCGTTGCCACGGCCTAGTGATGTGTAGCAGCTGTATGGCGGTGATAGTGATCGTGATGGACGGGTGGGCGGATACTCGGCACGGCGCAAGTAGTCTTCAACTTCACGTGGTCACTGTCCGGGTCGCAGTCATGGTGCGTTGAGGGCAAAAGCACGAAGTCCCATGCGTTTGTAAAGGCAGTATCTGAGGATGTGGCCTGGCTCACCGCAGTGAAAACATAGTGGGCGTTGTTGGTCGGGGGTTCTCCAGAGGTCTGCTTTTCGCGGCGCTTCCAAAAAAACAGGTGAGTGGACGGGTGACGGCGATCACTGGGGTGGTTCGTAATGCTCACGGTGCATGTTGGCGGTACCCTTTGGGCTGCGTACGGCGGCAGCGTAACTTATTCCCTGGTTTTCTTGACATGGAGTCGCCGTCCGAGAAACACCCAAAGCAATGCGAACTTCGTCGCATATGACATCCGTGAGTGACGCTTCTGGAGGCTGCGAGGGTGATGGTATAAGTAGCCGCAGGTCCTCGCGGACGACTTCGCGTATTATTTCACGCAAACTGCTGGTACTTGCAAACGTTGCTTGAGGGTCCGTGGAAGCCATGTGCGCTGTACGGTTGTACTGGCGGTTTCGGGAATCTAAGGTCTTCTCAATGGTGTATGCCTTTTGCGTGAACTCGGCAACGGTTTTCGGCGGGTTGCGAACTAGGCCAGCGAAAAGGGACTCTTTTACTCCTCGCATTAGAAGCTCAACCTGCTTTTCCTCTGCCATGTTCGGATCCACACGGCGAATGAGGAGCTTCATTTCCTCGACGTATATAGGCACAGTTTCGTTAGGCTTTTGGATCCTCGATTGTAGCAGAATTTCAGCCCTTTCTTTGCGCAGCATGTTGGCAAACGTCCTTAAGAAATCAGTCTTGAACACCTTCCACGTAGTCAAAAAGGCCTTGTGGTTTTCAAACCACGTTTTAGCGGGGCAGTCGAGTGCGAAGAAAACGTGACTCGCCTTCATCTCGTCATCCCATTTGTTTAGTGAAGCCCCCCGAGTGAATTGATCGAGCCAATCTTCTGCATCTTCTGCAGGCGAGCCGTGGAAGGTTGCAGGCACTCGAGGCTGTTGCAAGAGGACAGGGGTGGGCGCAGCTGGTAGGCTCATGGTTGACGTCGAGTCTTCTTTTTTCTGTCGAGTGTACTCCGGTAGTGTTCCGTGTTCCGGTGGCAACCCTTGTAGGCGGCGGCTACTGCGAGTCGTGTCGCTGCTTTTGGGGGCCTTGTCTTTCCGTGCAGCTGTCGGCTCAGGGACCTGGTGCACACCCAGCACCTCCACCAGTTGTCACGTAGCCGCGACGTTGAAGAAACGTGCACGACAGGATCGGGAGCAAGCCGCAACAATCTTTTATTTCACTGGGCTGACCTGCGCCCGAAAGAAACAAGTGAACCGCCGTACAGCTGGCGAACTACTACACCGGTGCCCACGGGTGCCCTCGGCTTATTCGCGAGGGGCGTTTTCCGATAAAACGCGGCATGAAGATAAGTTCACGGATCATGCCTTCATGATGGAGCGCAGATACACACTAGCCACGTGCGTCACAAGCAAAGCGATAAGGATGGCACGTGATTGCGGCAATATCGACCTCCTCGGTTAACTTAGCGATTCAATTTCCGTCGAGATTGCCCAGCAACCAGTTAGTAACACCATGTGGACCAGGGGCTGAGCGGATATTAAGCGCATGAAGCACCTCTTCGATTTCAAGGTTCGTAAAGGATGAGTCGATTTCCTCGAGCGGCCTTCCCTGGTAGACTGGGTAATCCCAGGCCCCGGAGAAGCCAAACGGAAGGTATCGCTCGGCCAATTCCTTGAGTAAAGTGTTGTCAGTAACTTCACTGCCCCGCTATGCTTGAACTAAGCTGTCGATTGCCAACCCATGATTAGTTTTGGAGTTTGTCTGATCGATTAGTACCTTCAACAGGTTCTATTTACCTCCGGTGTGCATCTGCCCACCTACTTTTGAGCAAACCTCGTTCCACTGCTGCCTATAAAGCTTCTCATAATATTCTTGACTATCTTTATTGAGGAGAGCTATGCGTTTTTGGAGCCTCCTATTTAGATTTTGTGTGCGCCATCTCTCAACCAGCGATTTTTAAGCCTCGAATAAATGCGCAAGACGCGAGTCCATCATATCCACCTGTGAATCACTTCGGACAGTCTTGGCTGCGACGAGCTCATCCTCCGCGAGTCGAGAAAAGAGTTCCTCTAACGTGGCATATTCGGTCTCATCAGCTTTCCGGCATTTCCTGAACTCGTCCCAGTCCGTCACCCTGTACTCTTTAGGTGGAGCCGCCCGGGTTTCCTGCGTGACTGCAAGGATGAAGTGATCACTTCCCAAGCTTTCCTGCAAGTTAAACCACGGAATTTCGACTGCATTTCTAATGAATGCCAGAACCAGAGTGGTGTCCGGAGAACCGGTTTGAGAACTGAGGATCCGTGACCAGCTTCAAGGGACAGTCCGTCATAGCTTTAACAGGGTTTTCCCTTTAACAATGGCCTTTGGATAACCACACGCTGGGTGAGGTGCGTTAAAGTCACCGATAGCTACGAGCGCTGACTTGCCTGCAAGGGTAGCCGCCTTTGCACCACCGAGGAGAACGCTTGCTTGTGATTTGGCTTCTGTAAAGATGCACTACGAATATGCTGCACTAAAGCCAATTATTCAGAATAATTTCAGCCAGCTGAGCCTCCAAAGTAGAGTTGCCGAGCGCAAGCATGTGCTATAAAAACACACATTTGTTCGAAACCAAAACAGCCAGACCACATTGACCCTCCCCCCTAAACGATACAGATCGACAGCCGTACAAGGCAACCACAGCGTCAATGGTTTCTCGTAAAGCAATCACATGCGGATGAACCGCCAATGAAGCAATGAACAGCTGGAGGGAGGCCTTACGCTTCCTGAACCCCGCGCAGTTCCGCTGCCAAATGATGAACTCAGTTGTGTTGGGAGCCATGGCTGCTGCTACTGGTTTGCCGACCTAATGGCACGTCCATATCGACGGGAGCCTGATCCGTTGGCGAGCCGGGGCGCGAAGAGTGAACAAGTGAAACAGGCGTCACCGGGACAAAAAAGTTCCCGCCTGGAGTGAGTCTGCTTTCGTTCATGGCAACTTTACATGCTACGAGGTCAAAGGATTCCACCTGCCGTGCTACCGCCTTTTGTAAATATTTGATTGCGCCCAAGACGTCCAAGTCGGAAGCCGCCGCTACCTCTCCTTCCGTACCTATCTTTCTCTTAGCCGGCCGTGGCTCTACTGACGAAGACCGCACCGGGGCCTGTGCTGTATTAGGGGCGAAGCTCCTTATGGCGTGGCTTGTGCGTCCCTCGTAGTACGTAACCACCAGTGGCACATACCCGAAATAGCGGTCCTTACAATGTCTGCTGCATGGGGGCACTTGTATATGATGAATACATGATGAAAAGATGTGAGATAGCTGTGCTTGGAGTTTTCTCTAGACTTATGGACGGACGAACGGACTGACACACGCACGGACGGACAGACAGAGGGGCGCACGGACGGATGGACAGGCAGAGGGATGGCCGCAAAAAGAGATGGACGGACAGACAGACGAATGAACAAACGGACGGATGCACCAAGGATCACACAGATAGGCGGACGCAAGAACCAATGGACAGACAGACTGACGAACGTTGCGCCCCACCAATCATCATTCACTCCATGGATATGCTGTGATTTTTTTTTTTGAGAGCTTCAAACTCGACCCTCATCTGCTGAAGCTGCGCTTTTAAACTATAGCATTCTCTTGAAGTAAGAATGCAATCCTAGGGTCTTCTTTTTGTTCTGGCAGTGCCGCATACGTTACGTGTGCTGGCTGCTGCGCCAGGCTTGGCTTGGCACGATCCGCCCAGGCCTTGAGAGCTTCTTGGAAGCGTAGCCAAGAGTGGGAGCGTTCCTTGGAGTGGGAGCGCCCCTTGGAGTGGGCACGCCTCTTATGTCGAGAGCGTCCTTTTGAGCGGATGTGACTATTCTCAACAGCTGGCGAGGAAGAGTGCATCCTCGAGGTTGGTGCCACGCTCGAATCCTATGACGTCAGACCCTCTTGGTGCTGCCTGCGTTTATTGGCGGCCTTTCTACGCCGTCTTCATCGGCTTACCAAGTTCACACTTGGAATCGATGCTGGCAGGGCTTCTCGGCCGTTAGATGTGCCCCCCCCCCCCCGCACAAGGCACATGTCGGCTGGCATTGGTAATCGTTCGCGGGATCATTGAGAGCCCACCCGCGGCACACTTTCTTCGTCGGTGTCGGGCAGACATCGGCACGATGAGCGAGAGCTCCACGTCCATAAGAAACGTCAGTCTGTATCCTGTACAAAGTACGCCGTAGCATGCTCGTACCGCCCATAACATAGTTGGGTACCTTGAGACCACTGAAGAGAACGACGACGGTAGTCATTTCCTTGTTGCGATGCCCCTTAATTGCTTTAGGGTTGCGCTGGTTGACGATCATCGCCGCCAACTGTCGCTCATCGATGTTCACGTCGACGCCTCGGATGGCAACTTTGCAGGTATCGTTAGAAGCAGCCGTGTAGGCCGAAATGTGATACTCAGTCGAGCCAAGGTGGATGAGCCGCAGCGCCACGTTCGCGCCTGCGTTGCGGGACGCTGGCGTAGAAACCACAACGATATTCTGAGTTATGTTCGGGCAGACGATATCCTCCAGTGTTTCTTCCGCGGACAGTTTTGCTGCCGTCTCCAGGACTTGGGCTTGACGAATAAGCTAACCTTCTTGAGATCCAGGCCTCCTTTCGGTCGAACTAGGACTCGAATATGGCTCCTCGGAAATCGGGGAAGCCTCGATGCGGCTGCAAGACGCCGAACGACGCCATGTGCGGTGGCCGTGCGATGGCCAGCCGTTCCCCGACTTTGAAAAGAAGCAGACGCTTGTCGTCGGAGAGAACGCTTATTATTGCCTAAAACAGTCTGCCACCCAGGCGCGTTAGCGTCTTCTTGGGAAACAACTTCCCCGTCCACCACCATCGCCTCCGGCATGATGCCCTTCCGTCGGCACAGACGGATGCTCGGTCGAAGAAAAGTCTTTTAAAAAGGGCAAAAAATGGGCCTACCAGGTCAAAAGTGGGCTCGGTAGAATCCTCTCGATGGAATCTGTCGAAGGGTGTACAATTCCAGATGATCGAAGCAATACTCTTTATAGCACTCTAAAGCGCTCACAATCTATTTTAAATTCGTCTGATGTCCAACATAGAGACTTGGACGTGTTCTCCCATAGTACAAAAAAAAAGTATTCTAAATCGTTTAACACTTTTTCTAAGCACAGCAGTGCTCTAAAGTGATCACAATTTATTCAGAACACACAGACGACAAAATTAGACGTGGGGATTCAAAACGGCTTGTTTCCTTCGTGTATTTAGAGTACGAAGTACTTTGAATCATTAATCACGCTTTTAAGCAGGTCTTGTTGAAATGTTAAGGATTCGAATAAATTATTTTCTGTACACACAAGCATTACATTGAACGTTACCGTTCTGGCAGTGCGGCAAAGCATGCCGAATGGATCAAAGTCGGTGACAAGCTAAAAACAAAAAATAACTGTGTCCATTTTGTACTCCTTTATCTTCGACCTCGTCCCGTGCGCAACGCTTCTATCTAATGGCGTCATTCATTGGTGGAGTCGGAGTGACACGCGAACTGTGCACCGGAGCACTCCACTCTGGCGGAGGGCAATGGAAGGGAATCTACCAATGTAACACAAGTGCTCCCTTTGGAGCAAACGGCAGGGCCAGAATAGAACGCGAGGAGTGCGTCTCTCTTCTTACTTGAGTGGGTACGCTTAGCACAGCGACGCTACGCTAGCAAACGTGAGATCCGACGCAAGGTGCAACTGAGACGGCCGGCGTCCGTTGGCGCGTCCAAAGTTGCCACCGTTTCGAGGCAAAGGGTGCTTGCGACTTCGGTTGACTCTGCCTATTTTAGCGGGTCAGAAAAGGTTGCTCCATGGAGTGAATCTCGCGACGGAGCTGCTCCAGATCTGCCAATGGAACATACAGGGAGCACTCTCAATCCACCAATGGAATAGACCTGCCCCGCATGGATCAGAAGAAAGTATTACCGGAAGTGTTCCGAATCGGCCAATGGATGACACCATCAGTCATCGGGCCGCTTTTACTGGGCGTGTTCCAATACTAAAACAGCATCGTTGACAGTCTACGCTGACAGCTTAGCAGACAGCATCGAGCCCATAATGTGCGAGAAATGGAACGCGTCTGGATGGCGCCTACGTGACGAGATGCCACCTCACATCTAGAAGAGAAAGCTGAAGTAAACGAGCCTAACGGTTGTCTTTTTAGACCATTGAGTTTCACACAATAATACATAGAGAGGAATCAGGCCCTGCGATCGTGTACTTCTAGGGGAATTATGGGAAGTACAAGCTTCGGATTCGATAGGGTTAGCTAGCGGACTGTCCACGGACCTTTTTCTACAATTTAAGTTTCGTTCTTCGCGCAGCCCGGGTAGTGGGGTGCGGTGAAAAAAGCTGAAACAGTGCCTTTGTTCTTGCAAGAGGCTGACGACCACTAGATCTCCTAATGTGCTGCGACGTTCGAGCTTTACGAGTCGTATTTGACAGTTTAAACTGTAGTGCCAAGAATATACTTACTAGGCACTATAGTTTGAACGAAGCGTCATCCACTCACCGGTGCGCATAGATGTGGCGTCGTATGCCGGTGCAGGATATTTCATGTTTTAAATTCAGTTCATGTCTTAAATGCGAACCATTTTTTAGCGAACTTCGGCTACTTTGAGCATACCTATGTATCTATCTATCTATCTATCTATCTATCTATCTATCTATCTATCTATCTATCTATCTATCTATCTATCTATCTATCTATCTATCTATCTATCTATCTATCTATCTACCCATTCATCCAATCGCTTAAGACTTTTAGCTGTCCTTGTCGTTTCAATAATAGTATCGATACCACACTTGGTATACCATAACATGACCGTATGACGAGCATAAGTGACTAGTCATAATATGAAAATCATGACGTGTAGGTCATGAATGTCATGATTTACAATTCACGGTATGGCTGCTCTTCCGGTGGTTTCGTTCAAATGACATGTTGCGAAACTGGCATGGTCTGACATGACTGCATAACAAACATAAGTGACAGACCCTAACGTGAAAATAATGACATGCATGTCATAATTTTTATGTTATGGCTAGTCATGACTACACGCCACGCTCAAGGTGCACTCGCGGCCGTTTCGCTAGCTTCGCATCTACCAAATTTGGTATTACGGGACGTGAATGAATGACGAAGGTATGTGACTGGTGCAAACATGATAATCATCAATGCAGGTGCATGTCATGTAACAAAATCACTACATGTCACGCTCATGATGCGATCACGGCCGTTTCGCTAGCGTCACATATACCAAGTATATACCAAGTTTAGTATTACGGGATGTCGATGGCGGGCGAACGTATGAGACTGGTGCAAACATTATAATCATGAGATGCGTGTCATGTAACAACATGACAACATGCTACGCTCATGATGCGGTCGTGGCCGTTTTACCTGCTTCACATGTACAAAATTTGGTATTACGTGACGCGAACGGACTACATGGGTAAAGGACACGTCCATACATAGCCATGACATGTGCGTCATGTAACATGACTACATGTCACACTCGTCATGCGCTGCAACCATTTTGCTAGCTTCACATATGCCAAATTTGGTATTACGTGTCGTGAATGGATGACGAAGGTATGTGACTAGTGCAAACATGATAATGATGAGATGCGTGTGATGTATCAACCTGACTACATGCCACACTCAAGGCGCCAATACACTTCGCCGTGACCCAGCAGACGTGCGCACTGGCGATGCCACGCCAATTTTACTTGCAGACGCGTCCCGAACAGCGTTGCTTTGACGCATTCGCGTTTGAACGCGACCGGCGTCCCTCCATGAAGAACAAAGGCAGACGCAGTGCTGTCTGGGTAAAGCTGGGTAACGTCATGGGCGAGAAGTTCAGCATGTTGCATTTAGTTCTGGTTCCCGTCTTGCCGCGCCGACGGACGCTGGTCGCACCTGGCGTCGGTTTTGCTATAACGCCGCGTCGCTGCGCCCAGCGTGCGCGCTCGCCAGCTTCACATGTACCAAACTCGATATTACGTGACGAAAACGTACGAAATCGGTAAATGACACATCCAAACATGATAATCACGAGCTGTGTGTCATGTAATAACATGACGACATGCCACACTCATGATGCGCTCGCAGCCGTTCCGCTAGCTCCACATATACGAAATTTGGTGTTGCGTGACATCAATGAATGACGAAAGTATAAGACTGGTGGAAGCATGATAATCATGACACGCGTGTAAGAACATGACAACATACCGCGCTCTTGATGCGCTCGCGGCTGTTTCACTAGCTTCAAATATACCAAATTTGATATCACGTAATGGGAATGTAGACGAAGGTAAATAACACGTTCAAACGTGATAATTGTGATATGTGTGTCATGTAAAGCATGACTACAGGCTACGATCATAGCGTGCTCGCGGCCGTTTCACTAGCTCTACATACACGAAATTTGCTATTACGTGACGTGAATAGATTACAAAGGCAAAAGACACGTTCAAATATGGTAATCATGACAGGGAAGCCATGTACGGCATATTTTACCTGCGCCTCATAACGTTGTGCGTATTGTAAAGTGATATATCAACCTTTCTCATTCGTGCTTCGCTGGCCCGCCGTGGTGGTCTAGTGGCTAAGGTACCGGGCTGCTGACCCGAGGGTCACAGGATCGAATCCCGGCTGAGGCGGCTGTATTTCCGATGGAGGCGGAAATGTTGTAGGCCCGTGTGCTCAGATTTGGGTGCACGTTAAAGAACCCCATGTGGTCAAAATTTCCGTAGCCCTCAACGAGGGCGTCTCTCATAATCATATCGTGGTTTTGGGACGTTAAACCCCACAAATCGATTCGTGCTTTGCATATCATTGGTTCCCACTGTACGTGGGATCTGTCGATTTTTTTTCGGCACTGAAATGAAGGCTACAGAGCCAAATCACGTGCACCCTACAGCAGTCAACGCCGTTCCACAATCACGCCCGTATTTTCAACGTAAAATACAGAAGTTCCCCATTTTTTTTCTACGTGGAATTATTTAAGACAGGACGCAGCAGAGACCAGTTAGACAGCTGTATCTACTTAACTTTAAAGTGATCTCGAATGTGCGAGTACCGCCTTTTTACGTGTACCTCAAATCAACGCCTTTTTCTTGGATTGGATTGGACAAACTTTTATTTGGTCCTCCAAAACACAGATCACTGTGTTGTGGGCAGCTCCCACGTGGGGACTGAGATACCAAGCTCCTCAGCCGCCTCGCGGGCTTGGTGGACAGCCCAGAGCTGATCTGCCAAGGACGAGCTGCGGATTTCCGCCTCCCATCTGGCAGAGGTGATGTTCGATATATGAGCGAATTTGGTGCACTGCCAGAGCATGTGTTCTAATGAAGCTATTTCCCCACAATGTGAACAAAGATTACTTGGGTATAGGTCAGGGTACATGATGTGTAACATTTTCAAAGTAGGGTACATTCGCGTTTGCAAAAGCCTTAATGTAAGTGCTTGGGGCCGGGTTAGATTTTTGTGAGGTGGAGGGAAAATCCTTCTCGACAGGTAGAAATGTTTACTGAGCTCGTTATATGTTGTAAGAATTTCCCGGTTATCCCCTTCACCGGTAGAACGCATCCCCGGTGAGGCGCGGTTGGAGAGTTCTCGCACCGCCTCGTGTGCTGCTTCATTGAGATTGGGAGGGGAATCGTTGATTTGCCCAAGGTGAGCTGGGAACCAACTCAGAAGATGATGCGTTATGTTCTTGCCTTGCAGTATTCTCAGCGTTTGTTCAGAGACCCTCCCCTTGGCGAACGCCCGTAGTGCTGCCATGGCATCACTGTAGACGACTTCAATGTTATTCATCTTGAGTGCTAAGGCGATGGGCACCTGTTCCGCAATGATTGGGTCTTTCGTCCTGACCGTCGCTGAGTTGACGACATGGCCAGCCCCATCGACCACCACTGCCACAAACGCTTTCCCATTGGCGTAGGAAGCCGCGTCAACAAATACGACCCCTGGTTCCTCGTTTGAGACTTGACGAAGTGTAGTCCTGGCCCTCGCTACTCTTCTTCCGACGTTGTGTTCTGGATGCATGTTTCTTGGTATAGGAGACACCGTGATATTCTCCCTGATGTGGTCGGGGATATCATTGTAATTGCGTCTGATTGCCATTGGATGTTGGCCCAGCTCCTGTAGGATCATTCTCCCCGACCTTGTTGTAGATAACCTTGCAAACTGTGCTCTCTCTTGGGCTTCTGCTATTTCTTCGAGCGTGTTTTGAATGCCAAGCTCAAGCAGACGCTCGGTGCTGGTATGTATGGGTAGGCCCAGAACCTTCTTGATAACTTTCCTGAGGAGCACATTCAGTGTTTCGGACTCTGCTCTTGACCAGTTGTGCATTGCTGCCTCGTACGTGAAGTGGCTTCGAACAAACGCATGCATCAACCTGATGAGGTTGTCTTCCTTGATCCCATTTCTTTTGTTGGCCACTCTTCGTATGAGGTGCACCGCACTGTCCGTTTTCCAAGTTACCTTGGCTATAGATTTGCTGTTGGCGCCGCTAGACTCTATCAGCATGCCCAGGACTTTGATGGAGTCAACCCTTTGGATGGCATCCCCTTGATTTGTACGAAGGTGGATGTCTATCTGGTTTAACGACTTCCATCCCCTGGGCTTCGGTCCCCGGCGTGCAGTCCGATACAGTAAAAGTTCTGACTTACTCGAGGAGCACTTGAGCCCAGAAGGACGAAGGTACTCTTCTACGGTGTCAATCGCCTCTTGCAGGGCGCTCTCAATCTGCCCCTCGCTTCCAGCTGTGCACCAGATGGTAATGTCATCTGCGTAGATGCTGTGCTTCAATCCTTCAATGCTCGATAATTTCTTTGACAGTCCAATCATGGCAATATTGAACAGCATTGGTGAAATCACTGCCCCTTGCGGCGTGCCCCTTGCTTCTAGTTCGATTGCTGCGGTCTCGATATCTGCAATCTTCATCACGGCTTTCCGATCTGTAAGAAAGGACCATACGTAGTCATAGAAGGCTTTCCCCAGACCAAGCTTGGAAATTGCTTCGAGTATGAATGAGTGGTGGATGTTTTCAAACGCTTTTTCTAGATCTAGGCACAGAATGGCTCTCACGTCTCTGGTTTTGTTGTCGATGACCTGGTGTTTCATAAGCTTCAATGCATCTTGTGTGGATAGCCCTGCCCTGAATCCAACCATATTGTGTGTATATATGTCGTTATCTTTCAAGTACTTGTTTATCCTGTGCAGTATGGCATGTTCTGCAACCTTGCCGATACATGATGTCAAGGATATTGGCCTCATGTTGTCCAAGTTAGGGGGCTTTCCTCGCTTAGGAATAAGGATCGTCCTGGCCAGCTTCCACTGCTCTGGCACCCTGCCTTCTTTCCATGCTGCATTGATACTATCCTTCAGGGTTTCAATTGAATCGTCATCAAGGTTACGAAGGGCCTTGTTTGATATACCGTCCGGGCCAGGGGCCGACCTGTTGTTGAGATCATGCAAGGCTCTTCTGATTTCGTCTATGTTAAAGTCGCCCTCAAGACCTGGATTGGGCCTGCCCTGGTACTGTCTACTTGGTGGTGCCAATCCTCTTTTGATTAAGAGGTACTTATGCACGAGCCGCTGCACAACTTGCTGTTCTGTAGTATGCCCTATCTCTTTATGCAAAATTCGAGCGATAACATGCTTTTGATTTGTTTTGGTGGTGTTTTCGTTGAGGAGATGCTTTAACATATTCCATGTCTTGCCATTGCGCATCTGACCATCGACGGAGTTGCAGATTTCGTCCCATTGCTGCCTGGATAGTGCGCGACAATGTTCCTCGACTGATCTGTTTACTTCAGCTATCTTCTTCCTCAGTCTTCGGTTCAGGCGCTGACCCTTCCAACGGTTCAGTAGTGCTTGCTTTGCCTCAAGAAGATGAGCGAGCCGGCTATCCATTCTTTCAACCGGAAAATCTGTGGTAATGGTAGAGGAGACAGATTTGATGTCATCTTTAATCTGTTTGACCCACTGCTCCAAGCCTTGTCTGTGGCCATTTTGTTCCCTTTCCATCCTTATCTTCCTGAACTTATCCCAGTCTGTGAAGTGGAATTCTCTCTGCTTTTTACGCTTCACGGAGAAGGTAGTGGCAAGAATGCAGTGGTCACTCCCTAGGTCTACAGCAAGGTTCATCCACTGGGCCTTCTTGATGTTCCTTACAAATGTAAGGTCCAGGGTGGAATCCCTGCAGCAAGATGTACCAAGCCTTGTTGGTAGGATGGGGTCTGTGATTAGGGTGAGATCAAGTTCACTGGCACTTTGCGAAAGTCGATTTCCTTTCCCAGTGTTGTACTTGTAACCACATGTATGATGAGGGGCGTTGAAATCACCTGCTATGACGAGTGGGCATTCCCCGCCGATATTAACAGCTTTCTTTAGAACCGTCTTGAACCCTTGCGTTTGTTCCTTTTGACTGCTGTATATATTAAGAATGAAAATGCTCTGACGGTTGCTGGTGCCTGGCACGATCTCTACCATGACGTGTTCCAACCGGCCTGCTTTTATCTTGAGGTCGTGGGTTACGTGCGTTAGTTTGTTGCAAACGAAGGTGCAGACTCCCCTCCCTTCAGTATCCCCTATTACAGGTCGAAATCCAGGCAACGTTGCTTGCAGTGAAAGGGTCTCTTGTAATAATATAATATGAGGCTTTTCTTGGCTGCTCCTGATATACTGCTGTAGGGCTGCCTTCTTTTTAAGGTAACCTCTACAGTTCCATTGCCAGATACGAAATGCTTCACGTAGCGCTGCCATCATGGTTATTACATGGACGGCCAGAGCCTGATGCTGCACCTGTCGGCAGGTTTGGTACCACTAGTATTGGTGGCCGAAGGAGTGAGTTTAGTGCATGAGGAGGCCTTGCTGTATTGTGCAGATATGCTTCGACCTTTGTAATGCGCAAAGTCATATGCTCTTCCAGTGCCGCCACGCTTGACTGTAGCCTACCCATCTGCTCGCTAAGATTGGCTACTACTTTGCTGAGCGTGTAAAAGACCTCTTTCATATCTGACATGGTCGTTTGGTTGGCTTCCACGTGTTCTGCCATGACTGCCCTCTTTTTTGTGGTTCTCGAGTCCCCCACGTTTTCAGCCACAGGGACATCAACTGGCTGAGGCATTGGCTGTGAAGACTGCGCGCTGCTTAGCTTAGTGAGAAGAATTTTTATTTCCTTTAACTCAGCTGATAGCCTCTCATTCGATTTTGTAAGTCTCGCGTTTTCTCGCTCTAGATGTGATATTCTATCATGCTCTGGCAGCTTACCTGTCATCACCTCTGCCGCGCCGTTGCGCACTCGCTCAGCCCAGCTGCCTTTCGATGTAACTGCAGGCGTCCTCCCCGGGTGTGAAGCCGTGATCTCGAACTGAACGCAAGGCAGCTGGCCATTCGGGTGCCGCCCAGGCTGATCTCTACCCTGATGGTGACCTTGATAACTCGAGTGCCCCCGTGATTGGGAGCGGGCCTTGGGTCTAGAACCTCTTCTGGAACGCGACCTCCCCCTGGAGTGGGGCCGCCTTTCCTGTTCTTGTGTAGTCTGGATGCTCTGGGTCCCGTAGGCTGGAATAAGCTGCTTGTCGTTGATGTCTGGACTCGATGTGATTGATGCGTCCCGGGCTTCTGCGGCTGCTCGCGATCTTTCCCAACGTCTGCGTCTGACGACGTATGGCACTAAGAACCTGTTCTTGCACTCCTTGTCTGCCGTGGGATGGTGACAGTCGCACAGCCTGCATCTTGGATTGCACTGGTGCAGGCTATCTGGGTTCTTGATCTCGCAGCCTCTGCAGATGGTTTCAGCTGGGTTTGGACAGACGTCAGACTGATGTCCCAGCTTTCCACAGACGTAACATATATCGATGTTCTTGCGGTAAAGGGAGCACTGCAAAAGTGAAGGTCCATATCTCACGAAACTGGGCACCTTGTGTCCTTCGAACGCTATGATGTTTGTCCCGGTGTCCTTGATTCTCTTGGCCTGCAGCGCGAGCGGGTTGTTCGCGTTCACAATCTTTCGGGTCAAAATGTCCTGAGTATCGCTTACGGGGATGCCGCGAATCACTCCTTTACAAGTATAGTGGGGTGCCGTGGCGTACGCGCTAACCTCAAAAACTTTGCCAATGTCAATTTGCTTGACCTTGAGGTATCTTGAAGCTCTGTCTTGGTCCGGAGTGCTTGCAACCATAATGTTCTGCTGCAAGTTGGAACAGATGATGTCCTGCATGGCCTCCTCCTCTTTGATGCCGGCCGCCAGTACTATCGCGTCTGCCACGGCTCCAGTGCCAATTCTCGAGATATTTAATCCTCCACGTGGTCGTAGCACAATTTTGCTGAAGTCCTTGGGTAGCGGCGGCATGCGTCCAGCTCGCACGATTGTATGCTTGGTATCATACCTACTAGCTCGAGCGTCTCCCGCAACGCCAGCTTTGGTCGAACCCTTGGCAGCAGGAACGCTAACCGCGGCTTGCTTATTCCTTGAGCGTCTCGTTTCGGCTTCCTTCCAACCCATGTCTTCCGTGCAATCCTCTGGAGAGATGTCCTCTCCATCTACTTGGTATTCCATTCTCAGTTGCAGGTCCTGGAACGCGCAGAGCGTTTAGTCACGTTGGCGCCGGGTCGGCGCATCGGCGACAATCTCCTCCTTGGTTGTTAGGCTTAAATCTCCCGGTGGCGTTGCCGTGTAAAAATGCCCGAAAAATGGTTTAAAAGTCCACTCACCAGCACAAAGGTGGTATCTGCTGATTTCTTGAGAACTTAGGCACACGATGGGACTGAAAACTCGGCGACAAATTCGTGAATACCACAGGAAAGCACTCTTGAAAGCAGGAGCCGATCTTCGCGCGTCCGCACTGGTCGGCACCTCTCTTTTTCTTGGAGATATGGCTAAAATGCTAGACAGCGTTTGCGTCTACATGAAACGCTGATGGTGCACCCCCGTTACTTTCCACCACGTTACGATACGTCTGCCGATTCGCACTAGTTCACGTAGCGCTATATGTGCAGAAGCATTGCCCCAGTTGCATTGCCTCTTCAATGTCAAGAACAGTCGTCGCCAAGTACACTCGCCAGTACGGTTCTTGTTCACTATACTCGCCAGTGATCCCGAACAGTACAAGCGACCTTTATTGAATTGCAAAATAACCGTGATTGCCAGCTGAGGGCGTTTCGCCGCCAGGAGTTTTCTATTTCTTGCCGAAAACCCCAGATGACTCCAAGTGTGATTTGGGGCTCCGCCATTTCACGAATCACTCCTCGCGGACCGGAAGAGGGCAGGAAATGGCGCCGCATGAAGACGTAGTACGTGAACCCCGGGATCTATCGCGATTCCGTCTGTTATGTGAATGCAGCTTCAACAACAGACCACGAGAGAGAGACAGAGAGAAATATAGTGAGGAAAAGCAGGGAGCTTAACCAAGCTTAGCTCGGTTGGCTACCCTGCACTTGGAGTGGGGGAAAAGTTGAATAGTAGGAAGGACAGAGATAGAAAAGACGAGGAGTAAGAAAGAGATAGATAAATAGTCAGCTAGAGACTACACAGCATGGTCTCACGCTGTGCTTTCACAAGCGCTCGTGAAGTCAGGTGGTCCAAAAGGTACCATCCCTTTCTCAGGTGCCCTCGTGAAGGCTGGACAATCACATTCGAGAAAAAAAAACATTGCGATATCCGTTTTAGATAGTGTAGATATGAGATAAAGGATGTAAAGTATAAACACATTCGGCCGGCCAGACCACTTCAATGTCGCTCTGCTAAAATACATTACCATTCGAGTGAAAAAGTTTCAAGCAGGAAACTAGCAAGCCAGCGGCGGTCACGTAAAATGACCCAGTCGCACATTACATCACCGACGTGGGCTTCAAGCATGTCGCTGTGGTGACGTCTTTAACACTATTCGGAAACTTCTCCGGGTGACCTCTCCTGGGACTTTGGACGGCTTTCTGTTCTACTATAGAGAGTATCGAGTACAATAAATCGTTGACCCCTTTTTCTAAACACATATTGCCTCTATGAACGCTTATTTTGCGCAAGAGGCCTACAGGACGGCTTTATGCTCTCCCATAGTAGAGTACCTAGTACTCTACTATGGGAGAGCATGAAGCCGCATAAATAGCATAAATAGTTAACCACTTTTATATGCCAAGCATTTCTTAGTGAACTTCAGCGAATTGGAGAGTATCTATCTATCTATCTATCTATCTATCTATCTATCCGTGTACGGCTTTTAGCTCTCCGATACCCAACTTGGTTTGGCACACTATATCTGTATGAAGAACATAATTGACTAGTCATAACATGAAAATCATGAGATGTATGTCATGAATGTCATGATTTACACGTCATGGTCCTGGAGCTCTTGCATCTATCTATCTATCTATCTATCTATCTATCTATCTATCTATCTATCTATCCGTGTACGGCTTTTAGCTCTCCGATACCCAACTTGGTTTGGCACACTATATCTGTATGAAGAACATAATTGACTAGTCATAACATGAAAATCATGAGATGTATGTCATGAATGTCATGATTTACATGTCATGGTCCTGGAGCTCTTGCAGTGGGTTCGTTCACACGGCATGTTGCAAAACTTGTATGGTATGGCATGATTGCATGGCGAACACAAGCGACAGACCCTAATATGAAAATCATGACATGCGTGTCATGTAACAACATGACTACATGCCAGCTCATGATGCGCTCGCGGCCGTTTCGCTAGCGTCACATATATTAAATTTGGTATTACAGTACGTGAATGGATGACAAAGGTATGCGACTGGGGCAAACATGATAATCATGAGATGCGTGTCATGTAACAACATTAATACATGCCATGCTCATGATGCACTGGCGGCCGTTTTGCTTGCTTCACATATGCCAAATTTGGTATTACGTGACGCCAATGGATGACGAAGGTATGTGACTGGTGCAAACATGATATTCAAGAGATGCGTGTCATGTGAGAACATGACTACATGCCACAGTCAAGGCGCCAATACATTTCGACATGATGCGGTGCGCGTGCTCGCCAGCGTTCATTTCGCCGCGTCACGCCGGCGTTGCCACGCCAGGCACCGGTCCGGCCGTACACTCACAGGCGCGCGCCATGCTGCGTTGCTTTGACGCATGCGCGTTTCAGCGCGTTTGGCAACCCTCTGTCACGAAAAGAGGGAGATGCAGTGTTGTCTGGGTATGCATGAGCACTATAGAGTGAGCCCTATAGCATGAGCACTATAGAGTGCTCACGTTTTGCTAACGTAACGTCGCTGTGCCCAGCGTGCGCGGGCGTCAACGCTACATCTGAGTATATTGGGCCCTCCAGGATGCACTCGCGGCCGTATTGCTAGCTCCACATATACCAAATTTGGTGTTACGTGACGTCAATGGATGACGAAATATATCACTGGTGCAAACATAATACTGACACGCGTGCCATGTAAGAACATTTAGTACCACAATGATGATTGAGCTGGGACGGCGTTCTGCTCTCCCTTAGTAGAGTGCGTCGTACTCAAATCGTCGAGCGGTTGTTCTAAACATCGAAGAAGTATACTGCGTTCAGCACTCTGGAGGCCGGAACTACCATTTTACGGCCACAGTGAGGCCGCGCTGGCCCAAGTCCTGGACGCGTCGCAACTCATCATCCGAGAACAGTGCGTCGTCATCGTACTCGTGGGACCTTAAGTTACTCAAATTACCATCCTGTTCTTGCTGGGACGCGTCCGCAGTGAAGTCCTCATAGAAGCAATGTGCCCCTACGGGAAGGGGCTGCATGTCCGCAGAGGACTGAAAGGGTCGCGCCTGACTGGGACGACTGGGACGCGATACATTCGTGTGGAAATGAAGACCTCGTAACTTGAGCCGAACCGTGTTACCTGTGACTACAAAGGAACACCACGGGTGTGCCACCAATGTGGTGACAGTGGGAATTTCCGTAGGAACTGCATAGCCCCTTTTGTGGATGGTAGGACTCCTGTGGTCATGACGGGAAGAGTAGTTCGCTGCTGTGCCTCCGCGGCGGTGAGCCACATGCCACCGTTGCCTGCACCATCCGACAGTCGACAGTCGTACTCTGAGATAGTATCCAAGAACTTCTCACCACTTCAGCCAAAAACGCTGTCCTAGAACAAGGCTGAGGGTTCGTCAATGCTAGCTCCGGTCAACGTCCAAAAAGACCAAGGGGTGGAAGTAGCAATCATCACACCATTTACGCCGACGACATCACCCTCTAGGTGTGCGACGGCAGTGACGGTTCTATTGGACAGAGATTACAGGAGGAGATCGACACAGTCGAACGGTATTTACAAGGAACTGGACTATCCTGCTCGGTGGAGAAATCTGAGCTACTGATATATCGCCCTACGCTTAGAGGTCGGCCACCCAACAACATTCCCAAGCGCAGGCACACGCTGATATAAAACTCACTACAAGCCATGGTCACACCATACCCACCGTGGACAAAATCCGAGTGCTAGGTTTGATCATAGAAAGTAAGGGTACCAACGGAGAGACAGTTCGCAACATTGAAGCCAGAGTGTCTAACACGATGCGCCTCATTAGGCGCATTACCAATAAACACAAAGGCATGAAAGAGGCTAGCATCATCCGTTTGATCCAATTATTTGTTCTAAGTCACATCACCTATACGGCGGCGTACCACCGATGGTTCACCGCAGAAAAGTCAAAACTCAACAGCCTAATTAGGAAAATTTACAAACAAGCGCTAGGTTTGCCTCAAAACACCAGCACCGAACTACTCCTTCAACTTGGTTCACACAATACCCTTGAGGAACATATGGAGGCGCAACAAATCTCCCAATTCGAGCGATTAGCCAAGACTACGCCAGGCCGCCAGATTCTATGTAATCTCCGTATTTCTTACCACACTCAACACGGAGACAAACACGACATACCACGCACTATCCGTGCTAAGCTAACAGTACCACCCATACCAAGAAATATGCACCCTGAACACAACAAGAGCAGACGTGTCAGTAGACCCAGAGCCATGTCAAAAATGTTTGGGCGCAACCACGAGGCAGTCTTTGTCGACGCAGCACGCTACCAGGAACGTCACCGCTTCGTGGCTGCTGTCGTAGACCACACATAACAATGCAAAAGCAGCGCGTCAATCATCACACGGAACGTACAAAACGGCAGAGGAAGTGGCTATCGCGATGGCCATAGCCCACACTAACGCCTCATGCGTAATCAGCGACTCGCAGACAGCCGTTCGAAACTACGCCAGAGGCAGAATCTCCCCTGAGGCATTGCGGATTCTTAGTACAGGCGAAATTCACGAGGCGGACAAATGCGTACACATCTTGTGGTTCCCTGCCCACACACCACTAGGTAACGTGGAGGCCAGTCCGAATGAAGTGGCGCACAACGTGGCTCGAGGTCTTACGTTCCGAGTCACGTTAGACGAAGCGGCCACCCAAACGGACCTTTCTGCGCTGGTGTGGGAATGGGACGATCGGCTCACTAAATTTAATGACATAATTCAACACTATCGACCGCAAAGGCGGGAGTACCCTCCACCTCACCCCAAGCTAAATCGGGCCCAGTCCGTTCAGTGGCAGCGGCTACAAACACGCACATACACGAACCCTGTCATCATGCACCACATATATCCCGACGTCTATAGTTTTAATGTATGCCAGTACTGTACCACCAGAGCCACTCTTGACCATATCCTATGGGAATGTCCAGCATTAGTCAGAAATTATGGGGTCGCGGCCTCCAATGAAGACCTTCGGGCGCGTTGGCGGACTGCGCTGCTCAGTTCGGGCCTGGACAAACAACTTTGGGCGATCCAGCAGGCCAAGGAAGCTGCCGGGAGACACGGTCTCTCCGTTGGCCCCTAGATGGGAGCCCATCCCAGCAATCTGCTGGAAATTAATAAAGTCTATATCTCTCTCTCTGGAAATAGCAACGCTGCACCACACGCCTATTGCGACCTCGGCCCGCCCGGACCCGACAATTGCTACAAGTTCTGTAGATTTGTCCAGTGCCCCGCGTCTAGTGATCATGGCCGCAGAACAGGCCAAGCCATCGCCAAACTAGGTGCCTCTCGGCGAATTCATTGCAGCAGAAGATTCTACATCTGACGCTCATGCAAAGTGGAGCAAAAGTCCACTAGTCAATGAGGAGACTCCATTCCGAGGTCACGACGTCTCCATCTACGAGGGGTCGAGCAGCACCACGAGTGACACGCGAGTGACACCACGAGTGACTTCTACAAATCGATTACGACGCCACCTCCAGCGACGTCAGCCAAGACAGTGTAGAATTCTTTGTGCCATCCTCACGGAAGAGCCCTGACACCAAACGCCACAGAATATCCAGTAGCGAATCGGAAGCTCTCTGCAGAAACAGAAGTTCCCCGCGGACTCCAACGCGACCTCGGAAGCCCTGTGCCTCCGGTGGGTCGCCTGGTCGTAAAAAAATCACAGCATATCAACGTAGTGCATGATGACGAGTGAGGCGAAGCATCTGTCAGTCCGTCTGCGCTGCCGTCTGTCCGTTCGTTCTTGCTTTCGTTCATCCATGCGTCCATCTGTGCGACCATCCGTCCATCCATTCGTCTGTTTGTCTGTGCATCCATCCGTCCGTCATTGCGTTCGCCCATCCGTCCGTGCGTTCTTTCAGCCACCCGTCCGTCCATCCGTCTATCTGTCAATCCATGCATCTGTCTGTCTCTCTATCCGTGCGTCTGTACATCCGTTCGTCCATCTAGTGAACACCTGAAGTACCGCAATCTCGCATCTTTTCATCATATATTCATCATATAGAAGTACCACCATCCACCAGACATTCCAAGGACTACACGAGAGGTGGCACGGATGGACAAGAAAGCACGTGCGCACTTTCTTACTACCTGCGTTTCATGTCTACTTCCCATCTTTCGCCGCCTCTAGTTCATGGAACTGCGGACCAACACTCGCTGAACCTTACTAAACCCAAGGAGGTTACGTCCAGCGAGTTTAACGTGGCAATATTATCACGTGCCGAAACCAACTATTCAACGTCAGAGAAAGAATGTCTCGCGGTGTTATGGGTGATTACGAAGTTCAGGCCTTATCTCTATGGCCGCCCATTTAAAGTTGTGACTGATCATTACGCTTTATGTTGGTTGGCTAACCTCCGAGACCCCTCTGGGCGATTAGCACGATGGAGTCTGCGACTTCAGGAGTTCTATGTAGCCATCGTACATAAGTCGGGTAGAAAGCATGAAGACACCGACACGCTATCACGAGCACCTCTGGAATCCGATCATACAGCTGTAGAAGATGACAGTGCCTTCCTGGGGACTCTCAGTGGGGCGGACCTCCTCAGTAAGCAACGAGCGGACCCCGAGTTAAGGCCCATCATCGATCATTTAGAAGGCAGCGCCACGTCTGTTCCTCGTCCACTTTCCCGTACGTTGCCGTCATTTTGCTTACGACACGGCATATTATACAAGAAAAAACACCGGTGTCGGCAGCAGATCTTATCAGTCGTTCCTCAAGACCTTCGTGATGGCATCCTATTAGCCTGCCACGATGAGCCGACATCCGGCCATCTGGGATACTCACGGGCGCTCTACCGGGTACGACAGCTATATTTCTGACCAAAACTCGCAGCTTGTGTCAAACGCTACGTGAAAGGATGCCGCGAATGTCAGCGTCGCAAGTCACCACCTGTAAAGCCTGCAGGCCGTTTGGCCAAGTTGGGATGGACCTCCTTGGACCGTTTCCTTTGTCTCACTCTGGAAACAAGTGGATCATCGTCGCAACTGATTGACGCGTTACGCTGAAACGAAGCCACTGCCACGCGGTACAGCATCTGAAGTCGTCCAGTTTTTCATGCACCACATAGTGCTTCGTCACGGCACCCCGTCATTCATCATCACTGACCGAGGGACAGCGTTTACGGCAAAACTCTTGGACGAAATCTTCAAGCTCAGTTACACGAATCACCGTAAGACAACCGCATACCACCCCCAGAGTAACGGCTTGACAGAAAGGCTAAACAAGACGCTGGCGGACATGATTTCTATGTATGTAAATGTGCAGCTTAAAACGTGGGACGAGATCCTGCCGTACGTAACGTTTGCGTACAACACCGCAACCCAGGAAATGACAAGGTTCGCACCCTTCCGCCTCGTTTACGGTCGAGACGTGCAAACCATGCTAGACGCCATGATTCCTTGTGACATCGACCAGCACGAGCTGCTAACTCCTGATGTCGAGGATTACATTCAGCGTGCAGAGGAAGCACGTCAACTAGCTCGCGTGCACATAAGATCGCAGCAATGTAAGACGCCCGAAGGTACAATATCCACCATCGACCAGTCACCTATCAACCTGGCGACCAAGTGTGGGTTTGGACTCCTGTTAGACGGCGAGGTCTCAGCGAGAAATGCCTGAGCAAGTACTTCGGACCCGTCAAAGTATTACGGTGGTTGAACGAGGTCAACTATGAAGTCATTCTAGACGGAGGCTCAGCAACGACCCAGCGCCACTCACCACGAACAGAGACTGTGCATGTCGTCCTCCTAAAACCTTATTTTACGCGGTATTTTACTCGCCTTATTGTGCCCAGGCAGCAAACATTTCTTTTTTTTACGTCGCCCGTAGGGTCTCGAATGAACTTTGAACTGTGTTAATGTTTTTTTCTTTCTTTATGACCAACCACAGACATTTTTTTTCGCACCTGCAAATGCCCTGTGCACTAAAAGTATCGTTTCTCTCTTTCTTTTTTTCCCCATGGGCCCTGCTGTTCCCTTGTGTATGAGCATCGAGTCGATGCTCTAATGGGATGGGGAATAATGCCACCTAGAGTTGTGAGCCGGCAAGCCCTAGCGAACCGTAAAGGGCAAAAAGAACGAAGAAGTGTGTGTTAGGGGGGCTTCGTTAAAAAGATACATGCTTCTGTCTTTCTGCCCCGCTGTTCCTGTCTTGTCTTCACGGCTCATGGTGCGTGACAATATTTTCTGGTCCGATATTGTGCTCAAAGTTGATCTTTCTGTTACTAGCTTTAAATGCAAAGCATTTCTTAGCTAACTTCGGCGACTTTGAGCGTATCTATCTATCTATCTATCTATCTATCTATCTATCTATCTATCTATCTATCTATCTATCTATCTATCTATTTAGTCACTTACGACTTTTATAACATGACTGTATGAAGAACATATATGACTAGTCACAACATGAAAATCATGAAATGTACGTCACGAATGTCATGATTTACATTTCATGGTCCTGCAGCTCTTGCGTTGGTTTCGTTCACATGGCATATTGCAAAACTGGTATGATATGGCGTGATTGCACAGCGAAGACAAGCGACAGACCCTAACATGAAAATCATGACATGCGTGTCATGTAACAACATCACTACATACCACGCTCATGATGCGCTAGCTAACTTCACATGTACCAAACTCGGTATTACGCGACTTGAACGGACGACATAGGTAAATGACACATCCAAACATGATAATCATGATGTGCGTGTCATGTAACATGACTACATGCCACACTCATGATGCACTTGCGGCCGTTTTGCTAGCTTCACATATGCCAAATTTGGTATTGCGTGACGTCAATGGATCACGAAGGTATGTGACTGGTGCAAACGTCATAATCAAGAGGTGCGTGTCATGTGAGAACATACGACATGCCACAGTCAAGGCGCCAATACATTTCGATGTGACGCCAAGCGCGTACTCGCCGGCGTTCATTTCGTCGCATCACGCCGGCGTTGCCACACCAGGCGCCGGTCCTGCCATATATTCGCAGGCGCGCGCCGCGCTGCGTTGCTGTGACGCATGCGTGTTTCAGCGTGTCCAGCGTCCCTCCGCCCCGAAAAAAGGGAGACGCCATATATTTTCCCAATATATACTAGAGGGAACTTTGGAGCTAGTGTCTACGAGAGCTGAAACGCACGGTGCTTCAGCGAGCATGGGAATGATGGGTAGTACACTCATTTGTCCAATCTTCGTACTTCTGACCTGCTTTTGGCTCCGTGTGTGTTCGTGTGGCTTGGAGCTGTTTTTTCGCGAAACAAAAAATCAGCAAATGTTCAGTGGTTGCACTTCATCACCTTATTCCTTTAAGGTTACCTTTCCAAATCAGTTCACGAAGTTCAAACGGGTCGAATTTTTCTTTCGAAACAAAACCGAAACACAGCAATATACGAAGCCGCAAGTACGATTCGCCGCCCGCAAGTACGAAGACCAGGCAAATGTGTGTACTACCCATCATTCCCATGACCGCTGAACGATTGCAGCGACAGTCTCCTCTAGTTAATTTTAGGAAACTCTATGGGAGAAGCAGTGTTGTCTGGATAACTCATCGGCGCGAAATGCAGCGTGTCGCATTTCGCGCTGGTTGCCGTCGGGCCGAGCTGACGGACGCTGGTTGCGCCTGGCGTCAGACTATAGTGTTCGCGTTTTGCTAACGTAGCGTCGCTGTGCCTAGCGTGCGCGCGCGTCAACGCTACATTGGAGTATATTGGGTCCTTCATTATGCGCTCGCGGCCGTCTTGCTAGCTTCATATATACCAAGTGTGGTGTTACGTGACGTCAATGGATGACGAAATATATGACTGGTGCAAACATGATAATCCTCACACGCGTGTCATGTAAGAACATGGCAACATACCACGCTCATAGTGTGCTCGCTGGCGTTTCGATAGCTCCACATATACTAAATTCAAAATCACGTGACGTGAATAGATACGTAAGTAAACGACACACACAAAGATGATAATGATGATAGGGAAGTCATGTACGGCATCATTTATCTCCACTTCGTAACGTTGTGCTGATTTTAAGGTTTTGTTGTATAAACTCTATGTTTGCGACCATTACGGCGAGATCTGAGCTATCCAAGCAATTCCCTAAGCCGCCATGTTTGGACAGCAAAGTAGTCTGCATCTCTGCATCATGTGCGTGCGTGCGTGTGCGTGCATGCGTGCGTGCGTGTGCGTGTGCGTGTGCGTGTGTGCGTGTGCGCGTGTGCGTGTGCGTGTGCGCGCGTGTGCGTGTGTGTGCGTGTGTGTGCATGTGTGCGTGTGCGTGTGTGTGTGTTGCCGTTTTCTTGAAGCTGCCTATTTCGCCGGCTACGTGAGAATTTGAATGGGACTTATGAAGGCCGCCGTTCACTTAGCTGTCTAATTAGCCGTCTATGGTGACTATTAGAACACACCCTCTGTAAGCCAATTTGCACCCTAAGGGTGCTTGCCGTGTGTATAACACCTTACGAAAAGGTGTTAGTTATAGAAACCGCAAAGAACCCCACCATTAAGGGTGCAAACTGGTAAGTCCCACAAGCGCTCGAGTTGTTAACATGATTGAAGGGAGTGGTATGAGGAAGAGGGGCTTTAGTAAGATGTCAGTTAACGTTGCCATTTGAATAGGAGCACTTCCCGTATTCAATATATGGATCATTTGTGAAAGGGACTGAGGATTCGAGAAACGTTGATACCGATCTTCAGAATGGCTGAAGTGTGAATGTCGATCTTGAGATATAGAGTTTTTGTTTTATGGCCTTGTAAAGTTTAAAGCTTTATTTTTTGTCACAATCGCAGAATGTATATTGGCGGAGTATATGACGAAAAAGACAAAGAAAATAGAAAATTGGTAAAAAACGCAGCCTCACATTATCATCGTAATAGCGCTCCTAGATGTATGACAGTACTTGGGCCACTTTAGGAGCCTCTAAGAAGAGCCTCTAAGCCTCAAGCGCTCAATGTGTACGTCTCGGTACAGTTCTCAATGCTGCGCCTGATGCAGCTATACTACCACCGAGCCCGAGGAAATGCGTATAGCGTGGGAAATCGCAATCACCTGCAATCGTGCGTTTGCCAAGATGGCGACGCCATCCCTTACGCAATGCGAGTCCCCGCTGGATACTTCAGAAGCGTTTCGCGTCATTTTAAGTTGACTTTTGCAATTATTTCCTAATTAGTTCAATATTTTACATTACTTAACACCTTTTCAGTTTATTTTGTGGTGGTTTGAATTACGGTTAACCTTGTTTTAGGCCTTGATTGACCAAATTAGCGTGACCATGTGACGTCACACATTAGATTAACGACTAGCCAGGCCCCTAATGTGGTGTGCAATAAGAACAATTCGCCAAGCAAAGGTTGAAGTGAACGTTTCTGCAGGCTCTCGTCTAAAGACACCTCGCATGAAGTTTTGTGTGTATGCGGTGGGACGCAGCGTCTCACAAGCGTTCCTCTTCTATTTTGTTTTAGGCCGTGACTGACCAACGCGTGACCATGTGACGTTACACAGTAGATGATAAAATAGCCAGGCCCCTGAAGTGCCGCGCGCTAAGACTGAGAACAATGGGCTAGGCAAAAGTTGAAGCGAATGTTTCTTGAGAGTCTCGTCGGAAGACAACTCGCGTAAAGTTTTTGTGCGTGTGTGGTGGTACGCAGCGTCTCACAAGCGTTCCTATGCATTTAACAGCACTCTTCCGGGACGATGGCCCGCAGTCGTACGGGGTAATATTTGTTGTTTCCGGTGGTCTCTCACTACTCGCCGGCGCTCTTTGGCTGCCCGGCGTCAAGAACGACAGGGACGAGGCCCGCGCCAAGGTGGCCCCCGTCGTGGCAACTGACAAGACAGCACAAGTAAGCAAGGGAGTGCAGCACAGACCGAGTTCCGTGTGGGCCCACCGGTTTGTAGTTTACGGTTAATACATAGAGCTTAAATAATTGTGTCCACGCGCATATGCGTCTGTTCGAAGAGGCAGTAGGCGTGGGGCCCAAGTTGCGCAAAGTCTACCTCATTTCTTCACTCAGTTACGCCCAAGCAGGTTTTTGGCAATAATCTTGGTCGAAGGCTCCTGATGTCTCATTCCAAGAGCTGTTTACTCCCCGTCTTATAACCTGGGACCAAATGCAGTCAGTCAGTCAGTCAAGAACTTTAATATATGGTCCTGAGGAGTTTAAGCCACCAGGGTGCCCACGTGGGACATCCTAGCAGCCGCTACCGTAGGCGACGCCCGAGTCGGGGCGGGAACGTGGTGGCGTTCCGCCAGTTCTTGGGCCCTCTGGACTGCCTTAAGTTGGTTTCGGAGATTGGGGCTCCTGAGTGCCTCCTCCCAGTCGGACTCACTGGTGAGAGGTCCCTGAGGTAACGCGGGACATTGCCAGAGCATGTCGCACAGTTTAAATCTACGTATCTATATATCTAGCTGCATTCTGCTGGGCGCTCTCGTGGTCTTCTGCCTAAGTTCGCACGTATCAATATGTGCATGACAAATACGGTAATCAGGTCGTTAGAGTAATAGTGTGAGATACTTATCCCCGTATTCAGAAACGCTGCTTGACTTGAACTTGACTTGCCACCGACGTTAGTGCAGCACAAACGGGTTTGGAATGCGCTGTCTTTAGGCGGTGCCTAAGGTCCCTAGATTGAACAAGTTTCCAAGGTAGTGACACCTTTCCCTTATCTCGTCGCCTATGTTCCTGCAGTGGCCCCTAGAAGGTTCAAAACTTTCATCGAAAAGCGAATGTTTGGGTTCAGTTGCTACGGTGAATAGATGTAAATGAAACAAAATTGAACGAAATGAGTCGTAGAATAAACGGTTGCCTTTATGAGCACAAACGCTACAACGCAAGAGCGAGCGGGATGTGCGTTACTCAACTGGTAACGCTGTGCCGTTCTATATTTTACACCACTGGACATGGCGTCTCGCGTCGTAAATCGTAGTTCGTCCAGTTATAGCTAGGCTGTGTTCCAATTCTTAGACAGCACGTAGACAGTCTACGAAGACTGCTTAGAATACAGCATCGAGCCCATGTTGTCCAAGAAATGGAACACATTTAGACGGCTTTTACGCGAGTCTAAGCTCTACTACAAAAAATGTCTAAGCTCTACTACAAACAAATGGTGTGATTAATGTACGTGCACCTACCCCACGGAGTGGCAAAAAAAAAGAAAAACAACAAAAAAACAAAAAATCAAACACACACACACAAACTAATAAATACCTGGTGACTGACCCCCGAAAAAGCCGTACAATAAAATAAGTGCTACAGGGATTTTAACTGCTACCCTATAAGTATAAAGACAAGCTCAAAACATGCAAAACAACTTATCTGCGCAGTCAATCGGGAGCGCTCAAAAAACACGTCCATCCACCGTGACAGTCCGAACCGAGTCGCTTTAACGCGATGATACGACACCTCGCGTCGAGAAGAGAAGCTAGAATAAACAAACGTAACTGTATTTTCTGGCTTATTTCGCGTTGAAATTAAAAACAAATAAACGATACTCACATTGAGCGTCTGGGAAAGCGTTAGCTTCTGTGCAGACGACCATTCCGGTGATATCTGATCTAGCTATCTGAGCGATTCGCTGAGCCGCCATCTTGTTTAGGCAGCAAAGTAGCCTGCATCGTATTTGTCTACGATGCGGTCTTCTCGGAGCTGTCTATTTTGCCGGCTACGTGAGAATTGCAATGGGGCTTAAGGGTGCTGCCGTCCGTTTAGCTGCCTATTTAGTCGTCTACGGTGAGTATTGGAACACAGCCCTAGTCAAGTTCACCGAATATGTTTTGTTCGTGCTGTGACACTGTGAACACGCTTCTTTTTTGGATGCTGTCACTGACCACAGGGCATGACGTTGTGACGAGTGGTTACAGTCGGCTTGTGCGCACGCAAGGAAAAACCATGGCCATACTTGTACGAACAATTGACTAGCAGTACTGCGATGACGGTTTTTTTTTATGTGCCCATTTCGAGAATTGTGATGCCAGGTGATTCTGGTGCGGTGCGCGGACCTTCATGAAAATTAAGAGTTATACTGGTGAGGCGTCCTGAAGCAGCGCGTTTCGACTCCTTTAGGCCATGTTCTGGCACGGCCGGACTCGACGCTCCTTCCGCACGCTAGGGGAGCGCCGGAGAAGGAGTCGAGTCCGGCCGTGGTTCTGGTCAACTGGTCAAGCGTGAAATGTTTCTGAAGGTGCGTTGATTACACCCTCCAGCTGCTCTGTATACGTGCATGCGTACAAGTATTTGTAACAACTGTCATGCACTAGACGCGGATTAGACGTGCTATTGGCGTTTCAATAGGAACTGACAAATAAACTCGCTGCGCAGATCCGCGACGATAGAGTTGCACGAAAGCGTTCGCGTGAAATGTTTCATAGCTACCACTACACGGCGTGCTTCAATTCGGATAGTACAAGGTAAGTTGAAGAGAGCAAAACCGTTTTATGTTGTTTTACGGCACCCAAGCATGGTTGAAAAACTCGCATATTGCACTGAACGAGCACTGCGAAATAACCTTGACCGACTTGGCGCCAACTGAAGCGCTCCTCCTCACCACTTTATGTCATGGCTACGATTTTGTCTTTGGTCACGGTGAGAATCCAGCTGCAGCCATATGCGCATGCGCGCTCTTTTTGAACCTTTTGCATAATAATAAATAACACTACCAGCCACTTGCTAGACCACATGCAAGGAATGCACCAATTACAGACGCAGATTTTAGGGAAAAGGAGGATACGCGAGAGAGTGAGGAGGATGGATCGAGAACAATGAGTGACGCTAACTTGGAAACTTGTTTCCTCTAGGGACCGTAGTGGTGCCAGGATAGCACAAACCCACAGACGCGTTTTAAACGTGCTGCATTGAAGGCGGTTTCAAGTCAAGTTCAAGTCAAGAAATTTTTCTTAATGCGGGGGTTAACGAGTACGCCATTAAACCCTTCAGTCACGTGTGGCGCATACATGTATACCACAATGCATGGAATGCGGGTGTGAGCCACAGGCTATTCGCAGTTCGTGTCAACACAGAAACGACGACGATAAGATAACTACTCAACATTCGCAAGAAAGTCTGTCCAACTTGCAACGCTTCACTCGCAGCAAAAAAAAAATATATGCCACTAAGCGCCTACTGCTTCGTGTTAGAAAAAAAAGAGCCAGAGAAACTCATAAAATACACACAAAAACCTAAAAAAAAACAGAGAGACAGAGAGGAAAAATCAAATATAGAGATCGAGAGATAGAGAAACAGATTCAGATATGAAGAAGGAGCTAAAAGGAGAACAAAAAATAAAAACAAAAGCAAAACTAATAAAAATCAAGAAAAAACCAAGAGACAAATACGGAGAAACGAAGGGGGTCACCCAGCTCTTCTCATCGTTCAGGCTTAGCATCACTACTGCGAAACCACCTTAATTAGATTTCTTTGGTTGAAAGCGGGTGAAGTGCATTCGGCTGTGCTCTGTGTAGGGTATATCGGAAGTCCATGCATTCAGCTAGGTAACAGCAGTAGCAGCAGCAGCCACGGGAAAACATTCGCTCAGACGCCTACGACATCTAACGTTGAATAAAACCAATCATACCTCAGAAGTTCGTCTCTCCCCATTTTGTGCAACCTCCATAGAAGCCCTGCCTGTTAACGTAAATGTATCCCTTTTTCCCGAGCACATTGCAGCACTAGACAAAACATACCAGACAGAGTGCATAGGCACTGACACCTACGTGTGTCAATATTCTAAGCTAATATCACTTACTTGAAGAAAAAAAGTCACAGTTTCGCTGCAAGGGCGAAGCAGTAATTGCGATAGCAAGAACTTGGAATGTAACCCTGGAGAACGGCAAGCAGTTCGAAACGTGCAGCGTGCTGCTCACGCACAAATGGCGCACAAAAACAACACAAACAGGACGAGAGTGCACTATGATTTTTACAGTTCGACACTTGACGCGCTGTTTAAATAAAAACGACGCACGAAACGTAATGACTAGTACATAGAAGTACAAACAAGCGTCCCAGTTGTTACTCCGCTGTGTATTAAAAGCGCGCTTTTTTTGCAAGCGGGGCCTGTGCAGCGAGTGAAGTGGCATTAGTGTATTCAGCAACTACAACGCAATCGTTTCGGTGAAAGTCGAAGGCGCATGATTGTCCCCGTCCGCAAGATAAGCGCGTGCACACGAGCGTGTACCCCCTTCTTTCAGAGCAGTGTACGCGTGGAAGATGAGCGTGCGTTGGCGCATCGCGACGACCTGGGTGCCGAGCGTGCTAATTGGGCCATCTCGCTGATAATGCTGAAAACACATTATATTTCTTTCTATCTATAAGTATAAAAGTAGATGCACTTTCACATAACAACTTGTTTATTCAGCCGATGTTTCCACGGGAACCCCGTATTTTTCAAGGCATAATGAAACGATTGCGTTGTAGTTGCTAAGTACACTAAGTTCACTTCGCTCGCTGCACAGGCCCCATTTGCGAAAAGAGCGCGCTTTTCATACACAGTGGAGTAACAACTGGGACACTAGTAAGTTCGTACTTTGTATATATATATATATATATATATATATATATATATATATATATATTTATATATAATTATTCTCACCACGATCGGGAAATCCGTGAATCGTACCTCATCTACAAACTCAACACCGTGTCATCAGGCATAAACGAAAGTACAGGCACGCTTTATAGTGTGCCCACCAAGCATTATCAGCCTTAACCCACGGCCCATAGCGTGGTCGGTTAAGCTTGTTGGATACCGTCTCTAATGCTTCTGTTATTGTATATATTTGTGTATCTAATGTTTATAGTCACTTGAGTTTATTAATCGCCGCCGCTATCACGAATGTGGATGCAAGACTGTATTTGAACGCGCACGCGCAATAAAAGCATCAACTACTCATCTTATTCATATCACAATGACTGTGCTGTGTATATGACGCGCAATCTGACTGTAATATCACGCGGTTTTTTGATATTTTGCTATCCATGCTTTTATTGTTGCTTTATCATTATCTATCTCCGGTTCTTACAGAGTTATGCTGTGTGCACGAAGAAGTGACTTCTGTTCTGTGGTGTTCTACATTTTTATATACTTATTTATATATTTTTATATATTTTATTTATGTTTTTGCATGATATATAACTGTACCGTCATGAACACTTCACGCTATGAATTGATTGATTGATATGTGTGGTTTAACGTCCCAAAACCACTATATGATTATGAGAGACGCCGTAGTGGAGGGCTCCGGAAATTTAGACCACCTGGGGTTCTTTAACGTGCACCCAAATCTGAGCACACGGGCCTACAACATTTCCGCCTCCATCGGAAAATGCAGCCGCCGCAGCCGGGATTCGAACCCGCGCCCTGCGGGTCAGCAGCCGAGTACCTTAGCCACTAGACCACCGCGGCGGGGCTTCACGCTATGAATTGTCTGATCGCTGATATACGTCACCGATCTTTATTATCCCATGTCAATCGTATTTATAAGCAAGCGCAAGCGCGTTGACTTTTACTTGTTACTTTGACAAAGGCTGGTCCACCAGCCGAAACGTCAGTCAGAATATACCGTGCAAAACCAACGTGCGTCGTACTCTATTTTTTCTATATATATATATATATATATATATATATATATATATATATATATATATATATATATATATATATATATATATATATATATATATATATATATATATATATATATATATATATATATATATATATATATATGTACCCCCAGCTGGTAATTTTTTCATCCACTTTTCTTTCTTCTTTCTTCCTATTTACATTCCATTGGTTCTGATAACTTCCCCTGTACATTCCTTGGCATTACTGTCTGTTATATCTCATTAATATTGCGTTAAAACACGGAAATACGAGCCCTTAGATATACACTTCTCTCCCTTATATATATATATATATATATATATATATATATATATATATATATATATATATATATATATATATATATATATATATATATATATATATATATATATATATATATATATATTGACGCGTGTGTACTGGTGGACCAAAATGACAATAAGGGGATTTGGCGGACACCAGGTAGTGGAGCTCTGGCTGATTGAAGATAAAGAAGGCGATCTTGCTGTTCGGCTGCTGAAAGTCGCTGTGTCAACGTTCATCTGCCTTTGGTTCGCGCTGCACCGCGACACTGGTGGAAGTGCTGGGACGCAACCCTACCTAATGCTCCATACTCCCACTGGGAGCCGTTCATCTAGCTCGGACGCATTGTCACCCATTGCAACTCCCGTGCACCGGTTCAGTCGGCGGCTGATAGGCCTCGCTCCAGAGTTCACGCCTTCTACGGAACCTCGCAAGTGCCGATTACCTCTCCAAATGGCCAACGCCAGTCCGCAACCGGCGCCCCAAGGCCCCCTGCCAACACAGCCTTCACAGGTAACCATCTTTCAACCGCTGGTTCCCTATCACTTTAGTGGCGGCGCCCATGAGGACGTGGACGACTGGCTTGAGCACTACGAGCGTGTCGCCAAGATTAATCTGTGGCCTGAACAAGAAAAGCTCTCGCGCGCCTATTTCTACCTTGACGGCGGTGCGAAAATTTGGTATGAAAACAGAGAAGCCAGTCTCTTAACTTGGGGCGACTTCCGACAACAGCTTGTCGATACGTTCACCAATGTCGATCGACGCGACCGTGCGCAGCAGCTGTTGGAGCTACGGGTTCAAAAACCCAATGAAAGCGTTACTATGTTTGCTGAAGATATGACTCGTCTTTTTCGTCGAGCTGACCCGAACATGAGCGAAGATAGGAAGTTGAGCTACCTCATGCGCGGCGTTAAGGAGCAACTTTTCGCCGGGCTACTGCGCCACCCTCCAAGTACCGTAGCTGACTTCATCAAGGAGGCTACGGCTATCGAGCGGGCGCTCCATCAACGATGCAGGCAGTATCATCGAATGTCTAGCAGCGCCCCAATCAATGCTGCCGCCATACCTGAGGATCAAAGCTCCCTGCGAGACCTCATTAGGGAGATAGTTCGCGAAGAACTTCAAAAGTTCCGGAATCCAGTTGCTCAAACCCCCGTTGCGTCCGTCGCTGAACTGGTACGCGACGAAATCCGCCACGCCTTTTCTACCGCTGGTCCTGGTGACGAGCACCGTCCCATGAGCTATGCCGATGCTCTGCGACGTTCACCATCTGGTACATCGCCGCCATATCACCCAGTGCCGACGGCCCCTTGGTCACCGCGGCAAGAGCAGACCCTGAGCCGACCGCCAAGCCAACCGACGTACCACCAGGCGTCCACAGCAGCACCATGGACATCGTCGCAAGAAGGGAGGCTCAGACGTCCACCGCTCCGAAGAACAGACGCATGGCGCACAATCGATCGACGTCCACTATGCTTTAACTGCGGAGGCGCAGGTCATATTGCCCGTCATTGCTGGCACCGCAATGATTCGTTCCGCCAGCTTCGAACATGGTCTGACGATCGACGTGCGAACGAAGAATACATACCACGCCGGGAGGACGCCTCTTTCCATGGAGCCCGTTCTCACTTTTACGAATACCGTACTTCTGACGAGGAGGCAATACCTACCCGCCATCCAGGTCTGGGACGTCAATCCCGCTCTCCTTCTCCCGCTCATTCACCTTCGTCACACCGACGTACCTCCGCGGACCTTAACGCAAGAAGGTCACCCAGCCCGCGACGGGGAAACTGAGGGCGGCGACCTCCGGGGGTAAGGTTGCAGGCCACGAAGATGACGACGAAAAGCCCCCATTACACGACGCTTTAAATACGACAAGACGTGAGAGCGACGACATTGTGACCGCTGACCTGAGTGTTTTTCTTGACGGCCAGAAAGTAACAGCCTTAGTCGACACCGGTGCCGACTTTTCTATCATCAGTCAGGGCCTCGCCATGCGCCTCAAAAAAGTGAAGACACCGTGGACAGGCCCTCAAATAAGGACGGCAGGTGGTCAGTTATTGATGCCCTCTGGGAGATGCACAGCGAGAATTGACATAGGAGGTTCTTCTTTTGTTGCGTCGTTCGTCGTTCTCGACGCATGCTGCAAGGATCTAATTATTGGTATGGACTTCTTACGAGAGTACGGCGCCGTCATCAATATCCCAGACAGTTTGATTACATTCCGCAACAGTTCGGGCACACCTGATTGTACACAAGCGCGACCAAACCAATTGCGTCTAACTGATGACGATGTGGTTCTCCCTCCACGGTCATGCACGCTTGTTTCTGTGGCAGCCGCTGTCCAGTTTGACGGCGAAGGAGTAGCAGACCGAATAACCTCGCTCCTCTTCACACACGGCATTTCCGTCGCAAGAGGTATCGTCAGTGTCGCCGCTGGACGCACGGACTTGCTTCTGACACATTTTAGTGATGAGCGCCGGCACCTTCCAAAAGACATGGCCGTCGCTTACTTCGACGATATCACAGACGCAGAAGGCTGCTTGGCAGTAGTCGACGAGGCGCCAAAACTTGATTCGACACCAGTTCTTAACGTTAGCACTACTTTGCCTAAGAACGAGCGAAAGAGGCTTCTTGAGCTACTGGCCGAATTCAAAGACTGCTTTTCGACAACATCAAGAGTTGGCCGCACACCTCTAACCAAGCATCGGATAATTACCGAGGACATGGCGAGACCAATTCACCAAAACCCCTATCGCGTGGCTGCAAGGGAACGCGAAGTGATACAAGAGCAAGTCGACAAAATGCTAGAAGATGACGTCATTCAGCCCTCAAAAAGCCCCTGGGCGTCACCTGTAGTCCTCGTTAAAAAAAGATGGCAGCCTGCGCTTCTGTGTAGATTACCGAAAACTCAATCAGGTGACAAAGAGAGATGTGTATCCACTTCCTCGTATAGATGACTCTCTCGACAGACTTCGACATGCTCGTTACTTTTCATCGATGGACCTAAGGAGTGGGTATTGGCAAATCGAGGTAGACCCAAGAGACCGCGAGAAGACTGCTTTTGTGACACCAGATGGCTTGTATGAATTTAAAGTATTGCCCTTTGGTTTATGTTCAGCGCCTGCTACCTTTCAAAGACTTATGGATACCGTACTTTCTGGGTTGAAGTGGAAAACCTGCTTGGTCTACCTTGATGATGTCGTAGTTTTTGCCGCAACATTTGACCAGCACCTTAAAAGACTTGAGGCAGTTTTACAAGCCATACGGTCAGCGGGCTTGACGTTGAAGCCTGAAAAATGCCACTTTTGCTATGAAGAGCTGCAATTTCTTGGCCACGTTGTCAGTCACGCAGGCGTTCGTCCTGATCCTGAAAAGATCGCAGCTGTTGCACAGTTCCCGGTGCCGACTGATAAGAAGGCTGTCCGACGATTCCTCGGACTATGTGCGTATTATAGGCGATTCATCGCGGACTTCGCACGCATCGCATCACCGTTGACCCGCCTCACGAGAGAAGACGTTGCTTTCCAATGGAGCAACGAAGAGGAAGCTGCTTTTAAGAACCTCCGCCAGCGACTACAGACGCCTCCAGTGCTTGCCCACTTTGATGAGAAAGCCCCAACGATGCTACACACGGATGCCAGCAATATTGGTTTGGGAGCTGTGCTTGTGCAGCTGCAAGAAGACACAGAAAGAGTAATCGCCTATGCAAGCCGAACACTAACACGCGCCGAGACTAATTACTCCACAACCGAGAAGGAATGCCTCGCCGTGGTATGGGCGGTCACAAAATTTCGCCCGTATTTATACGGCCGCCCTTTCAAAGTCATCAGCGACCACCACTCACTGTGTTGGTTGACAAATCTTAAAGATCCTACCGGGAGATTAGCGCGTTGGAGTCTCAGGCTGCAGGAGTACGACATGAATGTCGTACACAAGTCAGGAAAGCGCCACATGGACGCCGACTGTCTATCCCGCTCACCCATTCAATCGGCAACTCTATCCGATGAGGAGGAAACAGCATTTCTCGGTGTGCTTGACTCAACCGCTATTGCACAGCAACAACGTGGTGACCCTGAGTTACTTGCACTAATTAATTACCTGGAGGGAAGATCTCAGAAGGCACCAACTGTTTTCGTAAAAGCGCTGTCATCATTTTGCTTACGGAGCGGAGTGCTATACAAAAGAAACTTCTCTTCAACAGGATCTGCGTATTTGCTCGTCATCCCAGCAGCCCTTCGCTCCGAAGTACTCGAAGCATGCCACAACTAGGTGACTTCAGGCCACTTAGGTTACACAAGAACGCTGGCCAGAGTACGGCAGCGCTACTTCTGGCCAAGACTGACCGTAGCCGTAAAACACCATGTTCGTACTTGCCTCGACTGCCAGCGACGGAAGTCACCGCCGACTAAACCAGCTGGCCTCCTGCAGCCCGTGCAGGTCCCAAGAACACCATTCGACCAGATTGGCATGGATATTTTGGTCCCACTTCCTACTTCTACTGCTGGGAACCGCTGGGTTATTGTCGCGACTGATTACCTTACCCGTTATGCTGAAACAAAGGCTATCCAGAGAGGTACAGCAGCGGAGGTGGCACAATTTTTCATCGAGAACGTTGTCCTGCGGCATGGTGCACCAAGCATCGTAATCACAGACAGAGGAACCGCATTTACGGCAGCTCTTTTGGAACAAGTCCTCATGCTGAGTGGAACAACCCATCGCAAGACCACCGCCTACCACTCGCAAACGAACGGGCTTACAGAGCGTCTGAACAAAACAATTGAAGACATGCTTTCAATGTACGTAGACGTCGAACACAAAAATTGGGACGAAATCTTGCCATATATCACGTTTGCATACAACACTGCCAAGCAAGAAACAACCCAGATGACCCCGTTCAGCCTAATTCACGGAAGGGAAGTACGAACCATGTTAGATGCGATGCTAGCGCACGAATGGGACGACATCGAACCGGACGCCGAGATGTTTACAGAACGAGCGGAAGAAGCAAGGCAACTAGCACGCCTGCGAATCCAGCAACAAGAGTACGACGCGAGCCGCTACAATTCTCGCCGCAGAACAGTCGTTTACCAGACCGGTGACAGAGTATGGGTTTGGACGCCCATACGGAAACGAGGACTCTCTGAAAAGCTCCTGAGGAGATACTTTGGGCCATATCTAGTACTGCGACGACTGAGTGATGTTACCTACGAGGTCGTCCCCGACACTTCATATAGTACGAGGCTTCGCCAGCACCGTCCTGAACTAGTTCACGTTGTGCGCATGAAGCCTTATGAAAGGTAGTGACTGCGCAAGACACTTCTTAAAGAACAGGCAAAAAAAACTGCACTACTGGTTTAGCATCGGGGCGATGCTCATTAAGAGGGGGGCAAATGACGCGTGTGTACTGGTGGACCAAAATGACAATAAGGGGATTTGGCGGACACCAGGTAGTGGAGCTCTGGCTGATTGAAGATAAAGAAGGCGATCTTGCTGTTCGGCTGCTGAGAGTCGCTGTGTCAACGTTCATCTGCCTTTGGTTCGCGCTGCACCGCGACAATATATATATATATATATATATATATATATATATATATATATATATATATATATATTGTTATGCCACAGACATTTTCCTCGTTCGGGAGCACGTCTCACGAGATCGAGCGCTGTTCCGACGAACTGCCTCCCCCCTCCCAGCGCCGCCTTCCGTGCAGGAGAACCGTGCAGTTCCGGGGATAACGTCGCTTCCTCCGCCGAACCACATTGCAGTTGCGGGTATGGCTGCGTCTCCTCAGCCAAGCCACTGTGCCGTTCCAGGGAACTGGTCTGAGAGAATGAACCAAAGACGTTATTTAAGGCCGAGCCGGCCCCATGTTAGAGGATTTTGCCCCAGCCGACGTTGTCGTGCTGGCTGGCTCTGTACAAACGACAACCTGCTACAGTAAACGCTCCTTCTTGTTGCTGTTTTCAAAACAGATTGCCTCCCTGCTTCGCCTTCGGGCAACGGCTTCAGCGAAGTCCGCTCGACGGCTCGCCGCTCTTCGCCACTGCTACCCTCGCGACACAGCAAATTCCTAACAATATATATATATATATATATATATATATATATATATATATATATATATATATATATATATATATATATATATATATGGCCCCGCCGTGGTAGTCTAGGGGCTAAGGTACTCGTCTGCTGACTCGCCGGTCGCGGGATCGAATCCCGGCTGCGGCGGCTGCATTTCCGATGGAGGCGGAAATCTTGTAGGCCCGTGTGCTCAGATTTGGGTGCACGTTCAAGAACTCCAGGTGTTCGAAATCCGGAGCCCTCCTCTGCGGCGTCTCTCATAATCATATGGTGGTTTTGGGACGTTAAACCCCACATATCAATCAATCAATTATATATATATATATATATATATATATATATATATATATATATATATATATATATATGACATTTGCTGCGATACACATCAACGCTGACGCCGACGGCAAAACCAGTAGAGAGCGTCCATATATGTGTTATCGCAATAAAATGGAAATTGAAACTTATTCCGCAACAACATGTGACGAGGAGGGTAAGTAAAAGCTGTGACAGCAGCTTGTAGCACCAACGCCCTAGTACACAAGGTAGCACCGAAGGTGGGCATCAAAGTACAATCGAACAAAAGAAGAGTACGCATCATAATATGCTTTAAAAATAAGATTACGACGCAGGCACAAAGAAGGCGGTTGCCACATTACATCATTATTGAAACACCAATCGTAGTTTTTCAGGTGACATGCTAGATATTCGAATATTAGGTTATCTAGTTATGTGGTGTACAAGTGTAGGCACTTCAAATTTTAACATTTGATATCCGTAACTTGTTCTATACTTCGATATGTACCACACTTCAGGTTGACGTACATTATAAACATGGGAAATTTTTTTCTAACTTTAGTATTCCTGCTATTGTATTATTTTCAATAAAAACCAACTCTTTCCCGCCGATTATTTGCTGAAGGTTTTCAACTGCGTCCCTCAGACCACCGCAAGCTGTGGCATTGGAATAGTTCTAGCACGAATTCTGCGAATTTTTTCCATTATATATGGCAAAAACTGTGTCAATTGAGAAAGCGAAGTGTACTCTCGGGGAGTAAACTTTGGTGGAAGCACGATTTTTCTAACATAAATGACGCAATCGGAGGAAGAAAAAACCTTATTCCATGGATGAGGATAAAAGGAATTCAAGAGCTAACATGTATAGTGCCATTTTAAACGAATATTAGCGCGACGAACACAGGAACGAGAAAGATTATTTTTTTGCTCCGGGAGATCACCTTTGTTGGGAGTATTGTCCTAGGGCCGATAAGCCGTTGCTTGTTTTTTTCATCTGATCACTCAAAAATTTTGAAACGTGGCATAAGTGTTGCATGCATTCAGTCTTCATTGTTCAAAACCTGTCACCACAAAATGCAACAGAGCTTTGCAAAGCAGGCTTCATGACTTAAGGAAGCAGATTACCCTGAATGGGTCATCATGAGGGCCTGCGAAATAGTGGCAAAGAAAGTAAAGGGTGTGCAGAAGGAAACAGAAGGTAACCATCCCACAACTATGAATAATATAGCCGTGATTCCTTATCTGCATAGGTTGTCGCATGAGCCAAAAAACGTGGGCAGTAGATACAAAGTTAATGTTGTTTTCAGCTTTGGCCAGAAACTGCGGCAAGTTTGTCCAGCTGTGCAAAGGAAATTAAACGAAGAAAATTGCAACAAGAGGAACAAATGCACAATAAAACATACGAGTAAATTCATTGAGTGTCGAACCAATGCAGTATACAACATACCATGTTCTTGCAATAAGGTTAACATTGGGCAAACTAGTCGATGCGTTAATATAGGAGAACATTCGCGTAATGTAAAAAATGGCACAGGTTCTCATTTGGGCATTTATTGTCACAGAAATGGGTGTAATCCTTATTTTGATAAGACTGAAATTTTGCGTTGCCACAGAGACCGACGATCCCGAGAAATCATGGAAGCTTTTTATATGTCACTGGAAGATGATAATTGCATCAGCCAGCCTTCCATAACACTATCAGGCGCCGAAGTTTCATATCTCACAGATAGCTTGCATGTTTCATTAGCTATACATAGCAATTTATGTAGTGTTTTTTTTTTTACTTTTAGCTTTCGCGATGGTTCTTTTCTTGTATTTGCTTTGCTTTTTTCAGATGTCATATATTCCGCTTCTTTTAGGAATAAACTTTAGTTGCGAGTCAGCGCTGTAGTTTGTCTATTCTTTCCCGTCCCTGTTCTCGTCGCGCTAATATTCGTTTAAGATGGAAGTGCACCAACTCACCCAATTGTCCCTTCTGATGGATAGTGCCGCAGGGCCGGAGAGTTGCTAGCTTTCGGCGCCCAGCGGACCTCATCTAAGAGCGCGAATTCCGTTTCCGGGTCCGAGCCAGCGAGAGGAGCCTCTCACGTTGCTCCTATTTAAAGCCTATTCTATGGGGAACTAAAGCTCAAGTTTGTGGAGCGACGACAACGCCGCGCCAGGCCCTGGCGGCGAGCTCCGGAAAACTTGAGGAGAGACACGGGAGAGGTCGCAAGCGAGTCAGTGTGTTCCGCCGAAACTAGAGCGCGCGCGACACGCGCGCAATGCTTTCTGCAGTCGGCGCGGGGAACTTAGGTGCCGTGCCGTCAGCTTGGCGCGCTAAAACGAGACGCTCGCTGTGCGAAGTTGCCTTTTCGCGGTGGAATGAGCAGCCCCACAGAAGCGTCGGCGAGGTCCGAAGTTTTGTTGTGTTGTCCACAGCAATGCAGACAACACCAAGGGGTGCTTTCCACGCCTAAAGCTGTATAAGTTTCCCAGCAAGTCACAGCCGGCGAACACAGCCGCGTTCGCTAAAATTAGAACGAACATGACACGATAGCAAAAAAAAAGAGGCGAGAACTTCAACTTGACTCACCGTGATGAAACTTCAACTTGCTGCTTCGCGGCGACGTCAGCGGGTGATGCTCCCACGGCACGAAGGGCATGACTCTAAAACTTCTCGGAAATTTGAATACCATGACCTTATAACTCTACTTTTATTTATTTTTTAGCACGCCGCAAACGTTTACACATGACAGCAGACGGCTGCTACTGCTAGATACTACATCAAAACAACAATTATATGGTTTCCATAAACGTCAGCGCAGCACATTGATAGAGAGCGCAGCTTCATGTCGGTGGAATGAGACTCACCTCGAGGCATACGTTGTACACGGTACTATCACGGAGGACCTGAGAAATACATTTCGCAGTGACTCGGGCGTCCTCGTCTTTCGTGGTCTGCTCCACATCATAACCATGACTAATGAGCTTTACTCCTTTTGTTCGATTCGCTTCTCTGAAATGCTTGTCCAGCTCAGATATTGTAGCGCCACGCTAGATTTGGCAAGCTGGCCGCGCCGAAAAAGAAGCGAGCCGCGGGGCTTGTGTGGCGCGAGCCACGAGTAATAGGAGAACGGCTTAGTTTCGGAACCTGTGTGCACGCTGCAGCGGTGACTCCGCCTACGCCTGCGTCCCAAAATAAATATGAGACCTCGGCACGGACTCATCGCCACCGTTCTCGCAACTCCTTCCTCAACATATGGTGACCCCGGACCAACGGACAAGCGACCGGCGCTGCACCGCTGCCTCTGAGCTTCACGGCCATGTTCCAGCCAGCTCAAGCTTCTTGCAGCCGGACTTTATTTAACTCGCCTCTGTTGCCGTTCCGGACCTGATGGACCTGGTGACCTGACGGACGCGCCCTTCGACGAGCCATCGGATTCCATGATCTCGCGACTCTGCCCGCCAGTGCCGCCGTTCTAATCGACCTACCCCAAAGTATAGTTTATGCAGATTGACGCTGTTCTTGCGGTGAATGGCGTCATGAACCAGCCGCTGATGCACGCCATTCTTATCGACGCCCTTTTGGTAGAGCTGCGTCATCTCTCTGCCACTTCAAGCTCTAGCCGCAGCCTTGCGATGACCGCCGCTCTGCGGTGCTGGCCTCCTACAGCTTCATCTACCACCCGTTTTCGTTCACCCGCGACTTCCCGGTGTTTCGTGATTCACACCAAGCGGTATCAACCGGCCATCATCCCTGCCTTGACCAAGCCTTCGATTGTCCGGCTACGTCTCCTTCAACCACCTTCCGGCCACGAGCGATGCGATTCCCGCGCCCAACTGCCCACCCGACGAGGTTCAAGACGTTCCTGCTGCTGACGATCAGTCTGCCACGAAGTGCGTTTTTTCGAAGTCCTCTGCCGATGGTCCTTCAGGCACGCTCGCCACCCGCACGTCTTTTCCTACCTCCACAGACCACGACTTCTCGGACATGTCAGACTCCATGACGGCTACATTGCCGCACACCCTGGAGTATGCTACGACCCGGGACGTCTTCACGCCTGCACGCTACTCGGCCCCCAACCGCACAGTTTTCGCCGTCCTTCCTCACTTCCTCGACCCGCTACTCATGTGACATGTCAAACTCTACGACCACTACATCGCCGCATGCCCTGGAGTCTGCCACGACCACGGACATCCTCCCGCCCGCTATTCACCCCTCGTTCGTGGAGGCATCGCCGTCGACGTTGTCCCAGCAACCCAATCTTTCACCGACTTTGCCATTTTGCCCATCTTGCCGGCATAAACAGCGATCGTGCTCGAAGTCTACCACAGAAGTAGTTTGCGCCACCAGCCATCTGCAGCCGACCGTGCGCGATGCTGCGACGATGACAGGAAATCCCGAGGACCACCTGCCTGGCCCGCAACAGGTAGAGCAGGCCGCGTACGCCCTCCCTAGCACTCAGGCAGACAGTCCGCCAGCCGCCTCACACGTGCGCTCTCCTCGGCCAGCTAATTCTGCAACTACAGTGGACATGCCTTCCAGTCCTTTCAACACGGCTCGTCATCGCAGCACGACTGGTCGCTGCACATACATCTCCAGCGGAATTCGCGTGGCTCGTCTGCACTCTACACGGCAGACCAGACAGCAGCCACAGCATCTAATATACCGCCTTCACAGCAGTTTCCGGCACCATCACTACGACACCTGCGTCTCCTGCCCCAAGTGCCCAACTGCGCACGAGAACCGCCACCATCGCCACAGCCTGTCTCGGTGAAAGTTTTCTTGTGCTGCACTATGTAACTTCACGGCCTGGTGCCCATTTGCAGCTTGTTCGTTGCACTCGCTACAACGAACTGTGTGCTTTTGTCGTGAGCCTCGCCCGCTGCAGTTCTCCCAGAGTCACCCACCGGAGACCCACAGCTTATCGACGGCCACTCCACGTTGACAACCTGGACTTCCCAATGGACACCTTACGGATTGCCGTGCACGTACATAGTATTTGGCGTTCTCTCTCTCTCTCTCTCTCTTTTTTGTCAATGTGTTTTCGATCACGCAAAGTGCTACGGGGGGGGGGGGGGCTATGTAGCGCCACGCTAGATTTGGCAAGCTGGCCGCGCCGAAAAAGAAGCGAGCCGCATGGCTCGTGTGGCGCGAGCCACGAGTAATTGGAGAACGGCCTATCTTCGGAACCTGGCTGCACGCTGCAGCGGCAATTCCGGCTACGCCTGCGTCCCAAAATAAAGCTGAGACCTCGCCCCGGGCTCCTCGCCACCGTCTCGCCTCTCAGATCTTTATGAAGCCGCATTGCAGGCAGTACATTGAGAGGTGACTCAAACGGAGTGTGCGCTCTCTGCACGAGCACGTAAGCGAGCGGCAGCGCATTGGAGGGAGGGGAAAACGCGTGGTATACATTCCCGATTTCTACTTTTCTACCAAAGATAGCGCTGCCTGTTCAGAGTTGCAGTGCCTCCATGTGTTGCTTTGGCTTCCTATAGTTTAGAAGTGGAAATTTTAAAGGCTATTTTTTTTTGTAAGGCACAAAACTGAGAACTACAAGACAAGGCAAGAAAAGTATGGAGAATGTTAATACTAGTAAATGTAAAAGAAAAGTGGTCGAAAAGGTAACTTGACCTAGGCAGGAACCGAACCTGTGAGCTTTGAATAACACGTTTGATGCTCTACCAATGAGCTACCATGGTCGTTACCCCCCCCCCCCCCCCCCCCCCCGTTTACTTTATGGGCAATATATGGGCATTGAAAGTGGGAGCTTCAGTCAGTGCCGCCATCAGCCAGTATTCCCGTTTTTGCATTACTGTCATTTTTTAGAGACGCTCCACCCCCCACCCACCTCTCACCAACTAGTCGTGCAGCCCTCGCCATGTCACCTTCACGTGACTCGGCCTTCCATCTCAAAAGCTTGTGAAGCCCTGCGATAGCACTCTATATCGCAATGCATGGAATGCGACGAAAGAGAAGATTCCTTTCGTTTTCGAGAACACCATGGGAGTTTATTGTTGTTGCTGTCGTTCACTAATGTGGACATGTACTTATAGGTGGTTCGCCAATACATCGTGATCAAATCATTATACATTACCAAGTCCGATCTTTTGTGTGCGCAGCCGACAGCGGCCGAAGCCGGACAGCAAGCCGAAGCCGGAGAACAAGCCGCAGCCCAGCCGGATGTCGCAAAACCGCCGGATAAAGCAAGAGCGGCAACTACAAAAAAGGGGGGCCCAGTCAGAGTGCACTTTCCGCGCCCTGCAGCCTCTGGCAGCGCGTCCGTCGCACCGACGACAGATGGGGCAAAAACGGATCCAAAGAAGTCAGCGACAAAAGCTACTGCGCCACAGGCAAAACCTGTGGCGCCCGTCTAGCAACGGGGGAGCTGTGTTTTGCCGTGATTCTGCGGACTTTCGACTAGTCTCATTTGACTGATATGTACCTCTAAAATGAACAAAAATAAATACTAACGCACATACTTGACTTGCTTTACATCGCTCACCGGTCAAGAAATTTGCGGGCGCCATGAACTCAAATGCTATTTAACATCTCGTGCTTTTTCACGGGACATATAAGATGATGCTTATTCACTAGGCGTACTAGCTTAAGTCGATGGAACATTGAATCAACGTAAATGAACGCAAGTACACCCACGAGCAAAAGTATACGAGCCCTTTCCGTCTGTAATCTTTCGCTTTTTGCATGGCGAGACATTTCTTTTGCGTGGCGAGACATTTGCGTGGCGAGACAGTGGCGAGACATTTCTGTGACGAAATACGTCAAGGTTTTTTTTTTTATTGATATGATATATAAGGAGATGTTGGCTTCCAAATTACGTCAAGGTAAAGCTCTCGACAGAAATTCCCTCAAAGCGATGCTCTCGACAACAAACAGCTCGTCGTAGACGGCTATTTCGGAGTGACCTGCCGTGCTCCGCGTATACTTTTGCTGCATGGGTGTACAATAACCCTGGCAGACGCCTTGTACGTACACTACTTTTTGCTAATTAGGTCCACTAGTAACTATGAAAGAGTACAACGCAGCGAGGGCCGGATAAATGAACTCCCCCTCCGTAATAAGCGTGTCTTGACGACGCGTCAATTTGCCGTGTACTATTATTGCACACGATCATTTGTGAAGGTTCCGCCATGTTCCACGAGTCGTTGCCGTGCCGATATGTGCCAGCCGCGTCAAATGTATTGTTTTACTTGGTCATAATTAGCGTAACAGAAAACGAACGTGTACACCGTGTTTCGAGTCCGATGTTTGATTCTCTTTAAAAAAGATAGAAAGTGAGTGTCTTCAGGGTGAATAGATATTTTAAATTGAAACTTTGTTAACGATATTTGCATTTGATCACATAAATAGAGTTATGGCATCATTTTTCTTGCAATACCTTGTACCTTGCAATAACGTTGTCTAAATCGAGTCTGGAAGCGGCTCCAGAGGTAATGGAGTCATTTAAATTTTAAATGCGAAGCATTTCTTAGTGAACTTCGGTGAGTTTCACCGTATCTATCTATCTATCTATCTATCTATCTATCTATCTATCTATCTATCTATCTATCTATCTATCTATCCACCTACGACTTACAGCTCTCGTGGCTGTTTCAATATTGGTATCGATTCCAAACTTGGTATGGCATAACATGACTGTATGAAGAACATGTTTGATTAGTCATAACATGAACATCATGATATGTATGTCATGAATGTCATGGTCCTGTAGCTCGCAGTTCACACGGCATGTTGCATGACGAAAGTATGATACTGCTGCAAACATGATAAACATGAGATGCGTGTCATGTAACAACATGACTACATGCTACGCTCATGATGCGCTCGCGGCCATTTCGTTAGCTTCACAAGCTCGATATTACGCAACGCCAATGGATGGCGAAGGTATGTGACTGGTGCAAACATGATAATCATGAGATGCGTGTCATCTGAGAACATGACTACATGCCAAAGTCAAGACGAAAATACTTTTCGACGAGACGCGGTTTGCGTGCTCGCCGGCGTTCATTTTGTCGCGTCACGCCGGCGCTGCCACGCCAGGCACCGGTTTTGCCACATACTCGCAGGCGTGCGCCGCACTGCGTTGCTTTGATGCATGCGCGTTTGGGCGCGTCCGGCTTCCCTCCGTCACGAAAAGAGGGCAACGCGGTGTTGTCTGAGTAAGGGCCAAACCTCATAAGCGCGAAAATGCACGCAACAGCGACGAGCGACGCTATGAGCGACGAAACAGGGCGTTCGCGCGACGTGTCGCGTGCTCGTTTTCGCGCGATCGCTCGGTTCTCCAGATTTGGAAACCGTCGCTCATCGCCCGGAAGTGCTGGGCTCAAGCAACCAATAGCGAAAAACCGGAAAAGACAAAGACTACGTAGGTGCACGTGACCCTGCCCGAGTCACGGATGCGCAACAAGAAATAACGCAATGTTTATTACGCACGTGCATCTAAAAAGTGCTGCAAGGCAATAATAAACATTTTCCGTTTCGTTACACAACAATATATCTTATTTTTAAATTGCATACCACTCGCTACGCGGTTTTCTTGGTGCGAATAGGCGGCCTCATGCCAGCAACAGTGGGATTCGCTCGCCGAAGCTGTCGCGTGAATGAGGTTTGCCTACGCTAGCGACTGATCGCGCGAAGACGATCTACGTCGCGTCGCTCGTCGCTGTCGCGTGCATTTTCGCGCTTATGTGGTTTGGCCTTAAGATTATAGAGCGCTCGCGTTTTGCTAACGTAGCGTCGCTGTGCCCATCGTGCGCACGCGTCAACGCTACATTGCAGTATATTGGGCCCTTTCTGATGCGCTCGCGGCCGTTTTGCTAGCGTCATATATACCAAGTTTGGTATTACGTGGCGTCAATAGAGGACGAGATATATGACTGGTGCAAACATAACAATCATGACATTGAAGTTATGTACGCCGTCATTTACCTCCACCTCATAACGTTGTGCTGATTTTAAAGTGAGATATCAGGATTTCTCATTTATGCTTCGCATATTTTCGATTCCCACTGAACGTGGAATCTGCCAATTTTTTACCCTGCATTCCACATCACAGTTGGTGTTATATATGAACAAGTGTGTATGCATGGTGTCTTACTTTCTGGTAGTACTAATTTCCTAAAAGAACGAATTCCATTTGTTCTCGCACATAGAACTGTATGCAGAGGTGTAAATACTTGGCCGTGGCGAAAATGACAGTGCTGTTACTATTTAACACGCGTTGAATACGTTTGTAGTCGGAGATCACTCGGTGACCTGATTTGATTGATATGTGGATTTTACCTCCCTAAACCACCATATGATTATGAGAGACGCCGTAGTGGAGGGCTCCGGAAATTTCGACCACCTGGGGTTCTTAACGTGCACTCAAATCTGAGCACACGGGCCTACAACATTTCCGCCTCCATCGGAAATGCAGCCGGGATTCGATCCCGCGACCTGCGGGTCAGCAGCCGAGTACCTTAGCCACTAGACCACCACGGCAAGGCACTCGGTGACCTGGCACCTCAGGTAGTTTTACACTGGGGCCGAAGATTTCATCTCCACGCGGACGTACCGCGTTCCAGTGAGCATTGTGGGCCGGACCTTATCAGTCCTCTAGTAATGTAGAGCACTTTTCTATAGGGAGACAACACCTGCACGAGGGCCTCACTAGAGACGCGGCATGGCAGAAAGAGAATGGTGACTTGCATAAATTAAGAGCCCGGAGGCACAATAGCGACGCGTTCTTTTCGGATGTCGAGGTGGGATGCGTCCACCATTTGGGCCAGAGCGTCCTGGTAGTTCTGGCCTTCAAAGTGGTGCACACAGTATACTTCGATTCCTACTACTGAAGACGTTGCGTCAACAACGTCTTCAGGACTTGCCCCCTAAGGGACGACGACATCGAAGGCTAACGCCTTCTTCGGTGGCTGTCTTGCCATGATGGGCGCCGACGAGCCCAAGGATGCCCTGAAGCGTGCTACTTACCTCGTATCCAATACCTGAACTGCGTGGACGCAATCGACCAACAGCACTGACATCTCCGAACGCAAAGGTGTTTAGAGAAAAGTGTTTGATGGTTTAGGGTACAAGTACTCCACTATGGTAGAACAGAAAGCCGTCTTCAACGCTGATCGAATGAAAGTGTTTAGAATAATGCATTCACAAACAGTGGACTTCGATAACTTTTGCACGGAACATTTCTACAGAACGTGTGTTTATAGAAAGTGGATAACAATTCCGAGTACTTTTCACGAGGCCGTGTTTACGATTATTTCTCCGTGACTGAGTTCACGAACAAGATTGCCTACTAATTACTCTCTACAGTGAGCACTTGTTTAGAAAAAAATGTTTAACGACTTCGAGTACTTGTCATTCAACTATGGAAGAGCAGTAAGCCGTCCCTATCCTGTGTTTAGAAAAAGTGGGTAACGATTTAGAGTACTATAGGTACTCGACTATGGGAGAAAAAGGGAAGATGAGAACAGCAGTTTTTGTACCATCAAACGCATCAGCAGAGTTTTCGATAACTGAATTTCACCATACAAACTCAAGCTTCTGTGCCTGGTGTTAGTTCAGAATTTTTAACGTCTTATTGAAAGTTTCATCAGTGATTCTGACATTTTCGCTCGGTCGAACGTGCTGTTGTCGGTTACAACTACAAACGTTTATTTACTCATGCACTCTAACAGAGAAAACTTCATTATAGTTCGAGCGAAAACGAGTTGCAGAGCGGAAACCAGAATCTGCATTCCTCAGGCCAATTCGGAGCAACTGCCCGCTTCCCCACACTCTCTCTGACGGAGAGTGCCGCGTGAACTATATATAGTTGGTGAAAATTGCTGGAGCGGAAATGATTGCCCAGGAGTGAAGCCGTGCCTATGGCAATATGGCGGCTGCGGCGGCCATCTTTCTAGGGGCATTATAAAGTGTCGCCGTTCAGCGATTAAGAACGGAGTGTTTCCCTCGCACGCCCAGCGAGTTTAATGTGGAAACTTTTTCGGGTCACATAGTGCTCCAAGTGCGGCTTAATGTTACTCATTTTGCTTAGTAAGCCTCCTACCAGAAAAGAGCATGTTTCCGCCATCCTGGCAGTGACAAAAGCTGTCTTCACTTATGCTGGCAAGGCACTGCGATAGCTTCCACTCCAGCAATTTTTCTTTAAACCTCCTTACAATCAACCAAAAAATAAATATAGAACTCGCCCACGAGGCCACATTGTTCTTATTTTCCATGCCTTTGCGCTACAATAGAAGTAGTTCCCGAACAAGGACAATAATTTTCCCGCATACAACCATTATCTTGCAGTCCATCATTGATCGTCAGATAACAAAAAACCAAAGTTCAATAAGAAAACTTGTGAGGGCACGGAGTTCAGCTTTAACTTAGATATATCATCATCATCATCATCATCATCATCATCATCATCATCAGCCTGACTACGTTCACTGCAGGACAAAGGCCTCTCGCTTGTTCCACCAGTCAACCCGGTCCTGTGCTTGCTGCTGTTTTTTTATAGCGGCTTAGAAATATATCTGTTGCTTAAATCGCACCCCTTATAACGGTCATCTCGGAATACGTGATGCAGAAATTTACATCTCTCGAAGGCGACGTTTTTGCGCGGTACCTATAGTGGTACTACAACAAACAATGCCACCGTTAAAATAAAGTGTAAAAGAAAATAATCCTTCTTTGGTGCTTTTGAAGAAAACGATACACGGGCATTAATGAAATTTTATGAGGTCGTTTGCAATTTTTATGTTGTTTTATGAAACTTTCGCTACCAGGTTTCTTCGCTATCTGCTGTAACTATGGCAACTATCACTAAAAGCAAACAATGGAGAAGTTATCTGAAATTGACTGGTGAATTTTAGTTCTTGTGCTGCCATAAATTCCAAATGTGCGTCTCGAGTTTAGCTGCTTGTCGTTCTGTTTGAGGTAAATGCCAAAATTTCATTTGCCGTCTTCTTTAAACAAAATAAAAGCGCGTAGCGCACACTGTGCTTAACAGTGCGAGTCATTGCATACAAGGCGATGTACACGGCTAAATGGCGGCCACTAAAAGGTGTACGTTGTATTGTTTATACTTCTGGTTTGACAGCTTGCACTCGATGGATTGCCATGACGCCGTCAGTCCTTGAATATTCAACGTTTTCAAAACGCGACCCTATTTTGTTCGACCAGGGGCCACTGCCTTCTATGAATGTGTCTGTACAAAAATGTGTCTGTGCTGGCAAGAGGGTTTTCTCCCTCCAGTGAATGCGAGCGAATTACGCGTCAGACTTTGCTTTCACGGGGGAATGCGATGCGTCTTTCATGTTTTCTTTTACGGGGTTCTAACTTAATATAAACAAGTTATCACTACGTAATACGTGTGCAGAATACAGGCGAAATGCAAAAAAAAATTGTTAGACAAAAATAGGACTTTTTAATAAAGATAGAACTATTTATGTATCGTTCAGTGCCTTAATAACGATGTCTTTCTTTTTTTTTTCACGTTCAATAATAGGTTTAGTGGAGTCGCCTCTGTAACAATCACGGTCGATGCAACTGATCGTAATTGATCCTTATTGCTGCAACGATAACGATAAATGAAGCGATAATAAATAGCGTGCGTCATATCACGGTTTGAAGAACGTCGCACAATGTTTTTCACGCGAGACGTTCGTGCAACGAGAATGAGACAAGCGCTTACACAACGGCCACTCAACTTGGCACATCCCACGTACAGTGGGAATCGATGATATGCGAAGCACGAATGAGGAAGGTTAGTATGCCACTTTAAAATGAGCACAACGTAACGAAGCGGAGGTAAATTATGCCACACATGACTTCCATGCCATAATTATCATGTTCGGACGTGTCATTTACCTTTGTCACGTATTCCCGTCACCTGATACCAGATTTGGTATATGTTGAGCTAGTGAAACGTCCGCGAGCGTGCTATGAGCTTAGCTTGGGGTCAAGATTTGAGTGACACGCATGCCACGATTATCGTGTTTGGACGGGCCATTTACCTTCGTCGTCTATTCACGTCACGTAATATCAACTTTGGTATATGTTGAGCCACCAAAACGGTGTTAAGGGCTCGAGGTCGATAGCATGTACGGGGGTTTTCTTTGCGGTAGCTGGCTCCCCGCCGTCGTCCGCATAGCCGAGCTTCGCCAGTGAGGAGACGCGTTCGTAAGAGAGATAGAACAAATTTTTGTTTACATGATAGTTGAAAGATGGGAACTGTACAGACAATCAGAAGATTCAGCTATGTACAACAGAGATTCCGCCCATGATTAAGCTCCTATTTACAAAATGCCTTCGGCTTTTATAGTGCGTCGTCCCCTTACATGTAGGTCCGAAGGAGGCGGGGACCACTGTTGCCACTGGTGTCTCAGTGGTCCACCCACCAGAAAGGGTGCAGAAATTTGGGGCACTCGAGAGAAGAAGAACGTGGGTGAAAATGCCCAATGGTCATCACGAGTGCACCACACAATGACGCACCCGGCCCATGCCTTGAAGGCACCGAAGGGCGAGGAGGTAGAGTCCGGAGAGGGAAAGTTGAGCTCCTCCGGGGAGATGGCCGCTGACACGAACGTCAACAGCGGTGCATTGCTGCTTTCAGCTACAGGCCTCCAGAACTTTTTCGAGCATGACAGTCTAAACGCTCGATCCCTAAGAATGGCTTCTTCGACGCCTTCCCACGCTTCCGGACTGTCGGTGCTTTTGTGGCAATTTCGCGTCGGCGACGACAGCCGAGTCGAGAGATTGACTCCAAGAGAACTTCCACATTGGCGCCGTCCCACGCTGTTCAAGCCCATTCAACAAAAGGGTTGTCTAGCGAAGCATTCGTTGAGACCCAGCCACTACCTGGAACGTCTACAAGGCAGCAACTAGCCGACTGGGCGCCAATGGGGATGAAAGCATCCTAGCCGACCGGTTTACGCACAATGGCGTCTACCGAAATGAACTGCCAGGCCAAACGTAACAACGGCCGTGAGCGTGGTATGAGCGTGGCATGTAGTCATGTTTTACACGACACGCATTTCATGATTATCATGTTTGGACCTGTCATATACCTTCGTCACCCATTGAAATCACGTAACACCATATTTGGTATATGCGGAGCTAGCGAAACGGCCGCAAGCGAATCGTGAGCGTGGCATGTCGTCATGTGATTACATGACGGGCATCTTATGATTATCATGTTTACATCAGTCATAAACCTTCGTCATCCATTCACGCTACGTAATACTATATTTAGTACACCTGAAGCGCACCATGAGTGCATGACGTAGTCATGATTAACATGACATTAAATGTCATGCATGTCATGATTTCCACGTTAGGGTCCGCCACTTATGTTCGCCATGCAGTTATGTCATACCATACCAGTTTTGCAACATGTCACGTGAAAGAAACAACCGCAAGAGTGGCAAGACCATGAAATGTAAACCATGACACGTAAATCCTGACATAAATGTCATGACTTTCATGTTGTGACTAGTCAGTTATGGTCGTCATACAGTCATGTTATGCCATACCAAGTTCGGTATTCGTACCATTATCGAAACGGGCAGGAGAGCTAAAAGTCGTAGGCGGATAGATAGATAGATAGATAGATAGATAGATAGATAGATAGATAGATAGATAGATAGATAGATAGATAGATAGATAGATAGATAGATAGATAGATAGATAGATAGATAGATAGATAGATAGATAGATAGATAGATAGATAGATAGATAGATAGATAGATAGATAGATAGATAGATAGATAGATAGATAGATAAAGAAACGCTTCGCATTTAAAAATCACACACGCACCGGATGACCACAATTCACTTCATATACACAGAACATTGCATATTCTTCCCACCTGGTTTGTTTATTTTTGTACTGTGTCACGAGCCAGGAACTGTTGAATGCTTTTTTCTCACGCCTTGTCCACACTCGCATCACTCATATGGGTGCACAGCATAGCGCATATCGCAGAAGATAACCAAGGTTCCCACGTTGCGAGACCCAAGTTAACACACTCGCACACATGCATGTGGCAACGCTGATACCACGGCTTTTGCGGGTCATACATCAGAGACGCTTAATTCCACAAAACACAGACGCGCCAATTCCGCCTTCATTTTCACCTCACTGCACACGAATGAGCCTGACGAGCTCGTCGGGAATGGTCGCTTGATGCATCCGAGCGGCTGATGAAACAGACACCCAGTTGCTGCTTCATACTGCCGAAACGACGGAACGCGATGAAGCTCTGCCGCTTCGGTGCACTTCGAACACTGCTAAATCAGAAACGTCACAATCGAATGACGGCCAGTGCGTATGATTCTGAGTGTGAATCGATGAGATAGCTTCTTGACGAAAAAAAAAAAAAACATCCCGGAAAAACCGAATAGAAGCCTCCCGGTCCCGGTGCAGCGGCACATCAACTCTCGGCGCCATCGGCGCCATGCTGATTTTGTCATTGGTTCATCATGATTGCTACGTCATAGCAAAGAGCAGCCACAATAGGACCCGCATAATACAAATGGACTGCGATACACTTTACTTTTAAATGCGAAGCATTTCTTAGCGAACTTCAGTGACTTTCAGCGTATCTATCTATCTATCTATCTATCTATCTATCTATCTATATATCTATCTATCTGTCTATATATCTATCTATCTATCTATCTATCTATCTGTCTATCTATCTATCTATCTAACCTTGCCGCCAACGACTTTTAGCTCTCCTGGCCGTTTCGATAATGGTATCGATACCAATCTTGGTATGGCATAACATGACTGTATGAAGAACATATTTGACTACTCATAGCATGAAAATCATGACATGTATGTCATGAATGCCAGGATTTACATTTCATGATCCTGCAGCTCTTGTGGTGGTTTCGATCACATTGCATGTTGCAAAACTGGTATGGTGTGACATGATTACATGGCGAACACATGCGACAGACCCTAACATGAAAATTATGACATGCGTGTCATGTAACAACATGATTACACGCCAAGCTGACGATGCACTCGCGGCCGTTTCGCTAGCGTCACATATACCAAACTTGGTATTACGGTACTTCAGTGGATGACGAAGGTATGTGACTGGTGCAAACATGATAATCATGAGATGCTTGTCATGTACCAACAAGACTACATACCACACTCATGATGCTCTTGCGACCGTTTCGCTAGCTTCACATATGCCAAATTCGGTATTACGCGACGCCAATGGATGACAAAGGTATCTGACTGGTGCAAACATGATATTCATGAGATGCGTGTCTTGTGAGAACATAAGAACATGCCCCAGTAAGGGCGCTGATACATTTCGACGTGACCCGGTGCGCGTGCGCGCCGGCGTTGTAAGCCACGCCAAATGATGGTCCTGCCACATACACGGAGCAGTGCGCTGCGCTGCGTTTTTTTAACGCATGCGCGTTTCAGCGTGTGCGGCGTTCTCCGTCATGAAAAGAGGCAGACGCAGTGACGTCTGGGTAACGCATCGGCGCGAACTGCAGCATGTGACATTTCGCGCCGGTTGCCGTCGGGCCACGCCGACGGACGCTGGTCGCGTTTGTCGCGCCTGGCGTCAGACTATAGAGTGCCCGAGTTAACATAGCGTCGCTGTGACTAGCGTGTTCGCGCATCAGCGTTACGTTATACTATACTGGGCCCTTCATTATGCGCTCGTGGCCGTTTTGCTAGCTCCACATATACGAAGTTTCATGTTACGTGACTTCAATGGATGACTAAGGTATATTACTCGTGCAAACTTGATAATCCTGACACGCGTGTAATGTAAGAACATGAGAACATACCGCGCTGATAGCGTGCTCGTGTCCGTTTCGCTAGCTCCACTTATATTGAATTTTGTATCACGTGAGGTCAAGAGATGACGAAGATAAATGACATATCCAAACATGATAATCATGACACGGAAGTCATGTACGGCTTTATTTACCTCCACCTCGTAACGTTGTGCTAATTTTAAAATTACATATTAACTTTTCTCATTCCTGCTTCGCATATCAGTGATTGCCACTGTACGTAGGATCTGTCAATTGTTTATTCTTAGCTTGTCACCGACTATAGAATTAAATAGACCCTTTCATCATGATTGATATGTGGGATTTAACGTCCCAAAACCTACGTATAAGGATGAGAGACGCCGTAGTGGAGGGCTCCGGAAATTTTGACCACCTGGAGTTCTTTAACTTGCACCCAAATCTGAGCGCTTGGGCCTGCAGCATTTTCGCCTCCATCGAAAATGCAGCCGCCGCAGCCAGGATTCGATCCCGCGACCGGTCAAGAGAGGACACTTTCATAGGCCCCTGCGGCTGGTTTAGGTTCGCAGCGCACCAAACGAGCGTGGTGAAACTTTGCAGCCTCAGAGATGGCAAACCGCAGAAAAGACTGTCTTGAGGGCCATTTTATTACACAACCTCCGAGACTACATTTACGTGCGTTTTAATCTCTGAGGTCATACTTTATTTTTTTAACGCGTTGTTTGCATGCATGGGTGAGCTTCGTGTAAGCTGCACTGCTCGAGCGGCAAAAAAACAATGTCTAAGTGTGTCTATGCACATAATTTAGTTAAAACAGCAGAATCACTGGAAGAGCAAAAACTTTTATTTCCAAGTGATATTCTTGGTAAGCACATGCCAACTTCGTTAATGCTTTATGAACGCCGGCACAAAGAGAAGTTCATTGCACTGCGAGACGCGAGAATACAGCCGCCATATCATGATTATAAATTGCACTCAAGAAATAAACATATAGGCAACAATATAACAACAACCGCAGGAGAATAAAACTGCAATAAACGCGCAAAACTACACATACATCGCACAACGTGACACGGCATTAGTTGCCTCAGCACTTGACTCCGGCATGAACCTAAAAAAAGAAAAGCAAATTGTTGGCTACGTTTTTTTTTCCTACCTTTGCACTAATGTTATCCTGCACACTTTACATCACTCTTTCATGAAAAACAGCAGCAAGCAGTTGCCGCAGCAAAAACAAAGCAATTTAGGTGTCATGCAAGCTGTTAACGAGGCAGGATTGTTTACTCAAAGATTACGTCCTAGCTTTAGTTAGCAAACATTTTTTTCTAGATTCACCACTTCTCTTAATGTGCTCGTTCGAGCTTCAAACAATTTTTGAACGGCACAGATAAGGATACTGAGCATAGCTGCACTTTTCACAAAATTTCACTCATGCAGTGAATGCGAATACATTTAGCGGCACAAAGAAAATTTAACAACGTGAGCGGCGACTCAATTTCTTGAGCCAAGAAATAATTTTCTTGCAAACGTGCTGCGAAGCATTCCAGACAGTTTTGTTTCGTGTGAAGCAATCCACGAAAATAGTACGCGAAGTGAGGAGCCCCCCGAAAATTCGGCAGATTCCGCGTACTTGGGAATCAACTTTATGCGAAGCACGTGGAGGGAAGGGGGCCATGTTGCATTTTTGTTATTGAGCGACACATCATGAAATGACGCTAATTATATGTACAAATGTTGAACGCAGAGACATATGTTGAAGAGTTGCATATGTTTATATAACCAGTTGTTTGCACTTGCGCAATGATGTCAACTGGAACATGTGTATTAGCAACACCAGAAGCTGATATGAAGCGCTGATGCTCGCGAAGATGCTGGCCCTTGAAACTGCTACTTAAATCAAATTCTCCGCATGGCACCTCACCACAATTGACGTTACCCGACGTGACGGCTGTATGAAAGGAGTACATATGCGATGTTTATAAAATTGGCTAGGCAGCCATGCAACCACTATTGACGCTTCACGAAGATTGGCGTCGATTTGAAAAGTAGTTCCGAGACCTGGCGTATCTCTGTGGTAGAACGCTTGACTGCCACGCAGAATGCTTGGGTTTGATTCCTGCTGGGACTCTTAAATTTATTATTTCTATTGGTCGGGTGGCCAACGCTGCCTATGCCACGTTTTTCTTAACACTGACATTTATTATATGCCTTCGTTGGATCGACGCTATACTGATGTCAGGTATTGCTTAACGCTCACGCGTTAAAGAAAAATAGGAGGAAAAGAACGGCAGGGACGTTAACTAGCCTATAGGCAGCCGGTTTACTACCTTGCGCATGGGAGGAGGATGGGGGAGATTAAAGATAGAGAGCAGAGAGGGGAGAGAGATAAACACAGCACATTCGGCAGCACACGCACGCACTCAGTCATAGTCCAGTCTAGTCTTTCGCGGTGTGTGACATTGCTGGTACAGCCGCTTGTTCAAGTCAATGTCGCGTAGAAATTTCAACAGAGCTTTTGTTGCCTTCTGTTGCAATGTCTCTTCTGTGCTACCTCTCTCCGGCACTAGACAGAATAGTATCCACAGACCCTCGCGCGTTAAAATTGCACATGTATGTCCTCATCATTCCTCGGTAGATACAAAGTTTGTATCGCCTGTGGCACATACCCGCTTACCAGCGGCACATACCCGCCCGTGAGTATGTGCCACTGTCTGGCGGGGAGTGTTTGACAACGTACGCGACGGGATTGTGACATTATTCATGTCTTGACCAGTGCTCATATTCGTCAAAACATCTTACCCTCCTATGCTAATTTTGGTTCACGCCAGGTTAAGGGGATGACCACGAGAGCACACAAACGTAAGCGGATAGATAGATAGATAGATAGATAGATAGATAGATAGATAGATAGATAGATAGATAGATAGATAGATAGATAGATAGATAGATAGATAGATAGATAGATAGATAGATAGATAGATAGATAGATAGATAGATAGATAGATAGATAGATAGATAGATAGATAGATAGATAGATAGATAGATAGATAGATAGATAGATAGATAGATAGATAGATAGATAGATAGATAGATAGATAGATAGATAGATAGATAGATAGATAGATAGATAGATAGATAGATAGATAGATAGATAGATAGATAGATAGATAGATAGATAGATAGATAGATAGATAGATAGATAGATAGATAGATAGATAGATAGATAGATAGATACGCTCAAAGTCACCGAAGTTCGCTAAGCAATGCTTCGAATTTAAAAGATCTCTGCGCCAAACAGCACAATTCCAGAAACGTTAGGTTAAGGCTTTAATGACTAATGCAATACGTCCTTAACGTAGTATTGATGGCGTTCGTACCTTCCAGCAGCCAAGCTGAGAGGCAGCCGAAACAAGCGAAGACCACGATGCACATTAGGCACGTTATCACACATTTTTTATGGCATATCTCTGCTGCTGCCCGTTCTTCTTCATTGCCACAAATGCATATGAACACGGAGCGTCACAACGTTGCCGTCGTGCCAACGCCATGTGCACTTCTCTCGCGTCCGATTCATGCCTGATCCCAGCCCGACGATATCGCACCATACAATCACAGACGATAAAGACGGATTCAGGTCATTATCAAGGTATCGCATACGCAAAAATACGTAGACGTGTAATGCAATAGAAAATGTACTGCAGTAAATAACTGGTGCGCGTGTTTCCTTGAAGCAGTATAGGTGATGTGTTGCCGTCTTACGGCTGCGGTGAAGCTGCTTTGCTGAGCCGCTTTTTGGCCCGAGTGACCACTGTTGTCATTTTTTGTGTTACTATATGGTTTCACTGTTTACAAACAGAGACCCTTAGTGACATCCGGTTTCGTCCACCGATGTGCAATAACAGCATCCGTGGGCAAGAAGAGCTTTAGAAAATAGTCCGCCTATTTTCAACACTTTCCTTATTTCACGAAATGTATACAAATAAATGTTCTTTTCAGCTACATAAAAATTGTGAGAGATTCCTTCGAACTTTACGCACGTTTGTTATATCTCAAAAACTAAAAAAAGACTTTTTTACCCTTGAAAAAAACTTGAGAACGTGCTTTCAGTTTCGAAGTTAGGAGCTGGTGAACGAGATGACCGGAAGTTTTTGGGGGTACAACGCTTGTCGTCTTGAAACCACCTGTAGACAGTTTGCAAGCAGTGGCGTAGCCAGAGGTGACACACCGGTTCCGTGCCACCCAAGTTTTTTTTTCATGATGTACAGAGCCCACAATGAAATTCAATCTACCCGCTCGGTAACCACTTCAGATGAAAAGTATGCACTCCCCCTCCCTAAAAAAATGTCTGCAGACGTCTCTGCTGGTGGGGCACACTGTTTTGGCTTCTATCAATTACTTTAGCGTTAAACTACATAAGTGAACCTATTAGCGCATTGTCTATTGAGGCCTGGTCTAATGGGCTATAACTATATCACACATGTTATCGATCGCCGCAGGCAGCACCTGAAAGTAGGGCAACACTCTCGACTGTTTTTCAAATTCTATACACACATTGCATTGCACGACGTAAATAGCCATAGTACATACATGTTTGAACCTACGCGGGCACCAGCGATAACGCTGCAATGAACGATAACCCGGCTACGAAAGCTACGAAAGCAGGCGCATTTCACTAAAAGTCAAATCTTCAATAATCCCGCTCACCACTGTCATTGTACTGCGAGTGTTCTGTTTTGCCGGATACAAGTTGGCCCTGTAAACAGATAAATCTTTACAAGGCTCGGGCTGCGGCATTGTTCACATTCGCAGGCCTGTGACAATCCGTGGACTTTGACATTGCGATAAAGCGTGCAACAGTCGTTTTTTATCTATATTAGTGAAGAAAAAAAATTGCCCGCAGCTTCCCTCGGGGGAACACTGAGGAGGATGCGGACCATATAATTGGTTAACGGGGTGTTAAAGTGCGACTTACTTGGGTCGATGGCTAAATTGGTTAACGTGGTTGTGAAATGGGGTGTTAAATTGCGACTAACTTGGGTCGATGGCTAAATTGGTTAACGTGGTTGTAGGAGGGGGTGTTAAATGAGTGGACACGTACACACGTATGCGAAAGGGCGGCACTGGTCGAAGGGACGTCGATCATTGTGTTTGTGGATTCGTTGGAGTTCATTTCACCGCGACCTTGGACGTCGACGCGCCGTACAAACCAACCGACGAGCGGCAACTGAGCGAGCGAGCGCCGACCTTGAGTATATATACAGCTCGACGGCGCATGCACTGTCAGCTGTTGAATGTTCTCGAAGCGCGACGCCACATGCGCGTCCACTGGAGAATCAGGAGAATTGTAGATGTCGAACGCGGTGTGTAGAGGAGGAAGGGTGCACAGATGGTGGAGGAGTGAAGCGCGCGCGGTGTGTAGAGGAGGAAGGGATGCACAGATGGTGGAAGAGTGGGCGACGGCGCGACGGCGCATGCGCGCGCGTCAGCTGTCGAATGTTCGAGAAGCGGTGCGGACGGCGCGGACGGCGCACTACAAGGCGCGAGTATAAGATGCTCCGCATCTAAAAATGTCACAGCTTTGCCGCAAAGAGGAGACCGCCAGGGGCGCCGACTAGTGCGGACGCGCTGGTTTCGGCTCCTGCTTTTTTCGATGCTTTGGTTGGTTTCTTTCGTCGAAACCGAGTACATTATCCCCCGTATTCTAGAACGTCCCTTCACTCAACACTCCACCTTCACCTGAGAAAGCCGATGGGAGTGCCGTCTCTAGTCACAACAAGTCACTGCATATTGTCACGATGAGTCACGAGTACTGGGGGATATATTGAACGACCGGGTAGCTAGCTCTAGGACGATGCGTCAGTCGTGGCTGGCTCTCGAGCCGAGAAGAGACACGCAAATCTTCTTTCTTTCCTCAAGATGGTAGAGCCGCTTTTGCAGTCGACCCACTACGTGTGGGTGGCATTATCCCCCCTTTCGAAAAGAAAAAAAAAAGTCCCAAAAGGGGGAAAGAAAAGTACATAGCACCACCATGATGTTACGACATAGGCACGTGGAAAAAAAGAAATTAGAAATTCGGATAAAGTAAAAATAGAAATGAACGAGCGTGCCAATATAGGAAAAATCAGTGAACGAAGAAGCAAGTTCACAAAAATAAATAAATAACACAAAGAACGCTGTACGGCAAGAAAAAAGTTATGAACAACGCGCAATAAATGGTTTCATGCGCAACACATGAACGACGTCCGACCTCGGTCGTGTCCTACTCCGTGCCTGCGATGTTGAGTCCGGAACCACTTCGTAGTTCACGTCACTGACGCGACGTAACACTTTATAAGGGCTAAAGTACCGGCTCAGTAACTTTTCACTAAGGCCACGGCGGCGGACGGGCGACCACACCCAAACTTGGTCTCCGGGGTTGTAAAATACTTCACTATGGCGGATGTTATAGCGCCGTGCGTCTGCCTGCTGTTGCTGGCCGATGTGTAGTCGCGCGAGCTGCCGGGCTTCCTCAGCACGCTCTGCGAATTCATCGGCGTCAGTTGCCAACTCGTCTTCGTCTTGACACGGTAGCATTGAGTCCAGCATGGTCTGCACTTCGCGGCCGTAGAGAAGCCGAAATGGCGTGAATCGCGTGGTCTCTTGCACGGCGGTATTATACGCGAAGGTCACGTAAGGTAAGATCCGGTCCCATGTTTTGTGCTGTACGTCGATGTACATTGAGATCAAATCTGCGATGGTCTTATTCAGTCGCTCGGTAAGTCCATTGGTTTGCGGGTGGTACGCAGTTGTCTTTCGGTGTCTGGTGTTGCTCAGTTTGAAAACCTCGTCCATAAGCTGCGCCGTGAATGCCGTCCCTCTGTCCGTTATTATACTGGAAGGAGCACCGTGTCGTAACACGATGTGGCGCATGAAAAATTGTGCTACCTCAGAAGCCGTGGCTCGTGGGATCACCTGCGTCTCAGCGTAGCGTGTCAGATAGTCGGTCGCGACGATCACCCATTTGTTGCTGTCCGCAGATAGGGGGAATGGCCCGAGAATGTCCATGCCGACTTTGTCGAATGGCGTGCAGGGTGCTTCAATGGGCTGAAGCAAACCAGCTGGTTTAACAGATGGTTGCTTTCGACGCTGACATTCCCGACAGCTCTTGACGTACTTCTTGACGCTTGCCGAAAGTCCTGGCCAATAGTACCTCTCGCTCACTCTGGCAAGTGTCCGTGAGTAGCCCAGATGACCGGATGTGGGTTCGTCATGGCAAGCGAAGAGGACGTCGTCTCGCATGTCTCGAGGAACCACCAGGAGGTAGGTATGGTTGTTCGAACGAGCGTTCTTCTTGTACAGCACACCCTCTTGAAGGCAGAACGACGGCAACGAGTGGGATAAATGACGTGGTATGATTGTGCCCTGGCCCTCTAAATGATCAATAATCGGACGAATCTCTGCGTCATCTCGCTGCAGTTTACTCAAGTCTGATGAGCTAATGGCGCCCAGGAAGCCTTCGTCTTCCTCTGCTTCCTGACTGACGACATGAAGGGGTGCGCGTGACAGTGTGTCAGCGTCTTCATGCTTACGGCCGGATTTATGGACGATGGTGACGTCAAATTCCTGCAGCCGCAAGCTCCACCGTGCTAGCCGTCCTGAAGTGTCGCGCAGGCTTGCCAACCAGCAGAGGGCATGGTGGTCCGTCACTACCTTGGTAGAGTGTATATCAAAGGACATTCAGGAGTTAGGAAGAGAGTGCGAGATAATTATACTAGGAGACATGAATGCGCACATAGAAGATATAGATGGGTATATCGACCCGACAGGCAAAATGATCATGGATATGTGTGAAAGGCTTGATTTGATCATTTGCAACAGTACCGAGAAGTGTGAAGGGCAAATAACATGGGAGGTAGGAAGGCTTCAGTCGACGATAGATTATGCACTGATGTCACATAGGATGTATGATAAGCTCAGGGAAATGCACATAGATGAAGGTGGCTCCAGAAGTCTGGGTAGCGATCACAAACGTATCAAGCTAAGTTTTGGAAGAGCAGTGAAAGTGGGAAGGAGACAAGATGAGCAACTACAGGAAAATTTTTATCCAGAAAGGCAAATTGAAATAGCCACTAAACAAATTGAGAAATTAATCACGGAGGATAATAAGACAGTGTGGACATACACGAATCTAATTAGACTCTGTGAGATAGAGCTTGCTAAGACGCGTGACAAGTCACCCCGGAAAAGGAGACACAAACCCAAAAGTTGGTGGGATGAGGAAGTTAAGAGAGCCATAGCAAAACGTCAGGAAGCCTCTAGGGAACACAGACATGCTAAGCAGCGGGGTGAACCGACAGATGATGTGGAAAGAAAATGGGCAACCTTTCTAAGCTGTAGAAGGGATGCATCCCTTCTGATCAATGAAAAGATAAGAAGGAAGGGAGCTCAGTGGCTGGCAGAAGTACATAAAAAAGATAGAAAGGCAGCTGCGAAATTTTGGAACCATCTAAACTCCCTAAGAAATGAGACGAGCCTAGAGCAGAACTTTATAACTACAGCCCAAGGTGCTAGGCTAGAAGGGTACGAAGCTATTGAATATATAAGAACAAGGGTGACAGAAAAATTTCAACAAAGAAGTACTTTATGCACCACAATAGACAAAGACGAATCAAGTGGTGCAATGGCTCCATTTTCACAACAAGAGTGGGAAAGGGCTGAGAAAAGGGTTCCTAGTAGTACATCAACAGGCCCAGATGGCATTCCAATTAGGCTGATAAAAACATTAGGTCCGAAGTCTAAGCAGGCTTTGAGAGAGGCAGTGAGTACAATAATAATCGATGGTGAAGTTCCCGATGGATGGAAACTTAGCAGGATGAGCATGATCTATAAAGGAAAGGGGGACAAAGCTGACATAAACAACTACCGTCCTATAACAGTGACATCAGTGGTCTACAGGCTGGCGATGCAGATTATAAAGGAAAGACTGCAGGCGTGGATAGAGGATGAGGGGGTGCTGGGGGAACTGCAGAATGGGTTTCGGAAACACAGGAGGTTGGAAGACAATCTGTTCTCACTGACGCAGTGCATCGAAATAGCAGAAAAAGAACACAGGCCCCTGTGGCTAGCATTTTTGGATATCAAGGGAGCGTACGATAGCGTGGTTCAAGAGGAATTGTGGGGAATACTGGACACACTAGGCGTGGAACATGTAGTCACTAATCTTTTAAAGGGTGTCTATAAAAATAACAAGGTAGTTATAAAGTGGGAAAAAACAGGTATCCAAGCCTGCAGAGGTAAAACGGGGGCTTAGGCAGGGGTGCCCCCTGTCACCCTTATTATTCATGATGTACCTACAAGGATTAGAGGCAAAATTAGAGGGAAGTGGACTGGGCTTCAACCTCTCTTTAGTCAAACAAGGAAAACTTATTGATCAGGTACTACCAGCATTAATGTACGCAGATGATATAGTGCTAATGGCCAACAACAAGGAAGATTTGCAGAGATTGATTGACATCTGCGGTAATGAGGGAGATAGGTTAGATTTTAATTTCAGTAAGGAAAAATCAGCAGTCATGATTTTTCAATGACAACGAAGGTAGTGAGCTTAGAATACAGGAGGTCACGCTAGAGATAACAGATAAATACAAATATCTGGGTGTATGGATAAGCAATGGGACCGAGTATCTGAGGGAACACGAAATATACGTGACGACTAAAGGTAACAGGAATGCAGCAGTCATGAAAAATAGGGCACTGTGGAATTACAATAGGTGTGATGTTGTGAGAGGAATATGGAAAGGGGTCATGGTTCCTGGACTGACGTTCAGCAATGCAGTCTTGTGCATGAGATCAGAAGTTCAAGCAAGATTAGGAATTAAGCAACGTGGAATAGGTAGGCTTGCTTTAGGAGCTCACGGGAATACACCAAATCAGGGAGTACAAGGTGATATGGGATGGACATCATTTGAGGGCAGGGAAGCTAGCAGCCAGATAAAATTTGAGAAGCGATTGAGAGAAATGGGGGAAGAGCGTTGGGCTAGGAAGGTTTTCAGCTACTTGTACATGAAGAATGTCGATACAAAATGGAGGAAGCGAACCAGGAAGTTGACTGGTAAATACGTAGAAAACAGCAGGTGGCCAAACCAAAAAGAACTATCGGTTAAGAAAAAAGTGAAGGAAATGGAGACTGACATGTGGAGAATGGGCATGAATAAGAAGTTCGCACTAGAGATTTATCGAACTTTTAAGCAGGAAATTGCCAAGGAAAGGATCTATGATAACACTCGGGGTGGTTCTCTACTGTTTGAGGCCAGGACGGGAGTACTGCGAACCAAGACATATCGGGCCAAATACGAAGGGGTCGACACAGTATACAGTGCGTGTGGAGAAGAAGAAGAAACTGCCGAACACTTGATAATGTTCTGTAAATGGCTTCACCCTATAGTTCAGGATGATGGCGCAGAGTTTTTCAAAGCACTGGGATTTAGGGACAGCGAGGGCAAAATAGACTTTAAGCGGGTAGACTTAACTAGAAGGAGGTTATCTGATTGGTGGCTAAAGTCAAGGCACGAGTGAAAATTAAACCCTTCACTGCGAAGTACGAATCCTCAACTTCATTATTTAAAGGGAAAAAAAGATAAATGTAATGGTTAGTTCACTAAGTATTACGGCTAGGTGGCGTTAGCCGCCGCCCGATCTAAAGGGTACAGCCACATCCATCCATCCATCCATCCAACCTTGAAGGGACGACCATAAAGGTACGGGCGAAACTTGGTGATTGCCCACACGACTGCGAGGCACTCTTTTTCCGTAGTGGAATAATTCGCCTCGGCACGGGATAGAAAGCGGCTGGCGTAGGCTATCACCCTTTCGATGTCGTATTGACGCTGAACGAGCACTGCACCAAGCCCAACGTTACTAGCGTCAGTATGGACCTCCGTGTCAGCATCATCGTCGAAATGAGCGAGAACGGGTGCTGATTGCATGCGCTGTCGCAGTTCATCAAAAGCGGCTTGTTGCTCGTTTTCCCAGACAAACGGCGTGTCGTCCCTTGTGAGACGAGTCAGAGGTTCTGCTATCTGTGAAAATCCATGAATGAACCGGCGATAGTAGGCGCACAAACCAAGGAAGCGCTGGACGGCTTTCTTATCGACAGGAGCTGGTAATTCGGCAACAGCGGCAAGCTTGTCTGGATCGGGCCGGACTCCTTCAGCGCTAACTACATGTCCAAGAAATTTCAGTTCTTCATAGCCGAAGTGGCACTTCTGTGGCTTTAGAGTGAGGTCCGCCAATCGGATAGCCTCCAGCACGCTGCGCAGGCGCTGTAGGTGCTGCTCGAACGTGGCAGAGAAGACCACCACATCATCAAGGTAGACAAGACAAGTGTGCCACTTGAGCCATGTGAGGACAGTGTCCATCATTCGCTGGAAAGTTGCCGGCGCAGAACACAAGCCGAAAGGGAGTACTCGAAATTGGTATAGGCCGTCTGGAGTCACGAAGGCTGTCTTTTCGCGGTCTCGCTGATCTACCTCGATTTGCCAGTACCCGCTTTTGAGATCGAGAGAAGTGAAATAATGGGCACGACGAAGTCTATCCAGTGAATCGTCGATACGCGGTAGCGGGTACACATCCTTTTCGGTCACGTTGTTGAGCTTTCGGTAATCGACGCAGAAGCGTAGCGATCCGTCCTTCTTTTTGACAAGCACGACTGGAGATGACCACGGGCTGTTGGATGGTTCAATAACGCCATCGTCAAGCATCTCGCGAACTTGCGTACGTATCGCTTCACGTTCTTTAGCCGGCACGCGGTAGGGGTGCTGGTGTATTGGGCGTGCGTCCTCGTACGTGATGATCCTGTGCTGAGTGATGGACGTCTGGCGGATCTTTGAGTAACTTGCGAAGCAAGACCTGTACTCGAACAAGAGCGCTCGCAGCGCAGTCTGGTTATCGGTGGACAGATCAGGATTGATGTCAATGTTGCTCATTGATGTGTCTGCGTTATCCACTATTTCTGACGTGGGACAGTTGGTTACGTTTGCTACTTCGTGGGCAAACGCTATCGAAGTGCCACGGAAAAGGTGTCGATGCTCGTTGCTAAAGTTGGTAACGAGCAATTCAGATCGGCCGTCACGAACGTGTATTACACTTCTCGCTACACATATGCCTTGCTGCAGGAGGTGTTCTAAATTTGTCTCGGCCACCACATCGCCATCGCTCAAACCACAGCACGTTACGTCGACTAGAACACAGGCTCGCGGAGGAAGTGTCATGCTCTGTTCAGAAATACGGAGTACGTCGACACGCATTCCGTCATCCTGCACGTTGATTGCTCGCTGGGCTGAGAACGTGACGCGGCGCTCTTGCAGATCAATGATAGCTCCATTTTCCTGTAGAAAATCAACTCCCAGAATGACGTCACGGGAGCATTCACGTAGAACAAGGCAGCTTGCTACGAATGTGTACCCTTGAATCTGTACTCTAGTTGTGCAGGCACCCAGTGGAGTTACGACATGGCCACCAGCTGTCCTAATCTGCGAGTTATGCCACGGCGTGATTACTTTCTTCAGCTGCGTTGTCAGTTTCCCGCTCAGTATGGAATAGTCTGCGCCGGTGTCCACTAACGCACTAACTACACAACCATCAATTGTTACTGCTATGTCGAGTGAAAGCCGGCTATCCTTTGCAGCAGCAGGTGATGTCAGACCAGTTTCTGTGCGGTTCTGCGTCAATAGGAGGTCTTCAGCGCTTCGACGTTCAGCGACCCCGCCCCCAGAGGTCGCCTCGGCTAGTTTTCCCGGCGGGGGCTGGGAGATCGTGCGGTAGAATACCGCTGGGGCATTGATGAAAATCGCCTCGGTGATGGCGAGCGCGACTGGCGCCCGGCAGACGGTGGTTCATGCTGCTGGGAGAGGTAGTTTTGGATGTCGCGTGGTCTCTGACCGTAACGGGGGGGCGGCGAGTACGCAGAGAAGCCGCGAAGCCCAAGACGGCGATAAGGACACTGGCGGTACAAGTTATCAGCTTCTCCGAAATGAAAGCATAGAGGCCAGTGATCGGGTGCGCGCCAGACATCAGACTTCCGAGAATACGAGTGCCGATCGTCGATGTACTGGACCGGTTGTACCGAACGATGGGCAACAGAAGCACCACGGCCAAAGGGCAGGGGCGGTGGCGTGTACGTGCCTTCGTAGTATGGTATGTGCTGCGCTGACTCGAGTGAAACTGCAGGGACAGGATGAACGAACAAAGGCGGCGATGCAGCAGGGCGTTTCAAGGCTTCCGCGTAGGTTGTCTTACGGTGGTATTCAGCAGGAGCTGGCGCAGCTGTATCAAGAGGCAAGGTGTCCCGGAGGGCCTGGTGCAGCTCATCTTTGATGACAGTTGCAATAGAGCTAACCGTAGGATGAGGTGTTACACCAGCCTTTTGCAACTCTTCACGTACGATATTACGGATGAGTTCACGTAAGGAGTCATTGCTGGTCCCAGCGGCGGCGAAAATGTCAGCAGTGGACATGCCACTGACTTGCCTGTCGTATTGGTTTGATCGCTGCTGTAGCATTTTTAGATGCGGAGCATCTTATACTCGCGCCTTGTAGTGCGCCGTCCGCGCCGTCCGCGCCGTCCGCACCGCTTCTCGAACATTCGACAGCTGACGCGCGCGCATGCGCCGTCGTGCCGTCGCCCACTCTTCCGCCATCTGTGCATCCCTTCCTCCTCTACACACCGCGCGCGCTTCACTCCTCCACCATCTGTGCACCCTTCCTCCTCTACACACCGCGTTCGACATCTACAATTCTCGTGATTCTCCAGTGGACGCGCATGTGGCGTCGCGCTTCGAGAACATTCAACAGCTGACAGTGCATGCGCCGTCGTGCTGTATATATACTCAAGGTCGGCGCTCGCTCGCTCAGTTGCCGCTCGTCGGTTGGTTTGTACGGCGCGTCGACGTCCAAGGTCGCGGTGAAATGAATTCCAACGAATTCACAAACACAATGATCGACGTCCCTTCGACCAGCGCCGCCCTTTCGCATACGTGTGTACGTGTTCACTCATTTAACACCCCCTCCTACAACCACGTTAACCAATTTAGCCATCGACCCAAGTAAGTCGCAATTTAACACCCCATTTCACAACCACGTTAACCAATTTAGCCATCGACCCAAGTAAGTCGCACTTTAACACCCCGTTAACCAATTATATGGTCCGCATCCTCCTCAGTGTTCCCCCGAGGGAAGCTGCGGGCAATTTTTTTCCATGGTCACGGCTTCAGACAAGAACTCCGTGACCGTCTTCGGAGGGCTTCGCACGAGGCCGGCGAAAAGCTGGTCCTTGACACCACGCATCAAGTGACGCAACTTCTTGTCCTCCGTCATTCTTGAATCTGCCCGTCGGAAGAGACGCGTCATGTCTTCGACGTACGCGGTCACAGTTTCGTTTGGCGACTGGACGCGGGCAAGAATAGCTCGTCCAGCTCTTTCTTGGCGGTCAGCGCTGGCATATGTCTGCAGAAGTCTACGAGAGAATTCTGGCCACGTCGTCAGCTGCTCCTCTCGATTTTGATACCACGTGCGAGCCCCGTCTTCGAGATAGAAGTAGACACGACCCAGTTTCGCCGCGTTGTCCCAGTGATTCAAGTTGGCTACGCGCTCGAAGTCCGCCAACCAGTCCTCAACGTCTTCGCTCTCCGTACCATGGAACGTCGTCGGTGCCCGTGGGCTTTCCAACGTATATCGGTTCGACGACGTGCTTCCCGTGCCGGTTGGCAAGGTTTGTACCGAAGTGCTGGTCATGTTTGTTGACGTGGTGGTAGCAGTATCGTTGACTTCCAGAGGCAATCCCCTGATTCGGCGGCTCGTCCGATGCACGGGAGTATTGACTGGCACTGGACTCGTATTACGGCTTCCTGGGGGGGTCTGCAGCATCCGTGAGACTACCCAGCACCTTCCACCAGTTTGTCACGATGAGTCACAACTACTGGGGGATATATTGAACGACCGGGTAGCTAGCTCTAGGACGATGCGTCAGTCGTGGCTGGCTCTCGAGCTGAGAAGAGACACGCAAATCTTCTTTCTTTCCTCAAGATGGTAGAGCCGCTCTTGCAGTCGACCCACTACGTGTGGGTGGCAATATCAACGATAATTTGCTGCGATTCTTGAAAAGCGCAGCGTCATTTTCCGCCGAGCGATGGCCCAGTGCTCAACTCTGTCAAGTGAAGGGTGAAATTCGAGTCGAGGAGCGTTTGTGAATACGGGGGTATGTGTTAAACGACGCAGTGCGTTGCGAGGACTTGACCAACACCGGCCTTTCTACGGTGGGTGACTTTTCCCCTTTATGTGTGTGCAGCTCCGACCACGCCACGGCACAGCTAACCCTAACGCAGTAAGCCTAACCTCGGCGAGGCAGCGCAGGTAGGCCTAGGCCTAACCCTGCGACTGGAGGCGCCTTAGACCAAGATGGAGATCGTGGAGGGAGAAGAAATCTCTCAGGACGAAGCAAGCAGCCCCGGCTGGATGACGGCATATGGCCGCAAGAACAGCAAGGGAATGAGATGGCGACTACTACCCGCGAATGCACCCCAACGCGTGGCGGACGAAAGGGCGGTGGTCGCACCGCCGCCCCACGGAACGCGTACCAACGCATCGTCGCCACCTCGATGCTCCCTCAACTTCCGAGGGACACGTATCGCATCATCGCAAGACCGAGGGACGGTCTGAATGTGACCAAGGTCAGTCAAATACGTTTCGAGCAAGCCCTGGCCATGGCGGCGGCCCTGGCTCCAGCCAAAATTGAAGAGCACAACATTTGTCCCAATGGCACTCAAAGCATTTATGTGGTGTGTACTCCTTATGAGAAGAATGCGTGCGCGTACGTAAAGGCGCAGCAAGTCCGATTGGGCGATTGCACGTACCGGGTCTCTGTGTACCCGGCTCCCCCCGATGACACGTGCGAAGGTGTCATAAGGGGTGTCGACGTGGATATCAGCGAGGCTCAGCTCCGAGCACGAATTGTGAACCACCGCAACTTAGGAGCCATCGAGGTCAAAAAGAATTAAGAGCACCACAGCTGTGGTAGTATTGTTCAAGGGTATGAAGGTGCCCAATTATGTGTCCTGTGGCGCGAGCATGTTTCGCTGCACACTATACAGGAAACACACGGAGATCTGCTATGGCTGCGGAGGTTTGGGACACCGTGCTGACGTTTGCCCTAATCCAAACAGCAAGTGGTGCCGCACGTGCGGACAGAAATCACCAACGGAGGATCATCATTGCACTCCAAAGTGTTCGCTATGTGGAGGTCTGCATCCCACTGCAGACAGAGCATGCAAAGACAGATTTCAAGTCCCCTACATCGTCAGGAGACGACGCCAACGCCACCGGCGCTCCGAGAAGACGCAGATGGCCCTAGGAATGCAGTCACGTGAATCCAGCGTCTCAGCTAGCGTCTCTGGCACACGCAGGAGAGGTCGCTCCGTCACGCCAGCTGCGTAGCGGCACAAGAGCCGCTCGCGTTCCTTGGGGCGTTCGGCGTCTAGAAGGAGAATCCAGGAGGAACTCACATGGGCGGATCGAGTCAAGAGGAAGACCCCCAAGCCCAAAAAGGCAACGCGGTCGGCGTCGCCGGAGCATGATGAAAAGAGTGAGATTGAACAGTTACGTCAGGAGATCGCTAGTCTCAAAGCAGAGCTACGCAAGCAGACAGCCGCGCAGGCCATTTCCAGCAGAGTCGAGGGCGCGAACGTGGCGGATAACGCCATGCATAAAAGCACGCAGGAACCCAAAGTCGAGGTCAACAAGGCCCAGCGTAAGGCTCCACCTCCAAAAGATGAGAGCGACTCGGAGATGCAAGTGGAAAGCTCGCAGAACAAGATGCTAGAAGAGTTACTTAGGATTTCCAAAGAAAATCAGTTAAGCATTAATCAGCTCGCGCTGCGAATGGGAGCACTTGAGAGTAAAGTAGGAGCCATAGAAAATAAGGTAGTCGCACTTGAGAATAAAATGGCTATTAAGACCAGGCCAAAAGTTCGTACACAAGCTGCAGTTAATGATGATGCGGGGGCGACCCCGCAGGGTCAATAAATCTAAAACTAGTAAAATGGCGGGCACTCAAAATAATCTAGTAATTTGGCATTGGAATCGCGCTAGCTTTCAAAGGCGCAAGACCTCACTGCAACAGTACGTTACGATGACGATAGTTATAGCGCGAGAACAAAACGACGACACAGAGACAAGAAGGACACTTGTCTCTGTGTCGTCGTTTTGTTCTCGCGCCATAACTATCGTCATGCCATACCAACTAGCCCAAGCTGCCACACTTCTAAGTACGTTACGGCTCAGGCAGAAAGGCCCCAGGTGATTTTGCTACAGGAAACACTGCGACAGCGTTTCCGATGGAGGCGGAAACGTTGTAGGCCCGTGTGCTCAGATTTGGGCGCACGTTAAAGAACCCCAGGTGGTCAAAATTTCCGGAGCCCTCCACTATGGCGTCTCTCATAATCATATGGTGGTTTTGGGACGTTAAACCCCACATATCTATCAGTCAACACTGTGCGACACACCCACCTTCGCTGGTTACAAATCGGTGGCGGAAAGGGGGGAGTCCAAGAGAGGTATAGCTACGCTGGTGAGCAAAAAGCTCGCATACGTTGTACATGACATTCAGCCAGGTCGTGGCAGAATGGAGGCACTTTTCATTGAGGTTATTCTTAACCGGTGGCTTAAACAAAGCGTGTTCATTCTAATTGTTTACAGCCCACCATCCGATCAGAGACAGTCTTTCCACTCCCTGTTTATGAAGGCCACTACACTCGCTAGACAGTCACCGTTAGTAATCGCGGGAGACTTCAACGCCCCACATAACGCATGGGGGTACATCAGGCAAACGGCTAAGGGCATAAATCTAGCGCGGGCAGTCGATGACCTAACGCTAACAATCATCACTGATCCCCGGTTTCCCACGAGACTGGGCACGTCGGTGGCTAGAGACACAACCCCCGATCTCGCGTTTATCAAAAATTTACAGCAAACAGCCTGGGACAACAAGCAAGAAAACCTGGGCAGCGATCACTTCATCATTAGTGTTACCATTCAGGTCAGAGCCCCCCAGGCCAGGGAATTTAAAGTGACGGACTGGGATGCTTTCCGAAAGCTCAGAAACAAGGACACGGGCGAATACGACAGCTTCAGCGAACTTATTCAGACACTCAGGTCAGACGTTAAAAAGGCCACAAAAACTATTCAAACCGAGCTCGATGTTCCCAGGATGGATCCGCACCTCGCACATCTCTTGGAAGCCAAAGCCTCCATTTTGAGGCGATGGAAAACACAGAGGCTTAACCGATGGCTACGAAAGAGGGTTGCGGAACCTAATAGGGAGATCGAACAGTACTGCACCGAGTTAGCTCGGCTACAATGGGATGAGATCTGTTCAGCAGTCGAGTCGATGGACGCATGCGTACAGGGGGAAATAGAATCTTCTTAAACGCATGCTAGACGACACGCAGACCAAAGGCAGTCAAAGACAGGCACTGTGCCGCCTGATTCACAAGCACAGACAAGAGGGTGGAACGGAAGAAACGCTCTTAGACGAGGTAGCGAATAGATATCTCCCGCTAGGCGCAGGACGCTCAGAAGAGTATCTTGAAATAGAATGTGACACGGTAAAAGAGCTCGATGACCCCTTTACGGAGTCTGAACTTAGGGCCGTCCTTCACAACTTGAATAGCAGGTCAGCCTCAGGACAAGACGGCATCTCAAACAGACTGTTAAGGAACCTGGATGATAGATCAATTGAGATGCTAACGAAAGAGGTCAGCAAGTCTTGTGAGAGTGGAAGCGTGCCGCTAGAGTGGAAATCTGCCTCGATTGTGCTTATTCCGAAACCGGGTAAGCCCTTAAATCTTGACAACCTAAGGCCGATATCGCTAACCTCCTGTGTAGGTAGGCAAGGTAGCGGAACATGCGCTCCTGAATAGGATCTCGAACTACATAGAACGCAAGGAACTATTCCCACATAACATGATCGGCTTCAGGCCTGGCCTTTCCACACAAGATGTAATGCTACTTCTTAAGAAACACATTTTCGATAACAGCGCTAGGGACGTTAGGGGGATCTTAGTCTTTGACCTGACCAAGGCCTTTGACACCGTGTCTCATCGCTTTGTCTTGCAGGCCACGGCCAGCCTAGGTCTGAGAGCAAAGTTTCAGGCCTTTGTTAGGTCATTCCTGATGAATAGAACGGCTATAAGAATCGCTCAACACAAGTCAGACGAGTTCGCCTTAGGAGCCAGAGGCACTCCCCAAGGGGCGGTCATCTCCCCCTTGTTACGCAATATCGTCATGAAGGGCTTATCGGAGAGGCTCAGATCCCTGCCCAATATAGGCCACTCGCTTTACGCGGACGATATCACGATCTGGTGCCCGGGAGGATCACTCGCAGAAGTAGAAAACACGCTGCAATCAGCCCTAGACGAAACAGAGTCCTACCTAGAAGGCACAGGCCTCCAAATCTCTCCAAACAAATCAGAACTGTTACTTTACAGGCCGGCCAGGCAAGGCGTTTGGAGACTTCTACACCTCAACCAAATTCCCATCTCCTTTATTGCAAGAAATGGACAGCGCATTCCACGAGTAGATTCAATCAGGATCCTAGGACTACTGATTGACGCGAGAGGGTGTAACGCCAAAACCCTGACACACATCACGGCCAAAACCGAAAGCATGCTGAGACTTGTTGCTAGAGTATCAGGACGCAAAAAGGGACTAAGTGAAGCCAACCTGCTTCGGATCTATTATGCCTTCCTAATGAGCCACATTTGTAGCATCGGCGCTTACCTGGACTAGAACGGAGAAAAATAAGCTAGACACTCTCATCCGTAAGACCGTCAAAAAGGAGCTAGCGTTACCAGTAACCACATGCTCTGACAAATTAAGACAACTCGGTATGCACAACGAGATTGATGAAGTGATCAAAGCGCAGGTCACCGCCCAGGTGGTCAGGCTCTCGTCAACCAGGGCAGGAAGACGCATCCTGGACGAGGCTGGCATGGCTCCCAGAATGCTTGCTGAACGGGAAATTACCTTATCCCGGGAGGTCCGGGAAACCTTTGTGGTCAACCCATTCCCTCGGAATATGCACCCGCAATACAATGTAGGGAGGCGAAAAGCCCGAGCACGGGCGATATTACAGAACGCCGCCGAGAATCGAAAATCAACTGTCTTTGTCGACGCGGCTCAGTACGGCAAGTCTAGCACATTCGCGCTGGCAGTCATTGACGGTCACGTGAAATTACGCTCCTCAGCCTCGGTCAGGTTAGCTACGAGGGCAGTTGCAGAACAGGTCGCCATTGCCCTGGCCATGACCAACCGCTCACACACCACCGGATTAACAGACTCACGAGCGGCCATCAAAGCTTTTGAGTCGGGTAACACAACGCGGGAGGCTGCCTCCATTCTAGAAAAAAGAACAGACCCTGGCACTCACTTAATCCCTTGGTTTCCCGCCCATATGGGTGCGGACGTTCATCAGCACGTACCTAACCTCAACGAGCTTGCCCATGACCGTGCGCAAAATCTAACGCGCCGCGGCGGCATGGAGGCCTTATGGGGTCAGGATGAAATCCAGCATAACGATCCACTCCTTACGTTTAATGAAATCACATCTCACTATCGGCTAAGTGGAAGAGCCTATCCTCTTCGTCACCCGAAGTTAGATAGGTCTCAGTCAATTACACTTAGAATGCTCCAGACGGGCTCGTTCCTCTCGCGGGGCCTTCTTAGTCGTATCTCCACAGACGCTGACTCAAGTTGTCCGGAATGTAATTAAATTTATTGTTCCTTAGCGCACATGCTTTGGCAATGCCCCGCGTTATCTAATGGCCCTCTATCCAGCGAAGCCGACTGGAAAGAAGCACTCCGGAGCTTATCGCTTCAAGCACAAATCCAGGCAATCCAGAGTGCCCAAGAAAGGGCGGAACATCACGGTGTCCCAGCCCCGGCTTGGACGCGGCCAGCGGCTTCCGCGGGTCCCCGATAGGGGTTCCCACTAAAGCTCCTCAGGATCAAATAAAGTTCATTGTCTGTCTGTCTGTCTGTCTGTCTGTTTGCCGCAAAGACGAAGCGATGAACGTGATAGGTAGTAGAGAGTTTTAGTACTGCGGAATGGTGCTACGTACGCATCACGCAAGCGCCTTGCGTTACGTGGCGTCGTTTGCCTTTAATCGGCTTTTAGTACGTCGTAGTACCCGCGTACGTACCGAGCGTGAAGCTTGTTGTGCCATCAGGTAGATCAAAATAGAAGCACGTGTTGTTGGCAGCCAATGTGAGCCAATCCAAGTGTTATAGCCAGATTATGGTCATATTTTAAGCCACAGAGCCGGTCGGTGCTTGCCCTCGATGCCGCCATTTTGCAAAACGAAGTCTCATGCTGTCGCGAACTTGTTCGAGAGCGGCGCGGTCACCTCATACGTACGCACGCACGCATCTCATGCGTGCGTACGTAGCGGCTGCGTACGTAACGCGATACGTGCGCGTTCCGGTCTGCGCATGCGCACTATGCAGAACGTGGCGTCCTTACGTACGCAACGCCGCCACGTACGCAACGTACGCAGTACTAAAACTCTCTAGTGACCAATTGGAAGGTCACGCGTAGAATGGCAAGCAGATCTAAACGTGCCCCGCGTTTCTCACGCATAAATGACTCACGAAACGTACTCACAGGTACAGATGAATGTGAATAAGCGTCTCAGTTGTTACTTTGTTGTGTCAGAAAAGCACGCCCTTTTCGCAAACTGTGGCTGTGCAACGATTGCAGCGACCTTTGTGCACCCCGTAACTACAACAGAATCGTTCCAGTGCAAGCCCAACCCTACTTAAGACTTATGATCCTACCCTTCGGGAGATAAGGGGCGCGCGAGAAATCGTCCACTCCCCTCCTTTGCGTGGGCCAAAGTACGCGTGAGAGGTGAGAGCCGCCACGCGCTCATTGCTCCATCTTGCTGACAATGCTGAAAACACGATAGCACCCCCCCCCCCTCTCCGAGATGCCTGCGAACAGCGGTAAGTGGTAGATATAAATAGCTTGTCGTTTGATCGTTGAAGGAGGTGCCTTTCAGTGGCTCAGTGGTTAACGCCTCGAATTCACGACGCAGGTGTCCCACGCTCAATTCCGTGCGCCGGAGTCTTCTTCTGGATGTTTTTTCTTTCCAGTGTTTTTATATATATAGGTACGTACGCATATACGGTTAGTGACGGCCACGTCGACGACGACGCCGGCGGCCAAATCCAAGCCGAGAGTGTCCATATAATTGCTATCGCAATAAAACTTTGAGATTTCTAAGGTAGCATACAATTTAACGAAACAGGAGTGGCCCAGCGCAGATGATCGAAGCGTGACAGCTGATCGCCTTCACAACGCAAGAAACAGAGAGCGTGCGCTGACGTCGTGGCAGCCACCGTTTTGTTTTACAGACACTCACAGTAAAAGGCGTGCTTCTTATCTTGATCTGCTTATCTCTGCAAGAGAGAAATTGCGAATTGTACAACAGAAATTGTGGGATACTTAAGCTTCGCCTTCAGGAGTTGGACACGATAGTGATAAGCAGTTCCTTGTTTAGAAAAAAATTATTTACAGCATGTACAGAACACAAAGGCTTCATACCATTTCAGTAACAGGGCATATACACCTCGGTCCATCTATATTTCACGACTAACATCACTACATTACAGTGAAGACACTTGCTCTAATATACATGACAATGTTGGTATATATGTACACAAGAACTCAATGTGATATGATACTTCGCCTTAAGGGAATAGGCGCAGTAACGTGTGCGCCTTTTGTAGTAAGTGTGACAGGCTTTAAATCACAAAGCCATTATGATAACCACATGTTCTGACGCCCACTGGCAATGGACGCTTGCACCACACATTATTACTGCAATATTTCATGTTCCATTGTGAAGCATGTATAACAGGACGCGTGTGCCTGTAAAGCATTGCAGTTACTTTCACTGCATTTCCAAGCAGAGGAAGTTGTTTTCACTGTATTCACAAAGAGACACGTGGTTGTGTGGTAGAACACCCACTTGCCACGGAAACGACCCGGGTTCGATCGCTCCTAGGACCGAATGGTTTTTATTATTTATTTTATTTGCATTTTTCTTTATTTTTCGCTCACGCACAATGGCTTTTCGCTCACAACCAACGACGCCGACGCTGGAATTTCCGCGAAACCAGCACACGTTGATGCCACGTGAATACAGAATGTAGTGCCGCTCATGCACTCGGCAAGTTCTCCGCAGGCCGTCCGGCTCATGACGCAACTCTGGAGGGCGCACCCGGCGGCCTGCATCCGGTTTTGAGCAGGAAGTGCCGCGGAATCGTATGTTTCTATATAACATTTTAACTGTTACTCCCATAATGATCGCCGAAAGTGTGCGCATGTTTGTTTGGTATTATTACCATGATGTCACAGATTCCCCAAAATATTAAGTCTCAGGTACTTTAGCTGAAGTTCTTAAATTCCAAGCTCGTTGAGAATACGAAAGTTCGACGCAATCAGGGTACTATAGCATCTTCTTTAATAATGAGTAATATTGTTTATTTGGCGAAGGCAATAAATGTTTATTTTCTTCACTAGAAATGTTCTAGTTGTTAGGAAGAACCATTGAAAGAGTGGGAGTCGTTTTCAAGATAAATAAAAGAAGTAACTGAAATCATTGACGCCACTACGCATTTCATGCCGGTGAAGTTTGTTAAAGTTTGCTGAAGATAGTAAAGGCAGCACTACACTAAAAATTAATAGGCAAGTGAAGAAAAAGAACATAACACAAGTGTACATTTCGAGTGTGGGTTGCTTTTTTTTTCGTTTTATATTACGTGAATGCTGGCGAAATCTTTCAGTGCTTTCGGATACGTTTGGACAAGTTTATTTTTGATACGTCACAAAGACTGCCGCTCGCAGAGGTGGCTTTTCGGGTCGCACACGAGTCCTGGCTTGCATTCAGATTGTAACGGAACGCCGCTTGCGGGAAACGGACATGGCTGCTCCACTTCTGTAATTGAAAGAAGGCTTGTGGAAAACGAGCAAATATTTGTAGATTGCACGCTCGCTACCGGGTCCATCAATGAAGGGAGTATGTTGTTCTAAGCACCACATAACCGGCATTTACTATCAGCCGACTCGAGCAATGATTGGTCAATACTGATATCTCCATTGTACTCCTATACAGCATTGGTATCAGCTTTACCTGCATTCAAGTTTATACTCGCATCTACTCACACTTATTCTAAAGCAATATCCCTCATACACCATTCGAATATTTATTCATTAGAAACATCAATTACGGGGGTGCTTTAACATACACCGTCAACTCTTCCAGAGCAATGCTTGACAAATATATGTGCTGTCATCTCTTTCAAGAGAAATGTACACCGACTACGTGAAATATTGATTTTAAAAAGCATTGATACCATGGCTGAAAAAAAAAAACTAGTTATAGGCCAACGAACGCATGAGTCGACTTACTCGGACTTACACAGGCTCAGATAGAGCTGTGATTCTGTGTCTGAGTGAGTGCGCGTGAGTAATATTTTATCAGCTTGAGTGCTAGTGGATCCGGTTGAAATAAAAAAAACGTGAGTGTGAGTCCTAGTGAGACCGATCCACAAACATTTTGGTGAGTCTGAGTTAGAGGGAGCACTAGGCGTGAAAAAAATTATATTTCTTGAGTGAGTCCAAGTGAGCTTCCGAATTTTTGCCGACCTATGCTAATGAGCATTGGCAATCGCTGAAAAACTCGCAATGACCCTTTATGCATCCGTCTAAGACAACTTGGAGGCCAAGGTCATCTGCTTCTCACCCGCTGTACTGATCAACCCCACTCACTGCCCTCGGTAAGCTTCCCGCACCTCACGAGGTTTTACATTGCCTCCAAGATTCGAGGCTTCGCACGCTTTTAGCAGCTGTTCTGGTTTTCTACCGCCTTCGAGATCGGCCCGTCTTTGACCCAATGCAAGGTATGACCAGTCAAGGAAAGATGTCATCACGTGGCGCCGCTTTATGAGGTATCAAGATGTCGTTACCACTGTTGATGACCTGTGACGTCACGAAGACGTCACATGCTGAAGCAGTCACGTCGTGAATTTTGGCCTCACTCAATTTGAAGCCAACGCCGAGAGACACCGCTAAGTCCTCGCGTTTGACAAGACATCCAGAGTATTTTTACCTTAAAGGGACACTAAAGATCAAAAAGGCTTATCGCGTATTTGCTAAGTACAATTTCACAGTTCTGAAAACCCCAATCTTACAGCGACACGGCGCTTGGAAAGTGAGAAAACGCGCTAAAATAAGTGCGGCTGGAGGCGCCGCTGTAAGATTCTCGCACCAAACACCGTGACTTCATCATTTTCGAAGGCGTCTACTGGGTCCTACGTAGCTGTCAATCAATAAAACTAGAGCACATGGTCACTTATGGGGGCCATAAATCTAGCATACGAAGTTTCAGAAAATTTCGTCGAGCCAACGTCGCAAAGTACGAAAAATACATTTTTAAATTTTGTACGTCACACGTGGAGATTTCGACGTGAAATTAAAAAAATGAAACTTCCCCCTTGATTTTCTCCACTAATAATTGACTTATGACAGTGAAACCTGTTATCATAGTTTTCAGAGTGCCGTTTTTTAATCTAAAGAGAGTCATCGTTTCTATTTAGTATCCCTTTATTGTTTGGATAACATATTTAAACCAATCTTACGGAGAGAAGGATCCCCCCCTCTCGGGGCTGTTGCACGGGAGCACAAAAGTTTAAGTCACAGTTTCAGCCCCGCAATTACGGGAGGGGGGGCGGGTACGCATGTTAGCAAGAGCCCAGAGGGTTTTATGGCAGTGCCCAGAGAGCCTTCAGTAAAAAGGTGTATACTAGCCAGTACAAACGACAGTTCTGGAGCCCCGAAGATGTCTTCACGAGCAATATGCGCAGCAGTGTCCAAGAGTACAATACGCTGTGTTAAAGCAGCAACACGTAATGTGAAAAGTACGCGGAACACGGCACGATGTCACATCTTGCTGTACGCAAAGAGTATGGCATACCTATCCAGCGAATGCAGCCCGCGCAGCATTCGCAGAAGGTGGCTTCGGTACTTAAGCGCCCGGAACATTCTTCTGGTGTGAACTTGGGACACTTGACGGTGTCGCAGTAGTTGGGTGGACAGACGAAGCCGCAAACAGCCGACATGAACAGTAGAGTCCCGAACAGTCTCAGCATCATGGCGCTGCTTGCGAACATCAGCAAGTGAACCTGCAAAGTTAACAGCATAATTTATCTGATAGCAAACAATTGTGCTGTTATACAGTCGGCGGTAATTCTTAGGTTTCTATCGCGCTTGCAAAATGAGGTAATGTTCTTCTAGCTCAGCGTTAGGGCTCAAAGAATTGCTTCAAGAGAACGGAGTCGTCCTCCTCGTTTCTACCACGACGCCTGTGCAAGTTACTGGGAATCACCTTATGTTCTATATAGTGCAGGTTGAGACACACGAGAAAGCTATAAACTCAAGAAAAACTGGCACTTCTACTAGCTGGAAAAGCTAGTATGAGTACTGTGTTTGTGTCATCGACCTTTTTTGCGTTGTATTTTCCCAGCTAACAATGTACCAACTAACCCGAATCAAAGTCCTGCTCACGAACTTGTACTGTAGGCTGGGGCACATCTCGCAAAATCAAGAGCGCCTGCTGAAGCACTCGCAGCTGCGCACAGCGTACGTCAGTCACGCAGTGTGTCACTGTGTGGCCGTGGTTGCAAGCCTGTTAATTCTATCAGGACGTGCAAACACCGACACAAGAAAGTAGTCACGACCCCACAAGACGCCAACAAACACCTGAAGCAGCTCACAACGGCGCAAGAGATAGAAGGATCGAAAACTTCTCAGCACATGGCCATGCGAACCTCTAAGTCTGGCACGCGTGGTGGTCTGCCTGAAAGGTTAATGCATTTGATTTCATGCTTATGCAAGTTAACCAATGACTTGCTGACGCATGTGCCACCGTTATTACCGATGTGTCATGCCTCAGTCGTGAAGCACACTTCTTCGTTCCTATGCCAATACGCATTGATAGAACGTTTGCGTGCACTTACACTATCGACAATGAGATAAATTAGAATGTGAGTCTCTGGTTAACGATCTCTTACGTCCCATTAAAGTCTGCTTAATGTTGCTGTCGGTCTGTCCAATACGTATTCATGTATTTAGGAATGAATGCCTTCCATGCTAACCTCTCTGCTATTCTGAGTTTGCTGAGTTGCGCCCTTTAAATACTCAAAAATAACTTAATAAATGGGGCGATTGGATGCAATCAAGATAGCACACAATCAAAAATCAACGGGGCCTCACGATTAAGATTTACGTCCACATTTACGTCCTGAAGTGTCGATTATATTGTAAGGTTCGCCGTAGCGTACGTGTGGCAATGATAGTCTTATTTGACCACTAGATTGTTCTGGTCTCGTTCGAGCACTAGTGCGACCAACCAAATGCCGAGGTCACTCTTAAAAATGGGTTAGAGTTAATTACTAATTACGTTCATCAAATTTTCAGTGTATTTAAGTTGCATTACAAGTTTGAACTACCCAAACTTAATTATATTACACTACCATTACTCTTTAGAGATAGGTAAATTCTTTTTTGTTTCTTCTTGTTTCAACAAAAGTTGATTATTCATGCACAACTCATGTGCGCTTCATTTAGGGCACGTACGCTTTGAGATCTGAACATATCTTCGTTCAATTTCAAATGCCTTATACTCCGACAAACTCTTTTTGTTATCTTTTTTTTCCTCGCATGACCACCACTTTTGGTGATGCCATAGCAAAAGCGAAAATGCCATATTTTAATCGTAGTTGTGTAAAGCTGAAGTCATTCGAAGTTATAATCTATTGAGGGAATTATTTTGGTTCCAATTCGCCAGCCCGCAAAAGCTGAAAGTTTAGGGGAACGTGGGAGTTTGAAGCAATGAAAAACCCTGTGAAAAAAAAAAGAAAAAAAGGCGGGGGAGAGGGGGGGTGTACTGGAGCGGACGTTTCCATAAGCAGGCTTGTGTTTGCAAAAACAGCGACTGTTTTGACAGTGACAATGGGTTGAATGTCTAGCATGCATGACGTTAGCTTGCTGCCTGGAAAAGGGCATCTGCTTATTGAAGTATCGACTCCAGCGCCCCCTTATATTAAAAAAAAATTGGTAGATCGCCCGCCTTGCGGGAATCGGTTTCTTTTTTTTTTATTATTGCGACTAAGACTTGCCTTTAAGGCATAATATTTTTGTTAAATGTGTGCTGTTATGTCGGTGTTGTGTATGAAGTAAAGTAGTGTCTTGTAGAATCTGTTTTCATGTATCCAGCGGTTGTAGCTGGCTGTGTCGCTTGAGCGAGGTGACAGGAGCGTTCGGCCTGCAACCATTTACGTGTCCATAAAAGGTGTTATGTGTCTGCTTGCATCGCCGGAGTGGGACAATACGGACATGTATCACCAACTCGTAAATGTGACCAGTTCCATGACGATATAACGGCCGGTGTAAGGGCAACTACCTCCGCCCTAGTAAGGTGAGGGGGGAGAGAGCAGATACACGCTGGAATAAGAGCACGTGCGTCCTGCCGGAGAACATTTTTTACGGGTATGGAGTAAGTTTAGGGGCTGAAGTGGAAGGGGAATGGCTGGAAGGTCTACGTCTGGAGGGCAGTGCGCCTGCTGGTGAGCAGCAATGTTGTGTGGGTTCGCAGCATGGCCTTGAATCCAATGTACTTTTACGCAAGTAGCCACGCAAGGCAATCTGTAAAGCGTAGTTCATGCTGCATATTATTGGGTTTTAGCCAAGCGTTAGATGTGTGTTTTAAGTGTGGTAGTTGTGTGCACGCTTGACTAAGAACGCCGACTACACAGGCGCTTAAAGGGAAACTTATGGTGTTACCTAATGTCACCACCATGGTGGTCAGCACTCACATTCGGGCGCAGGCATTAGTGCACAGTGTCACCGAAACGAAAAGTATAAGGAGCGACAATGTCAATATCATCTGTTGGCGTATTCCTCCGAGTTCCAAGCAACGCTCGAATAACGCCCCGCTCGTCATGAAGCAATTCATTACTTATAACACAAACAGTAATCTCTGCCAAAAATTTTTTCAACACACGAGTGCTGTTTACAACCTAATAATAAATAGGAGATCAACCCTCACGATTGTGACGCGCTTGCCAGTCATCTGAGCAAGACGGCGTGATACAGTTGGTTCTTGTTCTAACAAATTAGTACTTTTTTGTTGATAATGTTGAACTTCGTGCATTATCAAATAAAAGTTCGTCGTCTCTTTTCAGAAATATTACGGTAAGCAGAGCAATGTTTCCATAATCTTTGCTGCGATTTGTCAGAAAGTTTGCGTTTTCGACCAAAACTTGTGACATGAACATGAGCCTGTAAATGTAAGTCGCCAACCTCAAACATGCTATGTGTTCAGGATGTTTAATCACTAACGCGCCGTTCACATTCGGGGTCTAAACCTCGTGTGAGGCCCCCGGGACAGCTTCACGCTCTCCCATAGTAGAGTACCTAGTACTCTGAATGGGAGAGCGTGAAGCTCTTTCTACCCCCCCCCCCCCCCGGGCCGACGGAATGGCCTTATGCTCTCTTATAGTAGAGTACCGAGTACTCTGAATCGTTAACTCTTCTTTCTGAACATCAACATGCCCTAGTTTGTTTTCGCGGGACGGCTCAGTGCTTTCCCATAGTTGAGTACTAAGTACTCGAAATCGTTAAACATTTTTTTTTTATAAACGCAGTTGGTGTACCAAACCTGATGTGTCATCATATGTGAGGCACACGGGACGGCTTTCTTGCTCTCCTATAGTAGGGTCCCAGTACTCTAAATCGTTAACAACTTTTTTTCAAATCACAGAAGTCGTACATGAAGACACTGTGTTACGTGTTCTGTTTTGTTGAAATGTTCTGTTGAATAATATTGACGTCTACCGTGTGACTCTAACAATTAATTTTTCCGAACACAGAGGGGATTTTTCCTTTCTTCGGGAAATTTTCAGCCATCATTTCGGACGAAAGGAAGAAAAATGAAATTTTTGCGATATTACCTTCTCTATGATTTTACAGGGAATTTCAGAGATGGTGAAATTCACCAATGAGGACCGATTTATTGCGGTGAGAGTGTGCCTTGGTCTTCTGCGATCTGTTCTGGCGCATGCAGTACCAAAGCATATACCATGAGACTAGTTTGATATATATGAAGCGTTTTTTTAGTTCACTCGTAGTGTTCCCTCCAAGCCCACTATTTGCGATGTAGTATACTTAGAGCACATGAGTTAAGAAAATCATGATTTCGTTGTGCACAGGTGCTGTAGTGTTGATTTCAATAGTTACACACACGTCACACACATGCATTTATAAGTATGTCCGTGTGAAGGGACGCACGCACATTACAGCTACTATGCAGAGAAATATTTTGAGAATTTCGTCAGCGTTTGCGGGGGAAAATGCCCGAGATAAAGAATTTTCATATCTCAAAATGGGCATTCTTCGGCGTAGTACGGAACTTCCACTGACAGCGATGAACATGGGAATAGTTTACATTTGTGGTTGTATTGCACTTAAAAATTTCGTGAACTTTAAATGAAATAATAATACACATGTAACCACTTATGCCCAGCCGCGGTGGTCTAGTGGCACTCGGCTGCTGACCCGCAGGTCGCGGGCTCCAATCCCGGCTGCGGCGGCTGCATTTCCGATGGAGGAGGAAATGGCGTTGGCCTGTGTGCTCAGATTTGGGCGCACGTTAAAGAATCTTACGTGGTCGAACTTTCCAGAGCCCTCCACTACAGCGTCTCTCATAGTCGTATGGTGGTTTTGGGACGTTAAACCCCACATATCAATGTCAATGCAACCACTTACTGAGGTTCCTTGTCACCGCGTCCTCGCAAAGTGGTCGTACGCACACTGGACGGTGGTCTATCTTTACGGGCCACTCTTATAACACGTGTTACGCCACCAACGGAGATACGGGCAGCACGCGACCAGCCGGTGAACCTCACAAAACAGTACGAGATAACGCACTCAACGGAAAAAATACCGGCTTAGTCGCTTATAATAACATGCGCCACTATTGTGACAAACGTTTATCTAGAAGTGACACAAGGATGTCAGGTGCAGCAGTCTATTGTATCTTTTGCTGTGGTCTTGATGACTTGCTTGTCGAGAGTGATAAGGCAAAAAGTATCCAGCTTATTTAAACAATTTCTGGCATAATAAACAGAATATAATGCCTACCAAGGCGTGTATATCGTGCTGCATGACATTTTTTATATATTACGCCCATGAAGCTTGCACATATAGTGCAACTTCTTTGTTTGTTTGTTTGTTTGTTTGTTTGTTTGTTTGTTTGTTTGTTTGTTTGTTTGTTTGTTTGTTTGTTTGTTTGTTTGTTTGTTTGTTTTGTTCTTCTGACGGGCCTTGAGTGTTTCATACTGTATCAATGGTGAGTTCTATTTTTTAATATGCATATTGTGGCTTCACAGTTCTGTATGCGAACGTCCCATTGTTTCAATTTTGCTGCGTTAAAGTGTGTTCCTTGTTTGTTTGCTTCTGTCTCAGAAATGTTGCCATTCATGAACCACGCCAAGCCTTGCTGACTTTTTTTTAAAAATTATCCTCAATATTCCCCGGTCGTCCTTTCAGATAAAATTTGATTTGACTGTGATTTTGCGTGCATTAACCACCACACGATTATAAATCACGCCGCAGTGCACTGCTACAGAGATTTCTATTCTGCGTTGCTCTTTAATTGCACTGACGTTTGAAAGTACAGCCCCGCCGCGGTGGCGTAGTGGCTCAGGTACCCTGCTGCTGACTCGCCGTTTGCGAGATCTAATCTCAGCTGCGGCGGCTGCATTTTCGATGGAGGCGAAAATGTTGTAGGCCCGTGTGCTCAGATTTAGGTGCACGTTAAAGAACCCCAGGTTGACGAAATTTCCGGAGTCTTCCACTATGGCGTTTCTCATGATCATATGGTGGTTTCGGGACGTTACACCCAAAATATCTATCAATCATTTGAAAGTACACGGGGTTTTTAGAACTGCTGCTCAACCAAAATACGACCACTGCAGCCGTTGTCAAAGCGGCGAGATTTGAGCGTGCACACACACACACACACACACACGCACACACACACGCACACGTGCGCGCGCGCGCTTACATTTTTATATATAGATATACAGGTAGACACGCGTTTTAATAACAACTGTTTATATTGCCAACGTGAAACTCGTCTTCTTCAAGGCTTAACAATAGTTACAACAGCGGAAAATCGGGGAAATGGAAACTTAAGAATAACTAAACAAAAAGACAAACACAAAAAAGAACAGGATGTCAAGAGGCTAGCCAAGCACAATATAGCTTCACGAGAACATTGTGGCTCGTACTTACGACGCGCCGTTTTAACACGAAAAAAAAATGCACGAAAAACGCAGGTAGAATACAACACGTGCGAGAACTAAGAACTGTTCATTTGATGGTAACCCGACACATATATAGACTATTTTGCGAATAAGTTTGAGTGCCATCACACTGGGCTGTTAACCTTTATATTTTGTATCTTTAACTACTAAACAAACGGTGTTACTGACAACGCGTACGTATGAGAGCAGTTGGGTTGGTGCGTACGATGTTTCATAGCCTTCCAAACGTACGTCGCGATATATAAAAACAAAAAAACCTCGAGTTAACAGCCCGAGATGGCGGCGCACAGATGCCTTGAGGGAAATCGCCTATACAGAGCAAAGAAAAAGAAAAAGAAAAGAGCGCAAGCTTGCGCAATGTACACGGTAGGAGAGCAACCATCTACGTCGAATCGCCGATTCTGGCCTTGTTAACCATACAAATTATCACGTAAAAAAGAAACTTATAATCGGCGGTCGAATGTACCAAAGGCGCATTAACACAGATATCACCGCCAAACTTGCGCATCGCAATATTGTGGCAATTTCAGATGCGATATTTTGACAATTTAGACTCCACCCTCCCTTCCCCCTGATCCTAAGTGGACAGTGTGATAAACCCACGCTTCTTGAATTGCAAATTCTGTAGTATTGCCCGGATGGCTTCATACCGCACACCATCAAGCAAGGTTAATTGGGAACGAATAAATCACGGAAGTAGTCCCGCATTTCGCTATTTCATCCTAATAACTTTTAAAATGATAAACCTAAAAAATTCAAAATAATAATAAATAATAATTCACCCAGAGCGTTCAACGAAATAATTTAAACTTCTCTTCTAAAAAATCTTCTTGAAAACGTGTGAGGAAAGATTTTTCTATATTTAGGACTGCCGTGATCACGCTCACCCAAATATGTAGAAACCATTTGCATTATTGAAAATGATCTGCGAGTGAAGGACTTGAAGCACCGCATCCTGTGGTCGACGCTTGTGCGATACAGAAAAGCTGCAAGAGGGTACAATTTTGAAAATAACTTGATTGGACTACGCAGGGGACCCTTTTGCTTAAGAGCAAACCACAGATCACTGTAATTAAAGCCAACCCGTTTCCTGTTCAGGAGGAGTTTGTTTAGTCATTGTTTTCAGAGGATTCAGGGACAGCCCTCTCGTAAGCTCCTTCATCGAGCCGTGACGTTTGGAGTCACTGTAGCTAACTTAACCATCATAACATGTGGTCCCATAAAACGTGTCGCGTTGGGCGCTTAAACGCGCTCGAATAGCTTTTACTGAAACTCCCTAAAGTGAACCTGGGAACCACCTGATACCGAGCCTGGAGAATGTTTGAAACTTTTCGTTACGCTTTGATCTCCACTTCTTCCACTGTCCGCAATGACCAATGGTGTTGGAACTATATCTGGTGAGGAGTTTTTAGGGGTGAAGCTCCTGTTTAGAAAAAGTTTATTCTTTCATAGGACGAAACAAACCTAAGAGACAAGCGTCTGTATAACAGGTACAATAACAAACAAAAGACAAAGCACAACATACACTACACATTTAAACTAAAGTGTCCAAGTCCGTAGCATGTCCATAGTCCGTTGTACTAATAACTGTACATATACTACGTAAATGCACTAATCACAATATGGACAATGTACATGATGATATATGTACAGAATTTACAAGACTTGGTGAAGATGTTAGAAAATATGTACAACAGGTATTAATATTCATAAAGGTTACATAACTTACAGCGTTCGAATGAAATGCATATATAGGAGAGCTAACACCCATATTGAACACACACAAACACATAAAAATAGTAAGCACATAGTGATTACATGCACCCATCAGACATTGACAGGTGACCTGGCTATAGGAACCAGGCCAGGTGGAAAACTAATTGAACGCGTCTGTCAACTACGGACAGAAAGCGGCACGACCATTGTCGCAGAAATTCTTCCTCCCCAAGGAAGAACAATTCCTCCGACAGAAACGATATGAGTTCAGAGTAGAGGCGTTCCAGTATTGGAAAAAGAGCACGACGACGATGATCTGCCGCAACAGCTTCGCACCTATTACGCCATAAACAAAAAGCTCCCGCAGCTATGAGAAGGCGTGCAAAGCGACTACGCGGGCAGCGACCAGATGTTACAAAGCGATTAACACCTAGGCCGCGAAAACTAGTGTTAACTGACTTCCAAAACACCTTTGCAATGACACATTGCTGCAGCATATGCTGGTTAGACTCCTGTAACGGGCAGTTAGGACAAGTGGAAGATGGGACCATGCCCCACCTCTCCCGTCTGTCCCGTGTTGGGAGTACTCTCCATCCAAGACGCCACATAAAGTCACGGAGGTGACCAGGCAAAAACAATGCCGTTATCGCGCTCCACGAGACTTGTCTCGATCGTGCTAGACGGGCTGGAGGAACCAGAGGAAGCAGAAGAGCCGCCGTTGTATCTACAATGCGGCTTTCAAGAATGTCCACATCGGGACAAACCTGCTGCGCGTGTCGATAAAAAGATACTGCCGTTGAGTAAAATGCAGGTACGTGAAGTGTTTGTGGTGCAGAATTAAGCCGTGCACCTGGTAGTAAATAGCGTAACTTGGTGCCTAAGAAGTAGCAGGCGAGATCACGCGCGGGGCACTGATCACCATGCAACAACCGAAGTAAGAATCGTAGGGCAAGTAGCCGGCAGCGAACAGAAACGGATGGGAATGCGAATCCACCGCAGTTTCTCGGTTGCCCAAGAGCTGCTCGGCAAACCAGCTCTGTTCCACCCGACCAGAAAAAGGAGCCAATGAGGGATTGCAACGACCTGGTGATTTGTAATGGGGGCTGTAAGACATGAGATATATACCATGCACGGCCGCAAAACACCGTCTGTGCTAGATACCTTCTTTCGAGCATCGGTAAATCATACTCTTGTGCTTCCCGGACGTGTCGTTTTACATCTTCGACTACTGAATTCCACAAGGAGGCTGATATGCCGTAGCAAGTATAATCAAGCCCTAGAATGCGAATAGAGTCACTCCTTAAGCCGTGGCTTCTGCGTTTCTCGTAGTACGTGACCACCAGTGGCACATACCCGAAATAGGTATAACATTTGACCTCCAAGGTGGTGCCGGTCAGAGATTTCTTCTGTGCGTTGTTTAACAATAAAAAATAGTGCTCAATGTACATGCCAATGGCTGCTAATGGAGAATGAGAGACAGGAGCATTCGGCTTTTAGTCAACGCGCACGCTGCGATCCCCATTAGCAGCTATTGGCATGTACATTGAGCACTATCCGACAAGAAAGGGTTGCTACGTTATACTCGCTGGGTGTAACCTCCTTAGTTTTAGAAAGGTTTAGCGAGCGTTGAGCCGCAGGGCCATGAATACAATGAACTAGTATATACCATGAATTAATTCGAGGTGGTTAAAGGGGGGAAGCAGATACGAAGCGCAAGCCGTAAGAAATTAAAAGCTGAATCCCCCTGTCTCTCATTTCACATTAGCAGCCCCTGGCATGTACATTGAGCACTATCTGACAGGAAAAGGTTGCTACGTTATACTCTCTTGGCGTAACCTCCTTGGTTTTAGAAAGGTTTAGCGAGCATTGGGCCGTAGTGCCATGAATACAGTGAACTAGTATATACCATGAACTCAAGGTGGTTGAAGGTGGGAAGTAGACCCGAAGCGCAAGCCGTAAGAAAGTGTGCGTGTGCCACCTCTAGTTTAGTCCTTGGAATGTCCACTGAATGGCGGTGCTTCTATATGGGGAATATATGATAAAAACATGCGAGATGGTGGGACTTGGAGTGTTGAATAGATGGATGAACGGACACACAGACAGATGCATGGATGGACGCATGAACGGACGCAGGGGCGGATGCATGAACGAACGCATGGACGGGCGCACGAACAGACGCATGGACGGTCACACAGACGGACGCATGGATGGACGAATGCTTCGCCCCACTCTCCATCATTCACTCCTTGTATATGCTGCCATTTTTTTTACCACGAAAGCGACAAACGTACTACTGAATTAGGTACTCAGTCGGTGAAAACAGAAGAATTCATTCCTATAGCCGAAGTCACCTGGACTTACCAGAATAGTCACGCTATTCCAGGAGCACAACTACAGGACTTTTAAGAGCCGGGTAATCATGGCTACAGACGCCAGAGTTCTCGAGTTATCAGCAGGCGCCGATTATTCGACATAACTTCGGCTGACTTAACTAGGACTATAGACAATGTATGTGGTGAAAAGCGCAGAAATGTCCTGCCCTTATGCTTTCCGGTCGGGAATAGAACTACGGTTGTTGATACATTTGTGGACTGTGAGGTGTGTGACGCCCTCACAAAAAAAAAAAAGATCACAGCATATCCACAGAGAGAATGATGATGAGTGGAGCGAAGCTTCGCAGGGTTTTATCGGTAAACCATGAATACACTGTCCGTCTGTCTGTCCATCTGTCTGTCCGTATGTCTTTCCGTCCATCCGTCCTTCCGCACCTGCTGAATGAGTCACAGAAGTAGCTGGTCGTGTACCAAGGAAGACATGCAAACACAGACACATGGCTTAAGGAGCTTCGTCCCTGAAAAACTCACGACTGTCATTTTGTATTCACCTAAGATGACTTGAATATAAAACCCATGCATTCTTTTTAGTAAATTTCACCACACCAATCACCACCGATATGTGCCACTCTGTATTGGCCCACCTAAACTGAAAATCCGAAGACACAGTCGGTAAGCACGAATTAAGATCATGCACGAAACGCCAAGCCATAACATAATGCCGCTTGCTTGAGCTTTACGACCTAAAACGAGGAGTTTATTATAAGGAACGCCACATATTTTGTTATGAGACACTGTCCCACTAAAGCGGTTAGATATGCACCGAGAAAGACGACGTGATTTTGGTGTAGGGCACAGCTCTTGTTCTCCATCTTGGCTTGCGCGTTGGCGATGTGTAAATATATCTTCAAACGCCTAGTTTGGCGTGTGCCTTCACGTAACATTTTGGTGGAAGGTGCCGGGTTACAACGCACGACGGAGTTACGCAGTGGACGCCTAGTCGCTGCTTCCAAACATGTCTACTGGCAGCGACGCTTCGTCAACTGCCGCGCCCAATGCATCAACGGCGCCGACCTCCCCCGTTTTTCTCGTGGCCTTTCCACCCCGTGATCCCGGCAACTTTTCGGGAACGGAATGCGAGGACGTGGATGAGTGGCCTAAACTCTACGAGCTCGTCAGCGAAAACCACATGTGGGACCCAACCTTTATGCTGGCAAACATCATTTTTATTTCCAAGGTACGGCCAAGGCATGGTTTAATAACAATGCGGACGCGATCACGAGCTTGGACGTATACAGGACCAATTTACGCGAGTTGTTTGGTCAGTCTGTCGGCTGCAAGCAGGCCACTAGGAAAGAGCTTGGCACACGTGTTCAGACGTCCACGGAGTCATACCTGGCGTATGTACAAGATGTGCTGACCCTTTGCCGTAAAATTGACCGAACCATGGCTAAAGCAGACAAGGTAGCGCACGCGCTCAAGGGCATCGCAGACGATGCATTTAACCTCCTTGTGTGCCAAGGCTGTTCCACCATGCAATATGTTAGCTTGGAGCGCCAACACTTTCAAGAGGCTAAAAGCCATCGCATTTCCCACCAATTTACGCGCCTTCCCAACACTGCTGCGACGTCAACTTGCGAAGATCTCCGTATAGCGACCCAGCCCAATTCACACTCCGGTGACATCACGAGAATTGTACGCCGCGAAATCGAGGTCATATCACCCGCACCCTTGAGAGCAATAGCAGCGAGTAATCGTCAGCCAACTATATCGCTAATACAGACCGCTGTTTGCCAAGAACTAGCCAAAGCGGGTATTCACATGGTCTGTTCTGTGCACCGTCCTGACGCTGTCAGTTTATCTACCTCTAGCCACCCACAGCATTATCGCCGCCCTGCTCCACGTAACCGTGACCCAAATGCTTGGAGGACGCCTGACGACAGGCCCATTTGCTTTCAATGTGAACGAGTGGGACACATTTCCCGCCATTGCCGAAGCACGTGGGCCTCGCCGTATCGGGCAAACTCGCGCTTCTACAACCTCCATTGACCAGCCCCTCTCTATGGCAAGGAACTACCATGGCGTGATGGCTCAGTTAATTACGACCCGACCACTACGACCACTGCCCAGTACAGTCGCTCACCTTCACCTCGACGTAGATTTTCCCGGTCTCCGCCGCCACCCCGTTTCCCGTCCCCATCCTCTGCTCGGCGGTTTTCTTCGGAAAACTAACGGCTGCAGCTCCTGGAGGTGACGCTGCTGATACGACTTGCTCTCCGATTCCTCTGTTGACACTCCCGACCAATCAGAACATGATCGACGTTGAAGTGGACGGTGTTTCTGTTATTGATTTGGTAGACAATGGCACCCATATTTCTGTGATGAGCTTGCACATTCGTGACAGCTCAAAGAAAGTCCTTACTCGAGCCCCTCCACGCAGTGTTCGTGTTGCTGATGGTGGTATAGCTTCTGTTATTGGCATCTGTACTGCACGAGTTACTATCGCCGGCAGTCAAACTTCAGTTCTCTTCACTGTCCTCTCTTACTGCATCAATGATGTGATTCTTGGTCTTGAATTTTTGTCCACTCATTCCGCCCTCATCTACTGTTCAGCCGGTACTGTGCAACTTGACCTACCGTTTCCGATTGATCCGCCCAGTCCACCCCAAGCTCGTATATGCTCTGCTGAGTATGTTCGTTTGTCACCGCAAACTGTGACCTGCATCACCGCAATGCCCTCACCACCTGTATCCGATGGCGACTATATGCTCGCGCACATTACATCCAATCTTTTGACTCACAGTGTTACCTTACCACACACTGTTATTCAGTTACGTGCAAACCGCGCCTTCATTCCTATGCTCAACTTTGCTCTGTGTCCACAAGTGCTCCCGCGTGGAATCGCCCTCGCCATGCTGAGTCCCTCTGACGAATGCGTCATCTCAGCTCTGTCTTCGAACGATGCTGAGCACTGTAGCTACACGCATGCTCGATCTTCGCAAGCAAGCCCGTCCGCTGACGTTAAAAAAATTATCGCGTCAGACTTTTTGCCGCATCAAGCTAACGTACTCCTTCACGTCCTTGAGTAATACTGGGACGTATTTGACTTTTGTGATCGTCTGCTAGGTCAAACCACTGCTGTAAAGCACCGCATCGACACCGGCGATGCCTCCCCTATCCATCGACGGCCATACCACGTATCTCCAACCGAGCGTCACATAATTCAAGCAAAAGTTGACTAAAATGCTCGGCATAGACATAATTGAGCCATCATGTAGTCCATGGGTTTCCCCTGTAGTTCTTGTCAAAAAGAAGGACAACACTTGGCAATTCTGTGTTGACTACCGACATCTGACAACATATTGGAGGCGGACTGCGCAAAAATTTGGCAGTCTAATGTTATTTCACGTGCTTCTAAATTCAAAGGTATGGGTCTACAACATTTCGACTCTATCGAAATGCAGACTCCGCCACAGTGATTCGATTCCACGTTTGGGTGAGCTGTCGAGCACCATGGCGCTGGCCAAGCCAGGCATGGTGACGCATGTCACCAAATGGAGGATGCAGCAAAAAAAAAACGCAAGTACAATGGTGTTCGAGCATGAAACTTTAGAGCAGCATACACAAAAATCAAAAATGAAAATTATCTGAACCAAGTATCACAACTTTATGCCGCCCTATGCGTGACAAGCGGCGCACTGCCCTCGCAAAACCAAGCGAAGCTGTCCGATGCTACTATTCGCGTGGATCAGATATAAAATCGTAACGGATGAAGCTCCAACGTGACCTATTCTTTCGTTGCGCATGCGCCCACTACGGTGGGGCTCTGCGTGACAGGGCATTTTGGTTACTCTCCAGGGGGCGCTTCCTTCAATCGCACGTTTCTGGGCAGTATACGAACGAAGCGTTGTCACGTGATGGCGATGTTTCCCTTTATTAGCGCCGACTATGCGGAGCCTCGCTTCAAAAGCGGCACGCTGGACGTCTTGGCCGCAGTCACAGATGACCGCGTAACGATCGACTCGTCGTCCAACCGCTGTGCACGAAAGCCGCTCCGCTAGTAAGCTCTTCGCCCCAAGCTTCGTCAACTGTGGACGTTGGTAAATAGTTTATTCGCTCGTAGCTGCCAGATTTTCCCGTTACGAGCACCCGAGCTTTTTTCGTCATGAGCGCCCGGCCAGCAGCCCCAGTTTGCCTTGAAGAACTCTCTTTCGCACGCGTTTGAGCACGCGTTTTCAATGGTAGTAAGCTGTATGTCGCTATACGACTGGTGAAGTCTTGCGCTACCATTCGCGCTGCCGTTGTTGCGAGGTCACGGTATTCGGTAACGTGATCGTTGCGGTTTTACGTGCCGAAACCACGGTGTGATTGTGAGAGACGCAGCAGAGTGGAGGACTCCGGAACGTTTTCGGCCACCTAAAGTGTACTTTCACGTGATCCTAAAACCGAACACACGGGCCTTCTTCAGCATTTCGTCTTCGTCGGAGTGCGGCCGAGATTCAAAACCGCGACCTTCGGATCAGTAATACAGCGCCGGGACCAGTAGACCACCACGGTGAGTCATGTATTTAGTGAGCTATTCGAAAGTATACGCATTCCTTCGTTACGGCAATACAGAAGTTTTCACAGCGTGTCACTCAATAAGCGTTTCGGCTACAGTGCTTTACCGTCAGATTGAGACATTAATGACAACGCATGTATTGGCACAAGCAACACCGACGTTAGCGCGAATATGACATAAGATACGTGCCTGGACGCACCGGTCCCGAGATGCAGCTTTTCTGCGCGCCCTGGGTACACATTACCAGCACACCACTTCTTTATCAATGCCCGCGACGATAGACTCGTAAAAGTCACTCGTTTTTCTTGTGCATTCTTGTTCCTGAACGCGCCACAATCTAGCGGTTCTGGGAGGATATGTACGTGGTTATACCGATTTACATTTAGTATACGGCCGTTCTTGTCTTTCTAAATGGGGCCTGGAATGGCAAACGCATCACGTAGCTGCGTAGCGGGATACTGTGACCATTACATGGCTTTTCCTTTCGCTTAACGACGCCCTTGCGTCTACATCACAATGCGGATGGCTCGACGAGATGTCGAACGTATACCTGATAACACGGTGGCTCGTTTACGCTGTGAGCAAATCTGTAACCATCGTTGTGTGCCGGCGATGCTTACGCCTCGATACAACTAAGCCGGTGAAGTTTATTTCTTTATTTGTTCACATTTAAATTCAACTTTTTGAGCAAGGTGCAGTCGTTAAAGGCGTATTTTGGGGGGGAAAGTATTTGAATAACACAGCCGCGCAAAATCGCATTTCGATAACCTCGAGAAAACAAAACGCAGCTGTGGCTTATCGTTCTGCTGTACCAGGATATACGTAGCGTGAGCTCAAGGAGCGTCGCTAAACTCGGCGTTTTACGCGTGACAGTAATTAAGGGCGTTAAGACATTCATTTACCGTAGTCTTTAACACACACGTCACACACATATCCGAGCGGATTGTTCCCGAAGTCCGTCTCAACGGTCCGAGTAGCACTGGCGTTTTCGCCCTGGCGAAGCCGCTTTGTTAGACGTTCCTCCATTTGCTTCGGTGTCTCCGCAGCTCGTTTAGCTTTCTTCTGTTCGTTCTTCCTACGCTCAACCGCTGATTGCCAAGAAACTACTTCGGGATCCGATGAGATGAACCTTTCCGCTCCTCTGAGCAGCAATATCGCTCTTCTCCTCCGTGGCTACATCATATACTGGCAAACGCGTCGTTATATTTACGTAGAGCCACGCCAGAACCAAGCCTCGATGTGCAAGAGCCCTGGGAACTATCGAAATTCGTATGTCGCGGCTATGACCTCGTTCCTTTAGAATGTGCAGACCGGCTAGGCGCGCGCGCAACACGGCTCTAGTACTTGCGTGCACGCGAAACCACTTTGACTCGGCCAGTGTTGCTAACGCTATTGTAAGCGCTTGTGTTGTGCGTTCTTTGTAATAGTGGCTGCGCTTCCTAGCAAGATGGATCCTTACCAACTGGCCCGATACAATTGTTTATTAACGCTATAAAATCGGCTCTTGAATCCAAGCACAGCTGTTTGACGCTTCCCGAGCGAGGTATCTTTCGCTGCGGCAAAATATGATGAACGCATCAACCTGAAAAGACTTCTTTTTTTTTAACCAGGTCCATTGCACTGGTAATACGGGATAAGCGACGTTGTTGCTCCTGCTTTGCCGCCGCTGCTTATCCAAACCTCAGGTGTTGCCCGGGATGCTGTGATGCCGCTATCGTTATCGCCAACGTTCCACTCACTCGAATAAACGCGCAACGTGAAAAAACCGCCGCACACACGAGCTGCGATTAAGATGGTGTATACGAGCAAGGGCGAGCAAAGAAGTTTCATCTCCAATCGTGGTGAAGGCTTTTTTTTTTTCTGTTCTGAAAAGTCGTGTGCTTGCGAATCCGTGGAACGGGGCATTACCCGGTGTGCCGTCATGAATTTCGCTCAGCAGTATTCAGTATTTCAACAGTTTCAATATTCAACAACGGTATTTATTGATCTAATGTACCCTATTTCTGGTCGACCGGGAATGCCTGTAGATACTATGGCCGCGTGAGTGACGCCATGGGCCCCGTACACTCGCCAAAAGCTCGTTGCGTTTAGCGCTCTCTGCTGCTAATTATTATTCCTATTGCTTCACGTGCGCAAACGTGTATGCGGCGGTGCACGCGTTGGGATTTCAGAAGGCCATGAATCGGCCACTCCATCACTGCGAAGGCGAGGAGTTGCCCGCTGCTTCGGCACCGCGTGGACTGCGATTTGACAAAACACCGAAATGTAATGTAAAGGTATATATAGCTGGTTGAGGTGTTATGAATGCATTTTGGGAAGGATTTAGCACGCACACACCACAGGCGAGTGCGTAACGAAAGCGGACAAATGCGCGCTCGAACTCGCGACTCGATTTACTGGTTAAAAGGAAGTACATGCACATATGCGTAAATCCTGGCGTGAGACCAGCCAAACGTTTTTACAACATATGGCAATGTTTTTTCAGGCAAGATATCTACAACACCCACCAAGAAGTAGCAGTCAAATTGCACTGGAAAAAAAAGGGAGGGGGGGGGGGCGTATTCACAATTGATTGCTGACTCGGCTATCTGTGCTCGTTTTGATATCAAAGGCTTAGGCTGTTTCACGGGTTAGTTTACTTGAGTGATTAAACAAGTTCTCAGTGTCGCACCACGTTGGATCACATCGGCAGTTCATACGTAATCGATTAGGTTTGAGTAATTACTTATAGCTAATGACCGCTGTTGTTCCTCAAGACGAGTTTAATTCATCGGCCAGTCTGACCGATGCAAGTATGGCCGCAAGTTGGGGATAATAAACTAATCCTGTCCTGCACCTCAATCTTCCGCTTTCTTTAGAAGAGCAATCGCACTTTTCCTCCTTTTGCCAAATTTATAGTGAATCGCACGGCCGATACGTTTAATCTTGTTCGGTTCACTGAAACAACCTTGAGAACAAACCATTTGGCAACGTGTTGAAGGTCATGTGAGAAGCGATAGATGTATGGTAAAAGAGCGAAGCATTTGCGTTCACTGGCTTGCTTTGCAGTGTTCTCGGGTTTGGCCCTTTTGATAGCTTGAAAACCTTTTCCAACGCCCCGCCGCGGTGGTCTAGTCGCTAAGGCACTCGGCTGCTGACCCGCAGGATGAAATTCCGGCTGCGGTGACTGCATTTTCGATGTGTACGAAAATGCTGTAGGCCCGTTTGCTCAGATTTGGGCGCACGTTAAAAAAAAGACCCCAGGTGGTCGAAATTTCCGGAGGCCTCAACTACGGCGTCTCTCATATATTCATATGGTGGTTTTGGGACGTTGAACCCCACATATCAATCAGATCTTTTCAGACGCTCTGCATTTTATCATCGCGAGCATCACCGGCAGCTTTTACAGCTAAAGCTGTTGTGAAATCACAGAGCTCTTGTCATGCGCAGTTGTGCCGCCGCCGGTGTTCATAACCACATCACGCGAAATTAGGTAAACCTAGCACCGAAGACACAGTGGGGCTAGCCCAGTGCCAGCCCAGTATTCTACCACTGAGCTACGATGGTGCTTGTGACTCGGTGGCAAACCTAGCCCTAATGACACAATGGGATTCGAACCCGGCCGGATCCGCTGGGTGCCAGCCCAGTATTCTACCACTGCGCTACGCTGGTGCTTGTGACTTGTTGGCAAACTTGCCTTAGGCAGGCTTGATGGCGGGGAAGCAATCCCGTTACTACGGCTTAAGAAGCGTTTTAAAATAGCGAAGGAACAACCTGTCGTCGCACAATGCGATGAGCGTAACGAGCGAGTCGTCCAATGCTCCAACACATTACAGAAGCTTGTTCTTGTTCATCTATAAACTGTGGCGCATACCGACTTCAGCCATAATTCCTCATCGTCGTTAGTCACTGTACGAACAATTGGCATGAAATTCCTTGCAAGCGCTTGGCGGATACCACGTTTCTCGGAAGAATGACGAAAAATAGCATAGCGAATGCCGGCCTGCTACCTAAAACTTTTATTAATGCCGTGGTAAACATCAAGCTAGTGTGCTGGCAGCAGTTACCCAATGAGTGCTTTGAAAGGCTCTAAAAGGCCGCTGTACCCCGCGTGGTGGTCTAGTGGCTAATGTACTCGGCTGCTGACCCGCAGGTCGCGGGTTCGAATCCCGGCTGCGGCGGCTGCATTTCCGATGGAGGCGGAAATGTTGTATGCCCGTGTGCTCAGATTTGGGTCCACGGTAAAGAACCCCAGGTGGTCGAAATTTCCGGAGCCCTCCACTACGGCGTCTCTCATAATCATATGGTGGTTTTGGGACGTTAAACCCCACGTATCAATCAATCAAATGGCGCTCTTCTAGCTTTCGATGTGACTGCGCGGCGTATTCCACGCAAACCTGGCGTTTTTTTTTTTTTTTTTTAAGGGCGAAGCTCCTTATGGCGTGGCTTGTGCGTCCCTCGTAGTACGTAACCACTAGTGGCACATGCCCGAAATAGGTATAACATTTGACCTCCAAGGTGCTGCCGGTGAGAGATTTCTTCTGTGCGTTGTTTAACAATAAAAAATAGTGTTCAATGTACATGCCAATGGCTGCTAATGGGGAATGAGACAGGAGCATTCGGCTTTTAGTCAACGCGCACGCTGCGATCCCCATTAGCATCCATTGGCATGTACATTGAGCACTATCGGACAAGAAAGGGTTGCTACATTAAACTCGCTGGGTGTAACCTCCTCAGTTTTAAAAAGGTTTAGCGAGCGTTGAGCCACAGGGCCATGAATACAATGAACTAGTATATACCATGAATGAATTCGAGGTGGTTATAGGGGGGAAGCAGATACGAAGCGCAAGCCGTAAGAAATTAAAAGCTGAATCCTCCTGTCTCTCATTTCACATTAGCAGCCACTGGCATGTACATTGAGCACTATCTGACAGGAAAAGGTTGCTACGTTATACTCGCTGGGCGTAACCTCCTTGGTTTTAGAAAGGTTTAGCGAGCATTGGGCCGCAGTGCCTTGAATACAGTGAACTAGTATACACCATGAACTCAAGGTGGTTGAAGGTGGGAAGTAGACCCGAAGCGCAAGCCGTAAGAAAGTGTGCGTGTGCCACCTCTCGTTTAGTCCTTGGAATGTCCACTGAATGGCGGTGCTTCTATATGGGGAATATATGATAAAAAGATGCGATATGGTGGGACTTGGAGTGTTGAATAGATGGACGAACGGACACACAGACAGATCCATGGATGGACGCATGAAAGGACGCAGGGGCGGATGCATGAACGAACGCAGGGACGGGCGCACGAACAGACGCATGGACGGTCACACAGACGGACGCATGGATGGACGAATGCTTCGCCCCACTCTCCATCATTCACTCCGTGGATATGCTGCCATTTTTTTTAATCGGCAATAGCGAAGCGGGAGTGCCAACTTTGGGGCCTTGTCTCCATTGTTTCAGTCAGCTGCAGCTACGAATCGTCTAACGTATACATATATAGGACCCGAACTATTTGCCACGCACCCCTGCCATAAGGTTCTGGCAATGTCGTACATTGTTTTCAACCCATAGCGATATTCAAACGTTGCCCTTCCCGGAGCTTTTCTGCAAAACGCCCACAACATAAAAAAAAGCCATCCAAACACCCTACGTATATTCGAAAAACTTTGACGGGGATTCTACCTACTTTTTGAGCTCACCAAGAAGAATCGCGTTGGAGTCTTTTATTTTTTTTTTGTCTTGACCGCATGTTAACGTGCTGTTTCGCTGCAATTGGGTTACGGTTGTCTCTAGCTACACACGCTAGCATTGTTTTTCTCCATTAATTTGGCCGCTGCGAGACTGTCCATAGGTCTGGTAATTTGTGTAGTAAAATTATATGGACCAGAATGTTCAATTTTTCTCTGTTGCCTCCCTCTGCTAGCCTTTCTGACAATTATCATTCTTTAACGAGACACATCTTTTTACCGCTTTCTCTGTGTTCAGGACAGCCGCGGTTTCCCAGGGAGGTGTGCAGCAGATATGCATCCACCGAACTACAGCCACGAGGCCCATCGAGGTGGACAAGATGGCAATGGCTTCAACGGGTGTGACCGCTACCAGGACTGCCGTGGCAATAGCTTCAATGGAAACGCAAATTACAGGACTGGGCCGTTCGCTGGCCGCTTCCCTGCACCATTCCGTGGTCAGACACCACGGTTTCGATTCGGAAGCTGGCGTGGCGGCGGGCCCTTTCGCGGCGGTGGCCCTCCGTCCTTCCGTTGCCCACCACCATTTCAAGGGAGGCCTCCCCCTTCATTCGATCCTTGTGGTCGTCCACCATACTCCTTCAGGCCTCGACGTTTCCTTTCTCGACCCCCCTACTTCCAGAGGGAATGCTATCGGGGTCACCACGGTGAATTCGGCTCATCGCCGTGCAACGTCAACTGCTCCGACAGCGCTCAGCCGAAGCGTTGTGCATCCCCTCAAGTCGGAAGCCCCAAGCAGGCTTCACAGTCGGAGCCTAAAAACAATATAGTTCGAAAGGATAAAGACTGTGCGCATTTCGAGCCCAGTGCTTCAGCAGCTGGTACCAAAAAGGAACTTCCTGAAACATGCAGAAAAAGTGTCGCAGGAAAGCCGAAGCATCTTTTGTCGACTCCTTCAGAGCGGCCTGTGAATGGTAATAGAAGTCCCCCGAAACGAATCGACGAGCGTGACTCGACCAATGTGGACAAAGTGCGTGTGAATCGTGATCTTAGTTCGAGACAACGTGCTTGTGCAAGTAGGATAATAGGTTCAGGTGGGAGTGCAACTAAAATACAGCGTGGTTCCAGTGCCAGTGTTGAAGGTCGTGACATGCAATGCCCCTCAAAAACCAGGACTTCTGTCTCGTGTTCTCAGCCAAGGACCAAGGCGCTCTCCCCGACGTCAGTAAAAAGCAAGGCAGGTTCCTCAATTAAGCTGAAATCTGTTGTACATGTGCCAACAAAGAAAACTTCTTTGCAGATTAAGGACGGCAAACATACGACTAGCGATACAAAAGCTGCGCGCCGTCCCACTTCCTCAAATACGTTGTCCTCGACAGCTCCAAACAACGAAGAAGTACTGAAATCGTCTATTGGAAGTACCAGGCTAAAATCGAGCCTCCATGACCAGCGATGTGACAAAAGGAAGTCAAAGGTTCAGCTGCATGCGATTTCTGGTACCAAGCAGCGCCCTCATAATTTGGTTGGGGCTCGCGTTCGTAGTGCTAGCCCAGATAGTACGACACCTCCCTCCCCAAAGAAGTTCTGCCAAGGAGGAGCTGGGGAGATTACAAGTAGCGATACCACTGTTTCCTCTCCGTCCCAAGAGGTGGAGACTCAGACTGGCAAGGCTAACCACGTGTTACCCGAAAGTGCCACTGAGAATGCAATAAGCTCAGCCACAGCAGATGACGTTTCCTCCAAAGGCACCGGTGAAGACGCACCTGGCAATTCCAGTGCTAGTCCCTGCTCGGGATCGGACTCTACTCATCAGAATGACGTGCCTGATGTTGTGAAAAAAGCTTCTAGTGTTCTGGGTGACGAAACAAATGCGGGAACTGAGACTCGCATTAACACTCTTTGCGCACCACAGGAGTCCACTATTGGTACTACGGGAGATTTTATGGTCAATCCACTGGCATCGTTTCTTGATAGAAGAGAAGAAGGCATTGCTGCGGTTCAGCGCTGGCTTGCAGTCAACATTGACGGTTCCAAGACCAGCGATTGCGTTCTAGAATATCCGACAAACGTTTGTAGATATGGTGCTTATGCAGCTCAAGAACTGCACAATGTCAATCGTAACACCACATCAGCTCCTGAAATACCTAAACAGGACATTGTACCCTCTCAAATGCCTGTGATGCCTGAAACTCCTCTTCCTGCTTTGCTGCAAACAACGACACAGTCCAAGATTCCTGCACCTCTTTGCCCTACGGCCAAGATCGATAGCGACCAAGAAACTGCGTCATTCGCATCGACGGAATCTGATGATGACTGTGTAATCTTGAGGTGTGAAAACCTTACCAGTCAATACCAGGGATACCAACAATTCAATACAATAGCTAATCTTCGGCCATCAACGTACCCATTAACAACGGGACGTAGCTTACCACAGGCCACGGTGTCTACACAAGCTGGTTTTGGCATTTCTGTAGAAGACGTCCTCTTTCAACTCGACTCGTACACAAGGCTTTGCGTTTTGGAAATTTGTGGAGACGAGACTGCAAAACGGCAAGTTCACGCTTTGTATTTAAAAGGAATGCGCTCAGATTCGAAATCGACCTACACTAAAGAGATGCAAAAGATTGCTAGTGCCGCAGTTCAAAAAAGGCGGGCCAAGTGGAAACGTTCGACAGGTGTGCTTCGGAAACTGGCAAAAGTGAAGTGGACACTTCCCGAAATAGGCTGCGCGCCAAGAATAAGTGAACTTTATGAACTTGAAAAAAAAACATTAGCTAAGTGACACAACTGATAACTACAATATCGACAACAGTGAGCTGCATTGCTGTGTACAATAGACCATTCCACAAATAGTGTTTTATGTTTCTCTAAAGCTTGAACCATTTAGTTCCCTGTTCCTGTTCCACTTATAGTCCCTGTTCCACTTTATAGTTGTAGTACACATTTTCATATTTTTTTTGCAATCTTTTCTCGGAAATGAAGTGCTCGCGTTTACTCTGGAATTCTCGACTGTACTATGAGCAAGAAGTAGGCAGTCACTTTTATATAAGGCTACTACTTGCTCATTCTGGCAGGAAAGCGAGGGTTTTCTTCTGCACGGCAGTGTGAACTGCTCTATTTATTCTGTAGGTGCTGACATGGTCATTTGACACACTCGTCATCCACGTGTTACCTTATGTGTAATAAATGACTGCTAGTCATCTGTACATTTATGTCTGTACCACACGAGATGCCCCCAGGAGATGTTTCTGCTCTATCCAGAGACTGCCGAAAGTTACCCTGCTAAAATGTCCTGCTGCAGCAGCTATTGAAACCAACAGACACGAAGTCAAGGAAAGCATAGTGGGCGTTGTTTTTAAACGAACACAACATAGCTAAACGATTTTTTTCGTATTAGTAGAATACGCTTTCAGCAAAACAAAAAAAAACACTGTGCTTGAGGTGGAGAGACGCTTGGAAAGCGAGAAAACGCACAAAATGATTTGATTGATATGTGGGGTTTAACGTCCCAAAACCACTATATGATTATGAGAGACGCCGTAGTTGAGAGGTCTCCGGAAATTTAGACCACCTGGGGTTCTTTAACGTGCACCCAAATCTGAGCAAACGGGCCTACAACATTTCCGCCTCAATAGGAAATGCAGCCAGTGCAGCCGGGATTCGAACCCGCGCCCTGCGGGTCAGCAGCCGAGTACCTTAGCCACTAGACCACCGCGGCGGGGCTGAAAATGCACAAAAAGAAAGTGCGGGTGGCGATGCCATTTTGAAATTTTCTTCTCATTCCCCATGACGTCCCATATTTTTACGGCGTTTACTAGACCGCACATAGATTCTAATCGGCAAAAATTAAGTGTATTGGCAGTTCACGAAGTCTATGAACTTAACATATCAAATTTCTAGAAATTTTACACTGCAAGTGCAGCTGAAATGCAGCACATACACTTTGCAAAACGTGACGTCACCCGCGCAAATTCTGGTGCGATATTTAAAAATGAGACATTGAACTTGATTTTTTTTCTCTTAAGAATAAAGCCCAAACTCCATAAGCGCGAAAATGCACGCGAAAGCGACGAGCGACGCGACGTAGATCGGCGTCGCGCGATCAATCGCTAGCGCAGGCAAACCTCATTCACGCGACGTCTTCGGCGAGCGAATTCCACTGTTGCTGGCATGAGGCCGTCAACTCGCACCAAGAAAACCGCGTAGCGAGCGGTTTCCAATTTAAAAATACAATATATTGTTGTGTAATGGAACGGAAAGTGTTTATTATTGCCTTGCAGCACTTTTTTATATACACATGCGTAATAAACATTGCGTTATTTCTTGTTGCGCATACGTGACTCGAACAGGGTCACGTGCACCTATGTAGTCTGTGTCTTTTCCGGTATTTTGCTATTGGCTGCTTGAGCCCAGCACTTCCGGGCGATGAGCGACGGTTTCCAAATCTGGAGAACCGAGCGATCGCGCGAAAACGAGCACGCGACACGTCGCGCGAACGATATGTTTCGTCGCTCATAGCGTCGCTCATCGCTGTCGCGTGCATTTTCGCGCTTATGGAGATTGGGCTTAAACCTATGGCGATAAAATAGGCAATGTAGAGCTTTCAGAGTGCACTTTATCAATCTAAGCCAATTCATTGGTTATCGCTGGTTTCCTTTCAACTTTCACGTAATTATTCTCACTTAACTTGAAAAGAAAGTGAAGTGGCGGAATATCGCCCTTTCTGTCGGTGAGACTCAAACATAGAACCTCAGAAATCGCGTCTGAAGCCCTGTTTAAGCTACAACAGAGGGTGCTCTCGTTTCCTTTTTTTAGGATATTTTACGATTGCTTAATACTTGGTAGGGTTAGTAACACCCACTGCCCCCCCTCCCCCAAAAAAATACGCCATGGGAAAAGAAAATACGTCGCGCAAGCCTCGTGAACTTGAGCACTTTTTCTCTTTTTTTTCCTCTTAATATGCGGCTTTTCAGTACGATCTGCATGACCACGATTTGGGACCATTAGAGTTACTGTATATGCTACCTTTAGCTACCTAAAGGTAGCATATACAGCAACTCTAGGGACCATCTGCACGTAGCACCATCTGTTGTCGGTCACAGCGGTGGCCTGCCGTAACTGAATGGGATATAGGTGAAAAAAAAATCTGGCAAAAAGAGCTAGTTATCAAAAACGACTCCCAGTTCTATACAGTATAGATATTTATTTGAACAGTCAAGGAAAGTTACAGTGCCGCACTACAAACCACGTGACTTCTCAGAGTGTTTAATATTTAACAATGGGGTCCCATGTGTTTCTATGCGTGGTGTTCAATTTTCCAGGGAAGTCACGAGTTTCGGAATGCGATACTGTAATTTCATCAAGATATTCCAGTGTATCACTGCTACGTATAACCAGGAGTCGTTTTTTTATAACGGTATTTTTTTTTCAAGGGACATCATTTTTGTCATCTATTTCCCATTCAGTTATGACAGGCTGCCATTCCCGCCGCCGAGAGATGATGTCACGTGCGGATGTCCCCAATTCCTGAAAACACGCGCGCGTGCACGCGTGGACAAGTCGCGGCCTTCTGCGGTGGCCCTAGTAACGGCCGAGAACGCCATGCTCAAACCATCCAATGGATGATCCAACTGCTGTGACTAAGTATTTTTGAGCTTGTAGCCATTTTTCGACAGAGGAGAAAGGTAATGTTTAGCTGACTTTGATATTTTGTTGTGAATTCAGTGCCGTATGCTGCGTTATAATGATTGGCTCTTGTGTTCTCGGGAACCTGGACTACGATTCGGCAGTGTTTTCTGACCATGCTCAAGAAGTGTTGAAAGGCGGTCTACTGGCACATTTCACAGTGCTATCCCATTTTTTTTGCCAGATTCTGCTTTGACACGCCTGCAATATTCATATTTCGTCACTTTTACGTCACCTGTTACGCCGCACGGAAGACGTGACACCTGACGGCTTCCATTCGTGTATTTCCTCTATTGTAACTCCACTCTGAAGTGGAATTCCACTAGCGGAGTTAGCGTGCTGAGCCAGAGGCCGAGAGTACTCCCGCTCCATAACAGGAACCACCATAGACAGACTTCGTGTCTCATTTTGCCAGGCAGTCTTGTCCTATCGTACACGCATACTAGCGGAATCTACAGCTCCAGCTAGAATTCCAACTCTCCATGGTGTATGACTCATCCGCAGTTTCGACTCACGGTTCCGGGCATACGGTCAAAATCCCGCTCTCGTCTCTAGCGCTAAAGCAGCTTTCTCTTCTCCAGTTGTATGAGAAGTACAGGGAGCATAACCACCTATATACTGACGCTTCAGCTACAGTAGATGGGTCAGCAGGGTTGACTGATACATAGATGAGTGGTGCTTAACCTCCCAAAACCACTATATGAATATGAGAGACGCCGTATAGTGGAGGGCTCCGGAAATTTCGACCACCGGGGGTTCTTAAATGTGCACTCAAATCTGAGCACACGGTGATACAGCAATTTCGCCTTCACCGAAAATGAAGCCGCCGCAGCCGGAATTCGATTCCACGATCTGCGGGTCATCAGACGAGTACCTTAGTCGCTATTGACCACCGCGGTGAGGTGGGTCTGCAGGGTCGGTGATATTTCCTGTAGCTGCGACCACCACGATGATTCGGCTAACCCTCGACAGCTGCGGAACTTGCTGTTCTGCGTAGCGCACTTGAAGTAATTAACATCAACGAGCCGAAAAATGGAGCGTGCTCACAGAATCCGACAGTGCTTGCTATTTGTCTTACACTGTGTACCTCATGTACAACTAGCACTGTAAATTAATGAGCTCCTCCACCACCTATTCATTGAAGGACATGAAGTCGCGTTCCAGCGGCTTTCACTGCGGCATATAGGGCAACGAACATGCCGACGCAGCTGCTCAATCCGCACACGAAGACGATGTAGAAGAATCTATCCCTTTCTCAAGTACTGATTGCTGCCATGAAACTACGACAGATTGCTAATTAAGATGTAGAATTGCTGAGGAATACAGCAAGTTAACGGTACACGCGTATTAATATATGCTGGACCCGTCTCGTCGACTTCGGTCTCCGTGGGCACTCTCTCGACATGAGACAGTAGGGCTTTCCCGACTGTGGCTTGGTGTCCCTTTCACCAAATCTTTCACCTTCCGAATCGGCATGGAATACAATGCTGCCTGCGATAATCGCGGCAGCGATAAAACGATAAAGCACGTTCTGCGACACTGCCCTCGCTACAGCGCACACAGACTGCATGCCGCTAGCTGCAGTGTTAGTCCACCTTGACGACAGACCTTCGCGGGAACAGTCGGGGCTCGAAAGCCGACACGATCTGTCTTCCCACAGAAAATCAGTCAATGTCCTATTGAACCTTTCACGTGGTCCATTGAATAGGCTATAGCACCTCCACTCTCTTTTTTTTTTCGCGAGTCTACTTTTCTCTTAGTTTTCCTTCTCTTTCTTTTCTCTCCCCTTAGCGCAGGGTGGCAAACTGGATTGTATACAATTCTAGCTGACTTCCTTGCCTTTCTCTGACTGTATTCCTTCTCTCTTGTGTGGATATGCTTCGATTTTGCCAAATCTCTGGTCAGTGATGTTTTCTCACTCTACGGTGATGTGCATCGGGAATTTCTACATGCGGCATCAAACATTCCCGCATTATCGCTAGCTCTCGCGTAAGCGCTACGCGTAATATTCCCCTAAATATCTCAAACTATAGCGAAGGTTCTAAGATAATGTTGCATGCTCAGTGCCGTACGTTGCTAATAGCGTTTCATGGGTGAAAACTCGACACATCAAAATAAAGAAACATGTCATGACTGCACTAAGTCGGGCCCTCGCTTTACAGACAAGCCTGTGTTTCGCAGCGAAGCATGGGCACGTCGTCAATCGTACTCCGAGTCGACCGACGAGTCTCCGTTCAAGATGCGTGACTTCTTCCTCGGAAATGCTTGCCTTCTTAGGACGTCCCCATGATAGACACGATCGATCCGGAGCTCTGATATTGATTTCTGCATGTTTTCCGATGGCGGCACGTACACTCCCTGTTCCGATGTGTGGATATTTGTTTCATTGATCGGTGGTTCTATTCTGATTCCGTGTTGCCACTGTCAGTCCTGGGTATTATTGTTCATTTGCAATTACTCTATTGGTCTCTGAAGACGGAGGTGCACCATGTTGTACGTCCCGGCAATGGTTTTTTACTGGTCCTGTGCATGACCTACATTATACCCAGTACACGTGATTGCAGTGATGCACAGGCGCTTAGGTACCCTGCTGGATATGCAAACGTGTGAAAACAAGCGGGCGATAAATTACTAGGTCCATGCTAAGTTAGTCCTATTACCTTTTTCAGTGTCGGCACAAGTGCACAGAACACGTTAGTAAAATGAATTCGCGAAAAGCTGTCATTTTTATCGTATTTCTTGGGATACTTTGACGCAGAATTTTTGGTCTGTCGGTCGGTCGAATCGGCTAGTCGGTCGACCGACTAGCCTCTGTCTGTCTGTCTGTCTGTCTGTCTGTCTGTCTGTCTGTCTGTCTGTCTGTCTGTCTGTCTGTCTGTCTGTCTGTCTGTCTGTCTGTCCGTCCGTCCGTTCGTTCGTTCGTTCGTTCGTTCGTTCGCTCGGTTCAGCCACCAGAACTAATGTTGAAACTTTCGTTGAGCGACCCCCCATCTTAATCTGGTTGCGTTCATACGAGTGAACATTATCAGTCAAAAAGCAAATATCCACATTTGGGCTGAATATCAACCCGTGACCGTTAAGTGTGTTACTTTGTTTTAAAAATGCATATATGCGTATTCCTACGGCAGTAACAAGCAATGGAGTCAACGTGGGAGACAGATACCGCCGATGGTGTTATTTTTATGCGAAAGGGGGTGGGGAGTAAATGCCATGGGTTGTTCCGGGCACTACTGGCGCTTACCTTTTGCACCGCGGTCAAAGCTATTCTATATTCGCTGAACAGCTTCCTTATTTAAGGACGTCACGCTAAGCTTGATGGGCGCGTTTATTTATCTTTACAAAAGGTATCAAAGGTGGCTTAGCAAACAAAGAAAAAGTTGACTTTCATTTCATAGTCGTACGTCTTCGTCAACAACATGATCAAGAAATTAAAATTCGACAGGAACCACTCAGGTTGTTGTGATGGGCGTAGAAACATTGCTATCCTGATACTTAACAGGATAGCAGTCATTCCTAATCTTAATAGGACATCGCATGGGCTTAAGTAACTCAATAATTGATACTAAGTCGTTGTGCTTTCCTCGGCCAAAAGTAAACTGCAGTCCATTTGTTCGCGCATGCGCATAGAGTTTCCACAATGCTGTATGAAACACAGCAAACGGTTTGTGGACGGCGCAATGGGCATCGTTTATATGATTCCTTTTTAGCTGTGGAAAAGTATGTACATAAGACAGTCGAAATGGTGCATCAATGTTCGTCTCAGAGAGCACAATTATTCTTTGGGATCCTCAGGGGCATCGCATCTCGAGGTTCATTGCAGAGAATGTGGCTGCTATCCTGTTTTTCAGGATACTGAAGTTGTTTTTTTTTTCGTTCTAACAATCAACTCATGAGTGGACAGACGCTTTCCACGTAAGAAAAAAAGAGAGCAGAACAATGCGTCAGTCACCTTCAGTGGTCCTACACGACAAGGGGTTCGCTTTTCTAGATTATGTTTCTGGGTAATCTTTCTGTTTTTTATTGACTGTTCTCGAGTTGTCATAGTTGTACTTCTTTCCTTCACACGCATGCGTAGATATTGATTGCCTGCTTATATATTGTTACGGTTGAAATAAAGGATATGTGGATTTATTTAGAGGGTGAGGATGAAGTTTAGCAGTCGCGGTAAAGATGGAGTCCTCAGGCCGCACCAGACAACGTCGTCTTTCTCTTCTGCCTTCCCGGTACATACTGCAGTATGTGCCGGGTAGGTAGAATGCTACGGTGTGAGCCGGGCTGTACCGTCATACCAGACGTTGTCTGGTACGACGGTACAGCCCGGCTCATACCGTAGCAATCCGCGGTTCACAGACGAAGCCCGCTGGGCGAGTTTAAGTCACTGGAGGAATGAAACTTCTTGAGGCGAGCCACGCGCACCAACTGCCTTCGATTTGACCGACGAGAAGGTGTCCTCAAGCGTGCCACAAAGTACGTCAAGTCAGTCAAGCGATCCACAATGATGTAGGGGCATGTGTACTGCGGTAAAAACTTCTGACATAAAGCTGGTGTTCGTTGGGAGGTCCACAACCACACGAATTCACCTTTGTGGAATGAAATGGCATCATGGCGTTGATCGTATACCGTTGCTTGGAGCGATCTTGTGATGCCAGTGTGCGCAAGCGAGCAATTTGGCGGGCTTCTTCAGCCCGGCACAATGTTTCGGCCATGGACTCTTCGGTATGGAGCCTAAATGGGAGGATTGTATCAATGGAGCTGCATGGTGATCGAGCGTAGATCAGATAGAAGGGCGTGAAGTCCGTGGTCTCGTGCTTCCCTGTATTGTATGCGTAAGTAATAAATGGTAAGATCTCATCCCAGTTTTTGTGATTGGATGCGGCGTACATAGCGAGCATGTTAGAGTTTGATTGGTACGTTCTACAGGACCATTTGATCGTCTTGGGATGGTATGGTGTCGAATGTCTGAACTGTGAAGTGCATAGGCGAAGTAATTCTTCCACAGCGTCCGCGATGAATTGGTGACCATGGTCACTGATGATTACTTGAGGTGGACCATGGCGAAGAACAACGGAGCATAACAAAAAGGCAGCGACACCATCAGCTGGGGAAGATGGTATCAAAGCGGTTTCGGCGTATCTGGTAAAGTGGTCGACGCACACTATCATCCAGCAGTTGTTCGAAGACCACGGAAACGGGCCCAATAAATCGATGCCCACTTGCTCGAAAGGCGTAGTAGGCGGTTCTACGGGGTGAAGAAGGCCGTGCGGTGCACTGGTAGGTCGTTTGGGACGCTGGCAGTTCTCGCAGCTCGAGACGTATTGTTTCGTAAAATCTCGCATTCGAGGCCAGTAAAAACGCTGCTACACTTGATGCAGGGTGCGAATGAACCCAAGGTGTCCTCACGTTGTATCATCGTGCATAGTACCGAGAACGTCGCATGCAAGACTTTGAGGTACAACCAGTAAATAACGTGCGCGGGTTGCTGAGTAATTCGTTTTGCACAACAATCCATCACGAAGGCGAAAGCGACCACTGCCTTTGAGATTCCGAGCGTCAACGAACAAAGGGTATAAAAATAAATCATTCAGTTGTTCTCGTTTGAAGATATTGGCGTCAGGAAACGTGTGAGAGACCGCATCAAAGCAGATGTTGAGCGTATCTGCACTGTCCTCCGTCGTGGTCATAGATAGGCGAGAAAGGCAATCAGCGTCCGAATGACGTCGTCCACTTCTGTACGAAATGCTGAAGTCAAATTCTTGAAGGCGTAAAGCCCACCGAGCAAGGCGGCCAGAAGGGTCTCGGAGGGTAACAAGCCAACATAATGAATGATGGTCTGTCAGAATCGTGAATGGACGACCGTAAAGGTAACATCAAAACTTCTGAATGGCGAATACAGCCGCTAAACATTCTTGCTCTGTCCCCGTATAATTCATTTCAGCCTTGCTTAGAGATCGACTCGTATAAGCAACAATATGCTCAGCATTATCATGGCGCTGAACAAGCACACCTCCGACGCCAATTCCACTTGCGTCACTGTGCACTTCTGTAGGAGCAGAAGGATCGAAATGACGACGAATAGGCTCAGATGTCAGTAGAAGTTTCAGTTCAGAAAATGCGGCATCACAATCAGGTGTCCATTCGAATGGGCTGTTTTTTCGCAACAAGCTCGTCAGTGGGTGTACTACGTCCGCGAATCCGGGCACAAAGCGGCGAAAGTAGGAACATAGGCCCAAGAAGCAGCGAAGTTCCTTCAGTGCCTGGGGTGCCTTGAATGTGCCGGCTACTTCGAATTTGCGGGGATCTGGCCTGACGCCATCTTTGTCAACTAGGTGACCGAGGACTAAAGCTTGTCGTTCACCAAACCGGCACTTCTTAGAGTTCAAAATTCAGCCAGCCTTTCCGACACAGTCTAAAACAAGGCTTAAACAGACGTTGTGCTCTTCAAAGGGTACACCCAAAAATGACGTCGACATCCAGGTAGCATAAGCCCACCTTTCTATTTAAGATCACGAAGGACAGAGTCCACAAACCTTTCAAAAGTGGCGGGGGCGTTGCAAAGCCCAAACGGCATCACACTGAATTGGTACAGTCCATCAGGCGTCACGAATGCGGTCTTCTCGTTGTCTGAAGGGTGCGTAGGTATCGGCCAATATCCTGATTGTAGGTCTATTAAAGAAAAGTACGAAGCCGAGTGTAAGCAGTCAATAACATCGTCAATCCTAGGCAGCGGATATACATCTTTTTTGGTCATGGCGTTGAGTCTTCTGTAATCAACGCAGAACCACCAGGCACCATCTTTCTTCTTAACCAAGATGACCGGTGCTGCCCACGGGCTACACGACTCCTCAATAACACCCTTATTCAGCATTTCCTGAACCTGGTCGGCAATAACTTTTCGTTCTGATGACGACACTCAGTAACGCTTTTGTTGGATCGAATGGGCAGAGCTGGTGTCGATCCTATGGTGAGCGCGAGAACATGGTAAAGGTAGTGGCTTCTCCTCTTGGCAAAAGTCAAACACAGAAGCATGTCGTCTCAACAGATGGCGTAACGTCTGCTGTTCGTGTGACTGCAAAGTGGCACTATTCATGCCTAGTATCTGCGACTCGTAAGAGCAACTACGCTTGCCAGAGACTGTACCTTTCTCGCTTTCATCGTTGTTAACGGCCGCTACAGGACCTTCAGTGAAATATGGAGCACAACCGGCATTGGCGAACAGTTCAGTGCCCACAGAAAGGTTGCTCCTTCATCAACAGATACCAAACAACGAGGGACGAGTATGCCTTTCTTAGCACATTGAACGACGGCAGGTTCAACGATGGCGTCAAAAGATGTGGCAGATACTGGGGCGAACACCGCAACTGACCTTATTGACCATGGCGGCATTGTCAGCTCATCGGAAACAATCAGAGCGTGCTTCGTGGCCGGCGGCGCCTCATCGACGAGGGCAGGAACAATGTCACCGCTGACGGAAAGTTCACCGCTTCCACAGTGGACGAAAGCGCCACATCCTTGGAGAAAGTTAAGACCGAGAATCACATCATGGGTACAACGTTGCAGCACAAGAAGCTCTGTTGGGAACACCTTTCCTGCCAATATGACATTGACGGCACAAACTCCGACAGGATGAAGTACTTCCTTCCCTATGTTACGACCGTCATCATTATTGGAAGTTTTTCAGGCTTTGTGAATGGGACGAAAATATTTCGACGCATTTCAAGCCAGGGTGTGCCGCCAAGACGGGTTGAATTTCTTTCGGTTCGGCACTGGTTTGCGCAAAGGAAACGCACGAGCCAAGAGAGGCCATTGTGAGCTCGACTCAAGAAAGGTCATTGTGTTTGCTGCGAGCAAGGCTTTTGAGGCAGACTAGAAGGCAGCTGGGCCATTTTCGAGGTCACCGAGGATCTGGAAATCTCAAAACCAGCATGGTATTTGCAGTTCAGGCTGAAAGCTAAAGCCAAACTGGTTGTGGCTGCATCTTGTGAGGAGAAGCGGAACCCCGGGATATGTGCAGCTAAGCCACAGATTCTAGCAAACAACCAGGAATAGAATGTGGGGGTGAAGAAAAGGATAATGCACTATCTGCTGCGGCCATTGCCAGAGCCCGCCTCGGCGACGAGGGAGTAGTTGACTATTCCTTCCCCCCTTTCTCCATAGGATCGGCTGAATGGGGTAGCATATTTCGACGATATGCTGGCCCACCACTACATTGTCCTACCCGAACAGGCACTGCGCCGTGCTCCCGACCGGGTTGCAGAAATTAGGTGCCTTTTCTCATCTTCTAACCACTACCACCACCACCAAACAGTCAGGCAAGTTTGACACGTGTACTGGCAGCCGGTTTTTAGAACATCACCCAGCTGCCAGAAGAATCTTGGAAACCAAAGTCATCGGACGTGCGCGAAACTTGGTGACGTGTGCGAAAACGTCGGTGCAGTGCTTTGGTGACCATATTTGGGCATCGTGTGGACTGTGCCCTCTCCACATGCATTGTGCGGTGTCTTTCCTCTCATTCGTGGGTGGAGCACCTAGGTCATGAAGCGCCCTAATGGCGGAAGCCGCGGACAATGTGCCCAGGGTTGGCAACGAGGCGCTATATAAGCCGAAGACTTTCGTCTGTTTGAAGTTCTACATTTCAACAGTTCTCATGTACAGTTTTTGACTTCTCCTTTCAAACTCTTAGTTACTAACCATGTAAATAAATTGTTGTCGTTTTTACGAGCGCCTCATCTGACTTGTTCGACGATGGGTCCTAGGACGGGGGCCCGCTACCAAACTGAGACCCGCAGAACCCGGAGTAGCAACACCCACCAACACCACGAAACCTTGTTGATTCGCCCCAAGAAAACATAACTTTGAGGGCAATGTGACTTTTGAAAGAAAGACTCATAACTGATATTGTAGCACCAGTGTCCACCAAAACACTTGTACAAAAGCCATCTATTTCCGCACGTAGCTTGTTCTTGGACTTCATAACTAGCGGAGGCATCTGAGGCAAATCCTGTTGTGCGACCTCACCTCCATTGGTCGCGCTGGCTAGTTTCCCGATGGCGGCGGTGATGACAGGCGTCGTCCCGGCGAAGGGGATCGATGCGGTCGGCCAGATGGAGGAGTCAAACTACGGTCAGAAGCGGGAGAACTGCCAAGGTGATTTCCCCGCCATGAAGTACTCCTGGAATAGCGGGCCAATGACCGTTGTTGTGACCAGTGACCGCTGGCGGAAACTCTGATGGGTAATGGTATCGGGATGTCGGCTCTCTCTGTCGACGACGGAACCGAGCTATATGCCCGGCGATACCACAACGGTAGCACACAGGAGCTTGGCGGTATGCATTGTACTCCTGGAAGGCATTGCGCTGACGTTGTGGTGGTACAGGTACATCTTCGTTCGGGTCGTAATAGGTGTTGGCTGGCTGATGGGGGTAACTGAAGCGGTCTTCGTACCTCGGCAGCGGGTAGTTATTGCGCTGTGACCTCGGTGGTGAGGGTGGCCTGTAGTTGCAGTCATCGATGCCTGCTGCAGCAATTGACACGGGAAGGCGAGAGGGAGGCGGTGCGGGTGTAGGCTCGTACGGCGTCGGGCGAGCGTGTCGAGTGAGCTCTTCTCGAACGATCTGGCGTATTGCCAACGCGATATCAAGCGGCGTGTATTCGTCAACACTTGCCACGGTGGTTACATTCGGTAGGCGACCGAACTTGGGGGTGATATGTCGCATCTTCAGGGTCTCAAATGTGCGACAGTGGCTTATGACGTCGTTTACCGTAGCAAGGCTGTCTTTGCTGATGAGGAAGTGATACACGTCCTCGGCAATGCCCTTCAACAGGTGGCCAACTTTGTCTTACTCTGACATAGAAGGGTTGACAATCTTGCAGAGCTTCAAGATTGCCTCGACATAGTCGTGCACGTCTCTCCTGGGATCTGCGCTTTCTGCAGTAACGTTTGTTCCGCTTGCTTTATCTTAGCTACGAAGTCTCTGAAGCACGCTCTTATTTCGGAAATGAAGTGATCCCATGACGTGAGGGCATCTTCGTGGTTCTCGTACCACACGAGTGCTGTGCCTGAATACTACATTGGTCATCTGGGTCGCCGAGTCCCACTGGTAGTATTTGCTCACCCGTTTGTAGTGTGTGAGCCAGGCTTCAACGTCCTCGCCAGATTTGCTACCGAATGTGTGAGGCACTATCAGATCTTCATGCAAGCAGGAACCAGCCGGACGCGAACCTGGCACTAGCGGTGCTGCTGGGACTGGTAGAAGGTCTGCAGCTGCGGGGATCCGGTTTCCTTCTTCGCCGTGAGACATCTCAGCTGCCAGTGGTAAAGGGGGCAGTCCAGCAAGGCGGTGGCTTCGTCGTAAATCAGGCGCTTGAAGCGTCGCGTTGCTTGGTTGATTACCCAGCACCTCCACCACAAAACTGTTACGGTTGAATTAAAGGATAGGTGGATTTATTTACAGAGTGAGGATGAATTTCGACAGTCGCGGTAAAGATAGAGTCCTCGGGCCGCACCAGACAGCGTCGTCTTTCTCTTCTACCTACCCGGCACATATTACAGCCCGGCTCATACCGTAGCAATATTCTTTTTTTTTCAATATTTTTAGCTGCGAAAAGCACTTGTCTTGCGCTCCTTTCTGTTTTTTCATGCGCTTAAAACACAGCTATACCATGCTTTCAATTTTGTCAAGGAAAGCTTTTCATGAGTTTCAGATTTCAGTGGCGGTGGGCCGGTGGCGTCATGTGCCAAAACACCCGACGCCAGCGAGCGTATGCAAATTCCGTTTCCGATGGTGCGCCGACCATACGCGCATTTGTACGTATGTGAGGCCCCCTTGTCCCCCTTGCCCCCCTTCCCCGGCTGATAAGCCTATGGCATATGCTAAGTGTTCACAGTCAGATGACAAGAAATCTTGCCATCTGACTGTCAAGAAGTCTTTGTTTTTTTGTTTTTTTTTTTGTTTGAGCTAGTGCAGTTCGATGACTTTTGCTTTTTGCTACGTGTACACTGTAAAAGAATTTGTGCCAGAGTTTTGTGCCTCTTTTGAAGTAAGTGTAGCCTATAACTTCTTTTATTTCTTCATGCCAAAGCACGACAATGAATTGACATCGTAAATACGTTACCGTGGTGAAGGCGACGTTCTAAGTGTTTCGCTAAACGTTCAGCCAACTGTCTCACGGCTGAAGCTGAATTTGCAGGTACAACCAGAGCAAGATCGAGAAGCGTCGCCGGGACAAGATGAACATGTACACCAGCGATATGGCCTCCTTGGTACCCATGTGCAAGGCCATGTTCCGGAAGCTGGACAAGTTGACCGTACTGGTCATCAAGACCATACGTGATACATGATCGTCATGATCACTTGGGTCGGCTTAAAATGTTCCTTCGAATGCGTGTGCTTTACAGAAACTTAGCTGGACATTTACTGCACTGTTAATTACTGATGATTGCACAGAAAACGATGCCTTGCATTCGTTCAGCGACTGTTCGTTGTGCTGCGATACGTCGCAGCGCTTGCTCACATTACCAATATCAGTCCGCCAATCAATCTCATTAGTCGACTCATGGATGTTGGTGGTGGGTGGTTGTATTCAGTTCATACCAATAATTTGTCTTCAATCGTGCAGGTTCCATGAATTCGTACATAGAAGGGCACTACAAGGCCCCACGGTTGTCGGACGAGGACGTCAAAAACGTTGTCTTACAGGTAAGTGATAGCATAACTTGAATTCTGAAAGTTTATTCCCCTAAATAACCTTCGTGTAACTCACGTTCGAAGTTACCCACAAAGCTTATTTTTACTTGCGATCAAGGTAGCAATCCACTAGCAATCTCTCGTCGTATTTACTGCAGCTACTCTGAGACTGTCTTTATCGGACATTGTTTGGTGACACGTCGCACATTCTTCGGTACTCCCGCACGGATGAGATTCTGCAGCAAAAACCGCAAACGTTTTCATCAGATGATAACCACGCGGCAGAAGATTTACTCTCTGCGAATGCTTATCGTGAAAAATCGAAGTTCATAAGCTATAGCTAGTGTGACGTGAGGGTTTCCTACAATGACTTTAATCGAACTCTTTCAATGAGGCATTCAAGAACATGTAGTATAAAGACTGACAAAACCATTTAAAAAGGTCTTACCTAAGGTATTTCTGATGGTTTCTTTTTTTTTTTGCAGGGTGCTTATGGTTTTATGTTTGTTATGAGCTGTGACTGCGGTCGCATCCTATTCAGGTCGGAGTCGGTGCAACAGACGCTCAACTACACTCAGGTCGGGGAGAAAACACCGTGGCATTCTCTCACACGCATCTAGGTGTCGGCGTAAAACACGTGGTTGATCCCTCTCCTAAGGAATCATTATAACACAATAGTGAAACGCGTCCTCACAGAGGTACTCGGGCATTCATAGTGCATCGTTTCATACCAAGGGCGAAGGAAAGAATGCTGCAGCAACAAACTGCAATGTTCCGCGAAGAATGGCAAGCAACCCGAAATTCGCAGCGCGCACCTCAAGCAGAACGCACGCACGAATTGAGCATATGCAAGATGAATTCGGACAAACAACTGTCACAAATTTTACTTGGTGTGTGAGTAGCTCGCTTCTTTCGTAAACACGGCGGTGGTAGTGATCGAATAGATGTTGGTGCTCTCTTCAACTTTAACTTCAAAGCAAATGTACGGTGGAAGCACAAGAGGTACAAAGCACCCAAATCCCGAGATAAGCGTGCGCGTGAATGAGCCACTACACTAGAGAACATCTAACGCACTTTAGTGACGCCGACCACGCTATGTGGAGGCGCTAGGGAGCCTTTATGGGCGCGTGCCTCGGAGCCGGCGCCCACATGCACAGCGACGCGCGCGTTGGCATGGCACGACGACCTTTGAAGCGCGCCCGCCCACCGTGCGCCCGTTGTGCCACATCGTAACTGATTACTAAAACGTGCTGCAGTTTTCAAGCTCTGAAGACCGCCAGCGGTACATGGTGTATATAAATGGTTCTCCGGCAACATGTTGGAGAAGGGTCGCTCTGTGGTTTAGTGGTTAGCGTGGCGCACTGTGGAGCGCGAGGTCGCTGGTTCAGCGCCCCGCCGCGGTATTATTCCTTCTCTTTTTTTTTCTTTGCAATATGTAAATAAATATTTCACGACACCATATTCGTGACGGAAATACGTCATAGATCCGTGGTAGACCCCGGTACAAAACACTTTCGTATTAAAAAGACGGAAATAGTGCTGCAGTTCACTTATCTTGTTTTTCATAAATATGTAGTAGAAAAAGACTCACAAGAGCTTCGACGACCAATGTTTCCGAGTCCGAGTTGGGAATATGTGACTGAAAGAGAGAGAGAAGAATGTAAGGAGGAATCATTGAGAAGTTGAAGTAGAATTCTGTCGTGTTGAAATCCGCTCGAAGTGATCAGTTAGAGAAAGAAAAGGGAGAGAGAAAGAACCGGAGAAGAAAATCGGGGAGATTAAGCAAGCTTTGGCTCGGCTGGCTACCCTACACTTGGGATTGGGGAAAAGGGGGAATGATGGAAAGGAAAGGATAAAAGATGAACAGTAAGAAATGGATGAGCACAGTCGTGGTGCGTAGTTTTCATAGGAAGAAAGAACTAATTATTATTAGTAAAGGGGACAAAAAAATAGGATGAATAAGATGTTCTTGTCCAAACAAATTAGGTAATAAAGTGTCACTACTCCACAACGAGAATCGCCACCTTCCCGTCAAAATGAAACCAACCCAGCCCTCACGCTTCACATAAGTGGTAGCAAGGCAGATATTTTCACATGATTTGCCTTGCTCGGGTGAGTCGGTTACCCATGGAGATAACTTTTATTAGTGCGACACATCACATATAAAAAAACGAAAAGACGACACAGACGTCAAGAACGGTAGGCGTTGATTGTAAACTCGTGAGCAGGACTGGCCGGTAGAGACGAACTTGGTGGTACAGCTCAGAACGCGAGATCTTGCATATCACCTCTCAGGACCCTTAATTCTATCACCACGACACTCGTCTAGGATATGCAAGATCCTGAGATGTACTGCCAAGTGCGTCTCTACCGGCAAGTACTGTTCATGATTTTGCGTTAAGCGCCTACCTTTCTTGACGTCTATGTCGTCGTTTTCTTTTTTTTTTTCATATCTGCCGCGTTAATACAAGCCTTGGCTCAGGGGGTGCTCGCTTGAAGTATTGGAAGATTTTGGCTTCTCCTCGAAATGAGCGAATCAAGGTTACAGTGACGGTGTGTGTTCATGCGCGTGTGTGGGGTATGAGTATTGTTTCATTATACCATAGAAGGCGTTACTAGTGTTGTAAAAAAAAAGCTAAACGAGAAAGTCTTTACAGGTGACCGTAACCAAAAATGATTTATTGATATGTGGGGTTTAACGTCCTAAAACCACCGTATGATTATGAGAGACGCCGTAGTGGAGGGCTCTGGAAATCGCAACCACCTGGGGTTCTTTAACGTGCACCCAAATCTGAGCACACAAGCCTACAACATTTCCGCCTCCATCGGAAATGCAGCCGCCGCAGCCGGGATTCGAACCCGCGACCTGCGGGTCAGCAGCCAAGTTCCTTAGCCACTAGACCACCGCGGCGGGGCAACCGTAACCAAAAATAAAAACACCGTTTCTTGTAACTATACTGCGAACAAGATCATTAACAGCTAGACAAACAAGGCATCGTTGACTATTTTACGCGTGCGCCTGGTTGACACTATTTTTTACTCATAACCTTGCCGTACCAGTACCACCTAAGTTTACGCCGTGCTACAAGATAGAGCCATATGCACAAAAACGAATGTGTGAAGTCGGTGTCCCGTGAGCTTGTTGTTCTCATGCCACTACATACAAGGCTGAGAAATCGATAGTGCAAAAATCCAAAATGGCACCTCCCATGAATCGGAAGTACTATTGTTCATGTATTGCTAAAATCCTTTCTCTCATTAGCTTTTTGTAACGAAAGCCTGAACTCTGGAAATTCTGAAAAAGCAAAAGTCCAGGAGAACAGTGTAGGCTGAAGTGAAGGAAAATTGGTATGCACGGAGGGTCGCTCGTGCCGATGTTTCGGCGAGTAGACTTGCCTTACAGCCTTGAAGTTAGACATCCTGTGCTCCCGATTTTTAAAAGTCTTTTATAGCTCTGTAAAAGCACGTTGTCCTTTTTGAACGTACGTTTATTCTTCTGTCGTATGCATATGTCGGCGAACTCACTCATAAGTCAAATCAATCGGACTCACCCAGACTCAGATCGAGCCGTGAGCCTGAGCATGGTCCTGTGTGAGTCCGAGTGAGTCAGGCTCAGAAAAAGGTTGGTAAGTCTGGGTCCGAGTGAGTGCAGAGCCCTAGATATGTTTCATGAGTAGAGTTTGAGTAAGCTGCACAGTTTCTGCCGACCTATGACCCTATGTATTCGTCATGACACGTGACCTATTGGGCCCAGTTCACGCAGCGATGCTGCCGCTGGAAGGGGAATTTCCGCAGCGGCAGAGCAGGCTGTGTCCCGGTGTTCGTCGCTTCTTCTTCTGTCGGATGAAATGCAAGATGCAGGTGACCGTCAAGGAGGAGGCCTACACCACGACGGGAGGCCAACGACGCCGCAAGTCGCACACCTTCGACCACCGCTACTCGGTCGTCCACTGCACCGGCTACCTCAAGTCATGGACCATGCTCAGTTTGTCCGAAGACGCCCCAGCGGACAACAGTGAAGGGTACGAAGACTACGCAAGCGCATTGTTGGTTAGAAAAGTGGCGGCGAGGGCCAGTTGGTATGGCAGCGCTCGTCTTTGTTTGTCTATTTGTCGTAGTCGTAAGTTCATGCCATAGCAGTCATCATGAATACACCATCTTTCTTTTATTGCGATAGCAATTATATGGACACTCTGGACTGGATTTTGCCGCCGGCGTCAGTGTCGCCGTCACTCACCTTATATGTATACGTATGTATATATTTGTTCAAACAGCAAGCTATTTATATCTACCACTAACCACTGCTGATGGGCATCTCGGGGGGAATTATCGTGTTTTCATCATTACCAGCAAGATGGCGCAACGAGCGCGCGTCGCCACATCACGTGGCGGCGCGTGCTCTAATCTCCCATGCGTACTTTTCTCCGCTTAGAGGAAGGGAGCCTCACTCCCGTGTACGTCCTTCTCTTCGGTGGGGAGTAGGAGAGAATCGTAAGTCTTGGCTGGCCTTAAACTTTACCTGGAACAATTTTGTTGTAGTTACCGGGCGCACAACGGTACAGTATACTAGAAGGAGGCAGTGGAATGAACGAGGCGGCCGCGCCGCATCTCCGCTTATTCTCCAGCTGGTGACAGTAGCGGCGGCGCTGTAGTCGCATGGTACTGAATATTTCGGGAGCGTCTACATTGGGAGCGCGCGCGTCGTATCCTGCGAAAGCATGTAATTGCTTGTTTTTAGCGCATTTAATGCGTTTCAGAGGCTTTATGATTGTATGCACACCTGCTACGCGCCATGGTGCACGAGTGAATATGCACGCTTGCCTAAATTGTGTTAAGACATCCACTGTTTCAAGCAACGTTAGTAGATTATTATCTAGTAACGTCGGTTTCAAAAACCTGCCGCCCCCCCCCGCCCTCCCTCTAAAAAACACGTTTACAATCGAAATTTGCACGGATCCGCCTAGCTTCTCACTCAAGGAGCGCTTTGATAAACGCTACATCATAAGTGGCTATATACTGGCGAACTATAAACAGAGGAGAAGTATTAAAACTACGATTGAATCATACGCTCGTTTTCTCGGCAGTCTCTAAGATATCCAGACCACTGTTCTTCACATGAGTCCACATGCGCTCGATTGTTTCATGAGAAGCCCGGGAATAAGTATTGTTGTCAGAACTTTTATATCTGCGACGACTCAGTTTTATCATGCCAGTTTTGGGGAAGATAATAATTAATGCTTTCTGAAAGGCTTATCTCGTTTTAACCGCATGCTTTCGTGCGTACTTTGCTTCTTTTTTTAAAGCTCCAAGGGCTAATAATACCAAGAGGCCGAGCCAGGGAGCCGAGATGGAGGAACGGCTGTACCTCCGAGTCATGAACTGTACGCAAAAGGGGTTATCTTAAAGCTTTATATATAACCCGTGTGTTAATCAGCGTAAATTCACTGTAACCAGTTCTCATTTTGTATCGACAGCTTAAATTTTGTTGCTTTCCAAGTATTTTAGTGGTGTAACACATATTGAAAGCCAGCAAATTTATAACAATGTTTTGTATTATAAGTGCTGACCCGCAGGTCGCGGGATCGAATCCCGGCCGCATTTTCGATGGAGGCGAAAATGCTTGAGGCCCGTGTGCTTAGCTTTAGGTTCATGTTAAAGAACACCAGGTGGTCAAAATTTCTGAGCCCCATTACTACGGTGTCCCTCATAATCATATCCTGGTTTTGGGACGTTAAACACTAAGCAGTATTGGCTGAAAAAAAGAAACATGTCGAACAAAGACTCTTCACACGACGAGTAATACCATCATTGTCTACAGTTCTCACGGTGGCTACTTGTTTTACTTCCAAGACAGAGGTGACAGTTTTCTTCTAATTCTTGTTGTTTCGAACGACGCGTTACTTACATGCCGGAACCCAAGTTTTTTAAAAGGGCACGAACGATTCTAATAGCACAATAAATATGCAATAGCGAATACGTGAAACAAGTGCATCAACAATTTCTCGCTTAAATAAGATTGTGATCCACTCGCATATACTTACCACAGTAAGAGAACTTGCCTGTAGTTTTACGTTCTGCTTCTTCATCCGAGATCTGGACCTGCTGAACAGCTTCGTGAGTCAGGACAGCCATGGCGGTCATCATAAGCTTGCTGGAAGCGGACGCTGAACTTGGTGGACCGGTGGAATTCAGTGGCATGCCGTGGCCCTTCCCTTGAAGCACCCGTTCGCACTCCTGTTTGCACGGACCTCTCGCGAACCATTTCTCGCGTCGAACAGAGAAGAATACAGCATCTATAGACACTCATGCGAAGACATTGCATCTAGTCTGTAGTGACTCCGAAGTTTGTTACGTTACCGCGCACAACTCTATTTCACGCTTCGGTAAAGACCAAGCCCAGCAGGAAACGTTTCAGAAACTGACGTCCATCTCTTCCAGCACGGTTCGCGGTACACCACATGGCGTGCTTGTCGTAGAGTGCTGATTTTATTATTTAGGTTCCGCTGTGTTTTAACAGCAAGTTCTGGTTCTATGCAGCGATGTCGGTTGTGCTCTACTATTTCCCTGTCCACAGATTGACGTGTGACCATGTCATATAGCCGCTTCGCAAGCATCGTTAAAATAAACTGTATACCCTTGCTGCGCATTCCCTGAATGCGTAAACTCACACATTTGGAATCGCAGGCCTCCGAAAAAGATTTACTAAGAGGCACTGTGACGGAGCACTGCGCTGACAGTGGTAGAGATCACTTGCAATCGGACTGGAACACGTTAGAAGCAGCTTGTACAGTATACTCGTAAGCAGGCGAAACAAATGTCAGATTTACCTCGTTTCTGTGTCGTCTTCTTTGCAAAGTGTCTGCCGATTCCCAAACCGTTAGCCCTCGAAGGCACGTGATCTGTTGCGGGCTTTCACTGACACGCAGATGGAAGTAGTGATAGAGGTACGATTCTGTATACGCATCATGCCATATTCGATAAGCCTAGTCATCGCAGCCATGTTGGCGACGTGAGCTGTGATACCACGGAATATACCAAAGCACCACTCTACTTGCGGCAAAGGCAAATATAGTTAAAACCGAGCCACAGTCCGAGTCACGTTGTGTAAGTTTGAACGGCGTGCTTGAATCATGTTGTGTTCAGTGGCGTAACTAGGGGGGGGCAAGGGGGTACAAGTGCCCCGGGCGCCACTAGGGAGGGGGCGCCAAGCCGAGTCCTCGGGTTGGCGCCCCCTGGAAAGGTTGTCAATGTTTTTTTCCGTAAAACCGCCTGGAAGGGGGGAGGGGCGAGGTTGTAATGTACGACTGGAAGTGGGGATGGTGGTGAAGGAAAGGGTTGCCGCAATGGCTTTTGCATCGGGAAAAGGATCCTCTATTTTCATTTTGCTGCGCTACCTCCGTGCCTTCCCATGACCCTCGGCTAAGCTTTGTTTTGTGCTCCGCAGCACTGGGTTAGATGAGTTTCAGCGAACCCCACCAGCCTCCCAAACCACTTACTGAAAGCTTCCCTGAAACCAACCACGTACGTAAACAAAATAAAATAAAAAAGTTCGAATGCACCTTTTTTGAGTAAGAACAGAAAACTCCAACGAAATAGCCGATCGTCCAACGACTAATCGTCCACGCAGCGGCGGAAGGAAGGGCGAATATAATCCGTGACCTCGGCACCAAAGGCTAAACAAAGGCGTTTATTCGCAGAGTTCTCTGGAGGAAAGACGGAGAAAGCGTGACACGACGGCGACGTTTGTTGATTCCCTGCATCGCGGGCGCCAGCAAAGCAATAGAAGGGCGGGGGTCAACGTTTCCCACATGCCATCCACCGCCATGGGCAGGTTCATCCTTTGGCCCAAAGAACACGCACCTGCGAAAAAAGCGCAGAGCGTAGTGTACCCGACAGCATGTGCCGACTGCCCCGCTTCGTACGTTGGAGAAACCAAGAACTTCCCTGAAAGAATGCGGCCGCACAAGGATGACCTCCATCAATGGAACAGCGAACGGAGCGAAACGGCAGAACACTCCGACCAGTTTAACCCCCATACCAGACCCGAGGGCGCGGTGTCTAGCTGGTTGCTTTGTTTTGTACTCACCCTGCATTCCTTGGGATGCACAAATAGCGCGAAAGCTTAGGTACGAGAAACTTGGGCCTGGGAAGCGCCCGTGCCGTCAAGATTTTTGCAGTGTGGACTGGAAGAGAACAATGACGGGTAAGGGACTTCCGGAAGTTTGAATAAAAAAAGAAAAATACTATACAAAAACGCGGGCGTAGCTCATCGAAATCAGAACTGGTGGCCCTTGGCCTCCGAAATGGCCCGCCGCGCGCCAGTAGGCAATCGCGGAAGCCTACATTAGCGCTTTTAATGGGGGGGGGGCGCGGAAATTATCACGGGCATAATGAGGGGCGCGGAAATATATTTGCCCTGGGCGCCGTCCTATCTAGTTACGCCACTGGTTGTGTTTTAACCACTGTGACCTTAACGATAATCGTGAAGGCTTTGTTCGTACCCCGCCGCGGTGGTCTAGTGGCTAAGGTACTCGGCTGCTGACCCGCAGGTCGTGGGTTCAAATCCCGGCTGCGGTGGCTGCATTTCCTATGGAGGCGGAAATTGTAGGCCCGTGTGCTCAGATTTGGGTTGGGTGCACGTTAAAGAACCCCAGCTGGTCAAAATTTGCGCAGCCCTCCACTACGGCGTCTCTCATAATCATATGATGGCTCTGGGACGTTAAACCCTACATATCAATCATTCAAGGCTTTGTTCGTGTCATAAATTTCCCAAGCAAATGAAGATATGCAGCCAACTAAATTGAGCGATGATTCTGTGTTCGCCGTAAGGTGTCCGTTGCGACGGGTTCAAAATAAATGAAATGGTGCAATAATATTCCATAGTGTATATGGGGAAAACCCACGGAAAGTGTGTGCGTAAAATGAAAAACCGAATATGCGAATATTTGTGCCGAGATTAAGGTCATTACATAAAGACGCGATGTTATTGTTCCATGGCCTATTGTATTAAATCTATTCGCTTTCTTTTATTCAAAATACGCGTGTTTGAAGGATTATGACATATTTGTTGTTGTCGTCATTATTATTGTACCCTTGTGCCATTGCAGCGTCGTTTTCCGCAACGAGCAATTCTGTCCTTCCTTCCTTCCTTCCTTCCTTCCTTCCTTCCTTCCTTCCTTCCTTCCTTCCTCCCTCCCTCCCTCCCTCCCTCCCTCCCTCCCTCTGGGTACTCATAACACAGGTAACACACGATCCCGATTTGAAGCATTCTATTAAGCGATGAATTGGCATTTGAAACTTCATTGCAAAATGTTCACGTGGAACAGTGCACTACGAATCTACCCGAGGGTGCTACTTTCTTAATCGGTGCACATGTGGCTATCGGGGAGCCTTGTTCAGCGAGTGAGTTCTGCAGAATCCCGCAAGGCTTATATGAAAGGGACCAATGACAGCCACACTTTGATAGCATGAACCCACGAAATCCGCAAGGATTTCTTGAAACAAAGCTCTTCTAGTTGAAGGAAACTTCGTCCTGGTTCCCGAACCAGGACAAATTTTTCTTCAACAAGAACAATTTCATCTACGTACTTTTATTCTTTTGTTTATGTGGGAGAGAGAGATAAACGAAAAAGAAAGGCAGGGAGGTTAATCAAGCTCGGAGTTCGGTCATTGGGCTACCCTACTGTACTAGACATCCATTGCAGTAAAATGGTTCACATGGTAAAGTATCTTCACTAAAATTAGGACCTCAATTCAAAGGTTTCAACTTCGCTCAACATGTCGCTATAAAGCGAACAAGAAAGACTGCACGTCCATGTTACATGATAATAGAGTTGTCAAAGTGGAGAACTTTGCAATTTGTTACGTTAGCCTAGAGCCTGTGCTTATTGGGAGAAAGTATGAGAAATTGGAAGACCTTTACACTTATCCATGCAACTCCTCTTTCATAAACACATTTTTAGCTTCCAAGCTTTCATAGCTCTGCTTCTGGCCTGTTTCGGATATCGCACTGAAATGTGTCAGGCTGCCTTTCAGGAGGAAGTATGCTGTATTTCCAATGAAACACCTGCAGTGATATTTGTTAGAGTTCTTTTTACGCTTTGTAATTTTACTTCGTGCCCTTCAACTAGCTGCTTTTAACTTTATATTATTTTTGAAAGGCATGTGTTCATACTTGTCTGAGACGGTCTGTTTCTTTCCAAGCTCAGCAGTCTGCCATTATAAGAAGTGTGGCTGCAGTTAGGTTCTTTCTGTCCTGTACAGAACTGTACATCTAGTATATTTAACCTACCATATAAGCTTTTATGTAACCTTGAGCTACTAAGAACAAAGAAAAGCATGGAATGAAGCTGCATAAAGTAGTTATTGTTTGTAAATCCTTCTTTTTTGTGTTGCTTGTTGCTTTTCTTAGATGTCTTACTTATGTGTTTTGTTATGTTTTGCTTCTTCGTGTATCTTGAGTAGGCAGATTTGCCGTGGTAGAATATTCTGAAGAAGGCGACAGCTTGGCTGTTGTGCATGCGTCGTGGCTTAATGACGGTAGAAATCAGACGCATTGGCCAATCATAAAAAGTTCTACAAAGCTTTGTCACGCCATCACCGAGGGAGCAACAACATCAGGTCCAATTGTGTGGTGAAAAGCTGGGCTGGTATGATTGCACTTATGCTTCTTGCGTTCCCTGCACTGATATGTATATTTTTCAGAAACTTATGAGAAGGCATTAGAAATTCAGCGACATTTGGAATACTATTCAGAAATGAGCGAGGAGGAAGAGTTGGGCCGATGTAAAAGAAAAAAAAAACTGCCTTGCCACCGAAGAATACCTACCAATGAAGACGAAGCTGGTTATTGATAGTCGCAACAATAAATCATTTTTCTGGTCACTTGATGTTTAATTACTTGGTTTCTGAATAATTGTCTAGATTTATTCATGCTAGAAAAAAAGCGTGTTGATTGGATGAGGAATATGCTTTTCTATAGAGTAACTGGCTCCCTCAAGTGAAGACAGGGGGGGGGGGGGGGGGTGGATGGCCCACCCTTTCGGCAAGTCTCTCAAGTATGAGCGCAGCCAGAAATGATTTTCGGAGGGAGGGGGAGCGGGTTCATTTGTACTTTTTGCTTGTTCATGCATGTCTTTGGTTGTGTGGGTGTATATATACACAAGCAAAATGAAAAATAAGGGGTGGGGATTAACTCCCCGTACCACCCTGGCTACGCCCCTGTATCCCGATAACATCCCAAACACTTCCTATTTGAACATCCCAAACGCTTCCAATGTGGGACATCCCATATTGGTCTTTTTTGTAACACTTTGGATGTTTTTTCCATTTTGTGAGGGAAGTTCTTTGGATGTCCCGAACTCCCAAAAACGAAATCATTTGGAAGTCTTTCGGGCGTCCTTGCGTTGTCTGGGTAGTTGTCCGTCTACAGAATGAGCAACTAGCACATCTTGTAGATCATTTCGAAATGGGAATATGTATGTTAAATCGAATACTATCGGGCTTAAATATGTAATAAAACTCCTGTGAGGAAATAGTAAAAGAAAGATACGTTAGTGAGGTCGGGTTCCGCACCTGGGGCGTAACGGTCCAAAGGGGAGTGTCTGCTCCACTCAGCTAAGCGTTAACGTTGATCGAGTGCCAATGTATTTTAACCATATGAATACTCTGCAACAGATATTAAAAAAGAACACAAGGGAACACTTTTCGTCAGGACATTGGTGAAGTCTTTCGTAATGTGGGGTTAAAAGCCCCTTCCAGGTACACTAATATTCAACACACCAGCTCCCGGCTTTGCGAAAATTTATTTTATTGCGATATGGACTCTCTCGGCTGAATTGTAATCGAGCCTCTGACCTCTCAATTGAGAATGCGAGGCTACTGATCCACGAAGGAGCCCCTCTTCTAGCGTCGAAACAAGCTATTTATGTCCACCACTTACCGCTGGCGATCGCCGCCTAGGAGGAACTATCGCGTTTTCAGCATTACCAGCGAGATGGCGCAATGAGCGTGCGTCACTCAAGGTCCCTGGATAAAAGAAGTAGCGTCGCTTAGAGATACTGTATATGCTTCCTTTAGGTATCGTATACAGTATACCGGCCTTAAATAAGGTATGGCATTTGAGAGAAACTTCTACTGGTGGGCTGCTTTTTTTCTTCCGCAGCTGTCGCCAAATTGTAGCAGTGCGCATATGAACATTGCGATGGAAAGGACTCGGCGATGCGGAGAGGCAGCGCTGCAGGTCTAACCACTGTTCACCAATATGGCCGACTAGCTCCGAGCAGTGACGTCAACGAAGGCTCCCTGGGCGCCGCCATATGTCCCTCTGGGCTGTTAACATGCGTGACCCCTCAAAAATGCACGACCGAAGCTGTGACAACCACTTTTGTACTCCCACGCAACAGCCCAGAAGGGGAGAGGGGATTATTCTCTCTGTTAAAAAAAACGTCTGATTCGCTCCAACTATGAATAGTTTTCCTGGTGCAGTGAGTGCTCTGGATCAATAGTAGCGTTGAGACGCGTGCACGCGACACAGTGAAAAATACGACCACACGGCCTGAATCTCAACTCTCAACAATTTTTTTTTCTCTTCCCTCACCCTCACCCAACCTTTTCCCTCGTGGTGAGGGGTTTGTAGGCGAAGGGAAAACCGGTTAGCAGAGAACTGCCGCTCCTTCATCGCCTGTCTCGTTCACCTTACCGTCCTCTCATTTTTGTGTTTATATTGCCATATGGATGCCACTGCAATTTTTTTTTCCACAAACAGCCAAGAACTTAGGTTTCAATGTTAACCAATTTGAACTAATAATTTGACATTTCAGTACATTGGTAAGCCTTCACAACAGGAGGATTTCTGAGAGACCTTTAACGAACGAGGTAAGAGGGACTAGGGAATTTTCACTCGTAAAATCTAGCAGACTCCTCCAGGGAAAGTTGTATTCACGGTACACTCGGTGGTGCCAGTTGCAGTGCAGCCCCGTCCTTCCACATTGGACACATGAAAGTGTATAGGAAGACCACCCTGATCATTAAAGCCCGAACAGCGAATGCATCAAAGCAGGCTGGTCCATGCGCCGGACGGCAGCTGTCCAGTTTGTGAAGTCTGTATAGCATGCATGCTCATTGGTGCAGCCTTGTATCCATCCTCCTCTTAAGCAGGAAATGGCACTGCCTTCTAGAGTTGCAACTTTCATGACTTTCGTGTTGCGAAATGTGATGCAATTATCGCGCGCAAGACATCGTACACCTTGTGCTAGTCTGCGCTGAATGAGCGATGCTTGCAATGAGCAATTCTATTGAAGGCACTTGCTGTACTGTGATGGACACACGGTGCTTTGTGGTCAAATGAACGATGACGGTGACATCCACAAAGGAGGTACTGAGAAAGTACTGCGCTCAAAGACTCTCTTAGAGATAAAAATGTACTAACTTCATTAGTTAAAGCTCATTTAACTCTAACAACACATTCCTACAATGCTTTGATAATGTTTCGCGCGTTTGAAAGACATTGTGTATTTGCGAGGCCCTTCTTTTCACTCGGGTTCTCCTTCATGTCCAATCAGTCCTTCCCAAGAACGGCATAGCCAACCAACCGTAGACCTGCTCCAACTTTTTCTCTCTCAACCATTCCTATGATGTAGCCTACAGGCCTATGGCTTTTAACATCGCTTTTTGCTTTTTTGTTGTCGCTGCTTTATCGTGTCTCAGCTTGTCAGAGCTTGAAAAAATAGAACATGTGGGAATTCGGACCAAAGTGAGATTCGAACTCTGTACCAAGATTACAGAAAGGCTTAGCCACACTATCAGCGTAACCTGTCACAGTGTGCCGTAGATGATATGTGCTGAAGATCAAAAAATTGAACAGCAGACACACGTAGGCATGTATACATATAGATTTTATATATTATATATATATATATATAGGTCTCTTCAAACAACAGCAACAGACTCTGCATCACATGTGATGTCACAAAGCAAAAGAAAACAACAAAGGAAAAAAAAAGAAACAAACAGTCGCCAACAATCCACTGAGGGTTATCACAATGGTTTCCTTTTTTTTTTCACAACAGCCCTACTTTACCAATAGCAGTCATTCGACAATACCACATAAGACATGGAGGGTGAAACAGAGAACAGAACACCAGCACTTTCGCGCCCGCTATTTCTCATGGTGGGCACAAACACTTCAGCTCTTGACCATAGGCACCAAACCCTGCTTGCAGCCGGATTTTCGTCATTCCAGCGGCTGCCCCAAATGTGACAGCAAACTGTTAACGCTGCAGAACACCTAACTGCCAGCAACTAGATCCTTATCATTTAAGTGAGGCAGTCGTGCCCCAAAAATGGAGCAAGTACGTCATCCATTGCATCCCAAGTGGCAGATACAGCTACGGCTGTCCACAATAAGAGATGTACTTTTCGTGCAATCGACAAGTCTCGCCACATGTTTCAAGTCCAATGCATTTGTTGAAAATGGGATGTACCACCATTAAACATAAATGTAGCTTTGGCAACCTTATCGCGTTTGATTTCAAGCACATACAACAGAGGTACAGGCTAATTGGTGATGTTTTAAGCCATTCAGTGCAAAATACGGAATGGCAACTTTCTGTGTGCACGGGCAGCGATTGTTCTCATGCAGGCTAACTGGTGATGTTTTAAGCCATTCAGTGCAAAATACGGAATGGCAACTTTCTGTGTGCATGGGCAGCGACTATTCTCATGCAGAGAACCTCAATGGTTCTTGTTCTTGACACCGGCAGCCGAGCTACCTTTTCTGTAACGACACAACTGCGCTAACATTTCATAGTCACCGAAACTTGGACACAAGTTTTCAGCACATACAACAGGGCCCTTATACATATGACTGGCGTACTTAGGGACAGATACATTTAAATTTCAGCCTTCCTTCTCTTGGAACAAAAGAAATGTGGTTGAACAAGGAATTCAGGATAGTCGGAGTGTTCCTAATATCGTAACAGCAAATGATGAACTGAAAGCCTTCAGTTTTGTCAAAACCAGGTGCCTCTGTTTCACTGCTTGATGGCCAGCATGATAGAAGCCAGTTGTAAAAGAGTCAGCTTTTACGATATTCCGAGCCGTAGCTAAGGGGTTCAAAGTGTCCAAGCATGACAAAAAAAAACATGGGCAGCTTTCGTACCTTAGACAAAAGCGAGACGATTAAAGGAAGACTGAAACAACAAAAGCCCACTGTAACTGTTGTTTCTACATAAAAGCAAAATCTATGCATGCACAACTGTTAAAGCGAATGTCAGCTTCCCACAAAGGCTGAATTCCGAGATGATCCCTTTCAGCGACAAAGGTGCTTTGTCAGACTTATATCTTCACGTCTCCAATTAATGCAGTGAATACTTGCTCGCTTTCGTCAGTCAGACAATCAGCACATAATGGAACCAAATTTTTGGCAGTGTCTCCAACTCGGAATACAGCCAGCCCTGAACTAAAGCGTGTAGTGATTCATTAAGTTAGGTTACCCCCATTACTATACCAAGAAACAAAATAGATTTACTGTTGGGTCCACACGGTGTCCCTTAAGAGACGGAACTGTTTCAGAAAATTTCACCCAAATTTTTTAGGGATATCCCGATATTCAACTGTGCATAAATAACCACGCCAAAGTACACATCATTACCCTAGAAGTCTCTAAAAAAAAAAGACCAGCACATTCCAGCCAAACAAACACTACGTGCCCCTCACGTGCAAAATAAGTGAAAGGACTTCCGATCTCTATAGCACGCAGTGCTGCTGTTTGCACGTGCCCATTCGTCAATCGCCAACCACACTGGCTGGACTAGATGCATCTGAACTAGTAAAGTACAGATGCTACTGTGATGTAAAGCCAAACTGCCAAGTTACCGAAAGTGGCCACACAGTTCACAGTATGTGCCGAGTCTCCACACATATTATCTCTTGCGACCTTTAAAAGTGCCCACATTCCTGCACAACAAGCCCGTACAGTGAAAGATGATGCTTAAATAACTGTCACTAGGCAATGTATCCTAACAATTAACGCAACCATCGAAAAGCAGTGCTCACCAACAGCAACTACAACTGGCCAACAAATGGTCCAAAGCTTAACTGCAGTAGCTTGCCAGTTAATGGGAAGCAAAATTAGGCAAGCTGGCTGGGTTCACAGTTAAATGCATGAGAACAGTGCTAACAACAAGGCATGAAACTGAAGCCATACATACACAAGCAATTGTGCACTGTCTGCTTTGTTTTACGCAGATTCTCGGCACTATCAACTGCACTTCCGGAATGAACGATCAGTCACTTAAATTTTTCTTGGGTTGCAACAATTTGATGACAAGCAAGTCAATAAAATTGGGCGACGGCATTCCAGTTCCCTTTACATAGACCGTTCACGCGAGAGACACGTCAGGATGTCAAATGCACACAAGTTGGCAATAGTTGCCACACGCTTGATAGGACTAATGAAACTCCTTTGCAAAGTGGCCCACTGAAAGAAAGTGAAAAATGAACCAGAGTATCTGAATAAGCATCCCCCGTCCATTGGAGCTCATTTAACTGGTAACAATAGTCACCAGTTTAAAAACAAATCATAGGCAACACACTGAACACTCCTACGGACCATATTGTAATGAATGCATGGCAGAGAGCAGCGGGAAAATAAATACGCTTGATTGTGAGCGCCAAATGTGACAGAACCTATAACATGACAAAAGAAACCCACTAAAAAAATCCACTCCAAAAAAAAAAAAAGAATTCAGATTTCAGATCCAAATGTTAGAGATGACACAACACAAAGGACAATTAAACAAAAACCACAGCAAATGGGTGACTGGCAAGCACACAAGCTGAACAATTTTCTTCGTGAACCAAGTTTCGAGCATAATTACAGCATGAGTAAGCTCAAAGAATGTACTTCAAGCATGACAGGTCAGTCCCTAACCATAGCACAACACAAGGATTGACACATGGGCACTATCGTATATCATAATCAGGGCAGATTCCAAACTATGTTAGATGTTGCTGCACAGTTTCTCTTGATCACGACTGCACCTAAGCAGGAACATGATTAACAAATTGTGATCCGGTTCCCTGATCATGTTTTAACTGTGTGTGCCAAAGTCGATCTGGATTAGTTTGAACTATGCAGCAGCAACTATTAAGAGAACTTCTTGTCGAGATAGTTAGTACCTGGTCATATCATTACTTTTTTGGCATTAATATACATGCAATGCAAGGAGAAGATGGCTGGAGACGCTCTGCATCATAGTCTCAACTTTCTGAGCGAGAAGCAGTTATGAACAGCTACAATTCTCCATTGCAATCAAGAAAACTGATCCAGATTAGCCGTGGTTGAGATCATAAGTGCCCATGTAAACTGAACAAGCTACTGAGGAACTCTACAAGTCATAAATAAAAAAAAGTCATAAATAAAAAAAAACTAGCAAATAACAACTTTAAAACGTTCGTACAAATTCACAGAGTCACTACTACTGCCTCACGCTTCGAAAGTTGGCCCCCAGTAGACCTTTTTAGGAAAAACAGAAGCCACCTAGAGTGCCCACAATAAACGACGAGAACTGGTTCCAATACTTTTTGCGTATTCTGGTAACAGCTAGAAGAAAGTGTTGGTTTCCCAAGAAGGTCTGCCTTCTGAACAAACACGCTTGCAGCCATCCACTATGGCACGGCAGCAACAACGATGACGTCCTGTCACAACAAACTGAATTAAAAGACGCCAAAAAGAATGCAGAGGCATTTTCGCATGCTCTCTCATTGTTTACCACGTCAAACCAACATGTTTGGGTTGGTTTTTCATCTAGTAACATAGGTTTATGATTGGGCAATTCTGCAATAAAGTTATTTAACTGAGTGCTCCATGCACCATGAGGGGCACAAACAGTACCAGAAGTCGCTCGCTGTATGCCATAACAATGTCTAATCTGCTGCTGCTGAGAAGAGCCACTCATCTTGCTACGGATGTTTCCCAATCCCAATTTCAAGCTGCGTTGACAGGTAAATTTTACGTGCTCTTTTGTTAAAAAGGCCATTAAACATGTATGGTAGTGTTTGTGCCATAAAAGGGAACAATGGCAGCACATGTGTAACACACAATTTTGTTTAGATAGTATTCATGTATTGCACTTTGGCAGCCATTCACACACACACTGTTGTGTTAAAACTATTGTATAGCGAGAACGATAACAGAGGGGCCGGTTCAGCCCTGCTGTGCAGACATGCAACGTAGATGGCTATGCGATATTCCGCAAAAAGCATTGCTTATGTCACACCAATACAGTGGTAAGACGGCTTCGCACGAGAACTGAGGCCTGCTTTGTTAGTGGCACAGCAATGGGGCATTCAGTGCCCGTAGCAACAGCTTCTGTAGGGAACCAGGCAAATAGAAACAAACCCACTTTTTGGGGAGCTACCATCATTGCAAATTATGCAACTACAAGAATGATGACCTGTCCAACCTGAAAAGACACAACAGGATTCATACAGGCGAGCGGCCATACAAACACATTGCACTTTTTTCTTCTTTTTTTAAGCCTTCCGAGACTGAGTCCTGAGAAATCTGGGCATTCTGAATTGGATTCCTGTATGCAAGGACAGACCAATGAAAGAGACTGCAAAGCAGGATAACGCTATGCAGCTTCAAGAAACGCTAATTATGAAACGCTGTCTTTTGATGAAAGGACTGTCGAAGGGCACACGCCGCCTACGAGAAAAAGACCCAGCGAAAATGCGCCTTTATTTTCCTACAGTGCTTTTGTGAGGATAACCAACCACATGCTGCAACGCACACGCAGAGGCAAATAACAAGATATGTTGCCATTTTTTTACAACTGCCCTTGCCAACATTTAATAATTTACTAGTTGACACTTTGCGGTGGCAGACCAGAGAACGCACATGTTTGGTGCGCTCCATACGCTCTGCACAGTCTGTACACCATGCCTTTTTTTTTCACACTCTGTATGTATTTACATTCTATTCTTCAAGAGCCAGTGATTGCACGCTGACAATGTGTTTCAACAAGTTATAGATTTCACATATACCTTGGAAACTTTTTTACAAATCATGGCCACGAGAGGCAAGTGATGCGGAAGTGCTCATGTTTTCTACCAACACAGCGATCTGTTCTTTTGTGCTCATGGATTCGCTAACTATGAGAGAATTCGATTTGTTCTAGACCCATATCTCACAAACCAGTAATATTGCGTACAGCAAGGCAAACTTTTGGCGAGTATTCACGTCAAGGGCAAAAATGATGCAACATAGCCCTGTACTTTGATCTGTTTGTGTGTGCGCCCCACTCGCTGTTTCAAAACTAACAAATCACTCGGCTAAGCACAAATGTATTGCAACAACTCCTCACTCACTCCACCTTATTTGCGCTAAGCATCAACGATCCGCCAATCACATTCGCCACAAGCCTCTCTGTTCCAAGGGCCAAACAACAGCATTTAGGCTTAACCTTGAGTAATTTTCGTAATTGCTAGAACCACGTGAGCACAAAAATATTTCAAATAAATAATCACAATGTGTTGTGCTCGATTGGTTCTGAAAATTCAATAGTCACTATTTGCAAGACAAATATTTTTCAAATAGTTTACAAATATTTCCAAGTGCGCAGTGTGAAAATTCACAAAAGTGGTGCACAAGCAGGATAGGTGCTGTTAGTTATATACACGTGAATGATGACCACTTACATAACGCAGCATTACCGTCCGACTCCCTGGGGAGTCAGGCAGCAACTGTTGTAAGAACACCTGCAAGCCATGTTCAGACTACGTTTATTACGTGTGGATACTCGGTAAGGATCGCAGGCGTAAACGCAAGCAACGTAATGAGCTTGTTCAGACGTTGTATCAAGCGTAAATGACCTAACGTTTGGGACGTAAATGTTGGTGGGCCCGCGACTTCAACAACACCCACTGATGCCACCGTTACGTGCGACCGATGGGGCAAAGCAGTTTCTGTTTTCACTTTTCGCTCGCGAGGCTTCCGGGCCTGCCCAGATTTTGCGTCTACGTGCGGGTTTCAAAAGCCATGCAGTAGCGTGTCTCTGCAGTTGTCTTCCTGGACTAGAGGGCAGACGCAACGTGTGTTAAGGAGGGTGCACGTCACCATCCCCCATTTAGCCAAACCAAACCAGCATTTGCGAGCCTGGATAGGCTGCAACAATGCTAGTGAGGACACAACGCAGGTGCATAGTGGTGATTGGCGCGCCATAAAGAATGTACCTTACTGAAAAGATCAATGTGAACATATGTGGTCGCTGGCTACGAGAACAGGTGATACAGTGGTTATGCGATACGACACTTATGACAGATGTGACTGCAGCCTTAACGCAGCTCAACTATCCGAATAGTTCTGTGCATGTGAAGAATACGATGGGGCTTTCAATACTAAAATTGTGAATACCAGGATTCAAAAATCGTTTCATGATGGATGTGAGAATGGCTGCTCAGCATTTGGAAACTGGTACCATCAGAAAGCTATCCAATTCTGCGACTAAATTCTCTTCTGGCACCAATGCAGAGGTCTTCGACTTGGTTTCAAAAATTATTATATGCACACCCATAGTAATTATTCAACCGTAACCAGTTATTAAGCATACATGTTCCAAGTACTAACAGTCGAACTTTTGTATTTAGGAATGCGGTGGTCAGGCAATTGTTTCTGGGACGCTGAACAGGTTTCCAGAATAGAAACACAAAACACGCTTAACAATCAGACACCCAGCAAGCTGTATAAAACAGTGCAGACTACAACGAGTATCTATCATGAATCCATTAAATCAAGATCAGTGCCACAAAATCAGCCCCAGACTACGCCACATACATCTTAATAGCTGACCACAGCATGGCATCTCAACGGCCAACAACGAAAAGAGACACCAATTTAAACGTGTTTGCCAATCGGTCATGTGTGCACTTCCACAGCATTCATAGTCACAACAAGCGATCCGCAGTACATTTACTTAAATTTCATACTTGACTAATGTGGGCAAAACGTAACCCACTTTAACATTAAAGCTGAACTAATGGATTGTACTAAGACCACACAATTGAAATGACGCATGGATGCTGTCGGTACTGAAAACGTGTCCTGCCTTCCCTTTCCCTTCGTATGACATGTTCTACCCGGTCCCTCAAACAAAAAAATATTAGTAATGCAAACACTTGCTTCTGCTGACAAATTTCTTGAGTTGTCATAAACCTATGCTTGTGCGAATATTTGAGCACCGACTGTTTTAATGCATATTACAGAATTAGAATTCACTTTGACACAAGCTTTAATTATTCCAAAATTCTATGTATTCTAATCTAATTAATAGGTATATATTAGTCTGCATGTAATCCTCTGTAAGGGTGATTTGCTGCAATGGAAAGGTGATACACCATGAATACACCTATTCTGAGAACATCCGCACTGCCGCAAAGCCTTACATCAAGATTAAATTAATATATTACCCGCACATAAATTCATCTTTTGTCTTTCATTTTAAAAGCTTGCTATAGCAGCTTATATGCTCTGGGAGTAGTAAATTTTAAAACGATATGTATTTTACAAATTATCACTTGAATTCTACCTAAAGTTATATCCTGCTACAATTCAAAGCTGCTTCCACTTTTTTAAACCAAAAAGAATGAAATTTGCACATGCCTTCTTTCAATCTTTGAAAAATATTGCGCTGCTTAGTTGGTTCCTGACAAATATGCATGAGCATAACAACACAATCGAGAACACTGCAATTGACGGACACTTTGCCAACCATTGTAAGAAGTGTGACGCAAAGCAACAGTGTGTTCTACTATTCAGTCAGACAGTTGTTTTGTATCAGCACCGGGAAAAAGCGACTCCAGAAAAAGCGACTCGTAGAGGCGGCAGAGATAGCAAGTGCAAATAACAGGTGTGATAGTATCCCATCTATCCTGTTATCTGTTAAAGAACATGAACTTTTGGCGTGGACACATGTCCTTTTTTGACATTCTAGTATCTTTCCTTTTCGTTTTTCTTTCTTTCTCTTTTTTGCGGTCCCCATGGGTGTATATATGCTCCGATCCCGCAATAAAAAGCTTCAGTTGATAGTGAGCGCTTTTCCTGACCTCTTTCTGTCCCGTGTTTTGTGCTTTCTGTTTTATAAAGAAATATGCACATTTTCTTTATAATATGTAATCTGTACATTATTTGCATTCAGTTCAAAATTATTCCCCGAAATCACTATTCACTTTCAACCTAATTTATCACTATTTGCATAAGCCTACATAAAACAAAACGGGGCAACTGTTTTTACACATTATTTTTGAACGGAAATGCTGCATTGCCACTATGATGTGCAGCAAGCTACTTAAAGGGCCAGTCAACTGGCTCAGACCTTTTTTTTACAACCCCAAACAAGCTCGATAATTCGTAGAGTAGACCGCAGAGATCATGTTTTCTGAATATTACAGCAGAGCCACCATTCTGAAAAACAATTCCCGCGCTCCTTTCCTGCGTCTGATCAATGCTCCTTGCACGCGCAGTGACGACAGCTCGGGAATAGGCGACGTGACACAGCACGCAGCTCGTCGATTAGTCTAAACCAGGTCTCAACAAACAGTAGTGAAGTTAACGACAGTTCCTGTTCCTACCCACAACTACAACAGAGCTATTCAATCATACAAGTTGCAAAACTACCTATGCGCTCCATGCATTAAAAGCGGGACACTTCACTGACCCAGTTTTCTGGAGTGAGCAGGTTGTCATGCCACCTGTTGATCAGCACACCCACTATTAGGCACATTATTTGTGTTTTGTGGTGATGCTCCCAGATGGCGCAACAATCCGCTCCCATAAAATTGAACTCAATAAAAATCAGGCCACCTTCACCTCCGAGTTTTGGAACGCAATTTTGCTTAAAATAGTCGGCTGCAAATCGAGCGACTGGGCTTCGGAGAAGCATCGGCATTGGGTAAACAATAAACAACCAGGTATCCCAGCAAGCGGAAGTCCGTTGTGACCGATCGAGTTCGCTGAAGACGTCAATCGCTGACATCACATTGCCGAAGTAGACGGAGTCCCAACGACAGGCCATGCCTTCCCCTCCCTCTGAAGGAGAAGGGTAGCGAAGCCGCGCAGAAATTTGAAACCAACTGAAAGCGATGTTATAGCACCTGTAACTTCCTTAATATAACAAGTATTCGCGAAATTCTTGCGGCAGCAAGTTCCCGAAGTAAAAATGCACATATTTCTCTTTACAAAAATTTTTGGACCTCAGGCTTGTTTACTGGCCATTTAAAGCAGAAGTTAGCCCAATTTTCAGAGCAAAGGTAATTTAAGCAGCCCCACTAGTGCAAACACTGCAGTTAACCCATCACTAGAACGTATTCTATTCCAGTTTTGGTCTTGAAGCATGGGCCAGCAAGCTGGTCATCCTGAAATACTACGTCGAATCCACGAATTATCACATATATTGAACTACCATAATATCGCCTTAAATATATTATAGATAACCAAATTATTTTATATATTGAATAACCGATTTAGAACTCTCTTGTGAACCCCTTAAGATATGATATATCCAAGCTAAACTGTACTACTTCTGAACAGAACACACCGATCTTAGTACAAGCGTCGTTTCTACAAGTTTGATCAGACGCTCTTCTTTGTAGGCAAGTGGCGAACTTTAATGCTCACTACTACACTTTTCCCTGGATGTTACGATGGTAAGTTGCAAAGTCTAGCACAAGCTATTCAGCTGCAGATGACATCTGTGTCACTACATTTACTAGGAACACTGAAATAGTTCTTACCACATAACAAAGTCCGCACTGAAAAGTCGCCTGATTTTTTTTGGAAGCACTTGTCGTGTGACAAAAGTCTTTTGCGAAACGTTAGATGGAGTGAAACCAGTCCAACTGGCATTCTTTAGTGCCATAATGCACGAAGTACAACCGACAAATGCAAGAGATGCCATCGTACATGCCATTCAAATGTGTTCTTTCGCATTTGCCAGGTTTTTTTTGTTTGTGTTTGTTTTGGTGTATCACGAGATTAGTTCCAATCATAGTAGAGGAAAATGATGATCACGCGTACGCTTGCAGCTTGTGTTCGTTGTCCGCTGATATGCAGTTGTGGCCGAGCTATCGATAAGTAAAGATTTGTAACTGTCAGACTGTAAAGACCTGTAACCTTGAACTCTCAAGACCTGTTCCGTGGTTCTCGGCCTCATCTTTAAGACGTGTATGGGCCAGCCGCAGCCTGGAACCCCACAAGCGGCGCCCAATAGGGAGAACTCTGCTCTGCGACCTTCGAGATAGACCCGACACCGACCATCACCACTGACCAATGACACTTATTGATTATGGCCCACTACCAGGAGGCTTCGCCCACGACGAGCTGTGGGAGCTGCAGAAAGCTCTCTTGCACCTCGATCAATTTGGCGTCGTAAACCCCTTCTAGCCGAGTTGGCCGATCCTGGCGCTGCCGCGCTATCACACCTCCAGTCGCATGAGTCCTGACGACGTGAACACACCACGGCTCTTAGTACTGTTAGCAAGCCACTGGCATTCTGGGGGCAAGCGGCACGACTACGAGCGCCAAACCGACTTTCGACGACAATGAAGGCGGATCGCCGAAGACTGGCAACAACCCGACAGTGAGCGGTGAGAGTCATGGAGGCACTGCTGACGGATGTCGTGTCTGCCGTCACCGAGGCACGCACCATGGATTGCGTTGCGATTCACGCAGAAAGTGCAGAAGACGTGGTGGTCTTGTGCAACAAGGTGAGATGCAAGGACAACAAGAGACGCAGTGACAGGGCATGCACTGACGAGGGCACGGAGAACATGAACATCACGGACAATGACCAGCAAGAAGCACACAGCAGTGGACAATGTGGTCTTCAAGGATATGGTCAGTGATGGCGAAGACAATGACAAAGAGGTCGGTGAGACTCGGCACTGCAGAGGGCAGGTCTTGAAGTCACAGCGTGGTGACGAAGAGGTCGGGAAGTCCAGGGATGGTAAAGCGGTGACTATGCAGCTCAAGATGACTATGCAGCCATCTTGAGCTAGACGTAGAAAATTTTAAATGTGCTCTTGCACTTTCTTTGCTTTTTTTGTCCACTTCTCACGCATTTCTGGAATTTACATTGTTTGCGTGCCGAGTTTTTGTCATATGCGTTCTGAGCTGTGTCAGGCATGAGCATATTTCCGAATATCAGGCAAACATGCGTAGTACTCGCCAGGAGTGGACCGTTCACACGCGTCTTCGATGCATGCACACTTGAGTACACAGTAAGCTGCATCCCGATGAAAATAGGTATAGTTCACTATTCAACTGCTATTGAGGTTGGAATTGGATCTGCGCTGTGGCTTGTGTCGCAGCCATGGACGGAGCAGACAGCATAGCAGACACCACAGCAGATGCAAACAGCATCAAGTGCACAGATGGTCCGAGGCCGCACGGGCTGGCTAGGGACTTTTGGATCACGTGCATGTGACATAGCGACCTATGAGCCGAGGCATCCTCGAGCTGCTGGCGACTGGTCCGGGACTTAGTAAATCAATAAAGCTTATTGGCGTATTCCTAGCAATTCAACGACATAGAGGAGAAACAAAATCACGTTGAGGTGCAGTAACAGACGACATATAGTCGGTTACAATTTAAGAATAAATGCATGCTCTGCCCCCAGTACTGCAGCACACGCCTGTCATTTATCCGTGCAAAAGAACAATGATTGGCGATTTCTGTTCTAAACATAAGCACATTTCCGCTGGTAATGCAAACACTATGCTATTATAAATTAAAAGTTCGTCATTTCTTGTTAAAATGTTTCGCTTTGCAGAGCAGTGAAGACAGAACTTTTAATGAAATTTACCAATAAAATTTCTCAACTGAAAACTGGCGAAATGAACATGATCCTGTATGGCCAAGTGATATGCCTGAAATCTGTGTAATCTGCCTGACATCATGTAAATAATCAACTGCCATTCAGCAAGACATATATGTAAATTCTGCCTGGGTGGAACGGTGACCGCTGTAGGCGGAGCTTGCATTTATTTTTAGGCTGTAATCGACCACAGTGCCAACCTCGGCGAGGGCCATGGAGTCAGCGCTAGAGGTTACGGGAGCAGCAACCGCGAGCGCGCCGATCAGAGGTAGAAGAGGAGGACGAAGATTGCGAGTGCGCTCGTGGCACACGGCAACAGCTGGCAGTGGGCAGTTGCGGCTAGGGCTTAGCGGAATAAACCCAGTTCCTGGTATGGCTCTGCGTCTTCTCTGCGGGGTTCTGGGTTGAGTAGCCTCAAAACCCCATTTAGCGCCCAACAGGAAGAAGGAACCCTGCCCGTGGGCCATGGGCACCGAGGTACCTATCAATCTGCGACCATGGCTCATTCAGCGATGCCACCCCTGTTTCCAGCAACACCTGTTGTGCCACTCCTTTGCTTCCCTCGAGGAGCTTGCTCACTTTGCTCAGCAAATTGCTGAGCTGTCTACTCCGACCTTACGCATCGTCACGGAGGAGGGAGGTAAGCTCAATAGAGGCAAGGCAGAGGCCCGTTGGTGTCAACAGCGTTCATGGGATGTCGCCGACGTTGCAGCGGATGCTGACGCCATGTGGAACATTGACACGACGCGAGCCGGCTCTGCGGAGTGAGCGAGGGCAGCGATCATGAATGCAGTCACAAAGTACCGGGATGACGAAGCAGCATATGTGAAGAAAAAGAAAAAACGAGGAATAAAGAGGAAGAAACCAAGAGAAACAGAGTGCAAGGACACGGGAATAACACCAGATGAATCATAGTCTTGTGCAGAGGTGGTTCACGCTTAAGGCTTCCCTTGAAGCCGAAGTGGATCGTCTGAAGCAGGAAACACTGTGGCATACAACTCACAACAGTCAGTTCGAATGCAAGTTACGAAGCTAGGCTGATGGACGTGATGGTTTCGAGCACAAACATGACGTCTACAAGTCCAAGGCAACCACCATGATTGACGAGAAGAACCACCACATTTCTGAAGAGGAAGAAAAGGTCCGTACACTGGAGGACTGGCTGAGGACTCGCAGGAGCACAGTTGCATGAAGAGGCTGCTTGAGGAATTTAAAAAGCATCTCAAGGATCAGCAGGAGGAGTGTGCCAGGTTTGAGAGGCAGTTGCTGGAGAGAAATACTGAACTGTCAAACATGCGGCGAAAACACGAAGAAGAGCTTCAAAGGCAGTGTATAGTTCAAGACTCGCAGGTAGATGAGCTACTAATGCAAGTATCTGATCTCTTTGCGCAGCTCGCCCACGTCCAGGAGGAGCACGACTGAGAGGCAAATCAAGTGCAAGCACTAACTGTGAAACTGAGCAAGAAGGTAGTCGAGTGCAGTGAGAACCAGAAGTGCATCCAAGGGCTTGAGCCTGGCCAGAGGACTTTGTTGACAAAGATCTTCGAACTAGAAAAGCAGCTCAGTGTTCTGTGGCACACTTTAGAGAAGAAGGAGATTGAACAAAACAGCATCCAGAAAGAGCTTGCAGAGCTGAAGCCGGTGCTTGTCTCGGCCGAGGTGGAGAACAAGCGACTGATGGAGGAGCTAGTGGCAAGGCAGCAGGAGGCGGACAAATATCAATCCCGACTAAAAGTAGTGACGCAGATGCAGGAATCCATAGAAAGAGCGATAGAAAAGGTGGAGCAGTTGGAGGAAGCTGCAGTTAACATTAGCAATTACAACAGCATGACCTTCTCTTCACATGCTCAGTCTAAAGCACTCAAACAGTTACCTTGTAATCAGCGCAACACAACTTCAGTGATGTATCACTGTATTACCATAAACTTGTCCTAATTTGTGCAGAAGTTGGCCGTCAGTTAACACTGAAACATTGAATTTCCAATGCCATTTTTTCAAGGAATCGCAGATGTGCATTTGTTCATTCTTAGAGAATGATGCAAGGGTAAATCGTAATACGTAAAAGAAAGACGTGGCAGCCTTACACACAGCTCTGGCTTCGATTTGTAACAAGCAGAACACATGATAGCATGAAGTTGCCAGAAGCACGGGCTCAAAGACAAATTTCTTTTCACTAGTGCTACATCCAGTCATAATTTAATTTTTTTTTTGCCCGCCTTCGTGTGGCTATGTTCTTTCATCAGGCTCAAAGACGGTAGGGTAAATCATTTAGGGCTTTGCACATCCACAAGAAAAAAAATAATAAATGCATCAGCCGCCTGTTGCTTGCGTAGCACTAAAGAGACTGTCTTGTTTCGAATCAATAACATGCCTGCTGGTTGTCTGTGAATGCCTACGCATTGCTGTACAATCTGCCCAGTGTTGAATGAAACTTGAGTGGAATTTGTGTTTGCCACGTGTTCCTAAACGTCGTGCTTTTTTTCTGTGGCGCCATCGCCCGAAGACTGAGCCGAGATCATTAAACCAACCCTCTGTACCTCTGCAAGTGTCGCCACTTTCACCACGCTGGCCTAATTTCACTTTAAAGGTATCTGCTGCTTCTCTCTAGTTCAAGGACATTGAAACGAATGTCACCAGCTAACAGCTGCACAGCGACACGAGCAAATAAATTAATTGAAGCTTCAGAGTTTTACAGCTAGTTACGGGCACCGACAAATGGTGTGGACACTTCTCCCCCTCCCCCTCCCCCCTCATAAATCGTAGCACTCTGACTTCATGAAAAAGGTTTTATTTATGGTCGAAGGGTTACCTAAAGAAAAATTTTTCTACTCACACACGATTTGGCAAGCTCAGATTGGAATTTCAACACACCGTGAAGTGCAACGACACACATGCCTATTTCCTAAGGTACACACGCAATGCCAAAGCGCACTTTATGAAACTACACTCACCAGACCACTGCGCACGTATCGCGCTGAAAAGATGCATGACTCACTCACTCACGGGGAATGTAGTAACGGTGCGATACTGTTCAGCAGGAGTGAACACTACAACCACACTGCAACACACGGTTACTCAGTGCACAAAGAAGAGCAACGAAATGAGGAACGAAAAAAAAAGAGACTAAGTTTCGGGGCTTCGCTTTTTGAACGTGCCCATCATGGTACACCTCCCTCGCAAGCCAAGGGGCAAGAGACTGGCAGTCAGAAAAAGGGTCGACGGTAAAGAGAAGCCAAGTTCCGAGGGCTGGCGGTCGCAGCGCATGGTCTCCGGCACCTACGCTTCTCTATTTCATCACGCAACGCATTACTTGACCTACAAACGAGAGTGAGAGTGACTGTGAGGCCCACAATTGCACCGACATGTGCTTAACGAACTTCAATAACTTAAGAGACTAAGTCAGTGGGCCATAATTGCCCAGAAGCTTCCACAATTTTAAGAGCCGCTGTGGAAACGATCAGGCAAATGCTTCCACAAGATATGGAGTGAGCGGCAACCCCCTCCCACGAGACTGTACAGCATGCATGACCACAGCTACGTAAGCTATGAGACACCAGAATGATGTGCAGCGGGGAGAAACCGCGGTGGCTTGAGTGTCTGCCACAGGAAAGTCTCCGTGAACAATCGGCAGCTAAGGACCGCAACAGTCCCGCCTTGAATAAAACGGGTGCGTCACGGCACCACAAGGGGAAGAAGTTAAGGAGTTGACCTAGATGTGCGATGACACTCCCGGACCAGGGCGCCGCTGTCATTGAAAGATGTCCGGCAGCGTCGTGGTGCCGCTGGTCGCGGTGACAGCGGCCGCTGCTGTCGCGCCCGCGGCCGCGGCAAGCTTCTCCTGGCTTTGCACCACGGCCACTATGTTCTGACAGATGGTGGCGACGGCCGGGTCGGTGTCTGGGTTGTCCAGCATGCCTTGGAGCACGTCGATGCCTCCTTCGTCCCGCAACATGGTACAGTAGCGCTTGGCTGTGAAAAGGACCAAGGTTGCTCAATCAATGCACAGTATCACACCATTCTAGGGAGGACGCTATCCTGCTTGTCAAACTTTTTTTAATTCTTGATTAACTTCTCAGAAACTTTCTTTCTCTATGCATATTTGCACACTGACCTCAAGTATGGAATTCTTTTGTTATATGGTTACAATGTATCGCTATAAATTATAGAATGTTTTATACGCCTTTTTGGGAGCAAGCTTTTTCTGATGGTGAGAGAGACACATACCATTTCTCTCTTTTACAAGAATGTACTGTCTTGTTATGCACTACCTTAGACTGAAATACTGGTGCTAAAAGTTCCCTGAAAAAGTACACTTGAACTGATTAGGTCTTCTTCTTCGTGCCCATCTGATGTAAGCGACCGTAAATCTTCTGAAGATCATCCCTGACGCCACCACAATAAGAAAACAACAACAACAATGGCCCGCAATTGTGAAATTTTCAGGCCTTGATCTATCACATGCAAAGCACTCCTTAGGTCACTTTTGCCGCAGTACTCTGGTATGATGCGGAGGAGCGTATGAAGATTATCAAGGGGCTATTAGCTGTCACAGGTCACAACATACCTCACTGCTTATTTATACACGCGTACACGGGCCATATGTTAACGAGGGCAAGTAAATCGCTGACCTCCAAGAGCTTCACTTGCAATCATTTTGAACTGTTCACGACACTGATGGGGTGCAAAACAACGAATGAAAATAGACCTTTTTTTATTGTACACTAATTTTCCTTATTTTTTGGTGATACGAATGTTGAATGATATGAATATTTTTGATGACCCCTGGAGATTCGTATCACCTAGGTTGTATTGTATAAGTGTATTGTTCGGTTCAACATTGTTTGACTTTTACGTATCAATTTTATTTAGAAATTATAAGCATAGTAGCACCTTGAATACGATAGTCACTCCTGTACTTCAACCTACAGTTACAAAATACTTCGCAGGTTCTAGTTGCCACATTAGGCAAGTTACCTTAGTTTTCATAATTGTGGTATTTCTTGCTGTTTAAAAAGTGCTCGCAGTGTTCCTTTAGTAAACTGACAAATACTTGTTGCAAATAAAATTTTGTGGTACTGCAGGGCTCTATTGAAATTGTTCCTTTAGTATTAAAATACTATTCTAATATTACATGAGTCATATTCATATTTGATTCGCTTTCATACTGTTCTATTTATATTCAATGCAGTTTAAGAAATTGGTAAACCCACACCCCTACTAACGAGCATGAACCTTTACAGGACCGACATGCAGGTAGACAAACTACATAGCTTACAAGTGAAAATTAAATTACGGTGTTAAACATGCAAAACTCATGGTCAGATTATGAGCCATATTGCAACAGAAATACAGATCGTCTTTGATTACACAGGGCTGTTTAACATGAACCTCCTCCTAGCTGTGTGATCATGCAAAGCCTCGTGATTAAACACTTAATCACTTTCACAGTTTGTCTCTGTGAAAGTGAACTCACAAAAAACGGCTCCTGATTCACTTCCAAAAAGAATTTTTTCTTGTTTACTTTTCTCCCCTGTTCACATCGTTCAAAGGAGTGTAAAATGACCTCCTCAACCTATTAAATCAAATTTCAGGCCAGAGAGGAACCACAACACCTCATAAAAGAGCCCGCAAAGCCTTATAAGCCTTATAACAAGTTACAGACATGTATTCCTGACACTTCGACTCGCACAACGCAGAAAAGGAGGCAAGAACATGCACATACGGTTCTTGGAGCAGACGTGGTGCATGGCCCAGACCGCCCACAGCTGCACTTCGCAAGATGTGTTGCACCGAAGCAACGGGAAGAATGGGTTGAACGACCTGAAACCACGAGATCGAAGAGCCTTTACCTCACCGAAATAGGGAACAAGCATCGTCACCGCATCACCGACACCCAACACGGCGAGAAATGCAATCGTACACTTCTTGTGGGAACTTGATAAAGTATAATAAAATGGGTTGCCTGAAAATCAAGATGCATGAAAACAAGCATACTTGGTGACAAATTCTTAATCGAAACAACAGCACAAATCGAACAGAGGTAATCTTGGAAAGTAAAAAATATGCTCATTAGAGAAATTGTTGAGGTGGCCCACACTTCTCATTTGGCAGAGGCATTCATCAGCATGTATTTCGTTGACTTGCCCAAAAATGAAGCTGATTATATTTTCTATGCAAATGCTCTTCAGGATAGTGTTTTTTTTTTTCATTGTCAATTTCGTTTCTTGTTAGCATTCATGTGCAGTGGTTGTCGCATGCTCTTGTGAGCAGCACAAATTGTCACTACATATATGTGTATTTCCCTAACTAAACATCTGTTTAAAGTCGGCACTTGTCCATGTTAGCTCTCTTTTCGTCCATTCGTTGTTGTTTTTTTTGTCACGGTGTCGAAATTTGTGACATGCATATGAAGTTATACTGCATTGCATAGCACATTCTGCAGCGAAACGTCCCTCTACACCCCAATGCACTGCCGTGAAAAGTGATTCATTCTACAACACTGCAAGAGCATGTCAACAAATGCAAGATATTATTCTTTACAATAAGTGTAAAAGTGTTTTTGTGGAAGTTACAAACAGAATCTGCCATCTCCTCACTTACGGGAGCGTTCTTAGTTCATTTAAGGGGCACTGCACTTGAACACTTTTCTTGTAAACCAATGATCAACTTTTATGAAACTTGCAGAGTATTTTCTCCAACTGCTTAAATTATGCAATTCTTTTTCACACAATGGGCAGTATTTTAGATAAACATTTTGTGGGCCTTCTGGGGAGTAAATTGCTTACAAAATTGAAAGATGAAGTAAATCAGCACGTTACAATAACCTAGAATTGGAAATGTATGTAGTGAACCAAGAAATTAAAGTTTCAAACCCATTTGAACAAACGTTACAGTATGTTGAACATTCATAAACAAAATTCGAGCTTGACGTCAACTCACTTGCAATGTTCAACATATAAACTAAAATATAAAGCTAATAAACTCAAACCTTGATGTAATAAACCCAGATAGAACAAAACATCATTTATAACGAAGTGAATGAAAAATAGCCATGCAATAAATGTAATGCTAGAAATAAACTTTTATAACGAATTTTTTTATATAACGAATTTATTTTCGTGTAAGATGCAACTTTGTTACAATGAGGTTTGAGTGTACCTAAATCATTTCCATGTTTGTACTAATCTAATCTGTTCTTGCATGCAGGCTTTCTTGAATTACCTTAGTTTCAAAATACAAGCAAAAGCTCCCTTTTGGCACTAGCATTATCACAATTTCCAGTGAAAATGTGACCAAGTTAATGTACAAGAACAGACTGCTACTATAATAGATTGGCCGCAAAAGTATTAAAACAATGTTATTCCAGAAATCCTAACCCTGGGTTTTTCCCTGACCTACTCTGCTCCCTTCTTGTCTCTTATTTAAGGTTACACCTACCATTTTCCTTTCCATCACTCGCTGCGTCGTCCTCAATTTAAGCTGAACCGTTTTTGTAAGCCTCCAAGTTTCTGCTCCATAGGTAAGTACAGGCAAGATGCAGCTGTTATATACCTTTCTCTTGAGAGATAGTGGCACTATGCCATTCACAATATGAGAATGCTTGCTGAATGTGCTCTACCCCATCCTAATTTTTCTAGTTACTTCAATCTTGTGGTTCAGCTTCACGGTTATTACCGGTCTGTGATGTGATTGCGCGCGTTTAAAAAGTGCGCCACTCCATCAGCCAGAAGAAGATGAAGATAACGCTCGGTTGTGGCACGTGTGGGCGTGAAAATTTTGCTTCAATGAGGTCCTTCCACGGAGATTTCAAGGCCCAATGGCTGGGTACCACGAAAGTACAGAATCTCCAATCGGGACGAGACAAGTGGGCCAGAGCGGCAGGAGAAGCCTGAGCAGAGCAGATCAAGGGTAGTTCAAGAAGACGGGGCAAGCGGAAGGTCGTCACCGGACCGGGCGCTGAAGATGGGCCGTCGGGCGTCAGACCCGAGCCTGCAGGACTTCGACCGGCCGGGGCCTCCTGCTGTCGTGTTCCCGCTCGAGAGCACCGTGGCCATCCGGTCCTGAACTCCTTCCTAGGACCGGCGGACTTTGATTTCAACAGGCGAGCAACAGCCGTCGGGCTACGGGCCTGAGCTGTGCGCCCAGCTGCTTGGCCAGGTTGACCCTGGTTCGCTGACGCGTCGCCACCAGCCTGCGTTCTCTCGTCACCGACGGTTCCACAGTCCTAAAGCCAGGCAGACGTGGCCGAGTCGGGACAGAGTGAAGAAGGTGGCCAGGGCGCGGGAGTGGCGGCCAGCAGAGCTCCTGCATCGAGGTCCCAGCGGGCTCCCACCTGGACACTAAGCTTCTTCTCGTCACCTGACGTGGGCCAGGCTTGTTCTGGTCTTCTGGCGTTGGCCAAGAAACGTCTCCGGCTTCGTGTGCGAGCTGCGGTTGCCGAACGCCGAAAGGTCACTGACTTCGACCAGCCCGACGCATCCTGCCGTGCCAGTCAACCACGTGAGCGTCTCAAGCTAATCACCATTCTTTACCTACTGCGCAAGTGCGTCTTCACCATTACTCGGTCGCATCAGTTGCAAGCCCCGCATCCCCGCTGTCGTCGTTTACGTGAGTGCGTCCATGCATTGGTAGCACAGCTTTCGCTGCAAGCACCTCTTCCAGCTATGTCGTGACAAAGTTTATTTTGAACTGAACATTTATGTAATGCACTGTTCACGTCTTTAGCCGTTTGGTCTTTTTGCCAACCTCTTTCTAGTTATGTATGCTTTGTTCTTTGTCTGCTATTTGTTATTTAGGGGTTTGTAAATATATTGACTGTTGGAGATTTGGGTGGGAGCAAATGGTCTCGTCAGCTCATTTCCCGATGATGGTTATGTCGTCGGTGGTTTTTGCTTTTACACGAACCTACACGAGTGCATGCCCGTTAAACGGCCTCGTGACAAATTGGCGTCCGCGACAGGACGAGACCATTTTTACCACTTACCTCTCCACACTAGAACAGGAACATGAGTAGGGCAGACCTAGAGGAGTCGGCAAGACGCATGGGTCTAAAGGCGATGAAATGGAGGCTTGATGTGGGGAACGTGAGAGGCGCATTCGCAAAGAGAGGGAGGAGGAAATGGAGTTTGAAAGAGAGATGAGAAAGAAGGAAAATGAAATTGAAGAGCTAAGGCAAAAGGAGGAAATGGAGTTTAAAAGAAAGCTGAGAAAGAAGGAAATTGAAGAGCTAAGGCAAAAGACGTTTCAGTTGCGGCTGAAACTGGCAGAAGCCGAAGCAAGAGTACTACAAGGTAGAGACTGGCGAGCGGAATTTTCGTATTTGAGCTCCAAAAAGCGGGTAATCGACATGTGCTTTGATAGTAGGACCTTTATTAGCAATTTCGACGGCAGACTTGGAACGTTTGTGATGAAGGTTTAGGTGCAGGTTCCCTACAAGTGAACGGCAGAGTCGAAGGGAAGGGTGATGGCGAGAACAGTCGAGGTTTGGTGACCGTGATCAATGCGGCTTCGCAGGAAGTTTCAGAGAAGGGACAGTCAAGTTCCTTATATATCCATGTGGCTACACGAACTGGTGCAACCAAATCCACAGTTTTAGAAGGGGTATGGAGTCCTCTAGACAACCCTGACGGAAGGGCAGTTGATGTTCGCGTAGAGTGCACATCCAAAAACCAAGGAGCAGTCTCTAAAAGAGATGCGATTCTTCCAGTGCACGAAGTAAGACAAGTGACATTGCAAGGAGCGTATACCTTGTACGTAACTCTGAGGCAGTAGCCGCAGAGTCATCCTGCGTAACACTGTCAGATGTAAGCAGTGGCACAGGCGTGGTCGAGAAACATACAGTTATCTCGCCTGAACATGGTGCAATGATTGCGTCATGTCAAAGTAAAGAGCATAGCATTCCGTGCGAAGAGCAGGAACCGACTACGAAATCATTCAGTTTGGAAAATAAAAAGAAGTTGTATGAAGGAGCATGTGACCTGTGTGCAAGCCAAGTAGAAAACTCAGAGGGAGTTGTAGCAGTGTCTGTCTGCATGTCTCCAGCTGTAGTGACAGATGCCGTTGACGGGGCTGATGATCATGTGGACAAAATTCCGAGGCAGAACTACAGGCATATTTGTGATCGAAAATGCTGCAAGATTTTCGCTTTCCATTCAGACGAAAAAAAAAAACAATTCTGTTTGCCTTGTGTGGGACGCTATGAGCTGAGAGCTCAGTTCAAATAACCGGCCGCTACATCTAGATTTAGACGACTTGCACAAGGACTTACATTGGTTGTAAATATGCTGTGTTTAAAACTTTATTTCACAAGGAGTGTGATTTTCTTAGTTTTGGGCAGGACACGCCATAGCTTGGCTGTGAACTCTGCACTGGGCTTTAAGGAAATTCGGTCCAAACGCACAAGGTATAATAAGTGGATTGATTGCAAGATGGCAGTGAACGTTGGACAGCATATGTGTTGTGTGTGGTGAAACGCGCACTTATCTGCAGTTTTTTCATTACGGGAAAAAACTTTTCGAAAGGGGGGCTTTGTGATGTGATTGCGCGCGTTTAAAAAGTGCGCCACTCCATCAGCCAGAAGAAGATGAAGATAACGCTCGGTTGTGGCACGTGTGGGCGTGAAAATTTTGCTTCAATGAGGTCCTTCCACGGAGATTTCAAGGCCCAATGGCTGGGTACCACGAAAGTACAGAATCTCCAATCGGGACGAGACAAGTGGGCCAGAGCGGCAGGAGAAGCCTGAGCAGAGCAGATCAAGGGTAGTTCAAGAAGACGGGGCAAGCGGAAGGTCGTCACCGGACCGGGCGCTGAAGATGGGCCGTCGGGCGTCAGACCCGAGCCTGCAGGACTTCGACCGGCCGGGGCCTCCTGCTGTCGTGTTCCCGCTCGAGAGCACCGTGGCCATCCGGTCCTGAACTCCTTCCTAGGACCGGCGGACTTTGATTTCAACAGGCGAGCAACAGCCGTCGGGCTACGGGCCTGAGCTGTGCGCCCAGCTGCTTGGCCAGGTTGACCCTGGTTCGCTGACGCGTCGCCACCAGCCTGCGTTCTCTCGTCACCGACGGTTCCACAGTCCTAAAGCCAGGCAGACGTGGCCGAGTCGGGACAGAGTGAAGAAGGTGGCCAGGGCGCGGGAGTGGCGGCCAGCAGAGCTCCTGCATCGAGGTCCCAGCGGGCTCCCACCTGGACACTAAGCTTCTTCTCGTCACCTGACGTGGGCCAGGCTTGTTCTGGTCTTCTGGCGTTGGCCAAGAAACGTCTCCGGCTTCGTGTGCGAGCTGCGGTTGCCGAACGCCGAAAGGTCACTGACTTCGACCAGCCCGACGCATCCTGCCGTGCCAGTCAACCACGTGAGCGTCTCAAGCTAATCACCATTCTTTACCTACTGCGCAAGTGCGTCTTCACCATTACTCGGTCGCATCAGTTGCAAGCCCCGCATCCCCGCTGTCGTCGTTTACGTGAGTGCGTCCATGCATTGGTAGCACAGCTTTCGCTGCAAGCACCTCTTCCAGCTATGTCGTGACAAAGTTTATTTTGAACTGAACATTTATGTAATGCACTGTTCACGTCTTTAGCCGTTTGGTCTTTTTGCCAACCTCTTTCTAGTTATGTATGCTTTGTTCTTTGTCTGCTATTTGTTATTTAGGGGTTTGTAAATATATTGACTGTTGGAGATTTGGGTGGGAGCAAATGGTCTCGTCAGCTCATTTCCCGATGATGGTTATGTCGTCGGTGGTTTTTGCTTTTACACGAACCTACACGAGTGCATGCCCGTTAAACGGCCTCGTGACACGGTCCTAAGTAGACATAGTCTTTTACAACTTCTAGAGCACTATTACCTATCTCGAAGCACTGTTCTCGTCCAAGGTTGTTGTACATTACTTTCGTTTTCTGCAGATTACGTTTAAGACCTACCTTTCTGCTCTCCTTGTCTAACTCCGTAATCATGAGTTTCAATTCGTTCCCTGAATTACTCAGCAATGCAACGTCCTCAACGAAGCACAGGTTACCAAGGTACTCTGCATTAACTCCTATCCCTTACTCTTCCCATACTAGGCCTCTGAACGTGCATATATATATACCCATAGAGGGTATATATGTGTATTTAAATGTAGGAGTGTCAGTCAGTGCCGCCTGCTGCCTATAAGGTCAAAGGTCGCAGGTTCACTCCTTGCTGGCGGTAAGTTATCTTTTCGTCCACTTTTCTTTCTTCACATTTACATTACAACTACTTCTAATAATATTCCCTATACTTCTCTAGGTATCACTGTCTATTCATTCTCATTAAAACATAAGATGGCATCACTGCCAATATGGCACATACCGATTCCCGACTGTACAACATTATCGGAAAAGGACTGAAGAAAAGCCATAACAAGCCTAAATTTCCAAGGCCAGGAGATATGCACAACAATTTTTTTTCATGCTTGTGCACCGAGAAAAGCGTTGCAAGAAAAAAGTAGCAATCGCAGTCATTCACATGCGCTGTGAAATCCATTTCACATCTTTTTTTCATACTAATCTAGAGATGGGAGCACTTCTGTTATATTAAGCGCACATAATTAAAGGGATTATCGGGCAGTGTTCCATTCTCAACTGGGTCTCTTGTTCCCACAATAAAAAAATGCTAATCGGTATGTGCCAAATATGCCAGACATTAGAGCATCAACATTATTCTAAGATAAAGCGAATCCACACAGTATTAGAGTTCCCATTTAACAAATTTTGTAGCAAGCCTCACAAACAGGGAGAAGTGCTACCCAGCCTCCACAACTACGGGCTGTGATCTTTCAAATTGGGATGGAGCTGCTCACCTGTAGGCCACCATTTCAGTTTCCGGGCTCTTCCAGCCTTGAACCACTTCACCCTGTAACAGACACAAGACAATCTAGATAGATTCTGCCCAAAAATCACGCTGTCAAAGCAGGATAAATTTTGTACAGTGTGCAACAGGTGTCGTTTATTTAATGGGACACTAAAAACAAACATTAAATCGATGTTGATTGCTGAAATAGTGATTCAGAAACCTTATATTGCTAGTTTTGTATTAAGGAAGTGCTTATTTTGATATAATATCAAGTTTTAGAAGCTCGCACTGTGTTAGGGCACTTCAAAAACCCCTGAAAGCCGTCTGTCTCACGTCAATGTTGCAGTGCACAACGTTGTCCGGCTTTACTGCGCTGCCACCGACACTAGTAGCAGCACAGCGAAAGTAGCCAAAAAATTTTCTGCCATGGCCTCCGAGATGGCAGGCGTGCTTGGTTCAATTGAGCTCCAATAGATGGCACCAGCTGTCCAGTTTAACCAGGCGAAAATGGAACTTTTGAACCACTCGCACCATTCCCCATAGTAACCAGCAGCAGTTCTTTTTTCTATAACTCAAACAAAAACAAACAAGCAGCCTTTTATTACGCCCCTTCATGCACAGAAGGTTCTCTTCTTTATCGCATTACTATTGGTTAACTGTAGTCTTCTTTCTCCTTCTTTCTTCCTTCATTTCCTCTATGCAAGAAGCAGGCAGGCGTTGTGCTCCTATAGGTGGCAGATGTGAGCGTGTTCCCTCCCTATTTACTCTATATTCGTGGTTTTCTATGTACTCTGACCAAATATTATTAATAATAATAATAATAATATTAATAATTGTGCTCGGTCTCTCACCGAATTGGAATCCGTTCCAAAACATCCCACTCATGGGGCCCGTCAAGAGATACATTTAGCTTAATTTCTCGCTAAGTAGAGAACTGCCGTTGATAATACTAGTGCCGTTTTAGACGTCATAAATTGAGCTTTCACTATGACATAAACTATTTACCTTTAGCGTCCCTTTAATACTGCTGCCTAGTCGTCATATACTCTCCTCCGGGGCAGTGTGTACGATTGTACACATCAACTTTCGAGGTGCTTCACGCCACAGAGTGTTTCTTCATATGGCTTAAAATGCAGTGTGCATATTTGTACAGCCTTTTTGAGTGGATGAATAGCAGTCAATCATTTTTATCGTGCTGTGTACTGCTGCAGTAATGACTTTTCTGGAGGCACTACCATGATTGGCGATCGTTTGATGGGCTGCTCTCCAGGACCAAGGGCATTATTAGATGCGAAGCAGCTCTTTGATTAGCCTGTGTAACGCTGTCCGTCCGTGTCTTCGTGCCAACAAACCGCACCGCGCTTCCCTCGCCGCAGGTGTTGGGGCAATGCCAAGTAGGTGAAGCCTTGCCTCAAAGTGCACGGTGACATCACTCTCTCCCTCGCCTGTCGCGCGCTCTCCACATGTAATCTCTCTCTCGCTTTTCCCTCTCCACTGCTCGCAATGTTTGAGGGCACATCGATTGAACACTTTTTCGGCTCATTTGTCAGCGATGGAGAGGACACCGGAAAGCAAAGCTTTTTCGCCCGCCGAAACATGCGCCGAAGCGATTTGGTCTAACCTGGCCGTCGCTGACGTTTCGGGTTTCAAGTGCGCCAGACTTTGGATCCTAAACTCACCAGCTCCTTGAGCATGTCCTTGAGGCTGACGCATTCTACATTCCAGTGCTCGGGCCCGTCACTCGCCAGGTGTGCCACGATGCCAGCTGCAAAGTAGCTCACGTCGATCTGGGTCGAGTGCAACAAGTTCCTGCATTTAAAATAAACACAAAAAACTTTTCACCTTTGCATAACTCGTTCAAAAACACCTGTTCATTTTGCTTATAACTTTGGCTCATGATAACTAATGAAATGTCTTCTAATTTACACATGGACAATGTATGTTCTGCCTTTCACTGTGTTTTATAAAACATAAACTTAGAAATTCTCCTTGTAGCATAAAACTACACAAAGGTACTTTACGTACATGAGACATTTACGTACAGGTGCCCCTTTACTAAATTTAACATCAAAAACTTGAAGCAGTACAAAAAGGCTGTTAGGCTTGCTCATTCTAAATTTAAAATTACAGACTCACTGACTGAACTCATGACTACTAACAACATTGAAACACTTGCATTACGACGATAAAAGAACCACCATAACTTTCTCTATCTTCTTGTTAATCTGGGTGCATATCTGTCTTCTTTATCCACTAGGCATCCATACCATCATCATGCCCATTCTTTAACCTCATATTTTGTCCTGTTATCTGTTATGCATTCTGATAGTATGTGTTTTTTGTTTATATTCTGCCTCTTGTAACTGCCCTGCTTGGACCAGTTCTTGGTCTGCGTTTGCAGTATTCAATAATTAAATAAAATAAAATAAATCACATTTGTAGCACATTCTTCATTATATGCATTTTTAATAATTATCAATGCATTCGTCGAAGTGCACTGTTCAAAATTGTAAAAAAAAAATCAACTTCCCCAAACATGGTTTCATGTATTGCTGACCAGACTCATTCTGTACAGAGAAAATTACACCAGTTTAAAGGAAGCCTTAAGGGGAAGGTTCAGTTGAGCCACAATATAACAAAGCAGTATGGACATGATAAATTAACTCGTTATAATATCCAATAATAATTTTACCTGTACAGATATAAATCAGCACAAAGAAAATGACAACCTCGCTTACATGAAGATCCTATATACTATAAAAACGAATTATGCTAGGCTTTAAAGCCATTATAAACGAGATTATCTTTATCCGTCTCCTAGTAGCACTTAAGCTAGGCACACAAAAAGATGAGAAGGTGCTTTAACAACAGAACAAAGTTCATTTTACAAAGCAGGCCTGCATTCGCATTTATCCTTTCCAACTGTTTCCTTTTTATAGCCGATGTCACAGCGCTGTTATACAAACAATAAATGTGATTGTAATGAAATGTGGCCAGCCAAAGTTCATATTTAAAGTCGACGTCCGATTTCCCGGACCCTCAAGGGACCGCGAAAATGTCCGGAAAATTGGGCAGTCTGGAAAAACGAATGCACGTGAAAACGCACCTTTTTTTTGTAGGTTATTTTGCTGACGAAGAGGGTAACGGCCGGAGTACAAGATTCCCATTGCAATTCAACCAATGCATCGTTTAGGTGGCTCTGAAAAGAACCGTTTATAAAAAAAATCCGCAGGCCAGAGCTACCTCATAGGTCAGCACTTGGGTGCAAAGAAGTCACCTATTTTCTTTAGTATGGCGTTCCGCTTGCCCGCGATGAAGTCTTCCTCGCTTTCAGTCAACGTCATGTTGCCGCTAAACACCAATGACAGTTTAATCAGTGCTCGCGTCAACTCTGAGCTCATTGGTTGTGTAGGAGATGGCTCTTCATTCTCGGTGTCAGAGTCATTCGAATCCTCCGTAACGTGACGAATTATTTTGTTATCGGTCAAGCCTGCACATAGCTCGAGGTCTTAGCGTCGGCGAACTCCTTAAAGGCTATCCCACATGGAATCGACTTGCCGGCAGCGCGCAGTTCGTCGAAGGCAACATCCGCGGTGGCAGTTGGTCAGCCACGCTGTCCACTTGAGGCGAGACGGCCGTCTCGGCGTCAAGTCTGAAGCCCGCGTGGCTAAAACAATTCCACAGAGTCTCTTGCGTAACTGCCTTCCACGATTCTGATAGCATGCCGACGGCAGACCTGAGGTTGACAGCGTAGCTTTTCTCGTTGCCAAATCAGGGCACCATGCAGCTGAGCACGCATGATTTGTAATGGTGCTTCAAGTTCCAAATCACGCCTTGGTCCATCGGCTACAGGATTGCTGTGGTGTTCGACGGCAGAAATTCAATCTGTATAGCTTTTAGGTCCTTGTTGTAGCCATGCACAGCGCAGTTATCCACAAACAGCAGAACTCTTCAATTTTGCTGCTCGAACCATCTGTCCAGCTTGTGCACGTACGCTTCGAATAACTGCTGCGTTACCCACGCTTTCTTGTTAACTTCATAGAGAACAGAGTCACTGCCCCCTTAAAACATCGAACAGAGTCACTGCCCCCTTAAAACATCTTCGATGCTTCGACTTGCCTATTACTAGTAATGGAAGCTTCTCGCTGCTTGACATGTTGCTGCCAACGAGGACAATGAGCCGCTCCCTGCTGTGCTTGCTGCCGTGGCAGGGGTCACCAGAAAATGCAAGCCTTTTCTCTGGCAGCAGCTTGTAGAACAGTCCAGTTTCATCGCAGTTGAAAATATCATTAGGTGGAAACTGCTGAAGCAAGGGCTGCAGCTTTTCATCCCGATATTCAGCGACAACGGAATCGTCGACGGCACCGCTTCCCCGCACATCTTCCTTCAAGTCATTGCAGCTCTTGAAATTGCGAAGCCATCATCCATCGCTGAACTTAAAGTCCTTCATGCCCATCTGAAGCACCAAAACCTCCACGTTTTGCTTCAGGATGTCACCTGACACCGGGATTTTCTTGGCCATCATGGCACTAAGCCACATGACGAGCGCTTCCTCGAGCTTCAGGTAAACGCCCTGGCTTCTTTCCCGCCCCGGTTGATTTGGCAGCCACTTCCAAGATCTTCGCCTTGTTTTTGATGAAGTCTGAAACAGTTCGCTTCGAAATTCCGAGCTCCCTCCCCACCTCTGCCTGCCTCCGGCTGCGTTAGACCAGTTCAATGATGGTGGCTGTCTTCTCCATAGTGAGCCTACGAGGGGACTTTGTGCGCTTTGAAGGCACGGATGAAGACGAAGGAGCAGTCGGTTCCATCGCTGTAAACGGCAAATTCGCTCGACCAAAAGCGCAGTGCGACACAGCTAGGACATCAGTGGATGCTGAAGGTGAGGAAATGTGAAGATAGCGCGTAGCAGAAAACGATCGACCGCAGACATGACCGCAGAGCTGAGAAAACAACACGTGAACGAACACAGCAAGGTTTGGCTTGGCTAAGCTACTAAGCTACGGCTGCCAACGGATCGACACAAGCGGTTTCGAGGTTACGGCAGCCGCGGCGTGGTGCCGTAACCTTGAAACCGCTTGTGTCGATCCGTTGGCAGCCGTAGCTTAGTAGCTTAGTGATGCTGACCATACCTGCGATGCGAGTATGGCGGGTTAGAGAATATGAAAACAACCAAATTACGGTATCGGTGATGACTTTGGGTCGGCAGTTAACAGTAAAAAGTCCGGGAAATCGGATGCCGAAGGCTATAAGCGTCCGGAATTTCAGATTTTTTTATTACATTGACTCTATGGGGAACTTGACGGTGCCACAGATGAGTCCGGGAAATCGGGCATGTCCAGAATTTTAAGCTTCCGGGAAATCGAACGTCGACTGTAGTTCACACCAAAAATCGCCACTATACCAGTGTTTATTAAAATGAGTTTCATCGATAGCTACCATTCCGCACTTCAAATTCACATGAATGGCTAATTGCCCCGTTTATACAACCTTCGAATAGGTTTGAATACATTTTCTTACATTTGAAAACAAGAGCTGAATTATAACAAGTGTGAGAAGTATAATCTTAATTTAGGGTCTCTATAGTTTCACAGAGATTGTCTAATCACTGTTAAAAAAACTAAAATCCGAAATAAGCATCAGTTCTGGAAACTGCATTTGTTCGACTTATGCACCTGAAGCACGTAAATTTAGCATATGTGAGCTTACAGTTTCCACAAAATTATGATACTATTACATTGAGAGCATGCCAACACCCTGAAGATCGCAGGGCATTCAAGCTAGGAAAAGAGGGCGCACAGCAACTAGTTAAGACCAACTGCTCGCAACAACCAATGACATAATGCATCTACCAACATCACATCACACTAACATTTCCAGCAAGTGAGCGACTGACACCGATGTTCAAGCACGCAGTCACCAGTCGGCGTTCTTGTGGCCTACGTACGAGACCACGCTGTTTTCTAATAATGTTAATTGAGGGGGCACATCCCAAAACCAGAGACTCTGTAGTAAAGGGCTCTGGAAACTTTTACCATTTGGGGTTCTTTAACGTGCACCTATATCTAAGTATGTGGGCCTCGAGCATTTTCACCTCAATACGACTTTCAGCGTAAGACAATGGTAGCTAGACGATTTAGTTTTTCACCTTCATAGCGTAATACAGGCTAGTAACACCACAAGTATTACACGAGCGCCGGTGAGATTTGCTTCAAGTTCTGTACTCCTACCAAGACCAGTGGAGCATTGACATAACAGATAAAATGACTGCAACCTATGGTGACCCCGCTACTAACTGCAGCGGACGATCACCGCGGGTTCACGCTTAGCGAGCCACAGGGCCGCTACTCCGTTTACTCGCGTGTAGCGCACAGCTCCGCGCGCGCTCAACTATAAGGCGTTTAGCGCGGCGCGGCAAATAGACAGTGTTCTAATGCAAAAATACACAACACTTTATTGCCTCTGGCGGCACCCCGAACAACAGTACAACGTCCGCTCCCGGGACGCGGGTAGCAAAGGCACCCGCACGCGGACGTTCACAATAAGGGGAAAACCGCGAGCACGTCGCAGCTCACAATGGCGAGCTTTGACACGCCGGTCGGGAAAAGGTCCCTCGCGGCTATGCTGCGCACTCTCACGATGGCCAATGGGCCTGGTCGCGAGCGTTAGGGCTAACCTCGTACGCGTAGGCCTACGGCAAGTGCGGCTCGTTGTGGTACGACCACTTCAAGCACTAGGCACCGCTGTGGGCTTAGCGTACGCTACCGAAGCTAGCACTCGAGTAAACACGCCTGCCGAGGTGCCCAAGGCCCCCCCAGGCAGGCTACAGTCCGGCGATTCCCAAAGGGGACGCGGACGAAGGAAAACACGTGCTTACCCGGCGCCGACCACGGAGAAGAGGGCGCTCCCTCGGCGCGCGCGTACCACGTGCCGTGCCCGCACGTGGCGCCATCTATCGCCACGCGTCGTTATCAGAGCAGGAAAAGCAAAAGGGTGTGGCCGTGCAGCGGAATGCCCGCGAAATGGTCGCAGGCGCGCCTCAGATCCCCACATCCTCCTCTCCTTAATTCACCCTATATACTGGTCTGCAAAGGCAGCCGGTCGTCGCCCATGCATACAAAGGCGTCATGCAATGGGCAACAGCTAGCCTCAGCCTCGCTCTGCAACTGCTGCTGAAGAAAAAAAATAAAACAACACAAGAATACACTTGAGAAATACAATGGCTCCGCGGAAGAGGGGTAACCGGAGTTCATGATGCTCACGCAAGAGCGCGTCCACGGCTCGGAGGGGCAGCGTCACGTAATGTTTGACTTGGGTGACTGCGTGGGTGCGAGAGTGCAAGGGGAGGGTTCTGGTTGAGGCCCTCATGCGAGGAACGGGATCACCTTCGTCTCGTCGATGTTGACGACAGCCGTGCGAGTCCGACGAACGCCGCCTCGGTGGAGGTTCGGATGAACCTCGCAGCGACAGCCGGCCCTTCTGCTGGAATAATGGTCGCCAAATCCACTGGCTGCGAGGCGTCCTGCGGCGTCGGTCGAGTCGTGCACAGCGTCTGCGACAGCTGGCCTCGTGCAGGAGCCTTGATAGAAAGGCCAGCAGAGCTTATCAGCGACGGTCGGGAGCAGGGCGCAACCAGGCTGCCTAACGACCGCAGGCCTCCGAACACCTCCAGAGTGCAAGGGTGGTGTAGGGGTCGGTGACTTCTTAAGTTGTTGCCACACGCACACACACATGCACACACACCTCCGATGGTCGAGTCTCTCCAAACGCGCACCGCAAAGGAAGTGCAGAGTGTCCTTTGTCCCTCTCCCCACGCTAAAGCACCAATTCACAATCCCCTCCTCCAGCGAGAAGAAGAAAAAAGAAAACACGGAAAAAACATCAAGTAAACAACAACACTCAAATGACAATCAGCAGCAGTAACTGAGCGGAACCGACTTCTTTGCACGCACTGGCTGTAAAGAAGTTTGCTAACTGAGACTAGACAGTATAAATGAGGGCCTTCGGTTGCGGAAATAGGCCCGCCGTCCGGCACGAAATCACTAAGGTGACTGCTTCCTCAGATTATACCAGTGCGTGGTCCGAATGCGGTCCGCCGCGCCGGGTGTGCGCCGTTGCTTGCGCGAAGAGCCACTGGGCGCTGGTGCAGGCTCGTCAGACCTTGACGCAAAGGCTTTCAGGTCTGCGATGTGGGCACGGCTGAGTTTTCCCGAAAGCGGGTCCTTCAGCAAGTACGCGATGGAGTCGAAGCTTTCTCCACTCGGTACGGACCAAGCCACTTTGGAGCAAGCGAAGTTGAGAAACCCTTGCTCGCGTTGCTAAGAGCGTGGTTGCGCTTCAGGACAAGGTCACCTACTTTAAATGAAAGGTGGCGACGTTTTCGGTCGTACTGGGCCTTTTGCTCGGCCCTGGCCGATGCCAAACTCTGCCTCGCTCTACTGAGAGCTCCACAAAGCCTGTCCCGAAGTGTGGAAGCGTAAGTAAAACAGTCTGCCGGTTCTTCCTCGTCTCCGAGCTGGCATTGCATGACACTGGTCACCGAATTTGCCAACTCCCTTCCGAAATTAAGGAAGGCGGGAGAGAAACCAGTAGAGCGGCTCTCGGATGTTCGGATTGCAAACGCGAGTTCACTCAAATGGTCTGCCCAGTCCTTTTGACATTCGGCAAAGGCCGCCAACATCGGTTTGAGCGTACGATTGGTTCGCTCCGTCGAATTGGACTGGGGATGGTAGGGCGAAGTGGTGCAGTGATCTATTCCTAGGGAACGGCACGTATCACCAAACACCTGAGCGGTGAAATACGACGCATTGTCCGTGATCAATCTTTTCGGAAAGCCGAACCAACAAAACACTTCCTGTAGCCTCTCTAGCACCGCTCGCGCTGTCACTTTCCGCAGCCGAAACAGCTCCACCCATTTGGAAAAATGATCAACAACTACCATCAGATGTATGAACCCCTGCTTACTCTTGGGGGACGGCCCCATTAGATCGCAAGTGGCTACTTGCCACGGACGCTCACTGACAATCGGTTTCATCAAGCCGGGCGGCTTGCCACCCTTGATTTCACCGTTTGACAGACGTGGCAGGAACGGCAATAGCGAAAAATGTCACGCTTCATGCCAAGCCAAGTCACAACCTTGCTCAGTTTCGCAAAAACTTTAGAGCCACTCAGGTGACCGGCAATGGGCTCATCGTGAGAGGCTCGCAACAGTGCGCCTTTCAGACTTTTGGGCACAACCACCTTAAACAGGTCCACTGACTCCTCATCGGTGGCTATGTATTTCAGCAGGAGTCCATCATGGTCTAGCAAGTATGTATCCGCGGGGGACCCAGCGACACACGCCGGTTCCCGTCCCCCTGCGCCCGTCGCACTATCAGCAGCGTCTCGGCGCTCGTCTCTCTGAGACCGTCGCTCAACTCGCGACAAAACGGATCATCTTGCTGGGCCTTCAGTAACTCTTGTCTGCTGAAAGCGATTCCCATTCTCCCAAAGGGAAGCTTGGTTTCGTTCCCACTCAGGACTGCAGCCATCGCCTCCGCTCGCATTGGCGTCACGGGTTCGCTTCCCCTTCGCTCCCCCTCTCGCCCGCTTCGCGGCGTACTGCTTGCCTGGCCCGTGGAAAGGGTTTGCTTGTCGGCGCACTCTCCCTTTTCTCCACTTGGCGGCTCCGCCGCCGTTCTGCCCGCGCCGCTTGCTTGCGCAAAGGTACCGCTAGCGGTTGTCGCACCGGGATTCAGGCTCCTGGTAGACACTGGGGCACGAGATAGCGCGTCAGCTACCACGTTAGTGCTCCCCTTCTGATACTGCACTGAAAAGTCATAATGCTGTATTAGGAGAGCCCAGCGCGCTAGCCTGCCTGCAGGCTCACGGAGCTGCATCAGCCAGCTAAGCGCGCTGTGATCTGTTTGCACCACAAATTTTGTCCCATCAAGGTAGACATCAAACTTCCGCAGTGAAAACACGATGGCGAGACACTCCCTCTCGGTCACGGAATAATTCCTTTCTGCGGGTATCAATGAGCGGCTGGCAAAGGCCAGCGGCTGCAACACACCATCGTATTCCTGTAGGAGAACTGCTCCTAATCCCAGATCGCTTGCGTCAGTCTGGACAACAAACGGTCTGGTCAGGTCGGGGAGCTTGAGCTGCGCCGTCTCCACAATAGCGCTAGAGAGACGGCAAAACGCCTCTTGCTGCTCAGGTCCCCATTGCCACTCATCTGACTTACCCAAGAGCTTGGTCAAGGGCGCCTGCACTCGGGCACAGGACGGAATGAACGACCGGTAAAAATTGGCCATTCCGAGAAAGCGGTGCAGGCCGCGTATGTGCTTGGGCGCGGGGAAATCGAGGATTGCTCGAAGTTTCTCCCGATCAGGCTCAACGGAGCCTTCGCCCAGCGTGAAGCCAAGTAACTGAACTCGGGTTTGCGCTAGTTGGGCCTTTGCGGGATTTAACGTCATCCCGGCGGCTCTCACCCTCTCGAGCACATCGGCAATGTGGGCCAAGTGTTCTTCGAAGGTTCGTGAATAAATCACGATGTCGTCGAGGTAGCACATGCAGTAAGACCACTTTGCTTCTCCGAGGACGCGGTCCATGAGTCTCTGAAAAGTCGCAGGAGCATTGCAAAGACCAAAGGGCGTACGAGTGAATTCAAATAACCCTCTGTGGGACGTGAACGCGGTCTTGCACCGGTCACGCTCATCCATCCGGACCTGTAGGTAACCTTTGGAGGCATCTAATGTGGTAAAATACCGCGCAGTGCCGAGGTTTCCTACGATGGAGCTAATCGTGGGGAGCGGATAGGCATCCTTACGAGTCACTCCGTTCAGACGGCGGTAGTCTACGCACAGGCGATGACTGCCATCTTTCTTAGGCACGAACTTAATTGGAGACGCCCAGGCGCTGGACGAACGGCGAACAATGCCAGCTGAAAGCATCTCGTCCAGCAAGCCGTCAATTACCTGCCTTTTGGCCTGGCTGACGGGCCTGGGGTTGCACTTCAAAGGAAGCGCGTCGCCAGTTTCGATCGAATGGCTCACCAAATCGGTACAGCCGGGTTGATCGGTGAAGAGCTCATCGTATTCGCGTAACAATGCCGACAGACGAGCCTTCTGTGTATCATTCAATTGAGTCGCACAGGCGATCAAAGGATGCGGAGCCTCTTCGTGTCGTGCCGCTCGATCCCGATGGGGATTTTGAGCCGACGAGTGCATAGCGCAGGGGCCTGCCCCCGAAGTTTGCACGTGACACGGTTTCGACGCTTCAACTGCACAGGCAACAGAAAGCGCCGGTGGGCTGATGAACGGCTTTAGCTCGGAAAAAGGTCCGTCGCGATAGCCTCCATTCGCAATGTCCACTACGATACCGGTTTTTCGGAGAAAGTCCCGGCCGAGAATCACAGGAACACTGAGCCCTGGAAGATGAACGAAATGCGCGCGTCTCATTCGGCCTCCCCATCTGACAGTCAACCTCGCGGCGCCCGCCGACTGGGCCACGCCTTTCGCGAGGGTGAATGTCGTTCGGCTGTCCCGCAAGCGCACCGAGCGCTTCTGCAAGTGGGACAACACCTCTTCGCCAAACAACGAAGCGCTTGCGCCCGTGTCCAGCAACGCCAGGAATTTGCGACCGACAATGGTGACCAAAATAAACGGCACGTGCGCACCAGACAGACTGCTTGCCCGATACGCAGAGGGGAGAAGCAAGGGTTCGGCCGCTCGTGCTTTCACGAACGGCCCACGCTCCCGTTTCGCTGCCTCACAGGAGGCACAAACGCGGAGCACTCCCTCGCTATGTGCCCTCGTTGATGGCAGCGGAAGCAGCGCACTCCATCGCGGTCCCTTTCCCGAGACGGAGCAGCTTCGAGCTGCCGGGGTCGGTTCGCCGCGTGATCAAAGGAACCGCTCTGACGACCGTTCCAGCGATGATGCGCTGGGTCGGATTTCGTCCCTGCTCGCGCACGTCGAGTTGCGATGCAGCACCGGCTGCACGCCTCCCGTACATGTAGGGATCTAAAGCTCGATCACTTATCTCCCACGTGCGCCCACCTGTAGCGGTAGCCGCAAAGGCAGCTCTGGCGGGTTGTTGCCGCTGAGGAAGGGCCATGGCCCCTCCCCACGCGCAGCGCGGTACGACGGCCTCGCTGGCTGGCGGTGGCGGGCGACAGGAACGCGCGGCGAGAATGTCGCCTTGGATGCGCTTTGCTTCGACGGCCAATTCCTCCAAATCACGGAAGCGACTGCCGCGCAGGTATGCCGAAAGGGTCGGGTGTGCCTGCCTAATCACCCGTTCGACGCGCTCCTCGTTCGAGGCTCTGGGCTCAGCGATAGAAAAAAGGTCTTCCATAGCGCGTACGTACTCCTGAAGCGACTCATCAGGAGCTTGTGTGCGGAGCTCGAGCTCGCGCCGCATCCTACTCTCGTAGTCAGCGGGTAAGAATTCGCGCAGGAAGGCCGCGTGGAAGTCATCGAGGGTTGCTACTCCGTGGCCGGAAAGCCGATGCCACCTGGCCGCCGTGTCAGCCAGTGCAGCCGGGACGACGCGTCCGAGCACTTCCTGGTCGTCTAGACCCATGGCTCTCTGATAACGTGTGAGGGAGTCCAGGTAATCTCTTGCACTTTGCAGATCACCATACCCACTGTAGGTCGGAACGGCCAACATGACAGCGGGATGAGGGCGTTTCGAAACAGCCGAAAGCGTTTGGACTGCCCCCGTGAGTGCCTGAATCATTTGGGCGGCATTTTGCAGCAGCGTCTGTGCACCCGCTTCAAAGGAAGCTGTTGGTGCATTAGCGGCACGGGCGAGCGATGGGGAACTGTCTCCCAGCTCGATAAGCGGCGCGGTTTCAAAATGAATACCGGCCGTCGCGACTTTGGGGAGCGCCTGTTTTTCACAGCCGACTCTTGGGGCAGCTTCACATGAAAATGCTAGGCCGCTTGCGGCTAGCGGTGCAGGCGCGTGCTCGAAATGAGCTTGGCTGCTAGGTTGCGTAGCAGCCAGCGGGCAAAATTCGGCAACCGCTGAGGCCGCGGTGCCGATCTACGCCCCTGAAGCTCCACTGAGAGCCGTTTCGGAGCGCTGTGACATGGAACTGCCATGCATTCCAAAGGGAGCAGTAGTAGTCCAATTTGCCCTTGTGCACTGTTCGGGTTGGGCTATGGCCCCAGACCCAAAACACGCTACCTCTCCAGTGGGAGCTGATACGTAGCGCCTCGTGTCATCCCGACTGGGGCTTGTGACAAGTGAGGGTGCGTGATTGTGATGCTCAAGGGGGGCACTGGCCCTGTTCTCGAGCAATGCGGTATCTGCTAAAAGCGTCAGCGGACAGAACTCACGCGGAGCAGACATAACGCGGGTAAACGCGGCGAGCCTGATTCGCAAAGGCGGGCTGACTCGGCTAAGACTAATCAAAGGCTTAATGAGCCTTTGATACTGCGTTGGGCGCCAGTATGGTGACCCCGCTACTAACTGCAGCGGACGATCACTGCTGGTTCACGCTTAGCGAGCAACAGGGCCGCTACTCCGTTTACTCGCGTGTAGCGCACCGCTCCGCGCGCGCTCAACTATAAGGCGTTTAGCGCGGCACGGCAAATAGACAGTGTTCTAATGCAAAAATACACAACACTTTATTGCCTCTGGCGGCACCCCGAACAACAGTACAACGTCCGCTCCCGGGACGCGGGTAGCAAAGGCACCCGCACGCGGACGTTCACAATAAGGGGAAAACCGCGAGCACGTCGCAGCTGGCAATGGCGAGCTTTGACACGCCGGTCGGGAAAAGGTCCCTCGCGGCTATGCTGCACACTTTCACGATGGCCAATGGGCTTGGTCGCGAGCGTTACGGCTAACCTCGTACGCGTAGGTCTACGGCAAGTGCGGCTCGTTGTGGTACGACCACTTCAAGCACTAGGCACCGCTGTGGGCTTACCGTACGCTACCGAAGCTAGCACTCGAGTAAACACGCCTGCCGAGGTGCCCAAGGCCACCCCAGGCAGGCTACAGTCCGGCGATTCCCAAAGGGGACGCGGACGAAGGAAAACACGTGCTTACCCGGCGCCGACGACGGAGAAAAGAGCGCTCCCTCGGCGCACGCGTACCGCCTGCCGTGCCCGCAGGTGGCGTTATCTATCGCCAAGCATCGTTATCAGAGCAGGAAAAGCAAAAGGGTGTGGCCGTGCGGCGGAATGCCCGCGAAATGGTCGCAGGCCCGCCTCAGATCCCCACAAACCTAACCTAACCTAACCCACCATTTTTGATTGTATCTGCCATCTCTTTCATTTCAGATCTTTCCACAATTCAAACGAGTCCCAATGCAGAAGCAAAGTTTTTTTAAATGAATTTACGTAAGGAGTTTCTCGCAATAACTTAGAGAATGCACTGCCACTGCGATGCTGTACTATGCACAGAAATCCTAGAAAGCATTAAATTTAGACTGTCATAGTTCACGAAAAAGCATGATCAGTGTCTGGCTGGCAGCGTTCCTTGGGTCACAATGACTCATTTTGTATTGAAGCAGCATTTAAGCTGCTTCAGTACAACACAAGCGAACGAGATTCGTTTATGAGTTTTAGTCTTGGGAAAGCTGGATTTGCACAGCTGAATCTACATTTTAGGCTATGCTTTGTTCAACGCCAGCCAACACAAGCCCTCCCCACTTTGCCATTTAGGCACAGCATGCCAAACTCGCATAACGCATAAATGGTGGTGGTACATTTTCATCTGGGCATTACTGCGAGAAACTCGAAGGGTTTTAAGAGTGAACCCCGCCTTTTCAAACCCTCATTTTATGCTACAGTCAATGCGGCCTCCTGAATTGACCAAAAATATCTAAACGAGAGCAGCGACAACTCCACACTCACCGCAAGATACACATGAGGTTGTCCTTCATTAGGTCGCTCCGCAAGCTGGGCACCTCAGCAATGTTGTTCTGAAAGAATAAAAAAAATTCACTCAATCAAAGAAAGTTTGTACAGAAATTTTATTTTAGCTGCCAACTTTTAAAGTGACTAAAGTGAGTAGATGAAACGCGCTATTTCTTTACATTTCATGTTTTACGTTTCATGCCACTTATCCAATGTGAAATTAACAGAAGAATATCTGAATCCATAAATGTCATGTTGAGAGAATGCTGTGGACCTATGGCGGCTGAATCAGGGAATCATCACTTAACAGGGCACGCCACCATCTTCCACTATAATCGGGGACAACTTTCTGTGGCAATGAAGAAAAAGCTGTGTGGGCGGAGCTACTACTCCTGTACTCCTCCGCGAAGCAGTCCGGTTCGACTCGCGTTTGGAATGACAGCCATGTTCAAGTAATTCCACTGCACACAATTTGATACGTCTGCTTACACAGCCATTTGAGAGTGAAGTTCGACACAAGCTCCTTCGGCGAGTCGTCGGATTAGCAAAAAGGCATCGCGCGCTCACCTAAAGACCAAGACGCCATTTCGACTGTGAGGTGTACGTAAAACGTGCGACGTTTTGAGACGCCCAAAAAACGCGAAATGACTCTTCAGAAAGCAACAACAAATAATGATATCTCCTCGGTGCGTGCAGCGTCCTTTTATAAACGGCATCTAGTTGAAAATAATGTTGCTCTTTTTTACTATTTTCACGCGGCAAACACAAACGCATTTGTGGCACTATTTTTAACAGCGGTGGCACATGCCCACTTTGGCTCCGCAGCCTTCCCTTCATTGCCATAGAAAGTTGTCCCCAAGTATAACATCTATTGTTCAACCCTCTGCTAACCACTTGAGACGCACATATTTTACTTTAAACATTTATCCTCTATAAAGAAGTCATGGTCACAGAGGGCATATTCAGTAGCCACACACAGTATAAACTCAATAAACCGACACCCAAGCTCTATTTACTGTGTAAAAGGTGCATTTGATGACAGTGGCCAAATGACAAAACCATCCAAATTAGATGCAGTCATTACGTTTAAACAGTATAATTCAATGAAAAAATAAAGTGGTGTTGCCAATGTACCGATCCCATGTGACAAAACCAATTTCAAAGATGTGCTTGGAATCAACAGCACGTAATTTGACCATTTTACCCCTGCTACCTCCAGCTGGCACAAGTGGTTTCCTAACCAGCCTCTACTGCTGGATTGTAAAAAAAAATAGTTGCGGCAGCAGTGAAATTTCAATATGTCGAAATTGTGAACTAGCACATTTTGTAACTTTAATTATACAGTGTTCCATGAATGAGAAGCAATAAAATGATAAATACTTTGTTACTTAGAGAACTTTTTTATACTGGAGCTTTCTATACACAGGTTTAACTGTGACTGCTATTACAGTTGTATCAAGCACAGAAAGATAATCCGCTTACATTTTCCTACAATCAGTTCTACCTTAAGTGCAACGTAAAAAAAGTTCGTGGTGCTGACACAGCAGTTGTAATGATGGTCTAGGCCTGGCCATTTCATGCAAAAAATGGCAAAACGTGTCACAATTCTTTAAAGAGAGCCTTGTCGCGTGACTTACCACAAGACCAAGGACCTTGGTTTCTACGGCACTTTCCCCAAGGAACAGCTGCGTAAAGAAGGAGGGGTCGCACTCAATGCCAACGTAATCATCAAGCACATACATACTGTACTTACAGTAGTAGTACAGCGATGACTCATCAAAATCAAATTGTAATTCTGCCCACGAATCACCAAAGATAAGCCCAGGCAGGTAACTATGTCAGAACAGGCATGACCCCACCCTTTTACGCAAGCCTGATAGGATTTCGATGTCATGCCCATTTGTGAATGTATTCTATTCCAAACCTGTATTCTATTCTTCAACCTCGATATGCCAAATCCGTATGTAAAAATATATGAGTTACAACAAAGTAAATAATACTCCTGCAACAGACCATGTTGGGAATATACCTTTACAACAAATGTTCGAGTACTATAACAAACTTACTTTCGTATAAGATGCCGCAAGTTTGTTATAATTAGGTTTGAGTGTAGTTACAGCCTTTTTATATATTCAAGTTTGCAGTAAGCATCTAATCGGAAGTGTTTAAAATACATACAGCCCGTTCAAAACATCACCCCTTCTGCCATCGCAACAACTGCATACGGCATGCCTGAACAGCTTGTTTAATGGAGTGCTAGCTCCATAATCATTAAAAAGTTCCTCTTGTAACAACTTCGGCTCGAGCGTAGCGCAGCAAGTGCTGGTTCAGATATCGTTTTTACATTCATTCTCGTACAGCTTGTTCAACTGTCAAGTCAACTCAAGCGTGTGACAGATGCCAGTGCAGCATCGCTCACCTCAAGAACATTAAGGAAAAGCTCCATGCCTCCCTTGGACAAGAACACCGAGCACGTCTTGGGCGACTCATCTGCACAGTCGAGACAAGAAGATCAATCGCCAAAACGAGATTCTCTAGTTGAAAATCACTGAAAAGTGGGGACGGGCGAATAGCAAATTTTAGGCTTCGTCGAATAATTTCAAACTGTTCAAATACATATATCACATGGTTCAAATAGTCTGAGCAGTATTAATCGCATATTATAAAGAGAAACGAGCATTTTTGTCAGAATTTAACTGCCTTACATAGTATTTAAAATAATTGCGAGCTTGACTAAGCTGGGAAGCTTAGTAAAACTCACAAAAGCTTTTTTTCTTTTCGAGCCTTCTACTTCCTGAAATTGTAAAATAAGTTAATTGATTGATTGGTCAGTTGATTGATTGATTGATTGATTTGAAAATACGCGAGTGCGATCGCCCCATTTTGATTCGAAAAGAAGGGGCAGCAACACTGAATAGCAGTAAGGCTTGAAGAGCAGTTGATTGCAAGTCATGAGAGGTAAATACATTTCACAAGTGGTGAGTGGTAAATATTGTCCAGTCACATTAACGTGACCACCACGCACTTTTGACGTCAATGTTAAACAACCAATCACAGAAGGCAGGTGGCATAGCAATGCAGTGGAGCGCATGTAAAGAGTGTGTGAGAGATTTGGGAAACACTGCAATTGCTGGCGTAATTCGGAAACGGAGCGTTCTATTAGACATCTAACAGGGGCATTATCATTGCCTTTTGGGCCAAGGGTGGCATCATCTCCGAAATGGCCAAGTCTGACCTATTCGCGTGCCGCCACGATAAAAGCGTACTGTGCCTGGCAAAATAGGGCTTTTCAGTGACGTGGAAAATGTGGCGCACCATGGGTCACAGATGACATAGGTCAACGACAGCTGCGGAGATGCGTTCGGGTGAACAGACATGCCATTGTTAATCAACTGACCGCCCATATGAACTAAGGCGAAACCAGCAGTGTCTTCCAAACTATTCCGAAAATTTTGCTCGATTTTGCACACCACTATCGCAACTGGATGTCCACTGAGTGGTGACAGATGTCATTTTCCAATGAATAATGTTTTATGCTCCATCAGACAGATGAATGTTGGCTCATACGGCATGAACTGTATACATCATGTTTTAAAATTTACTTAATTCATAAACACCCATATACCACAGTTTCCAACTTCAGAAGTTGTTTAGGAGAAGGCACATAATATGCGCATAACATGCACAGTCTTGTATGTCGCCTCATGACAATACAGATTTGCCCTCGAGAAATGGCTTCATAACAATGCACTTCCACATTGCAGTGAATTTACCTTTACAGGGGCGTTATGTATGTTTGTTTATTTTTAAATACTTCAAAGTTTCCATTAACTTAAATTCAGGTCGAGGTGAATTCAAATACTATAATATTTCTTTCGATATTCTAAATGCTCAAATATACACCCATCCTTATGAAGAAGTGAGACCTTCCTTATTTTTATCATACTTGTCTCTGTCGTACTTGAAACAAAATCCGGCATTATTGTACACTACAGTCCACTGTAAAGGAAACACTCGAATGAGAACCTTTCACGTAGATGGTGTCCTAATGGCAAGTCGTCGTGAAAAGACTGATTGTGCATAGCACTAGTCTGTCAGAAAGAGTCACGACTGTCAACCACCAGTTGTCTAGTGCACATCTAAGCGACTATGCTTTTACGGGAGAGGCAACTTCGAACATGCTTTAAATGCAAGTGTTTTGTTCAACAGTGAACCTGATGGCACAATCTTGACAACACAAGCAGGGGCATGCTGGTTTGTAATCACGGAGAAACAGTTTAGGAAAGGAATAACAACTATCCTACACTGACCAACACGACAAAGACCAAGGGAAGAAGACCACAAGATAGCATTGATCTCGACACAATTTTCGTTGCATCTAGAAAATAAAGAACAATAAAGACGTGACAAAACAAGCTATGTTCTACCCCGTTTTAGATGCTATCAAAATCTAACATGCACTGCCAGCACAACCGAGAAGCTGTTCTACTTTTTGTATGTGTGTGTTCTCACCGTTGACACTACGATCATTTCTTTCAATATGTATTGGCCAGCACAAGAACATGAACAGGGCTCATAGATTAAAATAGACTATAGCAAAGTGATTTGGGTAATTTTCGTTCCACCATCTTCAGTTTATGTCATGTCGACAAAATTTTGACTCAAACAGCGGCATCGTAATAACTATTTGGGTTTAACATCCCAAAACCACAATATGGTTATGAGGGACACTCTATTGGAAGGCTCCGGAAATTTCAACAACTTCAGATTCTTTAATACGTAACTAAATCAAAGTACATGGGCCTCGAGCATTTCCCCGTCCATCGAAAATGCGACCGCCGTGGCCGAGCTTTGACCTCCCAACCTCGAACACTTGCACCAGAGCCAACATCGCCCTTAGAGTCCAGATTTACTGCGACCTGACACAGTTATCTCAAGCTACCAAGTGCGCAGGTTTCTATAGCAAATGTTGGTCCGTATTCAATCTGCCACCACTGAACACTGTTGCGCAACCTCATAATTGCGTTCCCGTTTCTAACAGACGTCAGAGGACATCACTCAGTGCAACAAGAACAGGACAGAGATTCCTTTCGTTGCAATCCTCACCCGTCAGATTCCAGAGGGCACTGAGCGTAAACTTCATCATGATGTCCACCTCACCAGCATACAGTTTGCTCTTGACAATGCGCAGCAAGCGTTCCATGTACTCTGGCTTGGCACCCAGGGACGATGTCTCCGAAGTTGAGATCTGCAGAACGATGGCGAACGTAAGGACCGAAATATTGAGGTGCAAGTTCCCTGCATATCATACACCTGCTGCCCGTCTTTCACTCGTTCTGGCGCGAAGATTTGGTGAGCCTACCAACACAACCACAAAGGCTCGGCAGCAAGAACATATTAAGCCTGCCATTCATTCGTCCTCAACTGACAAGACTTTAGAAAAAGCAATAATCTAACTTTCAACTTCATGTCGCCTCACATCAGTGCACAAAATTTCCTTCCGCCTAGGCCATAGAGCCACATCTTTTCAAGACTTATTACACAAAGCATGAACCAGTTGTGTTAGCATAACAGCAGCCCTTGTTACAACCTTTTTGCGGAAACATTCTTTCTGAGCAATTTGAAGCTTGTCAACACTCAAAAGGGGCCCTGAACCACACACCTGAAGCACATAAGGAGACAGTCTCAATATTAGTACATGACTCTTCTCGAATCACATGATATGAAAACACAGATTCCTTCACGAATGAGCAGAGTTGCAGAGACTCGTCACATGCTTCAACCACCTTTTCCTCTCCTCATAGCAAGTGTGCAGAAACCTACACAGGCAGGGGAACGACAACAGGGAAAGAAGATGCGTTTCTTCATCAGCAAATGCCATGACCTCGAGCCCTTCCTGTTCCCGTTCTTTGAACGCATGGCTGCAACTGCAAGCACGCCCGTGGTCACATGGCGGCATCTTGCGGCGGCCCATACTATAGCTACGCAGCTCACAGTGCTCAAATCAGGGAACAGCAGTTACTCTGGGTATATATTGCAGTAATTGGGTAGATGGTGTAAATTAAAGATATATGAAAGGGAGTGATATTTAGCCAGTTTTGACGATTCATTCCAAATTCCATGCCGCGTGCTACACTATAATGTTTGGCTTGTGTGTTTTCGGGAGCCTCGACTATTAAATGGCAAAGTATTTACACTATGCTCAAAAGGTGTTTCTGGGCCACTTTATGCATGTTTGCATCCATACACCAAAACTTATTTGAAGCATGTCCATTGCATGAGAAACACGAATCGGTAACTATGTATTTCAAGTATTACCCAAATTTAATACCCTAAATTCAACATTCTTGCTTGGTATAATTAGAAGTGTAGATATGCAAACAAATCTTCAGATGGAACTTTTTTGGGTCAACTCCTCTTAATGCTATTTGCTATAGAAATGAACAAATTCAGTTAGGTTCATCATGTTCAATTCAGTGAACAACATTCCACAGGTTAGGTGAAACAAGCTTGTCAGCAATGTTAGTGTAGTGCATTCACCTTGGCAGCCAGGATGGAACAGATGGCCACCGACATCCGGTTCATTGATGGGTCATCAAAGGCCAGCAGAGAGTCCATCACGAGCCGAGCGCAGTGGTACCGATCAAACGTCTGCGTGCCCAGAGGAACAAAGAAAGAATAAATGCAATTGCACTGCATTAGTCTATGCTTTTGCATTGGTTACCCGGTTCAAACAGTTAAAAATATCAGGGTTTCTGACAGCACCACCAATTTCCCCAGGTGGCTTAGCAGGCTCAAGTGTTACAATGCCAAGATCAAAGTCATGGGTTCCATTCTAGGCCGTGCAAATGTAAATCTAATGTCACGCACATCAATTTCAGCATGTAAATGTCACGACACATATGTTCCTGCTTCTAGCCGACAAGGCATAGCCCTATATATTCTTAAGATAACTGAATCATCAATGCATCAATTCTAAAACAAATGTTATAATAAGGCTCATGCAAATATACAAGCACTTTGAATTAATAGTAGTGTTTGAATTCGCTTCAACACAAATTTAAACTATTATAAATTTCGGATTATCCTAAATTAACGAAAAATTGCATATTATTCCACATATTCCCCCTGTGAAGGTGGCTTCAGTGCAGTGGCGTAAAACTATAGCTGCTTTTTTGCGAAGGTTAACTTTAAGGTTATGCAAACACACCTTCGCATCGATTCATCATTTTTTTAAGTCTACAAGCTTGTTATACAGGCTTACATGCTCCAAGTATAGCAAATTTAAAACATAATGTATTTTACCTGTTATCACTTGAATTTTACCGAAAGCCAAAGCCTGCAACTATTCAAAGTAGCTTCCGCTTCACTTTAGACCAAAGAGAATGACAGTTGCACATGCCTTGTTTGATTTTTTTAAAAATGTTGCTCAAGTTTATTGGGCCATGACAAATTTGCTCATTTTCTTTTTTATATCTGATACATGGTAGTCGAACTTGAGCTTAAATTATTCGACCAAATCATTATTTGCCTTGAATTGGCTTCGAACCTAAACTTAACCGTTCGCACACGCCTAGTTTCAGCACAAGTATTTCGGAATGAAATGCTACGTACCACATCCTGAAGGATCCGGTCGCTGCACAGCGTGAGCAGTGTGTTCTTCTGGAGCTGGTGGAGCAAAAAGACAATGTTTTACAAAACATGGCAATATTGCACAATTCGCACTGCTATTCACGCACTGCGGTGGCACCTAATTTTTCCATCATAATCTGCGTTAGGTGAGTTGATCCTTGTGTGTTCACAGACAAGCTGGCAAAATTTTAGCACATTTGGATGCGCCCCCAATTTATAATTGAACATTTTCATAAACACGCGGGCTGCCCGAGAGCCGGGCTTCATGATGCACTCGGAACAGATTCGAAACGAGCGACTAGATGCACAAGCCAAGTGCAAACGCGCGCTAATGAATGGCAGCCATCATTATTAGTCTGCCTAAATTCAGAGAGTGGTATTGACGCGATGCCCCATGTAGGATAGGACTGCTGGCGCCACACATGCACTCAAGCGCTTTTCCACGGAGATCCGATAGACGTGTATCCCTCTCCAATATCACACATCTGTGATTTCTTCCTTCGTGCTTCTTCTTTGCTGCTCAAAAAAATGTTGCCCATTCCTCGTAGCGCTCTTAAAGTCAGCACATGCAGCAGCGTCGCAGCGACACTTCCGTGGTCAGCTGCGCATGAAATCGAGGTAACTTGGCTTTCTCCAGCTGGGAACTGAAATCTAACAATTTGCAGCGGCTGAAATTCAATAAAAGACTACGGCTCCGCTCCTTAGAGCCCATGACGTCACACGCGCCATGGAAAAACGACAATCGCAGGCAGTGGGCAGAGTTTACGGCCGGCGACTTTTATGGCTTGTTTTGCACTGAAATATTCTCTTATGACGCACTTTTTCATATCTTTATAGGCCTAATACACCCTCTACTTCTAGCCTCTGCTCAAAACCATGAATAGTTGGGTGACCATGTCATGGCCCCTTTAACATTTTGCTGGTGACCGTTTTTCAATGGATTGTCTTCACTGTGAACGAGCGACAACATTACAAGAACACTAGCATGGAAGCAAGTGCACGATAAAATAACCAGGGTGCACAGATTGGAGAGAGCAAATTCTTCATCCTGTACTGTTAAAGTCCCTGAAGAATGATTTGTGATTATTTGTTCGGGGACCTTTGGTACAACAATAAGCCTCACAAGTTTCTCACTTTCTGCAGTCGAGCTATTTCCCAAAACATGGCACATACACGCAGTTGTTATAGTGCAATACAAAGTTACACATATTTTTTATTCTGTTATGTTACTTCTGTGCTCTCGAAGCGTTTTACATTAATCCAGTGCACCATTCAACTTGCCAAAATTGCTATTTCGATTTCCTTTTTTTGATATAATCAGCCTTTTCTTTTCAATTTCCCTAACAAGGCAAAAGCCCCTCCCAATTATTTCCAATTTACCTTGTCTTACGCAAGCATATTTTATTTTATGCCGGCAAAATCTTGAACATTTCACCCCCCATCTAACTTTCTGGACCTGGAATGTTATTCCCAACTCTTTCAAATTACTGGTGATCAATTAGGTACTCATTTCATTGCTCTTAACTGACTGCCAGTAATTTGACTTATGCATGACGCAGCATGCTGCAACGTTCTTCCCCTTCGTGTGAACCGAAATATTGGTTATCCCAATTAACAAGAAGCTGCACGAGAGGCATCTACATTTTAAATATTGTTAAATGACATTAGTTTTACAGCAAAAATGTCCAGTCCAATAAGATTCTATGTGCAGCACACATGATTCCGCACACTACCAATGTACGCAAACTCCCAAGAATAGCCGAATTTCTGGTGGGACATCGACAAAGCAGTTAACTGGGATTGTGAGATTTGACTTAACGAGTGCCAACCGACTGTGCCGTTCTCACGGTGAACCGAGTATTGCTTCAACACTGTCTTGCATTAGACAATGCAATGTCGTTGACAAGCTCGTAAAAAAGAATCCCCGTTTTCTTAAAGGCAAGGCAATTAATGCGATAACAAGAAATTGTAATGTTCTACGAAGTAAGGCTAGCAGTCAACTCTTTTAGTATGATGTTGCAAAACTTGACAAAGTAGCCGCTCCCGATTCAAAGCGGTTTTTGTGCTGTCAGTTCTCCAAACGCCAAATAAGCATTGAGAGCACAGCCAATTTACGAGCAGTCTCTTAATGCCTCAAGAGACGCAGCCCTTCCCCTACCATCCCTTCATGCTCCTTACGAAAGACGGGCGTGGCGTTTGCTATCTTCTTGAGGAGTGATCGAGGGCAGACCTCACACACGATGATGTTATCACATACGCTCTCTGTGTGAGAAGACAGCCACGTCAATCGCCAGCGCTCGAAAGCCTTTACTGGTACGTAGAACATACAATGCGCAAGGTCATCTTATAAATTAGGACTCTATAGAGAAAATGATGGAGACAGCAAATACCCATTTACAATGTCCATATATTTGCTATAGCCACAAAAAGAGTTCATCGGCAGAACGTAAAACAATACATGCATTACGGTATCGCATCGCATCCCATACCTGCTGGTTCCGAGGGAAGTTCTCCATGGCTGTGAGGGTGAGGTCAACGATCTGGCGGAGCCACCGCGGGTGCACCTTCTGCCCCAGGGTTCCCTTGGACAGGTTGTACAGGCAGGCCGTGGCTGCCATCTGGATGGCCAGCACCCGCGGGTGCTCCGCCATACCCGGCAAGATCAGCTGAAAGTGCAATGGTTGTGAATGATATGTATATTTGTGTGCTGATTTCAAGTATGCAATTATTATTCCAGCACCATACATTCATTTTTTATTAAATGTTAAGCATTTAATTTCTAAGCTCACTTGCCCAAAAAGCATTGCTTCCTCAACCAGTGACAAGAAGCACTACGTAATATTTGTAGATTGTGTGCTGTGTTGTCTGCAAGTTTTAATTATCATGTAGTAAGTACTCTAGCGGCCAGATTGAATGGTGCCTGAATGCCTCATTACGCAAACACTGCTACAAGATAAAGGAGTCATGAAAGGTTGCTCCTAAAACTACAATGCAAAAACTCTCAAATCCACAAGCACTAGCTAGGTGACGTCAGCATAAGTAGAGTAGACCTGCATGAAGGCACTGCCTGTTGAGGAACGTGGAACTCCACGATACTTGTGAGTGTGCACAAACTAATTATCTATTTGAAATCAGCATAAAAACTTCTATTAAAATTCACAAATTCACAATACTCTTTCACAAATTCCATTGAAGTCATAAAAAAAGTTCCTAAAGTTAAATGCAGAGTTGAAAATATAAGGACAGAGCAGGGAGAAACCCCACAAGCACTAACTTTCAACAATAATTCATTGTAAGCCGAATCACTGAATATAACAATCCATCCGACTTATTGAACATGTTAAACCAAGGCCAACAATGCATCGTAGTGAAAGGAGTGCTCGATTTTCTCCTTATAGTTCACAGTCTTTCCACTTCTGCCAGTGTCTTGCAACACGTTCGTGCCATTTGTATGTTCCTTTACGAAACGACACACATTGCAACATCTGACCTCCTTGAAGAGAACGTAACTTCACCTTGATGACGTCGACCCGTGGCTGTGAGTAGGTCAGTGTGTACTGGTAGAGGTAGTAGAGTGACTTCTGTACATAGTAGGGCCGATCGGGGTACCTCCTAAGGGCCTCCAGGATCTGCCGTTCATCGGCACAACCGGTTATCTGTGAAGCAGGAAAAGCACGTACATTAAAGTGACTGCCCCTATGATATTTGACAGCCCAAAAATTTGCTCCTATTTCCACAAGCTATGCTCAATATAAATTTTTTTGGGAGATACAGATCTCAATTAAAGGCTTCCATGTAGCTTTGCTCTGGAAACCTGTATCTCAAGATGCGACTGTCAATGCAGGTTTCGGCATCACATGAACAACCAGCAGCATGTGCAACAGCATATCATGCGGGCATTGTGTACAATCGATATTGTTAGAAAAAAACACCGCCAATCTGTTCCCCAAGGCAAGAGGCGCATGTATACAGTATAACCTCATTACAACAAATCTGCTTACAACAGCTTTTCAGACACTACATACCAACTGGCGTCGTTATAGCGACTACCCTATTTGTTCCGTTGATTGAGCTCCGTTTACTACAGATTCTTGTACAACGGACATTCGGATATTATTGATTAAAATGTGAGGACAGCAAGGAGGTCAGGACTCCTTTACAGCGGACTTTTCTACCACAGACAGTCCCAAATTCAATAACTCCTGACTCAGACATCGGCATACGGGAGGGGAACGGCGCGCAGCGGATATTGATGTACCGATTTAAGAATAGAGGCCACCGATGTGCAGTCTGTTAATGGTCAGTTATGCCTAACTAAGGCAACGAAAAAATCAGCGCGCAGCGTGCTTGGTCTTGTGTTTTGGGCCGTTGATGCTCGAAATTGCTAGCCGCTGCTCCGAGCGGTCACTGCATAGCAAACTTGGCCGGGGGTGTCTGTCACTGATGCCCATCCCCGGTTCCGAGAAGCCATCAGGTGATATATTTGTATCCTTCGAACCTTCGAAGAGGCACATTACAGCTTCTTCACTTTCGCATGTCTGCTAACGCGATGGTCTTGCCCGCAAAGTTCAGAACAAAGTTTGGCCTAGTTGCGATTTCGGGCGAAAATCTCGGTTGCGATGTGCATGGCAGCGGTGCCCTCTGTTTTAAAGCATGTCATACTCAATTGTGAGTGTAAAGAGTTGTCCAGCGATGGCCTTCGTCCCAAGGTCCGAGTGCTGATAAGCAGCGGGTCCGAAGAGACGCTATTACAGTGGGTCCAAGATGCGCGTCTGTGACGTTCGCGACGAATTCGGCGTGCTATTGTAATCTGATAACTGAACTTCCCCTTTCAGCTGCCTTAACTACATCGCAACTCGTGAACACAGAAGGAGTGCAAACACATTAATACGTAGCACGATTCCTGACAGTTATGCCGTTCAGGAGGTACAATTTTGCTTTAAAATGTGTTTTTTTTTTTTTTTCATGACTTCCACAATAATTTTCGCCACCTCCGAAGGTACAAAACATTTTTATAGCCCTTCTACGAAGTTTTCAGTGAAGATATCTTGGAACCACATTATAAAAAAAGAAGGGGGGGGGGGGGGGGGGACACAAACTAAGTGCGATTTTCAAAAAATAATTTTTTGTATGCCCCCGTTGAAAGTAAATTTGTTTATGTCTTGAACTCTTTCTGGTTCTAACAGACATTTTCATTGTTTATGTAAAAGTCTGTTGTAACAGTACTTGGATTTTACATACTCCTTTTACACAAGACCAAAATCGTATTCACTATGTAATGAAGTTATACTAGGCTACACTTTTCCTAGCTTTTAGCATCAAAGCAGCAGAAAGCAGCGGCCGTCAGCTACAAAGCCACAAGTGACATCAATATCGCCAACATAACGATGGTAGGAACTCGGCGTTGTCTCTTGCACTTTGAGGACTTGTGTACTTGTTGCCTCATTACTGATAAATCCTCATTCTGGAGTTGAACGTAACTTTAAACCACACTTAGCGATAAAAATTATGATTGGTGCTTGAAGCGATGTCGAGTAAAGCACCGTCATAACCTTTCCTTGCAGGCTAGGTGACAAGTTCAAGTGCGTCATGAGCCCTGACGGTGCTTCAGTGAATTCTGCGACTTATCAGTGTTTCTGGGCACCATCTCGGACACAGAGCGACTTGATTGGTGCAGATGACCATGTAGCTGTATAGCGATTAGTAGCTGTTTCTGACTGCATCGATGCTGAGATGCCGTTCCCAGTGCTGCAGATGTATACCCGTACAATTATGAATATGCCAAAGCTTTCGCTGCCGCCGCTAAACAACCTTTTGCCACGCTACAAAGCTTGCATCGACGTCCTGTGTCAATCAACGCTGTTGTGACTGAAGGAGCTGAATTCGCTGATTTGAAAAGCTTCAATGATATGAGGATAATGGAACGCAAGAAGCAAGACAAGTTTGCGGACTATTTTAATATGAACGAAAGTGAGGTCATTTGCAATTCACACCTTGTTCTTCATTATACTGTGAGTGAATCATTATGTTGGCACTTGCAGCGATTTCCGGAGCCTGAAATGCTTGAACTTAGGCCTTAAATACACATATTTTGTATTTCAAATCATCGATATATCGAACTATTTCGGGATCCCCTTCCAGTTCAATACATCCGGGATCGACTGTATTGGAACAGCACAAAATGAACGAGGACAGGTGAGAGGACACAACACAGGCACTGTCAATGTTAAATCATTAACTACAGTTGAATATCATTAATTCGAACATGCATAATTCGAACTTCCGGTTATTTCGAACTCACCATGAGGTCCCGTCAAGGCTATGTGTATTCCAATGGGCGAAAACATCCTGTAATTTGAACGCACAAGCACTTGCGACGATTAATTCGAACATACCAAGCTCCAAAAATGCTCTAAGCACCCCCCCCCCCCCCCCCAATCTCGCGGCAGCACCTGCGACACCTCAACACTGCGCGCGAAGGAGAGGAAAAAGAAAGAAAAGGCTGCATTGGAATGTTTGCTCCCTCTCAAATGCCGATCTGCGACGCACCTGTGTCACGGGGTTGAATGAATGTGTGGTTGAAGGAAAGGAAAAAGGCACTATCTTCTGCAGCACTGGCTTTTCGAACAGACTTTGAACTTGCAACACTTCCATGCTCGCCAGTACTTTTCAAGCAAGCAGTACCTTTATCCGAAGTGGAGTGCTTGCTTTGGCGTTACAGCTGACATCCTTATGCTTTAAGAATCTTCCAGGCTTTAGCAGTTCAGCCAATCCAGCTCGCGAGCTGTAATCAGGGCGGCGGACACTCACCACAAGGTCGGAGTTTGCAGGGAGTTCTCGAGTGAAGAAGTCGTCGAAGCACGCATCCGTTTGCACCAGGCCCAGGAAGGTCATCTTTGGGTGGGCCTCCAAGAAACTCCTGCACCCGAATGCAAACAGAGGTTTGAGACAAGAAGCTGTACACTCCCTGCTAGTATGAAAAAGAACAATTCACCCGCACTCAACAAATGACTGACGTCGACATGCAGAGCTGCAGAAACACAAGCGCGAACTTTCAACTGGAATTATTGGGTGGAAAAGTGATGCTTTTACGGCACCTGCTTCAGTCATTTTTTGCTAACTGCAACCTATGTCTGTCTCCCTGAAATTTAAGGCAGACCAATTTGTAGACCTCTTCAGATTCCATGCATCCGGGTTCAATGGATAATCGATGACACCTCCGCACCAATCACGGCGGACTATATTTAAAATCTGTTCCACATGCGAGCGACAAAGTCGCGGTAGCCGCAGCAATGAGCGACAGCAGGACGCCCAGACGCAAGCTCATTTCACATGCACCGATTTTTCAAGGCACGCATTTCTGCGATGTGCCGCGACAGTTGTTGGAGAAAGTCCTTGTCTAGTTTGTTTCCTTGAAGTTCGCTTGTTTTAGGGTGCTTAGAGTTGCACCAGCTTTCTTCTTCGGCGCTCAATTTTTAAACCTTGAATTATGAAAATGTACAGTGCATCGAAGTGTGATCAAACAACTTCAGTAGTCATATTTATTTGTGTCCATCTTTTTACTATGCAAGTCTTGTTGCACGTTCATAGACGTGGCCAGGTAAAATAAAATACAGTCAGCTTCTGTGGTTCACTAGGGCAGTGGTTCTCAAATGGGGGTCCGCGGAACCTAGGGGGTCCGCGAAGCCATTTCTATGATCCGCGAAACCCTTACCCGCTTTTTGTGTGTGTGTCACATGTATTGATGAACTGACCAAAATGAAGTGATGAGGCCCGTTTGTTTGATGTTTTTCGTAGCAATAAAAGGCACCTGTTTCACGCTCCAGTAGTGTCAATTCAACCTTAGTATACAGTAACCACCCCACTGAATGCCATGTTACCACTACGGGACTCGCCCCCCCCCTCCCTCTCCTCCGCTGCAAGGGGTCCGCCATTACTTCCACCAGTCTACAAGGGGTTCCCGACACATCCATGGCAGAGAACCACTGCACTAGGGCGTCGGTGGATTTTGTTCTCGAAGACCGTAAAGCGGCGGTGCACCGTCTGGACAAGCAAACCAGTCAACGATAATGTGAGTTGGTGAAGGAGCTCATCTCTCGTTTTGCATGCATTCCAGTAAAAAGGCAGTGGTATTTATTGTCGCGCCGCCATTCAGAGGAAGAAAACTGCAAAGGCACGACGTCACAGTAGTACAGTCGAACCCTGCTATAACGAACGCCACTTCAACGAAATTCCCGCTAGAACGAAAAATTCACGGTTCTCCGTCAGCAGTCCATAGGAGTCAATGCATAAATATTGTCGCCACAACGAACACTTTCTCTTTTGCCATCCCGCTTCAACAAAATTTCGCAATACGATTCCAGGCTCAGATATTTATTGCTATACAGTAAACCTAATCTGTAACATTTTGATGCATTTTCAGAACCTGGAAATACGTCGACGAAGTCTAAAACGCGCGTTGGCACCACCAGAAATCACCGCTGTTCAGCAAGCATGGGCGCCACCATTGCTCGATAGCGATGGCAAAGAGACTAACCTGCTTTTGTGACTGGCAAAAGCAGGACAGTCTCATTGCCATCACTATCAAGCAATGGCGGCGCCCATGTTTGCTGAACAGCAGTAGTTTCTAGTGGTGCCAACGCGTGTTTTAGACTTTGTCGACGTATTTTCAGGTTCTGAAAATGCAACAAAATGTTAAACATTGGGTTTACTGTATAGCCGCAGACGATCCAAAGGTGAAGCTCAGTTGCGTAGTTCATGGTTTCCTTCGCGCAGCTGCTGGGTGCATCTGCGGAACGATGCCTTTTCCGATTCCAATGCTTATCATTTTGTTCGCATTTGGCCAGTGTGGTCACTAATCAGAGTGGCTGTTCGTTTGCATTATCAACAAAATCAGCTAGCCGCGAGTGATGGACGATAAGAATGACATAAAATAAGGCAAAACTCCCTGCTCCATGATATCCTGCTGTTATCTCGGTGTTTTGACAGCGGACAGCTGCTGGTGTTAACGTGTTAATGCAACTGTTTGGTTCGTTCACGAAAGCGGTTGTCACTGTTTCGGCGTGCTTTTCACCGTGGCCTTGCTATGCATGGGTGAGAATCGCGTCTTGACGCTGCTGGGATAGAATAAAAAGCAGCGGACCCTTATTGAATTTTGAAAATAAACGTACCTTTGTTTTGCTAGTTCAGATCGGCTATATTTTCTCGATTTCGCTACAACGAAATTTTCGCTTCAGCGAAATGTTTTCCGCGCCCCTTCAATTTCATTATAGCGGGGTTCGACTGTAAACAAGAAAAAATAGCAACATGTGCGGGGTGCCGTAGTGTCCCTTATGTAGGACCAGTGTAGGTGCCGCCATGATTCAACAAGGCAAAAAAAAACTGAATGACAGGTGCAAGCAACTTGACTGCCTCGATAGAAGCGTCAGCGAGAACCACGATAAGCACAGAACAGCTCGCTGCAGCAGATGTCATCTGCTGCGAAAACGAGTTCCTCCTGCTGCACGCGTGCCCACTTCTGGGATCCACACCTGCAGCAGTCACTTGCTCCCCAGGCCACTGTTCCCCATTGGTTGTTCTCGAGCAGACGCTCTGCCACAAGAGAATTTTTCCAACTCTAGCGATGTTAATCACCCCATCTAGAAAACGCTCTAGAAACCTGTTTTGGGCTTGTGGTATGGCTGCCGCTCCGCTCTTGGGGTGAAATTTCTCGCATGTGAAACAGGCCTTAGAGGGCAGCTCTTAGGCACCTGTTCCAGCGCAGAATGGGTTATGCCAACATATCATAATAGATATTTGAGCCCACTTGAATATAGTAAGGCATATTTAGTCGGCTTGTGTGAATAGTAAATTCTTGGTTCGAAGTGATTTCAAAGCGAATAGTGATTTGGTCCAATAATTTCAAATCAAATTTGTATGACATGCATTCCATATTATACAGAAAATTAGCACTTGTCATGACTCAACTAATCTACACATTTTTTAAAAACTAATCAAGGCATGTGCAAATGCAATTCCTTTTGGTTCAAAGAAAGTGGAAGCAACTTTGAGTAGTATCAGGATTTGACTTTCTGTATATATAATGCAAGCAATAATCTGTAAAATATAACGTTTCAAAATTTACTGAGAGAATTTATGCTGGTACAATGAGATTTTAAACTTCAAAAATGATGAATTGATGTGAGGGTAATATGATCAGTCAACCATGAAGTGGGGCTTTGCGGCAGTGAAGATTTCTCCTGGATATATAAACTCTCGGTAAGGCGCCCCTCTGCTGCAGTGAAACCACCTTTACAAGAGTAAACTTGCGGTTTAATGCGTATTTGCTCACTTTGAATCATTTGTATTCGAGTTGAAGCGCATGCGATCACTGTGATATTCATTCAAATATTTGCACAAACCTAATATTTAGTAACATGCCCACTCATACTACCTTGAACACCACTTCATTAACGAAGAATCCCACATGTTTTTATGGAACACCGATCACAGAATAAAGGCAACACACCTGAGAGCTTCGACGGTCAGTCCGTCTTTCCCAGACAAGTCCAGAGAGACGAGGTGCGGGAAACTCTGGGGGTCCCGCAGTAGCCACGAGACATCATGCCGCAGTGGGTGCAGAAGATCAAGCGGGTGGTCCCGGTCGTCCGAAACGTCCAGGTGCTGCAGCCGCTGCAGTTGGCACAGTACCGCCTCCTCACCACCACAGCTCTTCAGGTTGTACATGCTAAGTGACCGCAGGCGGTCACGGCAGCGGAGAAGTGGAGAGATGTCCCTGCCGACAGAAAAAAGACTAGTTTTACAATGGATCTGTTAAGGTTTTCATTATGCCAGTTCACGTCACCATAATTATTATCAGGAGCGGGTGTTAGCCACAGAAAGCAAGTAATTCAAGTGAAACTTTCAATAGGTCTAGGGGAACCAGGTTCAGGAAGATGCTATTATGACCAAGTACATACTGATTAAGTACATTTAATGCCAATTAACAGTAAAACATAGTGTGGAATCAAACAATAATTACTTCATTAACTTGTGTTTTATGTGGTCTAAATACACTAATTATTCCCAACTAAGCCATACTGAGCCAAGCTAAGTATAACCAAATCTAATCAAACATAGCTGAGCATGGTATCGTGACAAGCAGAGCATCATCAAGTCTAATTATGCCAAACAATAAAGCCCAATTAATCCAAGCAATCAAAGTAACATTCCCATTAGGCCAGTGATGTCAAGCTTGAAAAGATACCACATTTACTCGTGTGTAAGGCAAGTTTTTCCAGGTTTCGGTACCTGAAGTCAACCCTCGAACTACAATCAAATGCCAAAACTCAGGTTTGTTTTTTTTTTAATGCAATGATGCATACTAGTATTCTCTTTTTTTTTTACTTCCTCCTTCCTGAAAAGTATCCCCTGGTGTTACACTCGTGGTCATGTTACAGCCGAGTAAATGTGGTAGTATTGACTGAGTCAATCAGAAATAAGTAAATTAAGCCATTGGTGTTATTGATACTCATCCTAGTTTGCCCATACATGCTCCAACTTGTAAAAATAGAGAAAACAAATATCTTTTTGCACAAATAGGGCACTTCCTCAACATCCTCAGCAATGTGTGTGAAATTTTTACTTACTGTCAGGTGAGTGAAACAATGATTTCTAGGCTGCCTTAGACGTAGGACACAGGGCATATACGGTATGTGCCGGTGCGGTAAACTTTAAAGCATTTCATATGCACACTGTGAAAAGTTTTCCGATGAGTTTTGTTTTCTCTCGACAGTGACAGCACCTTGTCTATTTGAAACGATGGGGTGACATAACCGCCAGTGCAGTCCCGAGCACAATGTGCCTTAATGGCGGTCTGGCAGGACTTTCCGTGGGATCACTTGCACACCTATTTCTTGGGGATGGCCAGTCCAACTGACCTCTAAAAGGAAGTGTGCTCAATGATGCCATTCATTTTCTCATAAAGGTGCACAGTGTTTTTAAAGATGCAACGAGAAGGTAGGCAAACCAAAAAGATCACTTGTTTCATTTCATGGCATTTTTTTAACAGCATAAAGATTCTCTGCTGCACAAGAAGTGCAATGACGACACGATCAAATAAGTTCTTGAATGCTTCTGCTGGAGTTAAGAAAACCTTTCACAACATTCACCACACGACCACCTTACTCTGGTGTAATCTCGTCTTCCCAGCCTGACCTTGTCCGTTGGGTGCTTGATTTATGAGCTTTTCGGCTGACTGACTATTATCGTTGTCTTTGCTGCACGAAAACCACTTTAGGGACCTTCTGTTTCCGCTCGAAATACTCTTCCGGACAAACGAGCACCATTAATCCCATTTTTCACAACCACTTTTCGAGTCGGTCACTACAGCCACAAAAGTTCATTTACATCAACCCCCTCCAACGTTTTATACGTCCAGTGTCCTAATTAAAGAATGACTTGGTTTACTAAATTGTAACATATTGTGATGAAGGTGAGATGTAGGCTTAATAGACATTTACACCGGTGAATTGGTAGCTAAAATAACAGGGCTGATGAGCCCCATGCACAAGCGCTTCACATTTACTTGTCGTCGTCATCTTCGGAGAGCATCGCATCAGTTCATGCTCGTGATGCACCCTAACGTCACCCTCCCATGACTGCCACCGTGCCTTTCAAGGCAACGAAGAGCTAGCAGAGGGGTATGACCTCCCGACATTCAAACGACACAACTGTCACTGGTTAATTTCTCACCTCCTGTGAGCTGGTAAAAAAGTATTGGAATAACTTAAAAACAAAGAAGGAGCCATAACTTTTTTTTTTGCTCTATGGCATATGTCATACAGTGCGGGAATTCACCAGGATGAACCAGTCCTTACTCAGCAATGTTAAGTTAGCCCATGCTTAGGCACACAACTACTTGATTCACTGTAGGTGGCACTAGCTTTCAGCTGAAGGAGTAGTGACTTAAAGCACATTAACGAACCATTTTACATGTAGGAAGCTGGACACGTATCAGTTAAGGCTGATTAGGTTGTGTGTGATCCAACTAAGCTGACCTGAGATGAAAGCTCCATGTGGCTTAACTGTGCGATCAAGCCTAATTAAGCTAATCCTAATAAATCCTAATGGAGATTGAGCCAAGCTGGGGCTAGCTAAGAGAACACCACCTCCAATGAGACTCACTCTTGCAGGTTTAGTGCAAGCTACCCATATTTCTTCAATGCATGAAATTGCATGGCAAGTCAATCAATAAATATTGTGAAGACTGGACTCCACTTAAATGGCTGATCCTCCAACAATCAACTAAGATGACATCAAAGCAAACGTCTATACAAATTCATAATGGCAAATAAGTTTTGTCAAAGCCTGCAGATGGACAAACCTTTGAGAAGGAAAAAACTGCTGTACTTAATGAGAAGTTGTGTTGCCATTCATATATGGTAACGAATATACCATATTTACTCATTTCTACACACAAGGCATGACTTTTCATTGCATCTTGGAAGAAAAATCAAAACTAAAACACAAGGACTGTGAGCATCACACTTTTAGGCAACTTTAATTTCGGTATTCGATTTTAATGCGACATTCGACTTCAAGTATGAAAAATATGAGAGGATAAAAACATGTTACATTAGAGTAAATACAGTACGAATACATAAAGTTTTCAAATATGGTAAAGCATAATTTAAGTCAGATAGATGCAATTTTGTTCTAATGAGCTTACATACTATATATATATATATATATATATATATATATATATATATATATATATATATATATATATATATATATTGTCACAGTACAAGGCGAAGATGACACAGGTACACCTTGAGACAGAGAAAGCAGCATGTTCTCAATAGCTCGGCCGCAAAATCGTCTTCTTCGTTCTCGAGTAAAACCAGAGGCCCACTACCTGGTGTCCACTAAATCCGCCATCGTTTTCGTTCGCATGTAGACACGCGGCATTATCTCCCTCTCAAAGAGCATCACCTCAATGCGAAGTCATAAATGCAGTTTTTTTTTTTTTTTTAAGAAAAATCTCACGCAATTACTCGCTGACGTACGGCTTCATGCGCACTACGTGAATGACTTCAGGATGGTGCTGGCGACGTTTCGTACTACACAAACTGCCGGGAACGACTTCGTAAGTGACATCACTCAGTTGTCGCAGCACTGAGTGCAGTCCAAAGTATCTTCTTAAGAGCTTTTCGGAAAGTCCTCGTTTCCATAGGGGCATCGAAATCCATACTTTGTCGCCAATTTGGTAGACGACTGTTTTGCGGTGAGCATTGTAGCGGCCTTCATCGTACTCTTGCTGCTGACAGATCCGTAAACGTACAAGTTGCCTAGCTTCTTTCGCCCATTCAGTAAACGTGTCAGCATGCGAGTCGATGTCGTCGCCTTCGTACGGTAACATCGCATCTAACATGATTTGTAGTTCCCGTCCATGAATGAGACTGAACGGGGTCATGCGGGTCATTTCTTGCTTGGCCGTGTTGTACGCAAGCGTTATGTAAGGCAAGATTTCATCCCAATTTTTGTGTTTAACGTCTATGTACATTGAAAGCATGTCTTCAATGGTTTTGTTTAGACGCCCTGTCAGCCCGTTCCTTTGCTGGTGGTAGGCGGTAGTCTTGCGAAGCGTTTTTCCGCTCCGCATCAAGACCTGGTCCAAAAGAGCTGCCGTAAATGCGGTTCCTCTGTCTGTGATCACGACGGTTGGTGCACTATGCCTCAGTAAAACATTCTCGAAAAATCTTGCTACCTCCACTGCTGTACCGCTCTGACTAGCCTTTGTCTCGGCATACAGGTCAGATAATCCGTCGCTACGATAACCCAGCGATTTCCTGCAGTAGAAGTAGGAAATGGGCCCAAAATGCCCATGCCAATGTGGTCGAATGAAGTCACTGGGGCCTGCATGGGTTGAAGAAGGCCAGCTGGTTTAGTAGGTGGTGACTTGCGTCACTGGCAGTCGAGACAGGTACGAACATGGTGCTTCACGGCTTTGGTTAGTCTTGGCCAGTAATACCTTTTCTGTACTCTGGCTAACGTTCTCGCGTAACCCAAGTGGCCAGAGGTCACCTCGTTGTGGCATGCTCTGAGTACTTCGGTGCGAAGGGCTGCTGGGACGATGAGCAGATAGGCGGATACCGCTGACGAAAAGTTTCTCTTGTAGAGTACTCCGCCCCCTAAACAAAACGATGGCAACACTCCTGCGAAAATTGGCACCTTCTGAGACCTGCCATCGGAGTACTTAATTAAGCCAAGCAACTCAGCGTTGTCACGTTGCTGCGCAAGGGCGGTCGTGTCGAGGACACCAAGAAATGCTGTTTTCTCTCCTCGGGTAGGGTTGCCGACTCAATGGGTGAACGGCACAGAGAGTCAGCGTCCTTATGCCGCTTCCCTGACTTCCGTACAACTGCCATATCGAACTCCTGCAGCCTGAAACTCTAACCCGCTGATCGGCTGGTAGGGTCTTTAAGATTTTCAACCAAACCAACACAGTGAGTGAGTGGTGGTCGCTAATTACTTAGAAAGAGCGGCCATATAAATACAGGTGAAATCTTGTAACCGACTAAACCACGGCGGGACATTTCTTCTCTGTCATGGAGTAATCAGCCTCAGCGTGTGTTAGCGTTCTGCTTGCATAAGCGATTACCTTTTCTGTGTCCTCTTGCTGCTGCACAAGCACAGCTCCCAGACCAACATTGCTAGCACCAGTGTGAAGCATCGTGGCGGCTCTCTCATCGAAGTGGGTAAGGACTGGAGGTGTTTGTAGTCACTGGCAAAGATCGTTAAAAGCAGCTTCCTCTTTGTTGTTCCACTCAAACGTGACGTCTTCGCTTATGAGGCAAGCTAACGGTGATGGGATGCGTGCAAAGTTCCCTATAAATCATCGATAATATGCACAGAGGCCAAGAAAGCGTCTGACAGCCTTTCTATCAGTCGGCACAGGGAACTGTTCTATGGCTGCGATTTTTTCAGGATCTGGACGAACACCTGCATGACTGACGACATGACCAAGAAATCGCAGCTCTTCGTAGCAAAAGTAGCACTTCTCAGGCTTCAACCTCAGGTCCGCGGACCGTATGGCTCGTAAAACCACCTCAAGCCTTTCAAGGTGGTCATCAAACGTTGCGGAGAACACTATGATGTCATCCAGATATACTTAGCAAATTTTCCACTTCAACCCAGAAAGCACAGTATCCATGAGTCTTTAAAAGGTAGCAGGCGCTGAGCACAAACCGAATGGCAAGACCTTAAATTCATATAAACCATCTGGTAAGCTTTTTTTCGCCCCCTATATATGAAAATAACCAAAAAGAAAAAGGGGGTAGCCCGTACCACCAGGAGGTATAACGGCTGGTGTCACAAAAGCGGTCTTCTCGCGGTCTCACGTCCACCTTGATTTGTCAATATCCATTCCGCTACTCCATCGAAGAGAAGTACTGGGCATGTCGAAGTCTGTCGAGAGAGTCGTCTCTACAGGGTAATAAATATACGTCTTTTTTGGTCACCTGATTTGGCTTACGGTAATCCACACAGAAGCGCAGGCTGTCCTTTTTCTTAACGAGGTCCACAGGCGACGCCCAGGGGATCTGTGAAGGCTGAATGACGTCATCTTCAAGCATTCTGTCTATTTGCTCTTGTATTGATTCGCATTCTTTTGGAGCCATGTGATAAGGGTTCTAGTGAATAGGTCTCGCCGTTTCCTCACTAATTATTCGATGCTTAGTTAGAGGCGTGAGAGTGTACTTGTGTTTTGTTCACGTATCCCGCACCTCCACCAGTGTCGCGGTACAACACGAACAAAACACAGGTACACCTTGAGACAGCGAAAGTGTTCTGAACAGCTGAGTCGCAAGATCGTCTTCTTCGATCTCGAGTAAAACCAGAGGCCCACTACCTGGTGTCTGCTAAATCACCCCATCATTGTTTTCGTCCACATGTAGACACGGGTCAGAGAGAGAGAGAGAGCGTGTGTTTGTGTGTGTGTGCATGTGCATGTGTGTGTGTGTGGCGAACTGTCCCCCCTCTCCCAGCGCCACCTTCTATGCAATAAGCGGCACCGTGCAGTTCCACGGATAATGTCGCCTCTTCCGCCGAGCCACCTTGCAGTTCCGGGTATGGCTGTGTCTCCTCCGCCGAGCCCTGGGAACTGGTCTGAGAGAAGGGACCAGAGACGTTATTTAAGGTCGTGCCGGCCCCATGTTTAGAGGATTTTGCCCTAGCTGACGTTGTCGTGCTGGCCGGATCTGTACAAACGACAACCTGCTATAGTAAACGCTCCTTCTTGTTTCTGTTTTCAAAACTGATTGCCTCCCTATTTCGCCTCCGAGCGAAGACTTCAGCGAAGTCCGTTCGACTGCTCGCCGCTCTTCGCCACCGCTACCATCGCGACATAGCGACTTTTTAACAGTGATGGCAGCGGTGGGATGCCATCGGCATCGCAACAAACAGGAAATCCTAATAGTGGTGGCAGACATGAATGCCATCAAACCCACATTTAGAACAGTGGTTGGCAGCTGCAGGATGCGCTACCCCTGTCCTCAACGTTTTGCTGCTCTGGGACCCGCTACCCCGATCTCAACGGCTGAAAAGTTGGATCGTATCCCTGGAAGCCCGAGAACAACCCCCGTGATATCGTTTTGCTGCCCTGGGACCCGCTACGCCAACTTCAACGGCTGGAAAGTTGAAGCGGATCCTTGCAGGCCCGAGGACACCCACGACACCGCTCGACGGCAGCGACGAGATGACCGCTCTGGTTGGGTGAGTGCCTCACGTTCGTCTTTCTCTCGTCAGACCCTGTTAGCACAGAGTAGCCAAGTGTGTTCTTTTTAGATGTTTAGGTGGCTAGTGTATGGTTGGTTCTCGACTTGCTTGACATTGTTGAATCTAGCTTCTGAGACAAAGCTCTATCAGAAAGGAACATGCACGAGTCACAGTATACAATGGAGAAGCTCAGAGTTAGCAACCTTCTCGATGTTTGTGAGCAGCTGGGTGTTTCCGTTGCTAAGACAAGCCGTAAAGGAAATATTCTTGATGCCATGAGAGCGGAGGGATTAACTGAGGAGAAGGTTGAAGACGCAATGGAAACAATTAAAGAAAGACTGCAGGAGGCTGAGGAGTGTCGAAAACGCGAACGCAAGGAGGCTGAGGAGCGTGAAAGGCAAGAAGAGCGTCAACATGCTCTTAGAATAAAAGAGCTAGAACTTGAGCAGATTGGCATAACTTCAAAGCAGTCTAGTCCGCTATCTTTGGCAGACGAAATGTCCAGACAGAAAATACAAGATTTGATTGTGCCGTTTAGGACGGGTGGAGACATCGCGCTTTTTTTAGTGAACTTTGAGTGCATGTGCAAGAAAATTGGGATGAATGAAAGTGTCTGGTCCCAGAAACTTCTGTCAGTCATTCCGGGAGAGGCCACGGAAGTAATCGCACGGTTGTCTAAAGAAGACAATGACGACTAGGCTAAAATCAAAGCGGCCCTCCTTCGTAAGTACCGCTTGTCTGCCGAGGCATTTCGGCAGCGCTTTTGGCAAGCAAAAAGGGGCAGTGAATCATGCACAGAGTTCGTGTACCAGCTTAAGTCTAGTTTGAAAGAATGGCTTAGAAGTGCGGATGCTTACAGTAAACACGACAGGGTGATTGATTGTGTGGCCCTCGAGCAATTCTATCGGGTGTTGCCTGAAGATGCCAGACTCTGGCTTTAGGACAGAATGAAAGGAACAGACATTGACAAAGCTGCTGAGCTAGCCGATGAGTATTATACACGAAGGAATTTTCAGTTGGACGGCGAGGATAGAAAAGAGAAGAGGGACTCCTCAAGACTGCTTGCTGCTCAAAATACAGCACAAAAGATGGCTCCGCCGCGTGACGAATTCAGTCAAGGAGCGACTAACAATGAGAGGGAAAAGATAAAGCCAGGAGAGGCACCTGAGTCGTCAGCAAGTGCGAGGGAACGCGTCGACACCGCTCGAGCTTTTGAATCGAAACGCCCAATTGTATACTGCAATTGTAAAAAGGAGGGTCTTATCTCATCAAGCTGTAGGCAAAAGTTTGCTTTCACTAGCATTCGCGAGTCGAACGAGAACTTCAAGTTACTCGAGCCTTACATGCGCGAAGTTGTGTTCAACAAAAAAGAAATGCCGGGCACTCCGCGATTCAACTGCGACGATGGACATAGCACACCCATCTTGCATCTCCCCTGGCGACTATACTGGCGAATGCGCCTGGATCAGACAGGTTGCAGAAGAAAAAAGTGCCTGTTTGCCAATTGCTGCTGTTGTTCTATAGGGAACGTTTGGAAAACAGCGCACTGAGGCGGCCGTGAGCCCTAATTTGCCCCAAGATTTCCCGTACCTTTTTTTTCTAACAAATCCGACCAGCCCCTTAAAAAGTGCCTGTTTGCCAATTGCTGCTGTTGTTCTTGAGGGAACGTTTGGAAAACTGCGCACTGAGGCGGCCGTGAGCCCTAATTTGCCCCAAGATTTCCCGTACCTTTTTTCTAACAAATCAGAGCAGCCCCTTAAAGAAAAGGGCCAGTCATTTTCATCTCCCCTTGCGTGCATGGCACTAACGCGATCGCAGTCCCGCGCTCTCGCAGGGAGACGTGAGATCTCGCTTTCGAACAAGGAGGCGGTTGAGCGTGAGACCACTCCCCAGGGAGACTCGGGCCGAGAGGCGGCTAGGGTATCTCAGGACATCGAAGACAGTAAGGTTCTGGATACGGTATAGGCTGCAGAACGCGACGAGTCTGCTGATGCGGATGAAAACAGGGCGCTCCAAGAGACCGACCTCTTCAGTTTTCCACGTGAAAGCGACACGCCAGCTAGCAGGCTCGTACAGCTTATCGCGGAAGAACAAAGTCTCACGGAGAGTCAACGTGATGATCTGACCAAAGTAATTAGAGACTACGCGGACGTGTTTTGTGACAAACCAGGGAAAACCTCTTTGGTAGAGCATGACACTCAGTTATCAAGCGAAAAACCGATCTCTAGCAAGGCTTACCGCGTATCGCCGAGGCAAAGGGAAATCATGGAAGCTGAGATCCGCCGCATGTGTGACTTGGGGGTCATCGTTCCAGGTGAAAGCGATTACACCTCCCCACTCATACTAGTCGACGTTCCGGGAAAAGACCCTAGGCCATGCGTGGACTACCGCCGACTAAATAAGAACACGTTAGATCAGGCGTAGCCGATACCTAATATCAAGGAGAGGGTAGAAACCGTGGCAAAATCCACATATATCTCCACCTCAGATCTGGTACGGGGATACTGGCAGGTCCCGTTGACGGAGCTAGCCTCTCGTTATGCCGCATTCATTTCCCCATTGGGAACATTTCGCCCTTTAATGTTTGTTTTCGGCTTAAAGAATGCTCCCTACTGCTTCTCAAACCTCATGGATCAGGTGTTGCAGGGTTTAGGAGATTTCGCCCTCCCATATCTCGATGATGTGGTGATCTTCTCTGATATGTGGGCCGAGCATGTGACTCACTTGAGGACCGTTCTGGCTCGACTACGTGATGCAGGCCTCACCGTGAGAGCGCAGAAATGCCACTTAGGGTGTGCAAACGTAAGTTATCTCGGCAACGTCGTGGGTCGTGGCCAGCGTAGCCCATTCGAGCTGAAAGTTGAGGCTGTTTTAGAGTATCGTCGTCCCACCACAAAGTCGGAATTGAGGCTTTCAAGAGCCTGAAGAGCGCTCTCGCAAAAAGACCCGTGCTAGCGGCTCCAGACTTTTCTCAGAGTTTTATTATTCAGTGTGATGCCAGTGACTATGACCTAGGAGCAGTTTTGTGCCAAAAGGATGCCGAAGGGCACGAGCGGCCAGTTTTTTATCTCAGCAGAAAGCTCAGAGTCAGCGAGGAAGCTTACAGTACTTCAGAAAAAGAGTGCGCCTGCCTTGTTTAGGCAATTGGTAAGCTAGCATGTTTAGACTTGGTTGCACAACATGTCGTCTAAAAGCGGTTGCTTACTTAGGTGGAGCTTGACGCTTCAGCACCATAACTTTAGTGTGCCCTATAAGGGAAGCTGCACACAAATGCAGATGGTCTCAGCAGAGCTTATTGAAGTGCAGCCCAACTCCCTCAGCCAAGTTGAGGCACATCCTTCTGGTTTGACGTGTTTTGCGTACTTTTAGTGTCTCTTCTTTCCGTTTTGCTTTAAACTGCATCAACGATTTCGCACTGCACTAGCAGATGTATTTTGTTTGAAGTGTACCCTAACTGATATGTTAGCAGGAAGGCCAGCCTCTACCACTTGGGTAAAATTGTTCGAAAAAAAAATTGCACAGAATCGCTTTTTTCGGCTGCCTCAGAGGGTTCAGACCTACTCGTATGGCACTGAGGATAGTTTTTTGCAATTAGGACACGTATCCTTTCTTAGCATCGGGACTGCGCAGTGCAATCACAGCATTCGTGGGGGGGCGGGGGGGGCAGTGTTTTGAGCTCTCTAAGGAATACATTTTTGTTGCTGTTTTCAAAACCGATTGCCTCGCTACTTCGCCTCCGGGCGAAAGCCTCAGCAAAGTCCATTCGACTGCTCGCCGCTGTTTGCCACCGCTGCCATCGCGACACAGCGAATTCTTAACAGAGAAAGAGAGAGAGTGTGTGTGTGTGTGTATGCACGCACGCACGTGTGTGCATGTGTGCAATAGCATTGAAGAGCTTGTTTCGTAGAAATTCCGGCTTCGGTGTTATCGTTTGTGTGTGACTGTAGAATTGGAGAATCCAGAGAATGATTTTGTCTGTGACCGGAGAATCGACAAAGATGCAAATATAATAAATAAATTCTGCGTCCGAGTGAGGATCAAACCTGGGTTGTTTGAGTGGCAAGAAAGTGTGCTACCACGAATTCACGAGTGTGCTTTTAAATGCAGTGAACTGCTTCGGCTTAGAAATGCAGTGAACATAGCACTCAAGCTTCACAAACACATACGTCCTGTATACAGGCCTCATGATATAACATGTAAAACTGTCATAACATTGCCTGGTACAAGCATACGTTGCCATCCATGTGAGGATGTGCGATTATCGTAAAAACTTCAAAGTTTAAATCCAGCCATGCACTACAAACGGCCCACACATTACTGCACCTATTCCCCTGAGGCCGTGTAGCAGGTGCATAGCAAGTTCAAAAATCTCTCCTGGGCGCTAATTGCTCGTGGTTTAAAGCATGCTAGCCATTACACAAAATGCAGCCATATAGGAAAATTTCACTGACACAAGCCACTTTCAACTTCATTGATTACAGTAGACTCTCAGTAAACGCAACCTGAAGGAACCGGGAAAATATGTTCCATTTAAAAGGAGTTCCGTTTACTGAGATGTGAACATGAGTACAGAATACAGGCCCAAAACCAAGTATTTTAGAGGCAATAGTTCCATTTAACAGATTTCCGTTTACTGAGAGTTTACTGAAATTGTATATTACATTATAGTAATGTATAATTTCTACTTCTCGAGAACCGTCATACAATAAAAAATATGCACGAAGTGGTTAAAATAGAGGGACAGGATATCACTATCACGTTCAACTCTTAAAGGGGAAGCTTAAGGTTCCCACAAACTTTTTATGACACAGCTAAAGCCAAAGAAGCAAGCCACCCACTTGATGCGAGTGCCCGAGATGTCGAGCACCTCGAGGAGGGGCAAGTCCTGGGCCACGATGTCGAGGCCGTGACGGTTGAACTCGGTGCCGCTGACGTTGAGGGAGGTGAGTCCCCGCAGCTTGGACAGCGCCACCACGACGCAGAACTTAGAGCTGGTGAAGGCCGTGCGCGCCACATTGAGCAGACGCAGGTGGGCCAGCGACCAATCACCCAAGCAGCCGATCAGGTCGTTGACCGTTACCCGGGTCAGGCCAGTGGCCTCTAGCTCCGTCAGCTTGTGCGAGCGCAGCACTCGTAGACCCCTGCAGTCCAACGCCAGCGGAAGATAAGTGGGCAACTACGCTCTGGATCCCTAACTTTACCAGCCAAAAACATTAAAGGTCGGAAATTAGGGCAAGTTTGTACGAGTTTCAATTGAACAGGGAGCGCAAAAGACGGGGACACAAAAAGGACCAGGATAGGAAGACCAGATAAGCACTAACTTCAAACTGAAGTTTATTATCAGAAATCAACTCCAATTTATCTATCAACACTGACCCCAAAAGTGCATCCCATATGAACACATCATGCCATGCTCAAAACAATAAGGTGTGAGATGCAAAAACACAGCAACAAAAAGGACTTATCTTGCAGATAACCTGGCACCTTTTGTTTCATTAAGGTAAAAGCTCGAGTTTGAGCACGCGTCCCACAGTTTCAAGCTTTCAGTTTTGAATATTTTTTATTACCCGTGTCGCATTATTCTGTTCATCTTTAGTTCAAGAGAACAACCAAGTTGATTTGTGTTGTTCTACCTTATAATTTTGAAGAAAGGATGAGGTATTCATGTGCAATGAGGTACTTCTAAAATCAGGGTTCAATATTAAATAGGCGTCGATATACAAGAGTAAACTTTAGTTTAAAGTTGATTTTCATCTGGTCGTCTCATTCCTTCTTGTATACCCATATCTTGTACTATTTGTTCAAAGCAAAGTAATTTCAATATTAAAATTCATCACCAATCTATGGATGCAACAGTGATCACACACCTTATCAATAATAACTTCTGGAGTTCTATGTGCCAAAACTTTGATATGATTATAAGGCAGACCACTGTAGAGTGCCGGACAATAGGTACCACTATACTCTGTTTCAGCACTACCAAAACTACGGGGTGTAAGAAAGCCAGACGCTTGCGCAGTGAAACATAGTTCCATATATAAGTTCCTTGAAGATGTCAGGGTTGTCTAAAATTGGTGTTTGTTTGGTGTGTGTTGCACCAAATCAATGCAAGATATGTTTTCCTTCATCGCATTTATTTGCTACGCATTCGATTATTTGTGTCGGTTACCGGACGAAACTATGGTAACAAATCAACATGGCAGCCGCCATGCAGAAGCGATTGCCCGCTTCAATACAAACTTGCTCCTGCTTAAAAACATCCACAGCCCTGACAGCAACAAATAAATCGTGAAAACAGCCATCGATTTGTTTCATCTTGATTTGAGGATGAAGCATCAGGTACATAGGTCGTTATTAACGCGATATGCTGCTTGCGTAGCCGTATCTGATAAGCTTAACGTGCTGAGGCCAGGGCTTCGGCTGTGTCTCCAGACCAAGAACGCTGCATCTCCAAATATCGGACATGCAACCTCGCAAAGTGGTCCGCGCGCGTCGGATGCTCTTTCGGTGAAACAAAAAAAGATACGATAAAAGCATCGCAGCGAGAGACGGGAGAAAATGCTTTGACAGAGAAGCAGTCATGCCAGAGCCACGAGCAAGGTCCTATAGCCACAAAGTGAAGTTATCCGCCGGCATGGGCGTCTACCGCTCTTCAGTAGAGCCACAAATCATATTGTTGAGACGCCACCAAACTTCCTGAAGTTGAAGTGTAATGACTTGTTTGACAGTTTTACATATTTCTTAAAGTTAATAAACCACCCCTGTTACATGCAATGAACGTGCAAGGACAATTAGGCGAACAGATGCCGTGTAGACGGTGAGCAGACGACAGGGCGCAGATGAATACATGGAAAGGGGCTAATCGGCTTTTCGATTGGCTGAAGGCCTTGTAGCCTCCACAGTGCTAAAGGAACTTCTGAAACAGAGTATAGGGTTTCTTTACCGTGCACTGAAATCACACAGTACAAGACCCCCTCCAGAGCGTCAATCTCCATTTAAAATGCAACCCCCGCAGCTGGAACCAAACCAGCGTCATTTTGGTCAGCTGTCAAGCCGTAACCACTTAGCCACTGTCGCAACTAACCACTGTCGCAACCCTTCGGTTAATGTTTAGCTGTAGCATTTGAGCAGCACCAAATACACTCGGGATGCCGATAACTGAAAGACAATCAAGTGACTTATTCTTAGTCACATTGTTGCCAATATTATGTGCTAAGGGCTGGTGAAGGCCCCCTCTCCTTCCATGAACCTTCCAAGAAGCTTGAAGCCTATTGTTCTTTTGCTGTCAGAACTTCTCCATGTGTATGAAGTAAGACGGCAAACATTCTTAACAAAGTGTTTTCAATAGTGATGAGGATCAGAGCGAAGTAAATGCTTGCAAATGCAACACTATGCGCATGTTGACAACCAACTTTCTTTCTTTCTTTCAATAATAATAATAATAATAATAATAATAATAATAATAATAATAATAATAATAATAATAATAATAATAATATCTGGTGTTTAACAAATTACGACCACCATATAACAAGGGAACACGGACACAAAAAATGGTGATCGCACGTGATGTCAATGTTTGTTATCGCTGCAGGGTACTTTTGTTTCCTATTATTACCTGCTGATGAAACCGCAGAGTTAGCTTCCATGGTTGGTGGATAGATATCGCGTGCGAAATTCCAACGTAGTTTCCGTGCCACTACTTCACAAGAACAGCATAAAGGAATAGCAAAAATAAAAAATGATAGATGAGTGTTTGTAAATTTGGCATATGAGAGGCATTGGCATCATACAGAATACCTGGGGAAAAGAATACATATTTGTACAAATTGCTTCAACTACCGTGCTATACATCAAAAAGTTATTAACGTGCTAAACATAGAAAAGCTAATGAAAGTTATCAATCATTATGCAAAACTTTAGCTTTAATTACATTGATATTGTGACTTTTTGTTGAGCTGTCATGTCATGATTACACATGTCATGTTTGCATGATCTCGGAAAACACGTTTTATCGGCAATTGCAGTCAGCTGTAAATGCCTCTCTGTACCCATGCAGCGGAAACAAAAAATATACGAAAATGAAACAGGAACACCCAATCACATTCACTGCGAATGAAGATGTTACATGTGCCATGTTTTGGGACACAGTGCACGACTCAGTTCAGCGCAAGTACAAGGTGACTCACTTGGTGGTGACGTTAGCTGCATTGTGTATGCGCACCCTCTGAAGACGGGTGTAGCGCGCATCAAACAGCGTCAGGATGCTGTCATTGAGCAGGCCACGTGTGCTGAGCGTCTCCAGCACCTGCTGTGACACCTCCCGGTGGAAGAAGACGTCCGGGTCTCGGAACGAGTACCTACGCCCATCAGCAAATCCGAGCCTAATAATCATCAAGCTGCTACCGATCCCAATCATCAATCAGCTTATTTATGTCCACTGTAGGCCAAATGTCTAAGTTTCTCATGGTGCAATCACTTGCTTACAGCTTTTCTGTTTTTTAAATACGTTACAGGCCTCTTGACCATTGTGTAGGGGTGTGCTACAATGACAACATTGCATGCAAAGAATTATCAGAAACAACTAAAACGACTTTAGTTAACACATAGCATTTGGATACATGATCTAAACATAATACATTAAACATACGTAATACATGTTATACATAATACAAACACAAAAGTTTTTCATGTACGCACAAAAGGTTGACTGAATGGTAGTTTCTTGTGTGCAATGCCCACTTTACTAGTGACAACGATTGTTATGACTTCCTGAAGACCTACGGATGATGTTGGAACCTGCTGTAGTTGACAGTGCTGTCAGTTACATGGAGGGGCGGCTCGGCCCAAGGGGCAGCACTCAGTCATCCCCCTATTTCCCAAGCTTATCCAAGGGCGAATGTTGCCTCCCCTCCTTTCCAGCGACATATGTAATTTAATAACTGTTATTACTAGCTGCCTTTTTATATTTCTTCACATGCAAGTAAACTGCTGAAATGAACCATGCTTAAGTACACTTCAGAATCGTGGCCACAACAATGACAAAATTATTTTCTTGTAATAGAAAGTCTAACTTGAAAAAAAAAAAATACCTTCATCATGCACAAGATCCATTATGAACACTAAAAACACTACGTCTGCTGCACTTCACGCGAGGGGAAACAATTTTTATCAGCACTGTTACGTCCAATAGTTTTCTCCCAGTATCTAGTAATTTCCTGCATCAGTGTTTGAATACATTGAGCACAAGGAGCTTGATGTTGGCGAGTTGGCGTAATGTACTTGAAAGTCCTATCCCAAGTTGGGCCAAGCTTGTGGCATGCTTTAGGGTTAGATTGAAAACAAAGTGTCTAAAGGCTTTCACACTGTGCACGCCAAAGGCGTGTGCATTAGCCGTCCATCAGTGGCACTCGCAAAAAAAGAGTGCATTTATGTCGCATTGGGGCTTCATGACATCGCAATGATGATATTTGCTTTTCTATTTGCGAGTACCCAGGTTTCTTCGAATTTAAATTCAGTTGATAGTTTCCACTCACATGTTGCATTTTCTTCTGGCCCTCGTGTTTTCTTATTGTATATTTATTAAGGGGGCCCTGCAACACCTTTAGAGCATGGTCAGTAAACGCTGCCGATCGGTAGCCGAAACTACCGAGAACACACGAGCCAAAATTTAGAGTGCAGTACGTGGCTTACAATTAATTCTCAAAAATTGCTGCCTCTTTCCCCCTCTGCAATCGATAACATATACCCAAATTATGCCCCACACCATATACCTTGAGTGACCGCCAGTGACTGGTTTAACAACCGTAAGAAGCATAGTTACGGTGACCACCGCAAGACGCCGCCACGTGCTTGCAATCGTACTGAAAGTAAGCCTCAGATTCAAAAAAAAAATGAATTGCTCAAGGTCATGATCACAATAAAAAAAAATGCCGCCATATCCACGAAGTGAATGATGATGGGTGGGCGAAGCTCCGGAGGTAAACCTGGTAAACCATGAATCCTCCGTACATTTTGCCCACTCGATTTTATTGCAACGCTCCCCCTAGCGTACGTCGCCGCACTATATCGAACGATGACACGCGCCACATGTGGCATCATTCCTATTTTATAACACCTCGCATCTTTCATAATCAACTACACGTACCGCCGTCTAGTTTATAACATCTTGCATCTTTTGGACGGACGGACGGACGGACGGACGGACGGATGGATGGACGGACGGACGGACGGACGGATGGATGGACGGATGGATATGGCTGTACCCTTTAGATCGGGCGGTGGCTAGCGTAATACTTAGAACTGAACGAGAGGTGGCTACATACAGGGGACGCAGAGCCCACGCCTTAAGGAGCTTCGCTCCTAAAAGGGCTGCATCTTTTTGCTTCTTGTGATCCCCTCCCCCGTAGCTTTGAGCGTGCTTGCTAGTACGAGAGGAGAAAGCGATTGAAGCGTGCAGCAAATGCCTGCAACTCCGTCCATACTTGAGGCTTTCCAGAAGTGTTTGTACCATCCGATTCGTGAAGCATCATGCGCTATTAGTGACACTATTTCATTTTAACTGAAAAAAGCATTGCAGGGTCCCTTGAAGTTTCATATATCAAGGTTCTACCAAGGTTTCGCATCAATGCAAGAAAAGGCGGAACACAAGTAACCACATAAATTCACTCACCGCGCCGCCTGCTGCTGCTCATCCGCCTGGACCTCACATATGGCATCAATGTTATCACAGATGAAGTCTATGCAGCACTCCTGGAGGGACGCCGGCGAGTCGTACATGCTGGATTCAGGTGGCTCAGGCCTCTAAGGTAATCATTTCCGCACTTCGTCGGGCCTCTCCCATTGGGCTCCAGCAACGAGCATGCCCGCCGCTCCAGTCAGTGCTGTTTCGAGGCAGCAGACAAAAAAGTGAAATGTTGTGGCTTCAGTGCAGCCCAAATTCTAAGCTTTAATGGAAGTAATTGCATATGAAATCGCCAAATAGAAGACAAGAGGTTGCAGTCTTAAAGAAGACAAGACCTTTTAATAAACCATTGACTCTGGCAACAACCTGTGTTCCAGTATTTTCCATCTTCTCCTGAACTTTTGCCGTATTCCGTCGTGAAAATGACGTCTAATAACGACATTGCAGACTGTAGTCACCGAAACGAATGTCACAGATATAGAAGTGCTCACTAAGGACATTTTACTTTCAAGCTTATTCAGTTATTAAACTGACTAGGGCCGATAAGGCATAAAAAAAAAAGTTGCACTTTCCTTGCCTTTTCCTTTTTCTTTGCCTTTGCAACTTCACAGCAGGACTGCTTTATAGAGTTTAGGTCATTCAATTTTTTATGCTCGTCCTGCGTCGTTACTTGCCTGCATTGGTGGAGCTTAATGGCATTAGAAACCCTAAGTATACAAAAGTGTGCATGCTGCGAGCGGGTCATTTCTAGAACATGCATGACATTTCTACAACATGCATGAACAAACAGCGCCTCACGAAATGGTGGCCATGGCATCTCCATTCAATGTTTTCGGCGCTCACAGAATAGTGTCTCACAAAATGGTGTCCATGGCATCTCCGCTCAATGTTTTCGGCGCTCACAGAAAGGCTAAGCGTAGCCTTCAAAATTGGTGTTCCCTACTCCGAGGCACAGGCCAAAATACTCATTAATCAGTATGCCCCCTCACCCTCATTTCACAGGGTACGAGTGATAAGTGGAGTGATAGGAGGTGAGCACGAAGGGCGAGTAAGTTAAGGTCAGTGAGTGCCGCTCCGTGCATGTGCACTAACAGGAAATCGAACAAGTTCTACTTAAAGCAAATGAACTTAAGTGTGAGCAATTACACATCCCAGGAAATGTCTTAGCCAGTCAGTGACTGATGCATCAATGCCAAGCATTACCACACCATCCCAGTCATAGAAATATCTTGCTGCAAAATTTCAGCAAACTGAAAGCAGCGACTGCTATATACGTTTATTTTTTATTTTCGCAAATATTTTCAAGATACCCTACACTGCTGGTTAATGTCTATGCCACATCACTTCTTTGCTAAAGGTTGCAAGTTCAAATAAAAGCCCTGTTTGCAGCAATGTGACAGGAACAGATTGGAAGAACATGAACGCGCAAATACGAGTATGTGACCCTAGGATAACATTAAAGAACATTCTAAGTTTCTTTTTAGGATAACACTAAAGAATATTCTAAGTTTCTTTTGGTTCCCCCGCTACTCCTCATTCTCTAGACCACCTCCTTCACCAAGGCTTAGGTCCTCCTTGGATGTCACACGTTGAACCTACCTGTGCAAATTTTCAGCATGTTCCCTTCCCAAGCAAGAAGAAAATTGCTATATATTCATAGATGGTTCCACAATACTTGTCCTCCTACAAAGACACTGGGTCTATGACTCAGTTTTCCGAGTTGCACTGGGTGCAACTCTGTTTTCCGTCAATACCTAGAGAACCAATACCCCTATAGAGCAGAAGTCTCAAACATGTAATTCGTGGCTTCACACGGAATAGTTTTGTGATTATGCTAAATAGTACTGACATTATTTTCTCCCCTATTGCAATTTAGTGTTTTGTTTAGGTAAGCTACAGAGAGAAACTGAGCTCTCTCGTTTTTTGTTTCGTGAAGCACCTTATGCAGTCACTATGAGGCAAAACATCATCATAGAACAAAAACTCTTTCAGAATCAGTGTCATAGTGCTCAGTATTCATAGTGATTATGAAAATCGGTATCCAAGTGATTTTTGAAAGATGATGTCAAATACTTTTCAGAAATGACCCGTATTTGGGATGTAGGTAAAGCGTTCTTTCAAATGGCAAGATTTGATGACCATTTGATCAAACTCTATACCCCCCCTGCTCCCTCACTCGCACCATCTTCACTGTCCCTGGCCTTGTGAGACTAAATTTTGGGACTGCGGCCCGCTCCATAAGGCGAGTTTGATACCCCTGCTGTAGAGGGACAATAGGTCTCAAGAGAACATCAAACCACATCAACAGATTTATTTTCAAACTACATTACACAGAGATGCACCTTCGCTTGAAGTTCAGCAACTCCATTGGTTATGAGCCCCAGATAACACAATCTATCTCAGCAACCAAAGGCGGCAACGTCACCATCAGATAAGCCATGCCTATCAGTCTCGGCAATTATTGTTGGGTGCAAACGTACCACACAAGATAAAACTATCAAAGCCCCTGAGGCTGCACATGCAAGCCCCAATTGCACAAGACCTCCATTTACAGTCACACTGAATACTGCATTCCAACAGGATAATATCAGGTGCGCAAGGGGGTTTTTTTAGACTCTTCTGTATTGCAATGATCCAACCTTGCTCCAATCCCTCTTTAAAATGGACTTCGGTACGATTGCGTGAAAACGCGCAAAAGTGAAGTCGAACGCAGGTGGAGACAAACGGGAATGCATCATTGCATCACAATGTAACAATGCAGCATTGTTGTAAGCTCTTGCAAAAATCTACACCTATCCCATCATCCATGCTCACATGATCACAGACGACCAAAAGTGCCTGTATCTTTTGAATTCTACAAGTTGTCATGACAATTTATTCATGGGTGCTGCCTCAGCAAGCGAGGCTATCATACCATTTTGTAACATCACCTCTGCGTTTTGGCGAATGAGTGCACTTTTTGCATAGAGGAATATGATGCCTACTTTCTCCACATACTATGCAGAGCTCTGGCTTCACACATTTAGCCATTATAGTTAAACAATGAATGTGTTTGTCGAACTCGCAATGTCTCAGTAGTGAACTGTCCTGGGACGGCTATGTATGCTGACGGTCTGTAGGTTTGAGGAGATCAATTAAAAAAAATTCATCTGAAAAATGCCCCCAATTTCCTTGAGGGTGATGTGTAACCATAAAGTTTTATTGTATGTTGCTGCTTTCCCTAGAATGCTGCTTTTTAGTGGTATCAGCATGGCATTACTCTTTCCAGCATTCGTCAAAGTCCGAGTGAGTTGGGCTCAGGAACATTTTGGTTAGTCCGAGTCCGAGTGAGCCCAAAAGAGCATGATATATTTTTTGAGTGAGTCCGATTTTTTTTTTTTTTTTGGGCAAAGCTCTTAAAGGCGTGGGTCTGTCCATCCCTTGAATGTATGTATGTATGTATGTATGTATGCATGTATGTATGTACGTGACCTCCTGTAGTTCCACCTTTGTCAGCTGCCCACTACTTCGTCCTTGCAAACATCCCACTATGCCCCATCACCAATCCACCACTTTAACAACCATGAAATAAATACTGTTGAGAAGTAGCCAATATGAAATGCAAGATGGTCGTGTACTTGTAGGTGCACGTTAAAGAACCATAGATTGTCTCACGGTGTCCATTCCTTGTTTGTACGTGACCACCTATAGTTTCACCTTTGCAAACTGCCCACTACTTCGTCCTTGCAAACATCCCGCTATGCCCTATCACCAATCCACCACTTCACCTACCATAAAGATGTTATAATGAACGGGGAACCGAAGCAACGTACAGCTACCCCTTACGAATTTAGAATATCTTGTATAAATATATACAGTATTTGTATATATATAGCCCTCCAGTGCTTCGCCCCACTCATCATCATTCACTCTGTGGATATGCTGCGATTTTTTTTTTTGTCGACCTCTGGTCATATCTACTCATCTTCAGCATTATTATCCGCCTTATCTGGATTCAAGTTTATGCTCACGTCTACAGACACGTATTCCAAAGCAGTGTCTTGCATACACCATTGAAATATTTATTGATCAGAGGCACAGATTTTGTAGAAGAGGGCCTTGACCCCCCCCCTGCCAAATCATCCAAGAAGATTTTTGATAAATATATCTTATGTGTTCATATGTTTCAAAAAAAAATAACCTTACTTGTTTAAGAGCCCTCGTTCTTGAAGATACTAAATCGGAAGATGCCAAGAAGAGCACCAATTACGTGAAATATCAGTGTTATAGAGCATTACCATGACGGTCGACGATGACTCTGGCTGATAGACTCACGAGTCAACTCTTTCAGGCTCATTCAGACTCAGATGGACCTGCGTGTCTGAGTTTGAATGAGTCTGGGTAAATAATGTTTGGGTGAGTGAGTTCGAGCGACTTCGGCTCAGGAAAATTTTTGCGAGTCTGAGTCCGAATGAGTCCTAACCGCAATACATATTTCATGAGTGAGTCTGATTTAGCTTCACAAGTTTTGCCAACCTATCAGTACAGGCAAAGGGCACAGGTATGGTTTTACAAAATGAAGCAGCTATGCGGTGCCGTGATGTTCGCAAAACATGATCACTGGAGCCTTCTGCAGGAATTAGAGAGTTTATTTTGGAGGTGTAAAAAAAAAAGTTGGAGCCTGTTTACTGGATCTTTAGGACACTTGCACTCAAAGTATTCGGCCTAGGTCTAAACAAAACCCCGCAAAGAAAAATTTTGCTTGGTTACTTTCTTTGTGGCGATAACCATCTTGTGTGATAGACGGACAATCACAAAGTTGACGTTGAGATGACCCAAAAATGCTTACGCATTCATAACATGCACACAAAGACAATCTGTCGCATCAGTTGGACAACCCGAAAAAGCAGACAATACATGCAAAAAGCAGACAATACATGCAGGTTAGACCTTCGTTACTAACCAGTGAGTGTGCCGCTATTGGTTAAAGGGGTACTGACACAAAAACCTTGGCCTCGCGTTTTTCTGCTGCAATGCGTTGCTGGGGGCCTGTTAGTCATGACACGACACATTGTTTGCTGCAGCAAATGACAGATAATTATTTACAGGCCCCTCATTATCAATTTGTTTCAGTTTCGGTTTGAGAGAGTTCCAAAAACTGTGTGCAACTGTTGCCACCTAGCGTGTGCAGCTGTTGACCACGTCAGCACACAAAACTGTGACGCATATCCGCACGGTCTGCATAAAGAATTACTTTTGAATAGGAAACAGGACTGGAATGTCACCAAACACATAACTTTCCAAGCGTGCGCCAAAACCATGCACGCGCAACCAGCCACCGAAAAATGTAGAGTGCGGGAACTAATGTAGCAAAACAAAAATGGCGGCTATGACGTTATCTTAACTTGTTTTGTTGAGCGTAGCTTGGTGACGTGAGGGAAGTAGGGGGTCACCTCGGCGTCCTCTGCGATGGTGTCTATAATGCTATGAAGTCGGTTGCTCACGCAAACTTCAAATTTAATTTAAAATACCTTTCAAGCTATATTCCCTGTTGATATCTTGCAGATGATATACGAATGTTCACGAGAATCAATCCCACAGGCTATCTTGGCCCCAAAATTTTGTGTCAGCACCCCTTTATTGCACCCGAAAGCGAATGACAAAACAGTCATTTAGTAAAACGGTCAACCGTGTCATATTACACGGTTGTAGGCCCATCAATACAGCATAAAACCTCTGCATTTAACATAAAAACTTTGAGTTCAGCATAAACACCGTGTACAGCCCTGGTTGCCAAAAGAAGCAAGCCCTCGAATTCTAAATAAAAACGCATGTAAACAGATTGTCAACACAAGAAAGCGCAGAAAAGGTGATTGTTATTAAGAAACAGCTTTCTGTCACAGGTACTGAATGAGTTTTCCACCCACTGAATGTGCCTTGACCCTTTATTGTGGAGTGTCGCGAATTCACGACATATAAAAAAACATCAAACCAGCAAGTCATGAAAATGTGTGCTGCCTTTAATGACAGCTGTCAAGTACTCGCGGGAAACGTAGCTTTCAGCATGAAATATTTACCACCGTCACATGTAAGGAATTTATGCTAGAATCAATTGTTATGTGGTTGACGACAGACAGTGTGTAGCACATACAACAGCTCTCACTTCTTCGTTCTTTCTCGTATGGGAGACAAAGTTATGTCGTCAATAATTTTGTTCATTTGCTGTCAACCCACCCAAGAGATGGCACACGACATGTTACTTAGTCCTAAAGTACGGTTTTTGTTGCAAGGTTTTCGCTTCTGTGGCATACAGAGAATTTGCGACACACCTCAACGTGTGCACTAAATTTAACTGTGGAAACAATTTAAGCTTGCTGTTTAAAGCTGGAAAATGAGAATAATTTACATTTTGTTTAGCAGAATCATAATTACGGCATTGAAGGGTTAATTATGTTTCACTTTCATTTTGCAATTCACACACTTCTCTTCAACCAAAACATTTTACATTAAAATTAAGTGATCGACATCCCGCCGACATTTACAGTGCAAGTGATGTACTCCAAGTGATCCTGCTGATCTGGCGAATTTCACTACATAACACAGGCAAGCTTTAACCCTCTTTGAAGAAAAAAAAACAGTAAAAAAAGAAACACATCCAAGTGTGGAAACTACGAACACAATGGTTGACTTGCAAGTAAAGTTCCCTTTCTACGCACATCTAAAAGTGTTACTTGCGTTAGTGTGCACCTGTAAACAAATAAAATTTGTTTCATTCTATCAACACTCCAACTTTCCCTCAATATCCACTGGTCATCAACACATGCCTGCCGACACGTGAACTTTAGCAAGAGCAGTCTAGACAAATATGGGGGTGGAATAGCGCGCACTTTTCATTTCAAGTCTTTGCCGAGCACACACCTTTTCGGCGAGATGAATGTATGCGCTGAATTAACAATGAATAACCTTTACACCCGAACCACAAGCTGTAGGAACCTTTTGACAGCAAAGAACAGTGAATTGTTCTAACCATGGTGACATTTTCTTTAACATCACTGTTGCCCCATTTCGTCACCTACAATAATGCGTTTCGCTCAAACTTATCACTCCGATATCCTCTCACAAATTCCCAAGGGTGAAATTGGAGACTGACGAGTGAAACATTAAGCAAACAGAATTACCCTTTTCATACCTTGATGCAACATCTGTAAAATCATGGAATAAATGCGAATTTGTAAGCTCTATCGAAAATGTGGGCTGTTGATGGACAAACCAGCAACCCTACGCAAAGGCTCAGCCATCAGCAATCATGCCCACATCTAGAAACAGAAAACATTTGAACATGGGCAAAACAGTTAACTGTGGTATCAAACATAAGAATGTTGATATCGATCTTCCTGAACCACAACTGAACAAAATGATCCTCTAATTGCTGGGTGCTGAACCCTATAAATAAAAATTTTATTTTTTTATGAAGGATGTAGCAGAGGATTATTGTGCATGCTCGAATGCATTAAATCAACAAGTGCCCACTAGTTATCGCTGTAGAGCTGCCATTTTTGCCGATAAAAATGGACACGCCATGATGGTTTGGGAAGTCGTTAGATGTATTTTTAAAATTGTACGGCATAGCAAAATAATAATGAGGGAATGATATAATGTGGTAATTTAGCTTTAATTTTACACAATTAAAGCCTACTGAAATACTTTGTATGAAATTGGGCACTTATGTAATGCCTTTACTGCTTGCTCTTGCCGCAAATACCGCATTTGCTGAATTTAACAAGACCACAGTCATATCCAAAGGGTGAATTTTCATAAAGCCCGCGAAGAAAAATTGTAAAAATGGTAGCATTTGCGACGGGAGAATTGACTATATGTCGCAAATATTTGCTAAAAAACACGTTATATTCAAGTAGGTACGGTAATTGGTTCATATGCTTTCACTTGCAAACAACTCAGCAATATGAAAGTAAATGTTGAACTGGAACACATGACATTTTAGGAGCAGAGAGTTTCATCATTAGGAATCGATTCATCTGCTACAATTTTGCCAGTCAACTGTCAGCTACATATGAAGGCCTACGCTTTGCCATTACAATAAGCCGATTTCAGAAAAAAAAAAGTAAGAAAGCTGCCAGCAGCGGGCCAATGTTGAGGATGAATCGACATTGCCTATATGTTTTGGTGGTCAACAAAGACCAGGCTCCGAGTGGGCAAAAACGGCTGCGCCCATTCAACTAGTTAAGTGATAACGTACCGGCTGGCTAGAGGCAAATGACCTATCAACTCGAGCTCACTCGAGTCGTCAGAAGAACAAAGGCACGCTCTGCAAAACCCCGTAAAGCAGAGCTAGATGTGCGAAATGAAATGCCCTTAACCGCAGAAATTACCTTTACAATTTGATGAGTTTAATATATCACGTGGGTTTTTTTTTGAATCTCAAAGGTGGGTTATACACAGTACAAAAAATGATACACATAATTAAGGAGAACTAAGCATCACAATGATACCACTATAATTAACGAACTGCCTTAATTGTCAATGACAAACGTCGATAACTCTTCAACTGATGATCATACGGTCTTTTTCTATGCTCAAAAGTCTACGGCTTTTTGGACGGCATGCAAAACATGTCTTTTCCCACTGATACTGTTTGCTTGACAAGAGCATATGTCGCATGTCAGAAAAAAAAAAAAAAACGCGCTTTCGTGAACGTAGACACAAATCTGTCATTGCCCGACGGACGGGTCGATTGCACTTTCGGTTCACTTTACATGACGTAACGTGAAAAAAAAAGCATTCGATACACCATCGAACGACATCGGGTCAATGCGCGGCGGCCAGAATCCATACACGGACATACGGCGATCCTTTTGAGCTCCATGCCATTCCACATACCGTTGCAACGTGAGACCTTTGTGGTAAGCTGCTGCCCCGTTACAAAATCGCACGTCCAGTCACGCGGCGCTAGCGACAACAAACGCGTTGCGAAGCGCACACAAAAGCAAAAACCTCGACGCGAAACGTGCACACCAAACAATAAAAACCATGACAGCCTTGGTTTCTCTCGTATTCGGACGACAAAAAAAATGTTCATCTGGTATCCGCACAAACCAAGGAAGTCGACCTTCGGACGTTGAAAAGCAGCTATACCAGACCCAACGAGCGACATGAGTTGGGGGCAGTATTGTCCCCCCCCCCCCCCCCCCACTCTGCGATCGAATGCCGTCGGTATTACCATATACTGTGCGCTTTTTTTTTCTTTCATAAAATGCGATGAGAACGCATTGTGGCTGCTCGTCCACATGGCTAATGAACTACGGAAAATCTCACGGCCGATTCCACGCACGCCTGCACACGCATATGCCACTGGAGCAGCAACGAAACATCAGGCTGGCGTTTCAAACTCCCTTCAAGTCCCTTGAATCGAGAAGAGGGCGATATTTAGCCTCGTAGATGTTAACATATTCGTATGTACTGCGGCCTCAGTGCTCAAAGCGGAGATATCGAACGGTTTCTTTTGGAGGGCGCAAAAAAAGCAACGTAGGAGGTCGTGTAGTCGTACAGCTGTCAGCAAACCGTGTGCGTTAATAAAAGTTCCGTTCCGTACGTCAAGCTAACGCGTATATCAGAAACAAACATCTGCGCGATGGGAAAGAATAAAGAAAAAGGGCAGGATTTGCCGTGCTGCGCGCGACTCGTCCGACCCCCACTCGCCTCTTCCCGAAAGAGATAGCAAGGTGAAATGTGGACCAAATTAACAGCGGCGCATGTTTAAAAAAAGGAGGCCGATCGTGACCTCGTGAGCCGATGACATGCGAGACCGCGGCGGACGCGTTTTGGAAAAACACACACGGCGGTGGAAATAGAGCTGACCGACTGCGGGTTCACGGGACCCCGGAGGCGTCTGCATCGTTCATCTGCGGTTTCAGATTGCTCGTTGCGTTTGGACCTACCGCTCAGTTGTGTCGCTGCAGTGAGAAGTGCGGGCGTTCCGGTAGCCCAGTGTCCCCCATAGCGTAGCGCCCCAGTCGACGGGATGCTGCCGTTCCCCCGAGGCGCGGGAGACGTGGTGTCGACGGACGCGAAGCTTCTCGATTAACGTTGTACGGTGGCTGCTGCTTGCGAGTCGTCCAGCGAATGTCCTACGGAGGGGACTGTGCTGTGAAGCCACTCGTCTCGTCGGCTGCTGGGCTGGATTGTAAACAAGAAGAAAAAAAAGCAGTGCGGACGCACGCTGCTGGGTCTTCTTCGGCTTTCTTCTTGGAGCCCAGCCAGACAGCGAACCTGCGGAGTTTTCACACGGGGTCGCGAAGCTGTCGTGTGGTCATAAAAAATACACCACAAAACCGAAACATACCTGCCTACCAGGCCTGATAAGCTACTCTAAAAGTATTTGTGAATAACGCCGCTAGAGTCGCTGCATGCTGACTTTAAATATTATTTTCGTTTTTAATAGTGAGTTCACTCGTTAAACTCTACGACTCGCGACAAATGACACAGTGGCCGCAATCTCTCTATTTATCTACGTATCTATCTATCTATCTATATTTCTATTTATCTATCTATCTATCTATCTATCTATCTATCTGATAATCTATCTATCTCTTCATATATCTATGCCCCGCCGCTAAGGTACTCGGGGCTGACCCACGGGTTGCGGGGTCGAATCCCGGCTGCGGCGGCTGCATTTCTGATGGAGGCGGAAATGAAGGCCCGTGTGCTCAGATCTGGGTGCACGTTAAAGAACCCCAGGTGGTCGAAATTTTTTGAGCCCTTCACTACGGCGTCTCTCAAAATCATATGGTCATATCAATCAATCAATTTATATATCTATTTATGTATCTATCTATTCATCCACCTGGGTACTCCCATAATACTCATAATCACTTACCTGAACTCTAATGAAAATGAGCAAGCTGCAGATAGTTGGTGCGGTGTCAGTTCCGGTGGTAAAAGTCACGTGTTTTCCGAACGCTGCTTTCGCGGACGCCAGTGGCGCCAGCTGAATGCTCGCTTTTGCCAACATCTCTAAGATAAAGTTTCATACAATTATTGTAGGAAACTCCATGTCTCTAAGTAACGCCGGTGTGCGGTAGTGCATGCTCGTACGTTCAAAATATGCGGCCAATATGATACATGCTTGGCACTTGTTCACAGCCAAAAGCAGAAATTTTGGGTCTTTAATTCGGAGAAACCGTGGCTTAAACCAACCAGGACAGGGTCATGAGTTGGCTCGATTAATTTCTGGCTTCAATTTTCTAATACGAAAATCTCCCTTAGTTCGTTTCATGGAGCTGAATACCATTATGTCATTTTGGGAACTACACGGTTTTCTCCTTTGCACTATTCTTTTACATGCCAGTGAAGCAGCACATGCATGCAGACTGCCAATGACGCTGCTTACGGGTAGTTTTGTTATAATTGGCGAGTTACGGTGCAGAAATTGGCCGCAATTGCACCGAGAAGTATTGAAAATTGGACCTTAGAGAATGGCCGCAATTGCTTCTGCATCTGTAAAATATACTAAAAACACATCTAGCAAATGATTACCTTCATCATCAATAATGCCTTTACACAATGCAGCCTCGAATTGTGTGAGGCATAGAGTTTCATACAACATGGTATGAGGCATTTCAAATGCTTACTTGAGCGCTAACTGCTGAATCCTTCGTCTTAGTGGCTGCTACTTGCAAGTCGTCCGGTGGCTAACCATTAAAACCTTTATCGTAAGCGTTTGACCATGTGGCTCTTTGCACGAGCACACATATATGTGGGTGTTCAATAAAATTCAGTTGATAGCTTTCACTCTGAACGTCTGGTCCTTTTTTTGCCTCGGTTTTTTGCGCTTATTTCTTCAATCTATGATGGTGTGGTCACAAATTCCCCTTCACGGCATTTCGGAGAATTCAAAGTAATTTTGCAACACCAAAACACTGATATTATATTTGACATTGATATTACATTTGCAGATGTGCTGGCAACGAGGGAAAATTCTTAAATACTGCAGTGGAGATGCCGTTTTGGCTCAACCTTCCGGATAATTAGATTGATTCTGACATTCCCGTTTCTGACATCCTCATTTTCTGAAGCAACTATTTCGCGTGTCCCTTGAATTTGATTTTTCTTTTTTTCAGTCCTGCAGCCAACTCTTACCAGAGCCCGATTCCAATATTCGCTGCCAGAACTAAAGATAAATTACAGGCTTTTTCTCAGTTCCTGAAGCAGCAATTTCACCAGTGGAAATTTTTATTCCAGCCCTGCACACTTCTTCTCACCTTCGTGCAACACTAGCTGCTGTCACCGGACAGATATTACAGCATTTTTCTATTACTTGAAGTAGCGATTTCCCTGTGTGTGTTACTTCCATGAAAAATTTATGTTACCACTTCTGTACAACTAGCCTCCATTAGTGCCCCAGTGTAATGTAGGCTGCCATCACCAAACATATCTTCCATTTTTCTTTTTCCAGATTTTCTGATGCAGCCACTTCATCATGCATGTTACTTCCACTGAAAATTTAATTCGTTGGAGCCCAGTAAAGCCAGTCTTACCAGTGCCTCGGTGTAACATTTATTCCATTATCAAATGCTTGATAAAGATTTTCTTTCACAGTTCTTGAAGAAACATTATCACTATGAACATTACTTTTAGCGGCAATTTATTTTACTAGTTGTAGTCTTACCAGTGCGTTGAGGCAGCATCGGCTGGCTCTTTCACATTTCCTGGAGCGGTAATTTCACCACGTGTTACTTGGCTGGAAATTTCTTTCACGTCCACCGTCATAACATTTGTTGCTCTCGCCAAACATGAAAGCCTTTTTTCACGTTTCCTAAAGCAGCGTGTTCACCACAATTGTGTTTATTTCCATTGGAAATTTATTTTACTACAGTCCTGTACATCCTGTGCATACAGCCATGCCATAATCTTTTAAATCGCCCAAGTGACAAGTGCCTGTTTAACAGATCAGAACAAAAAAAAAAAAAAGCTTGAAAAGTCACCACACCTCTACAGCGCGCACAATTCAGGACGACAATAAAGCACAACAGCACTCGAAACCCCGAATTGCCTTCTTCATGTCTTTGGTTTCACTTCCAGTCACCGATGAGACGAAGCTCTCAAAGCAGAATCGAGCATAACATACACGGCACACAGTCTGTTGTTTCGGTGCGACACAAGCTACAGTACAGTAAAAAAAAATTACAACTGTAACAAATGCTCCTGAGCCGTGAAAGAACAGTCAGGTTTTGCTGCAGCGGAATCGCTGAAGTCCGCAGAAGCAGCAGTGCCCTGCCTATTCCGACAACAAAAACAACGTAAAGAAGAATGTGTGCTGGGCACCTTTGGTGCCTCACAAACTATCGGTGCAGTACGGTGGGTGCTTCGAAGACGATGTGCAGCATGGCAAATCTTCTTGGCTAACCGCCGGCCAACGCCACTCGACAAATCTTGTGAAAGCAAGGTGCCCATCCCAGCAAATGCTTTTTATATGAGTCCAGCATGGCAAATGACTTGATGCGTGGCAAACACAGATTTCCTGCACAGACGACGGTCAGACCACCGAAACTGCGGGCAGCGGTTTCACCAAACATTTTGTACGAACGGCACCAAGCAGGGGATCAGAAAACAAATATGGCAAGGAACTGTCGGGAAGGGGGGGACTTCACGCACGGCTACTGCCGGTCCCGACCAAGTCTTCACAGACTAGCCGCAGCCAAGCATGCGTCACTGGAAAAGCGAGGCACCTTCTTAAATGCGACATGACACGCAATGTAGACATGAAGAAAAGTAGAGAGAAAAGAAAACAGTGACAACCGTATGACAAGAAAAAAAAAAAAACTCCGAATTGCCGTTTTCGAAAACAATGACATGAAAACACTTTCTCGCATTCCCGAGGTGCAACTCTCTTGACTAGCAAATGCAGTTGACACTTGGAGCTTGTTTAGCTAGACAGCAATGCCATCTGGTGAAGAAAAAACAAAGTTACCGGCAAACACTTTAGTAACAACAAACGTTACAGTTGATACAAGAACAACACATGCCTCTTTACAGTTGTAGAAACATAGAGGGCATATTCTCAGCCCATTCACTCGCTCTTGTACCAATAAGGTATCAAAGACAGCCCAAAAAGAAACCGACACCGTCCACGTTACCTGGGAAAAAGATAGCACGCAAACGCAAAGTGTAGAAATGCCACGAGAGAACCCTGCAAGTGTTGCCCGCTAACGCGACAGGCAATAAAGGCGAGAGGAAGTAAATATATGCTATAAGATCTGCGGAAGAAATAGAATGGTGAGAAGACAACAATACTGTTTGTGCTCCCAGCAAACATTGCACCTTCCGTTGAAATCATAACCTCTGCCAAACATCCAACAACACACAACTCACGCGTCCTTCAGAGGTGAGTCTTATTACCAATTTGTTCTCACGCTAATCAGTACGGACATATAGACACGATCACTAGCTTTCCACATTTTTGTCAGAAACAGCTTGTAAAATGCAAGCCAACAATGGTAAAGCTAAAAAAAAGATAGGCAGCTTATTAAAAAAAAGATGACATTGCCAGTGGAGATTTAGAAACGACATTCTACAGACACGAGGTCAGCTAAGGCATCTGGTGATGATGCTTCTGTATGAAAATTCGGTGATTGGGCCAGTTTTCATTTGCTCACCGAAATGAGACCTCTTACACTAGTGCAACACAGGGCAACAAGAACCGTCTTCTTCCCATGGATACAACGCACAGAATGTTCAATTTGTGGCACCGGTGTCTGGCAGTGGACGAGCAGTGCACTCTGGTCCTGGAAACACACACACACCCAGATGTGATCCACTCTGACAAAGAGAAAAATGCTTAGTGGTCGAGGCAACCGTTCAAGGCGATGGCATTGCCGATAACCACGACCAATCCAGTGGGTAGCTGAATGTCCGTAAGAGCTGCAAACATTCCATGGTCGCGACGCAGCTGACCCTCCAAGGAACAGGAGACTATGCTTTGATTGAATGTGGAGCTACGCCTCTTACCAGAAGTTGTCGATCGTTGCAGCAATGAAGCATTCACTATATCACTCTTCTTGCGCGTTACCTTGGTGCAGTATTTTGATGCCAGCATGACGTTAGGCAGTGATGCCTGTTGTGGTACCAATAGTATAGCCGTGCGACGAAATATATCTTGAAATACATTTTCTTTTTTCATTTCCAACAGCTGGCACTGTGTTCATTCAACCCAGCGGCGTCATGCACGGCCAGGTAGAGTGACTGGGGAGACTGTGGTCTTCGTTACTGCAAACAGCTCTTCACCACCCGTCAAGCAGCATGACGAGACATTTACACCGGAGGCATACCAAGCGGCAATGCTCAGAGCAGCTGCGACACTTGACACAACACGTCGTGCCCGAACGAAACGGTGAACCGCGGGCACCACGGGTGCAAGTGACGCGAGTGTAACTCTGCAAACGTAAGCGCGATGAAACACTGGTCCCCGAACCGCACCGGTGACCATCACAACCAGCAGCCCCTGCCGGTCACAGTCCGGCAACGTCATTTCCAGCCCTCGCAGTGGCAGTGATCGACTATAACGGGTCTGTGTCGTGCATTAGCGGCAACGTCCCACAGTCGCTGCTGCGCTTGTGAATGACGTCGTGGTGAAAGAGCTCCAAGCCCCCAACGCGAACGGCCTGGTGCGTTGCCCGCGAGCTGCCCGCGCTGCGCGATGACGAGCCACTGGCTGCTGAGGCAGTCATTGACGCGGCAGTGGGTCCCGTGTTGTCGGGGATGAACGCCGCCACCAGCAACGCCAGCATCACCAGCAGGGCACCGAAAACAAACGGTGGTCCGGGAATAAACTGCAATAAAAGTAGAACACCACAGCTATGTCAGTCAATAATTTATTTGACATTTCACAAGAGTGAAGGGCATGGGAATAAGAAAAAAAAAATAAAGGCAGATCTGCGCTAGTGATGCCAGGTCTGAAGGAAAGAAGTGTGGAGTTGGGCAACCTTCTTCATTTCTCTTTGGTTTACTCTTTCCTTCCTCCTCTTTCTTTATTGTTCTCTCTTCCAGTTTCTTGTGTTTATTTTCTTTCTTTATTCCCATTTCTCCACTTTTATGGGGTTTTTTTCCTTATTTTTATATCCCCTTGCTATACGATAGTACAATACTCGCATACCTGGATGGTTGAGTGGTTATGGTGCTTGCCTTCGAATAATGGTTTGACCTGCACAAATCACACCTTGCAAAGAACTTTTTCTCACCAAGGATTTTTCTGTCAGGCTTTGTTTCGTTCTCCCTCAGTCTCTTTCTTTATTTTCTCGGCAATCAGACTTGCACAATTCAATGCCGAACAAATCGGCACATGTGTTCTGCGAGAGAAGCTGATGATGAAGAGGACGAAGAGAACGCATGCTTGTTGACGATCATCTCTGTTCACCCTTCATGAACCAATGCTCGGTTCAATGAGATTCACCGTTAAGAGCTCTACTGACCATAATTAAGCTTCCCAGCCTATCTGAGTTCAGCAGCCTGTATGGTCTGTGCAAAACATCAAGCAAATCCACATACACTAAGCATATGTGCAAGTGTGAAAAGGATGCAAGAAGTGCAAACAATTGAACATAACAGCAATTGAAGTGCACCATACCTATAAGCTAATTAAGACCCGTAAAAAAAAGTACTGCTACAGACTTCCTCTATGATGAACTCAAAAGGACCTTGAAAACTTATTTGCCAATTCATCATGCTCTACTCGACATTAGTCCACCCCCAAGATTAAAATAAAATGTAGAAATAAGGAACCCCACACCACAAAAACCTCATCTTTTCATTCGAGCTTGTTCAACATAATTTCGCTCAATTCATTCAGTCTAACTATACTTGCAGCACTACTTTGACGAAAGTGAACTTATACCTCCCATCGCTATAATTTCGCAGGAAAATGGCACGTTTACGTTAACTTTGTTTCACGAGTTCTATCATCACCCTTCTCTTCGAATTGACTTCATTTCACAGCTTAATTAATTTTGCACTGCGCTGACCATTGCTACAAAGGCGTAATTTAAACATAAAATACTAACACCTTCAGCCATTCCGCTTTCCCCGAAACAACCGGGCAATAGAACCGCCTTCTCTATGACACTGTCGCCACTGATGACAACAAACTTCTTCACAAAGCTGTAGGTAAAAAGTATAACAAGAAAATTTTGATATGTTTTATTTATCGTTTTGCTGTCAAGTTCTTTAGCTCAAAAAGGTTGACATTGTATATACTAAAATCAATATTGTGTTACCTTGTGTCTCCTTTGTACTACTGCCAAACTACATATATGTGACGTAGGAAGCGATGGTTGGTAGAGGCAGAGGAAGAAGAAGGGCTTTTAGAATAAACATGACGTATGAGCCAGGCCACGTCACCCAGTCATCGTAGCGTCACACGAGTCGACAGGATGAAGACCACCCAGCCACTTCATCAGTATCTCATCATCGACGCAGTTCTACACAAGACGCCCTGACCATACATCGACTACGGAATCATCTCCTAGCCGCACACAGAGACCAGCACCATGACAGAATCATCGACCGACCTTCCCATCCCCAAGTACACCGGAGCAGCGGACGATGGACCTGTACAGGACTGGTTCGACCTGTTCGAGTTCCACGCTACCGCTGCATCTTGGTCGGAACTAGAAATGGTTACGAACTTCAGCGACTACGTTACCGGTGAGGCATTTAAATTTTACCTCACCCACATATTCGACAACGATGAGTCTTGGCAAAAGATAAAACAAGAAATGATAGTTTGGTTTAAAAAATACGATGACGACTACGACAAAGACTTGCTTGTAACCCACCATCTACAGACAACTGCACTCAGTCGTCAATTTTACAGGCAGTCTTCAACCATTCGAACGCACAACAAGATTCGACCTCTGACAAAAGACGAAGTGGCACAAGAGTTCAGTGGCAGACGACAACGCGTATTTTGGGAAAAACACAGCCATCGAGCGCACCTCCCTTCTGCACGAAAGTCGGCATTTGCGAAGTCATCGCTTCAGCATATGACCCCAGACGTTGCCCAACCACCTGATGCCGTTCACTCTTCGTCTGGCATACGTGGTCCACCACCTGGGTTTTCATCACGCGGTTATTCAAGCGCTCCTAACGCTCACCACTTGCCTTATAAGGATGCCTTGCTCATGGTAGACCAGCTGACGCATGAAGAAAATACCGAACAACGTCATGACTACTCGAAGAGTGAAAATCCTGGTTTTACATCACTTTGCTCTTTCGTCGCTCAAAACACCCACCTCGCGTCTCACACGCCCACTTCGGTCGGGATAGAGCTTCGGAACTCCGAATATACTCAGCCAAGTCCAGGGCCAACCGTACACATTCATGCGTCAGAACAGCTTACCTCCAAAGTTGCGGACACAGAGAAACAGCCCCAAGTAAAATCTGACCAAACCAAGCCTCTCGCTGCGTCACCGTCGAGTTCACAGCAACCCGAGAGCCCAACCAACACAGGAGGCTTGGAAGGATCAACTCCGAAGCTCTGCCCTGTGCCAGGAACGCCCATCAAGAATGACATTGCAACAGCCTCAGCAGATTTTTCTGCCAATTCTGGCGCACTATCTTCATTGCCTGACAGAAATCGAAACACCCTAACAAGTATCAACTATTTGCTGGTCACGTCAACCGACAAAGAAAAGCGGGCTCATGGATCCAAAGGAAGTCCACCCCGTCAGACAGTGCAACATCAGCAATACCAAGAAAAGCAACAAGAGGAAGCCCAACAGCTAAAACGCCTACACCAACATCGGCAACGAACAACTAAAACTACATCGCCAGGATACTTGTGGCCTGAAGAGCGTCGTGATCAAAAGACTGATTCCGCATCTGAGCTATCTTCGCACAAAGAAAAGCCAAGGAACTTTTCCGCACCAGCGTTCAAGATTGCGCCTTCGGTCTGAACATCTGCGTCATCACCATAGTAAACTCCCCAAGAGCCACAAAACAACCGCTTGTGCTCTGCAGGAACACAAGCAGCGCCTAATCAGCCGCGATCAACGGGCGCGCAAATTGCATGCACAGCATTTGCATGACCCACGACAAAAAATGCGACGCCTACGAAACATCCAATCCTGCAAAGCGTTCCAACCTCGTTCGTTCTTTGCAAGAATACCGGCTGTATTTCCATCTGTTTCCACGTCCAAAGCATTTTTGTGTTATCCAGGACGCAACCACCAGCCTCGCCCACCAGAACTCCTGCGTTAACCAGACTGCTGCCGTTTCCCCTGAAGTCTTTGAATGTTTACGGAACTCCCCTGGAGCACAGAACCAATTGTGAATTTTTGACATTTGTGAATTTTTAACCTCTACTTGTCAACTTTTTCTTGTTCGTAATCAATGCCTTCTTTCCGGGGGAGGGGGAATCGTGTGACGTAGGAAGCGATGGTTGGTAGAGGCAGAGGAAGAAGAAGGGCTTTTAGAATAAACATGACGTATGAGCCAGGCCACGTCACCCAGTCATCGTAGCGTCACATATATATATATATATATTTATCTATGAGAACTAACAGACAGTAATGCCAGGGATAGTATAGGAGATGTTATTAGAAGTAATTGTAATGTAAATGTGAAGAAAGAAAAGCAGACACCAGCAGAATCCGAACCTTCCACGTTCACATAACACGTCTGATGCTCTACCACTGAGCTACGGTGGCGGTCATCTTTTAGTCCACTTTATAGGGTTATATATGTGCATTTAACCATGGGAGCCTCAGTCAGCGCCACTTGTTGCCACTACGGCGAGTGAGGAACACTCTTTCTTGCCTGTTTGGCGTCACATAGCACATGATCTTATTACGAGATAGCAACTGACCATTTATCCCTCACATATCACCTCGAAGTCTGCCAGAACGAGATCAAACAGGCAAGAAAGACTGTCGCCGCAGTGGCAACAGGTGGCTCTGACTGACGCTCCCACGATGAAATGCACATATATACTAGGCTGGTGCAAATATTCAAATGCTTTGAATATTCCAACAAATTGTAGAGTATATTAATTCGCTTATAATCAAATTGATGAAAATTTTGAAATATTTGGAATGAACGAATAGGTGTATATTAAAGCGCATGTAACCACCTGTAAAGGTGGTTTCGCTGCACTGTAAAGGTACAAAGCAGTGTAAAAATCTATCCAAGAAAAATCTGCACAGCCGTGAAGCCCTACTTTAAAGTTGAAGGGGCCCTGCAACACTTCTTGAGCTTGGTCAGAAACCGCTGCCGATTGATAGTTGAGGCTGTCAAGAACACTCGCCAAACATTATGGCCCAGCACGCGGTGTGCAATGCACAATAAATTCTCAAATGGCTCTCTTCTCTGCAAGTCACATGCTCACATGCTCAAAAATGACGTCACATGCTCAAAAATCACTCGTCAAAACCATTGCATCAGCTATGGCTGATTTGAGCATGGCGCGCTCGGTCGTTACTGGGGCCGCCCCGGGAGGCCGCCACTTTCCCACGCATACGTGCGCAATCGCACTGAAAAGCCGCGTAGCCGAAGAAAAAAAAAAGTGCTCAAGGTCACGAGGCGCACGTGACGTATTTTTTTTCCCCTATGCCATCGCTCCCTGCTTAGCTTCCGGCGCTTTTACCGGGACGAGAAGAGAGAATGCAATTTAAGCCTGCCACAAATATTTGCAACTCCGCTCATACTGGACAGATTCTAAAAATCTTTGTGGCGGTGAATTCGTGAGGCAATAAGCTTCTTTAGTGAATCCATTTCATGGCGACTTGAAAAAGTGTTGCAGGTCCTTTTGAAATGAACATATTAACCCCAAATCAATTCATTATTTTATTAAGCTTAAAAGCTTGTTATGGCAGCTAATGTGCTCCAAGTATAACAAATTTTAAAATGTCACTTATTTAACAGGCTATCACTCGCATCCTACCGAAAGTGAAATCCTGCTACTACTCAAAGTTGTTTCGACTTCCTTTGAATGAAAAAAAAAAAGTGGCATTTACATAAAAGCCCTATTTAAATCTTTAATTTTAAATACTGTGCAGGTGGGTTAGTTAACCATGAATATGCCCATTTTTCATTATATGCCATATATACTATTCGAATCAATATTATTCGACCAAGATCATTCTTTGCTTTGAACTTAAAATTCACTATTCGCACAAGCCTAATCTGTACTCCATTAAGTGGACAGAGGGATGACTGCCACTATAGCTCAGTTGTTAGAGCATCGAACCCGTTATGCAAAGGTCGCAGCGTCGGATCCTGCCGGTAGCAAGTTACCTTTTCGTCCACTTTTCTTTCTTCACATTTACATTACAATTACTACTAATAACATCCCCTACACTTTCCCCGGAATTACTGTCTGTTAGCTCTCACTAATAATATTGTGTCTAACAAAGAAAAACAAGCCTTTAAAGTTAGGCTTCCCTTCATTGAATATATATATATATATATATATATATATATATATATATATATATATATATATATATATATAGGCATTACTAACGCAATATCTTACTACTCCTCTGTATTACTTTCTTGCTGTATAGCATTACTAACCAATTGCACATCATTTTCCTTTTAACACTACCCTCTATAATGCCCTTGTACCTTGATGAGCAATAAATAAATAAATAAATCTGGCAATCATGAAACCAATAGAAGAAATGCACATTATTTATCTTCCACGATAACTCCACTCACCCTAAGCTCATTGGGCACCACAGATCCATTAGAAAGGGGTGGGGCGGTCATGGGCGGTGCCTCGTTCAGGTCCACATGGAAGAGGTAGAAGATGAAGCCGAACACGGCTGGCCCCAGACCGTTGCAGAGGCCGCGCATGCCTGTGATCATGCCTTGCACCAGGCCTGCACGCAGACAAACAGCACAATACAACACCAGTCAATGTCGCGAGTGCTGCCTCGCACCCAAGTAACGGCGATTTGAAACGGGTACGACAAGGCACGTCCGTCGGTTGACCGATTCACAGCACAAAGATGATTGTGTCAGCCATCCTTCCATTGTCGCATCAGACAAAGAGGTGCCCCTACTGAAACTGCTGCTTGGGCAAGCTGGTTCATGTATAAGACAGATTTACCAGTGCTAAAAGACTTGAAAAGAGACACACACACACACACAGCACTGAACTCACAATTGATTTTTAACATTCAACGCAAGGCCTTTTTATGGCAACTATCAAAACAGCAAAGCATGTGTGTGTATGTGTGTTTCTATATTATGCAGCGCTGTGTGTGGGTCTCTTTGTAAGTTTCTATGTTTTTGCGCTGGTAAATATGTCCATATCGCCTGAATTCTTGAGACTGCTTTTTCTATTGTTTTCACAATGTACGCTGAGATAGCACCAGAAGTGCCTTGCACAGTTCTGTTTGAACAAAGAGGCTTAGCTTTCCGGTAATAAAAGCAGTTGTTGGAAAGCGGCATTCCCATGTGTATTCTCTGCTTTGTCCCAGTCTTTCTTAGGCGCATCGTAAGCATGAACCGATTCCAACTAGGCCAAATAGCAGTCTATTCTCATACAGTTGATCCTGAATATATCAAAAAATTGGCTGAATCGAACAGCTGCGAAATCCCCTTGAATTTCCCATGCAAAAGTATGCGACCGATGCACCCGTATACCAAACTCTCGCACATCAGGACATCCGCTACATCGAACACTGCAGCACGCCATTCCTTCTTCACACACAGCTGACGAAAAGGCGGTGTTATTCTATCGCGCTGATTTGGCTCATTGTGCAGCGCTTGCGAATGCACCAGTACGTTTGATGCGTGATCTGCAGGCCTTAATGCGCGGGCATGATGTTTCGCAAAAGACCGATTGCTGACGATACCAAACTGAGAATGCGAAGAGACTTGGCAATCTTGTTGCAATGTTCGCATTCCCTTCCTCGTTTGTAAGTGCACAATGGCATGCGAGCCTGAGAAGCCTGGCCTTTTGACATGTGCAACCTCATGATGCATTTTTGGTGTTTTTGGTTTTAAAATACGTGTTTCGGAGGCTACACTTTTTTTAGCTTTTCGCATCAAAGCAGCTGAAAGCAACGGCTGCCAGATACAAAGCCACAAGTGATATCGACATCGCCAACATGTCGGTGGTAACTCTGCATCATGGCTTGGCATTGTCTTTTGCGCCTTGTAGACTGTTGTACTTCTCGCCTCGTTCAAAATAAATCTTCATTGGTAGTTGAACAGAACGTTGACCTGCACGTAGAGATAAAAATTATGACTGGCGCTTGGAGCGACGTCAAGCAAAGTACCGTCATTAACTTTCCTTGCGGGCCAGGTGAACTTTGGGTGCGTCATGACCGCCGACAATGACATACGGTGCCTTTGAATTCTGCGACTTATCAGCATTTCTGGGCCCCATCTCAGATAGTGAGTGACATGACTTCTTCGGAGTAGATGACGACGTAGCTGTTTCCGACTGCATCGATACTGAGATCATGGCCGCCGTAGCCAGCGCTGCGGAGGTGTACCCGTGTGACTATGAAATGCCAACGCCTTCGCTGCCGCGCTAATCAACCTTTTGTTGTGCTTCAAAGCTTGCGTCGGCATCGTCCATCAATCAACGCTGTTGTGGCCAAATGAGTTGAATTCGCTTATTTGAAAAACTTCAATGATATTAAGGATGATCGGAACTTGACGGCACGCAAGAAGCAACACAAGTTTATGCACTATTTTCATGCGAAATTATGCGCGGTAACTTGCAGTTCTCACCTTTTTCTTCATTATACTATGAGTGAATCCTTACGTTCAGCACATTGAGAGATTTCCAAGGCTTGAAATGCATTAATTTAGGCCTTAAATATGTGTATTTTGTATTTTGAACTATCAATATATCGAACTATTTCGCGATCCCCTTCAGGTCCAATATATCCGGAACCGACTGTATTAGTTAATATAATAACTCAATACGACTGTATTAGTTAATAACTCAATATATCAAAATCACTGCACTTCCTGAGAGCAAAAAGGAAAATAAAGAGGCAACACTCCCTTGAACTACCCGCACCAGCTAGCCATGATATCACAGGTTTTCGCAGCATCTTGAAGGGCCAACATGATATTTTGTTGCTAAAAATTACTTTCAGTGCGTTTCGAATGCCACAGTCTTAAACAGCACGTTTCAGAAAATTCCATTAGCCCAACGTGGCTGAAATGCGCAAACAGACTTTGAAATTCATGATGTCCCACTGGCACTAACTTTGTGAAGATTTAGCAATAAATTCAAAAATGAAAATCTGGCCTTAACTTGTTCTTTTAATAAGTAACACATGATTGCAAAATGAATGAACATTGAGTTCTGTAAAAACATTTTATCTGTATATATTGATTTAATGTTCAATTTTTGTTCTGAGCTAGTAATGCTATACTAATACGGTGTTACTAATTTGTATTGTTATCATTTATGTTTATTCTTTATTGCTATATGATATTTTATTGTATGTAACAATTTTTTTCACCTTTTTAAGCTTGCGTATTTATTTTATTTCATTTCTTTTCTTGTGCAGTTGTCGTACTAGAACTATATTGTCGCAGTTCAACGTAAGCAGTTCACCGAGATGTTGAGTCCGAGAACCGACAGCGTGTGTTTTTATGCAGGAGCCAAGAGCAAGAGAGCTAAAACAAAAGCATGTCGTCTTCTTCAGTGTCCCTTTTCACGGTGCTCTTGACGCGCACATCGTCTTCGTTCTCTGTTTCGGGCGTGGCAATATTTAACTCTATGTATAGGAAATTAGGATATTTCTATTTAAATTGTTTTACTTATTGGTTTCCTCGCCAATGCACAGAACCGCTTGTTGTTACTGCCCAGTATCTTATAGTACAGTCTGGTCGTTGGGTCTCGTCAAGCTACTTATGTAGCTTTTAACCCAGCGGAACCATCCAGCATGTTTAATCTGGAAAAAATAAAAATTGAATTGAACTTTCATGTCCAAGGATGCCGTGGCTTTTGAACGATTTTGCGTGACTCGGGAGCCAGGCATGTTGACATTTACAAGAGTAGCACTGGCCTTCAAGTTAACTGCCCAGAGATGAAGTGCATCGGCTTTTATAAATGTGCTATCAAAGATTTCAGCGTTATCACTAATGGCTTTGTAAGCTGTCAAACCAGACAAGTTGCACTATGTTAGCAGTCTTAATGAATGCGTGTTAATCGATCGCAAGCAATCTCAAACGTTGTGGTGCAGTCTATATCGAGTGTTGCTGATTCTCTTTGCGGGTAAAATCTGTATACAGCAGACTCTCTTTAAATGGAACCTGAAGACACTGGGAAAATATGTTCCATTTAATGAGACGAAAAGGGGTGCAGGATACAAGTCCAAAACCAATCATTACAGAGCCAGTTCTATTTAAACAGCAGCTACGGCTAATAGATTTCTGTTCACTGAGAGTCTACTCAGTGAACAGGTGGAAGATATCCAAATAATTTACACAAGGATATATAATAAACACATTTTCAAATCACGTGCAACTTCATCACAACGAAGTTAAACCGCCTATGCCAGGCTGAGGAACGTGACGCAAGTTTCCGGATACGAAATGTTGGTTCGACACATTAGCGCCACAGGCGTGGCACTCACCTTGCTTGTCCGCCTCGGCGTGCGTCGAAACGAAAGAACTGATGGCCGGGTAAGTGATGCTCGCGACGGCAGCTAGGCCACCTGCCGACCACATCATCCTGGGACGAAAAAAACAACACGCCAAACTGAGCGCCCAGTTTCGGATGCACAGCACCGTGGACAGGCAACTTAGGACCTTATGGTGTGCCAGATAGCATGTCACAATAGCTTATGGCAGCGTATATCATAAAAAAGAATTACACAGTGCACAAGAGCAGTACATATATGTCAGCACTCAAATGTATTTTGGCAGAGCTTACCACCAGAGGTGGGCTTGATGAAAAAAGACATTTACTATTTACAGTAATTATGCGACTGTAACACAACCACAATTGATACGTGAGGGGTGGCATTTCAATGAGTCCAGGATCAAAAAATAAATCAAACTTAGACCACTTCCCGCTAAAGAGAACTATGTGCAGATGAGAAGCAGCGGGCGCCAACGCATGCACTAGCAATGGTGTTGACGCTGGCGCTCATCGCAGCGTTGCGCAAGAGAGAAACAAGGGGAGGTGCAAAGCACGCAGTGATAGACCGGTGTTCCCTACTGGAATATGCCAATGGTTGCTAATGGGCAGTGAGAGGTGGAAGACACCGATTGGACACAGAGACACGCATTCCACTTTTAGTTGACGCGCACGCTGAAAATTTTTATTGCTCGACAACGCACAGGAGAAATCCCCTACCCACACTACCTTGGAAGTCAAGATCCAGTGCCTACATATGAACAGTTGTGCAAGATCCAGTGCCTACAGTGAACAGTTGTGCAGCCTGAGCAGTCAGTTTTTTCAATCAAGAAACTCCCAAGCAGCGCTGCCTGCATAGGCATTGCGAAGCAAGAGAGAGGGAAGTGTGGGAGTGGAGAGAGGGGGGAGGGGACACACATGAACAGTATGGGTGATCATGCCGCACACCGGATTGAGCTCGACCATAAGATGCTTCACATCTAAAAATAAAAGAATTGTACACACCATTGCACTATCTAAGACAACTTGAATTTCGGTATTTGATTGTAATGCGAGGGTCCCCTTCAGGTAACAAAAATTTGGGGACAAAAAATTGCATTACATTTGAATAACTACGGCATGTCCCTTGCCTTGACTGTATGATGTATGTTGATCATCCGATTGCATGTGTTGTGGTGACTACGCAAAATCAATGCCGCCATCTCATTTCTACTCAGATTCAGTTCACAGTACACCATAGTGTACGCACGGCCGGTCATATTGTCAGCTATGTTGCTTTTTGAGTGTGTCGTGCAAGTGTGGCAAGTTGTGCAATATGGCTGCGTTTATATTCTAAGAGAACTTCTTTACCCATTAAAAGAATTTATTAACGAATGCACGCATGTTGCCCACACGTTTTAATATGTTTTTATTTCTCCCAAAGCCACGGCTCAGAAGGGCTAGGATCATGGTCATCATTTCAATATTACATTTGTTTTCATTGTGTGTCAGCAAGCAGATAAAATGACATTATATTTGCCGTGTGACAGGGGTATAAGTCGCATACAATGCACAATTCAGTCAACGTCAGTATAACAATCGATGTAACAAACTATGGGTATGTCAAAGTAAATTAAGATTGTCTCACTGACATTAAAGATATATGCACTTATATCGAGTATCAGATATGTGGCAAAAATACATATGTGTCCGTTTTGAGGTAGTTTGAAAGGTGTTGTTACATTACACCACTTACCTATGTGACCGACCTATTGACTACTCCCATGAGGCAGACCGCCAGCGTCTGTCTTGGGATACATAGAAAACTAATAAGTCCCTTAATTCAATTAAATAACTTCAGTCAAGTGCTGAAGGCTGCATTCAACAAATGTCCTTCATGCGTGTACGAAATATGCCTCTTTATTCCTTCAAAAAACGTCTACCACCCTAAATTTATATGCAATATTGCATGACAGGTTAGCCGAGTGTTAGTGTGAACTTGTGATATGGTGAATTCCAGTATGTGAAACTGTAATTAATTTGGGGTTTTGTTTAAATTACTTTGGCTTCGTGCTTTATTGCACCAAATTCAGCAATCCTTTCTCTATTCAACCAACAAAAGTCCACTTAGCTCAGAGGGCACATATTGAGTTTTTTTAACAACGACAAGATGTCAAGTCAAATCAAGAAAGTTTTCTCAATAGCTGTCCACACTTATGCCCATACTCACAAATCAATCCAACCCTTGTCTCATTTTCTTTATCCTTTTGTGTAGGCTTGTGCAAACAGTGAATTTTAGGAGAGAAGCAAATAGTGATTTTGGTAGCATATTTTATAATCGAATAACCTACATATTTCATAACACAAAGAACAAAGGGCACATTTATCATGACCCAACTAACCTGCACAATGTTTTTATCAAAACTGAAACAAGCCTGCGCAAGTGCCATTCTTTTTGCTTCAAAGAAAGTGTAAACCAACTTTGAATAGTAGCCGGACTTGACTTTAGGTAGAATGCAAGTGATAACCTGTAAAATATTTTATGTTTTAAAACTAAGTATACTTGGGGCATATAAACCTGTAGAACAAGCTTTTAAACTTAAAAAATGATGAATCGATGTGAGGGTAACATGTTCATTTAACCTTGATGTCGAGCTTCGCGACAGTGCGAATTTCTTTTGAATAATTAGAATGCAAGTGATAACCAGTAAGATATGTTACGTTTTAAAACTAAATATACTCAGAGCATATTAACCTGTAGAAAAAGATTTTAAACTTAAAAAATGATAAATCGATGTGAGGGTAACATGCTCATTTAACCTTGATGTTGGGCTTTGCAACAGTGCATATTTCTTTTGAATGGATGTTTTGATGGCTTAACATTTCTTTAATACAGCGAAACTACCTTTACAGAAGGTAACATTAGGGCTAGAATGCACTTGAATAGGTGTTTTCATGACTTAGCACTTCTCTACTACAATAAAACAACCTGTACAGCGGGTTACATGCGGCCTAATATACATCTATTTGTTGATTTCGAATACATCAAAATTTTCAGTTATTTAAATTTGAATCAATGTGAATTCAAATACAATGATATTCGTTCGAATATATTCGCACAAGCCTAGTTTGGTGCAATTAGCGCGCAAAAAGAGCACGAAAGCGGTAAGCATGGTAAAAGATGATAAAAGAGAGATAAGAATGATCTTTGATAGTACTGGTGCAATCTGTGGATGAAGCATGTCAAGGGCACAAACACTACAAGAAAGATGAGAGATCATGATAAGGTTTGCTAGTGAAAGCAGTCCTAATACACCTAAAACCATTTCATTATGCTTCCTCGTTCTTTATTCCTGACACAGCAGATAAATACAGTCGGGCCCACATATACCGGCCCCACTTAAAACGAACTTTCGCTTAAAACAAACGATATCCGCGTGACCTTGAAAATATACATTGGTTCAATGGCACAAAATTGCACTTACAACAAACGGCTCCGAGCGCCGCTGATCGGTTACAGCGAACGGAGTCAGCGGTCTGCCAACTTCCCGGGAAACCGATTTCGAACACCAATCAAGCATCGGCGAGGTGCCCATGCATTCTTATTGTTAAACGCCGACCCTGCCTCCGGAACCCTCTAGTTGCCGCTCTCCCCAACCCACGGAGGAAGGAAAGCTGTGTCCTCCCTCCATGCCCCGTCTGCTTTTTGTTACGCAACCCTCCGTCCCTTGTCCGCCCGCTACTCTGAGCCCCGCATCGCCAAACGAGGCCCGTGTTTTCACACTACCACTGATCTTTCGAAGACCGGTCCGCCATCTACCCCGTTTTTGATCCCTGGTACTGACGTTCAGTTGGCATGGCCGGCCTGGAGTGACCAGACCATTTGCCAACATCGTCTGCCACTGACTATATCCGATAGTCTGCGTCTAGTGCACGTGCATTCGCTACCCCACCGATTCTGATAATTCGCGATTCGTTTCGTGTTTAGGACTTGCTCTCGCTCACTTCACACTCATATCAGCATGCCTTCCGCACGTGCGGAAGTGCGAAAACGGCAGCTAATTTGCACGGAATGAATCGCGAAATATCGAAGTTCGTGAGGCCACGCAAACCCGCCGGCGCAACAAAACGATTTTTTGACCACGGCCACTGATTCTTCGAACACCGCCGCGTGCACCGATCCAGGCAGCCATGCTTTGACTTCTTCACACGCAGGCACTCTTTCCAAGTTTCTCTACGTACGAGTTTCGCGGACCTTTCAAGCAAGCTACCCCACCTGCCTCCTTCCCACGTGTTTTGGTTTTCAAGGTCGCCCTCCCGCATCCTCCCCTCTCTTTATCGCAACTTCTTGCCCTTCTCTCGCAAGCCTGCTCTCCTCTCTTGATCACAACCCCTTCGCCCGTCTCCACAACTCCGCGACGCCCGCCATGCTGGCTCGAATTAGTTTCGTTTTCGAACCCAGAGCTTTCCACGCATTCTGGCCCGTGTGTCACGTGTGCGCGTCTTGCTCGCTCTTGGTGTGCGTGTGTGGTCATGATGGCCGACGGGAGGACTAGCACGCTTTTTCCTGCCGCTCAACAAAACGTCGAAAGTGTGATCGCTTGACTTGAGGGTAATCCGCATACTAAGTGCCGCATTGCGGAGTGCTTGCTCAGCTGTTGACCACCTGGCAGCCACTTGCCACTTCGGGCAACCCGGTATTCAGCTGCGGAGATGGTGAATATTTCGTGGGCGGCGGTGACAGCTACATGCGCATGAAACTGTTTTCGCTCGCCGACGTCGGGCCTGATGCCTAGCATGATGCTTCCGAACTGCGGCAGCGATTTGTGGCAGCGCGTCGTCGACTTTGACCTGGGAGAGCGGATTAGACATCTGTTGCGATGGTTTAATTACGGCCGATGATTACCGTAATTACTCGAATCTAACGCGCACCTTTTTTCCGGTTAAGCGAGTTCATAAATCGCATGCGCGTTAGAATCAAGTACGAAAAAAAAAATTAATACGGTCGTTCTATTGCCATCGGCATTCCGAAATGGCCGCCCCCTATGTGCGTCGGCATGGCGCGTCGGCCATTTCTGCCTATGTGTTTCTCATGTGCGGCACTTCGTACGTGTGCTGAGGAGTTCGTCATCTTGGTGCGCATTAGCATCGACAGGGTGGAAAGGCCGAATCCAAAAACTCGACGAGTGCACCACCGTGTCGCTTTTAAAAGAAAAGCCATCGCGTGTGCCGAAACAGACGTAAAGCGGGCTGCATCGCGGTCGTTTGGAGTTCCCGAAACGTGCGTTCGGGACTGGCGGAAACAAAAGCAGAAGATTGTCGACAGCAAAGCTTCACGCAAAGGCTTCAGTGGACCACAGCAAGGTCGGTTTCCACAAATTAAAGAGCTGCTCGGCGAGTATGTGCTTGGGCAGCGAGCGGCACGGCGGCCCGTGACGACAGAACTGCTCCAAGTGCGGGCTATGCAGTTAGCCTTAGAATAGAAAAAGGGCTAATGCGGAGCCAGTTTAAAGCGAGCAGGGGCTGGCTAACTAACTTTATGAAGAGGAAAAGCTTTTCCCTTCGAAGGCGACCAGGCATATGCGAAAAGTTTTGCGGAGGAGTACGATGAAAAGCTTCACAGTTTTCAGAGGTTCGTCCTAAACTTGCGGCACAACAACAGCTACCTGCTTGGGCAAATCGGGAATGCTGATCAGACGCCTCTTTACTTCGACATACCTGGCACAACTGTCGAGAAGAAGGGGGTGAAGCAAGTTCGCGTGCTGACATCGGTCCACCGTAAAACTACAGTGACGGCAATGCTCTGTTACACGTCAGATGGGGAAAAGCTTTGTCGTACCTCATATTTAAATGGAAGACGCTCTTGAAAGGAGTCATTTTTTCGAGCGGTGTGGTCGTGCAGGCCAGCGAGAAAAATGGGTGCGCGTTGCAATCAATGTCTTACGTTTTTTTTTTTCGTCGTGGAAATCGGGTGCGCGTTACAATCGAGGGCGCGGTAGAATCGAGTAAATACGGTATGCCGGCACTGCAGAACCGTGCACGGATTGGGGCATTGTGAATGAAGTACGTGGCGAGAGCGATTTGGAGGAATCGGATTGCGAGAACAACGAAACTTTGGAGCCAGTGCTTCATGCAGCTTATGCCACGGGCCTCGGCGAGTGAGCATCCTGCCGTTTTCAATGAACTCGAGACTGCCCTTATCGCTTCTGCTCTTTGAAACACGTGCATCACGGACTTTTCGGAACAAAGTTTGTGTTTTCACTCGAAACTTTTTTTAAAAGCTGTGTTTCATTTACTACGAACTTCGGGATACAGAGAACGGATGCCGTATCATGCTCAGGTTCCTTATAAGCGGGCTCGACTGTACGCTACCTGTTCACCATTTTCAAGCTGCCCGAAAAAAGATAATTGTTAGAAATGCCGTAGCCGAGGGCTTCGGAAATTTCAACCACTCGTGGTTCTTCAACGTGTGCCTCAATCTAAGCGCTCACATCTCCAGCATATTGCTTTCACAAAAATGTGCCAGGATTCGATCCCGTGATCTGCAGGTCAATCTCCCCAAAACTTAATGTGCTCAGTTGCCTACCAAAGTATTCAGGGAGGTTTAATTGGTGCTAATGAGTTTTCAATTATGGAACATTGTATTGAAACTATCTTCCCATTCATTTCAATGCAACAGGTGTAAGGTCTGGCGTTGCAGGCCACGGGAGCGAGTCTTCTCGGTCTCAAAAGGGCACGCTTCCCAAAAAGCCTATTCTCGGGAGACGATAATCTCGGCGTAAGCGCGCCCCTTCTGGCAAGAATACCGCGGTCAGTCGCCGCTTCTAGCAACCAGCTAAATGGTCCCCGGACTGCGGATTGCCGGCGGGTGACGGGAGGACAGTGCATAGCCACCCATCCGTCAGGAGTAGAGTCCGCGGGACGGCTGTCATGCTGGACAGCGTAGTCATCTCGCGGTAATGCAGGAGGCCCGCAGCCGAACGGCGCCACCATTGTGTGCGTTCGCACAGTTCGCGGAACGTTGGGTGCAGGCCGGTCCTTTCGTCTCTCTCTTTCCGACCGAGCAGTCGAGTGCGGGAAGAAGAGAGCGAGAGGAGGGGACGGCAGCAAGTGTGTTGTCGGTCCAATAAACGGACTAAATTGCTTTGGTTGGCCGTGAGGAGAATCGGGAGGGGCAACCGAGGTATTAAAACCTGGCTTCCGAGTCCTCGCGGGGGGGTCTGGTCGCAACAAAGAGTGCTCTACACTATCGGCTCTGCCGAGGCAGCATGCGACGGTTCCGACGGTGAAGTCTTGTAAATATGTACATAAGTTTCTGTATATAAAGTCGAGTTGTTGTAACGGTTGAAATGTGCTGGCCCCCATCCCCGAACAAGCAGCAGCAGCGACGATAAAACAGGACGGACACCGAGAAGCAACCAACCTTCCACTCCCTTCTGTAGCAACAGCCGCTACGCAGCTGGGAGAGCTCTGCTCAAGGGAACAGAGGGAGTGGGTAGAAGGTTGAGTTTTACTACAGGATTATTAAAAATTAGGATATATGCCCCTATATTATTACACTTTTTAAGGCTGCCCTGATACCTCAGCCCTGGCACGTCAATGCAAGGAGTGAAAATTTTTTTTTTTTCTTTTGTGGAGCCATTGTTGCTAACTAATGGCTCATGAAGCTTTCTTGGTAAAGGTGCCAACGAATTGCTCTCTAAACAACATTGCGAAAAATACTCTACAAATCAGGGTACACCCAGAGTTTGATACACTCACCAGCGTTGCGAGCCGAATCCATACCACACCAGCTGCAGCATCTCAAAGAGCAGTCCCACCATGATCGTGTGCTTGCTGCCCACCGTCTTCATCAGCAGCGTCAGCACCATAGTCTGCGCATGCGGGAAGAACGTCACGAAAACATCAGGAGCGGCCACACTGATTTCTCGGCACCAAAAGCCCACTATCGTAGGGTCGGGGTGCCATGTCAGGGTCTTTCCACTAATCTAAACGGGGGAAGGGGGGGGGGACTTTTAACTTTGATTACTTCTTAGCCTGCAACACATAAAAGGAAGCTCCCACAGCTCAGTTGAAGTGACAAATTTAACATCAAAGCTAACATTCTTTGGAAAGAACTTGGCAGTAGATCCGGTTTATATTGTTGTAAAAGCAGAAAAACACAAAAGGTGAAATCCACATTTCTCTGCTAATAAACTCTGCATCTTATTTAAGTAGGTTCTATTTTATTTTAGCATAAAAACGAAAAGGGGAGTCTTCACAGGCATCACATTTAGAGCATTGTTCATGTCTTTCATGAAGAAATAAATGGCGAGAAGGTAGCACCTTCAGCAAGCGCTGTGAAGGCCACAAAGGGAACCCTCTTCCATCTTCAAACTCCGAAAGGTTTAGAGGCCCTTCGAACTAGCAGTTCTTTTAAACCTGGGCAGAACACCAAACATCCTGATACTCCAAAACACTGCAAATTCTCGGTGCATTGAAGGCAGTTGAACTCTTAGGATCTTATGACATTACAGAACAGTTAGATGAATCATTAACTAGAATGTCGTGCTAATCTGAAACAACCAGCCAGCCATTTTGAAGAGGAAGCTAGTCGGGAGACCTGGCAGTAGAAACCCACCTGCGCAATGACGGAGAGGAGGCCGACGACGGCGATGAACAGGGCAACTTCCTCGGCCGAAAATCCCATCAGCTGTTAATGAGGAAAGGGGGACACCAATTGTAAGCAGGAAGAAAGGACAGGCACCACCCGATGGCAAGAAAAGCGAAGTGGTCAAGTTGTCATGTGACATTGTGACTAGCCAAAATGTTTTCTTAGGCTGGTTGGTTTTATGACTTCTAGGAAAAATCGTATGGCTAAACGACACAAGGACAGACAGGTACAAAAGATGAGTGCTATAAACTGTAACTTCTATCCATTGTCACTGCTGCAACTTCTGCTGTAACTTCTATCCGTCGTTTATTGAAGAAACTGCAGTTGGAAGTTAGTACCAGTCCTGAATATCAGTCTGTCCTTCTGTCGTTTTGCCTTACGATTTTTTTGTTCAGAAGCCAGTACGACGTGACATCATTACATGCCATCATCCCAATGTAATGTGATGTGGATGTCCCAACAGCTACAGACATATGCATTCACTCGTGCAATGAACCCACCTTCTTTTCAAAAATGTTGATGCCAATTTGGGGGGAGGGTTCATTAAGCAGGAGAAAAAAAATCATGGGAGTTATGACAGCAAAAATATCGCATGTCGGTATTAAGAAGATCGCTGTCCAATTAATACAGAGACTCTATTCGAGAACTTCGCTCTGCACAAGAAAAACTGTCTGTTTTGGCCTGCAAAATGCGCGATAATTGTTTTTTTTTTTTGTAGCCCGAAGCTGTTTTCTCCCGTAATGAACACGTACAGTGTGTCATTCAGCCGCTTGGTTCCATGCTCTGGCACATTCTCGACCAACTTTAAGTTCAAAAGCGGTTGATTGTGCCCTGTGCAGCAGATGTCCAACGACGTTCACTACCATAAACCCAACATCAAAAATGCAGCGTCAGATGGCGGCGCATGCATGTTATGGCCTTGCGGGTGAACCGCGCAGAAGCACTTTTTTTTTGCTTTGTTTTCATGCTGTTGTGCTTGCGTAGCGCCATAAGCAAACAGGTTTTTTCAACATTTGACAGATGGCGCTCTGCCACAAATGGCAAGACTTTAAAGTTTTAATCGGTGTCGTGTGCGCTCGTGCTGCTCGCAACTGTTTAGCATGGTTCTTAAACTATGTTCTTACTTTTACTGAGTCGTTATTTCGTGATATAATGGTGTGATTTAACATTGTTTCGGTCGTCCACAGCACTTGCTTTTTCATCGAAAGAAAATGAACAGGCACAAGAAAAGGCTGATTTCTTTTTTTCCAAGGACCAAGGTGGGGGGTGGGTGCGAGTAAATACAGTATATATTTTTCACATTCAGACCCCCCCAGCTGTTAAATTCAGTGCATGTAAGCCGACTTAAGTGCACTTGAACTTCTCTCATTTTCACTGTTTCACCTAAATTATTTTACTGCATTAATTGCTCCATCAAATTTATTCACACAACTTTCATACCATTCCTTGCCGCCGGGTGATTTCAATGACAGCTGTGCATCATCTGGCCATAATTTTTATGCAGTAGCACGCAAGTTTCTAATTGCTACATCAGACCAATAACTAGCCCTGTTTTTAACGTTAAAATGCAAAAAAACAGTGAGAAGATAGGCCTCTCTGCTGCCTTTGCACAGCCATATTAGGCCTAATTAGCAGAAAATGACTGCAATAGCTTCCAAAAGTGCACCACATACTACATATGCACAACTGTTATTCACAAATTAATGGTAATTAAAGGACTGACCAGGCGCAGGTAGACAAAGAAACAGGAGTACTGGCCAGCCTCGGGCAGGTACGACAGGAAGACGGTGACGCACAGCATCAGGATCATCGGGTCCTTGCCCACCTTGCGCAGTGCCTGCATCAAGACGTAATGAATGGGCGCTCACATTTTTCAAGCACTAAATGGTCATTGATTGATTGATTGATATGTGGGGTTTAACATCCCAAAACCACCATATGATTATGAAAGACACTGCAGTGAAGGGCTCTATAAATTTCGATCACATGGGGTTCTCTAACGTGCACCAAAATCTGAGCGCACGGGCCTACAGCATTTTCGCCTCCATTGAAAATGCAGCCGCCGCAGTTGGGATTCGATCCCGTGACCTGCGGGTCAGTAGCCGAGTACCCCAGCCATTAGACCACACGCGGCAGACCCTAAATGGTCGTTCACACTGACGATTCGTAATGGTTGGGCATCGTAGTTCGTCGAAAGTGGTCGCTTTTGTCGCAAGGTGACCAGTTTAGATGGCTGCTTGGTGCACGATTTTACAGTCGTGCAACGGAATCGACAAGCCTTGTGAACCCATCAGATGCAGAAAAGCGGGACGTCAGCTTCGATTTAGCAAGACGGTGGTGGCGTGAGGAGACGCGAACCTTACTGAATGTGAGGCACTTTGTGCGGAGATGTCTGAACCATGCTTGTCAGTGTGAACATCGATTGCCATAAGTCAACTCGTGGTTGCTAATCACAACCGGTCACTCTACACATCTTTGTCAAAATGCACTTCATTGGTTCCTGAAGGTTCCGTTGAACAAAATTCTACTGTAAGTAAAGCAACTGCACATGCGAGGAACCAGAATAAGCAGTACAAAGAGATCTGCCAGCGCATTCAAAGCGGATCGGTGCAAAGAGCACTACACCCACCGAGAAAGGGTCGGCCTGTTCCCAAGAGATCGGCGAACTCCACGAGCCCACAGGCCTGAGCTTCTCGGGCAGACTCTCGGGCACCGCGACCAGTATGAAGAGCACGTCCAACAGAGCGATGGCCGATGCCAGAGCGGCCACGAGGGCGTCCGAGTACTGGCGAGCCAGGTAGGCGCCCAGCGCGGGACTCGTCACAAGGCTGGCGGCAAAGGTGGCCGAGACGAGACCGTACGCCGCGCTGCGGTCCTGCTCGTCCGTCACGTCGGCCACGTAGGCAAACACCACAGAGAAGGTGACCGCAAACACGCCTGACATGGAGATCATGGCGAAGTACCACCAGGTGTTGATGCGCATCAGCGGGATTGGAGCGCACGTGAAGAACACGGTGACCAGCAGGAAGAACTTGCGGCCCCAGACGTCTGACAGGGCTCCCACCAGGGGAGCGCTCAGGAAGGAGAGGAAGCCCTGAGAGCATGGGCGAGAGTGGTGGCACAAGGCCAGTTAACCCTTTGACAGGTGACCTATGAAGAACTGTTGGTGAATGTGCCAGGTTTACACATAATGCATCAAGGAACTCAATATTATATAGCAACAAAATGACATAATGACTTATGTCTTAGGGTAACTAATCTTATTTACACCATAATTACACCATAACACAATTCATACATTAATTAGTGTTAATTACACCAGGGGTAATTATATCATTATTGAGTTTATATTTCACACTAAGTAGTCTTAATTATTTGTAATTAAGTATCACTGCATCCTGAAGTCTAAGTTCTGTTTTCACATAAACAGAATCAAATCTCAGGGCAGAAGTTTAGTGAAATTTCATTTTTGCTGATGTTCATTTTAACCAAAGAAAAACCATACCTTTGAGCTGGCTTGTGGAAAGCGGTGCACATTTAACCACTCGCCATACATGTTAGTGCCGTCAGCAAAACAATCACATGTAGCAATACAATTCAAAATTAATTTTAACGAAGATACCTTTATTGCCCAGGAGGTTAAATTCATTCAAACCTCAATTCATCTGGCTCTTCCTTGGCCACTAACAAACACAAATAGCAAAACACAACAAGGTCTGCACACAGGCAACGTGTTGCTATTATAGCACGGTTTAATTTAGTCTGCATGCAGATTCAGATACACTCAGACCTCAATGTAACGAAAATGGATATAACGAAATATTGGTTATAATGAAGTTAATGAAGAGTACTCTTGCGATAGACATAGTGCTAGGAATATACCTTTGTAACAAAATTTCGGTTTAACAAACTTATTCTCGTCTAAAATCCAACTTCGTTGTAACAAAGTTTGTGTGTAGTGAACAAACCCCATCGAAACACTCCCTTCTAGCCTGGCGACGTGAACACACTACATACAGTTCGTAAAGTAAATCAGTGGCTGAAGTTATAACGCCCTTTCTTTTTAATTGATGAGCATGCACTAAATTTTTGTTTTATCATGATTAATGAGTTCAATGAGCTTTATTGTTCTCCCCAGCAATGATAAAAATGGATGAAGAAAAGTGGTGCTCAGGCAGAATTTCCACCATGTTTGTCAGTTAAGCAAGTTTTTTATGGCACAAAAGCAACCATAGTGACACTGAGCCAGCTTCCCTTCATGCAAACAATAGTGCTTTTTATTTCATATTTAAGACGCTAGACGGCACTACTTTGGTATGCGGTGGCAGCCACCAATAATGTATAACCCTAGAAAACAGTTGTTCACATGTTCTAGCACTTTTTTTGTTATTTTTTCATCAAATGATAGGCCAAGTCCCCGAGCGCATAGAAAATGTACAGGTAAGCAGGAGTATGTTCTGAAAAATTCATTACAGCATGCTCTTAAAATCCATTTTTTGTTCCTACTGTACCCTGACGTTCCGACATGGTATGAGCAGCATTACCTGGCGTACGTGTATGTGAAAAGTGTATGTGCACATACAATGTTCGAGACTCCGCTCACTTGCTTCGCAGGTACGTTGGATGACAGTGACTGCATGACTGCACGGCATGAGCAGACGATCAAGGTGACGCGCAAACTGCCATTTTTTGTGTTCTGGTGATTGACGTTATCCCAACTAGCCGGACTGCTGCGTGAAGTCACCGGGATTAGTACTGTAGCCCGACGTCAAGTTAGTGTCGATGTCGTTATGTGTGCCACGAGAAAATTGACTTTAGCATCAACATAAGATATCCTATCAGCATTTGCTGAGCGTCACACTTGCTCAGAGCGCCACACTTGCTCTTTATACAAGAGAATTGTATGGCAGAGTAAACTCGCCTAATCACACAACAAAAAACAGAAAAGAGTAAGGTGGTCATCTCAAAGACAACTCATTAAAACACTCCAAGTTAAACTTAAAGATAACGAGCATGTCTTGGGTCTCATAACTTTTCTCGTCCCCTTTGTGTTGTCTCTGCCACTTCGAAGTCTCTGCCACTTTGAGGCTGAATCAGTTTACACTGAGGTATTTGGGCCAAATGAGACAAGTCAGTAAAGTAGACGATAGAAAATGGAATCATGCTCTTGAGGGCATGCGCAGCTTAGTCTAGCTCGCCATTTTGCCGACACAGCGCTGTGCCTCACTACAATCCATGACCTTGGACCTTTGCAAACGTAGTGTTTAAGACACCCCTGCATCTGTCTGCACTTCATGCTATGCATTCGTTAAAAAGACAACAAACCCACATTTTAACCAATTGCATTGTTGAAATAGCTTTCAAAAAGCCTTGCAGCACCGGTTTTATGCACAAAAAAAAAATCACAGCATATCCACGAAGTGAATGATGATGAGTGGGGCGAAGCGCTGGAGGGTTTCATCGCTAAACAGTGGACCATTCACGACTATCGCTCACTGCATCATCAAAGACTTGACAAACAGTGTATATATTTATACAACAAATTTTATATTTCATAAGTGGTAGCTTGCAAGGACGAAGTAGTGGGCAGTTTGCAAAGGTAAAACTGTAGGCAATCACATACAAACAAGGAATGAACACAGTGGGACAATCTATGGTTCTTTAACACACGCTTGAATACAAGTACACGACCATCTTGCATTTCATATTGACTACTTCTTAACAGTATTTGCTTCGGTGATGAGGCGTAGTAGGATGTTTGCAAGGACGAAGCAGTGGGCAATTGGCAAAGGTGGAACTGTATTCAGGCGGTCACGTACATACATACATACACATACATGCATGCATGAATATATACATACATACATGCATACATACATACATACACACATACACGTGATAGACAGATCCACACCTTTAGGAGCTTCACACCTAAAAGAAGTCAGTCCAGATAAGAACGCATTCAAGTGCTTGCATGCTTTTAGCGCAATCTAAACAACGTAACCCCAGCAGGGTGAATGACATTGTATGCATCTTCGCTGTTCCTTCTAATATGGGGTGCTATGATTCATCACCTGTAACGCAAAAGGGTGGCCAGAAAATGAGCTTGCAACATCACACGGGGAAACAGCATTTCACCTTACTGACAGATAAAAACATAAAACGACTCTGGGTCTTAGCCTCTGCAATGATGAAATACGGACAGTGCCTAGATAAGTCCGACCGCCTTATCCCAAAAGGCACAATGAAATTTTACAGTTGCGACAGAAAGGTGGTCCGTGAGAGAGAACTCACCTTGATTCCCATAATGAGGCCATTCATAAGGAAGGTGTGATTTGGGAATGTTTCGTTTAGGACCTGCAAAAAAAGATGATTATTATGAAAGAGGAATAACTTTAGATTTTGAGGTGTTCAAGAAATGAAAAATGTTGGTTTCCAAGTAATATCATGGCAGAAAGCTATAACGAAAAAAATACCCGCATACTCACAAAGTGAATTCTGATGATGGGGCGAAGCTGCATGCATTGGATCATGAATCGTGGCCTTCTGTTTTGTTCTGGCTAAGGGTATTTTGTTTTGTTTTTGTTAACCTTTTGTTCTGTCTTATGATCTGACTGATGGGTGGTTAGATGTTGGTGTCTAATAACAGCCTTGTTATAACATTTTTTGTTCTTTACAAATGCTTCAGTTTCTACATCTTCTCTAGACACCAAGCGGCAATTTACGGAGGGGAAAACATAGTGCAGCCTTAAGGTGCTTTGTACCTAAAAAAACACTTTGTACAAGTTTTTTTTAGTATATAAAAACACACGATCAGGCTCACTTGGCCAGCAAAGGCACAGAAATGAAAGAAAATGTGATAGTGCCATGTTAAATTATCTACACCATCTTTCCATACCCTCACATTTTGTTAGGGTTGGCTAGAGCTTAATTTATCGTCCACAAGTAAAAAAAGATTACACCACATCCTAAAGCAAGTATAAAAAGTAAAATGCAGGTGAAGAGAATTTTAATGAGCCACCATGGCTCAAACAGGAAAAAAAAAACCTGTTGAAACCCACTGAAGTTTTGGCATGAAGTTAAAAAAAATGTGATTTCAGTCAAGATTATTTTCTCTTAGTAGCCAATCAGCCAACTATCGTAAAATGGACGTAAAATTCTCTTTGCTGAATAGTCTGTAATGGTGTTTTACAGCTTCACCTCTACGTTTTGGTCAATAAAAACGGTTTTTACAACAGGGAATCAATGGAGAGGGAAGCTATCTCCCCGTGCGTGGAGGTGCTGCCTTTTAACGTCCAATCATGAGAATTTAAAAAAAAATCAAAATTGGTTTTACACGATCATAATGTCCAATTTGGTATTGAACATTGTATTAAAGGAACCCTGAAATGGTTTTGATGACTTTTTACAAATACATTGGGCTGGTAGACCAAGTCTCAAGGGTAATCTAAAGACCGATCTGAGCTTTCCGCATAAACTGTGTAATTTATTACAACGCTTTAAACCTGCGAATCACTCCAGATCGCTGCGACTCGGTTAAACGCGTTTTCAATTGCCCATACACCAAGCAACACGCTCTACCCCACTGACATCATCGATGATCTGATTGACTGTGGAAGGTGCAGCACAGAGTGCCGGTATCGGATCGGCGGTGGGATTCACGCATATGCAGTCTCACACCCCATCGTGACGCAGGCGCCGTGAAGGCGGAGCTTAACACCGAGCGCTCGAAGGAAGAGTTGAGGACAGTTGAGGGTGAAAGGCAGAGCGGAGGAGGAGGGTACTTTTTTAGTACTGGTAGCTCCGTTAATAATGGGTGTTTCGATTTAACTCTGGTGCCAATGATTTGCTCCAGTAGTGGTGGTATGTGAAAAAATCGTTTCAGGGACCCTTTAAAAAGAATTTATGTCAGTCAACAGATTGCCCTGCTAAAGGAACAACTTTTTTCCTTTTACATACCAGGTTTCTGAAGATTAACTTGTGTTATGAACACCTTTTCACAGCACTTCGTAGACTTAAGAGTATAAGCCAATCAATTAACATCTTTGGAGAAAGAAAACATCGGTTATAGAAATTGACTGCCTGTCCACCTCACACAAGAAAAAAAAAACAATATCATGGTATTTCCGCAGTGCCAAAAAAACAAGTTATAATGTACTGAAAAAATAAAAATATTTTCTTCAGCAAGGGCCAAACAATAAATGATAATCAGTACATATTCTGAAACCTGTGACACCCACGCCAACAGACTGGTGTCTCTAGTTTAGGAGTGATGTTGTAAGTAATTTATGGCTCTCCCATTCTGTTAACAAATCGTTTTTTCTTGCCAACACAAATTGAAATAATCTTGCCATGGACTATGTTTCCCAGTATACAAAGTTTTCTTTTGCTACAGCCGACACTCTTCAAAATCCCACAGCAGCATATTGAAAGGTTTAGTCGGTTCGGCTGCATTGCCTGGAGAGCCCAGCTACCCCCTATTTCAACTACTAAGTGCACCTAATATTATTATTATTAATAACAATGAATAACATTATTGGTAGTACAGTTGTTATGCTGCACAAGGGATTAAAATGTCTATGTGCCAAAACAAAAAGTGAAATTAAAATTAGGCACACAAAAATTATTACACAGTGCCTATTGCAAGATTCCGCCCATTCAGATTAGCATTCCTTTCATAATGAACTGCAACATTCAGTTGGCTAATTAAAAAGACTCACGCTGGCCACAATTGGCTTTTTCAGTGAAGCACATCTCTCAATCCAACCTGTTATTACCTAGGGAGCTAAACGTTACTTGCATGAGAAATTTTAACTTCCTAATTGCTAATCAAAAATGATAGCTAATTAATTTGTGACATGTTCTCTTTAGGACTCCTGCTCCAACTGCAAAAATCACTTCGTACAGAGACTTTCAAAGCCCCATTACCAATACAGTACCGTTAACAGCCAGCTAAAGAGAGCACGAAATCAAGGCCCAACTTCCAGTCTTGCATTTCGCATCAGAAACGTGGCCCCGGTAGGTCAGTGTAATGTCATGACAGTTATCTGTTCAATGCAAGCCACAGTGGTGCGGTAAACGTTCTCACGATTAGCAGACATAATTCCCAAACTTATTTTTTTAGAGCCGTTAATAAAGTGTTACATCATTGCATATGCAAACATATATATGAGCACGAGGCAGATGAGGATGAAGAAAAGCGCTGTAGACAGGGCGGACGCCAACTACCAACTCTGGTATCCACTATGGCAGAGTTGGTAGTTGGTGCCCATCCAGTCTGCAGTGTTTTTCTTCACCCTTACCTGCTTCACATCTACCGTAAAATACCAAGCAAGTGCCCCTCCCCCCCCCTTTTCCAGATATTTAAAATATGTGCCACTGACTGAGCAAGCCCTGCAACCTCTCATTTGCCATTTTTCTCAAACTTATTTCTACTACTAAATCTAGCAGCTGTGGTTCCCAGGAAGCAATGTTCTGGTCTTTAGATATGTGCATGATTGCTTAGAATATTTACGGAGTGGTGCCTAGGGGTACATTCTGAGTTGTCACGAATTCCAAGGGGAAACGGCGCAAAAACGAAACGAAGGAAGAATGATCACACAACACGAGCCCTTCTTCATCTCGTTAATGCACTGTTTCTCCTCTGTATCATGTACCAACGGGCCCTTCAAGACACCCTTCTGTCACAAATTGACGGAACATTAGAAGAATGTTCCCCTTGCCATAACGCGTGAAACTTCACACAACGATTCGCTTTGGCTCAGTAAAAACGGTAAATGCATGCGTATTCAACAAAGCGTTCCATTCGAAGCACTTCATAGCAGGGTCTCCGCCGCCATTTAAAGTTTTGGTCCATAACCTGACAGGGACCCCTCCTCCCCATCCTGCCCGATTATCTTCCATCCCAGGAGAAGGAGACAGGAAGATGTCTTGCTCGCGATTTTAGGGTATATGTTTCTATAAGATTAAAACCAAATAGCCCAAATCAAAGCTTTGCTACATCACCACACTTCTACACTGTAGTGCTGCTGGCTTTCCCGTAAATTCTTCACTATCCACACCCATCTGCGCACTGGTTCGCGAGCTTTAAGGTGGCCATGATATGCGTACATGCAGAGACACTGCCAGCTGTGAGCACAGAAAGAAAGGGGGGGGGAAGAAGGGGCGAGGGCCCCACCAAACAGTCACCCCCCCCCCCCCCTTTTTTTTTTCTTCCTTGCCCCCGATTGCCATCCAATGGGCTAACATAATCAAAACACAATGCACAAGCTTCCCACCTTCTGACACCCCCTCCCCCCCTCAGAAAAAAAAAAATCTAGTTACAGTCCTGGCTGAATGTTGAGTCTTTAAATATTAATACATGCAGAAGCATTTTTTTCCTTTATTTTTTATGTATTTTTTCTTCTTATTTTTAAGCACCCATGGAATTTCCTGTGTCAATCCTACACTGCAGGAGTGCTGGACTAATCAGGTTGCCAAACTGGATCGTGGTTTTGCAAACGCCGCTCACCGTGATCATGGGCGTCGTCAGCAGGCCCCAGGCAAAGAACTCGAGGAAGATGACCACTACCGCATGGTAGACACTTGGCTCGCCGAACCCTGACGTCTGCGCGAGGCATCAGGAAAATCCTTTAGTCTTTATAAGAGTAGCAATCATGAAGCGCTCCTGCCTTGACTGACGCTTGTGCAACAAACTGATACAAATTTGTTCATGCCATTCTAGTGAATCAACATATTGCAAAAGTGTTCTGTGTTCACCCAGCACATCTTATCACATTACTTCACTCAGGAACAAACAAAGGGGCCGTATGAAATGGACCACAAGCTTGCTTCTTTGTGAAGCACAGCCTAATGAATCTTTGTCCATTAACTTCCTCTTGTTCCCCAGGGCAAGTATTGTTTGTTCAGTCATGCATTCATTCAGCTCTTCATTTCTGATAAGGAAGTCTAGGATATAAGGACAAAAAGCCAATGTGCTTCCCTTAACGAAACTCCCTAACACTTGAATGCACTAACTTGGAGCATGCACCAACAAATACAAAGACATTATATACTATCAACACATACAGAACAAAGTGTTATACAAATGAATAATGGAACAACGTGCATATTTTTACAATCATAAACGTTGACAATGCTTTTGATTCTTGCAATGGCAGAACCCACACACCAAGCCAAGGCAATACCCAAGTCACTAGTCGAATTAAAAGGCCTATCTATCATAAACTTCATATTAAATTACGTAATGCTCTGGGCCTTCAGAAGTAATTAGAACAAATAATTGTGTTCAATGGCAGTATATCTCAGTTTCAGTTTCAGTTTATTCATTCATTCAAAATTTGTATAATGTAGTATTCAAACGAGGGTCCCAAAGTCAAGCGACTGCATTGGGACCCTCGGTTAACAATAACAATAAAATAATAATTATAACAGCACGTAAAATACGCAACATAAGTGAAAAGTAAACAGTGAACTTACATAAAATAACATCAAGTAAACAAAAAAGGCAGTTAGAATGCGACACAAGAACAATAGTAATAAGTTATACAAGTAAAACATAATCACGCCATAAAGCAATAATCTAAATTTGCAAAGGCTTACCAATTTCATGCCCGGATACATAACAATCGTTAAGTAATCATCGTTGTTAACCTAGTTATGCAAGATTAGATGAGATTCTGATGAGATTAGAACATGTTGAAATAAATTATCACTCGCCAAGAGTATGATGATAATAAACTAAAACTTGATGTTAGGGGCCATATGAGACCCTCATTCACAATATAGAGCATGCATAGTTCCTTCTGTTTACGAATGGGAGAGACGGCTATACTTCTCAGAGTACGCTCATTTAACATTGTATGAATAATAGCGAGTCATACATCCCGGACAAGACAGCACCAATGCGTTCCTCTCAAATTCCTTGTATCCCTTGGCTGAAAGCCTTTGCACGTGTGGTGTTCAAAACAAGACAGTTTCCTACGGGGTTTATGAGAGGGAACCCAGGTGCTAGTGCTTGTCGAAGCTGGAACGCATAGAGTTTCAGCCAGCATAGGAATGACAGCTGGTACACAAATTTGCCTCAGCTTCTTTTTTTTTCCAGTTGTGTGTGGCCTGGAGCTCGTATGTGGCAAGACAAAGTTCAGCAAAAGTTCAATAGTCCCAATTCCTCTTTAGGCTCACCAGTTCAAACTGGCTCACACAGTTCACAATGATTCACTGTTTCATCTGAAACAAACACCAAGGCACAACAATCAAACAAAGCCAAAAGTGCATTCGAAGCCTCAAGCCCAAAGAATCAGCAAGTCCATGTCCTACCTACCCATCATTCCCATGGAGGCTGAACCATCACAGCAAGAGTTCCCACTAACTACGCATAGGAATCTAAATGTTTGAACCTACCCAAGGAGCTGCCCGAACATTTGAGTAATTTTTTGACCATGAGGACTGATTTGAATAACAACTCAATGACTTCGGTTAACATATTACAATGGTGCGCTTTGTTCGACACGCCGCATCACACACAAAAATGACCCAACTGAGACAATCTTGGTCAAGGCTCCACCTTTGTCGAGAGTCTGATATAGGGCAGCGTGTCGTAGCTCAAGCACTCAGCGGTGAAGAAAACAAATTTCGCACGGGGAACTGTTACATGTTCACCTAAATACAGCCAAATTAACAAGCACTGCAGACATTACCCTACTAACCAATGTGAAGTGCTTGCGGGAAAGCTAGTAACGTAATTTAAATGATGGCACAATAAATTCCCTAATTCAACGCGCCAAAACCTTCACACAATACTGAGGCATGCTGTAGTGGGCAACTCTTAGTTAATTCTGACCACTTGGCGTTCTTTAATGTGCGCTGAAATCTAAGTTAACGGTAGTCGGTCACAATTTGCTCCAGTTTAAATGCAGAGCGTAGAATCGAGGACGCTTGCAGGAGCCCTAGTTTCCAAGCTACGCAGCACATTATAGGGTATCTCAAAAGACATTGAGAATTGTGAATGCTCTGTGGCCAGTCAAATGGTTTAAAGAATTCCTTCAACTGAGAAACCTTTGATGCTGAGGTTAAGACTTGTAGGTCTACGCGACGGTTATGCTAATTATACAAGCAACAACGTGGCTAGCATGGTGTGATGAAGGCGTAGGTGTACAAGATCCAGAAAAGCGACGGATGAAAATGAAAGGGTACAGCACAGACCCCCAAAAGACAAAGCAGCGAACAGCTGTGTACCATGTGTTGCATAAATGAAAGCTGGCAACATTCCTTTAACAGAATAATTTTACTTCTAGAACAAGAACAAGTTCATTTAATGAGTACGTATTCAACAAATAGGCTTTTGACAGATGTTCAGATTAGATTGTTTCCACATTGTAGGCATGTGGTAGAACAAAGCCGGCAATCTCTTTCGAGCTCTGTGAAGCATGAGCAACATGCGACGAGACGTAAAATAGCTGTTTGCTGGCTACAGATCACAAATGCATCAACTGGCAGCTGTAACGCTGCAAGCGTCAGCCTCTGCGATTCAAGCCCCATCTGCGTCAACTTTTTTCTATTTTCGTTCCTTTCCATCGACGCCGCTGTAACCGCTAAGGCGAACATCTGCAGCGAATAGGGAAGACCTTTAGCTGCGTGTGGCTTAGAGAGGTTTCTTATGTGACATACGAAACAAAGCAGATTGTTATTTTACCTCGGAAGAAAAAATACGCGGAAATGTAAACACAGGCACCCCAATAGAACGCAGAACGGCGGGACATGCTCAATTTGGACACAAGTTGCAGAGGCACTTGACGATTCACTTCACGTATTCGACTCGAACATTACGCTACGGCCTTACGGATAGATGTTCATCGCGTTGCACTCAGTGCTCATGGAACGAATGCAATGCGGGTCGTCTGTTGCTACACGACTTTTTAAATACCGTCTAGACTTCCTATCTTCTATCACAATCGCAGTTCATGATTGCTCAACGATCAACCTGTTACCTCAGTCGTCCAGTTGGACTAGTTGAACTTCGATCCTCCATCGCGATCACGGTCGGTGTCGCAATAATTTCAACGAAAAAGCGGAGATTGCCACAGCGTTGCGCGGGTCGCTGGAACAACTGGGAGTGGCGTAGCGTTACGTCGACTTAAATGCCTAAGGCACAGAGCGCGTACATTCGGGAATGGAATGCGAAAGCGACCGACCGCTCTCTTTTATATGAGCGGCGATGTGAACGATAAGACTTACGATGAAGCCGTCCTTCATGATGGACTTTCGGCTTCGGATGATCATGGTGGCAACTTTGCGGGACACTTTGGCAGGCATGACGAGCGCTCGGTTCATGGGGGAATCCGTCGGTAGATTCACCGGGCCCCACCGAGGGAGCCGCGAACCGCGCGATGGTGTTGAAGCGATTAAACGGCGAAACCACGGGCTGTCCCTTCCGTAAGGACACGAAGCGCCGCAAGGAGCTCCGTGCCGCTACTTGCGTGGTGGTGCAGGCGTTCGGCAAACGAGGGGGATATCCCTTCGGTTTCACAGCAACAGCGGTAGGCCTAAAACACTCCGCTCGAGTCGGCAGTTTCGGCGATCTTCCCGTCGGTCCGATGACGAAGACATGGCTCGTCTTTGTGGTCAACAAGTCCGCGACTCCACAAACCACCGACTCCCTCGCGTTTCGGGCCAATACGGAGTCCCCGTCGGTGGCGATTCTAACATGTTCTCGACGATATCCGAGTTTCCATTTGTCGTAAAACAGACGCTGCTTGTGGAGAAAGTCACCTGTTGAGGTGGTGGACGAGAGGAACGCGGCTACAGGCAAAGATTGTTTATGACTTCTCTGAATAAACGAACGGTCACGTAGAGGCCGCTGCTAACGTGTCTCTAAAATGAGCTTGCGCGAACGGACGCCGTCAGACGCTGCAGTAACACTGGTTTCGGTTTCGCTTTATTAAAAAAAATTGCTTTGCCAACTGTTTGAATTTCATACTTTGCAGTGTGCTTTCTCAACTGCTGATATCATTGTCATTTTCGCTACTGCCGTTGAAGTAGTGACCTGGATAACTTCAAATAACTTTCTTAAGAACTACTCCACAAACGTTTTGGCGGTTCGCTCCAATGTATGACGCATGCGCAGTGGCAACAAACACATAACTGGTTCCTTGCTCCAAGACTGGCTTATTCCAAACAGCCATTTCATGGGCCTTTGAATCACGTTTAGACATGGAGGAACGCGTTTAGACCGAAAAATAATTTGGCCTCTGGCGATTTTGTAATAAACAAAGCAGTACATTCCCTGAAAACTTTCATTAACGTAGTTGTAAGTTCTGATTTATATTCAAGTCACATATTCCCTGAAAACTTTCATTAACGTAGTTGTAAGTTCTGATTTATATTCAAGTCACATGTACTGCTTTGTTTATACATAGTGCTCATGTGATGTCACTGCCGCCGTTGTCGCCCTCTCCCGCCATGCCCGGGTACCTCGCTGGGTACCTACATCAGTTTACCTACACCGTGCTGCAGCGCGGTTTGTTGGGGGCTCGTCACTGTTGCTGAGTACGATGTTGAAAGGGAAGCATTGTTGTTTTTGTTGTACTTCAACGAGCCCATCGGATATGGAAGAACTCGCTTGTTCACTCGATACGAGACCAGAAAATTCAAGATGTGCAACACGTATACCAGCCACCACGTACACTGGCGGCCTTCCACGATCTACGAGGGCCCATTATCTCGCTTTCACTACAAACACTACAAGTTGCGTGATCCAAGAACAAGTGAAAGCTCAAAGTATCTCAAGCCACAATATTAAGAGTGGATGAGCGAAGTGCAGCCGCTCCCATCGAAAACGAGTCGCGCAGAGCTCCGTCCTGCTCTCCGTACGCAAACGTCCTGCTCTCCGTACGGCTGGCCTGCTCCAACCTATCGACATTCCCCCGGAACGATTCTTCCGCGTCGGCCTCGACTTGATCGGACCTTTCCCAACGTCCGTGTCAGGCAAAAAATGGATTGCTGTCGCAACTGGCTATGCGATCATATACGCTATAACTCGTGCCTTGCCAAGTAGCTGCGCTACAGACGTCGCGGACTTTCTACTGAATGACGTCATTCTGCGGCATGGGGCTCCGCGCCAGCTTCTGACGGATCATGGCCGCTGCTTCTTCGCAAAAGTTGTCGACGAAATCCTCCGTAGCTGCTCTACCGAATATCAGCTTACTACTGTCAACTATTCCCCGACCAACGGTCTCACAGAGCGCCTCAACTGAAATATTACAGACACGTTGTCCATGTACGTCTCTGCTGATCACCGTGACTTGGACGCAACGCTCCCGTACGTTACGTTTGCATACAATTCGTCAAGGCATGACACCGCCGGCTATTCTCCGTTCTTTCTTCTGTACGGCCGCAACCCTGCATTGCCATTCGAAACACTCCTTCCTGCTGATACTACCGAACCAACGGTGTATGCTCAGGACGTTGGTTCTCGAGCCCGCGTCGCTCGCCAAATCGCGCACACTAAGCTCACTGCTTCTCAGGCCTCACAAAATGTCCGCTACGATGACTGGCACTGCTACGTTGACTACCCTGCTGACTCTGTCGTTCTACTTTGGACGCCGCATCGGCATGATGGCCTGTGCTAGAAGCTCCTTCCACGATACACCGGGCCCTACAAAGTTCTCCGCAAGGTCACCGACTTCGACTACCTCATCACTCCCGTTCAACCACACTCATCTTCTGCCACACCACCTACTGATGTTGTTCATGCGTAGCGACTAAAACGCTACTACACTGCCAGTCCTGATCGACTTAGCGGCGCCGTGATGGTGCTTCGTCCGCCGGGGGTGATGTTACCAGGCAGTGGGCATGGCTCCACTGTCGTAGAAGCATCGATGAAGAAGAAGCGGACTCGAAGCGCGAGATGCTATTAGCCCTGGGGTGTCACACCTACCTGTAAATATTGAAAATACACTCGTTTATTTGTATGCATTACATTTAGCAACACACTTTCCTAGGCTATCGGTAATCTTTCTGTTAAACCTCCATCATTCCAAATCTGAACAGTAAATGTTGAAACCACTTGATTCTTGGTCAATCCCCCACAGTGGGTATGCGCCACTAACAATAGAACAACAACAACAACACTCGTTTCTCTCCTCCGTGTGTTTGTAATCCCCGTAACAATATATTGTGATACAGAACAGCCACCGCCACCTTGCTGCATGAAAGAGAAAGACGACGACGGTTGTTGGTTGTCCGTAACATTGTTGTCCGTAACCCGTCCGTGACATTGTTGGTGGAGATACTGGGTACGGGTTGGTTAGGGATAGGTTATTTAATTAATCGGAGCGCTGGGTGAACAAAATGGCCCTAGTCCAACAACCGTCGTCGTCTTTCTCTTTCATGAGGCCAGGCTGTGGCTGTTCTGTATTATTATTTTTGTACTAACTACTGGTCCTTCAAAGGACGTTTAAATAAATAAATAAAACAATAAATCAATAAATAAATAGCAGAATCAGCTGGAACTCTAGCAGCAGAAATTCTCGTGGAAAGTGCAGAGGTACTTTTTGTCCGAAAAAAAAAAGGATATTTACTGATACAATGAGTATCACTTTCATCTTTTGTGTACCTTTATTGTTACTCTCTGTTTTCTTTCTTGTCACCGAGCTTCCGCAGCAGTGGGTACGCGTGACAGTCCCGGAAGTCCTCGTCGTCGTCAGTGCGAGATGCTCAGGATTTAAGCGAGCTTCAAAATTTTATATAAAAATGTAATATTATTACTCTATAACCTCCATTATTCTAAAGTTACGTAATAGTCTATAAAACCAGTCAATTCTCGGCAATCCCTACAGTGGTTGTGAGCCACAGTAGCAGGCGAACAAGAACAAAGCCCTTCGCCATTTGCCAGGCTGCATCTGTGCTTCCGCAGAAAACTTCAGGTAAGCCCTGGCGCTAACGCCTACTCAATTCCCCACGGAAGTTCATCGTGTCGATGAGCTTTTGAATAAGGATATGGTGCCCTAGGACAATATATTTGGGACAGCTAAGAGATCCCACTAATCGTCCTCGCCATTAGGACAGTCACTTACAACCTAACAATAAGTGTAAGTTCCAGACAATGCTGGGCCCTAGAACGAATTTGCATAAATGTTACATTCGATTGCGTTTAATCATTTCGATGGCGCCAAGTACTTCATTTCCCATGTGTCCGCGGGTAACTTTCCCATTGTGATGACCGATGGCTTCCATGCAGTGTCTGGACGGAGGCGCGACGAGCGCCTCGGTCCGACACTGGGTCCGAAACCGACGCGTCTCGTTCCCGGTCCAGACACTGGGCACAGCCTGGACAGGAGGACTGACCTGCCTTCTTCTCCCGTATCCCAAACAAAGACTGAGCCGGCGAGCTGCCATTTATGTTACAAAGGACCAACATGCCACATGTCTACACACATCATTGGTTGGTTGCGAAACTTTGTTGTGGTCATGCAAGGCGCGCGTTAGCGCGCAGCGGGCAACTCCCACGTCGCGACCATTAGGCCAATCCTATCGGCCGCTCCGCGGGCCTGCTGGACGGCCCAAAGTTGGTCGGCCAGGAGGGAGCTGCATAGGGCCTCCTCCCGCCGGACCGATGTAGTGTCGGGGTTAGTGTACATTGCCTTGCACTCCCAGAGCATGTGCGACAACGTGGATACATCCCCACATGCGGGGCAAGCGTCATTTGGGAACACGTCAGGATAAATAGCGTGAATGGATCTCAGGTGTGCTTAGAAAAAAAAAATGTTCGACGATTCAGAGTATACGATGTACTCTTCTATTGGAAAGCCTTAAACTGTCCCGGTGCATGGCCGGATTTCTAAATGTGTCAAGAATTGATTGGTGTGTTTAGAAGAAGTGGGGAATAATTTAGAGTACTTTGTATTCTACTATATGGGAGAGCTGAAAGCCGTCCGGTGGCCTGTCACTTGATGAGTCCGCATGGATTGTTTAGAAAAAAATGGCAGCATGTCCACGGAGTGAATGATGGAGACTGGGGCGAAGCATTCGTCCGTCCATTCGTTCTTGCTTCCATCCGTCTATGCGTCCGTCTGTGTGACCGTCCATGCGTCCATCCGCCCGTCCGTACGTCTGTTCGTGCGTCCGTCCCTGCGTTCGTCCATGCATCCGCCCGTGCGTACATTCATGTGTCCATCCATGCATCTGTCTGTGTGTCCGTTCGTCCATCTAGTCAACACTCCAAGTACCACCGTCTCGCATCTTTTCATCATATATTCCACATATAAAAGCACCGCCATCCAGCGGACATTCCAAGGACCAAACGAGAGGTGGCACACGCACACTTTCTTACGGCTTGCACTTCGGGTATAATTCCCACCTTTAACCACCTCGAGTTCATGGTATATTTCACTGTATTCATGGCACTGCGGCCGAACGCTCGCTAAACCTTTCTAAAACCAAGGAGGTTACGCCAAGCGAGTATAACGTAGCAACCTTTTCATGTCAGATAGTGCTCAATGTACATGCCAATGGCTGCTAATGGGAAATGAGAGACAGGAGAATTCGGCTTTTAATTTCTTACGGCTGGCGCTTCGTATCTACTTCCCACCTTTAACCACCTCGAGTTCATGGTATATTACTAGTTCATTGTATTCATGGCACTGCGGCTCAACGCTCGCTAAAGCTTTCTAAAACAAAGGAGCTTACACCGAGCGAGTATAACGTAGCAACCCTTTCTTGTCAGATAGTGCTCAATGGACATGCCAATGGCTGCTTATGGGGAATGAGAGACAGGAGAATTCGGCTTTCAGTCAACGCGCACGCCGCGAATTTTTTATTGTTTAACAGAGCACAAGAGAAATCTCCCCCCGGCACCACCTTGCAGGTCAAAATGTAACACTGGTTACACACTACGACTACGAGGGACGAATGGGTGCCACTTTAAGGAGCTTCCCCCTTAAAAAGTGCTTAACAATTGAGAGTGACTTGGTACTCCACTATAGCAGAGTTTAAAGCCGTCCCATGGGCCTCACACATCATGAGGCACATCATCAGAACTCGCAAGTGTGTATTGCGATCACCTATAGTGCGAGCACTCCCGACGCTGCGCCATACACCGCAGACGCATGTTCATGTCACTGCCTCTTATAGCCGAAAGATGAAACTTTCCACAAATTTCAGATAAGGTTCCGACATCATTACAATGCCAAGCCCAATACTTTAAATAGCGACGACGAACTTTTAATCCTTATTGCGCTTAGTACGTTGACATTAACTGAGAAAATGCATTTAAACTGTTGGAATAGAAACCACCGAGCATGGCTATCTTCCACAGATAAATTGCAGGCGCGCCGTTGTTCAGGGGGTGGAGCTTGTATTTATTCTTAGATGGTAACTTTAGTAACTTACTATAGTTAATCCTCCAGTTTTAGAGCTAAGGTCTCCTAGATGTCTTTGCTCAAACGTCTCCCAAGGTTATTCATCGTGTCGCAATGACCTTGACTGGCCAAAGCGCGAGCGTAACGGGCGTGACATCACTCCACGTGATCCGCTACAGGAAGGTGACGCCAAAGCCTCGTCACTCTTTCCAAGCGAATGTTCATGGACCGAGTGCACAGCGTTTGCAAAATCAAGCTGCATACTTTTCGTCCGTGATAATTATGTTGAGAAGAGTTCTACCTCCGCCGCATTTCGGCAACGTTTACCAACCGCGTGCACAGTTGCATGAAATTATGGCCCTCTTTAATAACGCTTGTTCTTTACTTAGGCTTTCTGGGGATTTACGCCGGCCGGAATAGTAATATCGCTACACGAGATTTCTTTCAAGCCATAGCCATTCTTTTCTGGCCGTAGACACTGCAGTGGATGTCGTGCCAAACGGTTCATATACACGCGATGGCACAGATGGGCGCATCACAAACGTCCAACTGTGCAGGGCGTTTCATATCCCGAAGAACCTTTTTTTTTGCAGGTCACGTGCACCGGTTCATCTTTCTTCATCCCTTCTGGCACCAGCAACAGGGCATGTAACTAAGCTAAGCTTAACGAGGGGATGTCGAACGCACGCGCACACACTTCAGCGTCCGTAAGTTCACTCAAAATCTGGAGGCGACTCTAATCTTCGACTTACGTGCCCAGTAGTGGCCCTTGAATCTCAGCGTTCCTCTGCCCTAGAGCATTCGTTGGATTGCGTTTAGTTGCATTATCGAAGCGAATCTCGGAAGCCACTTAGAAATAAGCGTGAGTTTAAGATGCGTGCCGCAAGGCACTGCAGCTTACTCGACCAGCCATTTTATGTAGGCTTTTAAGCTGCTCATATTCTCCCAACTGCTTTCAATACATTTCGTGCCCGCCTCTCAATGAACTCAATAAATTAATTTGAATTGTTTATCCTTTAAGTAAACTGGCCTATAAATCATGCCCCGAAATTACATGTATGTAAATAACTCTTAGATTGAACCAGAACCGTTTATTTGGTCTACTAGTCTGAATTATTAAAACAAATCTGAAACAAGAGTCACTGTTTGCTCCGCCCACTAGTAAAAAAAAAAAACTCATACCGGGACCACTTTCTAACAGCCAATCGCATTTTTCCTTATTTTAGACTTTGGATACGCCATCGAAGCAAGGTAAGTTCCCATTGAGCTACATATTACTATAACAGTATGCATGTACTCTGTTCCACGATTAATGGCGTTCGTTTCACTGGCAACCTTTCATTTTCTCAACAGCAAAATATGTATTACCGTGAGTATAAACTGCTCTTTCTTGCTTTCACCCTCGCTTTTATCTATATATGAAGACCTTGTAATTATATGTCGGAATGTCGGAAGTATGAAATCCAGAATCCCCGACTATCATCTATCATCACGGCCGTCGCAGCATACACGATATGAGGGCGTTTTAACGGCGAAGTGGTTCAAGAGACTGTCTTGACGTCGTCTCATGCTGGACGTCGTCTCATGCTCAGGTCCCACGTTTGATACACGTAAGCCTATACACCTTTTCACAGGAAGGAAAAAAACACCGCCATGATGGGCTGTGCGCGGGAGTACAAAGGCTAAGGGCGCAGCGTTGTCAGTGCATTTTCGAGGGGACGCGCCAATTTGCACAGCCCAAGGAGGGCTATGGCGGCGCCCTGGGAGGCGTTTATGAAAAGGTGAATAGGAGACTGCACGTTCGAAATGCCAGTGCTTGCCTGGCCGTGAACGCCATCGTCGCCAAAGGGCTTATTCGTCTGTCGAGCCAGTGACGTGACATGAAGCGCCGGCGCCGGTCGTTAAGACCAGACCACACGTATACCCGCATCAGCGCGTCCGCGCGTTCCACCGCCACGTGGCCTTCTGACGCCACACCCTCTTCTTTTAGGGAGAGGGAGTGTGACTAGCGAAGTTGCGCTCCCACTTTCTCCATAGTGTGGGAGAGTGGCAGAGCGTCAAAGTCATGCGCTGACGCGCTGCAACGGATACGTCTGGTCAGGCCACGTATGCGTTGCAGTGCGTCCGCACGTGCCTTTTTTTTTTATTTTTAGAAGCTTGCTTTTTGAGTGCCGAGCCAAGCCCTCTCCCTATGAAGAGAAAAGGCGCGCAGCATCGCATTGCCGTTACGTAACCACGCACCCTCTATTTCTATAGGTAGAGCACGCGGCACGTGTCATGAAGCCGAGCGCAGACGTGTTGCAGCGCGTACATGCGGCTAGGCCTTAATCGCTCGTACGCGTTGCAACGTGTCAGCGCGTGGCCTGTATGGGAACACAGCAAACAGTATGTGATAATCACAAAACAAATCAGGTAATGACAAGAAAGTAACAGAAACGAGTATAAAATATCACATAGTCACGCGAAAAAACAACAAAAGAGCAGAAAGGCACAAGAACAGAAATGAGCAGATAAAAACAAGGGAAACAGGTTAATCAAAGCTCCGCAGTCAGTCTAGTTTTCAATATAGAAATAGAAAGGACTCTGGTTTTTTTTTAAGGAAATACAGATTTTTTTCATAAGAACGCTCTTACAGTCAAGTTCCCGTCATCTTTATTCAAATGTAGTCACGTCATTTTCATTGGTACTCCCGGTCTGGCGCACCAGAGGGTGCGTCTCTCACGCACGCCATCATGTTTCGATATCGCCATGAAAATTCCGTAAAGACGATCTCAGATAACGTGCAGCTATTGCGATGTATGAAAAAAAAAACTCTTGGTAAAATTACTGCCATGAGGTAGATAATTATTTATTCAACAAGTTTTGTTAATTAGCCACCTGAGTGTTACTTTGGCCACGCAAAGACTTACCATCTCGAAAGATAGGGTTTGTCTGCTTAGACAAGGGAAAACTTGTGTTTACCCAAGAAAAAGACACATTGTATTTCAAAACAGTCGAACTTCAATGAAAATCAACACGGATGTAGCAAACAATCTGGTATAACACACAAATGAAGTTTCTCTCAGCCCTTCTCCGAAGTAATGGATAGGCGTTCATAGGGGACGCATGCGTACTGTATTCATGTTGTATACAAAGAAGTTTTTTCTACACTTGATCACAATCGTCGATTGCAATTGTGTTTCTTAATAGAAAATTAGCTTAATGTTTCTGTATTGTCTGTGCAGCGAGAGTGCAGCAGCGTCCTTACCGTAAGTAAAATGAAATATTGATTTGTGTTCGCTGCATTTCTTTGGATAGACACGTTAATCGAATGCACTATCTCGAAGTGTTCCTTCTCGTTCTAGAACGCAGCTTTGCAGGGGCACTGACACGTGAATTTTCAGCTCTTTTTCTTGTTCTAATGAAAGACCGAGCTCAAATGCCTAAAATTTGTACTGGTAGGAGCCAGTGCGCCATGAAAAAATTAATAATAATCGAAGCATGTCGTAAAGCTTTGGGGTGCCAACTGTACCCTGACGTAGAAAACCACCAAGTTGGGCCAGTTGGTTGATATTCATTTCTTCACTCAGCTACAGCTCAACACTCGCGAGGACAATAAAAGCTTCTGCTGTCCTCGTTACTGTTGCGCTGTAAACGAGTGAAGAAACGTACTATGACGTCAGAAAGATATATAAGGTCGATCGTCACGTGCTTGAGCACGATATCGGGACGCTTTCACGACAGCTTCGCTCCGCGGCTTCGTTAGTGACGGCACGAGTGGCCCATGACAAGCGAATTCTTCCAGGGGCGGGGAACATATGCGACGTGGTTTCGAGAATGTTCGCTCTTGGGGTGAGGGGGGAGGGAGGCTCCCTTTTAGCGCAGGTCCTAGCCGCATCTCCCTCCAGTAATGGAGAGGTGGAACGATAGGCGTGCGCAGGGTTTCCTTTAGGGAGGGACGAAGGTTCGTCGAAATCGCCCCCCTCTCTATATGTCAATGTATGCGGCTGACTTTGCACCCCCCTCCCCCGAGTCGCAGCACCCCCCCCCCCCCCCTATTCATTTATGTCAATGTATGGGGCTGACTTACCACTCCCCCTCCCAGGTAACTGTGAAGGGGTAGAGAGGCGCTTAAGGTGAAACTCTAAGCAACTCACTCTACTAGGCTATCTATATCCGTTCATACAGTCGTTTTATCCACGTTGTTGTGTTACGCTAATGTGGATATTGTTGAATTCCGCCATATTCACAGTCTTCTCAGCTTGGTCTCAAATTGAATTTCCAAGGAGAGCTGTTGCGGCCGTTCTGATTAGCTAAGACTACCACCGCGAGATAATTTGAATTTCCGTCGCTTTCCAGATTATACACACCTCAGCACAGCCACCCGCACACCTGTAGTTCAAAGCTTGCTTCGCGAAGTGTAACCTTCAGATTCATGCAGTGTATATTCACTTCTTGGTCGTGTTGATATTCAAATCGCGAAAATTTACGTGTGTTTGCAACATTTGTTCCTTATTACAGGTCCGCCCCTCATGCCCACCAGTAAGCACCTCATAACACTGTTCGTACTCCAGAGATGTGCAATAAAAAGGCAAAAACCTTCATGCTGATATATGTCGCTCATATAGGCGCAGCGCCACCACCTAACGCTAAATAAATTCATTCTGATACCATATTATGTGTTTTCTTATGTATAACTCACACCCTCAACAGCAATTCGAGCAAAATCTTGTAAGAAATGATGCCCACGTGTTGCCCCAAAGCTTGCTTCTTTTCACGACTTTTAGTAACTGCCGCGAAGCCAACGTGGCGAATCGGAATATTTGTTGTTTTATTATGGTAGATCCAATAAAAAAAAAAGTTCGCTGTGTGTAGCATGGGAAATCAACGGTTGAATAATGACCAGTTATATCAAGGGTTATCCAACGAAAATATAAACTGTAACATCGTGCATGTAGTTTCTTATGTTTGGCGTTATATATGCCTACTGCAGCTTGGTTACAAGACTTGGTTACACAGTTAGTTCGGACCAATCACTTAATAGACCATTCGCGCTTTCTCCCCTCAGTCACTGTGAAGGGATGTTGCATAAGTGTAGTCTAAATTTCCACATCATATCGCGTATCTTTGTATGTTCATAGACTGACCCGCACATCAGAAGCGAGCGATAAAAGAAGATATAACTGCTTACATACGAAATTTCTCCACCCAGGTAGATACCCTTACCCAGGGACCGGTAAGTACGTTTTTCAGCAGCATCCATTCCGCGGATAGTATATTTTCCCTGCTTTAACAAGCTCTGTGATGCAACGGGTTTGCCACTGTCAACCAAATTGGAATGATTTTTTCTTGTAACCTATATGTAACTGGAGGGTAAGTGGCAATCGAAACATGCAGTGTATCTGAAATACGATTTTAGAAGTATAAGTTATGCCCCATCTCAATTAAAATTTGTTTCGCACGTTCCTTAAGGAACACTTCTTGCTTGCGCGCGCTCGCAACTTTTCTTCTTATCTTTATTTTCAATTCACGGGTGCCGCCATCTTGGGCTGATAAGCGATTGTTTTACCGGCTTTATACGTCGTAATATGAAATGATCATGGTCATGAAATGTCAAATGTATATCTGCCCAAGCGTTTTCGTGCGCGCTACGCTAGTTAACGGTAACACTGCTTCTTCATTCGATACCGATACAAAACTGCGACATTATCTGTCCAATATGGCGGCGCTTGAGCACAAATCTTTGCGAAGACACACGATATTGTGAATTGAACACTCAGACCAGTGCTTCTCAGCCACGGAGGTTTCGAAGGCCTCTTATGGACCTGTGTAAGTGACGAGGGCCCTCTCGCGATGAGAGAAAAGGGGAGGAATGGGCGTGTAACTTAACACAATGTGTAGCGTGAAATATAGTGAAATATAGGCGAATTTCATGTTTCACCGAGTGATCAAACTAAAAGCCGCACCGATTCGATCTCAACAGCTTGTCAATAAGTTGTGCGATCGGAAGCCATTTTGAAGCTGTTTCTAGCTATGTTTGCTCCTGAAAGATTCAAATCTGGAAGAAAAAAACTATTTTGACGTGCATATGTCGTAAATAACCATAACAGAAGCTTTACGAATATCTCCCGAAGGTGAGAAACATATTAGCTCCGCCGCAATACAGTATCATTGTGAGGTGAAGCGTACCAAAAAAAAAAAATTACGGCATATTCACGGGGTGAATGATGATGAATGGGCGAAGCTCGCACATCGGGATTCTGTCTGCGAGCGCTCGCTGCTGCCGCCTTGCGCTCTCTCCGCTGTGCAGCCTTATCCATCCGGCGACTCCGAGCGCGCGCCAACAGCGAACCGATTTTATTACAACGCTCCCCCTAGCGTACGTCGCCGCACTAAATCGAACGATTGCCTTCAACCAATGACACGCGCCATATGTGACATCATTCCTATTTTATAAGATCTCGCGTCTTTCATCAACTACAAGTACCGCTTTCTAGTTTATAACATCTTGCATCTTTTCATCATCAGCTACAAGTACCACCATCTAGTAAACACTACAAGAACTAAACGAGAGGTGGCTACATACAGGAGACGGTACCGCCATCTAGTGAACACTGCAAGAACTAAACTAGAGGTGGCTACATACAGGGGACGGTACCGCCATCTAGTGAACACTGCAAGAACTAAACTAGAGGTGGCTACATACAGGCTACAGGGGACGCACAGCCCACGCCCTAAGGAGCTTCACCCCTAAAATCAAAGGGGGCTGCAGTTCCGGCACACTGTGTTTGGTTTGGTTTCGGAAAACTTTATTGTGAAAGTCCGAAGGCGTGCGCCCTAGCACATGGCGCGCCACTCTCACGCTGGGACAGTAAAACCAAGACCTAGTGCCGCATCGTGGGCCCTCTGGACAGCCCTAAGTTGTGATGATATGTCCGGACTCCGAAGGCCAGAGTCTTACTTTCTGGACGATGCTGTATTGTTGCCGCGTACTGAAGGGCACTCCCAGAGCATGTGATGTAAGGTGGCTAAACCACCACATTTTGTACACGAGTTGGTTAAATAAACCTCAGGGTAAAGCTTGTGGAGAAAGGCAGGGTTAGGGTACGTTTTTGTCTCAGAAGAAGCCATGGCTTATATTCTAAAGCCTTGTTTATAAAGTTCGCATGGGCTATTGCTTAGGAGCTATGATGTGTGCATATACCTAAATAAAATATGCTTGTTTTCATACAGCTTACAATGTTGGCACCAGTAAGTGTTTCATAGCTTTTTTGTTTTTTTTTATTACATCGCAACCTCAATGTAGACTGGTGTATACGTTTGTTGGTGGTCCATGTCAAACTGTGCCTTTGTGCTGGCTCCACACACGGCACTGGATGCCAAAAGTACTACCTGCACCACAGTCATCAAGTGTAAAGCACTTCCCTGAGCATTCTTTGTCACCGCATTACCGTCTCATGCATGCATGTGTTTAACAGTTAAATTGGTCACAGACAGTCGATTCAGTAAAATTTAGAGACAGCTTGTCTGGACGTAATTTGGTGCACTGGCCGTTGTTCTTGATGTTAACTTACTTTGTTCTTAATCAGGTGCACTAGCCTTTGTTTAAGGCATTAACCTGCATTGTTATTTTGTATTGGACTATCTTACACAATGCCTCTGAGAGACCTGTAAGGTATATGAAAATAAATTTAAAAAACGAACAAAAATAAATTTGTCATTATAGAGTCATGCAGTGTGCCTTTTTTCGCGCCAGGATATGTTACATGATGCTTTTTTCTTTAGTTTTTCCTGCTAAAAATAAAAGGAAAGGGGAAAAATGAGTCAGAAATGAAGGAGAAAAAAAAGGGGAGGATGTGTCATAAAGTTTACCACCTTGATTTTTTTGTATTTTGTTTCCTTGTACCTTTTGTATTCTTTTAGGAGTACAATGCTTTCCGCACCCTCTTTTTCTTTTTGTGTGTGATGATACTCCTTAGTGTGTCAGATTAACGATGTATTAATGTCTCTGTTTCCTTGCTTTGATTATTTGCCGTCTCTCTTATCACATCGTGGTTTAAAGAAAAGATGTCAAACCCCGACAATTATCATTATTGCTGTTTTGATAACTTTACCATTGTTGTTACTTTTTACGCCTCGTATTTCTTTGATGTGGGGTATTGGCGCGGCGTTTATACTGCATTTTTTTTTTCGTCTTTCAAACTCCACATTGTATTTGTTTCTTGGAGGAGAGCGAACATGTAAACAGGGTAGCACTGCGACGAAATAAACTGCAAACTTCAATATCTCAAAATTTATATCGCGGTTTATTCAAACTTCTAGCAAATACAGCGCAGTAAATAATCGGATTGTTGTAACCAAGCAGAAATAGGGTAGGAGGGTAAAATGCGAGAAAAATGTTAAAATTCTGAATAATTATTTTTATTTCACATCTTACAATTAAACATCAATACATAAACTTTCCTTGGAGTATGGGGTACAAGGTGTGTTACATGGATAATTACGTGTCGCTACAGTTCAAAACATTATTTAAAATATAAATAAAATGCCCCAGATCTCTCATTTTGCCCCAACCTGTGGGGTAAAACGAGACAGTGTGAACAAAATTCATTCCTTCGGGTTTTACAGTATAATGACTTGAAATCCACTCTGTGGGCCCATACGCACTCTTAAGGAGCCCAGTCCTTGGACTCCACGCACTCAATATAAACAGAACGCATTGTTGTGTTGCTCCAAATCTCCTAGCAGATCAAACACCACCAGGGTGTTTTTTTTTGTGTGTGTGTGTGTGTGTGTGTGTGTGTGTGTGTGTGTGTGTGTGTGTGTGTGTGTTTGTGTGTGTTAATGTTGTCGTTTGTTGAACGCTTGCGCCTCATTGGATTACTAAACACGCGGAGGCTAGACATGTTCTGACACATTTGCTTCACTTCTTTTTACCGCTTTGATGCCTGCTCAGGTGTTTCACGGCTTTTAACTTCGTCCGCCACACTTTGAGGCAATGAATTTAAAACCGTGCTAGATCCAGATTTTCTAGCACTTGCTTTTTTTCCTTTCAAATAGAGTATTGGAGAAACGTCGTTGAAACTCAATCCCAAGACATGTTAGTGAACGACTAGACTTGGATATTCCGCAATACCGTATGCGTCTCTTGAGAGAATTTTTGGGAACACACACACACACACACACACACACAAAAACGCGATGCAGCGCGGGCGGAGGAAGTCGTGTCCTCAACGGAAATCGAGCACCGCCTCCACGGAGCGCGTTCTCTGCTGCGCCTGCGCTCAACATACTGGTCATGCTGGCGAGGACGAAGGTCACTTCGCGCGCTGCCGCGGCCGCGTTTACAAAAGGAACGCACTGTTGAAACACGATGCAGGAAGGATTGTGCACAGTTGGTCACGCTTGGCCTGTGCATAATTGTGCGCTAATTTCGCGCGTCTTTCTTCCTGCTTGAACAGCGCGCTATAAGTGTCGAGCTGTGACAACTGTTAGTCCACGATTATCCTGTGTATGCTTATTTCGAGAATGATTTCGGCTTCAAGTGTGCTTGCCGTTCTTGACGTGTCAATGAAATTTTTCACTGTTGCCTAAACAATGCACAATGAACGCTGAGCTACCTCTGAAAAGACACGTTTAACTTTTGTCTTATAACGATTCCTATATATATGGGGATCAGCCAAGTTTTTTATAACTGTTTTTTTACGAAACCAATGACGTGATAGCTGCCGAGATACCGGCTGTAACGAAGTTAGACAAGGTTCGCGTGAGGCTCAAAATATAATTCAAAACTGCATTTTTTTTTATCGAGAAAACTCTTAAACGTCGCGTGTAGTGGATATGAGCTCTAGAATAATGCATTTTTGAATCTATAGGGTTTTTGCGAGAGCCAGATTGGCACGTTATTACAGTTGATTTTTTTCTTTTGCATCTACTGTTACAACGGACATCGGATATAACAATTTACATTATGGTCCTAATGCTATATTGTTATGATGAGATTTGACTGGTGGAATTCAGGGATGCGAAAGCGGGACTAATGGCGACAATTGCGTATACATTCTTTCACTATTGCACAGAGCTGAGCCGAAGCGCAAAATTTGTTAAAATTGCGCCACAATCAGTCAAAATGCCCGACCAGCCTCAAAAATTTCTCAGGCGCACTAATTAGATCAGAAAAATGGAGGCCACGATGGCAACCGTGCACTTCAGGCGTCATCGTCCAACTTAATCCAGATGTTTAGACCCTAACGCCGACCACATGGCAGAAAAAAAAAGAAGAAAAAAGAATGGCGGTTCTAAAATTTTCCGGCCTTTTTCTATCGCGTGCGCTATGCTTCTTAAGCCGCTTTGCCACAGTGCAACAGTTTTTTTGCGTGAAATGGGGTTATAATGTTTAAAAGTGCTAGCTTACACGGGACGACAACCGATTGTGCTCCTTACTTTCTCATGCCTGCACGAACCGTATAATTACTAGTTCTACTGTGATCACCTACGTCTACAGGATTAGGCTGTCTGTCAACTACAGGATTAGGCTGTCTGTCAATCGTTCAGAGGCGCGCATGAAGTTTCTACGACCTTCAGAAACAAACGAATACGTGACGCAGTTTTCTTTTTTAAATGCGAAGCATTTCTTAGCGAACTTTGACGACTTTGAGCGTATCTATCTATCTATCTATCTATCTATCTATCTATCTATCTATCTATCTATCTATCTATCTATCTATCTATCTATCTATCTATCTATCTATCTATCTATCTATCTATCTATCTATCTATCTATCTATCTATCTATATATCTATCTATCTATCTATCTATCTATCTATCTATCTATCTATCTATCTATCTATCTATCTATCTATCTATCTATCTATCTATCTATCTATCTAGCCGCCTACGACTTTTAGCTCTCCTGGCTGTTTCGATATTTGTATCCATACCAAACTTGGTATGCGATAACATGGCTGTATGAAGAACATATTTCACTAGTCGTAACATGAAAATCATGATATGTATGTCATGAATGTCATCATTTACATTTCATGGTCCTGTAGCTCTTGCGGTGGTTTCGTTCACATGGCATGTTACAAAACTGGTGTGGTATGGCATGATTGCATGGCGAACACAAGTGACAGATCCTAACATAAAAATCATGACATGCGTCTCATGTAACAACATGACTACATACATGCCAAGCTCATGATGCGCTACGGCCGTTTCGCTAGCGTCACATATACCAAATATTCGGTATTACAGTACGTGAATGGATGATGAAGATATGTTGATGAAGGTATGTGACTGGTGCAAACATGATAATCATGAGATTCGTGTCATGTAAAAACATGACTACATGCCACGCTCATTATGCGCTGGCGGCTTTTTCGATAAGTTCACATGTACGAAACACAATATTACGCGACGCGAACGGACGACATAGGCAAATGACACATTCGAACATGATAATCATGACATGCGGGTCATGTAACAACATGACTACATGCCACACTCATGATGCACTCGCGGCCGTTTCTCTAGCTTCACTTATGCCACATTTGGTATTACTTACGTGACGCCAATGGATGACGAAAATATCTGACTCGTGCAAACATGATAATCATGAGATGCGTGTCGTGTGAGAACATGACTACATGCCACAGTCAAGGTGTCGATACATTTCGCCGTGACGCGGTGCACGTGCTCGCCGGCGTTCATTACGTCGCACCACGCCGGCGTTTCCTCGCCAGGCGCTGGTCCTACCAAATACTCCCAGGGGCGTGCCGCGCTGCGTGGCTTTGACGCATGCGCGTTTCAGCGCATCCGGCTTCAAGAGGGAGACGCAGTGTCGTCTGGGTAACGCATCGGCGCGAAACGCAGCATGTCGCATTTCGCACCGCTTGCCGTCGGGCCGCGCCCACGGACGCTGGTCGCATCTGGCGTCAGACTATGGAGTGCTCGCGTTTTGCTAACGTAGCGTCACTGTGCCCAGCGTGCGCGCGCGTCAACGCTACATTGGAGTATATTGGGCCCTTCACGATGCGCTTTCGGCCGTTTTGCTAGCTCCACATATACCGAAATTGGTGTTACCTGATGTCAATGGATGACGAAATATACGACTGGTGCAAACATGATAATCCTGACACGCGTGTCCTGTAAGAACATAACAACCTACCACGCTCATAGCGTGCACGCGGCCATTTCGCTAGCTCCACATATACTAAATTTGGTATCACGTGACGTGAATAGATGACGAACGTAAACGACACATTCAGACATGATAATCATGAAACGGAAGACATGTACGGCATCGTTTACTTCCACCTCGTAACTTTGTGCTAATTTTAAAGTGATATATCAGCATTTCTCATTCGTGCTTCGCATATCATCGATTCCCACAGTACGTGGGATCTGCCATTTTTTTTCTGCCACTGCGACTCGCTACTACCATAGTCGTTCAATACGTTTGCTACTACTTAACGAATTTCCGAAATTGCGAATTCGCCAGGTTGGCAGGTTAATGTTAGCATTTGCAGTGCCTGTCAATTGTCTTGAAAGGCGCAGTAGGGTGAAATGATTTGACAGACGCTGCGAACGCTAACGTGGACTTCACATTTGCTTGCGCTTTTTTTTTGTGGGGGGGGGGGGGGGGCGGTCAGCAGATTGCTTTTATTGTAGTAGAGCTCGCGTACACTGTGCACGACTCAGCTGATTTTGAATTGTTTGTACGTATTTTTCCTTTCTTTTCTAAAAATAAGCCTTTTTTGTTATATTGCTTCAAACGTGGGATTTCGAGCAAAATCGTAACTTGCTCCTAATTTCGATTTTCATGCTCCAAAAGCTACATTTTGGTGCCTCTAAAATTGTTCCGAATCTCAGCTGTTACAATCCTATAGCAGATACGGCAGCCGTGTTGCCGAGAAAAAATATACCTTACGAAAATATATTCAACTTGATGTAGTTGAGAATGGTGATTTTAACGTTGTCCAATCTTCTCTTTTCCTTCAGGACCATCCGTCGTTAAGTGAATGACGCTTCGCTGCTCGACGAGCGGCTCTAGCTGAAAGCGTTGACCCAGGAAGAATGATAAAAGTTTTGCAATATAAAATCACTGAGTATCTCCAGTTAGTTCTTGCGCAATGTGCAAGAACTACTGGAGCCAACAGCTGTAGGACAACGTCGCATCACGGTTTTACATTTTTACCACACTTATATACATCAACCATCAACCGCGACAAGTTGGAGTCCGTTATTCTGGTGGACCACGTCCGCCGACAAAATGACGCATCGAACCACAATTTTCGGCGCATCTCGCCTTTATAGGGTGTCAGTATAGCCACCGCGCCACCGCCAATGCCTCTCTCGTATGTATCGCGATACCCGGAGGTGACCTTTCCCTTCGCCTTCGCCGATGCCTCTTTCCTGAGATGGGGTCACAATACTCAGTTGTGGCCCTCACCATCGTCCGCAAGATGACTCTGTCATGAGCGTCGCGTGATACTATAGGTGGCGAAACTTCCCACCAATCGTTGTGACCGCTTCGTCTCTTGACGTAGAGATCGCGCTAGCGCCACTCTTAGCCGTTCTCGGTTGGGACGCATGTGGTTCGCTTCGAGGTAGAAAAACGTGAATTGAAGGAGCGCCAACGCGCAAAAGCGCCAATGGGCGCAAAAAAAAAAAAAAAAAAAAAGACGCGAAGCTACCGCCGCCGAACGTGGAAATGCTACCACTGGCTTCTCTAGCTTCCACCTTCGCAGCCGTGAAGTGCCTCTGAACATTTCTACTGCACGTACGCGTTATGTCAACCTTCATACACTTTCGTCGAAGGAAACGAAATACACCGACAAAATGAAATCTTGAAACAAAATTACGTTTCGGCTTCCACACAGAAGCCTTGTTCACAATCATTGAACAAGGCTTCCAAGTGCGGAAGCCGCAACATCGATTTCTTTCAAGTTTCCTTTGTTTATTTGTTTCTTTCCTTGAAAAAGTGGCTCATACCTACTCTGAGGGACTGGTCAAGAAAGCTTAGCACACTTTTTATGACCATTACAACTTTGTTTATGAATCAATTTCTATTAAAGTGCAGCTAATGCAAAAATACTATACAGAGAGAGAGAGAGAGAGACATAGAGAGAGAAAGGGAGAAAAAATCAACCGGGAAAAGTGATTTTAAATATTTTGAGGCGTGAGATTTCGAGATGATAACACAGCTGCGTTTACTTCACATAACCTTTCAGAAATTATGAGTTCAAACACTTATTAGAGTAGAGTAAAACGTTCGGAAGCCCGAATAAAATCGTAAACCGCATTGGATGTGGCCCTGTGGCAATGTCCCAAAACTGAGACACCAAAGTTCAGCACAGTTTCAACCAAGACTTTATTACCTACCTTCAGAAAGGGAATAACTAGAAGCATTTTTCTAAGTGAAGAGTATCGGCTGCAAGACAAAAGAGAATGTTGTTTCTATTTCTCCGCAGAATGCACAGAGGGGTGATATCAGCCAACCATTTCTCTGTAAATATAGATTGAGAGAGGCCACACGGCATCGAAATCTAGTAATCATAAGTTCGAGCTTTCTGGACTGACTCCACTGAGGTCGCCATGGAAACTTGACGTGGTTATAAATTCTGTCCATGTAGTTATTGTTTCTATCATATCAGTGCAAATTGCTGTTCTTCCATATCTAATCGGGGTTATGTATTCTACTTTTGGGAGTACGTACATTATTCCGCCATCAAGCACTGCTAGTGCTAAGGAATCGGCCAGTTCATTTAATCTTAATCCGCAGTGACCTGGAACCAACAGTACCCTCAGTTGTTTCAACTGCGGCGGTATTTACTAATGCTCGGGATGTCCTTAGAGTTCGAGAGTTTCCAGAAGCTGTCAGAGCTGCACAAACTAAAAAGGAATCTGCCATTAGGACTGAACTGTTTTCATTTGACGAAAGTTTTCGAAGTGCTAAAATAACCGCCGTGAGCTCAGCTTCAAAAACTGGAGTAAAATAAGGCAGTCTCACTGAGAAGGGCCAGTCTACCAGGCAAATCGGAGGCAATTCCAATGCCGCCTTTTGATCATTCACTGAAGCATATGTGCCTATTATATTATTTGTTTCTACATGGACCAAGTAATCTATTAATATGTTGTTTAGAAATCTGAGAGATTGAAACCTAGCTCTTGGGGGAAAAGACCATCATATTCTAAAAAATCGCTACGATTCGAGCCATTCTTTGCGATTGATGTCCTCAATTAAATCATAAATAAACAAATATTAGCGCGACGTAAACAGGGACGGAAAAGAAAAGACAAACTTTCCCGTCCCTGTTTACGTCACGCTAATATTCGTTTAATATGGAAGTGCACCATTTCGCTCAATTGTCCCTTTCGATGATTCACATTAATATTTTCTAGTTTCTTTTGAACAAACGTTATCAGGGGTGTGCGAAACGTAGGCCAAAGCGCAAGAAAGAAGCTGTCTGGGTCTGAGACAAAGGCATATTGATATCTTGTTGCCGGTAAGCTATAAAACTTCATTTTGTCGGCATACCTCATTTCCGTCATGCATGTTTAATCCGGACCAGACCAGTTTACTTTCGATTCATACGCTTTCGTTAGCCTGCGATTTCTCGATTTAACACGCTTACGTTATCCTACTCGCTAAGTCGTGTGAGTGCCATGACGTCTACTTGAAGCATATTGTTCGGTTGTTTTAAAAGTAACCAAATTTTCTCATTACCAACTATGTATTTTGCCAAAGAGGCTGTTTTTTTTTTGAAAACCATTTTGTTTCACTCAAAAGATGCTGTTGACGTCCTCCATCAGAGTACGCACACGAGTCGACATAAACACATGACTCACCGAAATTTCCGTTTGCACACTTGGTCAGCGCTTTCTGTGGTATATGTGTTTGCAAGGTGTTAGTCAAAAAGTCGATATCAAAGTGGAGTACACACTTCATGCAGGTTACTATGAACCGCCCTCAAGTAAGTATTTCCAAAGCGTTTGCGTCACAGGTGCACAAATTTTTCTTCTAAGTTTACATGCTACGTTGAGATAGCGCACTACTGCGGGTATGCAAAAACAAAATCGCTGGCAATGTATACTTACTGCAGTGGAAAAAAAAAGATATTGCTGGCCTTGCTGTTACATTTTAATTTGAGGCAAAGTGTGCGTGGAGGGCACACCAAAGGTTAAATAAAAAATGAGCACAGAGTTTGTTACATTTCACGTTTCGTCCTTTCACAGTTCCCATTCAGCCCTTTTACTGGCGTCTGCTTTGGCGATTCACTAATTACTTGCGAAAATCAGGCTGGTGCAAAAAAATGACAGGTTGAGTCTGCACGAATGAATTTCTTGTCGATGAGAACCTTTCAGAAGTTACACTGCCATTTGCAACGCCTGGTGCTTCGGAGTTTACGAAGGTAATCAAACCTTCTGGACTTCCTTCCCGGTAACATTCTGCAAGCGATGCCATTCCTAGATGAATTATGTAGTCTATGTCTTTGTAACGCCTTTCAAGCAAGCGATTTTTCACGAACTGTGCAGTTTGTTGTGGTAGGTATGCTGCACCGTGAAGGAACCTTCAAAGCCGAGCTAGTTTGTACGAACGCCGTTCCATAACAGAAAGGGAACATTATTATTCACAGTGCAGCCTATCTGGACTCCTATAAGTGCGGGCACGCATATTGAGCAGTAACGGGTGAAGTGCTTTGTGTGCGGTAGGAACTACAATTGCGAAAACGTTGCTTGTTCGAATCGGCCGCCATGGCAACGTCTTCTCAAATGATATCCACTCACGTTCCGTCATATGTTCCCACGTCAGACTGTTGCTTTACATGCATGCTGTTTCGAAGAAGATAGGGAGCCCCTCCTTTCAGGACTGGGGCACGGAAGCGCATACGGTTGAGGTCACTGCCCCGGCAGTGAATTTCACCATGAAGCTGTTGAAGCCAAGCTAATTTCGGCACAGTGAGCCGTGAAGCTGCCAAAGCCAAGCTAATTTGGGTACAGCGGTGTTGGTAGGTGTGCGCCACAGAAATCAATCAATCCTCACTGTTCACGCTAACCGGCTCACCGGATAGCGCGCGATTTCACGTGCCGCGCTGTCGCGAATAGCCATGCTCGTAACGAAGTCGGCATTTACAAAGATCCGTTGTCTACTTTTCATGACATTGTTTTCCACTACCGTCTGGTCAAAAAAAAAAAATTCCAACCCCCCACCCCGATTTCACCAATCCTGAGGCGAGCACAATACGACTATTTCAAACCCGTTTGTATCCTACTCCTCGATCCCTTAACCATGCAGACCCCGACCATTCGCAGTCGTGCCCCAAATGTGGCCACGACTCATGTTATTTTATTCACATTATCTGGCTGTGCCCGGCCCTTAACACCTCTCCGCCCTCCCCGAAGGAGCAATTGGATGCGTCTCTGAAGAACAGCAGCTTTCATACAGAACTCGAGGCCGTCCAGAAAGCCCACAACACAAGAAAGCCACAGCCGTTCAGAAAGCCACCGACTTGACATGGCGGGAGGCTTATGGCGCCCCTAAATATCCGCCCCTCAGGAACTAAATAAAGTTCTTGTCATCCCATGTGATGTCACTAGCCAGGCGGATATGTGCTACAAAATTTGGACAAGCCCCACCACTGAGCTTCGCATTATACACGGCGCAGCGTAGCCCAGCCGGGAGAGGGCAAGTGCATAGTGAGAGGGAAAGCGCAGCGAACGGCAAGTATGAGCGAGAGTGGACCCTAGTATTGCGAGGAGAGTGATGCGGAAGCGAGAAAAAGGAAGGGGGAGAGAGAGTGGAAAAGGGTGGAGTGTAGATAAGCGGGGAGTTGTCTGGACAGTGAGAGGAGAGGAGTGCAGGTGGCGAAAGCAGCTCATGAACTTGCTATAGAAAACCAAGAGCCAAGAAAGTAACAAATACAGCCACCAAATACCCGAGCAATAGCGATAACCAATGAATCGCCACCGCAAAACATTAGAATAGCGGGAGTGGAGATGATCGAAGGCAATGGTTACGAGATACACATCAAGTCTCGTTTAGGTTGCAAGGGGGAAAACATACGTGGTGCAGCAGTCAATTCAAATGAAGCGGCCACGTCAGTGCACGTATTCATGATACAAAGTCTCCTGAGATCTTTCAATGAGGTTGTACACATTCTTCCTGTTAAAACGTTACAAGGTGATGATCTTCATGAGATGCTCAAGAAGGTTATCTTGCACTTAGAAGAGATTGGATACAGGGTCGTAGCTGTCGTCTGTGACAACATACTTCCTTGAGAGTCGTTTCGGACAGTACAAGTAGATGGCTGGCGGGCAGTACCACATACCTGCTGGTCAGCTTAGCAAAACAGAGGGCAGGATTCGTCTTCAGAATAACTTCCCAAGGATGAGCAGCGACGACCTCAAAGGCATTGAAGAAGTACATAAAAGATGTGGGCATGTATTGTAGTGTTGAAGTTCATGATGTTGACCTCCTGATGACATTTCGATATATATTGATTTCATGATAACTTTTTGATATATTCACTTCTTTGTCGTGTTGATATTCAAGTCGCTAAATTTACGTGTGATTCCATCATTTGTTCCTTATTCAGGTCAGCCCTACTCGACCACTAGTAAGCACATCAGAACACCGTTCCTGCTCCAGATATGTGCTATTTTAAGGCGAAAGCCTTCATGCTCATATAGGTCACTTAAATGAGTGCATTTTCATCAACTAAGGGTAAATAAAGACATTCTTATATCACGTTACGTGTTGTCTCACGTGTCGGCCGCACCATCAGCAGCAATTCAAGCAAAATCTTGAAAGAAATGGCGCCCGCGTAATGCCCCGAAGCTATCTTCCTTGCACAGCTGTCCAAAACTGCCGTGAAGCCGACTTTACAAACCAGAATATTTGTTGTTTTGATTATCATAGACCCATATAAGCAAAAAAAGAAACATGTTTGTGCGGGCTGCACACAATAAAAACGCTTTAAAAAAGCGAGATATATGAAATAGGTCATCACACAAAAATATTAACCAGAATAGCAGGCATGAAGTTTACTGTCTTTGGCATTCGAAGTAGGCAGCTTGGGCTAGTTGGTATGGCATGACGATAGTTACAGCGCGAGAACAAAACGACGACACAGAGACAAGAAGGACACGAAGGACACGAGTGCTCGTGTCCTTCGTGTCTTTCTTGTCTCTGTGTCGTCGTTTTGTTCTCGCGCTATAACTATCGTCTTTGGCATTCGATATGCCCATTGCAGGCTATCATTACTTGCTTACACAGTTCGTTCAGACCAACCACTTATAGCACCGTTAGTGCTTTCTTTCCTTAGTCACATCGAAGGGCTGTTGCATATATGTAGTTGCAATTTCTACCTGGTATTGTGTAGTTTCTTCATAGACTGACCCGTACGTCAGAACCGAGTGAAAGGAGATGTAACTGCGTTTCGTTTGGACTTCGTAGTATACATTGAAACTCCACCATTCCAAGCATTTTCATAATATTTATGTAGTTCAAATAAAAGGACAAAAAGGAAATGTAATTAGTTTTTTGAAGTATTTTATATCGCAGGTTATAAGTAAAACTTTCTCGATAGGTCAAAGAACTCTGCCGTATAACCAGATCCAGCATGCAGGCTTCTCGGCATCACTTATGCTAATGCACCGTTGCCCGTTTGCTTTCGTAGACAAAATTTAATACATTGCCAAAAGCGTTCATTTCATCGGATACGGGACGGCTTTAGGCTCTCCCATAGTCGAGTATTAAGTACTCGAAATCGTTAACCACTTTTTTCTAAACACACGAAAGTGTAACACGTAATACGAGGGACGCCCAAGCCACGCCATAAGGAGTGCCGCTATAAGGAGCTTCGTCCTCGTTGTCGTCGTTAGCGTCTCAGGACGTCCCTGGGTTGGCTGACGCCCGTAATGGCACGCCAGCCCCCGTAGAAGGCGCTAGCCTTCGACGTAGTCATCCCCGAGCGGACTAATCCCGAAGACGTCGTTGACGCGACGTCTTCAATAGTAGGAATCGAAGAAGTGTACTGCGTTCAGCACTTTGGAGGCCGGAACTACCAAGTTACCGTCAACAGTGAGGCCGCACTGGCCCAAATCGTAGACGCGTCGCACCTCATCATCCGAGGAGAGCGCGTCGCCATCGTACCCCTGGGACCCCAAGTGACCCAAGTGACCGTCCTGTTCCTGCCGTGCCGCGTACCCAGCGAAGTCCTCGCACAAGCACTCTCTCCCTACGGGAAGGTGCTGCACATCACCAGAGGACTCATGGGATCGCGCCCAACCGTGACCACTGGGACGCGATACGTCCGCATGGAAATGAAGGCTTCGTCACCGGTGCCCAACTACCTCAAAGTCGCGGGCCATCGAGTAACCTGTGACTACAAAGGCATCCAGCGAGTGTGTCGTCGATGTGGAGACAGTGGTCACTTCCGCATGAACTGCACAGCTCCATTTTGTGGAAGGTGCGGCGTTTATGGCCATGACGGGAAAGGCTGCTCGCTGCCGTGTCGCCGTTGTGGGGACCCGCATGCCACCGTGGCCTGCACCATCAGGCCATCGTATTCCGAGGCGGCATCCAAGGATTTCCCCCCACTTCAACCAGGAACGCCATCTAAGAATAAGTGCGACGATACGTCAACGCGAGCCGTGGTAACCGACCACGACCAAGGCGTGCCAATCGCGACGCTGCACCAGACGCCCACTGCGTTTCCAACGATTCCGGGCCTGGTAATCCCTCCAGGTACTGAAAACTTAAGTTCCCCGCGTCCCGTGGCCATTTCTGAGGAATCGCAGGCCAAGCCCTTGTCAGACGAAGCGCCTCGTGAAGACGGCGTCTCGGATGGGAATATTGCATCTGAAGCTCCTCGCGTTGCTGCTCAGTCGACAACAAGTTCAGGTGTCATCGAGGAGTCTACACCTCAAGACGACGACGCCTGCATCTACGAGGACTCCAACAGCACCACGAGTGAGGCGCCCCTACAAATTGACGAAGACGCCAGCTCCAGTGACATAAGCCAGGACAGTGGAGACGTCTTTGTACCATCCTCGCTCAAAAACCCGGACACCAAACGCCACCGGATAACTACTCGTGACTTAGAAGCCCCCACCAGAGACAGAAGTCCCCTGCGGACTTCGACGCGATCCCGGAAGCCCCGAGCCTCCGGTGGATCGCCTGGCCGGAAAAAATGACTCAGCCACTTGCGGGGCATTGGCTCCCGCACCTGATAAAGGTACCCCTGCATTTTCGTGATCCTATAGAATGTTTTCACTTTCCCCATGGCTCTTACTCTAAAAGTTATTACTTTTAACGTTCAAGGTTTCCGAAATCCACAAAAACAGGCTGAGGTATTGGCTTTCGCACGTTCAGTGCATTGTGATTTGCTGTTTGTGCAAGAAACAAATTTTTTCAAGCTTTCTGATGTACTCGCTTTCAAGCGCGCGTTCAATATTGATTGTTTCTTTTCGTACGCCAGCACGCATTCGACTGGCGTCGGAGTCGTTATTTTTAACCGAGGTCTTTTACGTGACCATCATGTTTCCTTCGATGCCTTCGGACGCGTGCTGGCGTTCGACTGCACCTTTTTCTCGTTAAGAATAAGATTTGTTGCCGTGTATGCCCCAGCAACACGCGAGAACTCAAACGCGTTCTTCCAATCTCTTGATGCGTTTCTTTTAAATTCCCGACATGTGGTACTTTTAGGGGATTTCAATTGTGTCTTAGACTCACACGCAGACGTTCGAGGTCCGGGTCGCGGCCGGTCAAACTGGAACGCCCGAGAACTAGAACGTCTAGTGCAGCAATTGGCATTGAGTGACATTCATCAAAGTGTGCATGGCAATAATTATGCCTATACTTGGCGTCGAGCAGCGTCGAGCAGCCGAATCGATCGCGTGTATGCATCCCCCGGTCTCATTACCTACGTTCACGACACCGGGGTAATGTCATTTCCACCGACACCAGTATACATTAGCGACCATCGGCCGGTTATGTTCTCTCTCCGCCTGCCAGCGGGGACGCCCAAGGTTCACAGACCATGGCGTCTCGATTGCCGCGTCCTCCAGGACTCTCAGGCTACGGAGAAATTATCCCGAGCGTTACGCGCATCGCTCATTGGGGCCGATGTAGCTGATTGGGATCGCCTCAAAGAACAGTGGCGGCATCATTGCAGTGCGTCGGGCAGAGGACTTTGCACCCGTATGTCGAAAGATGCGTCATTGTTAATCCAGAAGATACGCATTGCCAATCGAGATCCCAGTCCTTCCACTGTAATGCGGGCATGGCAAGAGGAGCTCGTTGAACGGTACCAGCGTATTATGCGCGCTTCTTCACTCTCGGCTGCAGCTTGGCGCTGTAGACGTGCACCCTGTGCGCACCCTGAGGTGCTAAGGTATGCACGCAGAGCTCTGCTTTGTCCACCAGGCTCGCCTGCCCACTCGCTGAACTCCATCACCCCAGCTGCTGCGGGTACGCGCGACTTTCAGGATTTCACTCAACACTTTGAGTCAATGGCTAAATCTGGTGCTAATGTCCGTTACCCAGGATCCGTTTCTTCGCACACTCTGCTAACAGATTTACCTCATGATTCCAACATGTCAAATGACATCCTGCTATCACCGCCATCCGATGACGAAATCAAAGGCGCATTAGACTCAATGAAAAAGGGATCGGCCCCAGGGCCTGACGGACTTCCTGCAGAGTTTTATGTACAGTTCTGGCCTATCATTGGTCCAACTATGTCACGCGTCATTCGCAGGTGTTTCCAAGATATTACACTTCCAACTTCTTTCCACAAAGGCCGTATAACACTAGTTCCCAAGAAAGACCCAATGTCCACGCGGCCAGAAGATTGGCGCCCTATTACCCTGCTCAATGTAGATTACAAGCTCTTGGCTAACATTTTGGTGCGCCGAATCAGTCCATTTCTTGCAACATTAATCGCTCCCCACCAGGTCTGTTCTGTTCCGGGCCGAGAAATACACACCCATACGTGGTTAACGCGGGACATCATTCAATACACTATTAGCCGATGTGCGCAAGGACTGTTGGTTTCATTAGATCAAGAGAAAGCTTTTGATTTCATAGAACATGGCTACATACTAAATGTTTTACATGCATACGGATTCCCGGATAAGTTCATTGACCTTATCAGCGCGATGTACACTAATTTAGAAAGTACCCTTTACTTAGATTCCCGTGAGAGTCACGCATTTAGAGTCACGCGTGGGGTCCGTCAAGGGTGTCCCCTCTCCCCAGTGTTATTTATCCTTGCATTAGAGCCCTTCTTAAGGGCCATTGAACATCACCCGCAGATTCGTGGCTTACCTCTACCCGGTAACACTCAAGTAAAGGTCGCTGCATATGCAGATGATATCACTCTATATGTACATAATGAACAGTCGCTGCAGCATGCTCTTGATACGTTTCATGATTTTGGTATTATCTCCGGTGCAAAGTTAAACTTTTCTAAAAGCCAGTATTTTTTCATTGGCAACCCCAGCGGTCGTATCAACATCACGTCGCCTTTACAGTGGTCTCCTGATATTTCAATACTCGGAGTTACTTTCACTGTATTTGGTATACAGGATAGCATCTGGTCATCCGTTGTACAAACTCTTCTAAATGATATCAAAGCAGCCAGGCACTTCGAATTCCCTCTCTTGGAACGCCGATACTTAACTCAAACGGTGTACCTAGGAAAATTTTGGTACCTTTGCCATTCTGTTAAACCACCGCTCCACGTCTGCAGGAAAGTGCAAAGCTGCATCAGTTCATTTTTTTGGTCTGGTGGCACAGAATTGTTATCGCGTCCAGCGTTAGCTCAGCCGCGAGATCAAGGCGGTTTTGCATTCCCTGACGTTTCCGTCGCGGCTTCTACATTGTGCCTCCGCACTCTATTGCGAATACTAAGCGATGATGACATGCCCGCTCAGACACTGGCTCGCTACCATCTGGGGCCATCACTACGTGTCTTCTTGCCGGATAGCCAAATAAACAAAGGTCCCCAATCAACTGAATTACCATCTTTGTATCGAGCCCTTCTGGCATTTCACCGACGTTTGGAAGCTACGTGCCCAGAGATAGAGGTGGCCGATTCTAAAGTGGTGGACACAATGGCCGCCCTTCTACGGCCCTTGGTGCCCCAGCATCGTCAATCTGTATTGAACCGCGCTTGGAAACCAATAACTGCCGCAGTGTTGCCAGGGCACCTCAGAGACTTTGTCTGGAGGTTGGGCTGGGGCTTGCTCCCCACGCGAGATCGGTTGCAGCGATGGCAGGTAGTTCGCACTTCCACTTGCCCCAACTGCGTCATGGTAGAGACCAATCGACATGCGACGTTTGAATGTGTGGTTTCCCGCCTTTTTTGGCGTGCGGTTAATACTGGTTTTCGGGGACAGGGTGTGCGAACTTTCGTGTCCAACGGCCGATTTCCGCGTAGCCGCTTCTCCGCTCTCTTAATAGTTGCGGGGCTGTTCAGCCTTTGGAGAAACCGATGTGAGGCCGTAGCTGCCAATTGCCGCCGGCGTGCCTTGTGGCCGATACTGGGGAGAATGAGACGAGAGATCCTCGCGTTCCTCTCCGAAGAGCTTTTCTTCCTCGGGGAGCAAGAGTTTCTGCGGCATTGGTCGTGCCCTTTCGTGAAGGTGGAACACGAAAGGATACAACTCATTTTTCGACCGACTTGGTGCTAAGCAGCGCCCGTTGAGTTGTTATATATGATTTCATTTGTTACAAATTGTGTTTCATTTGGATCTATTGTATCGTTATACCCTTGTATCGTGATATCACATTGAATATTTGTGTACATGTATGCCAACATAATCATGTATATTAGAGCAAATGTCTTCACTGTAACGTAGTGATGTTAGTCGGGAAATATAGATGTGCTGATGTATATGTGCCCTGTTACTGGAATGGTATGAAGCCTTTGTGTTCTGTACATGCTGTAAATAAACTTTTTCTAAACAATGGAGCTTCGCCCCTAAAAGAGGACAGGGTGCTAATAGGGTAACAATATGCAGCGTGAAATGGGTGCTTTGTCCTCGCTGCAAAGAACGATCAAACTAAAAAGCCAAACAGACTAGATCTCAACTGCTTGTCAATACGTTGTGCGGTCGGCAGCCTATTTGAAGCTGTTTTTAGCTATGTTTGCTCTTGAAATATTCAAACCTAGAAAAAGTATGTTTACGTGCATGCGTCATAGAAAACCGCAACAGAAGCTTCACAAGTACGTCCAAAAAGTGAAAAACATATTAGCTCCGCCGCAATTTGAAAACGTTGTGTGGTGAATCATACCAAAAAATCGGAAGGTGTCGCAGTTTCGGGCGACAGTGCGGCTAAGAATAAGTAACTAAATAAATAAACTTTTTATTATAAACTGAATCATTTTTTTCTTTTTAATAATGGGTTTTGTGGACTTCTATTCGAGAACCGCTGTCTCAGACGAAACCAAGGCTTGTATTCCGAGCAGCCTTGCTTAGTGCACATGTGAAATAGCTTAGGAGCTATGGCGTTCGCATATACTCAAATGAAAAATGCTTGCTTTCATCCAGGTTACAGCGTGGGCATCAGTAAGTGTTCCACACCTTCTGTGCTTATTTTAAAGACATTGTAACCTGAAAGTTGCTGGCTGTGTGTTTTTGTCCACCGTCCATAATAAACTGTGCACATGTGTGTTGGCTCCACTCTCGGCGTCAGATGCCAAACACACTTCTTACACCGCAGGCATCAGGTGTAAAGCATTTGCCTGTGCCTTTCCTTGTCATCACATCACCATAGCATGCATAATTTATTTGTCATTAGATCAAGTGCGTCTTCTTTTTCGACCGTATATCTTACATATGATGCATTTCTTTTAGCGTTTTCCAGTTTTTATGAAAAAAAAAAAGCGGGAGGGGAGAGATAAGGAAAAGTAAAAAAAAAAAAGATGGGGGCAAATAAAGAGAAAATGTGACGTAAAACTGGACAACTCTAGTTTTTTTTTTATTTTGTTGCTTTTTATTTTTGTATTTATTTGGGAAATGTACAATGCTTTCTGCACACTCTCATTCTTTTCTCTGTAACTATACTTTTTATTGTGCCCATTTAGCCATATATTCATGTGTCTGTTACTTGTTCGGACAACTTTGCGAATGCTGTCACTTTTCCCGCCTTGCATTTCTCTGATACGGGCCTGTAGTCCATATGGCTTCTTCTCTTTTTCGCGATTAGGACCACAAATTGTACATTTATTTCTTGCATGACTGCGAAAGTGTAAACGAGTTAAAACTGTGACGAAATAAACATCAGACTTCGAAATCTCATTACTCACAACATGGTTCGTTCAACATGCCAGGAAATAAAGCTCACTATAGGAACGTCGGCTGATTGTTACCAAACAGAGACACGTGCATTATAAGTATACAAGTATTGAACGTCTTGAGGAGCAATGATTGAAAATGGTGATTTAGCATTTTTCGCTTCTTTTTTTTTTTTACAGCGGGACCGTCCACAGGTGAGTGAATCACGACGTGTTTATGACAATTGGTCAACAGTCGCTGAACCCGTTGTGTCCAACGAACTTAACTTTTTTTTTTTCAATAGACACGGCAGTTGCAGTAATGAAACGCTAGTTCTCTTAAACCTCGCTATAACGAACACTGATATAGCAATTTATCGGTTGTGAACTAAATGCGAACTGAGGTTAGTCACACTTCATATTCATTCTTGTTATCGAAACGTTAAACATGAGAGCTGCCTTGATATTGGCTATAACGAAGACATACTATAGGTTCGCACGAGGCTCAAGAGACCATGCAAAGCTGCATTTTTTACAATGTTATTGACACATTAAAGTTTGGTTAAAAATGGTGTTACGAACTCAGCCAAAATTTTGGTCATCCAGCAAAAAAAGAAAGGAGAGCAGCGAGAATTCGACAGGTCACACATGAACAGAACGGCAAAACTCCGGAACATCGATTATAGTGGGTTTGGAGCCTAAAATAGTGCATTTCTTAAATCTAAGATTTTTGCGCGAGCCCCAATGCCGGGTTATTACAGCCCATTTTATTTACCTTTACTGTTACAACGAATATTGAATATAACTATTAACGTTATGGTCCCAATGTTATAGCTACTACGTTGTCCGAATCGAAAAATTCAGGATTGAAAGAGCTGCGCCAATTTTATACAGCTCCTTACTTTTGCACAGAGCTGAGCTGAAACCGTGAAATTTCTTAAAGACTGCACCAAACATCGCCAAAATGACCTGTAACAATTTCTCATGCGCGCTTTAACAAGAAATTGAGGCCGAGATGGCAACGTGCAGTTCGGGTATTACCATCGAATCCAATCAAGACGTGTGTATCATAATGCTGACCACTCGGTTAAAAAAAAAAAACTTTGATTCTAAAATTTTGTGACCTTGTTCTATCGCTATTTTTTTGCGCAAAAGATTGCTAAAATCTAGAAGCTATCAGTACTAGCTATCTTGGGACGACACATTTTGCTCCTTCCTTACTCATGCCTGCATGAGCCATATTTGTATAAATTCTACTGTATACAAGTTCTACTATAAATGCCGACGTCTAAATAGTTACTAGCACTCATTTAGAGCCGTGTATGACGTTTCTGTGACATTCAAAAACAATGAACAAAAACGCACGCCAGTTTTATTTTTTCACCACCCCAATTCGCTCCTCGACCCGCCGCGGCGGTCTAGCGGCTAAGGTACTCGGCTTCTGACCACCAGGTAGCGGGATCGAATCCCGGCTGCGGCGGCTGCATTTTCGATGGAGGCAAGAATGCTGAAGGCCAGTGTGCTCAGTTTTGGGTGCACGTTAAATAATTCCGGCTGGTCTAAATTTCTGGAGTCCTCCACTATGGCGTTTATCATAATCATATGGTGGTTTTGGGACGTTAAACCCCACATATCAATCATATCATTATCAATTCGCGCCTGCGTAACGAATATCCCAAATTTTGAGGTCACGAGGTTTCAGGTTCATATTAGCATTTGCAGCACCTGTCAATTCGTTTGACAGACAGCGTCAAATGATTTCACAGACGCTGCAAAGGCTAGGCTGCGTCATTTGCTTGCAGTGTGTGTGTGTGTGTGTGTGTGTGTGTGTGTGTGTGTGTGTGTGTGTGTGTGTGTGTGTGTGTGTGTGTGTGTGTGTGTGTGTGTGTGTGTGTGTGTGTGTGTGTGTGTGTGTGTGTGTGTGTGTGTGTGTGTGTGTGTGTGTGTGTGTGTGTGTGTGTGTGTGTGTGTGTGTGTGTGTGTGTGTGTGTGTGAGTAAGTGTGTGTGTGGGGGGGGCAACGTATTGCTTCTATTGAAATAGTAGAACTCACGTGCACTGTGCACAAGTTAGCTGATGTTTGGTTGTTTGTACGTTTTTTCACTTTCTTTTCTGAAAGTAAGCCCTTTTGTTATATTGCTTCAATTGTGAAATTTAGAGCTAAAAATGAAGTTCTTTTTCGTAACATAACTGTTCCTTTACTTTTGTGCTTCGTAAGCAACATTTTGCTGCTCCAAAAATTACTCCGAATCCCGTCTCAGCTGTTGCGGCCCAGGAAGATACGCTATAGTCATGCTATCGAGTAGAAATAAACGCTACGAAAATATTATTAAACTTGATATAAGTGAGAATGGTGATTTCAACGTCTTCCGGTGTTCTCTTCGCCTATAGGACCGTCCGTCGGTAGGTGAATGACGCTTGGCTGTTCGACAAGTGGTTCTAGCCGAAACCGTTAGTCTAGAGAGGATGATAAAACTGTTACAGTATAGAAGTGCACTCGGTAAATCCCGTAGTTCTCGTGCAACATGCAATCTTTCTAGATAGTGTTAAATCTCAACAGCAAAATGTAAGGCCACTCTGCACGACCTTACATTTTGCCACACCGATACACGTCAACCATATATACCGCGATGAGAAGTCCGTCATTGCAGCGAATCACTAAACGGCTAGATTATATGACGAATCACGTCCGTGGACAAAATGACCCGTCGAACAACAACTTTCGGCTCCACTCGCCCCTGTTGGCATCCATAGCTTCATCGCCACTACCAATGCATCTTTCGCGTGTATTGTGAAACCCGGTGGCGGCCCTTCTCCTCACCCCCGCTGATGCCTCTTCCACATGTGTCGAGTGATACTCGGGAGGCGGGAACTTCCCGCCAATCATTGTGACCCCTTTCTCACGATGCGTATAGAGATATGTCGCTGGAAGTCCGGCCCTTTTGGGACGCGTGTGGTTCGCTTTGGGGAAGAACAGCGCGGAATGAAAGAGTGTGAACCAACACGAAGGCGCAAATGGGCGCGGAAAACGACGTGAAGCGCCACTACCGCAGAACGTGGTACCGCAGCCACCGGCTTCTCTAGCTTCTATCTCCAGAGCAGTCGAATGGTTCTGAACATTCCTACTGGTGACTTTATGTAAACCTTCACACGCTAACGTTAAAGAGGACGAAGTACACCAACGAAAGGAAAGCCCAAAGGAAAAAGACGTTTCGTTGACCACGCGGAAGCCTTTCTTCACAATCATTGTGAGCAAGGCTTCCAAGTATGGAAGCCGAAGCATCGTTTTCTTGCAGTTCGTTTCCTTCATCATGTTCTATCCAGACCAGCAGACCAGCTTACTTCAAATTCTCGATTTCTTACGCTTGCGTTATCCCACTCGCTAAGTCATGTGGCTGCCATGGCGTCTACTTCAGGCATATTGTTTGCTCGTTTTGAAAGTAACCAAATTATCTGGCTACCAACTGTGCGTTTGCCAAGAAGACCGCTAGTTTTTTTCTTTCTTTAAGTTACTGAAAACCGTTTTGCTTCATTCAAAAGATGCTCTTGGTGTCCACCATCAGAGTATGAACACGAGTCGACATCAACACACGACTCACCGAAATTTCCGTTTGCACTCTTGGTCAGCGTTTTCTGTGGTACGTGTGTTTGCAAGGTGTTAGTCAAAAAGTCGATATCAAAGTTCAGTACACACTTCATGCAGGTTACTATGAACCGCCCTCAAGTAAGTATTTCCCAAGCGTTTGCGTCACAGGTGCACAAATATTTCTTCTAAATTTACATGCATACATTAAGATAGCGCACTACGGCGGGTATGCAAAAACAAAATTGCTGGCAATGTACTTATTGCAGTGGAAAAAAAAAAGATATTGCTGGCCTTGCTGTTACATTTTAATTTGAGGCAAACTGCGCGTCAAAGGCACACCAAAGGTTATATAAAAAAAGAGCACAGAGTTAGTTATACATTTCACGTCTCGTTCTTTCACAGTTCGCAGTCAGCTCCTTTTACTGGCGTCTCTTTTGGCAATCCACTATTACTTGCAAAACCCGGTATGATTGGTGCGAAAACATGGTACGTTAAGTCTGCACGAATTACTTTCTTGTCGACAAGAACCTTTCAGAAGTTAAACTGTCATTTGCAACACCTGGTAATTTGGAGACAACGAAGGTAATCAGAACTTCTGGGCTTCCTTCTAGGTAACATTCCGAAAGCGATGCAATTCCTAGATGAATTATTGAGTCTACTTCCTTGCTTCGCCTTTCAAGCAAGCGATTTTTTACGAACTGTGCAGTTCGTTGTGGTAGGTATGGTGCACCATGAGGGAACCTTCAAAGCCAAGCTAGTTTGTACGAACACTGTTCCATAACAGAAAGGGAACATTATTATTCACAGTGCAGCCTATCTGGACTCCTATAAGTGCGGGTACGCATATTGAGCAGTAACGGGTGAAGTGCTTTGTGTGCGGTAGGAACTACAATCGGGAAAACGTTGCTTGTTCGAAGTGGTCACCATGGTAACGTCTTCTCAAATGATAACCGCTCACGTTCCGTCATGTTCCCACATCAGACTGGTGCTGTATACGCAGCCTGTCTAAAGGAGATAGGGAGCCCCTCCTTTCAGTACTGTGGCACAAAAGCGCATACGGTTGAGGTCACTGCCCCTGCAGGGAATTTCACTGTGAATCTGTTAAAGCCGATCTAATTTAGGTACAGGGATGTTCGTAGGTGTGCGTCACAAAATTTGATCAATCCCCACTGCACACTCCAGTGTTATATAAAAAAAAAGTGAAGATTGTCACTAGCCAGGCAGGTATGTGCCACAGAATGTGGGCAAGCCCCACTAAGACTTCCTGATTATACCCCTGTCACACGGTACATCTAATGCCATTTACAGCGGATGTCATTAAACGGACCTAATATCATTTTACCTGCGTGCTGTTACACGATGACAAAAAAAAATGTCGTTTTGAAATGATGACCATGAAGTTAGCCCTCCTGAGCCATCGATTTTGGGAGAAATAAAAATATAATAAACTTGCATGGAACATGCGCGATCCACAAAACTAATTTTTATGGGTAAAAAGGTGCTTCCAAAACATAAACGTGGCTGTTTTACACAACTCGCCAAGCTTTATACAGCTTGGCAAGTTGTGAGTCGTATATAGATTGGCAAGAGTGAGTCGTATACAGTCGTATACGACTCACTCGAACACCAATATGGCCGACAATATGCGCGACCGGGCGTCACTACACATAGGTACAGTTAGTACAGTCAGCTGAAACGGGGTGCACGATTGACTTTCCGGCAGCGGAAATGAGACGGCGGAAGCGATTTCGTGTAGTCACCGCTTTGATCACCGCAACACGTGCAATCGAACGATCAACACCTGTGATACAGGCAACAACAAAACAGAGCAAATATCAAACATGGTCGGCATCCAAAGCAATAAAACAACCACTCTCAACTACAGCGGTTGGATAGCCCTGGTGTCTAGACTACTCATTCGGTCCGAAATTGAATGCGAATGTGTTTCGAGAACGCATGCATTCGACAGAAAATGTCGTTTTTATTAAATTACTTTAGTGTCTCCGTGTGACCGAAAACAAATGACATTACAAACGAATTCGTTGTAGATGACATCATGCTTGCCATGTGACAGGGAGATTAGAAACGAGCATGTTCGCAGCGTAGCCCAGCCGGGAGAGGGCAAGTGCGCAGTGAGAGGGAAAGCATGGCATACAACAAACATATGAGCGAGAGTGAATCTTGGTGTAGCGAGAAGAGTGACGTGGAAGCTAGAAAAAGGAGGGGGGAAAGAAGGTAGAAGAGGGCGAAGTGTCGATAAGCGTGGAAATGTCCAGACAGTGATAGGAGAGGAGTGGTGCAGATTGTGGAAGCAGCTCAAGAACGTGCTGCACAAAGATAACAGCCAGAAAAAAAAAACAAATACAGCCATAGCATACCCGAACAATAGCGATAAGCAAGCAATAATCTTTGGAATAGCGGGAGTGGAGATGGTGGAAGTCAATGCTTATCTCATTTGAACATTGCTAACCTACGCTCTACTATGCCTATAGCTTTTCATTACTTTGCACTCCATCACTGATGCTTCTCCTGAGCTACGCCATCCTTTGGTGTTTACGAGGCATGCAAGTTTTCCACAGCCTGCAGTGAAGATTATCGCACCAACCAGGGAGACTTCGTTTCAGAGGTGTATGAGACCAGGGAGCTTACAACAACAAAAAGCTTGAGGCGACGATATGGCGAAAAAGGATTGTGACACGATGCGCACGGGCTTACACTGCTTATCAAACTGCGTAGTTTCTTAATGGGCCATACGCGGACGTTTTTTTTTTTGAAAAATTACTTTCTATACGACGCTTCGCTCTTTCTAAACTATACCACGCGCATGCCCCGTTTTCTGTTTCTTTGCATCTTGAAATTGTAGCGTTAAAGCAGTGGCGTAGCGTATGATGTAGTTCGCGAATGAAGGAAGAACATGAGAGAAGGCAGGGAGGTTAACCAGACACATGGCCGCTTTGTTACCCTACGCTGGAAGAATGGGAAAGGGGAGTATAAAGATGAGAGAGTGAGTTCACGAATGCAGCGCTAAATAATCTGTTTGGCAAGTGACTGAGTTCTAAATGAACGTTGTGGACATCTTTTCTTTTTTTTTTTGCTTTACACCTTTCTTCAAGTGTACGGGAGACGTAAGTATCCAAAACTCTTTTCTTTTTGTTGCATAGAGTCACTGGCAATTCCCGGTGACACAATACGCATACGACCTCCGTGAGACTTCATATGATCTCACAGTGAATATGAGATATATTTTATACAATTTTGGGGGCTCATCTATTTATTTCTTTGTAGCCCCGACAATGCCGTCGAGCTATATTGCCCATGGATGGTCTCCTTTCCTCATACCTTCCAAAGTGAATCTGCATTTTCATGAGAGAGAAAGCAGTTCCACGCAAACGATTACTGTAGGATCCAAGCCTCCGCTGTAACATTTGACATATCAAACCATATGTCGCTTCTCAATAAATTCAAAAAGAGATTTGGACTGCAAAGTTCAAACCTCTTTAAGAAACTGCTGAATAGGGTGTTGGTAAACATTTCTTTGCTTTCGAGTTATCTATTTGAAATACAAGTTACTATACTGTGAATTCTTTTTCTTTATAACGAACTGCAGGGCATTCATTTTGAAACAAGTGTTTGTTTGTTTTTTACACAAACAGTGCGTTGCGAAGTGCACTTCACATGTATTCTCTCGTTTCATGCATTGTTTTCTGCCCGCTGCCATCAATGTAGTACGTATTCGTTTAGTATTTTTGTGAAACTGCTATATATGCCTTTAATTCGATATTGCTATACGATCACCTTCGGTGCCTTTTTGGTGTAAGTCACACACACACAAACAAATATCTGAATCTTAAAGCCTCTGATGTGCCAAAGAATACAGTGTCTTCATCGAACGTAACAAGAAAAGCACTTGAAAGTATTCATTAAAATGCTAAATGTATATTGAAAAGAGCAAGAAAAGAATAAATCTCGTAATTTCACAAATAATTTTACAGCTATGAGGAATAAAAAACTATAGGGCACAAATAAATACAGAACGAAATTACAGCGCTGTACGCAGATAAAGTTTGGATAAGCTCCTATAGATTATAAATTCTTAAACCTGCAACAAACAAAGGGTTTGGCCATGCTGCAAACGGCGTCCGTCGAAACACATTAGTGGGATTACTTCGGCAGACCATTTTGCGAGGTCAAGTCTGGACGATGTCCACAATTCACAGTCCTTTGTCAGATACAATAGATGTAATCGAATTTCTTCACTTAAGAAGTTCAATTAGCTGATTGGGGCCACATCGCATTATAGTGGTGTCAAGCCGGAGGAAGAGCTCACGGTTTGGCGTCCTTTATACTCATTTATTTTCATTTTTTTCTCTTCCTTTCTTTTCCTGCGTCGTTTTGTCATTCTCGTCCCAATCATTTTTGTCCTTTCTTTCGTTCTTTCTTTTTTTTCTTTCTTTTCATTTTTTCCTTATTTCTTTCTTTCCTTCCATTTCTTCATTCCAATTTTTTCTATTACTTTTTCTTTTATGATTGTTACTCTCTCTTCTTTCTGTCTTACCGTGCATTTTTATTATTTTTTATATATTTTATGTCTATTTTTATACCTTACGTTCATTTCATTTTATCTTTCTCTGCATTTCGTTCTTTTCCCTTTGTTTCTTTATATTTCTCTCTTCATGTTCCTTTGTATCTGTTTTTTTTTTCTATCCCTTCGCGCTCGTTGTCTCCACCATTCGAGTAATTGCATCCCACGCCGGTCAAATTGGCGTTGTGGGAGAGAGTGCTCCGGATTCACGTGTTTTGGGCGCGAAGCAGCAGCTGAAGAGAACAAAGAGGGCGTGCTAGCTGAGTTAGCGCTGCACGCTATGGAAAGGCAGGTGCCGTTCATCGTTACGATAGTTTTCTTGTTAAAGCGTGAATGACAGAACGGTGAGTTTAAGCAGTGATTGCTGTTAAAAATCTCGCTGCGACAGAGGTATCGCCCGAAAGGCGATGCGATAGCAATGAATTTGACGGCTAATAAAAAAAAAAAGTCGGATATCGATCGGCTCTTTATATTGTTATATCAGATGATCGACGACTACGACGGCTGGCTTCTTTAACGCTGGCGTTATGAATAGCACGAGCACGAGTGAGCAAACGCATCTCGATTCTTTGAGACAACGCAGGAATAAATAAATAAATAAATAAATAAATAAATAAATAAATAAACTGTTCTGTCCTGCCCGGCACCCGAAGATGGCACGTTCTTTCGCAATCTCCCTTTCATCCCACAGCGTGCCGTGCGCAGAGCGTATATCAGAAGATCTACGTCACGGGGATCGCCAAGACAACACCGTGTTGTATAGGTAGAATTTTCAAGAGATAATTTACTTTCTTGCGACGTGTTTGCCGCCTCGATAAAAGTTCCTGGCTAATTCTGCTATGGGAAACCACTCAAGAGTGCGAGCCAATAAACCGAGGGATATAAGCACGTACTCATACACTCGTGCGTTATTGTGTTATAGACACTTTCACTGTTCACATACGCAGTTCCTTGATGACATCCCGTTTCCTTCAATTCGGTTTCCTCCACCAATGTGCATAAACCACATCGGTGGGCAAGAACAGCTTTAGGATATAGGCGGCTGACTTTCTACGCTTTCTTCCCCCTATTTGGCAAAATATATTCAAACAAATACTTTTCTTTGAGCTACATGAAAATTATAAGAGATTCTCTTGACCTTCACACACGTTTATTTTATCTGAAAAACTAAATGAAGAAATTTCTTACTTTTAAAAGGAACTAGGAAACGTGTTTTCAGTTTCGACGTTAGGAGCTGGTAAATGAGGTGACCGGAAGTTTTCTCGGGTACGACACTTGTGACCTTGAAACCATCTGTATTGTTGCAATAGCAGACAGCCAGCACGCCAGTTTACACAAACGCGGGTGTTATGCGAGTGAATGTGGTGCAATCGACGCAAAGCAAAATATTCTTACTAATTCATCATGTAGTGTGTTTCGCCTTATTCACAGATTTGTCATAGTTTGTTACATATATACCGTTTTACACGTCTGCAGGTTTATGTGACCCAAACTAGGGAGGATTTTCGTTTGCGTGTACTAGAAAGACACCTGCGTCTCTAAACTCCTGTTCACCTCCGGTAAAGTGGCTCACATCACTACAGCTTTTAACGTGTATTTGAATATGTGGCATCGAAGACAAATTCGAGCTAAATATTATGATTGTAAATGCGAACCGCAGATTTTAGAGACTATTCTTAACAAAAAGCGCCAATGGAAATAAACACGTGTACTTTTATTATTTTTTGAAGAATTCTCGCCACCTCCACAACGTAAGTTGGTTACTTTCTTAAACTCGTCTGATTAAGTCGAGCTAGTGTCGCCATCATAATGAGTTAACTGTTTGTACTGTACCAACAGCATAAACAGCGCTTTGAATTGAACAGGCTTAACGCTCCTTCGTTCTGATTCCATGCATGGATACTTTCGGTAGAGTACGCACAATGTAACCATGAACTGTTTTAATGATCCGAAGGACTTTCGCTTGCTGCTTCTCAGGGACGATGGCGTTCTCTTGTCGTGTGCGGCCGTCCAAAAATGCTGTCGCACGGTGCGGTCGATACGGTGACGGCCGCTTATTTAGCCCCTGTCCATGCGTCGGTTCCTTTGCTCTAAAGTACGTTTGGAAGCGCTGCAGTATACGGCATCGCACGAGCACAATCACGTGGTCATGTTTCTTTAACTGCTAAAAATAAATCACCATGCATCAAGTACGTTGGCACAATAAAAAGTTAATCGGACATTTTGGAATGTCCTGTGCAACGTAATGAAATCCGTTTGACCTTATAAAAATATTTAAAATGTTGCGTAATTCTTATTGGTTAATTAAAGTAATTGCAGTATAAAAATACCTTAGCGCCGAGAGCCACTTGATGCCAGATAGAGTCGTTTGTTTTGTTTAGCGCAAGTTAACTGATTTTTCTAAATATTTGGTTCTAATTATGGCAAACACCCTGTATAAACACGGTACAGGAGGCATGTCACTAAAGGTAATGACAATCAAGCATGATGTATGTTCAACTTGGTCGTTATGGTCAGGAAATATTTAACTCGGTGCCTGTAAAAAAATAGCATAAAACGGCTCGTAGGGACACTCTCAAAAAGAATGATGCAGTTGGTATTATAATTTTTTCGATCACCTGCCTCTGGATGACTCTGGTGGTAAGATAAAAAAATGTCACTCTTTAGTTCAATTCGGGTGGCGTATAGTGACTGCCGAGCGAGTTGGTGACGCCCTCTGACGAAAAGTGCCCGAACACGTTGCCGACGAAGCGTAGCTCAGCCGACACAACAAGCCGATAAAAGCGCAGCACTTGTAGCACACCGAGTTCGTATATCTGCGTAGCAAGATTCTAATCATGCCGCGGGGAGACCCCTGCATGATCATCTCAAACGCTGACGTGACTGGCGCCTTTGTAAACTGCGCATCGCTGAGTGCCCGTGTGAGGCACTTCTTCAGGTTTATTATTAGCCGAGCTGCCGTATGTTTTTTTTTTTATCTTTGTTAATAAATGACACCGGACCTTCACGGAGAACATTAATTTATTATCAGTAGACAATGTGCACATGCAACTCTAATAGCTCGAAGGCGCGTACTATATTGGATTGACTGCGAGGAGTTAGTGAAAAAAAAAACAATAAAGCAATGAACGAAAATACACGGGCAGAAAAGTTTGGCAGGCAAGAGAAGCGTAAGCGTAGTCTAACTAGGGAAGTCTATGGTTATGGCCCCTCCTGAATTTTCTTTGTGTGTGTGTGTGGAAGGAGGGGGGGGGGGGGGGGGTTGGAGGGTGGAGAAGGCGTAATTATTATGGCGTTGTTCTTGCGTCAGATTCCGAAAACACGTCCATCCCGCATTGTCAAAGCACGTGAATCACACTAAATTTTTCAGAAGTATATATTTTTCCGGCTTGTATGTGTTACAATATTCCGTGTCGCGTTTACATGTGCGACTGTTCTATTATCCCTAAGTACGTTGACAAAGCCTTCGGGATATATGCCCCATGAAGTGGTCAAGGGTAACATAGTTATCTAGTCGATGTAAGCCAATACCTTTTCGTCCACAGCCGATTCTACTGCTCCAACCAAAGAGGTTAATCTTTTTTAAACATCCTTGGCTCCAACAGCAAAGCATCCCAAGAGAACTTGAATGCAAACTCACTTCGCGCATAATTGATTGAGTGAAGGAAAATTATGTACACGTTGCGAGTTTACGAAGAGTCACTGATGTCCATAAACTGCAGTGACTGCGTGTGACACACAACCGCGATACTAAACCAGCCCACGTGAATAGGTGAAAAATAAATGTTTAATCCCTCCGTCGTAGGTAATCGGTAAAACACGAACGTAAAATGAGTCCTCACAGAAGTGGTTTAATGTTTACCATACATTGCTATAAAACATCTTGTGCCATGTCTATTGGTTTTTGACAGCTATAGCACCACTTAACGTCCATCCACCAACACATCCATCCCGACGAATGACATCCATCAATAATCGCCAAACAAACCCTTGTGGTCATAGCGATGTGACATCCCCAAGAACGCGACTGATTTAACGGTGAACTTGGGCTAAGGTCACCTACTCGCAACATGTTGGATTTATTGAACAGCACTGCCCCACCAGAGGGGAACGCAATGCACGTTGTGTCTTGTCTGCTGGCTGGCCACGATTTTTGGCGGGGCGAGCCAACGCCTCCTAGAAAACGTCGCTCTCTTTTCAATTGGGAGCCTCCTGCCAGCACGCCATCTCGGAGGCCATGCCTCCTGCCTTGTGTTGCGACCGGCCGCCGCGTGAGACCGCTCGCCTCCGTACCGCTCAGTCACGTGAAATTACCGTACCGCTTAGAGTTAGTGGGGCTCTTCGATTTTCGGATTCCTGGGTTGGTTCTGGAGACCCGTGAGCTCCCGGAAAGCTACCGCTGCATCCGGTTCTGATAGGAAATGACGTAAGCTGGCTACACACCCGCCCGGCGACAGCCCGAAGGTCGCAAAATCGAACGCAGGACAGCCAGCGCAAACGTAAACGAACTCCACCGTCATGTCAGCAAACAAAACTATGCGCCGCCTGTATGTTGGTTTTTTTCTGCATTGCCCGCTTGGAAATACGTAGCTAAGTTCGCCAAAAGGCTGAAATAATAGAGAGTTTTAGTACTGTGGAATGGTGCTACGTACGTATCACGCAAGCGCCTTGCGTTACGTGGCGTCGTTTGCCACTAATCGGCTTTTAGTACGCCGTAGTACCCGCGTACGTAACGAGCGTGAAGCGTGTTGCGCCGTCTGGTAGATCAAAATAGAAGCACGTGTTGTTGACAGCCAATGTGAGCCAATCCAAGTGTTATAGCCAGATTATGGCCATATTTTAAGCCACAGAGCCGGTCGGTGCTTGCCTTCGATGCCGCCATTTTGCAAAACGAAGTATCGCGCTTTCGCGAACTTGTTCGAGAGCGGCGCGATCACCTCATACGTACGTACGCACGCATCTCATGCGTGCGTACGTAGTGGCTGCGTACGTAATGCGATACGTGCGCGTTGCTGTCTGCGCATGCGCACTACGCAAAACGTGGCGTCCTTACGTACGCAACGCCGCCACTTACGCAGCGTACGCAGTACTAAAGACGCGGGAGCCATCGAGTACAGCGTACGCAGTACTAAAGACGCGGGAGCCATCGCCTGCCGTCGCGGCCGCGCCGTGTTTTTATACAAAGATAAAAAAAAGAGGCACCCGTGCTGTCATGTTTAGACGCAAGGGGTCAAAATTATGTGCTATAGTCCGCCACCACTGCGGGGCGTTGCTTCGGTACACTTTACTGTGGCGCAAAGAACATTTCGTGGAAGAAAAAAAAAAGGGGGGGGGAGCTTAAGCGAAGAAAGTGAAGCGCGAAAACTACCAACTGTTTAATGACAGCCTGAGAAACGTGTACAGAAAAAAAAAAGACAGTAGGGAGTTTTAGTGCTGGGTACGCATTCTCTTGGGGCCTTGCGGGCTTGGGAGCGTGCGGCGTTGCGTGCCCAACCCATACCCAACCGGAATTCCTTTTAGTTGGCACCACGGTGGCACGCACGCAAACGCAAGCCGCACGAAGGTCACACGCGCTCGCAGCGCCATAGCGTCTTGTCGCGTAAGTATTATTTAGGTATTTTTATTATTTAAAATGTTAAATTAAACATACATAGTGATCAGGACACTTTTTATTGTGTACAGTATCCTGGTATACGCAAAAAGTGAAAAGACAAAGTTAATGTAACGGCAGTGTCGACATCTTGTGACACTTCGTGCAACCACAGTCATGAACATGTTAGCTTACGCGTAATGTTTCTGAGGTGAAAATGAATAAAATCGTTACTCATTTGTAATATTGTCGCTGCGCAGTTTTTGTACCAGATGTACCATGCACAATGTTTCTGCAATAACAAAAGTGTGGTTGTCTGTTTCACTATGACCTCGCTAGATGGCGCCACCTAGTCAGCTGGTCGGGAGATGGCCAATTTTTAGTTCTATGTTCCAGGCCATTCTAGCTGTGGAAATCTGGCTGAAACCGTGTAATCGCTATAAGTGCTCGCACTCTGGCTTATTTTAACTCGACGGCAAGAGTATCCGCAGTGCGGATACCGTGAATTTTCGCGAAGGTGGACCTTACAGGGCGGCCGATCCATGCTGTCCGAGATTTCGCGACTTTGTGCCATGCTATTCGTATAGTGGCTAGCCACTATAATATTTGCGCTTAAAACTTAAAAGTCAAAGTGGTGGCTCAGGCCAGCCTCAGCTTTGCTCGCCGTCAAGGTAACATGATGCGCCAGCATGTGCGCCACGGCAGCTTATCTCCGCTAGGAGGCCAGTGGTGGCAGCGTTGTTTATGGCCGCACAGACGCATCGCCCCAGCGATCTTGCGACGCATCTCTTTGGGGCTTCGCGCATGCGCAATACCGCCGCCCCATAGTCCTACGTACGCAAGCCGCCTGCGTACCCAGCACTAAAACTCCCTCGAGCGTACGCATTTGGGGTACGACTCCGTCCGCTCGCACGATCACTCGCCGCGTCCGCGAACGAAACAGCCAGCTGGCGCACGCTGCCTCGAGAACGATGCAAGGTGAGCTGCCGCGACGGTGACGGCTTCACAAGCTCACGTCTCTTTTAGTACATGTATCAGTCACTGCACAACACGATGCGAAGGCACGCGAAAGTGATCGTGTCCCCAAAAGAGCTTGAATCATATATACCTGCTCAGCTATCGCATATCATACGTCGCAAACACACGTTGACCAACTTAGGTTTTTGTCTAAAGTTTATGATATGCGCAGGTATCGGTACCACGAGTGCGCATCGTATATAAAATAAACATTTGCATGACACATTCTTGATCCATTTTTAAAACTTTCCTTGGCCTGTTTTTCAATCCTAAGTGACACTTAACGAATGTCATGTATGTCAGCTTTGATTCAACCTACTAGGTCATAAAACCGAACAGCGCGGCATTATTACGAAGAAGTGAAAAAAGACAAAACCAACGATGAAATAAGCCACGAAAGGATGTATACATTCTTGATTCCATTCTCTGCCTTTTTTTTTTTTTTCTCGCACCGTATCGTATAATATCATACCGCATATGCTGGCTCATAGATGGAAATGGGTTCGCACGCTGTTCGCGACCAGCGATCACCACCAACAGTCGCCATCTAGGGCCTTCTATCACCATCGAAGATCAATCGTGTAGCCAGGACAGAGGTTCTAAGAGGTTCACGTACGCAAACATACGACGGAGCGAGCTAGTTTGATCACAATCGTCTTCGCCAAGTGCACAGAAAGCAGGCACAGCTTCACAAACGACTACTACGAAAAAAAAATTAACTCGGAAGTTGTCTCCATGCGTGCGTACGAACGTGTACTACGTTCTTTTAAGGCATGTGCACGACGCAGTCAACAGATAACAGTTCACCGCGTTGTTCGCAGGAGGAAGCTTCACGGGAAACATAACAAATGCGATGAACAGTACCTTCAAACACTCGCCGCCACTCGTGATCGCCTCTTCTCACAAGGCGGAACAGGCTTTAGAAGATAACGTCACGCGTAATGACAAGCGAAGGCGCAGTCCTCAAGCGCCCACATAACAATCCATCGAGTCCTCACAAAGATGGCACCGAGCGCGCATCGTACCTTTTCGGCGTCTGCTAGCCCGAAATCTGCCCAAAACCTTCCAGAAAGCTTCCACGACTGTGTCCTGGAAGCGTCTGGTGACCCTCTGGCTCCCCGCGGGTCGCCAGAACGTCCAACCCGAGAAAAACGAACGCCAACCGGAAGTGCGCCGCAGGGGGAGGGGGGGGGGGAGCAGCTCGAGAAAAACGAGCGCGCTATGGCTGGCTCTGGCAGCCCGCGGGTAGCCAGAAGTCGAAAATCGAAGAGCCCCAGTATATGCTACCTCTAGGTAGCAGAGTTGCACGCCTGTTTTCCGGGCGCTGCTCGCTCCGCCTACAGGAGTTCAGCGCCTCTATTCGCCGAGCGCCGTCACGTGCTCATAGGTGGTTCATTTGCACTGCGGAGAAGCCAACGCTACGTAGATTCCGGGCAGATCAAGAGGGGTTGACAACGGCTGTTGTCATTCTCACCACGCTACTTCGGTAATGTAGCCATGCTGCCTGTTGGTCACGAGAAATGCGGCAGCGAATGCATTCTGTGTTGAATTGTACTACGTATAACCCATGCCACTAGACGCGGGTGCAGCGGGTGTTGCTATAGAAAGATTAGTGTTCAGTCGGAAGGAATAAACGCTTGGTCATGTTGCCGTCGGCAGAATTTTCTCTTGGGTGTGCAAACCATTGTTGCATTGCGGCTTTGGGAGAGCGAGAGCACTGGTCTAGCTTGGGTATGGGCTGCTGTGGCTTGAGGGGGCAGGGGCCCTTTTTCCGCTTGTCTGCTGACGCCCCATGCGCTTGGATTTTTTTATCTGTTCACGGCAATGCAAAACTTGCTCTACTTATATTAACCACAGATGCAGTAGTGAATACGTTATACATGCAGAGTTGGCCAGCATGTGTCAGCTGCATATGTCCAAATTAGTTTGGCGGTCAAAACGCTAAAAAATAAAAGGAGAGTTTAAACTAGAACTATTTGAATCGACAAGGTGTTGCTGCTAGTGCGTGAATTGAATGCAGCTTTGAAACCTTAAGTGAAAAGAATGTTGGACACGACAGGGTTGTTGAACGACGATTCTCATCAGTCGTCGTGAGCCGCGATTGTAATACGAGCGTAATACGAGATGCGCGCTTAACGCGGGCGTCGCACGGCCACTCTCGATCGCTATCCAACTCGATTCAGTTGAAGACTACCAAGCTTTAGCTGGTTAACTCACACAGCTAATAAATGAGCCATACGTGATGAAACTATCCCATCCCTGGCTAAATGGCGATCAAGAGTAAAAAATAATTGGAAAATGGGAAAAACAGTGCAAAAGAAGCCGAAGCTGATGCGTGGCCTACTATAAGTACACATATGTACCACTGGGTCGATGCGCTGACGCACGGTTTTTCATCATTACTTACCAAAAACGTAAACATAAAATCAAGGCTTCCAGGCGTAACCAGACCAACTGAGTTGGTCTCGTACCTTCATAAAAATTAAAAAAAGCAAAAACAAAAATAAAAATAAAGCAACGCTATAAGTGCGAGTGCTACTCCTACGCGGGTGGTCAGTGGCTTTCCCGCAAGACCTTTGAACCCAAGATGGCGTACCTTAGCGCAACTCTGCTACCTAAAAATAGCGTATACAGTAAATCTAGTACCGCTCTGTCAGGTGTTCTGTGGCTCTGTCAGTTCTGTGGCTCTGTCGCGTGACCTCCCGGCAGCTCGAAGGCAACAGTGAGAGCATTGCTGTGTTCGCAGGGGCGGCCGTCGGAGATGCTCGCCTTCGTACCGAAGGAGAAGAGTAAAACCAGAGGGTAATGCAGCGCCTTCGTGGCTGATGTTCCGTATAATTTTTTTTAGGAGGCGTTGGGCGAGCGTAAGCCGGATGTTAGTACATCCAGACGAAGCAGGTGCATTCTCCTATGCGTTGCAGAGCTATTTTAGGGGCGAAGCTCCTTAAAGCGGCACCCGTTCGTCCCTCGTAGTCGTAGTCGTAGTCGTAGTGTGTAACAGGTGTTACATATTGACCTGCAAGGTGGTGCTGTGGGAGATTTCTCCTGTGCTTTATTGAACAATAAAAAGTTCGCGGCGTGCGCGTTAACTAAAAGCCGAATGCTCCTGTCTCTCATTCCCCATTAGCAGCCGTTGGCATGTTCCACTATAGAAACGTTAGTAGAAGTAGAAGTATTAAAAGCCGACTTCTGCTGTCTCTCATTCCCAGTAGCAGCCATTGTTTACCTCCAAGGTAGTGCCTGGTGAGATTTCTCCTGTGTGTGATTAAACAATAAAAAAAAAAGACAAGCACTTGAACTTGACTCGCTGTCGTTAAACTTAGCTTGCTCCTTCGCGGTGACGTGAGCGTGTCATGCGTGGCACGGAGGGCATGACTCTAATACTTCTCGGACGTTTTAATGCCATCAACCTATAATTAGTCTTTATTTATTTTTTCAGCACGCCGCTAACGTTTACATATGACAGTACATGGCTGCTACTGCTAGATACCACATCAAAACAACAATTATATGGCTTCCATAAACGTCAACACACCACATCGATAGAGTGCGCGGTAACATGTCGGCAGAATGAGACTACCTCGAGGCATGCGTCGTATACACGGTGTTATCAGGGAGGACCCAAGGAATACGTTTCGTAGTGGCTCGGGCGTCCTCCTCTTCCGTCGTCTGCTCCACATCATAAACTTGACTAACAAGCTGTACTCCTTTTGTTCGATTCGCTTCTCGGAAGCGCTTGTCCAGCTCAGAGATCTTTGTGAAGCCGCACTGCAGGCGGTACATTGTGATGTGACTCAAACGCAGCGCGCGCTCTCTACACGAGCACGTAAGCGAGCAGCAACGCATGGGAGCGAAGGGAAAACGCGCCATCTACCATCCCTAATTTCTACTTTTCTACCAAAGATAGCGCTGCCTGTCCAGAGCCGCAGCGCCTCCATACGTTGCTTTGGCTTCCTATAGTTACACCGCGAACGCGCTCAGGATGAACCACCGCTTAGTGAGGAAAAAATTGGCAGCATATCCACAATGATAGAGGGTGAGGCGAAGCATTTGTCCGCCCATTCGTTATTGCTTCCGTCCATCCATGCGTCCGTCTGTGTGACCATCCATGCGTCCATCCGCCCGTCCGTGCGTGCGTCTGTTCGTGCGTCCGTCCATGCATCCGCCCCTGCGTCCGTTCGTGCGTCCATCCATGCATCTGTCTGTGTGTCCGTTCGTCCATCTATTCAACACCCCAAGTACTACCATCTGGCATATTTTCATCATATATTCCCCATATAGAAGCACCGCCATCAAGCGGACATTCCAAGGACTAAACGAGAGGTGGCACACGCACACTTTCTTACGGCTTGCGCTTCAGGCCTATTTCCCACTTTTAACCTTCTCGAGTTCATAGTATATACTAGTTCATTGCATTCATGGCACTGCGGCTAAACGCTCGCTGAACCTTTCTAAAACCAAGGAGGTTACGCCCAGCGAGTATAACGTAGCAACCTTTTCCTGTCAGGTAGTGCTCAATGCACATGCCAATGGCTGCTAATGAGGATCGCAGCGTGCGCGTTAACTAAAAGCCGAATGATCCTGTCTCTCATTCCCCATTGGCAGCCATTGGCATGTACATTGAGTACTATTTTTATTGTTCAACTATACGCACAGAAGAAATCTCTCACCGGCACCACCTTGGAGGTCAAAATGTTATACTTGTTACATACTACAACGGCTACGAGGGATGAACGGTTGACGCTATAAGGAGCTTCGCCCCTAAAACGTGTTTAACGATTTAGAGTACTTGGCACTCTACTATGGAAGAGTACACCCGTCCCGTGAACCTCCCACCACCGCATCCACGGCGAAGCTGTGTGTTTAGAAATGGTTAGTAACGATTTAGAGTAGCTGGTACACTACAATGGGAGAGCAAATAGCCGTCCTATTCTCGTAGCGATGAGATCGAAGAGCTCCTGTGTTTAGAAAGTGTGGGTACTCTACTATGGGAGAGCGTAAAGCCGTTCCGTGAGAATCAGAGCTCCTACATTACGAAGATCTATTTACAATGGGAGAGCAAATAGCCGTCCCATTCTCGGAGCGATCAGATCGAAGAGCTCCTGTGTTTAGAAAGTGTGGGTAACGATTTAGAGTACTGGGTACTCTACTATGGGGGAGCGTAAAGCCGTCCCGTGCGAAGCCGAGCTCCTTGTTTAGAAAAAGTTTATTTACAGCATGTACAGAACACAAACGCTTCATACCATTCCAGTAACAGGGCACATACACTTCGGCACATCTATATTTCACGACTAACATCACTACGTTACAGTGAAGACATTTGCTCTAATATACATGATTATGTTGGATTGTTATGTTTTGCCGCTCATAAGTTGATCGTTCGGATGGGACAGCACCAGAAGCTACGTTATTCAAAGCTTCTTTCTCGGATCTCACTCGGCAAGGTCGGAAATTGCTTCCTTTGAGCATGGGACGACAGCGCGGGAAGCTACGTTATACAGAGCTTCTTTCTCGACTCTCTCTCGGTATGCCCGTGTAACTATACACCACTTATCCCCTGGAATGCTAACTACGTCCGTCTCTTCCGCTGCTGGGGACAAACACACAATGTGAAACGAACCCGCTCTGCCAACCGGCTTGGAATGTTTGTGGTTTAGAGACAAGTCGCCGCTGCTGGGGGCAAACGCAGAATGGGATTAAGCGACCCCGTCCTGCCTCCGCTGCCGGGCGCCAGCTCAGTGGGAGTAGGCGACACGCTCTGTTCTGGCGATCAGCTCAAATTCGCAGCGATGCACGACCCGAGCACAAGGAAAGCGGAGAAAGTCAAAGGCCGCTTGCTACCTGCGGGGGCAATAACTTTCCGCGCGCAATCATTCAATTACCGACTTTGGAGGTTCGTCTCGGCTCGCTGGGTGTGGGAAAGGGCATGAATGTACGGGGTCTACAATGCCGATATCTCCCGAGCGTTAGAATTCCTGAGCGCGCGGGAGGTGGAGAGAGAGAGAGAGAGACATGATGGGAAAGAGTACTAAAACGCCTGTTTAAACTGTAGAAGCGCTGCTGTCGAGAGTAAGGTCAGCCCAGTAGGGAGTGACTTAATCTGAGTGGAAACAGATTGGATGAGAGAATGTTGAGGCAGACCAGCAGTGGCCCCCTCCCCTTTTTCTTTGTTACCGCAAGATGCTTAAGACTGGAGGGAATCCGTTTCTCTTCAGTCGAGGCTGCAATCACTTAGCTGATAGATCAGTACGACTCCGTACGATGCAACTTTTGTCTGGGCCGTAACCACTTGGTGGTCGAACAGTGAGACTAAGTACGTTGTATGTAGTAACAGTGTTCTAGGCTCTAACTTAAGAAAAGTTAAGAGAAGAGTAAGACGCTGTTGATGTCTGTGTTATCATGAGTGTGCTTAGGCAAGATGTACATTTGACTTTAAATATTTCGCTGTAATATACCTTCAAGTTTTCATTACCTCTAACCTGCCTCCTGCTTCATCGACGCCGATCATCTCCTTGACGGGACTTCAATCCATATCAAGGAGATCAACGAACGAGAAGGAAAACTTAACTGGAGAGCAAATAGCCGTCCCATTCTCGGAGCGATCAGATCGAAGAGCTCCTGTGTTTAGAAAGTGTGGGTAACGATTTAGAGTACTGGGTACTCTACTATGGGAGAGCGTAAAGCCGTCCCGTGCGAAGCCGAGCTCCTTGTTTAGAAAAAGTTTATTTACAGCATGTACAGAACACAAACGCTTCATACCATTCCAGTAACAGGGCACATACACTTCGGCACATCTATATTTCACGACTAACATCACTACGTTAGAGTGAAGACATTTGCTCTAATATACATGATTATGTTGGCATGCATGTACACAAAAATTCAATGTGATATCACGATACAAGGATATAACGATACAATAGATCCAAATGCAACACAATTTGTAACAAATGAAATCATATATAACAACTCAACGGGCGCTGCTTAGCACCAAGTCGGTCGAAAAATGAGTTGTATCCTTTCGTGTTCCACCTTGACGAAAGGGCACGACCAATGCCGCAGAAACTCTTGCTCCCCGAGGAAGAAAAGCTCTTTGGAGAGGAACGCGAGGATCTCTCGTCTCATTTTCCCCAGTATCGGCCACAAGGCACACCGGCGGCAATTGGCAGCTACGGCCTCACATCGGTTTCTCCAAAGGCTGAACAGCCCCGCAACTATTAAGAGAGTGGAGAAGCGGCTACGCGGAAATCGGCCGTTGGACATGAAAGTTCGCACACCCTGTCCCCGAAAACCAGCATTAACCGCATGCCAAAAAAGGCGGGAAACCACACATTCAAACGTCGCATGTCGATTGGTCTCTACCATGACGCAGTTGGGGCAAGTGGAAGTGCGAATTACCTGCCATCGCTGCAACCGATCTCGCGTGGGGAGCAAGCCCCAGCCCAACCTCCAGACAAAGTCTCTGAGATGCCCTGGCAACACTGCGGCAGTTATTGGTTTCCAAGCGCGGTTCAATACAGATTGACGATGCTGGGGCACCAAGGGCCGTAGAAGGGCGGCCATTGTGTCCACCACTTTAGAATCGGCCACCTCTATCTCTGGGCACGTAGCTTCCAAACGTCGGTGAAATGCCAGAAGGGCTCGATACAAAGATGGTAGTTCAGTTGATTGGGGACCTTTGTTTATTTGGCTATCCGGCAAGAAGACACGTAGTGATGGCCCCACATGGTAGCGAGCCAGTGTCTGAGCAGGCATGTCATCATTGCTTAGTATTCGCAATAGAGTGCGGAGGCACAATGTAGAAGCCGCGACGGAAACGTCAGGGAATGCAAAACCGCCTTGATCTCGCGGTTGAGCTAACGCTGGACGCGATAACAATTCTGTGCCACCAGACCAAAAAAATGAACTGATGCAGCTTTGCACTTTCCTGCAGACGTGGAGCGGTGGTTTAACAGAATGGCAAAGGCATATATAGCAAAATTTTCCTAGGTACACCGTTTGAGTTAAGTATCGGCGTTCCAAGAGGGCGAATTCGAAGTGCCTGGCTGCTTTGATATCATTTAGAAGAGTTTGTACAACAGATGACCAGATGCTATCCTGTATACCAAATACAGTGAAAGTAACTCCGAGAATTGAAATCTCAGGAGACCACTGTAAAGGCGACGTGATGTTGATACGACCGCTGGGGTTGCCAATGAAAAAATACTGGCTTTTAGAAAAGTTTAACTTTGCACCGGAGATAATACCGAAATCATGGAATGTATCAAGAGCATGCTGCAGTGACTGTTCATTATGTACATATAGAGTGATATCATCTGCATATGCAGCGACCTTTACTTGAGTGTTACCGGGTAGAGGTAAGCCATGAATCTGCGGGTGATGTTCAACGGCCCTTAAGAAGGGCTGTAATGCAAGGATAAATAACACTGGGGAGAGGGGACACCCTTGACGGACCCCACGCGTGACTCTAAATGCGTGACTCTCACGGGAATCTAAGTAAGGAGTACTTTCTAAATTAGTGTACATCGCGTTGATAAGGTCAATGAACTTATCCGGGAATCTGTATGCATGTAAAACATTTAGTATGTAGCCATGTTCTATGAAATCAAAAGCTTTCTCTTGATCTAATGAAACCAACAGTCCTTGCGCACATCGGCTAATGGTGTATTGAATGATGTCACGCGTTAACCACGTATGGGTGTGTATTTCTCGGCCCGGAACAGAACAGACCTGGTGGGGAGCGATTAATGTTGCAAGAAATGGACTGATTCGGCGCACCAAAATGTTAGCCAAGAGCTTGTAATCTACATTGAGCAAGGTAATAGGGTGCCAATCTTCTGGTTGCGTGGACATTGGGTCTTTCTTGGGAACTAGTGTTATACGGCCTTTGTGGAAAGAAGTTGGAAGTGTAATATCTTGGAAACACTTGCGAATGACGCGTGACATAGTTGGACCAATGATAGGCCAGAACTGTACATAAAACTCTGCAGGGAGTCCGCCAGGCCCTGGGGCCGATCCCTTTTTCATTTCGTCTAATGCGCCTTTGATTTCGTCATCCGATGGCGGTGATAGGAGGACGTCATTTGACATGTTGGAATCATGAGGTAAATCTGTTAGCAGAGGATGCAAAGAAAAGGATCCTGGGTAACAGACATTAGCACCAGATTTAGCCATTGACTAAAAGTGTTGAGTGAATTCCTGAAAGTCGCGCGTACCCGCAGCAGCTGGGGTGATAGAGTTCAGCGAGTGGGCAGGCGAGCCTGGTGGACAAAGCAGAGCTCTGCGTGCATACCTTAGCACCTCAGGGTGCGCACAGGGTGCATGTATACAGCGCCAAGCTGCAGCCGAGAGTGAAGAAGCGCGCATAATACGCTGGTACCGTTCAACGAGCTCCTCTTGCCATGCCCGCATTACAGGGGAAGGACTGGGATCTCGATTGGCAATGCGTATCTTCTGGATTAAAAATGACGCATCTTTCGACATACGGGTGCAAAGTCCTCTGCCCGACGCACTGCAATGATGCCGCCACTGTTCTTTGAGGCGATCCCAATCAGCTACATCGGCCCCAATGAGCGATGCGCGTAACGCTCGGGATAATTTCTCCGTAGCCTGAGAGTCCTGGAGGACGCGGCAATCGAGACGCCATGGTCTGTGAACCGTTGGCGTCCCCGCTGGCAGGCGGAGAGAGAACATAACCGGCCGATGGTCGCTAATGTATACTGGTGTCGGTGGCAATGACATTACCCCGGTGTCGTGAACGTAGGTAATGAGACTCGGGGATGCATACACGCGATCAATTCGGCTGCTCGACGCTGCTCGACGCCAAGTATATGCATAATTACTGCCATGCACACTTTGATGAATGTCACTCAATGCCAATTGCTGCACTAGACGTTCGAGTTCTCTGGCATTCCAGTTTGACCGGCCGCGACCCGGACCTCGAACGTCTGCGTGTGAGTCTAAGACACAATTGAAATCCCCTAAAAGTACCACATGTCGGGAATTTAAAAGAAACGCATCAAGAGATTGGAAGAACGCGTTTGAGTTCTCGCGTGCCGCTGGGGCATACACGGCAACAAATCTTATTCTTAACGAGAAAAGGTGCAGTCGAACGCCAGCACGCGTCCGAAGGCATCGAAGGAAACATGATGGTCACGTAAAAGACCTCGGTTAAAAATAACGACTCCGACGCCAGTCGAATGCGTGCTGGCGTACGAAAAGAAACAATCAAAATTGAACGCGCGCTTGAAAGCGAGTACATCAGAAAGCTTGAAAAAATTTGTTTCTTGCACGAACGACAAATCACAGTGCACTGAACGTGCAAAAGCCAATACCTCAGCCTGTTTTTGTGGATTTCGGAAACCTTGAACGTTAAAAGTAATAACTTTTAGAGTAAGAGCCATGGGGAAAATGAAAACACAGTATAGGGTCACGTAAATGCAGGGGTACCTTTATCAGGTGCGGGAGCCAATGCCCCGCAAGTGGCTGAGTCATTTTTTCCGGCCAGGCGATCTACCGAAGGCTCGGGGCTTCCGTGATCGCGTTGAAGTCCGCAGGGGACTTCTGTCTCTGGTGGGGGCTTCTAAGTCACGAGTAGTTATCCGGTGGCGTTTGGAGTCCGGGTTTTTGAGCGATGATGGTACAAAGGCGTCTCCACTGTCCTGGCTTATGTCACTGGGGCTGGTGTCTTCGTCAATTTGTAGGGGCGCCTCACTCGCGGTGCTGTTGGAGTCCTCGTAGATGCAGGCGTCGTCGTCTTGAGATGTAGACTCCTCGATGACACCTGAACTTGTCGACAGAGCAGCAACGCGAGGAGCCTCAGATGCAATATTCCCATCCGAGAGGCCGTCCTCACGAGGCGCTTCGTCTGACGAGGGCTTGGCCAGCGATTCCTCAGAAATGGCCACGGTTGCGGGGAACTTAAATTTTCAGTACCTGGAGGGATTACCAGGCCCGGAATCGTTGGAAACGCAGTGGGCGTCTGGTGCAGCGTCGCGATTGGCACACCTTGGTCGTGGTTGGTTACCGCGGTTCGCGTTGACGAATCGTCGCACTTGTTCTTAGATGGCGCTCCTGGTTGAAGTGGGGGGAAATCCTTGGATGCCGCCTCGGAATACGATGGCCTGATGGTGCAGGCCACGGTGGCATGCGGGTCCCCACAACGGCGACACGGCAGCGAGCAGCCTTTCCCGTCGTGGCCATAAACGCCGCACCTTCCACAAAACGGAGCTGTGCAGTTCATGCGGAAGTGCCCACTGTCTCCACATCGACGACACACTCGCTGGATGCCTTTATAGTCACAGGTTACTCGATGGCCCGCGACTTTGAGGTAGTTGGGCACCGGTGACGAAGCCTTCATTTCCATGCGGACGTATCGCGTCCTAGTGGTCACGGTTGGGCGCGATCCCATGAGTCCTCTGGTGATGTGCAGCACCTTCCCGTAAGGAGAGAGTGCTTGTGCGAGGACTTCGCTGGGTACGCGGCACGGCCGGAACAGGACGGTCACTTGGGTCACTTGGGGTCCCAGGGGTACGATGGCGACGCGCTCTCCTCGGATGATGAGGTGCGACGCGTCTACGATTTGGGCCAGTGCGGCCTCACTGTTGACGGTAACTTGGTAGTTCCGGCCTCCAAAGTGCTGAATGCAGTATACTTCTTCGATTCCTACTATTGAAGACGTCGCGTCAACGACGTCTTCGGGACTAGTCCCCTCGGGGACGACTACGTCGAAGGCTAGCGCCTTCTTCGGGGGCTGGCTTGCCATAACGGGCGTCCGCCAGCCCAGAGACGCCGTGAGACGCTAACGACGACGTGAGACGCTAAGACGCTCCTTATGGCGTGGCTTGGGCGTTTCTTGTAGAACGGGGGGTGGGTTAGAAAAGGGGGGTAACGACATAGAGAAATAAAGGTTAAGAGTGGACACTCCCGTAGACCCCAGCGGCCCAATCGACCCTAGCACACCTAGTGGTTGGTGAGAGCAAGTGGCGTGCGCTTCCTGTTTTGGTTTCACTGGCGCAAATTTTGAATTACTTTGCATAACCGACGTTTGGCTATGACGAAAGTTCATGATTTCAGACCACTATTCATAGCCCAAATGGATAGTTTTTGTAGGTCGTTTTGATTTAGCAATTCCCTGTTTTGTTTTGTTCAGTGGTTCGTGCGAATCGGTCGTGACATAATTTTTATTTCGATTAAGTTATAATAAAAAGAGATGCAGGTAATGATAATTCATTACGGTTTTATTCATCGCGCTTGTGTTTTTCTTTTGGAACGAGTGATCAATGTATATATCAGTCAAAGAGACAGAGTATCCGTAATGTTTTATTCAAAGGCAAGGTAGAGTCTGAGAATATAAAAAGCACAATATGTCAAAGGTAGACAACAAATGCATCTCGCCTTACAAATAAATTGTAACAAATACAGAGAGAACACAGACAACGCACACATCGCTAGAGTTGGCAGAAGCCGAGAAGCTGGTGAAGTATGACACACCGGGCCAGTGGGTAAGTAAGGATCTATGGCAAAAACACAGCGCACAATGCTGATGAAGAAGGAAGAAGTGACATATACACAGCAATGAAGTCGCGAATCACGCCTGGGGTCAACCGAAATAATGCATAGAAAAAAAGAGCGCACAGAAACCACACGACACAATATAGCAGAAAGGCAAAGGTGCAGTGTGCTGGCTGTGCTTAAGAACAGCTAGCCCAAAATTAAAAAAAGCAGACTTGATGCCTGCTTGTCCTCAGAAAGGTAGGGCTTCGCAGCTTGCTCACTACGTGAAAGACAAACTTTATACTACAAAACTGGCAGGTCTTGTGGCTCTTCTTATGCGTCGCCTTCATCAAAAACTTAAGAGCCCAAGTGATTTGCGTCTGGGTGTTGCTGTGACGCTTGCGAGCTAAAATAGATTGTAGTCATCACTTATCCAGAATTGTGGACATTAATTGGTGTTACGAGAGCGGTATCACAGGGCTAATAAATAGCAGAAGGAAACCACTTTGGCTCATTATTTTTCACAAAGGCTCTACATATCGTACGTTATCACTCAAAAGCTATATAAAAATAAAATGGCAGCGTCCACAGCCCCATCAAACGCTACAAGTTTGAGTATTCTTTTGAAAATTTTGATGGGCGAGATGAGGAGGTTGATGAGAAGCTAAAATACGAAAAGCGTGATAACGTGAACCGTGCCCACTTCATACTGTGTTCCTTACCCGCTCAAAGACATTTCAACAAGCGGTTTTGTTATCAATATATTACTTGAGCTGGAGAGATAAAGCATATACAGTGACCAAGCGAGCCACAGTAAAGTGTACAGTTCGCCCGCATTTGCTACAAAAATACAGACAGGATACCCAACATTCTTTTTAAGGTTATTCAAATCACTTCGAGCGAATACACAGTGTCCCTACTCCTCATAGCGGGTAACCTAAACAATGTATGCAACGAAGGAGTGGATAGTCCAGTTGAGCTGAATATAAGCATATAAGACCATAATGAAGTCTGCTGTAACGAAGTAATAACATAACAAAGCTATTGCAGGATTCGGCTCAACTCGAATACTTTAGTGTAAACCCGCCGCTAATTGCTAACCTTTGAACTTGTCAAGCTGTATGCCTGAGATTGAAGACTGGAACCTAACCCTATCTCAGTTTCGGTTCACAAAACGCACATGCCAACATAAACGAACCCGGCAAAACATTTTCAGAAACTTAGCGCGACACCCAGCAGAGCAGAAATGAAAATCGCCAACACTTGACAGATGGTGATACAAAACATCGCACACTTTCAGGTGATGTGCAGTGGCCTCAATTATGGCAAGAAAGTGAGATTCAAGTTGTTGTACGTATGCAAAAGCTGCTTCTGATGGCACAGTGAGATTCCCAAAAAGTTTGCTGGGGACGTGGAATGCTTTGAGCATTGTGAAATACTGGTGGGTACCCTTAAGCGTCTCACTGTCGTCTTTCAGTAACTGTGGGCAACTGCAACCGTCACATGCATTCCGAAGGAAGTGTTTGATGAGAAAACCAGCTACATAATATGCAGCGGAGTCATCGATAATATGGGAGTGAATGTTGGTCGCAAGTTCAGAGAGATCGTCTAGAGCGGGAAAGTCGTCAGGCTGTGGCTGTGCACACTCCTCATTATCCACAAGAGATGCACTGGTGAGGGAGAATGGCGAGAGCTGCTCCTGGAGGAGGTCACATTCATCATCCTCGACATTTCCGTATTCTGACAGCTTGAAGAGTTTTCTTATGCAGATGTGCTTCAGGCCACAAATAAATTGTGCTACATTGGGGTTGGTGTTGCAACCCTGTTTTTGCCTAATGTGGCCAAATATGTTCTCCAGAGGATCCTGTTGAAGCCTGCGTGTTAACAGGTATTCAAAATTGTAATTTTTGGAGAGGTCGTCCCATAGTTGACAAATTGCCTGAATTGTAATTTGCCAACCTACGATGGTTTGTGGTTGACGTCTGCCAACAAACTGCCATGATGCAATCCAGGGAAGCTGGCCTCGGAGGAAGTCAATCAGCTCTGAATCATTTTTCATGATTGCATGCCACAGCTTTTGCGAAGTTCTTTTTTTACTCGAGCTGTTCAAGGGATCGAAAATCCTGTCCATACGATCACAAAATTGAGCTGTAGTGATGGCCGAGGCAGGCAGCGCCTTCGCATACACCAATGCCGTGATAGCAATCGAAACTGATGCACTGAGAACCTGTGTTGCTCAGCTGACCTTCATATTAGAAAAAGGTTTCTGATGAACGTGCCGTTCAGTCAACTTTGGAGCCAATCGCAACCGCAACTCATGTGAGGATTGGTAAAGGCTTACAATGTGCAACCAGTTAACGATGTCATCCCCAATGTATAACTTGTGTGCTTGGACATTATTGCGCGTTGTTTTAATTAAATGCGGAACATCAAAAATGTAATATACCCGCTCACCATTAACTTCAAAAAAAGGCTTTGCTACAGTCACTCTTAGTTGGTTAGCGAGACTTACATTTGAACTGCCCTGGTCACAAATGACTGCTTTCACTGCAATATTAATGCTCCTAAGCTCCAAAATGAGTGACACCAGCAAGTTATACATAACAGATGATGGTGTTGATGTGTGCCCTATAGTAAAAGCAACCGGTTGAACCCACTTTCTCGAAACGCCAACAAGAAGAAAAACCAGTGCTCGATCAGCGATGGTTGAAGTGCGATGAGTGCCATCATCTGTAAAACCCTGGACAACGTCTCTTGCAGCATCATAGTACAAATTCTTTTTGAGTGCTATTTCGTCGAAAACTAAAGCGCACACTCGGTCCCGTTCATTCCAAGCTTGAGTATTTGTTGCAATGGAAGAAAGGATTCCTGGAATTATGCCTGGAGTCATATTTACATTAGCTAGCCACATCCTTAACGAACGCCGGGAGGGCAAAGAAAAATATGGAGCCAGAAATCGGTATGCTCGCGGACCTCGGAAGTTTAAGTGAAGAGCAAATTTCTTGAACCACACGGGAAACCGCTTGCTCTTGCGTTTGGGCCTCAAGCGAACATGTGCAGAAAGAAGTTTAAAAACCTCCTCGGTGACGTGCGGTCGGATAACTTCAAGGGCCTTTGAAGTCGATGATGGTGCTTGGTGAGGCTGTCTCCGCAGTCTTTTGATAGTTTTCCGCTGTGCTGCTACTTTGGCTTGCAGATGTTTAATGGTTTGCTTGTACTTCATTGATGGAGACATTGTCACTGGCACACAGGAACGAACTGCAATAAACAAAAAAATGAATGTAAAAGCGAAGAACAACTAATCCCATACGAGCACTTTCCTCGCTCTTTCAGACCCAAGGTGCACAACTTTCTGTGGTTCAAAGTTTTCGATTCCACTACCTAAAAACAAACCATTCACAATGTTGACAATGCACAAAAAAAATAAAATCACTGAGAGCCCACCCTTACATTTTGTAAGTGCACACGTAGTGTCCTTTTGGGGATAGTTTCCTCAGAATGTCCTAAACATAAAATAGCACATTAAAACAGCTGCAATAAAAGCATAGTCACCATTTTCTCTAGGGCACTCAGGTGTGGAGCTGTTGGCGGAGACGTCTTCTGGAGGGTTTCGTGAAGCTTGTTCAGTGCCTCGGACAGTGCTGTCGGAACAATCTTGCGAGCGGCCTGCGGAAGTCTCTATATCAATCCACTCTGGTGTTGAAGTGAACATACAACTTACCGGTCACACAAGTTCCTTTTGTGACAGCTGAATGACTGGTTAAGGTTTTCTCCGGCAAGACGAAGTCAGCGAAAATTCTTTCACCAGCTACAAGGGAGCTGCCACCTGCAGAGGTTTGGTCAACAGTCAATTTCGGTAAAAAAAAGAAATCGCGACACTGAACGCACCCTGTTCATCGGGGCACCTCAATGTGTGGGAGCCGCTTTTTGAAGCCTCTGCCGCAGGTCCTGAAGAAATGAAATTACGACAATGTATCAGTAAGAGGCTTAAAATAACACAAACTGAAGCTCATCCGCACCTTGCAGTGCAGCTTCTGCAGCCATGTCACAGTCACTACTTGAACCGACGCTCAGAGAACCTGCATATATGTGCAGTTGGTACAAGTTACAAAGCTTGTAGCATGGGGAAACTTAAACAGCTCTTTCAAACGCATAAATTGGTCGAACGTGGAAGAAAAGAGAAGGCACCAACTAGGAAACAAGTAATTTGTGATTTTTGGAATTATCAACAGTGGCAGCTTTCACTGATGAAAGGTATACGTACATGTGCACTCAGGCTTGAAGATAACGTGAAATAGCCCTTTAAAGTCTTTTAAAACAAGTTGCGCAGGTCAAGAGCATCAAAAAAACGACAGAAATGTAATGCTGCTGTTAGGAAGGTCATAGCCCACAATTCACAAAATTTAAGACTTTCCAAGTGTTACTTCTATAGTGAGGCTTCTCCATCGGCTACAAAGATCTTCACGGTTAACTGTCGCCACTGATTCAATACAAGTGGCTGCTATTGCACATATTTGAGTTTCAGTCAATCACTTACATGGTGCAGCTGGTTGCACACTGGGAACAGCCATTCTTGTAAGCCTTGTGTGCCCAGGGTCCATGAAACTTTGAGCAGTAAAATGGTCGCTACAAACCCTGTACGTTGCGTACAATAGGCTGGCCGGCTTACTAAGGAGATCATCGCGTCCAGCATACTGCATCCATGCTTTCATCCTGCATTGGCAATGAACTATCAGCTGAAAGGGGAAGTGCTTCAATAGTGATTTTTTATTGTTACCCTCACTGAGCAAGTACGAACAGTAAGCCTAAAGACATGCAAACCATACAAAAGCTTTACACACCTGCCGTCCCGTGGTATGCGGAAGAAACTCGTCCCAGGCTTCTTGTGGGTTCTGCCATTGTTGAAGCACCACGATACACAGTAGTAGCTGCCGTAGCTTGGACCGCCGGACGGCATGGCGTCAGCGCGGTCTGAAAATGTTAGTAAGTGGATGCTTCGCTGTCAAATTACGAAAAAGATATGTGCACGTCATAAGTGTACCAACAAACCCCTTTGAATGATTAGCTAATCGATGCACAATACAAAACCAGTGATACATCTCTGACCCATAAAACTCTGACTTGCAAAGATATACGTCAAGACCACGTACAAAGATCTTCAGAAGTTTCCAGGCCGCTATCCCTTGTAATGCAATGGTATCGCGGCCTGGGAACTTTAGAACACCTTCGTGCGTACGCAGTATCAGCACAGTACATTGGGAAGAAAAATCGTAGTTAAAATTTGTGCGGTAAAAGTATATTGGAAACGTCAAAAAAATTTGTGGGCAGCTTGCACTAGTGGCACAAGGCTAGCGAAGAAACGAAGATAATGGCCACTTGGCTAGTCCAGATTTGCCTCCGGCACACCAAGAATTATTCGTGTTGCGAGCCTTCGGGAAACGTGTCGTGAAGCATGCGAGGCCCAGCGAACGCTTCTCAATATTTTGCACCGAGCCTATGACCTAGCTGCCCAGCTACGCTCAGCGAACAGACGCTCGCGTCCGTGGCAGACGCAGCACGCGTCGCCTCGGCTTGACGCCGTGCCGCCTTTGCTATACTGCATACGTTGCACAATGTTCCCGTCTAGCCGCCGCATAGAGCCACAAACTTTCTTTTTAGCGAACCTCCCAGTCCTTACAAGCTTCAGAAAAAGGTTACAACTGCGTGAATGAGACGCCACGTAAGAAACAAACTCGCACACTCGAAGCGCAACGTGTGTGTGTGCATCTTTCTATGTTTGTTGCATGGTGTCTTATTCGCGCAAGTGTAACCGTTTTCTCAAAAAATTACCCAACAAGACCAACAACATGTCATTCAACAAGCTTAGCTTGAAAACGTGCTTCACCTGTTATCTCACGCACGAAAACGCCGACGCAGCCGACGTTGACGAAAGCGACGAAAGCTTCTCGCTGTCAGTCATGCATGGGCTTGTCGCTGGGTAGATGGTGTTTATGACAGTACGGCTGAAGAAAAATAATCGCGTAAGGTGTGTTGAATAAATTGTTTTTATGTATAAAGAACATACCAAATTTGGGCGTATAATTATTATTTTGTAAAAACAATTTTGTTGCATTGATTATAACTGTTTTTTTTGCGCTTGCGCTCTCTGACGTTTGGTGAGAGCACTAGTTCGTTACGTAGTCGTGACGCACTTCCTGAGGCCAGGTTTCGCGGAGTGTCCGCTCTTGTCTTCTTCTTTCTCTATGGTAACGATTTAGAGTACAGTGTACTCTACTATGGGAGAGCTTAAAGCCGTCCCGTGGCCTCCAAAACACTGACTTAGTGCTGTCACATAATGTCCTTGGTGAGACCAGACATGGAATTCAAAGGAGGCGTCGCAGGTTATTGTGTTTAGAAAAAATTTATTGCCACAAACGTCAATAACACTCAACAGAACATTTCCGTCTTAGACATACTCTAACGATGATGACAAGACAGACGTCATTTACATGAACATGGATATGAGATAACGTTGAAAAAACACGTACATTCGATGGTTCACTCAAACACAACCACAAAATACTTCAAGGTAAACAAGAGACAAATAAAACATAAATATGTACATTTTGCATATTTACATGTTGGCATGCCATTTCTGCCGGCGCATCGACAGATCAGCCTACCAATACCAGGCCGGCCGAAAGACAAGTTTCACTCGTCCGTCATAGACCGACACAAAAGGGCAAGACCAGTGCCGAAGAAATTCCTCTTCACCGAGGAAGAAGAGCTCCTCCGACAAAACAGACAGCAGCTCCGAGTACAATCGTTCTAGGATCGGGTAGAGCGCGCGGCGGCGGCGGCCCGCTGCAACCGCCTCGCAGCGGTTGCGCCAGAGGCAGAAAGCGCCGGCAACAATGAGAAGACAAGCGAAGCGGCCTCGCGAACAACGCCCAGAAGAAACGAAGCGATTTACTCTGAGGCAGTGAAATCCAGCATGTACGGCTCTCCAAAAAACGCGAGCAATGATACAATGCCTCAGAAAATGCTGATTTGTTTCCCGAAGGGAGCAGTTCGGACATATTGCTGACTGGACTATTCTCCACCTTTCGAGGCGGTCGAGAGTGGGAAGTACACCCCATCCCAGGCGCCACATGAAGTCCCGAAGGTGTCCAGGCAGAAAAGAAGCCGTTAAGGAGCTCCAAGACACCCGTCTAGAGCGAGCACGGCGGGCTGGCGGGACCAACGGAAGCAACAAAGCAGCAGTTGTCTCAACTATGTGGTTGTTCAAAACATCTATGCCAGGACAGCTCGACTTGACATGGCGAAAAAATGCAACAGTTGTTGCATAAAACGCAGGAAGTGTTATTGACTGTGGCCCCCTGTTAAGTTGCGCATTAGGCATCAAATGGCGAAGGTGAGTACCCAGAAAGTAGTATGCAAGCGTTCGTGCGGGAGATTCCTCCCCTTGCACTAGGCGCAAAAGGAAACGCAGTGCCAGCAGCCGACAGCGTATGGACACTGAAGGGAAAGCAAAGCCTCCTTGAGCACGCTGCTGTCCCAGTGCCGCGCGAGAGACCAACTCAGTGCCGCCTGACCAAAAAAAGGAACACAAAGCAGACTGTAGTGATCGCACGATACGTAAAGATGGTTGCACGACGTGAGAAAGGTACCAAATGCGACCGCAAAATACAGTCTGCGCAAGGTACCTCCGCTCAAGAAGCGGGAAGTCAAAATCCTGTGCATCCTGAATTTTCAGTCTTACTTCCTCGAGAGCGTTTAACCAAACAGATTCGCAAATGCCGTAGTGGTTGTATGAAATACCTAAAATACGAAGGGACGCGGCCGGCTGAATGGGAACACCGGCGCTAAGCCTGGAGTTTGGAGAGCCAATGAAGAAATACCGGGATTTGGAGATGTTCGACGCTGCACCTGAAATGTCGCCATACTGGGAAAATACATGCAGGCTGCGTGAAAGGCTATCTTCATCTGAAAGGTACAAGGTTATATCATCAGCGAAAGCTGTGACTTTCACGACACCGCTACCAGGAAGCGCAAGGCCCCGGACACGTGAATCCGCGTCAAGAGCACGCAAGTATGGCTCAAGGCTGAGGACAAATAGCACAGGAGACAGTGGACAACCCTGACGGACCCCACGTGTTATGGAAAAGGCAGCACTTTCCCAACCATCCAGAACTAGTGTGCTTTTCAGACCAGTGTACGTATTTTTAATCATTTCCACAAACGAATGAGAAAAGCCGAAGGCTGTGAGCACATTAAAGATATACGCGTGCTCTAGTCGGTCAAACGCTTTTTCCTGGTCCAAAGACACAAGGATACCACGCGCAGATCGCGACAAAGTATAAGCTATGATATCCCGTGTCGTATATGACAAGCTGTGTATTTCTCGTCCAAGCACTGATGAAGTCTGGTGATGACCTATTAGGGTGTTCAACAGACCCCTCAAACGTTGAACGGCTACCGCCGCGAATATCTTATAGTCAACGTTGAGGAGCGTGATAGGTCTCCAATCTTCAGGATTAACAGAGGAAGCATCACCCTTTGGAATAAGCACAATGCGTCCATCTCGAAAACTTGATGGAAAGACACCGTCCTCGTAGCATCGCTGGATTACCGCGGTAATTGTAGCACCAATCTCATCCCAAAATGTCAAGTAAAACTCAACAGGTAAACCGTCTGGCCCTGGGGCCGTTGCACGTTTCATAGATTTCAGTGCCACCTTTACCTCTTCAGCCGACGGAGGGATGTGCAGGCAATCTGCAACTTCTTGAGGAATACGGGGCAAACTTCTAAGCATTGGCGGTGTTTCATCACAGTTAGTCCGCATGGCCGAACACGACATTGCTTCAAAATGCGCCAAGAAAACAGATCGATCACGCGTAGGAAGCCGCTGCGCAGGTGGTATTTGTGCTGTCATAGAGACAGGTGACTCTGATTGCCCAAAAAAGGAATGTCTCGCGTAGCGCAGCACCTCGGGATGTGCACATGGGTTGTGTCTACAGCGCCATGCTGCTGCCGCCAGGGACGAAGCAGCAGTCAAGCGCTGAAAGCGTTCACGCAGTTCACGCTGCCACGCTCGCATAAGAGGAGAAGGCGTCTCGGCGCGGAAAGCAATGCGTAACTTCATCGCGGTATCAGCAAGCTCTTCAGAAACGCGTCGACGAAGCGAACGCCCCTCCACTGCGCAGCGCAGGCGCCACTGTGTTTTAAGCGCATCCCAATCTTCAGGACCAGACGCCGTGAGCGACACACGTATTGCGCGTGACAAATCTGATCTTGAGCGCGCGTCCTGCAGGACGCGAACATCAAGACGCCATGGCTTTTCTGAGAAAGAAAATGGAACTTCGAGCTTCAAGACAATAGGCCGATGATCAGATACGTACACAGGAGAAGGTGGGAAGGACGGAACGCATAAATCAGAGACAAACGCCTCTAACGCTCGTGGGATATAAGCCCGGTCGAGCCTGCTGGAGGATCGTCCACGTCGCCATGTCCAAACAAAGGTATTTCCGTGCACTACATTGTGCGCGTCTAGTAATGAAAAGTGGTGGACAAGGCGGCGAAGCTCGCGTGAATTCCAAGCAGACCGGCCCCAGCCAGGACCTTGTACATCGGTTCGCGTATTTAGAACGCAGTTAAAGTCGCCAATCAAAATGACGTCACGACCGTCGAGAAAAAACACATCCAGGTCTCTAAAAAAGTCATTAGACTGTCCAGCTTGCGCTGGCCCATACACACACAGTATCCTTAATCTGAAAGAAAAGTAGCTACAGTCTAAAGCCAAAACCCTGCCCACGCCATCGTAAAAAGCATGATGATCCCTTAATAGAGCTCGGTTAAAAATAATAATACCTACTCCCGTAAAACGAGATGTAGCAAAAGAGAAATAACAATCTAGGTTGAACCTTCGTTTAAAAGCAAGTACGTCGGATAGCGAGAAAAAATTTGTTTCCTGGAGGCACAAAACATCACAATTTGCAGCGCGGGCGACACTAATCACTTCAGCCTGCTTTGCCGGACTGCGAAAACCCTGAACGTTCAATGAAATAATATGCAGTGTAGTAGCCATAATAAAAAGTAAAGACTAACCTGGACGCATAGTTCTAGACGGTGTCCTGGAAAGTGTCCAGGGGACACTTGCTCGACCAAATTACAACGCACTGTTCGACCCTCCAGAAGAGGGTCGAGGTTTTTTGGGCCGTTGGGATTTACCACGGCCATCACTGCGTTCATCGGAGCAAGAGCTGGAAGTGTGCCCTCGCTTTGTTTCACGTGGAGCTCCCATTTCAACGTCAAAATCGGCAAGGCTAGACAGTCCGATGCTACTATCCAGTCCCAGGCTGAAGCCGTCTTCCGAAGACGTGTCCTGAGGAGGTAGGGACTGAGCCGCCGGCAAGCTTGGATCCACATTCTTGATGCTGGCAGCACTGTCCGCGTCTCGGCAGTCCGGTGTAGGCACCCTTTGTGTGGGCGATTTTTTACGTGTACGACGCGATGTCGAAATGGTCGGAGCGGCCGCAACAGAAGAGGCTGTGGTGTTTTCGCCACTGTTTTCCAAAATAACCGGGGTCGTAGGGCCAACTCCAACAGCAGCAGCCTGATAACTGGGGTCATTTGTGCACTGAACATCAAGTGGCGTCAAAGAAGAGACGCCGACGCCGTTTTCAGGGCAGTGCGTTGCGTCTTTCGAAGCGCACGGTTCCTGCACCAGCGGGGAGGCCGACGCGCCAAGCGTCGCATCGACAATCGCGCTTTCGTTGTGCGCTTCGTTTGAAGGAACTTGTAGGGGTGAGGCCAGCACAGCGTCGGTGACCTCCTCTGCGTCCCCCGAGTCGGTAGTTGGTTCCATTGCCGGTGTCAGTGGTGGAAAGGCACCAGCGGCAGCGTCTGAGTAAGAGCGGCGGACAGGGCAAACCACAGTTGGGTGGCCGTCCCCGCAGCGTCGACATGGGCGGTCACATCCTTCACTAACGTGACCGTGCACACCACAGCGACCACAATACGGTGTTGTGCACTGGGCTCGTAGATGGTCCCCTGAGCCGCATCTTCGACATACACGCTGAAGACCACGGTAGTCAAACGTAGCACGGTGACCGGAGATGCGCAGGTAGTTCGGCACAGGATTAGCGGCGTTCATCTCCATTCGAACATACCGCGTTCCAGTGAGTACGCCGCGTCGCCCACTCATCAAACCACTGGTGACAGTGAGCACCTTGCCATATGGGGATAACGCTTGGACGAGAGCTTCGTTTGAGACGAACGATGGCAGGAACAGGCAGGCGACGTTGGTCACTTGTGGGCCAACGGGAACGACTTGAACACGCTCGCCGCCGATCACCAGGCAGCCAGCATTGACGATTAGAGACATGGAGGCCATGCTCTTAACGGTGACTTGGAAGTTTCGAGCTCCCTGATGCTGCACGCAGTATACCTCTGAGAGGCCGACTATTGAGGCCGTCGCATCAACGACGGTCTCGGCACTAGTCCCCGTAGGGACAACAACGTCGAAGACAAGCGCCTTCGAAGGCGTCCAAGACGCGACGGGCACCATGACTCGTACTGACGGACGCCCCTGACGTAGAACGATCAGGGACGTCCTTAGCACTTACTCAGCAGCTTCTCTCGCAGACCCAAGATGCTCTTTATAGCGTAACCATTGCTAGCACCCAACGGGTGCTTTGGTTATTACAGTACGAAGGTTATTGCATTGCAAAGTGTGCCAACTCTGGGATATTTTTGCCTTGGTCATAATAAACGCCGACAATTGTATCACTGGCTTCAAAGCACAAACATGACAATTCTACTGCATTACTTTCGACATTCTGACATTGTTGCTCAGCTAAATCCATTAATATGGATGGTAACGAAGAACCTTTATATAATAATATGCGAAGTTTGAACGCATGCCGACAAACAGCAACTGCGGTTTGAGCGGAATCCGGCTAGCGTGAATGTATTTCACAGGAGAAGGGCAGGCGCACCGGCAACCGGCTCAGAGAAGCGCCCCAAGAATGTGGATTTCTCCGTTACCAAACGTTATACCGAACGTTATACACGCAAAAAAAAAAATGACAGCATATCCATGAAGTGAATGATGTATTGTGGGGCGAAGCATCCGTCCGTCCATTCGTTCTTGCTTCCGTCCTTCCATGCGTGCGCCTGTGTGGCCACCCGTGCGTCTAACTGCCCGTCCGTGCGTGCGTCTGTTCGTGCGTCCGCACGTTCATCTGTGCGTCCGTCCATGCGTCCATCCGTCCGTGCAGCCATCCGTGCGTTCATTCATGCATCTGTCTGTGTGTCCGTTCGTCCACCTATTCAACACACCAAGTACCACCATCTCGCATCTTTTCATGATATATTCCTCATATAAAAGCACCGCCATCCAGCGGACATTCCAAGGACTGAACGAGAGGAGGCACACGCACACTTTCTTACGGCTTGCGCTTCGTGTCTACTTCCCACCTTTAACCACCTCGAGTTCATGATATATACTAGTTCACTATATTCATGGCCCCGCGGCCCAACCCTCGCCAAACCTTTCTAAAACCTAGGAGGTTACGCCCAGCGAGTATAACGTAGCAACCCTTTCTTGTCTTCTGTGCGTTGTTGAATAATAAAAAATTCGCAGCGTGCACGTTGACTAAAAGCCGAATTCTCCTGTCTCTCATTCCCTTTCAGCAGCCATTGGCATGTACATTGAGCACTATATTTTATTGTTCAACAACGCACAGAAGAAATCTCTCACCGGCACCACCTTGGAGGTCAAAATGTTATACTTGTTGCACACTACTACAACATCTACTAGGGACGAACAGGTGTCGCTAAAAAAAGCTTCATCCCGAAAGTGTTTTTGTTCAAAACGCCGTTGACTGATGAAATATACCAACGAAAGACGCCAGGTGTTTTTTATCGGGCGAATTAACGGAAGAAAATTTCACGGTATTACTTGCAGGAGTTTTCGCCCCAATCTCATCATCATTCACCTCACGGATCTCCCGCTATTTTTTTTTTGGCATGGATGAAAGCTATGAGCGACACCAACGTTTGGGGTAAGATCGCCACCTGGGGGTGTGTTTGGCGTCTACAAAATTGCACATACTCCTATTAGAAACGCATTGATTGAGGTGGACGCTTAGAAACGATGCGTTTAAATAACTAATCGTGGATGCCACGACCATAATGCATTACTGCGATTTACCGAAAACGCTGAGGGAACTGTGGTATATATAAAAGGCGCATTTTGTTAAGGGTCCAAAGTATGTGACCATGGTGTAGTGGTGTGTCCAACATCTCTTCCCGAGCCAGCTGTCACAGATTCAACTACCGATGACCGAACATTTTTCTTTGTATTCTGATCATGCGTACTTTTCGGCGTAAGTTCCGTGACGGAAATACGTAAGTGAAATCTTGATGGGCTCCGGCATATAATACTTTCGTGTTTTAAAAGATCGCTATGCTCACTATACCTCACAACACCGCAGCTGAGGCACTGACTGTGAGCAGATTTACGCATTTTTTTCTCTCTCTTTAGATCAAGCAGCAGGTGATTCTGTCGAAAGTTAGTGCGGCTCATGCTTACCTATTCGGGGTGTGTTCCAGTCACTATTCTATGTGTCACCAAACAAGGGTAACCAAATATGTCTCTAGTTGAGATGAAAAAAAAAAGGAACACCTTATCTTTTTACTGACAAAAAAAAGGTAGCGCGTTACCTTTATCATTATCGAAACGTCGCATAATTCCTTAATCATCCACCTATGACGACTTTGTCTTCTACTATATTTGTGTTTTTTGTCTATAAAAGGTTTCATGCATGCTAAGAGTCTATGGCCGAATTCACTAAGATTCACATCGACAACGGCCATTTGCCACCAGCCATCTTCACTAACGATGCATCCGGCATCGTTACTATAGCTGAAAGTTTACTCTACATAAATCTGTGGGTTTTCTTCTTCTGTTTTTGAAATCACACGTTCTAGAGTAGGAGCGTCCCAGGCTTTTTGGTTTAACAAATGAAACGGTACCGGCTGCTGAACAGCCACCGGCGTATTACACGCATGTGATAAAATCTTTGCAACAATGGCGAAACGATTTTCCAGTTCAACAACTTATGGAAATGTCCCCGAACAAATAGCGAACAAATAGCATATAAAAGTCTAACTGAGTAACAGCGCCGGAAATGCCGGGCGAAAAGACGTTGGACTCTTACAAATACGTCCCTCCCCTCCGAAGTCCGTGATCTAAACTGGCTCAGGGAATGGGCGGCTTTACCAACGGCCGACCGCCTTGCGGCGTGGGGCGTATGGCGCCCTCCGCCACATGTCCACAATGCGGCCGGCTCAAAACGTTCAACCATGCCTTTCATGAATGTATAGGTAGCATGCACCTTTTGGCGCATGGTTGCCAGTATGTTCCAAATAAGTATGCAGTGGAAGTCTAGCCACAGAGATAACTTTTTCGAACTCTTAATGGCTATCGGAGCCTTCGTCTTATGGAAGTGGAGGGGACTGGCTTACCTGAGGGGATGCCCTCAGAGAGCCATGTTTTTTTGCTACATCGGCTAAGAAACGTAATGCTTATGCATCTCAACGCAGAACTAGTTATGCTGGGAGAGGAGGCTTTCCTCTGACGCTGGTCTACGCGATTCATTATTGTAAAAAACAACAGAGTGCCGATGCCTTTCCTCCTCTAATGAGGAGGTGGGCTAGAGCTTGTACCACTGTGACATTACAGTGTGCATTTTCCTTTTCTTCTTTAGAAACATGTCTCTTTGTGCAATATTGTTATTGAGCACGAGAGCAAACTGTCCTCACTGGTGAATGCAAAAACATCACCCTATATACACAGTGAATGCCCCCCCCTCGTTTGTTCATATAGCCTTATTGTTTATTTAAAATCATCTCGATGTCATGAATGCCCTGTCTTTGTTGTACAATTTTTGCATTGTTCATCACTGTATACGCAAAGAAGTTTTTTTTTTTGCTGTATATAACAGCTTCCATTTTTCTGTGTGCACATAAGCTATGTAAGATATATCCGGAAATAAAATTCTCTTAAACCAGGCGACGATAAACCAGGAAAGTTTGCAAACAAAACAAAACAAGTGGAGGATAGAAGCCTTGCGATGACGAATTCGTAAACAGGGTTTGTGCGCTGAAGTCGACAAGTTTGCAGCCTTGGAAGACATGAAGTCCACTTGTCGAAACGTAGGGCCTCAGCATCCCACCCCTGCTTTCGAATTTCTCGTCAGGCAGAAATTTGTAACTGGTGATGAACTAAACAACCAGTTTTTAATAAGCAAGAAGAACTGAGCATGTTTCGTGTTCAGTTCGATTAAATTTGTTTCCGGTGCGATACGATTCAATCTAAAATATAGGATCTCTATACGCACGTTCCTAATATTGTGTCAAGCGTTGCTTCATCTGACGCGCTTTCTTTTCCGGACGTTCTACAGAGGTCGAAGAAGGACCAGGTCTCATGAGTAAGGAGTGGTCGCTCAGTGCATGTTATTTACAAATACGATGAAATAGCTCACAAAACAGCTCTGATGCCTTATTTTAATATTTTCAGTGAGCGTGCCAATCCCGTTCAGAGTGATAACGGTCACGATCTGCAGTGTCAAACTCTACAACGCTCTGCGCCGTGGACGCGTCACAAAAAAAAAACTATCACGTGCTTCTTTCTGTGTCTTTCGCTATAGTTAATAGTGACGGCACTAGCTGAATCTGGACATGTCAGCAGCAGAAAAAAAAAACGGTTTGTCTGTCTGCTTCTAGCTGGATAGAATTACAGCTATGGTTTGCACGCAGTTAAGCTGGTTAAAATTCCAGCCACTCTACTGCAGTTACGCGCTCCTTGCTGATCCTTCTTCTCACGGCAAGCAAGAAGCACTCGGCCAGGAAGAAAGACGAGCCAATGAAATGAGCGTAGCGAAGAGCTAAACGAGTGAGGGCCGCATTTGCGATCATCAAACGTGTGTAATTTCCGCTATTATATACGGCACCATTTCGAAAACCTCGCGGCTACGTGTTTGTTCTAGACCCATGCCCAACTTTCCGACAACAACTGAAATTTGGGCTCTGGGTGGTTTGGAGGCCATTCAAGTGTTCTCGGCAGCAAAGCTCTCTAGTATAGACAGTTTTAATGCCGAGGTCCCCAAAAGACTTGCGTACGAAAGTTCTCAGCTTTAAAAGGCACCAAGGAAGGATAATGGACCAAGTGTTCCCCTTTTAATTGTACTCTACTTATGTTGAATTCCACTGGCAGATCGTGAGCGCTGGGCCGGATTGCGAATGAAGCGTGCAGATCCGAGCGGGATTGGTCTCGCCAAATCTGCGAATGGAATGCGCGCGTCTTGACGGGAGTTGTTGGTGAGCGGAAATCTAGCGAGGGAGCACGAGAGGGTGCGAGGGAGTTCCAAGCGTTTTCCGGACATCCTTTGGTGACTGGACGAAAGGCGGGCGCACAGAATACGTTACATGAACTTCCGGTCAAATCCACCGAGTTCGGTGGAGCTAGAGGAGAGCGTTGGGTGGAGGCTCCACGGAGCAATCCATGATCTGCGGTTGCTCTCAGTCTGCCATTGGAACACACAATTCACGCTCCCAATCCGCCATTGGAATTGTGATTGCTCCGCTCAGAGCAGAAAAAACTTGATCTGGATCTGCCATTGGAATTCAACATTAATCTGATTATTTGCTCCAGGGCCACGAGTTGCTGGGTCTGTGCGTTGCATTGTACTCTTCCCGTTTTCTTCTGTTCGTCTCCTGCGCCAAAGTAGAGTAAAATAAAATTCACCAGCACGCGTACGCAAGCCACTTCAGTGCCCAAACGCTAACTCTCATTTGTACACTGCTTGGGTGCGTCTGGCGAACACTGCAGAATAAAGTGGCACACGAGCACGTGAGGACGCGGGAACCCAATGGCTAGGTATCCCTGGTACTAAAACTTCGAATACTCGCGGAATACAAGCTTAATAACGTTTCTATTATTATGACCATGATTACCTATAATTGTAGTTATACGAATTAACTGTCACAATGGAATTCGCTATCGCCACGCAGTAACGCGGTGTTCCGAGTGCGCATTTGCATACACCAGATATGGGGCAGATTAAAATTCTTTATTGCTGATGGTATGCAACAAAAAAAACTTTATTGCTTTATGATGTTTTTTTTACAGGAAAACTCGTGTTGAAGTGAGTATTTATGACTTTACGCTTTTCACTCAGGAATGTTATATTGTTCGCGACGTAATCTTAGAAAGACTGACCTCTTCACTAGGTTTGAAAGTGCAATGGTCTAAAGTATATGTAATGTAGATACGCAGATGTATCCAACATAACGTATGTATTCAGTCGGTGGTGTTCACTTGATGTCATCCGCAAAGTTCGCTGGCGTCGTTCCAGGATGCTGCTATAATACTGTACCCCATGTTGGTGGACTCGGCGGTTAGAGGCACTTACAGAGCCACTTTGGAGCTATGTCTTCTAGATGCGAAGCAGCTCTTTGATTAGCCTGTGTAACCCTGTTCCTCCGCAGCGGGGCGGTTCCAAGCAGGGCACGCCTTCCATCGCAGTGCGCGCGCGTGACGTCCCTTTCTCCCTGGCCTGTCACCGCTCATCGCGTGTCGTCTCGCTCGCGTCACCCTCTCCATCGCTCGCAACGCTCGAGCCCACTTCTCACGTTGGCATCGTCTCCTCACCCGCGCCACCTCTTTCCATCTGTCGGCGAGAAGAAGCCGTGAGTAGGCGCGCCGTCGTCTAGCCGCGTCGTGGTAGGACGGCGCCGGCAATGTCGACAGCGCGCCGCTGCTTGCCGAGTGATCACGCCGACGGGCAGGACGCCGCCGGGGCATGCTTCCCGCTAGTGTGTGCGTACCTTTCCCGGCCGTCACCGGCGTTGCGGGTTAGCCAAGCCAATCGCGTTTGCGAATGGCGACATCGTGTCTGGAACACCGCGCAAGCATTTTCAACGCGTCAGCATTTTCAACGCGTCCCTCCTCCCGTGTCTTTGCGTTCCAAACAACCGTTTACTCCAGTAAACGCTGCACCGAGTTTCGCTTCAAACCGTTCTTCCGGAAACCACGTCGATGCCCGTTTCGAGGCGGAAATGGTGTAGGACCGTGTACTCAGATTTGGGTGCACGTTAAAGAACCCCAGGTGGTCGAAATTTCCGGAGCCCTCCACTACGGCGTCTCTTATAATCATATGGTGGTTTTGGGACGTTAAACCCCACAAATCAATCAATCGATGCCCGTTTCAACCGGGGCAATGCCGTGGGCACCGCTGTTGCTTCGCATCCCATCAGGGTTCCCTTCGGGGAGATGGTCCATAGTTTGACCAGTGGAAGGACGCATGCGCAGTAGCGTGAACCTGTGAACTGCAATGAAATTAAGCTCATAGGAATGTGTATTAGATAAACCTGCTGGATTGTGCTACTTGGAGAACGTGCTCCTGTGTAGTGGCGTAGACCCACTTCAATCGCTGAGCGCCAATGTCATGTTTAACGCCTTCCGCAGGTCGACATCACCGACATAAAGAACTACCTTGTTCACGCAACAAGTTTTCTGTCACGTGAACTAAAAGCTTATAAATCCATGGAGGGTCACAAATATCTTACAAGTGAATGAGTGATGCAGCAAGGCTGAAGGTCCTCCAAACAGCATGATAGTGGTAGCTGGAAAGATAAACAGAATTCCTCGTTTACTTATAATAGCGATTATGGCACCGTGCGAGCGCTGTGTTACTGTAAACACGGTAACGGCATGCCATGCAGGAATGGAATCGTAACAATTACTACAGCGACTGACCGTTTTCTTCCTAACAACCACTGTGCACCAGCCGAATGATCGCAGCTGTTTAGTGCGGACGTCAAAATTCTGCTGTGCAACACGATCGCTCTTATCGGAAACGTAAGGCGACTTTCCGTTTCCTCATTAAACCCGTTTCTTCTGCCATGCTAACGCCGGTGAATCCGCTAAACGTTGGAGTGTGATGACCGGGCCGGAAGTGTCGGAGGTTAATGCGGCGAAACGCTGCACACAGAACGTATCCCGGTCCTGCGCTCACAAACTCGCCAACGGCTGGACCGCCAAGATGGCGTCGCTTCCCGGCGATGCTAGTGTACCACAGAACACATACCAGTTGACTGTACTAGAATTGATGAGTGGCGTGAACGCGGGCCTCGCCGCCTGATACCTTCCACGTCGACCGCATAGCGGCGGCGCTGCAGTCGATTAGTACTGATAGCGCAGTGCACCGCGCGCAAGAACTGCTATGCGCTTCGAATCCCATGGCTCGCTTTTTCGATGAAACTTCCTTTGTGCCTGCCCAGCATTCATGTCTAGCAGATGCTGTCATAATCCTTGATGGATGACATGCCAAAAAATACTTTCAGACCGCACAACACTGAGTGAGCAGCTAGGCGGAACCGTGCGAAGGGTGATTGACGTTTTACCTCGAGCTTTAAAAGATTCGCTCTTAAGCAGCACCGTGACTTGCCATGTGAATTTTTTTCTTGCAGAAGTCGCAAACACAGAAGAAATCATAATCCGCATGTCGACCTAAAACGAGCACAGATTGTTTAATACTTCACACATTCGAGCCCCCCGTGAAGCACTCGAATATGTATGACATATTCCAAACAAAATTCAAGCGCTGGTTGACTGCACTGTCTTCTTCACCCGATTAAATGGTCTATACCGGAGCGCAAAGCTCTGCTGTATTATACAAAAATGGTTGTAAAAGCTTCGCGCCCCAGAATCACGATATAACTACAAGGGATTTCGCAGTGGAGGGCTCTGCAAATTTTAACCAGCGAATGTTTGGTGTGCACATAAATCTAAAGTCACGGGCCTTTAGCATTTCAACTTAGTTCATTTGTGGATGCGGACGAGATTCCATGCCATGACCTTGTGACCATGAACTTCAGGTCATATATATATATTAAACCGCCATGGAGGGTACAAAGCTCTTCATCAACTAGGACTGTTTTGCGTATGTGCCTCGCTTGCAGGATGCTGACCGCACAAGCCCTCGTCCTATTCACGGGTGCCATCGCGGCCGCCGCCGTACTGTCCCTCGTTGGATATTGGCTCGGCTTATTCAGTAAGTGCTCGGGAAATCGATGCATCAACACCGAGATAAAATCAGTCCGGACTGCGGGGTTTCAATCTGTCGTAGTAAGTGGGGGGGTAACTGTCGTAGTAAGTGTCGTAGTAAGACAACCGCGTTCGTCCCCAGTGCTTGCGTGCTTTTACTAGATCGTAGAAAATACGACGCGTGGGGGGTGCTAACAATTAGAACTGTGTAACGATTAACTGTGCAACTGTGGAACATGACGGCAACGGCAGAACCCACCCAGTCTCTCCTTATACTTTCTATGACAATAAAAGTGTAACATGTGATGTTTTTCTCAGCGTGTATCGTAATCATTGGTTACTTTCTTCATATCCTCGCCCATTGACTCCAATGAATACAAAACGTCCAAAGTCTCGAATTAATGTCTTCTAGGGATACTCTAAAAAAATATCGAGTAAAAAGGGTGTATTTTTGTCCCACAACAATAATCGTCATCAGGCTTGCGTGCACTTACTTTCTTGAAATTTCGGTGCTGGCCACTGTCCTATCGAGAATGCAATATAACCCTGATAATGGGCATGTCGATCGTGACCGGATTGTACAAGGCGTGGGGCGTTAGCGCAAGGATGGAACGCGATATAGATGACGATTATTGTTGTGGGACAAAAAGACACTCTTTTTACTCGCTCTTTTTTTTTCAGATTGTACGTTTCTGGTAATCGCAGCGTTAATCTGCTTGAGTGCACCATGACGTTTGTTGCATACCCGTTCTCTGCAGTCAAGTTCCACCGCGAGGCGCAGGTCGTCCCCGCGGAGCCGCCCTCTGTGGTCTACAAGACTTCGACCACCACGCTGCGTCCGGGAAAGCTCTTCTGCTTCTTCAAGGACCTCAGATACGGCGAGCAGGATCTGTGCTGCAAGGGATGCGATTACCTGATCTACACCGGCCTTTTACTGACCAACCAGAAAACGTACGCCTACCGACCTGCTGGAGAGGAGGCCTGGGACGTCTTCATGGATGTGAGATGCATTCGCGAATGCGGCAAACAGAAAGACAGAAGCTTGCATGCTCACAATCGTTCAAGGGACCCTGTAACGGTTCGGGCGATTCGAGAAACTAACCGCACAAAAATGCCCTCTTATCAGTATACTTTGCGCAGGAATGGAAGGCCCCAAAAATACGTTAAATATATATATGAAAACAAGAAAAGAAAACATTGACAAAATGTAATCAAAGGTATACAAGAAAATAAAGCTCTTGATGATTTATAGATGCAGCCAGATAAGCAGGAGCTAACAGCAGGTTTGGTAACAAGTAGTAGCGCATAAAGACATTTTTTTAGGAATTTATTTGTCAATACAATGTGATTACGATTCATGCTGTAATGAAGGACTGCGGTTTAATTTTGACCACCTTGGGCTTCTCATACCCTTGTCTTTAAGGTCAGGTGCAAATTAAGCAATCCTTAATTTGTACTTGCAAATTTAGAGGTCCTTAATTTTCATCAGATTTCAAGGACAAGAGTGTCCTTGTTCCCATCGTCCCCAGCGCACCCCCATTGGCGCCGCGGCATGGAGACAAACTTACGCTTAGCTGCGGGACGAGTAAACAAAAGGAATGAAGGCTATAAAAAATCGAGAGAATTAACAATGAAAACGTGAGAACATAAAAATTTAAGAATAAATATAAGATTAAATTTAAAAAAATAAAAACTTGTCATTCCCAGGGCTAAAATTTTCAGTACGCGTCCTCTTGATTTCCGCGGGAAACTGACTCCCCCCCACTGCTTCCGGCGCAGATGCTGAAGAACGTCAAGTCGGGCAGCGACGGCGGCCTGGCCTTCCCGACCATCTCGACGGGCACCTACATGTACGCCTCCACGCTGGACCTGATCGAGCAGTCTGCCGACATACCCGAGTTGCTGAAGGAGCAGCCCAAGCTGGTCGCCCTGGGCACCATCGGCCACCAGACGGACAAGGTCAACCTGAGGCGCTACTATGGCGCGTACAGGGCATGTTCCGGCTCTTCACTGATTCGTGGCGCACACCCCGCAGTCATGCGCAGGGTTTCCAGGTTTAAAAGACAAAAAAGGGTCATGGAAAAAAGTAGCCAGAAAGTCACCAACTGCTTTTAAGTAGCCAAATGTAGCCACACGTACGTGAGAAAAACTGCGACGTTGTTTATTTGAATCACTAAATGCAAGAGCCTTTTCGCAGAAGCATGAATCAGTTCAGCAAGAAGCATTAGAAATCGTAGCTGCCGATCTTAAACAGTAAATTGTAGAATTCAGCAGTTATGTCATGCAGGATAGCAATGTTTCTTGTATCGCCACAGAAACGACGCCCTCTTCATGCGTATTGTGAGACGTTTCTTAGAATGACTATATAAGTGCCAGCGTTTTGAATACCATTTAAAAGAGCACTGCATGAGTGTGCTTAATCTTGCATCCGCTGTGATTGAACATGATGCATAGTCACTTTCCCAATCGTTTCTGTTGTGATGACGAATGTTTGACCAGTGAATATTTCCAAGTCATAAGCCCTTCATATTGCTAAAAAAAAGCACACACACAGATGATTTGCTAGATACCTGATTTGTGATGTCAACGAGTGTGCAGCATCCTGGATGCTGACCATTTTCGATTATGCTGTCATCTTCAAAATACATCTTCAAGTGGCGTTCAAGAATATGTGGTGCTCAGATTTGGGTGCACGTTAAAGAACCCCAGGTGGTCGAAATTTCCGGAGCCCTCCACTACGGCGTCTCTCATAAATATTGGTGGTTTTGGGACGTAAACCCCCACATATCAATCAATCAGGAATATGTGGCCCCCGTCCCCAAAGTCTTGGACTGGTTTTTAAGTCTGTGTGTGTGTGTGTGTGTGTGTGTGTGTGTGTGTGTGTGTGTGTGTGTGTGTGTGTGTGTGTGTGTGTGTGTGTGTGTGTGTGTGTGTGTGTGTGTGTGTGTGTGTGTGTGTGTGTGTGTGTGTGTGTGTGTGTGTGTGTGTGTGTGTGTGTGTGTGTGTGTGTGTGTGTGTGTGTGTGTGTGTGTGTGTGTGTGTGTGTTTACTGGAAGCAACACATCCTATTCTGCGACATTGAAACACGCTCCATAGGCCGGCACAGAAATTGGAACTGACTCGAGAAATATATTTTGCTCTGAGGGCTCACACGGACTCACACCCCGACCTGAGTCTGAGTAAGTCGACTCGTGAGGGAGTTCACCGACCTATGCTAATCACCATGTTTTAACGCCGCACATTGGAATGGCAGCTGGGGTATTAGGAGACGCTGATCATTAGGTTAAAATCGAGGGAACAAGACAGTATCCAAAAAGTAGCCAGGACGTTCTTTCTGCCACATCTGCCTAGAACGTAGTGAAATTGACGCGAAGCAGTGCCGTTAGCGTTGGCGCCAGGCGCGTCCGGTACAGCAGGTTGCGCACAGCGTACATGTCATCAAGTCAATGTACAGCATTTTCAACAGTTTTCAGAACTGTACGGGATCATGTCAGATCATTACTGATCGTAGTCTCGCAGAAAGACGTCCCAAATACACCTTTTTTTTTTAGAATACGCGTATAGTTAGGGTATTTTTGCCCGAATATGCAGTTCCATTTTGTTCTAACACAATATCGATGGGAGCACGAGTTAGTTCGTTGTAGCCGATATTCGTTGTATACCCGTAAATAGAAGTCTACACTAACAAATCGGGTCTGGCTCGCCGGGAAATCTTGATTACATAAACAAAGCAATCTAGACCTCCAACCCCACTCTAAAATAAGCAATCTTATGTGCCTCTTGATGGCGTTTCCAACTCAAGTGATTGAAATATCAGATGGTGAAGTTACTCTACGACAAAGTTCGTTTGACAAAACAGGCCTGCATCGACATTTATTTGAAGAAGAATGGGACCACATTTGTGACCAACCTTTTTAGCGTGAAATATATACGGCATTAAATGGGGCTCTGAATTCTGTCTTAGCAATTGTTTTGCTTTGTATGTGCCCTTTTAACTTTCAAGCCTCTGGCAAAGCAATCATTTCTTCGTTACAGCCGCTATCGCGGTGGTACTCGCGTCTTTGGTTTCATTACAAAAATAAAACTCCTTGAGATGAAGTGTCAGAAAAAAGAGTTCGTGCTTGGTTCACCATAACAAATAATTCCCTATAATCGTTGTTTAGGGAAATATAGAATATTGTTATAAGGAAACTGTATAACGAGGCTTACCAGAATACTATATATATATATATATATATATATATATATATATATATATATATATATATATATATATATATATATATATATATATATATATATATATATATATATATATATATATATACTTACTCTCAAGCCCACAGATACAGGAGAATTTGCTCTGAAATCACGCAATTTGACACCCACGCACAGGAATTGAGAACAGCCTTCTTGCGTCAAAAGTACCCCGAAAAAATAATTGACAATGCAATTGAGCGCGCTCGCTCTTTGGACCGAGAATCAACAATGGGAGAAAAAGGTGGGAATAAAGATGATATAACTTCAGGGGCAAATTTAATCCTCACATACTGCGCCGCCGCCCCTCGGGTGAATTCTATACTAAACCGCCACTTCAACATACTTAAACAGAGTAGTCGCCTCTCTGCCATTTTTCAGACTCCGCCCAAGGTGGTTTACCGAAGAAATAAAAACCTGAGAGACTTACTGGTCAGGGCGAAAACACACAAATCCGACCACCATCAGGGCTGTAGACCGTGCGGGAAACCTCGCTGCAGGGTGTGCACACACATGGTGACCACAGATACGGCCGAAGCCTCCTGTTCAGACTATGTGTACAAAATTAAAGACGACCTTAACTGTGACTCAGCCAATGTGGTATACAAAATTCGCTGCGAGGTGTGCAAACAGGAATATATTGGACACACGGAAACCGCGTTCCGTTTGCGTTTCAACAACCACAGGGCACACGTAAAGGGCCTCCCCAATTTGCCGTTCTCCAAACATATCAATCTTCCTGGTCACTCTTTCGAACGCGTAAGTGTCATACTCCTACAATCCGGCTTCCAGAACACACGGGAGCGCGAACAGCGGGAGTCATACTTTATAAAGAAATTCAGATCACTTACCCACGGAATCAACGAGAGCCCTGGGCGACTGACGTGTCTCCGCGACGTTTCGTGAAACACAGAAATTGAATTACTCAATTAATTTATTTATACATACGTGAAGTCGCACACGCAAGTTAGTCAATATAGCGAAACTAAACGAATTCGATGCTACGTAAACCGAACGGATTGTGTTAGTATTATTAAACTTTATTTTCATTTCTGAGTACTTTTTAGTATTATTTATTTTTATATATTTTCATCCTTTACAAGAATACCCATTTATTTATTTTCAGTATGACTGGTTGTACATTTTTCTGCAAGAGAGGGCAGGTGGAGGGAGGGGGAGAGGGCACATTAGCTTTCCAACGTGGCCATTATATTCCGAAAGCTGGAGCGGGTCGTATGCTTCTTGTGTGTGTGTGTGTGTGTGTGGCCCGATGCCACGGGCCAGCCGCCGAACCACGTGAACTTAAACTCGATCCATGTGTGAGATGCGAGTAAGCGGCAACATGTTCCACATTTTTCCGTTTTTCTTGGTCGCCTCCGCTGGCGGCGCGTCTTACCTATACGCAGCAACAATGCCAGAATTACCCGCTCGTTTCCGGCGGCTCTCCGTCGCTCCTTTCTAGTTCCTCTCCTTCTTCTGCTTCTTGTTGTCTGTTGCTACCTCGTTCGCCCGCTTGTCTTTTTCTCTCTCTCTTTTTTTGGAGGGTCTTTAAACTGTGAGGGTGACCCTCTGCTACGGGAACTTGTATCATTTCACTTACATCCTCCGAAGAAGGCTGGTCCACCAGCCGAAACTGTTAGGATTAAATAAATATTTTATTGTTTTGTTTCCTATACTGCACTATTCTCGAAGTTTATAACTATATATATACATATATATATATGACGAAGGCCGGTCCCACGGCCGAAACGTAAAGAAACCAAGAAACCTCCTCTCCGTTTTTCGACGTGTGTCTTCTTTCTTTTTATTCATATATATATATATATATATATATATATATATATATATATATATATATATATATATATATATATATATATATATATATATATATATATAGCGAAAGAAAGAACTATACTTAAGGGCTCGTTTTAAGGAATGCATAGGGGAAGTTATTAGACCAATTGTAATGTAAATGTGAAGAAAGAAAAGTGGGTGAAAAGATAACTTGCCGTGAGCAGGAACCAAACCTGCGACCTTCGAATAACGCGTTCGATGCTCTACCACTGAGCTACCACGGCGGCTATCCTTCCAGCCACTTCATTTTGTTTATATGTGGATTTAAACGTGGGAGTGTCAGTAAACTCGAAGTCGAAATCCATCGTCCTTTTATTTTTATTCTCATTCGATTGGGTTAATCATTCTGCTCCCGAGAGCCTTCTGTTCCTGGCGTGGTTTTTCATAGCCTCCGGGTTCGGAGGCATGCGATCTTTCCACACTCCTCTATCGGTCCATCTGTGACCGGGAAAATACGTCATGGGATGGCGTCACCACGTGACGGCACGTTCGACGAAGTCATAGCGACCTCATCGTGTTGTCATGGCGACTACAAATTTTGGTCACCTGCGACGTCCTGGTTGCGTCACAGGGTTACACCATCACGTGGTTATGATGTTTCGCTTCACTCGCGCTCACACCAACGGTCACGTTAAGGCTTTCGCCTTTAACGCTTTAACACGTTCGCCTTTAGGGCTAACATCTTCACTTACAACTTATGCGATGCCGCTGGTTGGAGGACGACGAAAAAAAAGAAGGCTGCCCATACACGGCTTGAATAGTTATCCCTGAAACAAGTTTTAACTATACCCGGATTGCTACTTCACTAGGGAAATTACGAAATATATGTTCTCACTGTAAACTTGGAAATCGCCGTCAACATCTTAGCAGCAGCTGTATAACCCCATCGAAAAATTCTGCATGACACATGTGTCACATATCCAATAATCTCACATGAACACATATGATTCGTATATGTTCTCGTATGGTAATACTAAATTATTGGATACGTCACATATGTGTTATGTGGGAATTTTCCATTGGGAAGCTGCCGATTCATCGTGGAACGTGCGCCAACGGTGCCATTTCTCAGCCTTTTTGCGTACCTAACCATGAAATCCGACTAACGTGTATCCACTCTGTCTGCTCTTGCAGCACATAAAGAAGCTTCTCGAGGGCAAGGACAACGCGATTTCGTTTCTTGGAGCAAAAGTCACCAGCCGCAGCCTGGCCGACAAGCTGGTCGAGGAATTGCTTGAGCATCTCGGCAGGTGGCGCTCTTCTCTATTTTATAATAGTATTAATAGCCTATAATAGCATTAATAATAGTATTAATAGCCGACAACAAGGAAGATCTGCAGGGATTGATAGGCAACTGTGGTAAAGAAGGGGATAGGTTAAATTTGATGCTCAGCAGGGGAAAATCGGCAATCATGATTTTTAATGATAACAATAGCAGTGAGCATAAGATACAGGAAGTCACGCTAGAAATAGTGGATAAATACAAATATTTGGGCGTATGGATAAATAACGGGGCTGAGAATCTAAGGGAGCACGAAAGATACATAATTACTAAAGGCCCCAGGAATGCAGTTGTAATGAACTACACTGTTGAACTACAATAGGTATGACGTTGTGAGAGGGGTTAGGAAAGGTGTCATGGTCCCGGGTTTTACCTTCGGCAATGCGTTCTTGTGCATGAAATCAGAAGTTCAAGCAAGATTGGAAATTGAACAATGTGGCATAGATAGACTTGTTTTGGGAGCACACAGGAATGCCCCAAATGAGGGGGTACAGAGTAACATGGGATGGGCATCGTTCGAGTGCAGGGAAGCTAGTTGCAAGATAGAATTTGAGGAGCGATTGAGAAAAATGGGAGAGGAGTTTTGGGCTAGGAAAGTTTTCAGCTACTTGGGCATGAAGAATGTTGATACTAAATGGAGGAAGCGAACTCGAAAATCGTCAAGCAAGTATTTATGCAACAGCAGAATACCAAGCCAAAAGGAAACATTGGTTAAGAAGAAGGTGAAGGAAACAGAGAAGGACATGTGGAAGATGGAAACGCTTACGAAATCATCACTGGAGACCTACCGAACTTTTAAGCAGGAAATTGCAAGGGAAAATATCTATGATAATTCTCGGGGTAGTTCTTTGCTCTTCGAGGCCAGAGCGGCAGTATTGCGGACCAAGACGTACGGAGCCAAATACGAAGGCACAGACACGTTATGTAGCGCGTATAGAGAGGAGGAGGAGGAAACGACTGAGCATTTGATAACGTTCTGTAAAGGGCTCCCCCCTATAGTCGAAGATAATGGCACCGAAATTTTCAAAGCATTGGGGTTTAGGGACAGTGAAGGCAAATAGACTTTAAACGGGTACAAATAACCAGGAGGAGGCTAACTGATTGGTGGCTACAATCGAGGCGCGAGTGAAAAAAATTATTAAACACACAGTGATAGTACTTAACTTTATGGCTAGGTGCCGTGAGCCACCGCCCGATCTAAAGGGCACAACCGGATACATCCATCTATCCATCCATCCACACTGGTGCATAGGACAAAGTTAATCAGAGAATTTTGTGGGATATATTAAACTGAATGGGCATAGGCGGCGACTGTCTACAGCTTTTGAGGGAGATATACAGAGAAAATACAATTAACAGTTTGCGTATAAGAACGGCAAGGAATCGCATCTTCGAGTACACGTGCAGCGCAGCAACAACCCGAAAATGAAAATATAGCAACTCGCCCAAATCGCCACATTAAGAAAGGAATAAGTAGCAAAGAGAACGTTGATACTATATATCAATGGGCAGAGACATGGATTATCATTGTCCCCCATTTATTTCATGCTATACATGGTGACGATGGAAAAAGCGCTAGGACACTAACAAGGCGGCGTGATGATTGAGCAGAAGCATCCAGGTTTACTTTATACGGACGATATTGTCTTATTTGCGGGCAGTCCAGATGATATAACATTGGCTGGCGGGTATATCCTGAAAATAAAACGGGGCTCTATAGGGCTAGAATTTAGTGCATGCAACAAAATGTGGATTGGCGGCACTCAATTATCACGAATACCGCGCGGTCTCAACACAGGGTCAAGAAGTACCAAGTACCTCGGAGTATGAGTAAATGAGGGAGATAGATATATGAAGGTACAGGAAACATCGGCAGTGAAGGGAAAGACGAATGCTTCAATAATGAAGCGCAGAGTGAGTGTTCGGGTGGTTGGACAATACCACAGCGATATGACGGCAACTCTTACATGCAAAGAGACGGCATTTCAACAGAATCCTGTATCTCTCCGGTATTGTCCGACCTGATCCTGGCGGAGGACGATCACAAATCAGCCCAACAAATGAACGACCTTGGCATATCAGCATGTTTTCAGACACGTAGACAATTTCTAAGTGTGTCTCAGGCCAGGCGTCGTATATACGTAACAACGCAGATATCGTCAAAGCGTTCCAAACCACGCGTTCAGGTCTCGATTTCCCTTGCGAAATGCCATAACAGTACAGATTGCAATTCTTCGGTATAGATATAAGGTTCAAAACGCAGCAGACGTGCTGGCATTACAACGACAGAGAAAGAGAGAAATCATATATGCCTTCAGATAAACTATTCAAAACTCGTCAAAAAAAAGCATAGCCTTGTCCTGCATTTAGCAAGCACTAAAAAAAAATCCTGCCATCAGCTTTTAAAGCATAACCTTAAAATAATGTTTAAAAGATATCCCCGAAGCATGCTATAGTGATCAGCGAAAACCTTCTGAAAGAGGTCAAAACCTACGCGCCTCTGGAGAAAAAAAAAAGGGGGGGGGGGGGGGGAGTTGTTTTATAACAAAGCGGCAGTAATTCCGCACTCGCATGGCATATCGCACCGTTTGAAGAAAGCATATAATGAGACCATGTCTTGTCTTCAGCACTTCATAATTAGGCTTAAAGGGCTCAGCAACACAGTGAACGATAGCCAGTTGAAGAAGAAGTACTCTAAAAGAGATCTTGACAACCCTTCGTGCGATGTGCCAAGAAGGTAGTATACATATAGTATTACCCTAACTAGCACTACAAACTGTACAAGTCAGACAGGGCACTGTCAATGAACGTCTCTTGGAACTCAGATACGTTTGCCAGCAATTACTAAAGTGCTTATGGCACTCGACAGCTAACCCAAAGGTCGTAGGATCGAATCCTGGCTGCGGTGGCCGAATTTTCGATGGAGGTGAAAATGTTTGAGGCCCTTGTGTACTTAGATTTAGGTGCATCTTCAAAAACCCCAAGTGATCAAAACCTCCGGAGCCCCCCACTAGCAGCGTCTCTCACAATCGTATACATCGGGGTTTTGAGGTGTCAAAGCCTAGATATTATTTTTATTATTGCCAGCAATTACGAGAAGCTGGTCACCTCTTGGCACATTGCAAACACTGTTCCTGCACGCCGAAGCTCCGGGACACCACGATACTGGCACGCGGTGGTGGGAAAAAAAAACAGAGAGATAAAATAAGCCCTGTTCATCCCAGCTGCAAAAAGGGGAATGCATTAGCATGCCCTCGTTAAATTTAACGCAGGCAGAAATAAAATTGCTTGAAAGTACTGTACGTTGATTTGTGAAAAATTTGTCTGTGCTTATACGATAGCATATGCTATATTCGTGCATTATCTTTGTAGTCTTTTTCGCTATGTCCCACCCTTCCCCCGATTCATCCTGTCCGATCGTTACCTTACATTTGACACTTCGCAAGATGGGAATGAACCAGTTGTGAACCATCTGTCATGTAGTGATTGTGACGTCCTCGTATCGTCCCCTGGGCTGCGGTGCGACAAGAAATCACAAACCACCGTCAACTATAGCACAGTTTATCGCTCTGCTAAACTGTCACTGTAATTCCCAGGCTTCCCATTTCCACCAGTATCTATGGTCCCGGCGCTCTCATCAGATGTCGGTCCCTTCAGCATGTAAGATGGTGGTGGTGGAAAAACATTGTTGGTTATTCAGGGGAAGGGGTAGAAGGGGAAATAGCGAGTAGGCGGGTCCCCATTCCAGGACTCCAGTGATCCTGGCTACACGCTCCGCCTGCGAGAGTTTCGTTTGAACCAAAGGTCGCGAGATCGAATCCCTGCCTTGGCGTCCACACTATATGGATGCAGAATGATAGAGGCCCGTGCGCTTAGATTTAGGCGCAGGTTGACCAAAACCAGCGGGTCAAAATTTCCGCAGCCCTTCACCATACGGCGTCTCTCATAACCATATCGTGGCTTGTGGACGTCGATAAAGCACCGCAAGAACTAGCGCACATGTCGCACACCCAGTCAGAGAATTTGCCTAGCAAGATTCTACTCATACCGGCAGAATTCTATGTTCGTACCTCAAACACTGACGTCATCGGCGCTTTCCTAGACAGAACAGTGGTAACTCTACGAACGGCAACCACTGGGTGCCCGTGCGACGCACTTCATCAGGTTTCATGTTAGAAGAGCTGCCACAATTTTTTCTTTTCTTTTTTTTTATGGGCGGAGCTCTTTAAGGCGTGGGTCGGTCGTCACCTGTATGTATGCATGTATGCAGTAACCACCTCACAGCATATCCACAAAGTGAATGATGGATTGGGGTGAAGCTTCGGAGGTTTTTATCGGCAAACCGTGAATCATCCGCGGCTGCGTCCGTCCCTCTGTCTGTGTGTTCGTCCGCCTGTCTGTCTGTTCTTCCCTCCGTGTATCTGTCCATCCGTCGGTCCATCCGTCCGCTCCACCCCACTCGTCGTCGTTCACCTCGTGGTGATTTTTTTCTGTGACCGAGAATACAACCCTTGCTAGCTTTTTGTACACCTGTGCTTTTGAAATCATGAGCTCTCAACAACATTTCGACTTAACTAAATAAAGCAATAAAGTGCAAGCACTGCCAGACTGATAGTTGTATATACTTGCGTATTGCAGCAATGTGGACACGGTGATCGTCGAGTCGTTCATAGCGCCGACTGGTTCGGTGGGTTGCCGCGTGTTCCCGACCAGCGTCTACTCGAGCTTGACATACCAAGAGACCAACTTGCCCTCACTGGTGAGTCGCGGAATGCATCGCACGTATGGTCACGAGTGCGCCCCTCATCATGTTCCATCGGTGTTGAAGAAATCTTTACACCTTGGTATTCTTTTAAAATGTGCGGCAGGTTATTTATTTTATTTTCACATACTACCGTCCGGTTAAAGGGCTATCGCAGGAGTGGATACAGGACAATAAATAATATAAGAAAGAAACTAAGAATAAGTGAGATAAAACACAAACATTGAGAGGTCAAATAATTACAAAAAAGTACCATAAAGATAATTAGATGGGCATCGCAAAGATAGAAGTAAGGATTAGTGTATAGCGTCTCTTGATGTCTTAAGAAATTCATATTTTTTTAATGAACAAACGTGACCTGGTATGGTACTCCTCATTTAAATACATCGGGAGAAAAAGTAAATTCGAAGAAGTCTGTGCGATGAAGAAACACGGATACGTTGAGTGCATGACTGTTTCTGGTGAGTGTTGTTTTGACGGGCGTTATGGTTGCTGTGCGATGAATACCGAGGCGAATCGAAAAAGGAGTGTAAAAGTTTCAAAGACTCAATGTCGCACTTCTTTCAGAGAGTGGAGTTAAACCAAGGTTAGTTCGGTGGGATGACGGGGAAAAATTGCAGTCATAGTATCCGTATATGAAACGAATGACTTTTTTCTAATCGATTGATTGATTGATTGATTGATTGATTGATTGATTGATTGATTGATTGATATGTGGTGTGTAACATCTTAAAAGCAACATATGATTATGACAGACGCCGTAGTGGAGGGCTCCGGAAATTTCGACCACCTGGAGTTCTTTAACGTGCACCCAAATCTGAGCACACGGGCCTACAGCATTTGTTTTAATGGATTCAATGCGCTTTATATCACTGATTTTTATGGGTACTATATGGTGGCGCAATACTCAAATACTGGTCTCACGAGGGTTTTATATGCCAACAATTTTGTTTCATTTGGGGCTAAACGTAATGAACGGTTAATATACCCGAGCTTTTTTTAGAGCTTTCTCGCAAGTTATGTCGATATGATGAGGCCATGGTGCGGCGATGGCGTAGTGGTTAGAGCATCCGCCTCGCATGCAAGAGGTCCATAGTTCAAATCCCGGTGCTGCGCAGTTCCCAACCGGATTTTAAAAAAATTCGCGTGTTGATGGAACTGCATCAAGAGGCCTGGGGTGCGGCCTCACCGGTAACCACCGCCGGGAACGCACTCCCTCATCAGAGAAGGATTGGCCACCCTGGTGCAGTATCTGGCCACTACCTCCCACATGCATAGGTCAAATACCGGGTTAACTAGCGGAACATGGGAGAGGCCTTTGTCCTGCAGTGGACGTAGTCAGGCTGATGATGATGAGGCCATGGTACGTTTGTAGTGTATAGGAGGCCAAGGTTTCTATATTGTGGGACCCGCTGTACGTAGTTGTTGAACGAATAACTAAACGTTGATGGAGTTTTGTGGCCCCGCCGCGGTGGTCTAGTGGCTAAGGTACTCGGCTGCTGACCCGCATGTCGCGGGTTCGAATCCCGGCTGCGGCGGCTGCATTTCCGATGGAGGCGGAAATGTTGTAGGCCCGTGTACTCAGATTTGGGTGCACGTTAAAGAACCCCAGGTGGTCGAAATTTCCGGAGCCCTCCACTACGGCGTCTCTCATAATCAAATGGCGGTTTTGGGACGTTAAACCCCACAAATCAATCAATCAATGGAGTTTTGTGTCTGCTAAAACACACGGCAGCAGTCTTTTGAACATCAATGTCCATCTGCCAATTCTGATAACACTTGCAAAAGTTTAAGAATGAAGCGTTGAGTGTATGATGACTGTCAGGTGAATTGATTGCATGATACAGAACACAATCGTCAGCGTAAAGACGTATTTTAGTGGAAGCTATGCCAAGTAGGTCGTAAATATGCAGTAAGAAAAGTAAGGGCCTTAGCACGGATCCCTGAGGAACTCCTTAGCATACATGCGTTTCAGACAAATGTAAAGTTTTAAATGAAACGTATTGACGACGATTTTGAAGAAAACTACCAATTCAGTCAACTAGCAAGGAGTTGTTTAGCAAAAGATTGAGCTTATTTAGTAGTCCTGAGTGTATCTTAGAAGCAGCCTAAATTCAGAGGCTGGGGGACAAATGTGTATGCAGACCCTTCAATTCCCTCTCAAATAAGGAAATACGCTACCTACGGTGCATGCCTTTTCAATAGTTTCATTCCCTGCTTTACAGTGTTCTTATATTTCATTTTAGTTTTTAATGTTTTAGATTTTTTTTTATCTTTCGCATGTGTTTGCCTAGGCTTCTCTGGCTTTAACTTGTTTGCCCCGGTTGGTTTTAGGATTAAGTATATAATTTTTTTTTCACTTCTTTCACATCGGGAGCGTTCATTGGGGCGTAAGAATTTTAAGACGGCGTGGTTACCTTTGGTTGTTTGTCCTTTTGGCAAGCATTTGTCATGTGGTCCTTATCGCTCCTGTTTCCTCGGCATGTTTTTTTTTTTTCTGTTGCTTCAGCACGGGCCTACAAAAGGCCCTGCGTTCGAAATAATAAATCAGTTAATTGTGAGTTCAGCGCTGTGTGTATGTGTTTTCTTCCTGAATGTTCTGTCTTATAAACATGGTATTCTTTCTTGGACGCAAACATTTTGGCCTGCTTTCTGTCTGTCTGTTTGTTCGCCGTAGCGATACCCCAAACGGCCAACCCCATCCACAGAGTCCACTATTATTGATGAACTTTCGCATTCATACTTGTGCGATTGTCAATTAAAAAGCAATTATTGCGCATATCTGAGGCACCACAACAACATGTCAATAATAAATATACGTGTCCTTACACTAGAGAACGCATACATATTTCTAAGGACCGTAGCGTTTATCACGCTGCGCTGACAATGCAACGCTATGCCCAAAAAGGCAAGTGTTTCCAACGCTTTCGTAAGACGGCACGGTGGTGGCACCTGCCCGTCGCTATGCGTTCTGCACCTTATCGCCTCCGAGACAGGCGTGCACGCCTTCCTTCGTTTTCGAAGATAACTGCCAGATGGCGCTCGTGTCTAACGTGCCTCCATGCGCTCGTTCGCCTTCACTGCACGATAGAGGCACTCCACAGGCATTCTTACGCAGCGCCGCCAGAATACAGTTCACCCGTTTTCTCGCGCAGAACATCAAATATACGTTTTGTTCACTCTCTCCAAACGCAAGACTGTCGCCTTTCGACGACATTTACAGCAAAACATGTGAATACGGGGCTTTTTTTTTTGCGCAGGTAATTATACGTTAATCATAAACCAACCCGCCCGAGCAGCAGTTTTAGCCTGGGGGAGTAACTTCCGAATCATAAATGTCAGCGTGAAGCCAAGTTTTTGTGACACCAATAATGTGAGACCGATAAGTTGCAAGCAAATGTATAAAATCAGGAGGTTTATTATTGAGACTTCTGGCATTAATATTCAGTAGCAGATGTGATCTTGAGCATCATGATGTGATCATTTCGTACGATTAGATCGAAGAGTACAGCGCTTAATATACCGTTTCGAAGACTACTGTGTATACAGAGAATCGGAAATACAATCCCCGTCATACCGTTTGCTATCAACATATACATGATCATTCCTTATGTGTACAATGGAACCGTTATTCCTAAAGGGTGAAGTGGCGTCCCATCATTTTTGATGAATAATTATATACATGTTCAGAGAGGTCCTCAGTTATCCGCAGTTTGGAACCCTGTCGCTTCAAGCTATATTCTTCAACACCTTGGTCTTATCGCGGAAGTCAAGAAGCGTAAGAATGACGGGCGGGGTTTACTACCATGGTATGTCCCGATTCTGTGGAACCGTTCGATCTGCGGAAATTCATCCTTGGGAAGGTCCGAAATAAACTTGCTCACGCGGGCTTGTAAAGAATCGTTTTCATTTTCAGATTCCTCCAGACTGTGTATTATGTTCCTGCGCGATCTATTTTATAAATTATCATTTCTAAAGGAAAGCTTCTTGAATGTAGAAGTCGGGTTTTCAATTAGGCAGCGCAGGTTGTCGTCAGGTGTCGCGTTATGCAAAGACAGTGTTTGCTCGAGAACAGCCAAGCGCGATCCGTTAGCCTCGAACCAGGAGTTGACAGAGTTACGAAATTAAGCGACACATTGTTATATTTTCTTTAGACCAGATATGATTTGCGCAAATACTCTGAAACAGAGCATTGATTATCCGGATCGGTGCCATACGTATGAGTATACCTTCCGTTCGATTGGAATCTGGAGAAACTGTGCTCGACAAAAGGCTTGAGTTAGTCGTAATAGTGCGAGTGAACGTCACCTTTTATTATGCCCCAGGTTTAACTCCACATCACCGCTTAATCAGAGACTACACAAGCAATGAACAATGTCAGCATACGGAACAGTTAACACAAATGAGCATGAGTGGGGGCAAGGAACCAGCCGCAAACATCTATATTGTCTGAGCAGAAGCAGTAATTGTTATTGAGATAGCATACCTGCACGCGGAACAGACAGTGATTAAGCATGGCGCTTGTGCTCCTGCGACGTTCCTCACTGAAGCATAGAGAAACACGCCACGTGGTTAGAAATACAAGCAGGATGACTCGCCTCCATTCGTTCATCCCTCTACGATCAATCTCTTCATCCACAGCAGTTCTACATTGCCGTTTGAAGAAAAACAAGAACGGGAGCGCGCATGACTGAATCGATGAAGTTTCGGCGACGCTCTTATATCCTCGTCCGTTACGTCACATTGGTAGAAGTATTGAAAAGACCACCGTCATAGGTGATGTCACCGATAAAGCTTGTTTGCAGAATGGCCGGCATGCTGACGGACGAACCATGGCTATCCTCCGGATGAAGGACAGGGCAGACGGTGTGCACGCAAGCCGTAGGTTGCACCTGTAGATCAGCAGTCAGTGAGACACCAAGATCCATCGGGGATGCGGCTACCAAGAGAGCAGCCACACCAGCGCAAAACTGCACAAGGAACACACAGTGATTAAGCATGGTGCTAGTGCTGCTGCAACATTCCATATGCTCTGATTGTAGGTTATAATGTATTGCAAAGCCATGGAACATTCACGGATCGTTATTTCTGATATTATCAGAAATGACTGTTGGTGTCAAGCGTGCAATTGGCTCAAGAAAGTTTTTGAAGGCAGTATTTGAAAAATAACACGAATTAAGCAGAGAAAGAGTGTAGAAATCATTCATGTACGTTTTAGAAAAGCTGGCCATGTTGCCACCCATGTGGCTCTTATGCCGAGCCACCCTCTTTGGCAAAGAAAAGATTTTCGTAATATCCGTACTTCCAGTAGTCGCCCGCACTCGACTACATGAACTGAATTAAAAGGAAGGCAAAGCATAATAAATGTTTAAAGAGGTACTGGCAACGTTGCAACCTTTGGCCCCGCGTTTTTCTGCTGTAATGCGTTGCTGGGGACCTGTTAGTCGTGAGTCATGACACATCACATCGTTTGCTGTAACACGCGACAGATAATTAATTACAGACCAAAGTATAGTGTACCACAGTAGCCACAGTAGCCAAAGGCTACTGTGATACACCATTTTATGCAGACGCTTTCAGCGTGTTCATTCCAAGTAAAGTGTGAACAAAAAGGGGCGACTAATATACTTACCTCAACAATTTCATCAGTAAACCATCTGCTATTTCATCTTCTAAGATTATTGTACTAGCCATCGCCTCCCCTTAACCGACTCCAGAAAGCTTCCAGCAACCAACGTTGCAATGGAGCCCTTGCAAGCTCCCAGCACCTTAGCTGGTTTTGCATAGCCTCTGTTATCGACCCAGCTTTGACCGAGCGACGATGTCATGTTATGACGCCTTCATTTAGCATGACCTTATGTGGAGTCGTGATGACGTGTTAAGTTTTGGCTGCTTGTGACGGCATTTTCACGTGTTATAGTGAAGTCGTGTCTTTTTAGCGTTTCTCCGGTCGTCACCGACGGTTACATTTAGCGTATGGTGATCTATCTAAGGCTTTCGCCTTACAACACAGTTTGTATAGTGGGCGAGTCAAACATGCGAAAGCGTTGCGCTTCGCGCTCGCTCCTGTCTCGCTAGTCCAACACACTCGTAACAGCGCCAAACCGACGCAATGCCACAGCAATAAGTCGTCGTAGTACCTCGTTGCACCTCTTGAAGACGGCGCCACTGTCCCTGCCAAAGGGGAAAGCATATTCAACGCATTCACGGCAAGAAGCACGCTTGCGTTTGTGGTCTGATGGTCGGCCCTCAGGCTTCTATGCCCGTCGAGACAGACGTTTGGTTCACCGGTCGAGTAGTATGAAAGCAAGAACCTTAGTTGCTTCATCATCACTATCGATGAAATCATCCTCACGAGATGACGTCATCCTATGATGTCATTGAGACTATCGCTTCAAGACTTCAAGTGACGCAAAGACTAGGTGCATGAGGTGCGTAAAACTTGAAATTTCTCCAATCGTGCAGGCAGTGCAAAAGCACGTTAGATGCAGAAAGTTTTCGGAGAGGGGTGGGGCAGAACCGATACATTAAATGAAAGAAAAGATTATATGTAAGGTTTTTGCCTTCGAGTTCTCTTAGGCGAATACATGAAGGACCCAGTGAGTTTTGCGAATTTTGATTTGACGTACGACAGTTCCGTGACGGAAATGACGCAAGTCACGTCTCGAAGATTCCGGTAAGACACAAGAGCTAACTTTCAAGAGGTATTGTGTATAATTTGTTCAAAGCACCCATGGGGGTTTATCCTCTGTGTTGTCATCCGATTAAGTTATTTGCATCGTCACTAGGGAACTCGATGTTTATACAGCACGGTTGTATAGAACAAAGATGCGTACATAGGCGTGCTCAGTGCAAGCGTAGCCACCACTCCCGAAGGAGAATATACACGAGTACAGCGGCTCTCTCCACCTATTTCCTTTTTCACAGGAGGTCGCTGCGCACGCGGTGAACAGAAGCCGCGACGAAGGCGACGTCTACCGAATAGTGTTCGCCTCCACGTTGGCCACGGTAGTCTACATCAAGGGACCCCGGCAACGGAATTCCACAAACTTTGGAGACGAGTGCGGCACCAGCTTCCTCACGGACGCCGGAGCGGACTGCGACGTATTATCACGTATAAAGAGCGTACCTAAGAATAAAGGGGATATTTCAACGCATTATTCCGTAGACTACGGGAGACGGATGTACGTCTTCGAGACGGTCCTTAACCTTTTTACCAAGGTACGAATGCAAACTTATTTCACGAAGCCTTAATGGCGCACAGATTTTCGCTTCGTACACGAATATTTTCAGGCTGGCGTCAAGGAAGGAAATGATGGTGCGGGAGCATTTCGCAATGCGGTAGAAATGAAGCCACTGTTCATTGTTGCCTGGATATGTACGCACGACCGTCACTGTTGCCTGTCGCAATTGAAGCGTTGCGCTGCCAAGGACGTGAATGAAGGTTTCATTTCCGGCATGCATAGAATTGTTGAGAGGAACCATGCGCCATGCGTTAGAAAGAAAGCCACTTTTCATTGTTGCTTGAATATGAACGCATGACCGTCGTTCTTGCCCGTAGCAACTGACGTCTACACGCGTACCATAAACACACATGCACACAAGGTACAAGGGTGCCCACCACTGGGCTGAATAACACAAATGGGAAAAAAAAGTGCAGCAGATCACACGAACCTTGGGAATCGACGTTATGCGAAGCATGCGGAGAAAAGGTGGAGCTTGTGGCGATTTTTATTGAGCGACACGTCATGAAATGACGCTAAATATATGTACAATTGTCACACGCACAAACATATGATAAAGAGGTTCAGATGTTTATATAACCAGTTGTTTGCACTTGCGCAACGATGCCAACAGGGACATGCGTATTAGCAACACCAGAAGCCGTTATGAAGCGCTGACGCTCGCGGGGATGCTGGTCCTGGGCACTGGTATACATATATCAACTTCATCGCATGGCACCTGACCACGATTGACGTTAACTCGACGTGACGGCTGTATCAAAAGAGCACATATTTAATATTCATAAAATTGAATAGGCAGCACTGAAGCCACTATTGACGTTTCACGAAAATTAGCGTCTATTTTAAAAGTAGTTCCGAGACCTGGCGCTTAGCTTTGTGGTAGAATGCTTCGTTGCGACGCAGAATGCTTGGGTTCGATTGAGGCTGAGGCCGTGACATTTATTCTTTGCATTCGTCGGGTCGACGCTACCGATGTCTGGTATTTCTTAACGCTCACGCCTTAAAATTTCCCATGTGTGTCGTCGTTCCTCGGTAGATACTAAGTGTCAATCACCTGTGCACTACATACACGCATATCAGTGGCACATACTCGCTCGGGGGTATGTGCCACTGTCTGGCGGGAAGTTTTAGACGACGTATACGCGACGGGAATGTAACATTATCCATGTTTAGACCAGCGCGTCCTATTCGTCAAACCATCTTACCCTCCCGTGCTAATTTTGGTTCACGCCAAGTTTAGGTGGTGATCACGAGGGCACCCAAACGTAAGCGGATAGATAGATAGATAGATAGATAGATAGATAGATAGATAGATAGATAGATAGATAGATAGATAGATAGATAGATAGATAGATAGATAGATACGCTCAAAGTCACCGAAGATCGCTAAGAAATGCTTCGCATTTAATAATATCATGTATTGAACGTCTGGGTAACACGTTTATCTGCTGTACAAAATACTGAGTTTTTTTTTCTTTTTTCTTTGCTATCTCCGAGAAGGAGCCATGGCAGAGCTCCAATATCGTTTAGGAGCAACAACTCGTGTCCATCTTTCTAACATCGCGTTTTTTTTTTTCGTTGCCAGAATATAAACGCATGACCATCGCTGTTGCCTGTAGCAACCGAAGTCTTGCGCTACTGAGCATGTGTGCGATCTTCCCGCGAGGACAAGGGTGCACGTGGCGTGTCATTGTCAAAAAGGCGGATTGGTCGATATTGGGGTCCGAAGGTCGGTCCCTGCCGGTGGTTAGGTTGTCTTTTCAGGCTTTATTTTCATGTTTGAAAGTTCATTGTCCTCGTAGTCGTGACTGAGTCGCGCCTTCTGGTGGGCGAAACTAAACTACTCGCAAGATGGCGGCAGTGGGAAACCCACCCTAAACTCACGTTAAAACAAAGCGTTAACTTTCCTGCTTGATACGTGTTTGGTGAAGTTATCCTTGTATACCATCCCTCTCTTGCGCACGTACTTGACTCGCTTCGTTTTCCATGGTTGTTCTTTTCTAATAAACTTTCTGATTTGCGAGTCAGCACTCGTATTGTGAGTTCGCGCATTCTTTGTCGCGCGTGTCTTCAACGATAATGCCATTATGCTAGCTAGCCCACATTTCAATTCTATGACAGAGGGATAAACGATGACCACGTACGTTTGTTCCTCTTGCTTTGCTTCTGCAGTACAAGAAGTACATGCCGAAGTACTCGGACGGGTGGGCACTCTACGACGTGGACATGGACAAGCTAGATGAATGCGGCACCACGTTGAAGCCCTACTATCGGATCGAGAGGACCCGAGTCGTTGTCGCGGACCGGAGTAACGCTGACGTGCCCGTCAATCCTTAACTCTGCAATAAAGGAGAAAATGTTCATATATTGGCAAGCACTGCATGCCGCGCAGCAGTGATTCTGTCTGGCCCTCGGTGACTCTGGCGTTCGCCGGATAGCAAGCGCTGTCGTTCCAAACGTGCAGCTTTCTCGAGGAAAGATGCGTTTGTAATACAGCGACGCCATCTACACTTCTGCTTTCATCCCTCCTTACCCTTACTTACCTATTCCACTATGCACGGCTATTCTATTTTGTACACTCCCCCTCCTCTTTTAATTCCTCCTCACCCACATTATTCTTTTTCTCACGTCCGGAATATGCTGTACTACACTTGTGGTCATGCCCACGTAACGCCAATCGACATGAGGTGGCAGGAAACGATGACTACATATAACAGCCCGAGCCACCCTTAAAGTGCTCCACAGATAAAAAGAAAGAAGTCTTTCGCACGCGCTAGCGATTCAAGCCACCTAACTTTAGCTGCCGAGTTTTAAAGGTCGAAGTAAATAAAACGCTGGAATGGAATGAAAGAAAAAAACCTTATTTTAGTCCTGCAGGACGCGCTTAGCGGGTGTCTCCCACGTAGGGACCGACGGGGAGTACCTGGCGGCCGCTTCGTGGGCCTGCTGGACGGCCCATTGCTGGTCGGCGAGAAGTGAGCTCCTGAGGGACCTCTCCCATTTGCTTGAGTTAGATCTTCGCGAAAAAATCTCCGCGCCTAGTTATCCAGGCGTGGCACGAGCCAAGTGCGAGCGATGAAAGGACCGCGCTTCCACCGGGGCTGCCACAGCCAGGTTTGCACGTTAGTGCTTATTTACATTGCATAGCGTTTCTTGTATGATGCCGAAATGAATGCAACCAATTCAGCAGCAATTCAGCAGCCCTATCGGTAAAAATGGATGCAAGTAAAGCTTGGCGGGTACGTACCAGCTGGACGTACTGTTTTGTTCCTTAATCAAATCGTGGTTTTGCGACGTGAAACCCTACATTACTATTATTGCTTCTTTCCATCACATTGCATATTGCTCCCTTCCATTTGCTTCCCCAGGCCGGGAATATGGGACCATCACAGACGCGTTTAGCAGTGCGAAACTACAGTTGCTACAGGCAACAGCGAGCACCCCTAGCGGCCCTCTTGTACACGCGCGGATTCAACGTGAAAGCCACCCGACAGAAGTTTCATCAGATGCTGGATCTGGAGAACATGAGGTCCTTGGTTACAAAGCCCAGACCCGCTGGAGTCCCCGCAAACAGGTCTCTGAACCAAGCTATATATACACCAGACAGCTGGGAACGTGCACCGCCCATGCACGGCATCACAACGAGACTTCACGGTACCACTATTTTCACAAAGATCGACCTAGTCCGGGCATACCATCAGTTGAAACCCGTAGCCAGGAATTTTTTTTTCAGGAGGAGAAGGGAGGGGGGCGCTTGTTGAAGCTCGCAGAAATAACCCATTTTTACTTGTCCTCGGTAAAACTTCATCCGAATTTCGGGGAAGGCCCGGATCCCGACACCCCCCCCCCCTTTTTTTTTTCGCTTGGCTACAGGCCTGCATCAGATTCCCGTTGCCCCGGAGGATGTCCTAAGACCGCTAACGCGACTCCTTTCAAACTTTTCGAATTTCATCGAATGCCGTTCGGCCTCCGAAACGCGGGTTAGACGTTCCAGTCGTTCATGCATGTACTTCTGCCACGAATATCTTGATAACTTGCTAGTCACAAGCAGCACTTCAGAAGAGCACACGAATTATTTGCGCAGTCTTTTCAAGCGCTTAGTGGTGTGCGGGATGGTCGTGAACAAAGCGAAGTAAGTTTGAGGTATGGTAATCGTTCCTGGGGAACGTCATATCCGTCTCGGAAGTTAGCGGCGCATATGTATATATCAGAGTTCGTGATAGACATGCGCCACATGAAAGGCAGTGAGAACGAGATAGCGGACGCCTTCTCCCATATTTATATCAACGCCATCATGCCTACGCAGTAAGCTCACTTTTCCATTGTGGCAGTAGCTCAACGCGAACACGGCGGGAAAATATCTGTTGACCGCGACCACTTTTCTGAATATGAAGTAGTTTACCACCGCGTATCCGAGGACAAAATTTGCCGAGTTACAAGAAAACTGACGATGATGACGATGACAATGATGGTGATATGTGGCTGTACGATTTGAAACGGGTGGCCACAGATATTTGCTCTAAATTTGACCCAACATACAGCGCCTCACCTCGACAGTTCTGGAAACACTCCCAACGCCGGATTTCGGCGTTCTCGCTATGATCATGTCCACCTGGACGTCGTTGGCCCACTGCCACCCTGCCACGGACAAACTTGTCTGCTGACCTCCGAGGAAATGCGTCACCCGCTGGGTGAAGGTAATTTCTACCGTGGACATCACCACCGAACCGTTAACTAATGCGTTCTGTACCAATGGGTAGCCCACTTCGGAGTGCCCTCCACGATAACAACGAACCTTGGCCGACAGTTCCAATCCACCGTCTTCACTGCTATCTAGCTCATGGGAACCTCGCGCATACGTACGACGACGTGCCACACTATGAGAATTGGCACGGTGTAGAGTTTTCACCGTCAGCTAAAGGTCACGCTTACAGCAGACGAGGAACATAACTGAGTAGAAGCCCCCCCCCCCCCCCCAGTTCTTTTTGAACATAGGGTCCACTTCGAAAGAAGACATTAGCTGAAGCGCCTCAGAGTTGGTCTACGGCACGACACACAGGCTGCCGGGAGAGTTCTCTAAGCACGACTCAGAGAAGTCGTCCACAGTTACAGTAACTACGCGCTCCACTTACGCAGTATACCTCCAGGGTCCCGTGGTGAACGTCCACCCGCAGCTCGCATCATGCACACACGTGTTCGTATACGACACGATGCGGTTCGGCGACTTCTTCGGCCACCCTACGAAGTTGTGTCTCTGGACCACAGCAAACCAGAACACACAGACGGCGAGGACGTAGTGATGACTTCGCAAAGGGAATCTTCGCCAAGACCGCCAGCTTCGACGCCAGCTCAAGCTAACGAGTTGCCCGTTTGGCCTAAACACAGCTGATGGCAGCACCCCCTCGCCTGGACGTGTTTAACTACGTTAGCAGGAGGTGTTGCGGTGCCCGCGAAGAAGCGACAGTCCTCTCCTAACCGGTTTACCCTCGCCTGCTCAACTTCTTCAGCACGCGGAGAAGGGCGAAAAAAAATTGAAGAGAAACGACAGAAGACGTCAGTTACGACAATAGTTATAGCGTGAGAACAGAATGACGACAAAGGGACAAGAGACGAGCGCTCGTCTCCTTCTTGTCCCTTTGTCGTCGTTCTGTTCTCGCGCTATTATCGTCATGTCTTACCAACTAGCGTAAACCGCCACACTTCTAAGTTACGAGTCGGTATCCACGCCGTCCGGCTGTCATTTTTTAAAGGCCTCGCCACACCAAAGAAGTTTAAAAAAAAAACCTCCTTGGGCCACACATACACGTTGCAGCGTGTAAGCGCGTGGCTTTCTGACTCGGCTAGCTAGGCGGAGCTGCACGCCCTCTTCCTCCATGTGGAGAAAGCGCGCAGCCACGCGCCCAGAAGCAAGCAAAAAGCCACGCGCTGCGACAAATAGGTGTGCTCAGGCCTTCAGCGCGAACACGCTTCCCAACATTGGCGTCGTCTGCTGCAGTTAACAGCAAGATGAGAACCTTCCACGGGAATGCACTTTAGTTTGCGTCGTGCTGCGCAGTTAGGTTTAAAACATTTCAACCGCTTTTCGTTCATGTTCGGGCGAGATGACAAAAAAATATGACGGCTTTGCGATGCTTTTCACGGACCCTTGGCGAGATATTTGCTTCGGAACTCGCATGATCAGTTTGTGGTATTGCTGACACACGATAACTCGACGAGCACTTGCTCCGATTTGGCACTCTCAGAACTCCTGGTTAAGGCTACGTGTGCACACAATCAAATTTAGTTCCGTGGTTCTTAATACTATTGTACAGTCTTGCAGTTTTTTTATCAATATCACGCGAGCACTCATTGTGAGATGGGGTGATGTGCTCAGCACTCTTTAAAGGTAACGAGATCTGCAAATGCACGAGTGCACATTCCATTGAACCGAGCGCCATGTGGTACACTGTTACCGCGCCGTGCAATGGCAATCATCCACGAGAAGCATTTAAAAGTTAGGAAAATTTTAAGTAAAGGTTGGTTAACGCTACGAAAAATGAATCTATTTTGCACAGCCGAGGCCACTTGCACTTTACAGCACAATGCTTGCATGCGCATTACTCTTGACCATTTCTACAATGTGCTCCATTGTAGGGCGCTGTTTATGTTAAGATAAAGTAAACAATAGCAGACAGTGCGTACAGCTGTGTGCTTAGTGCGCTTGTGCATCGTCGGCAGATTTCATTACACTACCATATCCAGCGCTCGTGTGATACTGTTTAGAAATGCAAGAGACCTTTACACTCCACAAGTACGTGTGCGCGAACAAGATGCGGCGAGAGCACAAAGGAATGCAAGACTGCAGGCACCCAACGGCTAGGGGCGATGACACAAACCCTCCATTGTCCACCCTGCAGGAAAAAAGAAGGAGGAGGCCAGTACCTGCAATTGTCTAAGCAAGTGATCTTGTAAGCATTGGTCAACAAGTGTTTCCCGACATGCACTTCTGATAGAAAAGCGTGCTTCAGTGCGATCTTGGGCTGTGTCGTTGCAACTGCAACAAGCATAGTAACTTCTTTAATGTGCGTCTCCAACGTCACATGTGTGACTAGCTGGAAGGGCGACGGAATGTCATCTCTCGATGAAACCAAGTGACACCAAACAACTCATGTTGTTGACCAGGCGTACGTTCATTTATTTGCTATTGAATAACTCCCAAAATATGACAGGAAATCTGTGGAAGTGACGCTCATGTGCCGGCAGTTTTCAATCAGGGGTCAAAAACGAGAGAACACAAAACACAATACTGGTTGACAAGCAAGAATAACACAGGCTGTACATTCGTGGGCCACTGTGGCAAGGTTTTCTTTTTGCATGTGATCGTTGTTGATATTGCCAACTGTGCGGCAACAGTCCAGTGTGTTATCAGCATCCTAACATGCGCTCAGGTGCCACGCACAAGCTGCCGCATGAGGAAAAAAAGGCCAGCCACTTGACTACACATTGTGGCTTTCACACATCGCTCGCAAAGGCCATTTACGGAGCAAGCTGAACACTTCACAAAAATTCAGAAATTGTCTTTGAAAAACTAGGGCAAGGCAACACTGTTTGTTGGCCTAGTTGGTACTTGCTTAATGACTTACTTTAGCCATGAAATAACAAGCGAACTTAGTTGGAAGTGTCGCTTGTCCTTGTGTGTTTCTTTACTCTGTGTGTGTTATTTGGCGGCTAAAGTGTGTCATTAGGGTGGGCCAGCAGGTATGCGTGGCCATCTCCTCAAAGGGCAGCAAGGCGAGTTAACCCCCCGAAAAAAAATACTGAAACAGAAATCTCACTTTATTCTTGTCTCCTTCCCCCAGTGCAGGGTAGCAAACCAAGCATGCACCTGATTAACTTTCTTGCCATTTCTCTCATCTCCCCCACCCCCCTTGAAAAATGGCAGCAGCAACGTAATGCATGTACCGACAGGCTAAAACTTTAAATATAGCAAGGCAAATCACCAATATTGCCATATAAGTAACCACTTATATCAAAAACTGTATGCACCAGCATTGAATTTTCGCAAATCGCGCACAAGCTGCGTTTATGTAATAACCTCGTGGTGTTAGTATGCCCCCTTCTTACTTAAATACAGCACGAGTGTTACTCGCTGCTATGGACGCAAGTGTTATTTTCAGTCTCTTCCTCTTCCCTTTCTCACTTCTCCAGTAGGGTAGCAAGCCAGGTGCAATCTGCTTAATCTCCCTGCCTTTGCTTTTCTCTCTCTTCAGTCGTAATGATTACTCGGCGATTTCGACTAGTGGATGCAGAGTTGTTAGGGCTGTTCCAAGTACAACACAATGCGGCATGCGACAAGCGCATTATTGCATAATCTAGATCCAGGCTCCTTCATTGCCAACATGGCGGCCATGTGCGTGGCACCGTGGCTAAGCTCCTAAAACCAAAATACTGAGGTAGCAAAGATGACAAATGAATGCATTCATGGCCTTTCCCGACAAAAAATGTACACACGCACAGTCGTGGAAAGCTACCAACAGTGGCCAGAAATGGGATATGAGTGCGCAAAATACAGCATTTTTTATCAAGTTTATAATACTCAAGAAAGCAGTGTAGTCAAATATGTGGCGAAAAAGATAAAATACTATGCTTTATTTGAACCCCGTCATAACTGGCATCGTTGTACACATCATATCCGAAGTGCTGGCATGGTTTGCATGCAACACTGCTGGAAATAACGCTTGGTACCTCGCACTCATAATCATTCAGCATGACTCGGAGAGCAGGAAATATCCTGCAGTAAAAGAAGTTCTGCAATGATTGCACATTTTTACTTGTTACTTAAATACTGTATGTGAACATCTCGGTGGAAACATCACAAACTGTGGCATTCAACATAAACTGAAATTTGCAGACAAAAGCATAGAAACGACCAAGTTTGCTCAAATATTCTTGTTAACTGCACAAGCTTACTATAAATTGCCAAGAAAAACCTCGATATGCAGTGCACGAGGATAAAAAAAATTATTGAATATCACAAACTAAATCTAAAACTCACTACTCTTTATGTGGATGTCAGTGCATATGCTCAAATCTAATACAGAGGTATTGCTTGAATTGTTAGCAAAATACTGCCCAGGACATTGGCCAACTTTCTTCAAATGGTGCTGTGTAAGGTGCAAGCCCAATACAAAATAAGGAGAAATGAAATTTTAAAATTTAGGCACGTTGAAAGCCCTGGTGGTAGTCTTTGTAGTTGGCCATGACTTTGCTTCACTGCCCATGCCAACAGGCAAATATTAAATGTGTGCCGTCACTTCCCCTGCACTTCGTAATGACACCGCTTGCATGAACATACACAGCCATGTGAAGGGCGCGTCCCAAAACCCACAGCCCACTAGCGACGGCACAAGTGCCAAGCTATGACGGAGTTCACATTTAAAGTGATAGTGAACTTGGTAAAGTACCATGCATACTAATACTCTACAAGATTCCTTAGAGAATCTCGTCTTCCATCAACGCTAACCACAGCTGGACACATTCTGACTGGACTTGTGGATAGGTACGGTGCAGTTCTTGTAAGAAGTGAAGGCAAAAAAAAAAGAACAATCAAGCCGTAACGTTATACTCAAGTGTACATTTCAAGAAAACAAAAATAAATGTGTGTAAAGGGAGACAAGATTCTAATACTGAGACAAAAATAGAGCTCTCGAAGGGCCGTGACGCTTGCAAGCAGATATCGACAGAGTCGCCTGATCCCTTGGAGCAGTGTAGTTTGTTCGTGCGACACCACAGCCCTGCAAACTTTGGTTCAACGTGCTTGCATATCGAACATGCCGTCTGTTGTGCAACCAAAACAGGAGGCCGCTTGCAGTATTCCAAGGCACTGCCCAATAAGTGCCCTCACGAGGCAGTTCACGAATAGCCTGCTAAAACATTCTCTAAGTGGCACTAGTCCATTAGAGCTGTACCTAATACTGTGCATGTAACCGAACAGCTAAAACTTACATCTGCTAAAGATAGAATAAAACCAACAAGTTTCCGTGTTTGCTTTGTATATTTTTTTCTATATTCAAGCCATCAAAGCCAGCAGGTAACAAAACAATACTCTAAGAGCACATCCCGCTCATAAAACTAGTGGGAGTGCCCTGCAGATTAGGAGAAGTGGTTGCAGTGATCAACATCTGCACCAAGCTTAAAATACTTGGACTGAACAAAAAGGTTGCAGTTTCCTACAAGCTCAGAAAGGGTCAGTGCAAGCATGTTTTCCTGCAAGCCACCTATTGTTCAATCTGTAGTCACCATATAGTGCACATTCTCCGCCAAACGTACTGATCAACCAACTTGAATGATTCAACACATATTTTTTTAGACAACCAGTGACCTTCAGGAAGAAAGTGCTTAAATGTTGGCCCGCTTCAGCAGCACAACAGACCGCGCAAGCGACAGTGTACAGAGCATCGCTGGCTGTATTCTACCACCCGCTCCCCGAACTGCATTTCTTGCTTGCCCTTGTCATCAAAACATGGTAGCAGCCCTGCCCGATTGCCTCTACCATTGCTGGTGGACTGCTTAAGACTTTAGCTCGAGTGGTTTTTAAAGAAATTCCACCCAAAATGCCGCAATGCAAGATGAACATGCCAATGTGCAGCAGGAAGCCTGATCATAAACTCAAGCGCATTTGACATGTCCTTGAGGCAACGACACATTTTCCAGGCGGGCACGCCACAATGAATCGTAACAGCTGCAAGCAATCGTGCATTACAACGATGAACAGTGAATGGGGCTCTATTCCTGCTGACGGGACATCTCTGGAACGGCAAGCAGCGCTCCCCTCATCGTCACCGCATCTATATCACTCGCTCCAAAATGCCCACATCATCACAATCCACCGTTTGAGGAGAGGGGCAGGGAAGAGCTCGTCAGGCCGGGCCCCTGCGGCAAAGAAGTTTCCTGAAATCCTCACTGCAGGAAGGACACATCCTCACACCAGGACTGGTTCGTCTGACGATGCCGCCGGTGTCGAGGCGGTGGACGTCGTTGGATACGGCGATGCCCTCCGCCTGGCCCTTCGCCTCTCGCGGAGTGTCGCCCTGATTTGGTCCAGCTTTCCCCGCAGCACCCGGTGCTCTTCCTGGTGCAGACTTGTCGCGTCGCGGAGACACGGCGACGTCGGCGGAGTTGCGTCCCCACCCATCACTTCACTGCCCGAAGCTGAAGAGGACGAAGGGTGTTGGGCGCCGGCGGCCACACCTCCTAGCGTGCCCCCGTTATCACTGGCAGGTGCGGAAGGAGCCGTGGGTGACCGTGCCGACGCACTCGTTGGAGTGAGAGGACCGCGCCAGCCCTGGCTGGCACCAAGAAGGTCCCGGAGAATGTGCAGGATGGTGGCAACGTGGCGACGAGGTCGACCCTCGCCATCCTGCAGTTCAGGTCCCAGGGTGCCCGAGAAACTGCCAGAGTAGACGCCCTGACCCAAGTGGCGCAGTTGATCAATGACTGCTCCGCTACTGGGTGCCTGTTCATACAAAGTACAGAAGCACCGGGTTACGACTAGTCCGAAGCAGCCGCCAGGCGCGTATACCGCAAATAACATTCGGTTAGGTCGAGTCAAGAACACAAATACCTCGGTTTATTACTTAGATTGTACTCCCACGTTATCTTAGATTGTACTTAGAATCTTAGATTGTACTCCCACGTTAACAATCATTACATCAACCGCCTTTAAAAAGCTCTTCTTCCTCAGAAGACACCTCCGTATTGCGCCACCCGACATCAAGCCTTTAGCATAGAAAGCTTTTATCCGATCAGTTCTTGAGTATGCTAGCATTGCATGGTTCCCATACACTAAACATACATTGATGAACTCGAACGGATCCGAAGAAAAGCCATCAGATTTGTATTTAAGAAATATAAAACTTCAGGCTCGCCGACTGAATTACTGAAAAATGCAGGCCTTCTTAGCCTTGAAAATAGATCCAAACTAACTAGACTAAAATTCATGCATCACAACCAGGTAAACATTGACACCACTACATATATTTCAGTAACCTCATGTAGACCGACACGCAACACACACTCCATGACACTAACTGAATATACACACCATTCTAAGTGCTTTAAATACTCTTACTTCCCAAGAGCCTTAAGAGACTGGATTGAACTAGACCCATCAATTTCTAACACTCATTCACAAGAGAGCTTTACTAGGGCCATCGAGGTAGCTTTACCAACACTGAATGGGTTGAGTTAAGTTATTACTTCAATTATTAGGAACATAACTATCTTTACGTACAGTTTTCTTTTTTGTTACTCCTATGTTTTAGAGGAATGATGTTTATATTGTACAGCTTGTAGTTAACTTATGTCTGCATTTATGTATTTTAGTGCATTGTTGTACAACTTAGTGTAATTTGTTATGTATTCTGCTGTAACCACCCCCCTTTCCTGCCTTGATCTTGTTTGAGATTGGCAGTATTTCTAAATGAATGAATGATGAATGAAATGGCACTGTCTAGAGATCAATTCAACAGAAGTGCACCAGGATTACATCAGGGGGATGAGATACTGGCGATGTTGAGGAACACTAGAAACCATGAGCAAGCCATGAGTGATCTGCAGCACTACCAACCCTGGTGGATGCCTCACACTTAAACAGAGCATGCATGGGATGAGAAAAACATCAGCCCATCAGCACTGTAGGAAATGCACCAAGCATCTTAACACTTGCCGACAAGACATTCGTACAGGTGTTCTGTCCCACCTTATGAGGCATGCACCTGTGGCATAATGGCTAGAGCGCATGAGCTATAGTAATGGTATTGCGAAGCTTAGATCAACCCATGTGCGTTTGGTTATCTTAGCACTAACACCACCTCACCGTCACTACAGTCGAACCCCGCTACAACGAAACTGACGGGGTGCGGGAAAAATTTCGTTGAAGCGAAAATTTCGTTGTAGTGAAATAAAAAAAATTATAGCTGATCCGAGCTAGCCAAACAAACTAACTGTTCCCAAAACTCCGAAAGTGTTGGACGTTTCCTATTCTTTCCCAGGAGCGTCACAATGCGATTCTCACCCTTGAGCTACGACACCATGGTGGAAAGCACGCTGAAACAATGGCCACAATGGCTTTCATGAATGAACCTAACAGTTGCATTAACATGTTAACACCAGCAGCTGTCCGCCATCAAAGTGTATCCGACAACACTGAGATGGAGGCGGGGTTCGTGCAGCGGTGACTTTTGCCTTGATTTATGTTATTCTTATCATCGATCACTCGCGGCTGGCTGATTTTGCTGATAATGTGACCAAACAGCCACTCCAATTAGTTACCGCACTGGCCAAATGCAAACAGAACGACAAGCATCGGCATCGTTTCGTGATTGCACCCAGCAGCTGCGTGACGAAAACCATGAACTGGGAAACTAAGCTTCAGCTTCAGACTGCCTGCAGCTCAAAAGCAAGCCAGTGGCAAAAGCAGGGCAGTCTCATTGCCATCGCTATCAAGCAATGGTGGCACCCATGCTTGGTAAAAAGTGGTGGTTTCCGGTGGTGCCAACTATGTCGATATATTTTCATGTTCTGAAAATGCATCAAAATGTTAAGGATTGTGTTTACTGCACAGCATTAAATATCTGAGCCCGGAATTGCACCCTCAAATTTCATTGAAGCGGGATGGCAGAAGAAAAAGTGCTCGTTATGGCGAGAATATCTATGAATTCACTCTAATGGACTGCTGACGGAGAATCGAGAATTTTTCGTTGAAGCGGCGTTCATAGCAGCGGGGTTCGACTATACTACTTCCCCTTTTACTGCCCTTTTCGTCCAGCAACCACTTGCAGCTACGCATGAACCGCTGCCTTCAGATCATGCCAATCAACAACCTTTTCACGGTAACAATCATTTTTCTGACCCTCAACTCCACACTGGGTACTGATAATAGCATATAGGGAAGAAAAGGCAGTCATTGGCTTCTGACCTCGTTAGCTAATATGAGAGAAAGACCATTGTCTTACTGTCAGCCAGTTATATCTCTTTATAAGAAAGATGCACTGGGAACCAGCTCTCGTTCCCAATATAAGGCATCTCTAATAAGCAGGGTACCACGTTCTCACGTTCTGACAAACCCCTACTTCGATGTAGGCACACCGGTGTCTATTACACCCGACTGCCTGTTATATCAGTAACTCCTGTAAAGGGATTCCACCGTTGTATACAGGCGAAAGTTCAGCAAGTTCTTGTAGAAAGTCTGTATATGTTAGAAGTTCTTCAAAACGAGATTGGCTTCCGTAAGATGGCTGCAAGACTCTAGCTCTCCTTGCCCTGCTGTCAGTGTCCACTGTTGCTCTCAATCCCTTGACTGCTTCTCTCACTGGTTGAAGCAAACAGCGTAGCGTCAAATGAGGCTTGCTAGCAATTGTCAGAGACAAAGGTTTGTTATAGCAGGCACGAAACTGCTCCTGGTGGCCCTACTTAATGTGCTAAGTAGATGCTGAATGCATGTATCCTCGACATGTCTGATGGGATAAGCAACAGCTCAGTCGCAGACAGTTTGTCGCCTGCTGCGTACAGACTGGTGCCTTTCCAGCTAAGATTACCTTGTCGAGCAGCTACCAGAACTACAGTATCTCTTCATGAGTTTTCAACTAGACAATGTTTCCAAATAGCTTGTGGGTCAACGTCATTTTTTTAATTGAGAACTTGCTTCTTTGAATTGCTTCCCTTCAATACTGTTACCATACCCAGTTCGCACTGCAGTAAGCATGAAGAGCATAATAGTGCTGAAGCAGCACGAACTTGTGCACTTCTTGAGAAGAAAAAAAAAATATACACACCTGCGCACTGTGTAGTTGCAACTTGTACAGAACAAGACTTAATACATGTAGAACAAAGATGCCATGTCACTACTATCAGAAATCCTACAGTTCACTGTGCGAGCAGAGAATGCTATGATGAAACAGTAACTCGGCACATAAATATTCTTCAGTGGAGTTCACTGACCACCATCTCTCACGGTTAAAAAAAACAGGGAAGCAGCACGCACCGCCTCGGGAGGAGGTGCCACGGCGGCAGGGGGGGCGGGACAGTTGGGCGAAGTGGGCGTGGCCGGCGGTGTCTCAACTGGCGGGCACAGCTGCAGCTGAACAAACATGACGTGGTCGCCCAGTCGCATGGTCAGATGCAGCGGCGCACGGCCACACAGGAAGTTCTCCACCTGCACAAGGCAAATAAGGAGAGCTAATGCACAACTGATAACAAATGCGATTTTCACTTGAATAAACATTTTCCGACTGGTTTTTCGGCCACCATAAACCATGCTATTAGGACTTTCAAACAAATTCCCAGTACTAGTGTCTGTATCAGGGGCAGACATATTGCTGCTCTCTAAGTGCGCTGGAGTTCAGACGACAATAAGGTCACGCGGCTCATGATGATGTACAGATGAGAAAGCTGTACTATGGAAGATGACAATGTGATTCAGTCCGTTACATACAGATTAATAATGTAGCAGGACATATAAAACCACCAGAGTGCAGCTCAAATAAAAGTGCTCATTATCTGAACCAAAACGCTGTCACCTCCTTTATATCGTTGTTGACCTACACCCTCGTCTGCTGCGCCATCACTGTTGCAGCTTGGTGCAATACTCACGAAGAAAAATATGACCGTCTTTTTTTATAGATAATGAAAGGCACGAGCTCTTGCTCATGGTAAATAGCAATGTCAAGACACCACAAGCCTGGCAAACTAAAGGCAATGTCGACTCTGAAGTAAGTGTTGGAGGAAAAATGATGCCGATGTGACACTAACTGTACTTTAGCCCTAAATTGTTGTATTTAAATTTGTGAATCAGCAAGTTGCAAAAAGAATCCATTGCAGTGCCATCTGTACGTGCATACAGGTAGCAGCCAACACCTACAATTGTGCATGAGCAATCCCATTGAGTGCTGTTTGAAATGCATACCACCTGAATCCCTCAAAATGTTCACATCAAAATGAAACGTCTGTCTCACTTCTTTTCACTTGTACGCGCATGTGCTTGCACATTCTTCTTCATTTGTTTTCATCCACAATGGCGGCTTAGCCCGGAGTTGCTAGAGTAGTTTTTCTCTATTTACAGCATTGCTGGTATTTATGCAACTCGTCTAAACTGTGCACACATGCTGCGATATGGTTGCAGATTAAAAATTAAGTATTCCCACTTCGTTCTCACGGTAGTTACTTGACAAAAAACTCAACAGTACATCATCAAAAGTAGCAAATTGAGACCATATATAGAAACCATAAAGACAGTAATGAAGGGCGAATGGGACTGCTTTGTTGGACTTCGGAGTCTTACGTTTAGAAGCGCCATGAAGTACTTCATGTACCCAAAGGTAAGCACTTCACATACCCATAAGTACATGAAGTGCTTACGGTGTATACTCTCACAATACCAACACTGCCTGAATTAGCTAAATGTTGGCTGTCCGCTCTTACAGTGTGATAAGGATGTCTCGAGCTCTTTCCCTTGCACGTTTTGCGACAGACACCAACAGGTCGATGCCTATCAACCCACTCTGCTTTCTATCCTAATGAGGTTCCCACAAACTCCCACACTTTTAAAGAAATCATGCTACAGTGTGTAGTTTGCCTAGTTTATATAGCATGCGATACAGTCTGTGCTGAATTTTAGATCACTAGCTATTTTTGCTCAAATGAAAGCTGGGAGAACATTCCTTCCTGCAGTGGCCTGGAAACACCTGAAAGCCCAGTTACTCACAGAAGCTTTCTGCATTAAAATGAAGCGCGACACTGAACTTACTCTGTATGCGGAGTTTCAACACAGCGAGTCGGTGGCTGCTCACACCCCCTAAAAATTTCCCACGATCTTGCTTAAAATTCAAGACCCTAAAAGTGCCACACGCAAAAGCGCACCACACTACCAATACTCAGTTGCAAATGAATAGTCAAGCAATTCAACGCACTGAAAACTGTTTCCAAGCAATGAGGCAATTATATGTGAAGAATGCACATAACTGAACACAACTCACCTGAGCATCGGTCAATGATTCCAGTGCTTGCATGACACTCTGTTCGGGCTTAATGGCCTGTCGAAAAGAGAGATGATCAGTGCCGAAATAAGGGCATTTAGAAGACAGTGTTACAGCATTACTAAAGAACACTGAAAATATTCTTTACTTGCAGACAATGTTCTGTGCATAGGTCGCTGGATTAAACGATCAAACAGATGTGAAAGCATTTGCTGTTACTATTTCCTAAACAAGATAGTGAATCAATGTAGCTCTTTATTAGGGAGCTTAAACGAGCACTGATACAAAGTTGCAAAAGTGAGATAACTTGCAAAAAAGAAGAGTGTACTTTATACACATCAGCACACGCCCACTCAACAGAATGTCAGTGGTAATATAGCCTAAAGCATATTTACCTTAAGATTTATGTCAACATCCCTATTTCAGCTTGAACCTTGCTGCAGAAATTTAACATACGCTTTACAGTGTGTGGCGCACAACTGAGCACCTCATAAAATAAACATCAATTTGCTTTTATTGTAAACAACCACCTATCGCGAGTTTCTGTTGGCTACCATGCTCCTCAGATGTGCTACGCATTTGTCGACGTAATGTGCGCATGATGCTGCATGCACTATGTGTGCCGCTATTCTGTGTGCTTATACAATGAGATACTCAGGTTTGCAAGTTAACCACTGTAGTTCTGCTTTTGGTGGTCGCTCCACACATTATATATGATGATTAGGCAGCCATTAACTGCTTACCCCAACAGGAAAAATGAAATACAAAATTTTTGTGTCAGTACTCCTTTAAGGTGTTGCATCTCCTGGTTAGGCAGATGCTGCATCAATATACCAAGTTGTAGCGATGGCATTAAACTGAACACTGCCAATACTATGAATTATAAACAAGTCTTTATCAATAAATATTTGTTCTGCACTTAAGTGCCAGAAAGACTAGATAACAGTTGGGTTGGTTCGGTTTCTGGGGTTTGTTTCCCCAAAGCGACTCGGACTGAGAGATACCGTGGTAAAGGGGTCCAAGATAGCTTTGACCACCTGTGTTTCTATGATGTGCCTTGAAGTCACACAGAACACGGGCATCCACCATTTCATCTCCATGAAAATGTGACCACTTAGGCTGGGATTGAATCGGCGACACTTAAGTCAACAGCTAAGCACCATAACCAGTGGATTGCTGCAGCAGATTAGTCAAGTTAACTACAGCAATGACCATAGTCACTAGTCTTTAAACTCCATCAATGACCATACTCACTAGTCTTTGAACTCCATGATGATATTCGTGCACTTATGTAGATAAGTAATCAGCAAATAAGTAGTGCTAATGTATATTTGAGACTAACACAATTAGCTTTACATGTGGAATTCAATGCACTTGGCTTTTTCATTATTTTTCGTATTAAACAGAAGTTAACAATACTGAAGAGTTTTCAGATACAGCAAGCATCTCTGGCACGAAACTACAACTTGAGCACAATGACAGACCTGACGAGAAATGTACAGCTGTAACAAATTTACAAAATGACGTGAAAGAAAGAGTACGATGATACAGCAATGGACATCTAATGCAGCGCACAGCACATTAGTGCCTGGTTGCAATTAACTCACCTGTAGACCAGTTTCCACGCTAGGCAGCAGTGTAAGGCGTTCTCCATCGCGCACATTATTGGAGTCCAGGGTGCCCTCTTTTAGTTGCCTGCATAGCAGACGAGACAAAAAAACAAAACATTAAATAACCTCGCTGAAGTGGCGACAATCAGCGGAAAAAATACTCCCAAGTTCGAAATGCAACTGTTTCACATTTGGAGAGAATAATTTGAAAATAATCAGAGTACGGCAGTATATAAACAAATAAGTCCATCTGTCGTAGTAACAGAAATGCCAGATGCAAAAGCGGTTGCATACCACACTTTCAAGCATTCATCAGAATTCACCTGTCAGCCTTGATTGCAGCACCACTGTAAGAATAAATGCTACCATTACCTTTTATTAATTAGTGTGCCGAATGTCACATCGCAACACAGAGATGAGGCGATGTATTGTCCGGAAGTCTAGACGAATACCTGATGCCAGTACATGAGCATTCTGGCAATCTATGAACACAGTTAAAACTAGTGATCTCGCACTGTACAGGCCAATACTATCATTTGCAGTTGAATGTGGACAAAAAATATCAGTACAACAGTATTTAAGCACTGCCCTCTCTCTTATAGCCACCATGCTAGTGTTTTGGAATATAGTTGCCACAGCTGGGACATTCGGTAGCAAAGTGTGGCAGCCACTTTACCGCAACAGAGTAATTATGGTTTAAATTAAAATGCCGGAAACTGCTTAATGTAAAGCAGCGATGTACAGTGGCTACAATGTGCCAACTTGCTGGCTGTTGTACCCCATCATGGCTAGCAGCACACAATTGCCAATATGCCCAGATGAACCCACTAGATGACACAATAGATGTCCACCTAGTCATAACACAATACAGAAGAAAATTGAGCAGTCTGCAATTTTTTTTGTGTGTGTGTTAACAGTTTACTGAGCAAAAGAACATATATCGTATCCATCCACTGCCCTGCTGTATGCCTTGTAAGGGGGGCCCGAATCTCCGTCAAGTGAACGATGTTGCACATTTAGTTTGGGCCTCCTCCATTTCTTTTGGGGTTTATGGCAAGAAAAATGAAACAAACAATGAATTTAATTTAATTGAAAAAGTAAGCAGTGACACAGGCACAATATTGTTTGTTTGTCCCTGGATTCTTTTGGGGGTCAAAATGAATTGCTGTAGATTATCGACACATTCTTGTAAAATGAAAGTTTGCTTTCACGTTTACAATATATGAAGTGTTCTTTATTGCCGGGGTTAGAGTTTGAAAGAGACTGCAAGTTACATACATTCGGTGGTCAAATGGCACCTACAGATCGCTGGGGACGGGGAGGGATGCAGTGACGCTAACTATAGGGTCCAGCTTTAACTCTAAAAGTAGAGGTCCTTGCACTCATCCTCCCACATGTGCATTTTTGCGGAAGCTCGCGGATGGCCCGCGTCCTGTCTGGGGCGGTGGTAGATGCCAGTGTTTGCTTTAGCCAGGACGCGCTTGTTTCCGCCAACCAGAGTTCATTCCTCGCACCCCCGCCTTCCCTTCAACGCCCACCACTCCCTTGATCATCAAGCAGTTCCTGCGCCCAAAAGTGAGCCGGGGTTAGATAGACGGCGCCCCAAACTTCCCCTCCTACCCACTCCCCACAAAGACGTCAAGTGGAGTGCTCGAGCGCCCTCTGACATATCTTGATAGACGTCCGCGGGGAAGGGAAAAAAAGAGCAATAAAAGTTTCCTAACACCCACATCACGGCCGCTCAGGTGAACTATACGTGAGAAGTAAAGAAGGGAGGGTAACACCTAGAAATGCAATGCACGAGGACGCAGCTCGCAGGGGGAGAGGGAAACGCGATCGCCAGCGGCTGCCGGGTAGAGCGAACTGGCACGAGGAACCCGGGCACGAACCTTGGCCATCGATCCGCCCCGGCGTGACGTCAACGGTGACGTCAATGGTCGCAGCGGCGCGCCGCGGCCGAAGAGGGCAGACGGGTCAGGGCTGCTGGCGCGATGCAGGCGCAAATAGGCGCGCGCTCTTTCTTTTCTACCACTCGTCGGCACTGCACGCAACCGCCACAGCAGAGAAGATAAAAAAAAGAAGAGTGGGATGGAAACGAAGGCGGATTTGTCGCCGAACTCAGCGGCGCGTGGTAAGGTCAGGTGGCCGCAGTGCCGACAAGTTAAAGAAGCACTGGCGATCGACTGCGTCGCTTGACGTCATTCGGGGAAGAGGAGGTACGCGGGGGGCTCAGGAATCGAGTCGGGGCGGCGGAACAGCACGTGTAGCCACGTGTACTGAATGTTTATGCCATAATTAACACGCACATAAGCAAACAAATCTTTGCCGCTTCTGAGTTTCCACCTGCACTGGTTGATGCAGTCGCACACAATTGTAAACATTAAGTTACCACTGAAAACAAAACTTCTGCGTCCATTTTCGGCAGCAGCTCGTTTCAAAGAGAGTCCGGCATTCGTTTTGCAGAGTGTGCAGGAGGCTGTCGCATTCTCACATTACAGGAAGCGTAACATAATAGTTGTTTTTTTTTTCCTTTTTTGAGATGCGTCGGGCTAGTTGATAGCTCATCTTCAGTAAGTTTCCTTGTAGCACACGTAAACAGAAATAAATAAATGTCTGACTATGTGTGCCTTCATTTCTTTGTTAATTGTTTACGAGCGCTACAAGGAAACTGACTGAAAATTTCATTAGCGCACAGCAGGACAGAGACAGACTCTCTCTCTCTCTTTCACGCGCGCCTCTTAAATTTCAAATCCCCACAAACCTGGAGAAAAAGAACACGCGCGACTCCAAAATGGCCGCCCGTCCAAGAGACACCGCACCGCGAGCACTTGTGGTATAAGCAGGTACTCCCGACCCTCCCATCCCCCTCAACCCTCTTACAGTTTGGCCGAGAAATGAGGACCTTACCCCGGTCGAGAGAAAGCGGCGAAGGGGTCGGGCAGGAAGGAATCGATGCCGACTACGAGTGGGCGGCCATGGGGTGGGGGGCGCATTGACGTCATTCGGCAGCAGCCGCCCCCCCCCCCCCCCCCCGCACAAGAACGCGCCGGTGTCCGCCCACGCGCCACCGGGGGCCTACAAAACAGCAGCAGCTTCACGTCGCGCGATGAAGCGGGCCGATCACAAAAACAGGCAACAGATTCAAACATTGGCAGCGTTGCTGGGGCAGGTGAGGGCACCCGTGCGCGCAGAAATGGTGTTGTAAACTGAAATACGCCAACGTTAGAGGTATAGAATTAATCGTGATGCCGGAAATACGTACTGCGTAACGTGGCTACGGTGGCCTGCAACTAAGAGTAACTGAATTTTCCTACATACAAAATACAAACTGAAGTTCACATGTACTATCAAAGAATGCTATCCAGGCGTGGTGCCAGAAGGGGGGTTGGGGAAGGCACACAGGGGAGTCCCCCCCCCCCCCCCCCCACTTGCACCGTCAAAGCACAACACAACTGCGTCGAGGGAGCATTGCCTCCTTCCCTTTTCGTACGATCCCCCGGTTACAACGATCGCTATTGAGTGGAACTGCGCGATGTGTAGTGCATTTGGATTCTACACTTTCCCGGATAGTACGTTTCTTCCCACATATATATTTTTTTTCTTGAAAGCGCATAAACGAAGTTCCACTGTATACCACGCACAGTAGACCTCCTCCACCCCCCTAATGGGACTCATCGCACGTCTGTCAACGTAGCGAACGTGACAGTAGGCGCGCACGTGACAATCGACCCACGTGCTTTACGAACACCAACTATATAAACATTCACAGTTTGACAAAAAAAAAAAAAACCGACGGTGAATGTCAGTACTCACGTGAGTCCCGTCCCGTAAGTGCCGCAGCTTCTATAGCGTTCCATAAGCAAATTACGCAGAGAAGTGGTTCGACAGTGGAGCGAAGCGATTATGAAAGGGGTCGCGCTATTCGGGAGAATTTTTATGGTGTGCATTTACTAACACGAGTTCACGATTTGTGTCGTATTTTCCCTTTGACTGCACGTACATATGTCCCATTAACTAACTGATTAGCCGATTGATTGACTGAGTCGCACACGAAGACTGGTCAGGTTATCAGATATTGTCCACCGAAAGTCAAGCAGACTTGACTTTCGGTGATGCTTTGATGCTTTTTTTCGTATTTTCGCCAAAAAGACAAAGCAATGAATGCGATGGCAATATATTCGAATGTTTTACGAAGCAAGGCTATCATTTTTAGGAGCAGTATTAATTGTAGTAAACATTCGCCTGATAAGTAACCAAGTTTTTTGCGGCGCCGCCACAGCATATGACCGCAACAAGGCCCGTGTGTAGTGACGACGTTGATATACGAAGTAAGGCTGGCAGTCAAGTCATTAAGATCCCATCTCACGTAAATCTACAAAACGCTGGTGTAAGAGAACACGACCGCTACAGGTACACTTTTGGCACCGTTTTTTCGTGTTCATCGATCGAGATAGCAGCCCGTAGAAGCTCCCGCCTGCTGCGGGGGCACATGGCACGCGCTGACCGTTGCCGTGATAGCGCGGCAACCATAAGCTCCCCCCCCCCCCGCCTGTGGATAGATAGATTATACATACATATATATATATATATATATATATGTATATATATATATATATATATATACACACACGTGAACGACGGTGGTGGCGACGGCAAAAACGAGCGGAGACTGTCCATATAATTGCTATCGCAGTAAAAAGCACAAAAGCGTGACAAATGTCACGGTGGCTTCCAAAAAAAAAAAAAGGAACGAGGAAAGAAAAGTAAACTCGCCCGTAAATGTTCAAGCGAACGAGACGATTGCGCATGAACCTGGAGTCTCGCGTTTAAAACTCGCGCGTTTGTTCCTGCGTGCTTGCGTCCCATCGCAATGACCTTCAACAGCGTACGTACCGCGACAAGAATGCGATACCTCGCAAGTACGCAACACGTACGCAAGCGCTTCAATATTTGGTAAAGCTAGATTGGCAAAGCTAGATTATTAATTCTGACGTCATTACGATGCCCGAATACGCCATGAGCGAGAGAGAGGAATAGATGAAAAGGATTGATATGGGGGGTTTAACGTCACAATACCACCATATGATTATGAAAGGCGCCGTAGTAGACGGCTCCAAAAATTTCGACCACCTGGGGTTCTTTAACGTGCACCCAAATCTGGGCACACGGGCCTACAACATTTCCGCCTCCATCGGAAATGCAGCCGCCGCAGCCGGTATTCGATCCCGCGACCAGCGGGTCAGCAGCCGAGTACCTTAGCCACTAGACCACCGCAGCGGGGCTAGATGAAAAGGAAAAGGTGGGGAAGTTAGCCTGGTACCAGTAACCGGTGCGCTACCCTGCACAGGGACTGGCAAATAGGCGTTGGAAAGAAGACATCAGATTAGTATTATTATTATTATTATTATTATTATTATTATTATTATTATTATTATTATTATTATTACGTCTTAAAATCACGATAAGACATAGACGCCATAGTGGAGGTGTACTGAAATTTCGACTATCTGGTGTTGAAGAAAACGGCTATTTGGGCTAGTTGGTTGGAATTCATGATAATAAGGGCTGCAGCGCTCTTTGACGTGCACCGATATCGTACAGTACGCGGGCCTCTACCATCACGCCTCCGTCGAAATGCGACCGCCACGTACAGCCGGTGTCGAACCCGCGACCATTCTGGTCAGCAGCCGGGCACCCACTGTTCCACCACGGCAAACTAAGAGGGCATGAGAGAGAGAGAGGTAAAATCATTTTTAAAGAAGCGCGCAAGCAGGAACTTTCCAATGAAAGCCGTTCTGCAAAACTCTTTCAAATGTTAAAGCACTAAACCGCATGAGCGTACTGTTGCGCCTGGGAGTCCCGTGTTGGCGTCGCGCTTTCATAACAGTAGCGAGAGAGAGAGAGAACTCTTTATAGAAATGCAGAAAATTTAGCCGGCATATAAAATTCGCTGACTTGCTATACTCTGCGTGGGGAAGGGGATTGAAGATTAAAAGTACGAATAGAAAGAGAGAGAGAGAAGAAAAAAATGACTAATTGTAAATATAGATGATACGGATGGATGGATGAAAAACTTTTATTGGGGTCCTGAAGGATTCCACCCCCGTTTTATAGGGGTAGGATGGCGGGCCGCTCCCACGTTGGGACGGGGAGGCCCAGCTTCACCGCCGCATCGTGGGAGCCTTGTGGACAGCCTTGAGTTGTTGTAAGAGAACCGGACTCGTGAGCATTAATAGAATAAAAGAAAAGAAAGGAAAAACGCCACCTTTTTGACCATTGAATGAGGGCGTGCGTTAACAGTTTTTCTGCAGTGTCAAGCTACAGCTTGTCTAGCTGACCGATGCTGTCCAAATACGCAAACCCAAGTTTCATAGCACACCTATGTAAAGTGGGGCGGGCTAAAGGTCCCAATACACAGTCAAGGGAGAAAGTTCCGTGTGTATGTGTTTGTGTGACATTATTTAGAGTATCATTTTTTTTTTTCGTGGGAAATATCTGGCGTTCCATAGGCACTGACGCATGACGCCCGCACATACACAAAAAAAAGGCCCAAAACGAAAACACTGTCAGTCGAGCCGAGCCAAGCACTTGCGAAAGTCGTTCACGTGTATGCCCACGGCGGTGACTCACCGTCCGACCCCGCGGACAGGTCCAAATGTCAAGAGCGGTCGAAATATGTAGGGAACGCGGCCTTCGCCGACAACGAGAGAAACAGAAAATTCCATGGCGTGGCATCGAGAAATTAGTCTTTTTTTTATTTCTTTCTAAAATATAGGAAACACAGGACGCGGAGAATAAAAATCTTATGACAGTAAGGCTTCTATCGTTTTCGTGCACAAACTCGACGTAGAGACGGAAATACTCCACCGTAGTTAAAATGATGATGCTACTAACAGAAAATAACTCGATAATTACCTTCACCATGTCGCCTGCATCAGAGTGCGAGCAACCAGGCTGAGGTCAACCACGCGACTTTTGGAGGGGAGCATGCCTCTTCATAGGTCGGCGAACACACTCACTCAGACTCAAATCGGGCCATGAATTCATGAGTGAGTCTTGGTAAGGAATATTTTAGCGAGTTTGAGTCGAGTAAGTCCGGTTGAAGAAAATTTTAGCGAGTGCGACTATACGACTCAAGAAATTTTTCGGTAAGTGAGTCCGAGCGAGTTTCACTCGTGTTTACCGACTTACGGTCCAGTTTACTCATCTTCGGCGTAAGCGTTACCTGAACTCTTGTTTATACTCACGTCGACTGACGAAAATTCCAATACAGTATCGTTCATACAACAGTTCAATGTTTATTAATTAGAGGGGTGAATCCAGTGCCTTGTACTCCCCCTCCACCAATTCTTTCGGGAGCTTCTTGATAAAGACATCCTGTGTTGTCATGTCTCTCAATAAAAAAAAGTGCAAGCTGGTTCGCAACTACTCGTAACTCGCATTCGAGGGTACTGTATCAAAAGGCGCCAAGAAAAACACCGATTACGTGAGCTATTGGTGTTAAAGAGCACTGATTCCATGTTCTACAAAGATTAATCTTGACTTATGGACTCATTAGTCAATTCACTCGTACTCACTCAAACTCGAATCGAGCTGTGAGTCTGAGTAAGTCCGCATGAATAATTTTTCGGTTTGAGTCCGAATGAGTCCGGTTGAAGAAATTTTTCCGTGAACGTGAGTCCGAGTGAGTCCGCGGCTCAGGGAACGTTCGACGAGTCTGCATCCGAGTGTGTCCTATAAACGCAAAATATATTTCACGAGTGAGCTCCACAAATCTTGCCTACCGATATGTTTTTTCGCCTCCTATGTGCCTTTCGATGTGCCGATACGCCGACCGATGTGCCTATTTCGCCTCCATCTCAATGCAACCGACGCCGCCGGGGTCGCACCCGCGACATTTGCAAGTCAGCACTGCCAATCATTGTACCACCGATCGAGTTGAAGCGCGGGTCTTTCCATTCTACCGACCGCTACAGAAAACGGCATCCTCTATGACGTCACAGCGCAAGTTGCAGTAACTGCAAGTGGAATTGTACACGTCACACAGCGCATGCGCGCGCAACCTTCAAGCAAATCACGATTTTTTTTTTTTTTTTGCAGTCTTACCCCCGTATTCACAAACGCTCCTCGACTCGACTTCCACCCTTCACTCGACGGAGTTGAGCAGTGCGCCACCACTCGGCTGAAAATGACGCTGCGCTGCTCGAGAATAGCAGCAGGTTATTCCTGATATGCAGTGACTTGCCGTTCTTACAGATGGCGCTTCCATCGGCTTTCTGGGAGCGCCGTCTCTAGGCACGGCAAGTCACTGCATATCAGCAATAATCTGCTGCGATTCTTCAGCAGCGCAGCGTCATTTTCAGCCGAGCGGTGGCGCAGTGCTCAACTCCTGTCGAGTGAAGGGTGGAAGTCGAGTCGAGGAGCGTTTGTGAATACGGGGGTAAGTCTATAAGCAACCGGCCTTTATTCCGTCACCGTCAGGTTCGCCGGAGGGGCCACTGTAAACAAGACGTCGGTTTCATGACGTAACACACCTGTGCGCGCGTGACGCAACCGCCGCGGCCTTGCCAATTAGGGGGACGCGACCACGGTGACGTCAAACGGCCTCCGAGACACCTGCAACCCTCTGCCCACGTCGCTTCTTTTTCGGTAGCAAATTATGATCGACTGTCAACAGACGCACCCGCCTTACGTAATTTCGCTCCGGAATGCTCCGTACCCGCGTGAAAAAAATATATATATATACTAAGACTGCGTATGCACTCAGTGTAGGTCACAAGCTTGCAAATTATAATCTACCCACGTATAGTGAACGTAATCAATTCCTAAAGCAATCTCACCGAGTCTACATAAAAGGTTTGCTAGATATGACATTTTTTATTTATTCATTCATTTAAAAAGCATTATGAAAGGGAAACAACGTTAAAGAGTACTTACACGCAGCAAAATCGGATCATCGCGGTAAATTATCGTAGAAAATGATACAGTGTGATCAAGACTTTTTTTTTTCGTTTTCGGCGATTCATACAACTGCAGGCTGTTTGCTTCAGTTTTACGAAACACTTTAAAGGTCATATTTTATGAACAATTGAACGCAAAGCACTTGCTTTTTTTTTTTCGCACCTGCGTTCTTAAAGCTGCAGCGCCACCTTGCAGCGGTCATTGTGTACAGATGCGTCGGTGAAAACGTGAAGGTGACCGTCAAAACTTTCAGACAGGTGCGGCCAATTGAAATAGTGCCGAAACAGCCTGCTCAGACTTCTCGAGTATTAAATAACGCATTTACGGCTTGCAAGAACATTCAGCGATTTGCCCTCCATTTCATCGCATTCGGTAACATCCGCAAGAGTGAAAAATGCGGACGCCTTCGTCGCTCTTATGGCCCTTGTAACGAACATTAAACATTCCCGCATAATATATATATATATATATATATATATATATATATATATATATATATATATATATATATATATATATATATATATATATATATATATATCAAGAAACGAGCAAGCTGTCACGTGCCGATCCCGTGTGCATAATGACGTCGACGCCATGACCCATTTTTTCAAGAAAACGACACTGATATTGGCTACGGAAAAACTATCAAAGAAAACTACGTTAAGAACTCTCCGGATCCTGAGACGCTCTGCCAGCGCATTATCCTTTTCGTCCGGTCGCCGAGGTGTCTATAGGACGCTTCAGTTAAGCTCGAAAGAAAGTGTCGAATACATCGCGTCATCACTCTTCCTTTTTGTCCCCTTGAAGTCACATTTTTGACGACCCCGAACGGGGGGCGCTAAGAACGGACACGATCGGTCCATTCTTGAGCTCACAATTGCGCAGCAGAAGTCTCGGAAAAGCCCTGCTCTTCGTTGCTCAATCGGTGCTCAAAAGAAATTTCTATACATGCGCAGCCACCGAATTGCGCTAACCCATCTCGAAACGGGGCACGGGCTTTCGAAATATATACACGCGAAGGCAGCGGCGTGCAAAGATTTCGGAAGCCCAACGAACGATGCGCCGCCGTCGGGGCCAACTGGCGGAGGAGGAGCTCGGGCGGGGGTCGCGTGCACACAACAATGAGCGGCCGGGCTCCGAAAAGGTCATCGGACCAAATAAGTTCTCGCCCGCTCGCACAAGCAGGACGCCGCCAATGGTCCTCCATATCTCCTATTTTCATTTCGCCAGCCAGCGATACAAGGACCCTGCGCTGGTCTCCCCGAAAAGGCCAGAGTGCAACGGCGGCTACTGCACGTTTCGCTCCGCGCGTCGAGTAGAGGGCGCACGCAGCCAGCCCTCGCCACAAAACGCGGGGAGGACGTCGAAACAGGAACGCTGAAAAGATGTGGAAACGAAAAAGGCGAAAAAAAAAACACGATAAAACACGCTGCTACTGAAGGCGTGTTGCGCGACCTTTCACGGTGCAATCCCTCCGCCCCTTTCCCTTATTCCGATTCCCTTCCCTCACCCAGAGGTCGCGAGACCGTTTGACGGTCGGTCGCCCGCGCGTATCTATCTGCAGGTCTACAGAAGGGAAAGAGAAGCAAAGCTGCAGGGTGGGCGCGGGACAATGGAGAGCGACTTCAGCGTGGCGCCATAGCAAGGGTTGCAGACGATGACGTCAAACGTGCCATTTCACTCCAGAACCACATTCAGAAGTACCGAATAAGCACGCATGCGGTAAACCTCGACGCATTGCCTCCGTGATTGGAAGCGCCGAGGATCTCTGAGTCTCTCTTTGATTCACGCACATAGTTGCCCGGTTGGGGACGGCGCCGTGCTCCCCGCAAGGGTTGCAGAGAATCACGTCAGGCCTGTGATTTTTATTCTTTCTTACACAGCACGCGGGACCACGTTCAAAGACTATCGGAAACATATGGAGGGGAAACACACCGAAGCATTGCTTTCGAGATCGGGCACCGCAAGTATCTCGGGGTCGCTGCTCTGATTCACGTCCTTCATCATTCGCTGCGTGCGTTATTGTGCGCGCCACGAAGCAAAACAAAAAAAAGAGGCGATAAGAAATGAATTAATATAGATGTATATTTAAGTACTGTGAAGTAAACGACCTCAAAAAAGTTCAGACGAGTGTAACTAATCTGCAGCTTCGAAGCTGGAAGTTTTCTGCAGTATTCAACACGCAAAAGCATGTTTGTACAATTATTTTATTTTTTGGGGGGAAAATAACTTAGTGAATAAACACTGCGTAGTATAGTAACATAGTAACGCCACGGAGGCAACAGAACACAACAGTCAGGGCATTATGCTCCAAATTAGACGATCTGGAATGTAGACGGTTGGCGTGGTTGCTCTGGGCGCACTTTGATGGCTGATAGAAAACCTGTATAAGTCAGACGGAGCGATCGAACATGTACATGTATATTAGGAGAAGTACACAGGCGTATTGACAAAGAACCTTGAAAAAACGTGCGCGTCGATTAATCAAAACATAATGCGAAGGACCGTACACTTAAGTGCACATCAATTAATCAAAATATGCCAGTAGAAACCAAACACATTCATCGCGAGCCGGTGAACTCGAAGTCACTTGTTGGAATGGCATTTGAAGGCAACAATAGGAGCTACATGTGGGCTCCATAGTATACTTTCACAAAAAAAAGTGTTGAATGAGAAAACACCTTCACATAAGGGAGTTAAAGAAAGACTTCACTGAAGAGAGCGGAGATGGGCGCAAGGAAGCACCTCGACCAAAAGGGAGTTGGGCGCGAGAAAGCACCTTCGCCAAAAGAGAGTTGGGCGCAAGAGATCACACTGACCAAAGGGTGTTCGGCGCAAGAGACCACTTTGACCAAAGGGAGTTCGGCGCAAAAAAGCACCTTGACCAAAGGGAGTGCGGCGAAAAAAAAAGCACCTTGACCAAAGAGAGTTCGGCGCAAGAAAGCACCTTGACCAAAGAGTTCGGCGCAAGAAAGCACCTTGACCAAAGAGAGTTCGGCGCAAGGAAGCACCTTCACTAAAAAGAGTAGAGTGCGATGAAACACTCTAATGGAAGGGAGTTGAACGCAAACACCTTGACTGAAGGGAGTTGGGAGCAAGGAGGCACCTGCTGGACCGAAGTGAGTAACGTAAGAAAACCTACAAGGAGAGGGAGTGAAATGCAAATAAATACTTTGAAGGGAGTTTAACGCAAGAAAACATACCTCGACCAGAAGGAGTTGGACGCGAAGAAAACATCTTGACAGACAGGAAGTTTCGTCCTACCTTACCTCCCTTCAGACGGAGGAAGACACTAAAGGGGAAAAAAACAAACGGAGACGTGGCTTCAAGGACTTGATGATGGGAGAGTCGGTTAGCATAGCAATAGTCGCGTGACTTTGTGAATGCGAAGCACCTTAGGAACTAAGCTTGTCGGGGCCTCCCGTCGTCACGGTCCATCATAAAAACGGGTATACGCCACAATGTGCAAATCGCTACCAGTCCGCTGAGAATTAAGAAGGCAATAGATAGCGCAACGAATAGCCGACGACTTTGTGGAGCAGAAACGCCCTTCCTTGCATGCCGTGAGGAACTGAAAGCGAGCATAGAGGGAAGAATAAGCACCACCTTAAAGGGCCACCCACCAGGTTTGACAATTTTGAGCTGACAAGCGCAATGCGTAGACGAGGCGCACATGATCACGTCTGCCAAAATCTGCAACGCTACACGCCGCAGAAATGGATCAAATTTCAAGATGAACGCTGCTCTCCGTCCCTTCTGCCGGCGTGCGCCCAGAAAATGAGGGCATGACGTGCGCGTATGATTGGCCCTATGTACACGGCAATGCAATGACGTTGGTTCTCTACGTAGACGACTCTGTTCTGACGTTTCAAACAGAGGCACGTGACGTAGCGAAAATATATTTAACACGACATGCGTAGTTTATGTCATTTTTTGCTGATTGATTTGTAGGGTTTAACGTCCCAAAACCACCATATGATATGTCATTTTTTTGCTTGAAGAGATTAATAAAGCTCTAGATAAATAATGAAACGCTATAAGATAATGTGAGCGTCTTTTTTTTTTTCATTTTTCTCCCGTGAATTGCAACGAGATGTGGGGCTAATCTGTCGGCGTTTCGCATGCGTTCGTGTCCCTGTGGTCAGCGCATCGAGCAGACGACTGTCGTGGAACGCTCCTACGCGTTCGCGCACTCATTGTGCTGATCTATTCTACCACGTCTAAGCTAGCATTTCCAAACCATCCCGCGGAAACAGGCAGAAGACCACAAAATAACGCTGGTCAACAAAGCAACGCCGTTCGCGTGCTAGGGGGTTGGACTCGTTTGGGCACGTCATGCGCACGTGACCTCTTGGTCGGATGCCGGAGAGGGTGGGGAAAAGATTTGGCTTGCGAATGCTACGCGGAGGAGCAGCAAGGGTATCGAGCTCGACTGCTCTCATCCTCGTTTCGCGCCGCTTCAAAAAAAAAAAAAAAAAACCCGTTTTCTCCACTCGTGATGAACCGATTAAAAGAATTTTTTGAGGCAAAATGTTCCTTATCGCACACCCAACAACTTCCACTAACTAAAATTTGGTATGTGGCCTGGTGAGTGGCCCTTCAAAGTAATCTGCGCCCCGACGCAGTTTGCCGACAATAGAAGCACCCTTCCTTAATGCCCGGACTCTGACTTGGCACCCGCTAGTGCCTCGTTAAAGAAATCTTTCAAGAAACTTCGACTGGTAACCCTATAAGGTCGCGAGATCAAATCCCGGCTGCGGTGACTGCATTTTAGATGGAGGCCAAGATGTTTGAGACCAGTGTACTAAGATTTAGGAAGACGTTAAAGAACCCCTTGAGGCTATCAAAATTTCCGGAGCCCTCTACTACAGAATCTCGCGTGATTATATCATGGTTTTGGGAGTTGAAACCCCAGATACTATTATCTCTCAAAGCACTGCACGTTTCAGCCCTCCCCAGGCTTCACCATAGTGGGGCTGAATAAACAGCCACCCCTTCCCAGTTTCTGTCCATACAAGCACCACCCACAACTACCGAAGTAGTTAAACAGCGCCAGAGTCCGCGCCAGTAATCTGCTCCCATAGAAACTTTGCACTGTGCAGAAGCATCCAAGCTATAAAGAAGGAACGGACAAAGAAGTCATGCAGGGTATGCCCATATCTGACGATAACTAGACCAGATTGGAGTATACACATCTAGTTATCACATCCCCGTCTCTGTATCGAATCCGTGCACCATGCGGCCACGCTATATAGAAGGACTTGAAACGCACAATCTACCTATTACGCACGACTCGCACGGAATGCCGTCTACTTTCCATCTTCCCCCTCGCAATCGTAGTGTCAGGAGATGCATTAATTTTGCACCCGGCAAATACTGTTTTATTTCCGTCAAAGCCCCATGTAAGAGTTCGCGCGATGCTCATAAAAAATAGCAATACCGTAACAGCACCGCATATGACCGCAATATAAAACATTTACGACTAAATGACCATTGTTTCGCAACCTTTATGACATTAAAACACGGCGGAAAAAGGATTGTTCCTCAACAGAACGAAGTTTGCGAAGTTCGACCCTTTTTATAAATCATTAAATATAAAACTTATGTGATCCCTTCTGTCTAGTTATTCGTTTCTTGGCCAATCCCTTTAGGTGGGTGTGGGCATACCCACATATAGGCAATCATCATCGTCGAACCTTTCAGACATCGCTCCAGGGGCCGCGGCATCGAAACGTCAATGTTTCTGTTTTTACTTGGAGTTCTGCGTGCGAGAACTATAGGATATGCATGAATGTGAGGCAAGCCACCGAATTTCTAACTCGCATGAAAGCGTACACAGCAGCGGCACATGTACTATAGCCACTAAAACCTGTGCGAGGACATTCTGGCAGTCGAGACATAGCCATTACAGCTTAAATGTCAAACAGTTGCGCCTAGCATGGATTCTGATATAATTCTCAAAACTGAAAGCGGGACAGCCAACCGTCAAGTACAAAGCGCGTCAATAGAGAAAAAAAAAAGTTCCATTTGTGAGCTATAAAACTGCGCACGAGCAGGCGTCGTCAAAAACCCATGACGGCGCGAAAAGCTTTCGCGTATGTGCTCACGACGTGACGTCACCACTTGCCATTGGTTTCAGAGTCCTCTCAACAATCGAGTGAGCACGGATTCCTTTATCTATACGGTGTGCGTAAATTTTGCGAATGCTCCTGCAACTGCGCGCACGAGGGAGACATACGTCGTTGATTCTACAGCCGAACGTATGGTCCGACCTTTTTGGTAACAAACTCACCGTTGAAATGCCAGCCGTTACGTCATTATCGCCGATACGCTACCCTACCCCACTGTCCTCGTACCCTTAACTGTGAGGTGTCAGTGCTCAATGGTTATGTAGCCGAGAAATTGCACCACGTCAGTCATTGCTTAAGACCCGACTGTGCTCGTTATAATTTCGTAATTTTTTTCCTCTTTTATCTACGAGTGCGGTATTACACGCACAGAGAAAACATTGTTTTTCGAACATTTAATTCTTAACGTAAAGAAGCTATTCACCCTGATTACTTAAATATCATTGAGTAAGTATATGTAATATAAAGCAGGAGGAGGGAGTTACAACCCTTTATGAATTTTCGCGCTGTGTTTGTGTGAGCACGTCCATATACAGGGTGTCCCATGTAACAATAGCCAGAGCTTAAAAATATACAGGAACACATAATTACGACTCGACCAAATGCATGTTCATCACCGTTACCAGGAGTTAGACCATTTTTTGTGTTCTCAAATATTGTTTAATTAGATATGTCTAATTACCTACCTTTTGAAGTAACGAAGATGTATAACAATTTGCAATGAGAAAGTTGTAGATCGGTTTGCAAATTGTCCAAATAGATAGTTTTAAAATTTATATCTAAGTATTAGTGCTTTTCTGCCAATTACGAATTCCCGCGAAATACAAAAAAAAATACCACGTGACAAAACCGCTCGAGCGTCAGTGCGCACGATGATTCTAGTGCTCTCTAACGTTCCCTGTACGAACGACACCGGTTCATGACAGCGACAAGCAGTCAGCGCTTATCGTTTTTGTGGCCGATAGCAAAACGTGTTCATTGTAAAGCCACCACCATTCCCCGTCGAGACAGAACAATGGGGCAATGCTATGGTTGTTCGTACGCGGAAAGTTGGGGAGCACTAGAATCATTGCGCGCACTGGCGCACGAGCGGAATCCTGGCCGTCCAGTGTGCACGCGACAGGGCCGTCAGGCTAGACCTGCCGGTCCCCCCACGAGGGAGTAGCCTGGTGACGCGTGGCAGCCTAAGCGTCTGCACTGGACCATAATGAAGTTGTTTTCACTCACTCGCTCACATGGTATTTTTTTTTTGTATTTCGCGGGCATTTGTAATTAGCAGAAAGACACTAATACGTAACAGGTATAAAGTTAAAAACTATCTATTTCGACGTTTTGCAAAACCAATGTACAACTTTCTCATTTTAATTTATCCGCCTTCGTTTCTTGAAAAGTTAGTTAATTAAACATATCTAATTAAAGAATATTTGAGAACACAAAAAATAGTCTAACTCCAGACAACGGTGAGCAACATGCCTTCACGCCATCCCGATAAATCTCCGCCCTCCACCACCACCAGTAGAAAAGATTTACTGAGCGCCAAATAAAAACAACGGAATTCAAGCAACGGATATTGTTTGCAGACACTCATACAGGAAATGAAGTCTCGCGTGGTATCGGCAAACACTTCGATCGGTTTGGAGAACATATCGGCGTTGACCTCTCTCGTTGCCACCAAAATGGCGACACACTGATAAAGGGGGGGGGGGGGGCGAAGCTCGCGATAAGCGAGAGTGGCTGCCGCCCTGACGAGCGGAACATTTTTTTTTTAATTCTTGCTTGCGTTCCGGTGAGGCCTGCCCGCGAGCTCATATCGCCACGAGACGCCCTGTTTTTTTTTTTTTTTTTTTTTGCAGCGCTTCCGCAAACTTAATGGCCGCAAGGTTATAAAGATGTGGTCAAAAGGCGTTCTGGACGACGTTACGAGCTGTATAAATTGGACAGGCCGATGGCGCATTCGGCCGGTCGTTTGAGAGCGCCCCGACTGCCTTTGAAAGTGGTTAAACTCAACACGTTGAAAGCTCTAGCAGGAGAACAAGCAGTTGCGCGGTCCGCCTCGGTGTCGCCCCGCCGCGGTGGTCTAGTGGCTAAAGTACTCGGCTGCTGACCCGCAGGTCGCGGGTTCGAATCCCGGCTGCAGCGGCTGCATTTCCGATGGAGGCGGAAATGTTGTAGGCCCGTGTGCTCAGATTTAAAGAACCCCAGGTGGTCTACATTTCCGGAGCCCACCTCTACGGCGTCTCTCATAATCATATGGTGGTTTTGGGACGTTATACCCCACAAATCAATCAATCCGCCTCGGTGTATCAGCGGCAACGGGGCTCGGTTGGCGACCCGAAAGCCACGTGCTCAACCCCGGCTTCGGCCGTAGCTCATCGATGGAGGCAAAATGATAAGAGCCCCACGTTACTGTGCGATCTCATCGCACTTTAAAATAGCACGAGATAGTCAAAATTTCCAGAGTCCTGCACTACGGCATCCCTCAATCGTGTCGGGGCTATAGACGTTAAACTCAAGATATTGATAATATATCGTAGCCCTAACGTAGTGTGTACTCAGTACAAGGACGAGGCACCAAAGTCTAAGCGCCAAAGGGGCGAAGCGGTCGCCCGTTTCGCCCCCCTCACCTCCCCCCCCCCCCGGATTCGGTAATACGCACCCATCAAGTCAACGCTGCTAAGGATTTCCCAAAGCACCAGGTTTTTTTTTTTTTTCCCTAGAAATCCACCTCGTTCAGGCGCAGATGCCGCAGCCGGAAATTGAAACCACAACCTCAAACGCCACCGCGTGACTGAGATGAAGATAAGACGCGACTGTAAGTGATAATGACAGAGATGATACGAAAAAAGAAGAATGGACCTATAGGGGGCTTGCTTCCTGCTGTAAAGCGACCATATGAACCAGTAGACGGCAATATTATACCATTGTTGTGCTGGGCTTTTACGCCCCAAAACCGCTATATGAGTATGAGAGACTCCGTAGTGGAGAGCTCCGGAAATTTCGACCGCCAGGGGTTCTTTGACGTGCACCTAAGCACACGCATTCTCGCCTCCATCGAAAATGCGGCAGCCGCGGCCAGGATTCCATCCCGCGAACTACTTGTGTTTGTGTGTACTTCTGTCATCTCCGTCTTAATGTGCGTTGAAGGCTTTCATGATGCCTTTCGAAAAGTTAATTTTAGCGCGAAAACTTGACACGATCACTCACACACGCACACACCCATGCATCAAACACACAGCGCGTGTGTTTGATGCATGGGTGTGTGCGTGTGTGAGTGATCGTGTCAAGTTTTCGCGCTCGAATTAACTTTTCGAAATGCTCTACCAACTAGCCCAACAACAAGTTCTCTTAGAATTTCATGATGCCGCCTAGCCCACTAAGCAATCCTCGTGAAACTTCGAGTCAGCATTCCCGCACATTAAGACCAGTGTGGCGGGTAAGGGATATGACGTTTATCTGCTGGCTTCACATAGCTTTGTCTAAGCGACAAGTTAATACACTGGCGCCACGCTGATCGAATCACCGCTGAAAACGTTCGCACATTTACTGACACGCATTACTTAAACGGGCAGTAAATTGAAGGAAGTAATCGGTTCAAATTGATAAATTTTGTTCCGAGAACTTCAATGGCGGCGATTTTATTACCACATAGGTTAACTAACAGAACAGAAAATCAAGGTGAGAGTTTCATTTTCGAATTTCGCGCCGAAATCTCGAATGACGTCCAAAATTTGAGAGGTGTAATCCTCTTTTTTTTTTTTTTTTGCTCGACCAAGTCTCCCAAAAATTGGTAAGTTTACAGGCCCCCTCGGAGGCCAATGCAATTCACTTTTACTTATTAGCGACTACCTATACGGCCATGTCAACGTCATTAAAATCTATGACGTCACGGCGTCTGATGCGGCAACTTTAAGGTGGCGTCGCCACCAGCATTCTCATTCTTGCGCACTTTCGCGGCCAGCGTAATTATTTTGGAATTGTGAATTAGTAATCTCATATTAGAAAAATCGTTTTCCTCTCGAGTATACCTTTAAAATTTTCAAGGCACCACAGATGCAAATAGTGATGACAGAAAGCGTGTGGGGGGAGAGGAGCAGTACCGAGAGCGGGCCAAATAAGCGCGAGCCCAATTTTGCCGTCTGTACCACCAGCGAAGAAAAAACACACGACAAAAAGAGACACGCGCCTGCAGGGCTTCCCGCCGCCCCCACAGTCGGCGAGACGGGAGCGACCGCAGCGCCGCCCTCCCCGGCCGCTGCCTAGGCGACGGCCGCGTGCGTCAGCCCCGGGGTCTGAGCCCCGCGAAGGACGCCGTGGCCTCGTGACCCGCCCGTCGACCCGCGGCGGGCTACGAACAGCGCCCGGCCGCCAGCACAAACACAACAAAGAGCGTGGGACGCAACACAGCGGGGGCAATCGAAGGCGCGCTACACAGCGAAGTCCCACATGTTGCCAGGATCGGGATTGGCTAACAATCACTCTCTTATTATAATTTAACCTTTCTCTCTCTAGCGTCTACCAACGGTGACTAGCATTATCTACATGAATAAGAACTATGTAGACATGATGGGTTGTCACGGCACTGTTGCTGAAAAGGGACAAGTACTTTTTTTGTTGTTGTTCGTAATAATAATATCTGCGGTATCACGTCACAAAACCACGATATGGCTATGAGACACGTCGCAGAGGAAGGCTCTGGAAATCTCGACCATTCCGTGTTCTTTAACGTGCCCAGACACCGCACAGTACACGGGTCACAATTTCGCCACCATCAAAAAGCGACCACCGCAGTTAGGATCGAACCGGTCACCTTCGGATCAGCGGGCAAGCACACCACCACTTTGTTGTGTTAGTGTCCTCGTACGAAAGTGCATTATTTGTGAATACTTTGTATTCTGAATATGTTTTCTGTATACAATATTTTTTTTTAGTATTTCTGATACGTTTGCCATCGCAGCATGGCTTTTTATCTGCGGGACTATGAGAAGTTCCTCGAGTCTAAAGGCTCTTTTACCCGCAGTTTCCACCATCGTTGATTGAAACGAAAGAGTATTATATGCGCGGTATCCTGTAAGAGGACGTGTCATAGGTTCTTCGGTTGATATATAGTTCTGCACAATTAATTGAACGCTGCGAAGTCCGTCGCTTCACCGCGTACTCGACTGCCGTCGAACTTTCGCAAACACTAAACGCTAACGCACAGATACAAATCTAGATAGCCGCCATGTAAAAGCTTTTGTTTGCGTTAACTCGCTATAGCACCGTGTGTATAGGTGGAATCCATGACACCGACGTGGCAGGCAGAGCTTTACATGAACGACAATGACTATGGAAAAGCCACAGTTCAACCTCTGCAGGTTGTTTTTCCGCGCCGCCGTACCATAACCCTGTGTTTTGTGGCAAGAATCTTGTCTGATGATAGAGTGCATCTCAACAATCGGTGTTTAAGTCAGCCAAGAAAATGTTTTGTTTTTCCTACAGTGATGCCGCACTGAAGTCTGATATAAGATGTGCCTCGACCTTTGACCATACCTGCAGAGCATCCAGCGACGATAACGGCTAATACGTTTCCAATGATACAAGAAACACCACACTGAAGGAATTAAGCAACAGCCTCCGAAAGCCTCGACCATTCGAAACACACACAGGAAACACAGCAAATAAAATTTACGCTCTAGCAAACTTCTGTCGAAGTCTCTGCAAAACGGCCCACCGCACTTAGTATGCAGCCCACAGCTACAGTGGATTTACTTCATTAGGCAGTTTTAGAATGCGCAGAGATTAGGCAGTTTTAGAATGCGCAGAGATATATTCGTTGGGTACGATACGTTTTATGCGAAACCTAACGTGAGTACTCAAAGGATAACTTATGGCGAATGCGCAGTGACAACAAATACGAAGCTTTGTGCGGCCTATCCTTACTGTCTACAAACATCTTCACAAGACAGAACACCTTTCTTGACTGTGGCACAGAATTACAAGGCCCGACGTCACAGCCTAGGAAATGCATTTTCTGTGTGTCCCGAACATTTAACACAGTCCAGAAAAGATTATGGTGCCGCCCAGGGAGCCTTCATAAAGGGGCACTAAAGGCAACTATTGAGTCAACGTTGATTGTCGAAATAGCGGTTCAGAAACCTTGTAGTATTATTTTTGTGCCAAGGATCAAGGTGCTTAGTTTGAAATAACTGTCATTTTAGTGGTCCGCATAGGGTTAGCGCACTTCAAATTACCCGGCCCCCTCAAGCGAAACGTGTGACGTCACTGTTGATGTACACGACGTTGCCCGGCTTTAATGCGAGGTCGCCGACACAAGTAGCAGCAGAACGGAAGCAGTGGGAGCCACAGCAGCAACAGCGGCCATTGAACGATTTCCTGCCATTGGCTCCGAGATGGCAGACGTGCTTGTTTCAAGAGGTCTCCGCTAGATGGCCCGACTTGTCCAGTTTAACCAGGCTAAAATTGAACTTTTTAACCATTCGCAGCATTCCCCATAGTAGCGTCCGGCAGTTCTTTTTTCCGTGACTCAAACGGAAACGGACAGACAGACAATGAACTTTATTGGGGTTCTAAAGGGCGACTACGAAAGTGCCTTGATCGCAGTGACGTCGAAAACGAACAAGCAGCATTTTATTACGTATCTTGATGCACGGAAGGTTCTTCATTTAGTGCAGCTAGTTCGATTACTAGTGATAAATTGTAGGCTCTCACTCCGACGTCATCGGGATCATTTCGCGAATGTCCTACTGCGGCGCATGTATTCTCGTGCATTTACCTTAATTCCTTGGTAAGTAGGGCACTGCTGTTTATAATATCGTCGTTTTAGACGTTGTCATACATTGAGCTTTCACTCTCACGTATATTGTTATTTGCTCGTCCTCGACCGTCACTCGGACAGACGACCCCAGCGCGGCTACTTTAAAAGCGATCGACCATTGCGTAAAAAGTGCGACTGGAAGACAACGCAAAAAAAAACAGAACAGCAAAAGCGTGCACCGGCAAGCAAGGCCGAGTTGCCCCAGGAGGAAACGACGGCGGCTCGGCAGGCCAACACGCGCGTTTTTGGCTTTTTGATTATTCCGAAAGCGTGGGTGTCCCCCACACACGAACGGCCCTCCTCCGCTGCCGTGCACGCCGACGAAACGCTGGCGTCGACGCAGGTTGTTTCGCTCAAACAGCCTCGGCTGGCTGGGTTTCGCATGCACGTGCGTAAGCGGTGTGAGGAGGTCGCGTTTTTCCCAGGGGAGCCAGCCACCCACTCCGCAGCGACGCGCCAGATTTCTGGGAAGGCAAAGCCTCCGCGGTCGAGAGGCTGTCGTGGGCGTTTTGTTCGCACGAAGCCTGCAAAACCCCCGCCGGCGATGCCCGGCGCGCTTCCGTTTCGGTGCACCGACGGCCGGCCGCTCGATGAACAAACAAGAAAAACGGCCCCTCGATGCGTGCGCGCCTAGAGTGGGGTGTTTTTTGGAAAAGTGCGACTTGAGATAGAAAACCGGCAGATCATCAAGCCCACGAAGGTATGACGTTAACTGCACTGCTATAAGTATCGATCGTAGTGATGATGTGAAGTGGACGAAAAGTCAACTTACCACCGCGCGGGGTCGAACCTACAACCTGCGGACCAACGTTACTCTACCGACTCAGATACGTCGGCGGTCCTTCCCTTGTATACACGTTATCAATTACTTTAGCGCACTCACAAGAAGCGTCTTTGTCATAGCTGTAGTTATGTTCACCGCATTGCAAGTTCGCTAAATACCAGCGTGACTGACTTATCGAGAACGTAACGAAAACTACCGTTCTCGCTAAAGCATTGCGTTGCAACCCAGAGTGCAAAAAATAAGACTCCCCCCTCAAGAGAGTTTTTTGGGGAACTTGGCGACGAAGAAGTGGATGCGTTTGAGAATAAACACCCATTAACTCGGCATTCGCGTGTGCTGCAGCTTGCAAGGATGCATTGTGGAAAAGGCAAAAAAATCCTCGCGCTGCGCAAATATACGCACGACCTACGCTGCGCCTACGAACAAGGCCAAAGCCGCGTGAATCGGTCGAGTAGGCCACTCCTGATACACCACCCCCTCAAGCTTCAGATCCGTTTTCGGGTTCGGCGTCGGGAACTGACAAATAGAGGCCGCGGTGACGACATGCAGAGTGCGTCGATAGACCCACCACTACCGATCCGGGCTTGCCGTTGTTGAAGCTCCAACTAGCACAAACAAACCGGGCCGCAAAGCGCCGAACGAAAGAACGCAAGCGAGCGCCGGGGAGAGCTCCTGCATGCCAGCGGATGCGAAGCCTTCGTGCGTGGGCTACTCGAGCTATTCGGTGACGCCGCGCGCCGAGCTATTCGTCCCAAGCGTGGGCGACGGCGCTCTTTTGTTGCAATGGGAGCGGATACGTGCGTCGCAGCGATGCGTTGTTGTAACAGCTCGGCTACTCCGTATCGCAAAGAACAATCGCGTGGCCCCTTCGCCGAAATAACACGGTCGAAGTGGACATGGTAGTCGGAGTGGCGACTTACACATAACCGCAGTTGCAGACTGCTTCAGCGACGCACGAAAGCTGCTTTTCCCTGTGTCGCTGTACTTTTTGCACTGCTCCACAGCGCATTCCTACCACCTAGCTCGGTTTTCCTTACTGGTTCCCTTCGTCAAGGGATGCAGCACCGCCGAAGTGCGTAACGTCAGCTTTGTGACGAATGAAACTCGGACTTCATAGGCGGCACGCTTGCAACGCGAGTACGAAGCAGAGATCGCGGCGTTATCGCAGAGTGAGCTGACCTGTTGCGGTGTAGCAGCACCATCCGGTCCTTGGCGAGCCGCAGTCGTGCCGAGAGCGTCTTCTTGAGCGCGGCCACGGTGCACTGCGGTTGCAGCTGTAGTTGCATGCGACCTCCCGTTGTGGTGTGCACGCTGATGGTGATGCGCGACGACGACTCGCCGCCCTCGGTCGACATCGTGGACTCGCTGCTCTCGAAAGACGTGCTGCTACGACGACGTCCAGCGCGGCGGGCACCTGCTCTTCGGGGGCCGCGCCTGCGTTGGCCCCGACCGACGATGCTGCCCACGCTCGGGTGGTATTTTTTATCTGCGCTGCTTCCGCCGCACGCTCCTGCTTTGTCGGCCGCGTGGGCGCGCGCGTTTCGGAACCGTTGCGCGCCCTGGCGACATTCGCCTTTCGCGAAGCGAGACGTGCGTGGTCCGGCTTGGCGGAGGCGTTTTAGCGAAACTACGCCACCTCAACGCATGCAAGCCGTCGAGGCAACGTCAAACATACGCCCAGAGCGCGCAAGTTGAAATTTGTAGTGACATCTATTAGGAAATATATAAAGCTAATTTGTGTTATGTAAATGTATTGTGACGACAATTAAGTTATTCTTTTTAAGCAGTGGGCGATGCTGGCAACACGTGCAGCGTAACCTTTTTTCCCCGTTTTTTTGTTTCACTATTCTGCAGCATTCGTGTGGGACTCGCGACAGGAGCCGCACCTTCAGTGCCTTCATACAATCGTGACGATGAGTTCTGGTAGTTCTGGCAAGCCGCCTGTCTGCGCTGACGACGGCACTGACGAAGTGCGTGGTTTTCGCAGACGCAATGCGACCGGTCAGTGATCTCGCGTTCGGTTGAGTGCAGCTGGTGAGTCAACCGTGAGCCTTATCCGCGCGTCATGCGGCGCGCAAATGCGGGAAACCCGCGGCTTGACTGACAGCTATAGAGTCGTTCGCGCTCCAATATAATCCGGGCTTATCACCAAAACGGTTGGCGTTCGCGCATTTATAGCGTCTGCACTAGCTGATTTTTGCTTGATCACACCTAATTGTGACTAGAAAGGTATCGCGCCCTCCCAAGGCTGCTCGAGGCGCGCGCCGTTGAAACTAAAAATTCGCAATATCCCAGATAACGGATGGAGAGTCGTGGAAGCCATGCGCGTGCCGTATAACTGTCCGAATGATAGCAATGGATGAGATGTCTATTTATGTGTAGCTTATCAACGAAGGTGGGACAAAGAGAGAGCAGAGTGGATCAGGAAACAAACCGGGGTTAAGGATATCATAGTTGAAATCAAGAAGAGGAAATGGACATGAGTCGGGCACGTAGCGCGTAGGCAGGATAAACGCCGGTCATTAAGGGTAACTGACTAGATTCCCTGAGAAGGCAAGCGCGTGAAGAGGAGACGGAAAGTTAAGTGGACAGGTGAGATTAGGAAGCTTGCAGGTATAAAACGGCAGCAGCAAGCACAGGACCACCGAGTTAACTGGCGGAACATGGGAGAGGCCTTTGTCCTGCAGTGGACGTAGTCAGGCTGATGATGATGATCAACGAACGTGTCTCATGCGTCATTACAAGGGCTAACATCTGTGTACGTGCAGTTGCACATGAAGATTGAATGTGAATTTCTGAAGCGAATTACCGCTGAAAGGCAACACTACAAATACGTATACTTTGTTGTGTATCATCTCTCGTTTGCCTATGTACCGAGGCAAGCCCTGCAAGTTACGTTTCGGCTTTGACAGGCCTGTTATCAATGATGTATTATCAAATATGACAATAAAGATCATTATTATTGTAGTTTGATTTCTACAAACACGGAGGAAAGGCTGACTACTGCGTAGTTGCAGCCACTGATCTCCATTAGACCTCCTAGTAGAGATCAGTGGTTGCAGCAGTCAGCTTTTCCTGAAAAAGCCTACCCGCTCTTTCGGGAAAAGGTAAGAAATAGGGAAAATAAACAGAGTAGGATAGAAAGTGGGAAGAACATGGGAGAGTTAAAAAAAGGTATAATGTCGAAGACTTGGACAAAAATGAGTAAAAAACATGGAATTCACCAGATTGTTGTGAAAGAGTTTTCTTTGATGAGGCAGTATAGCGGTGTCAAGCCTGAAACCGGGACGGTAGGGAAGGGTGGTTCAGCTCCACATAACGTAGACGGAAGAATGTGTCGGAACGCAGTTTACCCTAAAGTGCTTCATCTCTACATACAATTCCCTATACGACATGTAGAAAAGGGTGTTCATCTTCTCTAGCATTGTCGACCTTTTGTTGAATTTTCAGTGGACCGGTAGAGCATCATCACTTTGCAGATATGTTTAAAGAAATGTTGTTTCAAATAGGTGACTTTTCCAACGAGATCCCCGTTTGTTTCTCTGGTTTTCAACTCGAGCACCTTGGCAAATTTCGTCGATAATTCTGAAGCCAAACAAAATGTCTTGGCAGTAACGGCGAACCTTTAACTCGATATAGGCATAGCATGGACTGGTGGCGAGCAGTGGTATTTAACCATTTTTTGTGGCACGTACTCGTTTATGATATACCACGACGATATGACAAGCCGACACTCTATGTGGTGTCTTGCCGCTAAAACGATTCTGCTCTATTTCGGGAGTATTTTCGTCTCACAATTAACACGTGTCTTGCTCAGCAATTTCATGATTCAGCTTCTCAGACTTTATATCACTTGATTGGGGTGTTAATTTTCTCTCCTGATGGCATCTCTTATCTTGGCCAAGTGAAGAGACGTCCAGTCTCATTGCACTGTCTGCGTGTGCAAATGTACGACAAAAAAAGAAGGATTTGCTTTTTTTTTTCATGAACACGTTGATACAGCAAGTATACCTTTTGTGAGCTGCATGAAAGTAACTGGCGCACTCATCAAAGGGTGCAAGCCTGGTACGCTGTGGCGTAAATCATGCGGGGTCATGGGTGTCCTGACCCCCCTAATGCCAAGGCTGGGGGGGGGGGGGGGGGCACCCCTTGCAGTGCCTCTCTTGAAATTTCTCTTTCAAACATCATATCTCTGAAATATCTGAATGGCTTGTCATAGTGCATCCAACTTTTTAAAAGCTTATCTTTTCGTATAATCACTGCCTCGCGCAAACCACCCGATGTCCGCCGTAGTTGTATAGCTGTTACGGTGCTCAGCTGCTCACCCAAAGGTCGCGGGTACGATTCCGGTCACGGCGGTCGTATTTCGATGGAGGCGAAGTGATAGGTCCGTGTACTCAGTACGCGTGACGTCACACCCGACGGAATTTCCGGAGTCCTCCGCTACGGCGCATCTCATAACCATATCGTGGCTTTGGGATGTTAAACAACAGATATTATCATTAAACCACACCCGAATGACTGGGAACCATGAAGATTGTTTCAGAATCCTCTAATAGGCTTGAGCGCACAAACATTGAACAGTTGAGTGTGTTCTACAACTAGCACGGCCACGAGCGAGTGGCTCGAATGTTCGATGCCGTGTGTGTATACAATGCCGTCGTGCCTTATCGCAGATCAGGATATCGCCAACCAGCGCTCTGTACAGTGTGTACTTTTCGTTTCCTGTGGTTTGCCGCTATCAGTGTACAGCGTGTATGATTGATTGTAGTTGGACCATAAAATGTGTTGGACTTTTCTTTTCCGGGCACAAGTTCGCCCGAACGAAGAGCTCCACCTTGAACACGACGACTGTTGTCTTCGTGAACGTCTATGACAATAGCAGCGCTGGTCCTGCCTCCAAAGGTCTTCCTTCTAGAAGTTCTTCCTACAGCTACGGGCAACAACGTTCGGTCAGGCGTGAAACAGCGAAACGCAGTTAAGAAGGCAGCGATGAAATGTGACAACGTAAATTACAAGTGGCGTGGATAAGAAATCGAATTTCGAATTAGAAAGGCTGATCGACGACAGGTCAAGCATCAAGGTATTGGAAAATGGTGCATCGAAATGCACATGCGACCAGGGGCGTAGCCAGGGGGTCGCACACCAGCCCCGTGTCCCCGCCCCGATTTTTTTTTCACCATGGTACACTGGCTAGAACATAGAGAGCTACAAATTACCATTTTTCAGAGCCCTCCCCCCCCCCCCCCATACCCGAAAACAATTTCTGGTTACGACATAATTTCTCGTTACGCGTCTGCATGTGACTGGCGAGCCTTGGAGGATCGATTCTATGCACGTCACCACCACCGATATCTGTAACTCGACAGTGACGTAGCCAGAGGATGGCACGCCCAGTCCATACCCACACTCCCGAAATGTCTTTGCCATGGCACACAGAGCACAAAATGGCAACGCCCGTCCAGTTCACGCGTTTCTTTCGTTTGCAGTGTCAGTGTGGTCGTAATTTTGGCACGAAATGTTCTGTTGAATTCAGACATGGATCAACTAGCCCAACAGCGAGTACTGCTAGACTGCAATTGTCTACGCGCCCGGTCCTCGCCTCAGATGAAGATAGTGCCCCCGCCCCCCCACACACACATATACTCGGATATTTTTTTTCTTGTTTTGTTCTGCCCCTGCTCGCAGAACCTTCACGTGAAAAGAAAGGCCGCATTCGAGGCGTCTTCGCCCACATTCATCACTACCAGCGAGCGCCGAGTTTTCTACGAAGGTGGTGGTAGTGGTTAGAAGGTAAGGCACCTAATTTCTGCAGCCCGGTAGGAAGCACGGCGCAGTGCCTACGAATGAAACGCAAGCAAACTCTAAGCAAGTTCTCTATACGAAGGAAACGCGAGCAAACTCTCAAAGTCCACCGCATATTCTCCTCAAACGCGGATGCACACAATGCCTGCACCAATGGGCACGCACTCCAGAGTGACGTCACCATTCTATGATGTCGCGAGCTGGCCTGCCGCTGACTCCACCTTTGGCGTATCACGCAGGGCGGGACTATTTCTTCAGTCGCGGAGGTGATGGGCTGCCGCGCTTCGGTCGTCTGGGACTGTCTGGGACGGGCCACTTCGGACTATTTTCGTAGGACAAAAACACACCCCAAAGGAAGCAGTTTTTGGGAGTGAAAAGTATCGCACCCTTTGTGGCTTTTCCTTGTTCCTTCGTTTTAGAGTCACCGGAAAAAAATTTTTCAATTTTTTTTCTCCAGTGACTCTACTTCGTTTTGATTTGTCGCGCCATCTGGCGCGCAAGGGCAATGGCAAAGCGTTCCGCCTTGGCGATCGAGGACGTGTACAGTGATGCACGTCACCATGCTGCTCTCGCTGTGATGTAACTGACCGTTTAAAATTATACATGGAAGCATCCACATACAAAAAAAATGATTTGTTTTTAATGTTTTTCAGGGCCATCGCACTCTCCTTTCTGCGCTTTTTGTTTGTTTTGACGTCCATGTTCTTGGGCAGCGGTGAGATCGAGACCTTGCTGCGGACGCGATCCAGGATTTCTACAAGGATCTTTCCTAGCGTTATACCACCGTTATCTTGGCATGGCGTGGGCGCTATTAGACTAATACAGTATTCGCGATATGAAAATGCCGAGAAACGGGTTTTAAAGGAAAGGAAAGGCGAGCAAGCTGAATGGCGATTAATGTGGGGCAGATGCTAATACCCAATTTTTTTGAGGAGGCAGATACGGAGGCACACGCACTAACTAGCCGCGGGTCTCTGTCAACGCATTCCTCAGAGTCGCAACGACCCGATGCCGAATACCGAGAGTATTTTATCACAACCTACGCCGACGTTCTGCAGTGGTACAGAACGAGCAGACGCCTCTACCCACCGCCTAACCGAGACCTACAACGCAGAGAAGCAGCCACACTACGGCAGTTGCAAGTACAAGCCGTATGGACCCCCGTCTGGGCAAAGCACGTTTGCCCGGAGGTTTACACCACTGATGTATGCCAACACTAAAAGAAGGCGCGAGCCATCCAGAGACGCCTTTTCTGGGACTGTGCACCACCGCCGGGTAACCAAGAAGTAATGCCAACTGCCGTAAGCAGCAAAATCATCAGCCGAGAGCCAGGCAATCAAAGAGACGTGGTCCAGCACGTGCTTAGCATCCTGGAACGCCAGCGGCCGAAAGCGGCGCCCCCACGGGTTTGACGCGAGTAGGTTGCTGCTCCGGGACGTCCGAGCACGCAAGTGTCTCGCTTTAATCCCCCTACCCCTTTCCCCTTTATGCCGGATCGTCAATAAAGTTGTTTCACTCACTCACTCTTGGAGTGTATATGAAGGATTTACACCCTATTTAGCGCATCTTCTCTCTGCTTTCCTGCGTGTCAATGATGTTATGCCATGTTTATGACGCCCTTTATATGAGCATATACCGTTTTTTTAGAGTTTAAGGCGACAACACTTATCGTCGTCTCAATGACGGTACTAAAGTACGATGCAGCTTAGGTCTATTGTTAAATACCTTGGTGACATAGGCGTATCAGTCGGGGGAAGGGGGCAAGGAGGGCGCGAGGCCCTCTCTTCCACTAAGTCAGTCAGTCAATGAACTTTATTTACAAATTGTCCTGAGGAGCCGATTCCCCTCAAGAGGGAGGGTCGGCTACGGGCCGCACCCACGTGGGGACAGGAAGAGCGAGCCCCTCCGCCAAATTGCGGGCCCTCTGGACAGCCCGGATTTGGACCTCTCGGTCCGAGCTGGTAATTGCCGTCCTCTAGGCAGCTTCTGTGCTGAGAGGCTCGCCATCGCGCAGCGCCGCGCATTGCCAGAGCATGTGGGGTAACGTGCAACGTCTCTCTTCGCAATGAGGGCATTGCGGCTTTATGCTGTCGATAAACTTGCTGTACACTAAAGGCGACGGGTAAGTACCCGTTTGCAGCATTCTTAAAGTGACTGACTGGGCCCTAGAGAGTTGCGGGTGCGGGAGCGGAAAGCTACGCCTGGCCAATTGATAATTTTTGCAAATTTCGTTAAAGGTGAGGAGCGAATCAAGCTACCGGATGCCATTCCCAAAATTAGATGCCGATTGCCCGTCACGGTGGGACAGTTCGCGTGCTCGGGCATGGACAAGCTCATTGGCATTGGGGATAACAGGGTGGACATCCTTGCCCATGTGGGCAGGAAACCAGGTGATGTGGCCGTCGATTTCCGTGCAATGTGGTCTTTTGGTAAGAAGATGGGCCGCCTGCTCACAGACTGACCCGGTCATGAACGCTCGTGCAGCAGTTCGAGAATCAGTGAAAATGCGCGTGCGCATGGGAATCGCCACGGCCAGTGCTATAGCAGCCTGCTCTGCCCTAGCCGGCGTGGTATCTCGAAGAGATGCTGCTGTGAGGATTTTACCGTGAAGGTCAGTGACCACAGCCACGAAATTGGATGTGCCGGGATACTGTGCTGCGTCAACGAACGCCACAAGTTCAGGGGTGGCAGCGGCGGAACTGAGGAGCGACCTAGCCCTAGCGGCCCGGCGGCCGACATTGTAGAGAGGGTGAACATTTCTAGGAATTTGTGAGACCGTAATCTGCTCCCTCAATTTGGGTGGAAGCTGTATCTTTTTGTCTGCTACCATAGTTGGTTCGCAGCCCAGAAACTCCAGGACGCGTCTCCCAGCTTTGGAAGAGGACAGTCGTGCAGCTTGTGCTGTTTGTTGCGCTTCTGCAATCTCACTAAATGTATTATGCATACCAAGAGCCTTGAGCTTTTCCTCATTTGTGTTGTTTGGAAGGCCCAAGACCCTCTTAATGCACTTTCGAATAATCGCATCCAGTTTCCCTTGTTCTTTCCTTTCCCACCTATGCGCTGCGGCAATGTAATTAATGTGACTCATAAGAAAGGCATGGAAAAGCCTCATGAGGTTGGCCTCACAAAGCCCTCCACGCCTGTTAGACACCCGAAGTATAAGCTTGACCATGCTCTCCGCCTTTGCCGCAATACGAGTCAGAGTATGAGAGTTACTTCCGTGCTCCTCCAGGAACATGCCTAATATCCGAATTTTATCGACACGGGGATGGCCTGCCCTGACCGTGTGTGAATTTCGATCCTGATCTCTTCCGGCGGAAATGGAATAGTGGTGAACTTGCGTTTCTCCGGCTGTGTGTACAGGAGGAGCTCCGACTTGGTGGTCGACAAATGCAGCCCCGTGCTATCCAAAAACTCCTCCGTGCACCTGAGGGCCTGCTGGAGGGACTCCTCAACGTCTCCTTCCCTACCCCCAGTGCACCATATAGTAATATCATCCGCATACAGCGCATGTCCGATGCGGTCGATACGAGAGAGTTCGAGCGAGAGTTTCCTCATCGCGATATTAAAAATTAGCGGCGAAATGACCGATCCTTGAGGGGTTCCCCTAGGTCCAAGGTGAAATTCCTTGGAGCAGAGTTCCCCGAGCCGAATGGTGGCAACGCGATACCTGAGAAAAGAGCGGACGAACCCGTAAAAGCGGGCCCCCAATCTCAACTCAGAGATCGAATCCAGTATGTGAGGATGTGAGATATTATCGAAAGCTTTCTCCAGATCGAGTGCAAGAATCCCTCGGACATCTCTGGTGTCTATGTCGAGAATTTGATGTTTAATCATTTTCATAACGTCCTGCGTAGAGAGCACGGGACGAAAGCCAATGAGATTGAAAGGGAAGAGCTCGTTTTGTTCAATTTGATGGGAGGTTCGGTTAAGGATTGCATGTTCCGCGACCTTACCCACGCAAGACGTGAGCGAGATCGGTCGGAGCGTGCCGAGCCCGAGAGGTTTACCAGGCTTGGGAATGAGGACGACAGAGGCCGTTCGCCACTCCTTCGGCACCTGCCCCGACTCCCAAACCCGGTTGACCTCGTCAGTTAGTAGCTCAATGGATCTATCGTCCAGATTTTTAAGTAGCCTGTTAGTGATACCATCCGGCCCGGGAGCCGATTTTCCATTGAGATCAAAAAGGACCGCCCTGATCTCTGCCGTGTTGAAGGGGGAGTCCAGCTCCGCATCCTCCAGACCAGAGAAATCCGGGTAGTCTGCATCCGTGGTAGCCACCAGGGGGAGGTACCTATCCGCCAGCTGTTGTAAGATTTGATCATTGGAGAGCCCAGCAGACCTCTCCTTGTGAATGAGCCGATCAACAGTGTGTTTCTGATTAGCTTTAGTTTGCTTATCTCCCAGGAGGTGCTTGAGAATGTTCCAATTCGCCCCTGACCGCATCTGCCCATCGACAGCGTTACAGACCTCATCCCATTGTTGTCTGGCCAGGGTTTGGCTGTACGATTCAATCTCCTGTTTGAGCAGAGCAATTTTCTTTCTGAGCTGCCTGTTGAGTCGCTGCGTACGCCATCTGTTAAGTAAGGAGTTTTTGGCTTCAAGGAGCCTCGCTAGGCGGCTGTCCATGCGTTCCGTTTTAAGATCCATCTCCACCACCTTAGTGGCATCTTTAACATCTGCCTTAAGACGCTCAAGTAGCTGGCCAAGGTCATCGTACTCTTTTTCATCGCTTTGTCTGAGTTCCCGAAAGGCATCCCAATCAACAATTTTGAATACCCGCGGCGGCGGTGCTTTAACATCGAGGGAGATAGACGCGATGAAATGGTCGCTCCCCAAGTTCTCATGCAAGTTCTGCCAGAAAGGGCACTCGACGTTCCTGACAAAAGCCAGGTCCGGCGTGGTGTCCCTTGCTACAGAATTGCCGAGACGTGTGGGAAAGTTGTGATCAGTAACTAGTAACATATTAAGATTGGTAGTATGCTGCAGAAGCGCCCGCCCCTTAGCCGTATTATTGATATAGCCCCATGTCTGATGTTGCGCATTGAAGTCGCCAGCAACTGTCAATGGAGCCGAGCCCGCGATTTTGGAGGCTTTGCAGAGAAGCGCATTAAAAGTCTCCCGAGTATCAGATGGTGAGCTATAAACGTTGAGAATGAATAGGGGCTCCTTAAGCCGAGAGTTTGGGATTAACTCAATGAGTATGTGTTCCACCTTTAGGTCTGGACGTACATCGCGAACCTCAAAGGAGAACTCTTTGGATATGAGGGTGGCGACCCCGCGTTTTCCTTCCCCCCAGCAGGCCACGGAGCGATAACCCCGGAAGGCCACCTCTCCTTTAAGGGTCTCCTGGAGGAGTATTACGGCTGGCTTATTCTCCTGTGAGCTGTTATGCCAGCGAGTCCTCGTCAAACGTCCGTGCCTCTGAAACAGGCAATCTGGGTCAAGGCCAGCCCGCAGCCCGCCGGGCGCGAACAACTCCACGGCGTGAACACGCGCGGCGCATCTGTGGCCCACGTGCATTGAGTCAGCGTCGCACGTGACAGCGAGCCGGCGTCCTCATGTCTGGTGGCCTGACGCATCGCGCGGCGAACCCCATTGGAGGAGCCTGCTCTGAAGACCAGCGGCGCTTCTGATTGGACATTTTAGTTGGGCCCGGTGTAAATAAAAGAAGCCCTGCGGCGTGTCGCGATCAGCGGTTTTAGGCGAAAGGCTGACCTATGTGTTAGAGAGAGGAGCTCGGCTCTTCGAGTCTCTGCCGGCCCCAGTGCCGAAATTGTAACGCCTCTGTATATATGCTGTACATAAACCTTGTTTAACTCACCGTCGTCTCGTCCGCTCGTCTCCTCAGCTCTGCGCAGAAGCAGTCGCGAGCTGAGAAACATACGCTACCAAACGGCTGGTGACCTTCCCGGCGGGGTCGAAAGCAGTGGCGCCTCCGGGACCGCGTCGGCGTCGCCGTCTTTCGCAACAGTGGTGGCTTCGGTGGGATCGGTCCGTCGTTCTCAACAGTGGAGGTCAGCGGCGGGATTCGGAGGTGGCTTCGCAACAGAGCTGACGAACTGCTGCAAGACTGCCTTCTTCCTGTGGAAGCTCGCGCAATTCCATTGCCAAATGACAAATGCTTTATTTAGCTTCGCCATGATTACTACTTAGGTTTTGCTCCACCACCACCACCCTTGCAGAAAGGGACTGGATGACAGAGCTGACACCAGCGATGGCCTCCTTAATTTCATGGACCACCCCCATAATTTCCTGTTTAAAGTCACTGAACTCCTTCTCGATATCTACCGGAGGGTCAGCGGCTTTTCGCTTACCGCCTCTAGGTTGTGCCTCGGCCTGCTGCACTTTCACCGCCCCTTCCGGCGTGCGTTCGCGCTGCCTAAGCTCCTCAACTAATGCTTTAATCCCCTGAAGCTCACTCCTCAGAGTTGCATTCTCACGCTCTAGCTGCTTTATTCTAGCCGTAGCTTGCTCTGGCAACTGGCGCTGCACGATAGTGCGAGACTCACGTTTTGGGCCCACTCGTTCAGCCCAGCTAGGTTCCTGCTGAATCCGGGCACAGGAGGCAGACCTATTCCTCGAGCGAGAGCGGTGACCCGCACCCCGCCCAGGGTTATCAAGGCCACCCCCCTGGTTGAACCCAAGCCCGGGAGCTTGCTGTGGCACGAACTCCGCGCGCTGCTTGTTTGCTTTTCTCCGTCGTCGCCTTCTACGCCGAACGATGTAGGGAACCTGGTACCTGCTTTGGCAGGCCCGATCCGCCGTCGGATGCGCTTCTCCACAGATGGAGCACTTCGGCTGGCACGTATGATTCTCAGGGGGCGATGAGACCCCACAGTCCGGGCAGGTGATGACTGTAGGAGTGGGACAAACGTCCGAGCGATGTCCCAGCTTTCCGCAGGTTCGACAGGCGTCGATTTGTCGTCGGTAGAGCGTGCACCGGATCAGGTTCGTCCCACACATGACGTAGTTTGGAACTTTCATACCGTCAAACAGGACGATCACCGTGGGCGTTTTCTTGATGCGCCGTACTCCAAGAACCTTCGGATTTCTCGCGCGCACGAAGAGCTCACCAAGCCGGTCATCAGAGAGCTCAGGGTCGATACCGCGAACAACTCCTCTGCACGTATCCCCGGGCGGCGTCACGTAAGTAGAGACTTCATGGAGCGTTTCGCCCACTCGAATTTGCTTTACTTTAGCGTAGGCTTCTGCGTTCCTAGCGTGTGGCGTGCTGATCACAAAAATGTTCTGCATTTCATTGGCACAAACAATATCTTCCTCAGCCTGCGGCGGGCCGAGACAAGCAGCCATCACCAAAGCTTGGGTAACCTTGATTCCACTGACCTTGCGCACATCCATGCCTCCCTTGGGACGTACGACAACCCGGTAGTGATCTTTAGGCAATCGCGGCAGGCGCGACGCGGCGATGAGCTTGTTTATCGGCCCCTTCGGGTGCGCTGGACGGGCGGCACGATGACCGGTACTGGGGCCAGGGCTGTCGCCGGGCGTAAAATCCTGACGCTGCTTCTTCCGAGAGTGGGCAACAATCCATGCGGAGGCTTCATCCTCCTGCCTGGAGATTTCTTCGCCGAAGACCATCTCCTCGAGCGGCATCCTCGAAGCGTCTCGCTCGGCAGGCCGAGCTGAGCGCCAACGTGGCACAGGGTGAAACACCCAAATAAAAGTTCGAAAGCTTGACCTACCCGCAAAAGTCGGGTATCCACTCGATCCTTGAAAGAAACTGGATCAGATGAGTCGAAAAACCGAGGTCGATCGGCAAATTTGCGGACAAAAACATTTAAAAAAGCAGGAGCCGATGCGAGCGCGTCCGGCTCGCGTCTAGCAAGCGGCGTCGCCTCTCTTCCACTAAAAAAAGTTAAGGGCACTGAGCCCTCCCCCAACTTTCGACAGTGGTCACTCTTGGTTGCACGCCGGCGAACTTCAACAACTACGGCGAAGTTTTCTGTCACAGAAAGCATCGCGTGTAATACTAATACATTGCGTGTCGCGCGTATATGTGTTGCTTCAGTGGAAGCTGCTTACAACCGACTGCCCTTTTTTTACGCTATCGAACAAGTGCTCTGTGTATGAAAATTCATATTAAAGTGCGATCACGTCGATGAACTTATATATATATATCCCGGCTGACGAGTGAAATCAGTTTGCCCCCCCCCCCCCCCCCACTAGCGAAGAAGTTGGTACGTCACAGCGTGGGTCTAGTTAGTGCACAGCCACAATATCCAAGCGAATACCAGGAGCTGATCATTTCCGGAAAAGAATACCCAGCCATCCAACGATGCGATTGTTTAACAATTTTCTCTACTTGATGCTGTCAGATGCCGATACGCAGACGTTAATCAGTCACGAAATGCCTAAAGATCTATGAGGGCGTATATAGAAGTCGGCTTACGTTACCCAGCTGTGCTTTGCAGCTCTGACCTGTGCAGGAAAATTAAAACCTGCACATTTTCATCATGCCACCAGATATACAATCGGCGTGTTTGACAAAAGACTCAGCTTGTTCTCTGACGTGAGGTAACTCTATCTCCATGTGACCAACAAAATGGTGCATGTTAGTTTCGGAACTTTTGACACAGAGTTATCGGCGTAAATTATGAGGGGAGTCAGGAGGGTCTAGACACCCCGTGTTCAAGCAGGGGGGCATCCCTTAGAGGTGTACCATCTTGAGATTACTTAGGAAGTTATATATTTGAGTCAATTGACACGTACATTAAACTACTTTTACAAGCTGATTATTTGTGTGACCTGTGTACACCCCCCCCCCCCCCCGAGCTGTATAGGATATGTGAATCGCAAAAGCTGCTAAACCTGTTTTGAAGTAGACTGAATACAATGCAATTATTAAATGTGATGCATTTCTTTGCATACTGTAGGCACTTTGAAAGTGTGTCTGCCTATCTATAAATCTAGAAACGGCGAGAACACACATGTGTAATTTTAACGCTTGAGCATTAAAAAAAAAAACGGACATTGGCAGCGTTGACCGTACGAATGCAAAGAATACATGTCGTTGTTCCAGCAGGAGTCAAATCTAGCATTCTGCGTGGCAATCAAATCAATCAATAGACCCTAATATTCATGAAACACCAATGTGGTTGCAGTGCTGGCTTTCAAATTTTATAAATATTACATATGTACTCCTACGATACAGCCGTCACGTTGGGTTAACATCAATTGTAGTCGGGTATCATCCATTTAGGTTTATTCATGTAGCAGTGTTCAGGGCTACGATCCTTGTAAGCAGCTGTTTACCACTGCTTGTGTTGCTAATATCTATGTTGCTGTGGGCATCGTTATGCAACTGTAAACAATTGGTGATATAAAACATAGGCAGCTGTTTAACATATTTCTGTGCATGCATTTGTACATATCTTGAGCTCAACTTCATAACGTTTCGCTCAATAAAAAAATGACTACATAGTCAGCTTCGATTCCCACCGAAGCTGAATGATAACATCGATTCTCAAGGTACGCGAGATGTGCTAAATTATTCGAGCTCGGACACCATGCTGGATTCGTAAGCTCAATTTCAAAATACGATTTAATTCTTCTGTATTAAATATACAACCCATAGTAAAGAAAAAAAATTGGCCACCATAGACTGATGTGCGCCCATCTTGTAATTTTTCTGGATTTACGCCACTGAACAAAATGTTATTGAGGCGAAAATGATTGATTTGTGGGGTTTAACGTCCCAAAACCACCATATGATTATGAGAGACGCCGTAGTGGAGGGCTCCGGTAATTTCAACCACCTGATTAAGGCAAAAAACTCATATGGTTCGTAAAATGGGAGTTAACATAAGTACAGAAGTCATCGACACGAATTGCACCAAAGGACACCATCATGATGAAAGATAATGACGGATGACAAGGCAATGACTGAATAGCCACACTGTGTTCCCTTTACATTCAAGGTGTCTTAGATGATGGCATAGACAACCCTCAAGTTACTTTTTCTTTAACTCCTGCCTTAAGTGAATGCTATTCACAAGCACGATTCGTCCGATATGATGTGAAAGCAATTGTGCTATAGAGAGCTCAAGTGTGACATCATGTGTAATCTCATCGTCATGTGTACCATGTTAGTCATGGCCTAGCTGAGGTCAGACATGACCAGGTATGGCTGGCTATAAGATTCAGACCTACAGGCTGGCACCGCAATGTCGCATTAGTGCCTAGAAACTACAACAATTCTAAATTTCTGCCAAATGTGCCATGCATTTGGAATGTTTTCCCATTCTATTCACTTAAAAAATAACCCAGATGTCTTGAAAAGTACTTGACATATATGATATATGTGTTTACACCAAGACTTGTCAAGTTATAAAACATGGCTGAAATAATTTTAAAGAAATTGTGCTGCTGCAGTGATTACAATGGAGCTTTCATAGCCATCTTACCCGAATGATGGCATTACATCAGCCGCATCATGAAGTTGACAAAAAACTAAGTGCCGTTTGTAGAAACTGCAGTGCACCACAACAGTCCTTGTCGAGGCTTATAAAGTTTAGACAATGACGTGACCTCGAGATGGCCTACACAGACTCTGCCAGAACACAGATAGTGCGAGTGCTGCAGCATTCTCCTACAACACCAAAAAGTCTAAACCTTTCATATCTGCTTTGATACCCAGAGATGCACAATTTGGTTATCTAGGGCCTTCTATTCTACTCGTCCATGTTCTGACAAAAGCACTGTAAGGCATTTTGATGTCAGAGCTTTCTAAAAAAAACTTTAAACAGGCGCTTCCAAGTTCACTTTGGCAGCCAGATAACATTTCTTAGGCTATCTCGTTCAACATTGCACTTAGTATCATTACTTCTCTCAAAAGCGTAAAAAAAAAAAAGACTTCATAAACTTCCTTCGTTAACTCCTTCGTTAGTAGTGTTCTAAATGTGGCAACATCGCTCTGTTGGCTTCAGGATTTATATTTGTATATATTTATATATACAAACATACACAACTACAGCAAAAGTTCGTTGATTAGAATGTCCTAAAAAAGTGTTCGAATCAACAAAATGCTCATTTATCAAAAGTATTAACAACAATAAAAAGTGTGTGTTACATTGATACATTTCAATTTTTTGGTGAATACATAAATCCTAAACTTATTCGGCACAAGAGCAGTGTAAAAGCCACAACTTTTATCATCTTGTGAGTTTCTTCTCCATGCAACGATAACACCAGACTTCAATGTTTAATTGACCCAAAAAGTGCTCTGCAATTTTCCCTTACTATGACCCACCACCGCTACCATCACCATATGCATGTGACGATAGTTATTTTGGACTGGCAGCTGATTATTCCAACGTCACAATGTAGCAAACAAGCTCTGCTCCAGCATACGGATTGTGGCTGAAAGCTCTTAATTCTTAACAGCTTCCATCACGTTTGAATTTTTTGACATTGTACATATCGCATCAAGTTGAAAAAAAACTTCCTCATTTCGATTGTCTACGAACACCGTTTTCACTCTTTTGACTTTCAAATTTGTGGCGCTTTGCTCTCTACGTGCTCCAAAGATCGTCTTAATTGACCGTTTTGCGGCAAATGTGACCAAATTACAAGAGTTTGGCGCCATTAAACAATGCATACGCTGACTGAAAACAGGAAACATGTCCGAATTAAACAATTTTCCAAACTAACGAGCTAAGGGCCAACACGGCATTTGCACATATTTTGCATTTACTTAGTCACTGAAACAATCTCGATATTTCATCTGCGATGCCACAAAGCGGGGCCTTAGAGATGCTTCCTCTCGCTAGCTGTTTGAGGGATTTATGACATCACGCGAAAAACATTTAAAAAAAAGTTCTGCAGTTTTTTTTTTTTTAACCTATGAGGTAAGCATGACCATTCAAAGCGATTCATCTAACAACCACAGCATTTGATCACGTTGTGAAGTTTGTTACAGGTTTGTTACAGCAGGGAGTGTAGAATGTCTTCACAAAGCTGTAGAAGCAAGTGAACTAAAGAACACACATCACTGCACACGCACAAGAAGAAGCCACTGCATCTTGCCACAGTGCGTGCAGGAGCAACAGTCATACTCAGACATTCATGACAGCACCTTCTAGCAAATAACCAGCTTTATTTACCGCGTTCAAATTAAGTGTCGCACGAGCCCCGCATAGGCACATATACAAATGGGCTTGACCCGCAAGAGAAAAAGTAACACTTCCTCGTCAATTTCACGAACTCCAAGGAATATACACAAAAACAAATTGAATGACACTACATAACATACATCTCCCCACACTATTACTCTAAAATCAATACAGAAGGTCCCAGCAGTAATAGAAGCTGTGAATCCTTCAACACAGGCAAACGAGCCTGTCTTGTGAGACTAACCTTAATGTCACATCACCAGGGGGCCCGTACCATACCAGGAAATACGGAATAGGATTCCGTGTTTCTCCTTTCTAATTGGCCGTTTTGAAATACGCCAAGCATCGCCACATGGGAAGTGCTTGTGGCAAGAAGCACGACGACCCGATTCAAACAGAATAGTGTTCCACATTCCGCTGTACGGTACGTGCCCGCAAATCACTGTTGCAGAACAGAATACACTGTCCAGTAGTAATGTGAAATAAATGATTCAGTGTCATTCCTACGTGAGACAATACTGTGCACAAGAAAGAACACACTTAGGTCCCTGCTTTCAAAATCAGAACAAATTTGCACACAGTTGTGAGAAAAAATGTTTCATTAAGGACGAAGAAAGGTAGGAAGCCTGGTCCGCTACCTGAGTGTGGTAAAGTGATGCCTAGCAGATACGGCGATTCACTGAAAGTGTGACCGATCACAAACAGAAATATACACTCCCGTATGTCATACAAGGACACTTAAGTGTTGTCCACCTACACTTTTCTTCCCTAGGAGACAAAAAGTTAACACTTTTTAAAGAGGAGTAAGAAGGAAACATACAAAACACCATCTGCTTCACATCTAGTGAGAGCACATCCAGTTTCTTGTGACGAGTTGTTCTAGTACAGGGTGTAAGAAAAATAATTTAGCTCTTGACAGTCCTAGTCTTTTGCGACAGATAGTGTGTTCAGATGATGCTCGGCTTTAGTACATGCGTTGGCCGCATTTTCTTGGGAGGTGTTGCAACCTGGAGACCTAAATGAACCAATTGTGACGAGGCAGATGCACAGCTTTACATTTTTTTCCCATGTATTTTTTCTCAAAGCATCATATGCTTGCTAGCAACTAAAGCTAGAAATGTATGCCGAGCGTTTCGCGACCACAGTGTGGTTCTCATGGATGTAAAGTTGTTATGAACGCTACAGACGTTGTCCGTCGTCCCTAGTACATACACTGGCCACAGTTTCACGAGAGCGACACGGGAGTGGGGGGGGGGGGGGGGGGGGGGGTGCAATATGGGAGCCTAGAGGGACCGATAGCGCCAAACACTATCTGGACGCACTGAGGAACGCAGTGTCAGCACGTAAACTATTTTTCTCACGCCATGTTCTGGTACTAATCATTTTCTTGTTTTGAAACAGTATAATGTGACCAATGTCAACTACAGCTTTAGATTAACGAAAAGCAATTAGAAGAAAAGAGAGATAAAAAGAAAGCAGAACCATACTACAGCTCTTCCTGTCTACATCAAAACAATTGCTCTTCACCAACAAAGAAAGCTTTTCTAGCCAGAAATCAAGCAGTTCTGATATATATCCTTTCCAGAATATTTCATGCTTCTTTTTGCAGCGTACTCAACACTTCCTGCTTTTCTAATCCAAATGTACCAAAGGGTCATCCTAATTGGTGGACTACCGAAGGAACAATCTTTTGGTTATCGGAAGGATTAATTTAAAAGCAGAGGTCCGAGTCAGTACATTTTATGACGTGACAGCACAAAAGCATAAAGGCAGCAGAGCCTTCCACTTTTCATCTTTGCACCTTTTATTGCTTTACAAGCCTTTTTTTCCAAGACACGAGTCACTTTTCCTGGCAATTTGTAAGGCTAATTTACTAGTAAAGTTCAGTGGCTACACGTTCTACACTGTAATCAGTCAAAATGTAAATAGTTAGCATTAATTAGCATATTTGAATATGAGCTTATTCTGCGAGACCGTTCTTTTGTCAGGACTGTGCTTTCTGTATGGTTGCCTTTTGACAATCAAGTTGGTGTCGAAGAAAGAAACTGGAGCACATCACGTAATTATGCCGACCATAACACACGAAATACATTAAAGCATGTGAGCTACTAAAGCAATACATTCAATGCTCGTTATTTGTTGAGCAATGCATCTGTTAAAATCTCGTAACTCTACTGGGCTAGCTCCATTCTGTAAATCCCTGTCTAAACTGAAACTATGCTTGTCGTTTATTTAATTACGAAAACATAATTTGTATCGTATTCATAGCATTGATCCTAAAATTAAATTACACAATTGATTGAACAAGCACTCTCACACACACATGTACACATGCACACACAAAATAAGTGTTGCCCTATACAATCATAAACACACCATGCATGGTTCTTCTACACTAAAGAATGGCTGACGTGGGAATTACTGACGAGATATGGTGCTTCATTACACAGCATTCACAGTCTCCATGCTGCTGTAAGTCAAGACATGGCTGAGAAATGGACGCAAGTCCTGGTCAAGCAGACGCCCACCCATGTCTGCATTTTTGAACTAAATGTGAACTTTTCCCAAAAGAGAGAGAGAGAGAGAGAAATAAAAATCAAAGACCACTGTAAGTAAGGCTGAAGTGAAAGTACACACTGACTTCAGTACCTGAATATGCTTTGGCAGGCTGGAAAAATAACCAAAAAAGAAGTATTAAGCAACAAATGAACTAAGGCAGCAAGAAAATTTGGTCCCTAGCAAGAATAAGCCAAGAGTGAGAAAGAGTGGACCACCACTTGGCCTAGAAATTGTAGCCCCTAAGACAACTGATGATCAAGCATGTCCCGATATTGTGGAATATTATATTGAAGGCAAGTTGAAACAGACAGATGACAAAAGTACACTTGACAAGAGAGACGCAATGTCTTAGACTAACGGTGAATTCCAATGACAGATTATGAGTGGCTAATAACCTCTACGATAGAGTACTCCATTCTCGCTACTGAGGAAGAAACATTGAAGAGGTGTGGCGACCAAATAAAGTCCCATTTCTGGAAAGCCAATTCATGCTGGCAGCATCTTGCAGCAGAAAAGAGAATTGCGGCCATTTTGACTTCCGAGCAAACCGGTCACGCATTGCTCGCGTCCCACCGCAATCATGGAGCGAGAATGTAGAGCGCTTTCGGCTGCACTCTGCCGGTAGTGTCTCCATTTCTTTTTCTTTTTTTTTCATGGTTGCGGCCTTGCACCGCACGGCGTTGCCAACTGAAATGTCATTGCCAGATAGTATTATTTTTGCATTTATGCGACGTTACCTGGACACCTGCGGATGCCCATTCTGACAGGAGTTTCACATCCTAAACATTTCTTTCTCCGTGATTCCAGCAGAGCACAATCGAAATAAATCTACCAATGGAACAGAGGTGCTCCTGCCAGCGCAAATGGCAGGGGGCACTAGCATACATCCACTTCTCAAAGTGTCTAGCATTACTCGAGTTTCGTGCCATTTTTGCCAACATGAGCACACATGGAGAGAACAGGGCCCACTTGGGCATTGCATTACAATGATCACACGGTACTCCACACTCCGTGCATGCATGGGACACTAGCAACTTCCAAGTTGAATCCGCCACTTTTCCCAAAATAGAGATCTGCCCTGTGAAGCGGATCTGGAAGCCGCTCCAGATCTACCAATAAAACATACACCGAGCACTCTCAATCTTCTAAGTGAACAGACTAGCTCGACGTGGAGCAACAACACTGCTACCGGAAGTGCTCCGAATCTGAAACAGAAATTCATTATAGCAGCTGTTGTTAGGAAGTCTTATTAAAATTACTGCACTGAGAGCCCGAAGACATTGTTGTACCTCTTCAGAAGTAAACCTCGTCTCATACACATGTACCCTCTTCGCTTGTTATGCCTGTTACAACTGTATGTCCCTTATACACCCGTATTTCGTATTTGAAGATTTCATCCCAGCAATTTTCCAGCCTGTTCTGTTCAACTTCATTTTTTCTTTCTTTTGACCCAATATAACAAAGCCAAAGCCATCAAAAGGTTAAACTAAGACTCTACACATACCACTGCGATGTGAGCTTCCCTCTACTAGGGAGAATTAATAATAACAGTACAAAAGCAGACAGAACCACAACAATAAGTCCCATGGTTACCAAAGAGTCACTTGTGTCTTCCTTTATTTATTATATTTATTATATAATAAATTATATTTTTATATAATTATTATATTTATGTGCAGAGATAGAGAAGCAACACCATGCTACATCTTCCTTAGACAATAGCTGCTACAGTGCTGCACATAACTTGAAACAAATGCGTCTTAAGGTCATCATTAAGCCACAACAGCAACGAGTACGACAAGGTGACGCGTCAATATTAATTGGATTGGCTGATAAAGCCGTCATTCTATTACTAAATTTGAATTGACATGCCAGAGCCAATTCAGTTATAAGTGCTAGTTGCAAGGAAAGTTGGGAAAGCTTTGTGCGATTTACACTGCTACGATAACAACAGTTGTGCCGATTTTCCCAAAACCCGTGTGTTCTAGATGCTTTGAGTACCGTGAAACAGCCACGCTAATATCATGCAAGGAATTTCTGACCGTGCCAATCTTGTGTCGAGAAGTGTAATGTCCGTACTCGCACCGATGTCTTATAAGACGGTTTTTCGGCGACGACGTTTAGAGACCTGCTCAAACAAGAGCTACCATCTCACTGAATGTTCAATGCTGACCTGACTATAGTGTCGGCATTAATACAACGCCCACCGTTCCAAACAGCAACGAAAAAAAAAAGCGCCTACATGGAGTCGGTGTAATTAGGGTAATCAAAAAATGTTCACGCATTTCATGCCTCTATTTACATATGCAAAGACTGTGCAACCCCATCAGAAAGCACTCTAAGACTGATGGGAAGTGAAAGGCCTGGGATAGAAAACAAGAAAAAAGCTGGCCCAGGCTTTCTTGTTCTTGTGTAGAATTTCTAGTATACAAAGGGACATCTGAATGACTTTCTATGAAACAAATATCGCCATGCGTTACCATAAGAACAATGTAATAAGCTCCTCCTTAAGGAATTGTTGCAGCTCAAGGCCCAGCAACAAGCACAAAAAAAAAAAAAAAAAAAACAGAAAGAGAATGCTTGCACCAGAACACATGCCAAGTACCTGTCTGTGTTGAAAAAGCAATGCCAGCCATCGTTGAACGCATCAAAAGCGACCTAAATGGAAGAACATCTTTCAGAAATATTGACTCCTGATGAGGTTAAATGACAGCCGTATGTATGCAGCATGCCAAAAACATTGGTACTTTCGGTATGAAGTTTGGGATTAAAAAGAAAATGAAGAAACGAAAAGAATAAAAAGCGCTCATGACACAGCATTATGAAACTCTAATGACGACATTGAGAAATATCCAATCTTGTGCTTTCTCTCCACGTTTACTGAGCTGGTCAGTGGATGTACCTTCAAAGCCTTCCGAACATTTAGAGAACACCAATTTATGTGACGTTACCTGGACACCAGCGGATACCCATTCCAATAAGAGTTTCATATCCTAAACATTTCTCCCTCCGTGATTCCAGCGGAGCACAGTCAAAATAAATCGCTCCGACACTCCACCCCCAACTAAACGCTCTGCCACTCCACCCCCAACGAAACAGCGGCTTCACAGCCAAGCTCTCTTAGCCCACCATAACACTCGTCTAGCAAGGTTCTGCAATTAGCAAACCGTATGGCCAGTCACATGATAAACAAAAAAAAAGAACAGCAGTCTTGCAACTGTCCTTGAAACACATTGCACAATGTCCACTTGACAGAATTCGTTCAGTAAGCTGCCGCGCTGGAGCCCGGCACTCCAGCCCGGCAGCTTCATACGTGCCTCAAATTCCCAGTTGCCGGACCTGTAAACTGGGTCCCACGGCAGCAGCAGCGTTGGGAGCTGGCCAGTCTGGTACGAAATGCGAACACGAAAACCTTGAAGATGAAAACAAAAACCGAGCAAACAAAGAAACTTCTGCCCCTTTTGTGGTCACACGAGCACAGCTTCAGCCACTTGTCGAATGATGGTGCAGGCACGGTCAATGTCCTCCTCGGTCAGAGAGGCTGAAACTGCAATGCGGATGCTCGCTTCTTTGGGGGTGTGCTCTCGGTCTTCAAGGTACCGGGCGCGCGTCAGCGCTACACCTGCCTCCCATGCCTGCAGACAGGTTGAAAGAACAGAAGTGATGCAACAAGTTACAGATAAAACTGGGATGAGGGGGTGAATATTCGAGTTTCAAATTCGTATAGTATAATAGACAACTGAATAACTGATTCGACTTTCAAATAGGTAGTACTTTAAGAAGTTTCAACCAATTTTACAGGACGAATATCTAAAACATAACAAAGACTAATGGTCGATCTCAGTTGGGATGAGTTGGCTAACACTAGGGCTAACGCTAAGGCTAACGTTGTTAGAGTAAGCCATTCATTAAATCTTCCACCGATATTCTAGTTCAAAAGCAAGCACATATTTATTTTACAGGAAATTATCTCATCTCCACGCGTCATGGCTCCAGCAAAGACTGTCAAAGTACTAGTGCCAAAAATTATCGGTACACTGAGCTCCGACCTTAAAGTCAAGAGGTTCAAAAATATTTCAGTGAGCCCCTGATCCCAAGAAGGGATGACCTTTATTATACTGAAAAAAGCTGCACTTTATCCAGGTATTTCCTAAATTCCTTCACGACACGTTCCCATCCCTGCTACTCGAGTGCCCAGTGAGTGCATGTCTTCAAATGCAGGAAAGACTGTGACATCACAGAGGGATAGCCTGAAGCCCTGTCATATAGATCAACTCGTGTTTTTGCGTAAAAATCTGTAGTCTTTTGGAAGCTGTCCCTCATGGCATTATGTGCTCGAGGACATGTGCATATTTCATATCTGTGTTTTTTCAATATTGAATAAAATGTTTAGTATTCAATATGCGATGTTCTTGGTCAATATTCAGAAATATTTGACTGAAATTCGATTCAAGATAAAATTTCACTGTTCGCACGCCCCGGAAAAGTTCTCCACTACTTCACTTCAGGAAAGTAAGCCAGTCAAACTTGTGTGCCGACTTAACACAATACAGACAAGATGAGAAATGGGAACACAACACAGGTACAGATGATGAGGTGCAGTGGTACGCATTTGAAATCACGATCTTTTATCTTTCCCCTATTTCGCTGGCACAAGAAGCCCCCATCGTATCAACACGCGCGCTTTCTTGCGTTTTCCAAGTGATCTTTTTTTTTCTCACCTGATAACAAATGTCAGAAAGTTATTGCTAAATGTAAAATGCACATTATTGTGAATCAGGAGCTCCTTGAACGTTATGACCAATTTCAAGCAAACTGCATGCATGACAGAAAAAGGAGCGTGAATTTTCCAACTTAAGTGACTACCAACGATTCTGTTGAAATGTACATTTGAACCTGTATTAGAAGTCAATACATTTCACCCACAGACTGGATTATGGCTATCGACTACTGTTATACTTCATGCACGGGATTTCGAAGGGATGTTACACAAGTTATCAATCTAGGCATTTACGAAGACACATATACTATGGGGCCTCACTGTGGAGAGAACGCCACACTCTTAGTGTGAACAGACACAGTAGACACGGCCGGAACGAACCAAACAGTAAACATTTATTTAACTACCTTTAGAACGACGATATCGTCAGCCGAATAAATATAACATCAATTGTGATTCGTACGCTGAAAAACCTTACACATAATTATGCAACACTCAACACAATAACACACGGAAGGCGGCTTCGCCAACGCTTGACTCACCACGTGGGCCCACCGCAGACGGCTCGCGGTGCCATTTATGGCAGACCCACCGCTGGAGGCAACCGTTCACAACAACCGCCACCCGCAAAAGAGCAACTCGCTCAACTCTCTCTGCCGCCACCAAGGCTTGCTGCTAGGAGTCACCGCCGGCGCTACCGATCTAACAACCATGATGATGATGATAGTGGTGATCTTCGCTCGCGAACACAATGCCACCTACCGCTTAATAGTTGTGATTCCGCAGTACATATTCTGTGCGAGAAACGTGCACCACGCGACGCAAACAACTTTACAGGGGGTGTCAGCACCCTCACATCATGTACATTTGCAACTGCATGGAGCTTTCGCAACTACTTTAAAACTTGTTGCATCTAAGTAGTGTTGCATCTAAAGCTAGACAGGTGAATAGGGTGACTCTCACTCTTCACCTTATGAACAATATCGTCGAGAAGCTTTGCACATTCCTCCTTTGAGCGGCTGCCAGCAACGTACAGGTGCTTGACAGGTGACTCAGCATCACCACCTAGACGCAACTGTGCAATCCTGTTTTCAAAGAAATAAAAAAAGGAACATGTTGATATACAGTATAAGCAAACCATATCGACCAGGTTACAATATGGAGGCACTAAATATCATATAAAACAACAGTTTTCCATAGATGGGTACCATAAAGCTCTGCAAGTGAATACCATAGATGACTGCCACCACCAGCGACTCATGGTAAATAAAACCATTCTCAGTATCGAGCGCACAGTGTTGAGTTGAGCGTTTTTTGGGAACACACAACTCAACGCTGCGCTTTCGGGAACTTCATCAATAACCTTAAACTCTCCTCTTGTTTTTGGTGGTCAGCTGAGAAAAGGCCAAGTGGCCTCTCTGTAAAAGCAAAGGTGCTAGTTTCAAATGTTTAACCACGATGAATTTTTCGTCAAGTGGGAAGTCTTCTCTCCGTATTGACCCATACGCATAGACATCTAAATTAACATAGATCCACGCATATCTGTGTGGACCTATAGGGATCAATTTGCATGGAACCGAATATAGACGAATCCGGATAGAGCCAATCGTAACTAGCTGTAAAGCATGAAAAAGTGTAAAACAATTGGCACATTTTTCTCTCAACAGAAATGACAGCATATGAACTTAAAAAACTTGCCTAAGCTTGCAGCTCTTTCAGAGTTCAGTTACAATAGCAGCAAACCACGACATAACAGACATAAGTATAATAAAATACGTCAAGAAGTATTTCTTTACCATTACAATGCAAACTGTACAGGTTTATATCAAACAGTATCAGATAATATTGAGGCCAATTTGCGGCCAGAATGTATGGTTTGCGCCAGTCAAGCAGCTTGATCCGGCAATGCCTCTCATGCCAACAACAGCATGATGTGAAGGAATACACCCAAGAAAAAGCAGGCCACTGTGGTAACCAATTACGCACCATGTTTTTGGCACGAGATGACTGAAGTGTTCTGTAGACACAAGTAAAAAGTAAACGTTCATAGTAGAGCCATCGATGAACATGGACGAATGTGCGAGCAGCAGTGTAAATGCGGACGCTTTGTATGAAAACAGTCACTCACCTTTGCAGCTTTTCGTGAACTCGTAGGCAGTTCTGCCTCAGCTGGCTCAACAGCTCTGTAAAATGCAAAACAAAGAAGCATACAGTTAGAAAAAAAAGGTCCAGTGTGTATACCACTGGTGGGTCATAGTGCAAATACAAGTGCCCCACCAGGTCGCCACAGTGCATGTAAATCGAGTGCTGAAAAAGTTGCGCCACACTGAAGGTGCTTTTTTTTTTTTTTAATCCCGGTTTCACCACAAGAGCAAAGTGTATCACATATTATCAGTTTCTTCAATGAAACTTTCAGTAGGCAATCGGCACCCGTCTTTGCGTCACCTTCCCTTATCTTGTCATTGCAGTGTTACTGCACTGATTTGTTTTTAACTTTTGAGGTGAAACAATGAAAGCGATAGCAACAAATTGTAATTACATACGAAGCAAGGCTGGCAGCGAACACTTTTTGATCACAAAAATCTGCAGAACACTAGCAAAAGAGAATACGGCCGCTCCAGAAAGGTTTGCGGTTTTCCCAGCGTCTCTTCATGTTGAAAGCACATGCAAGCAGTTTGCTGATCCCAGAAAGATAGCACACGTGCCTGTGATCGCGCCCTTCTGATCAAAGTTCGCAGTTACTTTTCAAGCGACCCCCACCCCCCTCCCCTCCCTGCTCGAAGATGGGCGAGACGTTTCCGTTGCCTCTCTGCCAGAGTGGCAATCAATGGCAGGCTTCGCTTGCAGGCCGATGTTGTCGCAAGCTCCCCCAGTGCAACGGAGATGGGTTGGCTCGTTTCGTCTCAGGTTCAGCCACGCTCGTCGCACCTATTCATGCGCTTTTTACCCGCGAGTAGATCATACGATGCGCAAAGGAACCTTATCGATTCGCACTTCATGCTGAACACGCTGGCAACAGCAAAACCAGTCGAAAGGGTCCGTGTAATTTCTACTGCAATAAGATCATCACAAATGCCTCAGTGGGGCACTCACCTGGATGGGACGCCAGGTGATTGATGGCCTGTAGAGACACAGATGCTTGCAGGGGTGGCAGAGATGCTGAGAAGCAGTAGCCCAGACCAGACAGACGCTGGTGCATTGGATGGAGAAAGGTAACAGGGGGATGAGAACAGAACGCAGCATCCTCTGCACATTCCATTGCATATTCAATATCTTGTCCTTATCAAATAAGTCTGCAACAATTCAATAAGATGTGGTGGCTCTAACCTGACAGGAAAACTCACAGGGTCCCTTAAGCATTCAGGACTCGAAGCCAAAAGCCGTGGTCTTTCTCCTCTGAGTCAATGTATGTTGATCCTGCCCGGCCCGCCTTCAAGAGCATTCTGCACCTAATGTGGTTGTGCACTGCCTCCGAGATTGGAGGAACCTTGCCCCATCTTGCAATGCCTCCGCGATTAGAGTAATTTTGACCAAGCTATGATGCCACGTCATGCCGTTATCAAGCAATGTGATGTCACGGTGAAGTCACAAACTTTGGCGATCCAAGATGTCACCATGACATCATACAGTGATGTCATCACACAATGTTGATTTTTGTATCATTCGAAGCTGCAAGACATAAACAGCCACTGATGTGGGAAGCCGACGGTCAAATTTTGCATTTGATGAGGCATCTAAGACTTTCCCCTTAATAAGTTTTTAAATTAATAATACAATGTATCGTTTCCTCAAATGCCAAAAAAAATTAAGGACACTTGGCAAACTCATTGCTGGGTTCGTTGGTCAAAGACCAAGGGATGCATAGCAAGCATGACGATAAAAAAAGGATTTAAGAAAAAGAGATCAAGATGGAAAGAATATATCGGGCGCTGAACTTTAACTGCTCATGCTACAGTGGAGTAAAAAAAACAAATCCACCTGCATGTGGCAGTCATATTTAAGGATGATTGCAAAGTGTCATACAGAGGGACCCCATCTGTCCCCCCCCCCCCCCCCCCAAAAGAAATGGACTGCTTGCTAATGCCGTTTGCACTACTTTTTGCAAAACAAGAAAGACCTACAACAACTCTCGTGCAAATTCTTGTGTAGGAGTAGCTACACAAAAACTCCTGCAGCTTATCTTGATCTCACAAAGCAGCAGTTGTGCGTAGCAAACTGACCTCTTTTTACTCCTTGTTTTTTCTTTCACATTGATACCAATCACAGCATTTGCAAGTAACAATTAGAATGTCTTATATCAAGCCAGGAATTCGGAGGCTTATAAAGAAAGGTTAAACTAAAACAGGAGACCACACAACAAGTCATGGAGAAGAAAATAATAGATGCAACCTCAAAGATGTACTGACACAAACTTTTAGTATTTTTGGATGGTTGCTCTAAATAAGGTATCGTAATTAAACTGAATAAAAGATACAAAATGAAGGCAGTACAGGCTTACGCGCCTACATCCAGCCATGATGACGCTTCAGTTGAAAGCTTCTATGAAGACGTGGAATCGGCAATGAGTAAGGTAAAAACACAGTATACTATGGTGATGGGCGACTTTAATGCAAAGGTAGGGAAGAAGCAGGCTGGAGACCAGGCAGTAGGAGATTATGGCATCGGTACTAGAAACGCCAGAGGAGAGCTACTAGTAGAATTCGCAGAACGCAATAATTTACGGATTTTGAATACCTTCTACCGAAAACGAGAAAACCGCAAGTGGACATGGAGGAGCCCTAATGGCGAAAATAAGAACGAAATAGACTTTATAATGAGTGCACACCCTGGAATCGTTAAGGATGTGGAAGTGATTGGCAAGGTACGATGCAGTGACCATAGAATGGTACGGTCTCGAATTCGCCTAGACTTGAAGAAGGAACGACAGAAACTGATACGCAAGAAGCCAATCAATCAGCTAGCACTGAGAGGGAAAGTACAGGAATTCAGAGTGTCGCTGCAGAACAGGTATTCGGCTCTTAGTGAGGAAACCAACCTTAGCGTAGATACAATGAATGATAATCTGACGAGTATCATTACGGAGTGTGCAGTAGAAGTTGGAGGCCGGGTAGTTAGACAGGACACTGGCAAGCTTTCCCAAGAAACGAAGAACCTAATTAGGAAGCGTCAAATCATGAAAGTGTCAAGTACAACAGACAAAATAGAACTGGCAGAGTTTTCGAAGTTGATTAATAGACGTAAGGTATGCGATGTAAGAAGGTATAACATGGAGAGAATTGAACACGCTCTGAAAAACGGAGGAAGTGTCAAAGCATTGAAAAGGAAACTTGGGATAGGCAAAAGTCGGATGTATGCACTAAGGGACAAAGAAGGCAAAATAACTACCAATATGGATAGGATAGTTAAAATAGCGGAGGAGTTTTACAGAGATCTGTACAGTAGCCGAGACAACCACGACCTTAATACTATAAGAACTAGCAGTAACCCAGATGACACCCCACCAGTAATGATAGAGGAAGTCAGAAAAGCTTTGGAGAGCATGCAAAGGGGCAAAGCTGCTGGTGAGGATCAGGTAACATCAGATTTGCTGAAAGATGGAGGACAGATTGTGTTAGAAAAACTAGCCACCCTGTTTACGAGGTGTCTCCTGATGGGAAGAGTACCAGAGTCTTGGAAGAACGCTAACATCATCTTAATACATAAGAAAGGAGATGACAAGGACTTGAAGAATTACAGGCCGATCAGCTTGCTCTCTGTAGTATACAAGCTATTTACAAAGGTAATTGCTAACAGAGTAAAGAAAACATTAGAATTCAATCAACCAAAGGAACAAGCAGGATTTCGAACAGGCTACTCAACAATTGACCACATTCATACTATCAATCAGGTAATAGAGAAATGCTCAGAGTATAACCAACCACTATACATAGCCTTCATAGATTACGAGAAGGCGTTTGATTCAGTAGAAATATCAGCCGTCATGCAAACACTGCGGAATCAGGGCGTAGATGAAGTATATATAAACATTCTAGAAGAAATCTACAGGGGACCAACTGCTACCATAGTGCTTCATAAAGAAAGCAACAGAATACCAATCAAGAAGGGTGTAAGGCAGGGGGACACAATTTCCCCAATGCTATTTACCGCGTGCTTACACGAGGTTTTCAGAAGCCTAGAATGGGAGCAGTTAGGGATAAGAGTCAATGGAGAATACCTTAGTAACCTGCGCTTCGCCGATGACATTGCATTGCTGAGTAACTCGGGGGACGAATTGCAACTCATGATTACGGAGTTAGACAAGGAGAGCAGAAAGGTGGGTCTTAAAATTAATCTGCAGAAAACGAAAGTAATGTACAACAACCTCGGCAAGGAGCAGCGCTTCGAGATAGGTAATAGTGCACTTGAAGTTGTAAAAGACTATGTCTACTTAGGACAGGTAATAACCGCAGAGCCGAACCACGAGATTGAAGTAACTAGAAGAATAAGAATGGGGTGGAGCACATTCGGCAAGCACTCTCAAATTATGACAGGTAGATTGCCACTATCCCTCAAGAGGAAGGTATATAACAGCTGTATCTTGCCGGTACTTAGCTACGGAGCAGAAACCTGGAGACTTACAAAGAGGGTTCAGCTTAAATTGAGGACGACGCAGCGAGCAATGGAAAGAAAAATGGTAGGTGTAACCTTAAGAGACAAGAAGAGAGCAGAGTGGATTAGGGAACAAACGGGGGTTAAGGATATCATAGCTGAAATCAAGATGAAGAAATGGACATGGGCAGGGCATGTAGCGCGTAGACAGGATAACCGCTGGTCATTAAGGGTAACTGACTGGATTCCCAGAGAAGGGAAGCGGGTTAGGGGGAGACAGAAGGTTAGGTGGGCAGATGAGATTAAGAAGTTTGCGGGTATAAATTGGCAGCAGCAAGCACAGGACCGGGTTAACTGGCGGAACATGGGAGAGGCCTTTGTCCTGCAGTGGACGTAGTCAGGCTGATGATGATGATGATGATGATGATGCTCTAAATAAAAATGCTATTATCTAGAACTATGAGAAGAGTATTGCAATGCTTGAGGATGCATCAAATGTATTTTTAATCCGCTACCATAAAGACATTTTTGGTTTTAGGGGTGGCTTCTCATAGTGAATATCCATTGGTAAATTTGGAGCGGCCGACAAACTCTGCGCCAGAGCCTTCCACTCCGGCTGAGGGCAACCGAAGAGAGTCTACCAATAAAACACAGGTGCTCCTAGTGGAGCAAAGGGCATTGGCGCACACCCGCTTAAGATGAAAGCGCAAGTTGATGCTGCAACGTGCCAGTCATTCTTTTTTTCCCTCCAAAATGTGACCCGCCTTCACGCTTGAGAAGCGTGAAGGTCGCATGGTGGCTCGAGAGGGAGGTGTCAGCATAGCATAGGCGAAATGACACATCGGTTCGTTTGATTCACACGGGTGCACGTTTATTGTGCGTCTGCACAAATGCATTCCCGGGCCGTTTGTGCGAACATGCGTCTCTTCACCACTGAGCTGGCCGTGTTTTGCGCTGAACAGTGTGGGGCGCTTGCGACTTCAAGTCGAATCCACCACTTCTTGCGGAGTAGAAAGAGTTGATTCGAGGAGTAGATCTTGTAATAAAACCGCTCTGTGTCTGCCAATGAAACATACAGGAGCACTCTCAATCTGCCAATGAAACAGACTCGCTCTGCACGGAGCAGAAAAGGCTACCGAAAGTGTTATTAATCTGCCAATGAATGACGCCATCGGTGATGCGTGACTGCAGCGTGACTTCACACGCAGACAGCGACTTGTGACGTACTAGCAGAAGATTTGTCATCTACTCGTGGCATATGCCAAGAACTATAAGTGAATTGCCGTCCAGCGGCTGCCACAGTGATTTCTGCAGTTTAAGCTGCATGCAAGACTCGGAATTCGTGAACTCAGTGGAACTGTTTTGACTCGTTAGGACAATGCACAATGTGGTGGAGTTGACTCGCAGATGCTCAGCAATGAAGACTTTAAAAACAAAGAAAAATATTTCATGTGCGTTGGTTGACTCTGGTGTGTGGAGACCGTTAACGCTGCATACCAAGGAAGCATAAAATGTCCCTTTTGCGGTGTCTCGAAATCGTATCAGTACTCCTTTAAGAAACAACAAGATATCAAAGCAGGTCAGCGAAAAAATGCCTCTTAGCCGAAATCAAGCAGAAGAAATGGGCTTGGGCAGGGTTTGTCAACAAAGGGAAGATAACAGCTGGTCATTAAATGTAACAGACTGGATTTCAAGAGAATACAGAAACTCAGGTAAGCAGAAGAGATTAAAAAATTTTTAGCAATAACATGGCTGCAGCAAGCACAGGACTGGGTTAATTGGCAAAACAGGGAAAAGAGCTTTGCCCTGCAATCGGCATAGTCATGGCATTGATGATGATGATAACATCCAGTAGATGTGCAGCTTATTCCCTCATACGACAACACATAAACAGTGAAGGCCAATGCTGCACATACTAATTAAGGAGGTTCAGCAGGCAAGCCGAGTGCTGCAAATTTTCTCACCTGATGATCGACGACAAAGCTAGTGCCGCAGCAGAAGCCCCCGTACGAGCCCACAGCATGCTCAAGGGTTGCGCACATCAGGTCAATCTCGTTGCTCTGTAACCATTTAAAGATAACAACATGCAAACATCCACCAAAGACAGTACTGCCACAACCACAAAATTACACATTATTAAATTTGCGCCTCAGAATTTGGACAAATTTTGCCACACGCCGCTGGTCCACTAAAATAAAAGAAGGCGACATATGGGTAATAAAAAAGTAAGATTTCTATCCTGATGTAACGAGTAATTGAGCAAAGCTAAGTAAATGAAGCAAGCACCAATTAAGATTTCTGGACAGATCTAAGATTTCCAGACAGATGTAACCAATAATTGAGCACAGTTTTAATAAAGCATTATAACTAGCCCTGTGATAAACATTGTGGCCGTATAATTCAGCTTCCATGGTACGTAGAATCAAAGAACATTAGGGGAAAGAAAAGGCAATGGCAGCTCCAACAAGACCCCAAAGCGATGAAAGCCCTTTGAGAATTACGACATGCCCTTAGATGCATGGGACGTGTGAAGGCTTGGTTTGAGCACGTGTTTCTGTTTCTGGAGTTTAAACATACGTGCTGTGTCTAAGCGTATACAATTAAACTGCCACCTTTAAAAATGTTTAACTTTTAAAAAAGCCTACATGGCACGAGTATACGTTTTCAAGGCCATCTGGCATATCATCAAAATGCAACATTATACGGTTGAGTGAGATCAACAGCTACCAAGGGTATTTCCATAAGAGAGACAGATATGACAAATCAAGTCAGGCAACCAAAAAAACAAGAAAAGAAGCGAAAGGCTAATTTGTGTGACAACTATAAGAAACATAGCTGATAATTAAATTACTCAGTATATCTATTTTTTGAACAAATGATGTAATAAACTTGTTTTTCCTTTTTAAATCTCGATGCTCCAAGGGCAATTTTTTTCTTACATTTGCCCAATTATAAAAGCAACTTGACAAAATAGAAACCCAATTTTTTTTTTACCAGAATAAATGAAACATCGATACAAATTAGCTGAACTAGAATGGCGCATGTATGCGGAATAGTTGTCATCTTTCGAGCAGTTTCTTTTATACAACACAACAATGACAAAAATTGCTTGCATTACTAAAGAATGCAAAAATGTCGATAATTAAAATATATTTGGAGTTCTAGTTCCATTAAAAGAAGAGATGCCCACGAATAATTGATTGATTGATATGTGGGGTTTAATGTCCCAAAACCACAATATGATTACGAGAGACGCCGTAGTGGAGGGCTCCGGAAATTTCGACCACCTGGGGTTCTTTAACGTGCACCCAAATCTGAGCATACGGACCTACAACATTTCCGCCTCCAAGATTCCGACGAATAAGATGAATCAAACCTGAAAGCTATACATCTAGCAGTTTCAGAAAAAACGGGTCTTAAAGAAGCCGTAAATACGAAGCTTGTGTGAATATCCAAATAGATAGTACAGTATTTGAATTCGCTTCAAATTTATATTACTGAAAATTTCCATGTATGCGAAATAAATTAATAGATGTACATTAATCTGCATGTAATCACTGCAAAAGTTGTTTCACTGCACTGCACCAATGCTAAACCACGAAAGCACCTATCCAAGAGAAATCCACATTGATGTGAAGTCCCACTTCAAGGTTAAATGAACATATTATCCTCACATTGATTGATTATGCCTGTTTCACCGGTTTAAAATCTTTTTTTACCAACTTACATGCTCCAAGTATAATAAATTTTACAGCATAACATATTTCACAGGTTATCAGTAACATTATACCAAAAGCCAAATCCTGGAACTATTAAAAGTTGTTTCCACTTGCTTTAAGCCAAAAAGAATGGCAATACCACAGACCCGGTTATTTGATTTTTAAAAATATACTTTGCAGGTTAGTAGGGTAATGATAAATATTTCGATTTTTCCTACGTGGAAGCGGCCCGCGGTGCTGCCCTAAAAGGTGGCACTTCTCTGAATATGTAAAGTTGTTCGTACTTCATAAGGGTTAAACCTAAATATAACAAAATTGACAAATTCCTGGAAAACTTCGTCATAAAGAAAATTTTGTCATATGCAGGTTTCGTACGAAAACTCTAAAAATAAACGCACAAGTAAATAAAACTGGAACTGAAGGCAAAGCTAACCCGCAACAGTTATTTAGCAGTAAAAGACAGCGTTATTATTATGATAGCAATTATATGGACACTCTCGATGGGTTTCTGCCGTTGCCGCCATGTTCTGTAACAAGTCCAGATGGTGAACATGCCCCTGGGCATAATAACTTTTACGAGCGGGTAAAAGCACGTGCTAAAGCAGAGATCGAATGAGCCAGCTCATTTATATCGTCAGGAAGGCGCATATGATAACATCCCCCCACATTTTTAAACTGCCATTGATTGCACAAACAGAAAAGAAGCCATCCGTCTTGAAGAAGCGTGAAAAAACGTGCGGAGAGGTGGGGAGGTCACTTGAGTAGCAACGGTGAACTTTGATTTTTCGAACAAGCATGAAAAAACGCTGGCACGTGTGCTATCTCGGCAAGCATCAGTGCGCTTTCAACACGAAGAGAATGTGAAAAAAGCACTTCTCACTGGAGCAGCCATATTTGCTTACACCAGCATTATGAAGGACTTCCAAGAGTAGGCTGCCAGCCTTACTTCATATAAGATTACAATTTGTTGCTACCGCAATCATTGCATTGCATTCAATGCACTGTCGTGTTGTTGCCAGAGCTAATCAGCTAATCTTGAAGACCGCAGTTCTCGCGGCGCAGCACAAGACGGAATTAAGCGCGTTTCCATCAGTGCCTCATCTGACATCCGCTCGGTAGTGACGACACGGTTGTCCGCATTAAAAAAAATCACAGTGTATTCACGAAGTAAATGATAATGAGTGGGGCAAAACGTCCATCTGTTTGTCTGTTTGTTGGTCTAGCGACGAGCACAAGCCACTGCGACTCGTGAAATACTGCGGGTTACGCCCAAAGCAGGACAAAAACTACAAGGAGCTTCACTCCTAAATAAAAAAGTGAAACTGAACGTCATTGGGGACCACTCCATGCACGCGCAGTGAAACCATTCACCCGCGCACCGCGTCAAAGACAAAGAGCGAAAGACACCGATACCATGGAAAACTATTCAGTAAAGCAAGCACCCTCCATATACAACGCGACCCCACATTTGTGACGCCAACTAAAAGCATGGCACCGTGGCCTCCGAGATGAGCCAGCAGTGCACCGTTCCTCCGGCCGTCCCATTCACACGTGGAGTGCGTAATCGGAGAAAGCTAGATAACTACTGCCGCTGCACCGCGACTCTCTTCTGCCGATGCGGACACGCGTGGCAGAAGAGAGTCACCCACAGAGGACACGCATTCGCAGCCTCTGTGCGTAATATAAAACTGCGGCACACATGGGCCAACTAAAGGCAAAATGTTACTTACTGGTGCAATTGAGCCATTGCCTTTTCGATTCTGACGCGTGCTTAGGCCTGCGGGGACAGGCACATCGCCAAAAGACCGTTCACTGATGCCATATGTTATGTTTCGCTACACGCTGGTAATTTTCCCTTGGGGATGATTCGTAGAAAAAAGCACACAAGCCATCCAGACTTCATGTCTATTCTGTTTGAGTTTCTCACTCTACAAACTGCACCTGATGCCCGATTTGCTACAATCCTTATTTTATTTAACTGGGTAGTGATGCATTGTTAAAAAAAAAGGGGGGGAACGTGATTTTTGTTAGCAGGTTCGCACTGTGGCTTATTTCCATTCTGCAATAGACCTCTCCTTGTGTGCAAACAGTGTGACGTCACTACGAGCACACCGCCCACCATCCTCTCCCTCGGAGCACACACTGGCTGGCAAGAAGTTCCGCAGGCACGATCTTTTCGCATAGCAGAGCTGCGTGTGTAGACATTCATTTGACACAAAATTCAGTTAATTGCTATTTCCTAAAGGCGCAGCTTTAAAAGGTTAAGGTAACTGCCTATAATGCATGATTCTGTTTGGTTAACATGTGGCGATTTGCTCGTCGTACACAGCATACACGAAAAATCCAGATCGTTAGTTTTATGAAGGAGTTTCCGTGACTGAGCTTGACGGTGCTTTTCGCTATTAAGTGTGTGTGTTATTGGGAAATGCTTCCACGGGAATGTGATCCCGCATTTGTGTGAGTATGACCGTCTCGTCACCACAATACTGATGGGTGAAAGGGTACCCAGCCTCTGCAGCAGTTATTTTCTCTGGTGTGTGGTGGTCAGCTGGTCTCCCTGCGTGATTAGCGTGACTGACGGCTGCCAGTTATTCATACGTATTACGCATGCCGACTGCCATGAGTTTTTCTGCGCTCCTGCTGTTCAGAGGTAGCGGCACATTCTTACACGAAATTCTCACGAGCTTGTCAACCTGACCTATTTCAGTCTTGCGGGTTGCTTTGAAAGGGAAGAGCGAAGGCGACTTAGTTGAAAACGAAGGCATGTACAAGGCGTAATGTGTCAACCTCTGGCATCTCATCATTACTTCTCGCAATTCCACTTATGAGTGTAGTAATGTTCCCGACGCTGTGTTTGCCTTTTGCAGTCTTCACGCTGTTGCTTTCAATGTATGTGCATGCCCAGTATACTGGCTACTGGGATCCTGATTACCACGCACTCAGTCCAACTGTGCGCGGGTACCCGGTTGAACTGAGTGCATGGTAATCTTATTTGCAGCCATTCCAATTTGTAGGGCATGCAAGTCGTCACTGCAACCCTGACATTGCTTTGAATTTTGTTTGTTGCTGTTTGCAGCGTATCTTGCCAGACTACACAAGAGCCATTCGCCCTAGCACAATGTCATCCATGTAAACGGCACAGCTCAGGTTTGGCATGGCCTCCAGTTGTTGGATTAGTTTCTGTAGGCGGATATTGAATGAACATACAAGGCAGCATCGAGCGCTGCCTTTCAGTGGGAGGTCGTGGGGTGGTTGGTCACTGAGAACCGACCATGCCAATCTACGCACTTACGAATTCCAAGGAAATCAGGTGCATAATTGAATATGCGCTCTTTCCGCCCTACGACTGTAAGACCGCCTCGTATTGCAGAGTGCGAGATGTTGTCGAATGCTCTTTCAATGCCCAGCGCAACAAGTAAGTTGTTAAAACTACCTGGTGCAAATAAGTATTTTCTCTTCGAGCAAAAAGGCTCCTCGCCTAAATCCACAGGAAGACTGAGAACCTTAGGTATCTGCAGCTGCGACAAGCAGCACCGCTCGCTGAGCTCTGTCGTTTGGTTTCTAAATTATAATGCAAACTCTGGGATCTGGCGACACTGACTCTGGCATTGTCTCCTTCTCTAGACCAACAAAAGGCTGAAATTGGAAGTAGATTTCTCGCAAACAACTTTACAGGGGGTGTCAGCACCCTCCACACGTTGTATACAAAAGCCCTGGTGGAACTAACATCCATGAGCATGGATGAAGCGTATGGTTGTGCTCCAGTTGGTAAATGGACTCGCCTACGCTCTGAAAGTTTACATGTTGAGAAATTGCGACCAAGATGAGTTTTCGTAACCACTGAACTTCCTGGACAAGTGACATGTAGTCACCGCTGTGCTAATGTTTGCCCAATCCACTAAATTAGATAATACAGGTGCTACTAATTCAAGCCATCTTTTGCGTGCCGGTTTACAGCAAACCACTTTTCACCTTGTAGGAACTTAATGCTTTAAACTAGGCACTATGGCAAGGCTAACAGCCCGAGGAAACCTAATCTCATCAAAAATGCAAAGCCTTAGAAGTGCCACACTTAAAACGCAAGTGTAATACTAGTTCCATCACAACAGATGGAGATGAATAATATGGAACAAACTCCAACATATCATGTTTCCAGAGAAAATGGGCCTCAAAGTAGCTTTAATATACATGGGAGGTATAAGGCCTACCCAGTACCTCTAAAAGTGTGCAGACACAAGAATTTTTGTAGTTGTACACTCAAACCTCTATATAATGAACCTGGATATAATGAATAATCAATTATAACACAGTAAATGAGAAATAGTTGTCATAGGTACAGTCTCCGTCCTTTGACACAGTCCGGGGAATGCTTGTCACTTGAGCACAAACAAGAACAAAGCACTACGCATTGTTGCCTACTCACAGGAATGTCAAAGTGCTCGCGCAGGCCACGCCCCGTACGGCCTAGCACAGCAAACGAGCAAGTCTCATCAAGGAAAAGCCGCAGCTCAAAGCGCCTCCGCAGCTTGACCAGCTCCGGCAGAGGGCAGATGTCGCCTGTGCTGGCATAGATGCCCTCAACAACGATGAATCGACGTGTGACACTCGCCCTAACACAGAAGAAAAATGAGCACGTCTCAGAGACTGATGCAAAAAGTGTCTTCATTGACAGCAAAGACAAACATTGAACACCATACTGATCACATTCTATGTAGTTGTGTAGTGAATGCACTCTTCTAACCTGCATTTCTGCTTCTTTTTCTTTGCGTGATGATAGCAGCTACCGTTATTGCCGTCGACGATAAAATTTTGCGCGGTGAGAAAATAAACAAGGTCCTTTCCATAACTTGACCCGTATTTGAACTCATTCATATTTTGTCGGGCACAATTTATTGTGAAAGCTGATTTCTATAGATGCTGATGCTGTTAACCAAGGCAACAGAGGGAACAAAAGATTACTCAAGATATTGAAAGATCACTCTTCATAATGATTGCACTAAAATGCATTCTTCGACTACTTGTTGCATGGTCAGACAAAAACTTTTTTGGGGGGAAGGCCTAAAGTTACCCGAAATTTCCAATAAATCAGTCACTAGTTGGCACCAGTTTTCTCTTTTCTTGTCCTCGTTTTTTACTAAACATGTTAATTGTGCTGCAAAGCTCAAAACATAAAGACCAAAAAAAGGAGAGACAGATGAACGCCCAATAACATGTTCAGTAAACCTACGGGCTAACTCATTCAGGATAAAAGTTCTTATCCTTGTTTAATTTGTGCCTCCAAATTTTTGTAAGATAATAGATGTGCCCACTCCGTCAGCTATAACTTTCAAGGTATATATTTACGAGAGCGGGTAGGATATTTGTGCAGCTCGCGGGAATTCATGTCAACGCAAGTAGCGCAAAGGCAGGTAGCACAACACGAGCGAGGAATGAGTACGTGAGACGAACACTAACTTCAAACTAACTGACTTAGTTAATTTGAAGTTAGCACTCATCTTGTGCACTTGTTCCTCGCTCGTGTTGCTGCTCCTTGGCACTACCTGCTTTAACAATATGTATACATTTGCAATATATGTGCGTTCAGTATGCGAGTAAACCGAGTAACGCGAATTCGAAACAAAAGCTGTTCTAATGTGTTTGTAATTATTGCTGTTTCCCGCTTGTTTATGTCATGACCAGAAATCGAGATCATCAGCTGACTAGATCACCAACAGAGCAAAGCATTTCGACACCCTCCAGCGAAAAAGCGAAACTGACTCTCAAGATGGGGCGGGGCAAGAACCACCTCACAGCAGGCATGCCAATCTTCACTCACTTCTTGGGGTCGGCCATGTCCCGCTCCTGCTGCTCTAGAAGGAGACGCTCCAGGTCGCCCATGTCGTTGTGTTGGAAGTAGTAGATCTTGCTGCGTGACGCCAACAGGCCCATCTGAATGGCATAGTTCACCTCCTCGTCCCTGCAACAGGTGCATTCATGCATCCACAGAGCTTCGAACTAGGAATGGGCGAATATTTGGGCACTTCAAATATTTGAACAAGCAATACAGTAATTGGCTTCGATGCAAATTTAGATTATTCGAAATGAATGAATATAAATACTCTTGAATACATGAGCCCTAGTGAAGGTGGCTTCACTGCCGTGTAGAGATGCTATGCCACGAAACCACATAAAAAAAAAAACAATTTCTCACTACAGCAAAATTACACTTTAATGTTAATAAATGTACGGGGAGGGGGGGGGGAGAGGAGGAAGGTGTCAAAAGTTCTCAGGCCACTATCCCGTGTGTATAGCATGGGTCACTATCCCATGCTATACCAGGGGTGAGACGGCTGAAACTAAATTGGGAGCAGTTTTTGGAGCAGCAAAATTTTAATTTTGGAGCAGAATAACCTTGCTTCAGAGCAGTTAGCGGCATTTATTATGTTGTCTTGGGAGCTTAAAAATAGCAATATTTAGCAACATGGGGGCACCACTGCATATTTTAATGGGCTTATAATACACATAACAATGAAACAGATTTTGAAGGAATTTTTTTCCAAGAGGATATCACCAGATATGAACTGCACTACCTTTTTACATACCACATGACCTATGTGGCCTTCGCAACATGTTAAATAATGTTTAAAGAAGGTTTCGTTGAAAGCTATGTTCTCCGGAAACATAAAAAAAAAATGCATCACACTCAAAAACAAATTTAAAAATTGTTATTGCACAAGAATCTTGGTTACATAACAGTGGTCCTTGGCTGAAAGAAAAACCTTTTAAAAGGCAAGAAAAGCACGCTGCACTGCCATTCGCGGCCACCTCGTGCGGGACAATTTCCAAGAGTGCAGTGCGAGAGCCGAGACACCTCGCTGTATCGACCATCTCGTAAAGTACGTGCGTATGACACTAAAGATAAGAAAATGATACTAATAACCCCTCTACACGCAAGCAACCATGCATTATTAATACGGCACAAGTTGGCCAGTTCTATATATATAATATCTATAGGTCATCACCGTCGATGTAGAACTCTTGACAATACATCAACTTGCAATTGCCACTCGCGCCAAGCACTTGCGCAGTGCAGGTAAGAAAATCTGTGTCCACGCAAACAAGCGCCAAACGTGGAGAGTCAAGTTTTATTGCAAAAAAAGAAGAAAAGAAAGAAAACAAAGTCACACTGCAGCCGACTGAAACACCGATCGAGATAAGCCTAAAGCTCATGCAGCCCAGGGCCGGCACGCATGCAGCGATGCCTCTTAAAGCGCTCGTTGCAAGTTTCGATTACAAAACAGAGCAGCGGCAAATCCCCACTCAAGAAAACTGTGCCAAGTGATCGCCGACGTGCCATGAGTCACGAATAAAGTGCTGAGGTGCTTGTTAATATCATTTACAGTGATTTGAATGCACGTTCTGTCAGCACGGTCTCGCATGTAACGAAGTGTTTCTCTCTACCTGCAGATACCCATGTACAAATTTCGCGTGCGATGGCTTGTTTAAATGCAAAGTGCTATGAAAACTCATTTGTGTCTAAATAAAATAGGAGCTAATGGGCATGAACAGAGAATAGGTGGCACACCTTCTGCCGCTTAAAAATACTCTTATTTAGAACCCCTGTGCATGCACCAGAGCATCCAAGAGACCCATCGGATGCAGAGAAATGACTACGCATTCACAGTTACTCACTATCGGAAAACGCGTACCCGAAGGTGACCACACGCAGCAGCGTCGACATGAAAACCACAGCGACCGGATGAACGCGCTACGCACAACAAAAAAACCGGAGGGTCAAACCCGCTACGCCTGCCACTCAACTCGGTGGTTTTCGCTAGCTGACAGTGGCACCTGAACACACAGCTTAGCCAGTAGAAGCAGCACGCTCGATGCACGGCACCCAATATTTATGGGGTCACGCATATTTGCAAAAGTCTAGAGGATATTTTGGCAGCCCCATGAGACAAAAAAGGTGCAAAGCGAAAAAAAAAAAAGAAAGAAACAGACACACACACAACCAGGTGCGTCTTATTTGTCAAACTCGGCCTTTTTTTTCCCACTGAAACTGAGGTTGGCATAAAATTTTAGTTTTCGAGGCTGTTTTGGAGCAGTTCGCCGCAATTTTCTCGATTTTTATGCTTTTTGAGCAGCTTGGCTCAAGAAAACAAAAATGTATCAAAAATTCGCAATATGCGCAGCTGTCTAACCTCTGCTATACACATCTTGCTACTATTCAAAGTGTAATCCAAAGAAGTGACATTCATACATGCCTAGTTCCAATACTAAAAATATTGTGCAAGTTAGTTGGGTCATGATAGAAATGTCAATTTTTCTTAATAATATGTGGTATATATTACTGAAACTATTCGATACATAATTATCCAACAAAATCACTATTTATTTAGAACGTCAAACTTGCTATTTTTGCCCATCCTTCTGAAAATGTGGGCTTTGTTTACGTTTGTAGCCTGTTACATCTTCATCTACATTTGTCTCCATACTCGTTATTATACAGGTTGTTTCGAGAAGTGTCCATTCGATGCCTTCACAGTTACTTCTGTTGATCTTAAGATGGCTAAAGAGATCACTTCGGACATTAATTAAGAAAGTTAATTACCTCTTCAATTAGGATATTTAGGCAGTGATGCCAAATTGGAAAGTTGAAGTCCATCATGCGCAGAGCCCATAGCAGCTTCGAGATTTCAAAAAAAAAAAGTGGATCTGGTAATAACAGCAAAGCAAACGAATTCACGCCAATTCAGTGATGAACTCAAGACTGCAACGTGGAAAACCAGACTACCATATTCTTCTGAGATGCCCAGAATGAGTGAGTGTCGTGATATCAAACATCCACAGACTTCACTGGGTGGGTGAATGGGCTGCACCTGCAATTACAGCCCGCATGATGCACATATGTTGACAAATGCAGGAGGACTGCAACACCTCTGTAACCGCTGTCTCGAACAGTGACGTCATTTTGGTCGTCCACTTGTTGCGCTCATCGGAAGTTCAGTTTCAGCCTGGCCACCGAGCTAGGTTGAATTTCATTGCACCACAATAATTACTAGAAGCCACTTTTTAAGTAATGGGTTTTTCGCATGACGAACTTCAATTCTACCATTTGATATAACCACTTGACTCCCCTGAATAAGAAGTTCATTTCTCCTTTTGAATTACTGTCTCAAATTATTACATAATCTTAAGATGCCTGCTGCTACAGAATTAATTCTGAAGGCAACGAGCACCCTTAGTTTTGAGAATTTTGCACTCATTTTTAGCAACACCAGCTATATCTAAATTAGCAAAAATAAGCATCTAGTTCTGGCCCAACAAAACGATAGTGACTGAGCACGGACTTTCCTGCACCAAGCTGTACCGACACAGCACAGTCACCTTAATGCTCCTGGGTTCACATCAAGCACTGACAGTTCACATGTAACAAAGGGGCAGGCATAATGCTTCTACAAATTGAGACTCACGCAAATATAACGTCCCCCTGCTTTGCGTACGATGGGATGGCACTCGAGATGGTCGAAAAACCGTACGAGTAGAGGCACGCTTCCTCAACGCCCATGAACTCGGCCAAGCGGCTCTCCAGCTCCAGGTGAATGTCTGCACAGCACAGAAAAGGCCTTAGCTGTGCAGGGCCCTCGACGATCGAAGGCCCAGTCGTTTCAACTGCCCTTTGTGAACAAGTTTGCGATGGCAATGAACTTCGGAATTCATTACACCAGTTAAACGAGGCGGTATTGATACCGCGGCATTCGTTAAGAAAAAAAAAAAAGAGTAGCCGTCGTGCAAGTCCGTTTCACGAATTCCCTGCACCTGTGCCTGCGAGAGTGCCGAGTCCAAGCAGCTCGAAAACCGCATTAGACGACGCAGACGAAGCATTCGTGGCTATCTTGACGGTGCTCAACCGATACATCAGTGAACAGTTTCTGGCTGCTGCAAACTCCATGCAACGAGCGGCGCTGATTTTCAAGAATCGGAACTTTCATGTCCTGCGAGATAAGTACCTGCTGCATGACATCTGCACTTCTGTATTCGTTTCGGAACCTCGCCGCTGCTGCACTTGCTGAAACATTCCCTGCGTGACTACGGCACCCAGACCGCGCCACCACAAACCAGTTCAGGTAGTGCAAGATGAATCAAACGGACCTATAGCAGAGTGCACACTCACCCAATTACAATGAGCCCCTAATTTTAAAACAGGCGCTAAAAAGAACAAGATGTTTCGATGTACTACACTTGAACCCCACAACAGCAGAAAATTGAGACGACTTTGTTGCCACAACTAAACACTCACTAATTTCTGGTTAACACGCACAGCACAAAATGAGTTCCGGATCTCTCAACCTAGAAATGTGGTGACACAACTTTGCATCAACCAAACTTCCGAGACAGTTAGACCCCGTATCATCTAGACGTTGCAGCAATTGAAAAAATAAGCCTCGGAGGACAATGGAGGTGCACCTTCAAGAGTAGATTGCGATAGCGTACCGGGGCCCTGTCCGCGTCACCTTACCCACTGGCAGCTGAGCTTCAGCTCCTGGGGGCATGCCTTAAGTGTGCCGTAGTGAAACGTACGACTAAGCACGTAAAATTAGCCATTTTAAACTATCCTACAACACCTACTTAAAGTACAGTAGTTAAGAACCCACTACGTCACACTTATTTCTTTTGAGAATCATTTAAGGGCCCACTATGCGTCCGTGAAGAAACACGCGAGCCTTCGCAGGTGCTCACCTTGTTGATGCTTTTGCGGCTGATGATGATTAAATATGCCTTGAGTGCTCTGTAGAGGTTGGGATTCTAAAACACCCACTTGTGAAATTCAGATGCCCTGACGCCTGGCGCGATTTTGAGCTTCTGTCATGCCATATTACATGTGTTACAGAGACTCCATCTACTATGTGGCATTCATATAGTGTTTTTTTTTTTCTTTTTCCTAAAGCAGTTCCAAGCAATATGGTGAATCTGTGGTAGATCACCTGCTTGCCACATGCACAGCCCGCATTCTATTCTCACTAAAACCAAGCATCTGGTTGCTTACTTTATATGCATCTTTCTCGATTTTCCAGTCGTTGACAAGATGAAAGTTTCTGCGAAATGAGTTCTTTAAAGCTATTGAGTTAAATGTGCTCAAATGAACTTTCTGCCCACTCGAACAGCACAATGTAACGCCATAGCACAGTCGAACAGAATCAAATTGCAGGATACAAACAATGCAAGCAAGTGCAGGTGCCAACGAACCGTGTTGCAAGCCACTGCCAACAGCACTGCAGGAGCCGCATTACCGGAACTATGCAAGACCTTAGTCGTGACGTGAGGTGAAAAGTGATAGTAACTACGAGGACTACAAGCTGAAGCAAGGTGTTTTCAATGACTTGAATGAATGTGTTCCGAGCACGCATTTTGACCAGCAACACAGCGACGTGCATACCCAGAACACTGTGTAGGGCTCGAAAACTACAAGCTGAATATGCTGTATGTTATACTTACTTGCTATAAGTTATATTTTCCTAGTTGTTAACACCCTATGAAATCGTGAATCGCAACCCTGGCTCGCAAGCTCATGCTCTTGGAAACGTTACTGTGTGCTAAAGCACCTCCCACTCACCAACAGTGCCAAAGAAGCCCCGGGGCCCGCACGAACCCACACCGTAGCGCCGCAGGCCACCGATGGCAGCCTCCTGGGTGCCCTCTAGCTCAGTCAGGCCCAGGTAGTTGTGACTGGCCAGGTTCAGGCACGACCGACCATCCACCACCACAGTCCGGCCAACTTTGCTGCAGCACGTGTGGTCGCACGACCATCAGCACCCATAAGTTCTGTCCAAACTACGCACCTGGTTGGCAAACAGTAAAACTGCCCTCTACTGAACACCGAGTCTTATAGAAGTCTCGCGAAAACTAAAATACAATCATGGATCGGGACATGTAACCGGCGAAATTCACTTAACAGCTTTTGTAGCTTGGGCTGTACCATGCAAATTTTCCTTTGGGCTAGCAAGAAATATCAGTGGACCAATCACAAACATTGTCTTGAAAGAGAGCATTTCACGATAAAATTCCAACACCTAATTAACAGCTGTGGGAGTGCTATCACCCCCTAAAAAGCTATTTGGGCCTCATGGCGCACAGGTGTCTAAGGGATAGGTCACATTTAGGTTCAAAAGCCCCCGAGTGGTAGGTGGTGCGGCGCTTGCGCGGGTTTCCCATCATCACCATGGTTAGCGCAGTAGCGCCAGCAGAGCTGCCTGGTGGCAAGGCTAGATAACCACACAGAAGGCATGGGCAGGTCTCTTTTGCGTTGGGGCGGCGATCGGGACGGTTGTCTCCTGCAGGGGTTCGCGGGATACGGCGACTGAGCGTTGTGTCCTGTGGATCCCCTCGTGGTGAGTCGAACGTTGGCAGCATCCCCTTCGCATTAGTATTTTTCTGTTATGTTGACTGAGTGTGTTAGAGCATCGTATAAGGTTGTTTAGCACGTCACTAGTTACACATTTGATTCGGCTGGCGATTTAGTCATTTGTAAATTTAGTTGAATAAATCTACACGACGTTGGTTAGGTTTGACTACATCTGCTGAGTCTGTGTGTTCCAAGAGCGGTGCTTTCATTCGAGACCACACACAGCTTATATGCATACACTTTTTTTACAAACGCTCCAAATGTCTCATCAAAGAATCGCGCATGATTTACTTTTGCTAATACCAGTAGCAACAAGCTGTGATTGATAACGACTCTTTCCTTTTTTGTGGTCTGCCATGGTAGAGCAGCAGTCATGGTGCTGCTCAACTGCCGGCCTGAAGATTGCAGGTTTCATCCTGGTTGTTGAGGTCACATTTTGATGGAGACTAAATTCCAGAAGCCCGCATACTGTGCGATGTCGGCGCAACTTAAAGAACACCAGACCATCAAAATTTCCGAAACCCTCCACTAGGGCGTCTCTCATAATCACATCACGATTTTGGGACATAAAAACCCTCGCTATTATTACTATTCCATCTTTTGTGAGGCATCAACATTGCTTATTTGCAGGAAAAAAAATTCCCTGCAGGTGGCATCAGCTGACAATGCATAGGTAATGTAGAGCATATGCTATTGGGCATTTTTTTTTTGCTTGTGGCCGACTGTTCTTAAATGTCACTGCCTACACGACAAGGCCAACAGATTGCAGCAGCTTTCTGTTATGCACAAGCCACGTTTTTCTGCTTTTCTTTGTTTTTCAGGTTGACCATTGTTAAAAACAATGGAGAGTTCGAGACAATCAAATGCTGTGGTATTGTGTTGTCTCTCTGCTGCTGTCTTTCATAGAGGAGGCAGAAAGAGCCCCGCAACCGTCTTTGAACTTCATTTCCTCTCAGTCTGTTGTTGCAATGTACTGTGACAAATCAAATACGGGAACCAATCAACCACTTGGTGCGAGACACACCCCACCGAGATTTCTTGAATGTTGTCGGCAATTATTAAACAAATGGGGTCTTTTGCAATTTGGACTGCACGTGCAAGCACCAGCGATTAGTCTAGTATATACTTTCAGTGTCAAATGAAACATGAACAGCGGCAAACACAAGTGATGGTATAGAGCGCCGTCCAATCATCGCCATGAACGGGTGCGCATATGAACACAGCTACCAAACCAGACATGCGTGCCCGTCTATTGTGATTACTGGATGATGCACACCACGCTGTTGCGAATGCTTCTCACTGTTTCATTTGATGCAGACTCAAGGATTGAAACAGGACAATTAGGCGCTAAGTAACTCACATACTTTAGTTTCCACCGTGTTCAAGCCATACCACTGTAGATTCGACTTGAACGTCCCATTCACAGCCAACATCATCTTTAGAGACTGAATTCATCGCGACATGAGGCGGTTATCTCGAGCAATCGCACATGCAGTTGTTATACTCAAAAATTTGATGCCCCATTTGAATCCACGAGCAATGTAGATAGAGAGAACATATGGAGAAAGGCAGGAAGGTTAACCAGGGCTTAGCTCCGGTAGGCTACCCTGTACTGGGGAAAGGGAAGGAAAGTAATGTACATTCATGAATGCGCACTTGGCAAACTTGACTGTGAACTCGGATTTCGGCTACTAGTTGAAATCACTAAGGTGAACTCTCTATGCCACCCTGGCTCTCCTGCAAAAGGTATCCCAATTTGAAAATTTACCTCTCATAATTATGTCACATGTAAAGTGACAAACAATGCTTCTCTTTCAAGAAAAATATGGAAATGCCAAGTGACGATGTGTAACGGACCTCATTATCCCAACTGTAAGTTCCAGAAAAGGGTTCCTTTAAAAGGGTACTGACACCAAGTTTCGCAGCTGATTTTACTGTGCCATAAAAATCTTCTGTATACAGAGATGGCTCTGAGCTAGTGTGAAGCTGGGATTCGAACCCGCGACCTGCGGGTCAGCAGCCGAGTACCTTAGCCACTAGACCACCGTGGCGGGGCCTTAGAGAAAGAGGTTATGGGAGGAAAATAATAAATAAAATGAGGATACCTGGGGTTTCATATGCCAAAATCACAATCTGATAATGAGGTGTACTGTAGTGAAGGGCTTCTAAAGTTTCAACTACCTGGTGTTTTTAACATGCACTGACAATGCATCGGCCTCTGGCAATTCGCCCCCACAAAAATGTTACCAGCGTGGACGGCATCGAACCCATGACTATCACCACTCTACCACTGAGGCAGACAGGAATGAAGGCTGCAGGGATCAAGGTGCTACCAGGATTGAGCACGTGTTATTTGAAGCAACGGTTATGTGCATAGAAATGGTGTCAAACAATTTCAACTGAATGCTGCACGATTTAAGCCCACGTTTCTGACACGTGGCTGTAATAATGGCCAGACTTGTGTGCAATTAACCTTGTGATATAAAATTAATTAGATACCGATTCTTCAACAAAGTGAATACTTTCGAAACGATGTGGTGCACGCAGTTTTAACACACAATGCACATGATTCAAACCAGAAAATGTGGACTCACATCTCCTTCGAGAGTCACTACGCAACATACCTGGAGATTATCCTCGGATTGACTACATAATCGCTTGGTGGGGTGCTCGATACGAGTGGCTCCGGCCGCCATTCAGCAATGAGCTCCTCCTTTTCCTGTTAACATGACAAAAACAAAAAGCCCTGGTTGATGCTGGGAAGACTGTGTCACTTCTTATTGTCTTCATAACAATCCTTCACCAATCTTTTTATTTTACTCTGATTTCCAGCAAATCTGTTCAATCTAGCCATAATTTTTGTAGCCTACAGGTACATGGCACAGAAATTGAGTTGATCCGCGTACTCGCCCCTGCTCCAATAAAGATAAGGAAGGCAGAAGTTAGCCCAACAAATGGATGCAAAGCGTGGGCACCAAGCCAAAGACCTCTCGAGTACATATGAGAAGAGGAGACCCCTAAGCAAGGAGACACCTACAATGCAGAAGCGTGCGCTTTCTTTCAGTGCAAGGTTCTGTCTCTGAAGTTTGAACATTAGCAGTCAAGTTGCGTGTTTGGGTTGTGCTTGTGATAATATGTTGTGCACGGAACAGAAACCACAACCCGAACACCTCGATAAAGCTTCATGCAGTGGCACAGCAGGTTTGTATGTGCACGTATGTGCCGTGTGCTGATGAAGAATAAACCAACAGCCTGTGAAGTGCGGCCTCGTGAGTGGGAGACCTGTGCCTTCAGCGGCTCACAACGGTCGCGTTTGAGGTCAACCAGCGTTTGTGGCTGAGCAGGAGTTCGGCTAGGTGACTGGCCCAAGGACCAGGTGATGCATGGTTGTTCCGGCTGCTGTTCCTGAGGGCTGGGTAACAGACGAACGAGGCTAACCAACGTACCAGCTGGGCGACTAGCTCAGGGAGTAGGGGAGGTCTGCTGTTAGCGGCGCCGTCCACAGCAGTGGATTGAGTCCTCGCGGTGGGCAACGAACGAGGCCAACTGACGTTCCGGCTGGACGCCTGGTCTAGGGAGCAATGTGAGGCTGCTCCCTGGGCCATCACAATGCTGCTGGGACGAGATAAGGTGGCCGAGATCTGCAACTGCTGTGGCAAAGGGCCGGATCAAAGAGAGGACGAACCAACGTCGAATACAGCAAATAAGCCAGGCGGCGCATCATCCTCAAACGCCCGGCGTCCACGTGACTGACACAGCGAGACAACATATAGCATAAAGACTATTGCTTGGATACCTCGTGTGCCCTATGTAAATGCATGTTTGTCCATGTGTGGTATGAAGAGTTAATATAAGTGTGAGCATGTCTTTGTGCACTGGTGTACTGTCTGGTCCTTCCTGGAGTGGTCCTGCCTCAATAACATCACAGTGCTCTCCTTGAAGTAGATTTAAGTCCTGTCAAGAAGATAGATTATCGGCGTTGATGAAGCAGAAGGCAGGTTAGAGGTAATGAAAACTCCAGGATACATTGCAGTGAAACATTTGCAGTGAGATATTTACAGCATGCTGAAGCACACTGACGACGCATAGACATAGACAGAGTATTACTCTTCTACTTAACATTCTTAATTAAGTACGGGCCAAAAGCTTTGTTGCTACATACGAATAACCGAGTCTGAGTGATCGACCACCAACTTGGTGGTCGATCACTCAGATCGACCACCAGCCAAAAGTTGCATTGTACAGAGTACTACTGTACTATCCATTAAGTAATTGCAGCCTAGACTGAAGGAAAGCGAATTCCATCCAGCTTTTATCATGTTACGGCAGACAAAGAAAATTGGAGGTGACCACTGCTGGGCCACCTCAACATTCTTTTAGCCAATTTGTTTACCGTTAACTCACTCCTTACAGGGCTGCACCTAATCTTGATACTAGTGCTTTCACAGTTTCGACATGCATTTTGGCACTCTTTTTCATCATGGCCCTCTCTCTCCCTTCCTTGCACGTTTTCAGCGATTCCGCGCTGTGTGGATACATTTTACAGTTGTTTGCACATTTTTGTGCAATGTGTCCACGGGCCCATTCTCAATGAACACCCGAAGTGATAGCAAGTTTGCATCTCATGCCCGAGATATCTATGTCGAAGCCCTGGTGCCTCCACACATTGATTGATTTGTCGGGTTAACGTCCCAAAACCACCATATGATTATGAGAGACGCCGTAGTGGAGGGCTCCGGAAATTTCTACCACCTGGGGTTCTTTAACGTGCACCCAAATCTGAGCACACGGGCCTACAACATTTCCGCCTCCATCGGAGATGCCGCCGCAGCTGGGATTCGATCCCGCGACTTAGGGGTCAGCAGCCGAGCACAGCCACTAGACCACCGCGGCGGGGCCGGTGCCTCCACACCATCTCCCCACACTCAGCAAGCCAGAACCACGGTGCCGGTCATTAAAATAATGAAGAACAAGCCACCACCGTCCTTTCAAGCAGTTACGTGAAGCAAGAGGTGTTTGCCTCTCACCCATCCCCTTGCATTCAGACTGCACATTACCGTGCCACGATCTTCAACCCAAGCTTGCCACAGAAAGCAGTAGTGAAGTAACCAAAGCCACTGAGTGCTCGCACTTGGCCGTGCCCGAGACGAGCTGTTCAAGAGAAACAGTTTGCGTTCCTGAGACAAGCGCACAGTCGAAGACCGTGTGGAGAGAGAGCCGGGAAAGTAGCTGTATAGCGTACAGTGCCACTCTGCCTATTCTGCACGATTGACATACGAGCGACAGAAACTAACATCAGTGTTGTGTCTGTGGCTTAACTGGAACCTCTCAGCAATGACAATCAATATAGAAGCAACCTAGCGTCCCCTAGCTAAAGCCTAGCGATGACCCGGAAGCAACCTAGGAAGAAACTATAGCATCACCTCGCCAAGGCTTACAGACAACCTAGAACCAACCGGTATAGAGTCTTCAGAATCATCCAGATTTGCTGTTCAAGGCCTGCATGGTAAGTGCGAGCTTTGCCAATCTTGTCTCCTACGGCAGAGTAGCAGGTCGCATGTACCTGACTACATATATCTGAGCATAAGTATCTAACTTTCAGAACGATACCCAACTGCGTCCAGTATAAACCTAGAAAATGGGCATGTGCATGCATTTGACATTGAAGATCAGCCAATGCCAATTTCCTGCGCGCAGGTGTGTCGTCATACCAAGGAACATGCACAGCCTCGGTTTGTTCTCCCATTCTATGCACCCCTGTCTGTCAGTTAGCTTTCGCCAACCAACGGTGGGCAGGCCTGCCTCAAGCTTTTGTCTCATGACTCCGGTGCTGGCAAGACGAAGAGAAATGCACACGGTGCGCCACTGCTTGCTGCACGTAGGGCCAACCCCAAAGACATTGTCACGGCACACTTTCTGGGGGCAGTTGGAGCTATTACTCAAAAACCTCAATTTAACCGCGTTCAACTCCTACAAAGTCTATTTTTTTTCTAATAAATTCTCTCTTTCGTGTTTTCTTCACTCTCCAGCACATTGAGAAAGTGGACCTTTAAGATTGACACCTTGCAAAGCTCAATTGCAACAAAGAAGCGTTAAACGAACAAGCATCAAGGTTCATTAACAACCACAGCTTCTTATTGTGTAGTCAAACTGAAAGACTGCACACATGTGCAGATGCTATCGCTCGGGAGTACTTGTGGCTATTAAAGAGTGTCTAACAGCTGGCATCTACGACCTAGCATTCTGGCCGAGAGGTCAGACATCTAGAATATGGAATGCAAAAAACTTGGCTGCATCTTCAAACATATCAAATAATTTAGTGTGAGAAATTTCAAGGGCTTACTTTTATTTCTTAGATGGAATTAGACTAAATCAAATCATTAATTTAACTCAAATTACATTAATTAGAACCTATGGACAAGTAAGCCAGGGAAAGGGGATGTTACTTCAAGTAAATATAGTGTAAACATAAAGAAAGTTGAGTGGACGATAAGATAACTTGCCGCTGCTTGGGGCAAGTCATCTTGTCGTCCTCTTCACCTTTTTTTTTATGTTTACTAGAACTAACCTCCCCTGTACTTTCCCTGGCTTACTTGTCTGTCAGTTCTAATCAATGTAATTTTAAATAGTTAATAATCTTGCTAGGTAAATTTTGCCTTAAAAAGTGTAGATATTCTATGTACTCTTTTTATGTCCTCCAGAAAGATGCTAAAATTCCTGGTTGAGTAGACATAGTGTCACTAGCTACTCGTTTGTTGCCTGCCCTTTTGCGCAGCACTAGAATGAGAGAGAGAGAAAGGATAAAAAAGGAAGGAAGGGAGGTTAATGAGAAATACCAATTATGCTGTGTGCCTGACCACCTTGTCACTAATTTGTGACAGTTGCACAGGCCACTAGGAGACGCTCCACAAACTTTGCGTGAGAACTAATTTATGAACTTGGCCACTGCACAAACTGCTGGCATCACCACTCAAGTACAATTCTGCGCAGTTGTTGCTCACCTCCGCGCCCTGCGGAATTATGCAAAGCAAAATTTGCAGAACAGTTTCATTTCTGTGAAACGTGGGTTTGCGTGCTGGAATTCTTAAATGTTCACGTGTTCTCCCTGTTTATGGTTACACACAAAACACAGTCATGCAGGTCCAATAGGACGCAGCTTAATCCTTTCAAAAAAGGACATCATGCAGTTGCTCTTTAGGTATTTTTTATCAAGGTGAGGTTTGGAATTTGCATAGGTATGAAGACTCAAATGAAAAAAAATTTTTTTTTGGCTGCATAAAATGCCTCACTTCATGTAGAGTAGACAAAGTAAAGCCTCCGCATGTAACTTTTCATTCTGAGTTACAAACAAATGCATAATATAAAGCTGGCTGAAACAAGTGATTCATATTCCAATAAAACAAAGATGTATTAAATCCACTATTATTGATTTCTGGAAGTCAAACATAATTGAGAACGGACAGTTTTTTGACATGGGCTTACAGGAACGGTTGTGGCCCCAGCATATAGAAAAGTCTCGAAGTCAAAGGGCCGAAACCAAGCAAGTCAGATTTGCTGGTTAAACAATGGTGCCATGTTGGGGGCATGCAAAATGTTTAACCCAATTGTATGCAAATTGAATAGCAATGATGAATCGAATACTGTTCTAAAAGCAAGCATACCATTTTTCAGGCAGCTCACGTACATTAGTGCGACCATTTTTTAAACAACCCAAAAACTACCTAACATTCCACAGTTATGTAAACTGGGGCAAACTTGTATACAGCAGGAAGTAGAGTTTTAGGTACATTACGTAATGTAACTGCAGGTTTAAATAGAGGGTTAAGTATATTATTCAAAGTGACACTGAGTCAACAGCTCTTAAATATGCCGGCACGTCAATACTGAACAATATTCATGAGTCAACATCATCATGATTGTCATGATGGAGATAGTAGACTGATGATTCTTGTCATTCTGGCAACACTGCGGTTTTAACAAAGCATACCTGTGATGAGTCTAACATCGATAGTCTCGTTTACAAAAACCTGGGCTGCATCCATCTGCAAGCAGCCCATCTGGATATACCAATAATAAGTTAAGCGGTGATAGTAGCCACTATCTGAGCACGGAAGCATAGCCCTTTCCTTTCGACACGCCAGCACATGATGTAGCTGATGAGCCCCACATTGATCTCCTCAATGCTCAATATTGCACGCGCTTACTGTAAGACTCGCTGTCATTGATGACTAACACACTATGCAGCTAACAAAACTGAACTGTGCTCACATCGCCACTGCCACGTGAAAAAAAGTGCGCCCTGCATCTGTCTGCTGAACGAGGTGGGGTTGGAAAAGTGTAAGCACATTATATCACGCACAGAGGGTAGCCCACGTTTTATAAGTGCATGATTCCAGAATTGACTACCAACCTTTAACATTCGTTTTCCGAAAAACTAAATGACGCACAGTTGTACAATCTGGCACATATCATCAGGGTACCAAATAGAATATATGTTGGAAGTTTTAGTAAAATTGAATATAAAAAAAAATTGCTGGAGTTCCCCTTTAAAAAGTCATCTGATGGAAGAAAATTATTCCTGAAAGCACCGATCCAACGAAAACTTTCTGATATGAGACTTTTTTTTCTCGAAAGCTAGCTCATGTTACGTTGCTCCCTATTCATACTTCTGTTGCTTCTGCACTGAATACTTTAAAAGTACCTACAACTGACAAAACATGAAATGAGATGACTGCACAGATGGAAATATTGTCCCTCATAATGACTAAAACCAACCCTATTGTTTTTCATGAGAAGTGGAGCTATATTTTTATTTCTTAATTGAAAATTACAAAAATAGCTTGTGCCGCCCCGTGGTAGCTGAAGCTTCAATTATCCAAGCTGCTCTGTCACATGACCGTAAATTAGTGTAAACAGTCAACGATTTCCTTCAGATTATGAGACTGACAGGCTGCCTACTGCGCTGCCGAGGCGGACGGTCAACAATTATCTGTTAGTATTTAAATATTATTTGCTTCTTTCTAGTAAAAGGTATTACTTCATGAAAATGTACTGATAGGCCTGCGTTAGTAGTGAACAATAATGTGGCGCTGCCTTCGCATCGCGTAATGATCCCATGCTTGTCAGCACGTCTTGGGCAACTTTTCTACATGCTCATAAAACCGTGCACGCAGTTTCCGAGTCACTAAAATTTTGGAGTGACGTGGCTTTTTTACCAACACTTTGCTTCAGAAATGATGCGCAGTGACGTTTTTGGTGATTTGACTTGTATCGTGCATCAAGAGAGTAACGACGACGAGACAAGCCATGCACGACATAGGTACATCAACCTTGGGTGCAGGCGCAGGCAAAGCGGTACAAGTAAAGGGAAGCTGTATTAAGCCACATCGTCTCATTGTAATGGCTTGTTATTTTTTAAAATAGTTGTAAAGCTCAAAATAAATGTGGTTAAGCATAGGTACAGGAACTCCTGTGAAATCAGAACAGCAGCAGCATGCACAAGTCACCAGAAAGGTTACCGGCATCGCTATAAATTCTCAGCGTTGCTGGATGAAAGGGCAGGTCTGTGTTCCAAGTCTTTCAGATCGAAAAATACTACTTATAAAATATCTAGGTGTTTTTGGGAGTAACAACTGCAGCTACAAAAAGTATGCTTTCGGTCATGCCGGAAAAAACTGGGTTGAAAAAAATCATTTGTCGGTCCCTTTAAGCAAGATTTTTCACACAGCCAGAATCAAAGTGTGTGTATTCGCAGACCAGATAATGAATTAGCCTTACTGTCATGGTTTTCAAAATGTATGAAGGCTGTATATGATGACCTTCTACGCAAATGTCAGATATGAGCCCCCTAAAGTATGTCACATAAAGAGTATTTTGAAAGCACCTGTCCATCTGCATGAATGATGTGTTTGCCGCAAAACAGTATGAAAAACGCTAAAAGTGATCTTGCTATTCCGTGACACAGAACAAAACACCGTTGTCTACTTTTGATTTCACTCTGATGAAATTAACTTAGTGCATTTATGAAATTTTCATAATTACTGCACAGCATAACATAAGTGAAGAAACTCTTGCACACCGGATGCAGCTGGGGCCTCCCCTCCTGATTCGTTTGGGGGATAGCGTACAAAACATACACATGTATGCGCAAAGGTGGGCTGCTGCTACGTAAATCAAACAAAACCTTTTGTAACATTGGCTCCTGCAACAGCTCGCGGTCAAAAACTTTTCATTTCATCAAGCTCCCATCTTTCCCTGAAGTCATTAACTAGCGCAACAGGAACAAGACACGGAAACAGTGAGCAGTTTAGGATCGACCTGCACACGGCATGAACCTACAAAGAAGGCCACACTGTTTCGCAAAGAATGTTTTCGCAGTTCAAGAAAAAAAAAGGGGAAGCTTGCACCACGCCCCGCAAGGCTTGAAAACAGTAAAACTGAATGGTTCTGATGAATAATCTGGTTGCTTCTAAGATGCTAGGTTTAGCTAAATGAAACCAGGTTGTTTCTACGTCGATTCGCGATGCATAGAGATTAGAGTTAAACTACAGCAGACAGTCACTGACACAACACGTATCAACAAACTCCAAGAAAAACCTGTGCCGAAGCTAAGCATTTGCATGATTACTTGAAAGACGTGATGCAAGGTTACAACTGAGACGGAACAAGAAGAGGAAACTTCTCGGTTGTAGACGTGCGCCACGGCCACGTACAAGTAACGATGCACCAACTGGCCCAACATAACGTACTCTTAAGCATTTGCACCTCTCGTAGATCTACAGGCACATTGTTGTAGGTGCAGGCTTGCCATCATGTCTGGGCCTTGTCGTAGCAGCCGTTGCCTTTCCTTGTTACCTAGTATTCGTTCATTGTACGTACTCGGGGGGGAGGGATCTTTGGCTATCCACCGTCGCTTCACAGCTATTTGTCGTGGGCTAACCATTGTCTGCTTCATTCTTGGGGAACAAGTAGTGGGCAGTGGGATTTATTCAATTTCTGTGACACAAACTCGCTTATGATCCTGTTTTTTGGTTTGTCTGGCAAGGACGATTTGCTGAACAGCTTTGGTGTTCGAACTCGGTGCCTGTGGACAGATTCAACTCAGCACTATTTAATTCACCTTGCGCAAGTCGTGATATGTATGGCTGGCTTGAAATACCAGATATGCCAGCCACATACCCACGTTTTAAACGACCGCTCAACTGTCGCACAGCCTCGACACTTCAGTGTGCTACCCCAAAGAAAGGTCAGACAAGTCCCGGCATTACCGAGTAATGAAATCTGCGACCCACAATCGCATTGCTCGGTCACACTTGCAGTGACAGATCTGGGCCGGCCGCACACTTCACAATCTGGAGCGGCTCATCGCGCGGACATTTTGAAGGCAGTGACCTTTAACTTTCTGTCACGTTACGTACGACACGAAAGGAAAAAAAGAAACAACGAACATAACCGGGTCACGCACGAAGCGATGCGGCCACGGCCCCACACGTCAAATCGAGGTGCAGCTTCGCAGGGGATCAGCATTCATAGCGACCTGCTCCCGAAGACTTAGTTGCTCGATTATCCGATTAACCCGGCGCTTTTGCGCAGCCGATCGAAATTGTACATCGAGAGAGGTGTTAACAGACTGTCCAGCGCGCAATGTCGCTTCTGTTTGCGTGGATTGCCGGCGGCATATCGCAGGTATACGCTCACCTTTTCGGTGAGTTTCGATTTGCCGGCGTCGGCGGGCGCGCTTTTACGCAGCAGCAACCAGAGGACCCACACGAACAAGAGAGCTTCCAGCGCCAGGTGATATGCGGGAGCCTGCGAAAAACACAAAAGAAACGCGCCAGGTTTCAATCCTAAACAGTCGACTAGCAAAAGAATGATTCATCGATCAGAGATAAACAGAGTCCGGCGCCGTAACATCCGCTGAATCAACAAAAAGTGCTCGGCAGCTTTCGTTCCGCCCAAACTGGAGAAGTGCTCTGCATTAGCACACTCTACCCAAACATCGCAGACGCAATCGGCACGGGCTGTTCACACACACAAAAGTGCTCAAAGAGCGACGAAATGATCGGGGCTTTCGTTTTACCACGGATCACACACATCACGCCTACGCCGCTGACCACGCTGAATGCGTGAGCCGCACGTGTCCTTTTAAACACGAGCGCCGCCGATTCATATTATAATTCTTTTCCCCTTCCCGCCGACGTCTTGATCGCAAGACGACGTCAGAGATCGCGGGGTAACGCTGCAGAGACGAGCACGTTTTCTTTTTTCGTCGAGCGAGCTCAAGAAACGGCACAACGCAGCACGAAAAACACCGGCGCGGGGCCTGCCGTTTTCACTTACCCGCAGGAAGGCTTCGAACATTTCGTAAAGTTCCCAAGACACCGCTGCCACGGCCATCCTGTCACGATTTCTTCGAGGTTAGCCCGTGGGACGTTTTCGCCTCTGACGATGGGTTGACGGCCGGTCGTTCTTGACGAGCGCACTACGGCGGGTGTTGGTTCACGCAGCAGGCACGTCGTCGAGGCGAGGCCCGTTCACGATGGCTGGGTGCGTCGCAAATGCAGCGGCGCAGTTTTTACGACATCGGCGGCAAGCGATTTTTGGCGCTGACCTTCCGTACTATGGAAACCCCGAGATGCGGGACCGCGTGCCGAACACAGACGCCTGCCACACCGACGCCGGAGTGACGACTGGGCGAGGAGGAAAGAGGCGTGGTGGAAAGAGGGGGAAGGGTGGTGTGCGATATGGATGCGATTGGGAGCGCGTCATTTGATCCTGGTTATCGCGTGACATTCTTGCTACAGAACACCTAGAGATTCAAAGAACTCGGGCCCTCGGAAAGTTACTTTCCGCGCCATAAAGTTTTGCTCCTTTCCTTGGCAAGAACGAGCTCGCGGTTTAGATAGGTAGTACGTAGTGTTAATTGTGTACATTTTTTATAAACTCGTGTCATTTTTCTGGAGTGCACTCCAGAAAAATGTCACGGGCATAGGATTTCTCGTGTGCACCATGGCAAAGTGCACTATGTAAAAACTTACTTTCAGTTAAAATACCATGGTTAGACTGACTGCAACCACGTGTTTACTTGTATGACAATAGAACAACTGAAAATGGTTTGATTTTAGTTTATCCGCCTGAATCAAGCGGCATGCAGCAATGCAACAGTGCCCAACAAATTTTGCGTTTCAGCAGCTTGCTGAAAAAAAAAAAAACGCGTCACGCTGTGAGGCATTTCAGTTATCCTGATCATACCACTAAACGAAATAAATAGTGTCTAACTTCAAAGGTAAGAAAGGACGCCTGTAGAACAGCTTCAACTTCACACGTCATGTAACACGACCATAGAGCTTCCTGAAACTCGACTCATACGCCTTTTAAATTTTCCTGCCGCACCACATCGCAGCGTATCTAGTGACTACAGTGGCTAACATAAACTAGTGTAGCTAGAACGCAGAACACCTATACACTAGAATTCTAGCCACTGTACAGGCGGCGACGATAGCGCTCAATCAACGCCTCCTAGATTTCCTGAGCCAGGCGGATTATCAGCGGTCACCAGTAGGTGTTCTGTGCGGTCACTTGGGTAGCGGCGATCGTCTGAACTACGGTGGTGGCGTCACTCAAGTAGGGGTGTCTTCAAATAGATTTTTACGTTTTTAGAGTTTATATGCAGCAAAAATAACGTAAAGAAGTTTTTAAAAGGCGTAAAAGTAATTATAATTAACCCTACGTAAGTGACATTGTCATTCAGCAAGCAACTTCTTTAATACAAGGCATCCTTTGAAATTAGTAGCAAACGTTAAAATTGCCAATCTCAAAGACCAAGTACAAAAACCCTTATTCCTACGTAGGCAGCGCCGTCATAGGTGACCGGCGTTTCGTGCTCATCCGGCAGGCACAAGAAATCTAGGAGGCGTTGGCTCAATTAGCATTCACGCATGGGGTAGTTTCGTACCGCGTGTTTTGTTAGTTGCGTATTCCCGTCATCGTCAAAATTGGAAGCAGCATGGCGGACAGCAACGAGCATTCGGGTATGATCGCCCAATTTTGTGGCGTTACCGGCGCCGACAGCTCGCGGGCCAAGCTTTTCCTCGAGTCGGCGGCGTGGAACCTTCAGGTGATTACCTGTCAAAGCCAAGACCGAGCAGTCTTGCCTCGTGCCCATTATAAGCTAGTGGCCTGTGGTTTCGTGTCGCGTTCGTAATGCCGGTGCAGCCCCGTCATTTCGTGACAGTTTTAGATAACAACCATCAATTATTCGTTCGCCAATGGCCGATCGTAAACATAGTCCGGCCTGAGGGTCTTCCTATTTTGCGCTACGTTTGCCCTTGTACCACGGTCAAGAAGAAAAAAAGAACGCTGCGTTGCTGGCATGACGGGAGCGTTTTGCGTCACTGGTAGCCTCTGCACTCTACGTCTGCCTAGTGTCATTACGGAAAGTGCTTGCGTGACTTTGCGCTTTGTACCGCTCGAAGTTACCGCTGCTTTGGCCTCGTTGTTGAGCTGATTTACGTGTTCGTTGAAAACCTAACAGAAAGCCTTGATATTTTGGAGCGAACAAGCTGACAACGTTTTGATATCAGCTGCGCAGGTTACAATTAGCAAGCCGTTTTAAACGCGTTGGTAACTTGCTGCGCTTTTCGGTCGTAACTATATTCGACTGTCCTGGCCTTCAACTGAGAAAAGCCACCTCTGAATGAGTCAGTGTGTTGCTAAACGGGAAAGGTATTGCCGCCTGTCGGTAATTAAAAGAAACTTCCCTCGCGGTTTATGTGAACACTCTCTCCTCGACTGAAAAACAGCCTGACAGTTGGCTGGTTGGTTAAACGTGATTGACTTTATGATCAAAATGAGACAACAATGATCAAAAACATGATAAAAAAAACTGAGACAACAATGTAGAAAGGGCATTATTATTCTGGAGTGGAACTAAACATTGACCAGCAAGTAGTGATAACATTAATTACTGGTGCTTGAAGCGACGTAAATTGAGGAGGGTTTACTTTAAATAACTGCGTACTTTCAACGCTGTGACAAAGCTTTCTGTGCAAAGCTAGAAACATCTCGCCCCCTGTATATTATAAACAAATGCTAATGTTTTGTTTGCCAGAAACACAATGTGATTCTGAGCATTCCATAGCATGAGAGACTGATTTAAATCTGACCACTTGGGGCTCTTTTTGAAGTGCACCTAAATCTGGGCGAGATGTTTTAGCGTTTCGGCTGCCATTAAAAATGTAGTTTGAACCCACCATCTTGAGTTCAGCAGTGCAATGCCGTGGCTGCGAAACGGCCGCGGTATGTCTGCATTGACTGCCGAACTGCCAAGTACTTACTCATCCAAGAACTGTAACGATGTCCCCGCAGCTGGCGCTTGCATCATTCTATGAAGATCCTGACGACGGTAGGGACCACCAGAGCTCTCCAGAGCTGCCACCTGAGCGGCCCAAAAGTCCTGTTCCGGCCAGCAAGCCACCGTCCAGACCACCGGCCAGGTGAGCGCACCCCTGCTAACGTGGACGCATCACCGAGTGTCCAACTTTGGCACCCTAAACGTGGTTGCGTGAAGAATGTAAGGTGTGTGCGGAACACTCGGCACAGGCGTAGTGAACGCTCGAGGAGCTGCCTCTATTCGCAAGTTTTATAGACTGTCACGCTGCTCCACGGCCGCCAGCTTAATTTTTTCAGACAGTATTGGAGTAGCGGTGGGGCAGCGGCGTTCATAGCATGTGCATGTACGTCTTGGCTGGCGTTGGGCTTTCACTAGAACATTTATGTTGTAGTTACTAGACGCACAAAGGTCACTGTAGTCATTGCACAGTCATCGTTTGCGAAAAGACACAGCGGAGTAACAACTGAGACCCTTAGTCGCGTTCATCTGTATTTGTGAGTACGTTTCGCGCCTCATTTTGCGTGAGAAACTCGGGGCACGTTTTGATCTGCTTGCGATTCGGCACGGACCTTCCGATTTGATGCTATCGCGTTCATTGCTTCACCTTTGCAGCAAAGCTGTGACGTTTTTCAAAAATGCGTCAAAAATATCGGCTACAGACCTTCATGCCACATGTGATGTGTTTGGAATTCAGGGCCTCTTTGAGGCATCGTATTCGAGTTTCTGAAGCGTCTAAGTTGCGCATAATATGGCACTGCAAGAAAGGTATAAGCCATAGCAAAACAACAACAAAAAAAACAGCGCAGGTTGCATATGTGCTGAGCGACTCCGACCTTAACCGATACTCTCTGTGGGCGCCATATTGAACCACCCTGTGCGCCCCTTATTGGCGATGAAACTTGCGAATAGAGCTCGTCATAGACTATCTTGGGCAGCCAATACAAGTACACTTGCGAGGTGCCCCTACACCATCAGTAATGATTTTGGCTAGTAGGAAAGTACTCACATGCCATTATTCGTCATTCTGTGGAGAAGTGAGGTACTCACTACTTACTGTCTGTGAGGCGTTATGTGCACTTTGTCGGTGCTGTGGCTCAGGATGAAGAATTATGGCCGAACTTCTGGTAAGGGGTAGGAAGCTTTAAACGATTGGCTAGTTCCACAATTCCCGCAGCATGATGCCTGGTGTTACTTTAAGCTTCGGACATGTTATATTACATCTGCTCTCTTTATTCCTTGCCCGACAAGATCCTGCATGGTGTCTTTTTGCAAAAGAGTATCAAGCACTAGCGTGGCTTCGTAGTAGGGTGCTCGACTGCCATACAGAAGGCCTGAGTTTGAATCCCGCTCGATTCTGGATTTTTAATTCTTCTTACCTGATGGGGGTGTGCAATAGCGATTGCAAGCACTAGTGGTGGGCAGCAGTGCTAGCTAAGGGCTGTTTTATGTGTTAGCCACTCAGCTGCAATGCACGTGCCAGGACCCCTGCTGCACCCAAGTCGAGGGTGGAAGAGCATCGCCGATTTGCTCATTTGCCCCCCACTTTGGTGCAGCAAGTGTACCGACACGTGCATTGCCGCTTGGCGGGGAGCGCTTGGAAAGGCCCTCAGTCAGCTGTTGCTCCGGCCTCGTAACAGATTTTACTGTAAAACCTTGTGGCTTTGTGCCAGTCAGGGATGATGATAATTTTTATTCATGACTTGGGGCTTCTACTAGCTTAAAGGGGCCCTGCAACGCTTTTTTCTTTGCATTCTGCAGCCCAGGAGTGGGTTTAAGGCTGAATACTACGATAAACACAAAATTGGTGCACGGTAACAGAAGTTATTAGTCTTCAAAACCCCATCAGACAAGAAAAAAGAAAAGCTTCCTTTCGCATTTCACTCTCCCACTGGCGTCAAAGGCCGCTTCCAATCGCTTGGGCCTCTTGCAGAGACATACCGGACGGCTTGCCTAGTGGTGCCATTGTGCAACGCACCTACCGTCGTTTCGAAGTTCTTACGTTTTCATATTTAAAAACAGAAATCCTATTGTATTTGAGGCAGTGCAAACAATGCTTTTATAATTTTTAGCGCACAATAATGTGGCCTACCTAGGATCATATGCATATTACACGCAGCTTGTCTTGTCAAACCAATCAAACTGGCCGGCCAATCTTGTCACTCGCACGTGGCTGTCACTTCTGATCACAAAAATGTCCTCCGTATATCGTCCTAGTCTTAAACCAATGCGGTTTTTTCATAGAAATAAAATTAAACGGCTTTGTTTTTGGCCCTGCCATTCATGCAACGATATAGTAAGTGTCTTTCATATCTCAAAAAAAAGCGATTAGCAACACGACACGCTTAAGTTGCGTTGCGGGCCCGTTTAAACAGCTCTGCTCTTGAGCAAGAACAAAAAAAAAGTTCGCATTCAAAAAAGCTGCAAAAACAGCATTAACGATCATTGTGGCCTGCAGCGCAAATCCTCGCATTCCAAGAAACGAAGCTCCCTTTCATAAAGAGCAACTTACAGTTTTCTTTTGCACCTGATCCTCGTTCGCACCATCTCAGCTGCCGCACTCATTAGACAGGCTTGCTCATCTTTCATCTTGTTGACAACTATGGTTCATTAAAACTGTGGAGTGCACCCACGCCCGCTCACATGCATTGCCAGAACGCCTTCATTGCCATCGCGTACAGCCGCGGCCACGCCTGTGTGGAGCGCGCGAGCAGCCGGTTTTCGCTCTGCGGCGCGAAACCTTGAGGCAGTTTCGGGCTCTGGCGTGGTGTGTCAAAATCATGCACGGCCAAGTTGTTGGGCTGACCACTGTCAGAGCTCAATACTGCCTTAATGTTTCGCGCTGCAGAGCAAAAAACGGCTGCTCGCGCGCTCCACACACACGTGTTCGCGGCTGTACCTACATTTATTTGTGTGCTCATGTAAGCGCTCGTTTGGTCATCTGCCCGTCTGGTCCACTTAACACGCCCTGTGTGCTTGCTTCTCATAGCCGTGCTTTTTTGTGCTGTTCATTTTCAGTCATGACCTACTAGCTGAGTCGGTCGCCTTGTCTTAGTACAGTAGACTCTTCTTAAACAAAACGTGAAGAGACCGGGAAAATATGTTTCCTTTAAGAGGAGTTTCGTTTACTGGGAGATAAACAGGGGTATATATTTAAGTACGAAACCAAGTATATTAGTGGAGGTTGTTCTATTTAAGCAGCAATTTCATTTAAGAGAGTTTCGTTTAATAGGAGTCTACCGTACTTCCTTTTTAACAACAGTGCCAGACTCCTGAAGTCCGTCTGAGAATTAGTTCTCAGTAAGGCGCAAAAATTTGCGTGTTCGACTTGCTGTGCAACGATATCGGGTGAATTCTTTGCTCATTTTGGACACACATCGGTGCCTAGCTCACTTGCGAGCGCAGTGTCGTGAATGAAAATTCCTCCGCGCTACTTTGTTTGCCCAAGCCTGGAGGGCTGCAATCAGATTTCGCAATTGGTGAAAGCCAAGCTGTCGGCTTCTGCCTCTGGAACAGCCTACTAATACAGTTGTGGAGTACTGTGGGCCAGCGTGCCAACTGAGCAGGCTGCAGAACCGGAAGCGATTGTCAACGCGCAAATCTTCTTTGTTGTGGACTGCCAGGAAATTTTTGAAAATATGGTTGAAGCAAAACCAAAACTAAAAAAAAACTGCAAAAAAAGTTTGCGGTAGACGCCCTCTGTAGCTGATCAGAGGCGAAATGCTAGAGGCCCGTGTGCTGTGTCATGTCAGTGCACGTTAACGAACACCGTATGCTGAAAATTTCCAGAGCCTTCCAGAATGGTGCCCCTCATAGTAATGTCGTGGTTTTGGGATGTAAAACCTCAGATGTTAATATTTTCTCTAACTGACTGAAATATATGGCCAACTGAACAGTCTACACGAACTAGAGAACTCGTACAGACATTTACTCGCCTCCACACGTGGTTAGAACATAAAAATGGGTCACTTGTCGTCTTCTTCGAACGAGCTCGCTTCCCTGCAGTTTTTCTTCGTCTCGTGCAACGACCGCGGGATCCTCCATGGTCGGTTGTGCCAGGTCAATCAATCTTGCGGACGCTAATAAACGTCTGTCCGAGTTGTTTAGTCCATGTAGACTATTATGTCTGCCATATATTTTGCAGGATTATGCTTTGTCATCTTTCTTTTGTTTTTCTACACCATCTTTGCAGGATTCGGGGCCTAGCAGATCTGAATAACGATGACAGCGCCAATGAAGAAGAGGGCCAGGCGTTCTACGCAGGTGGCTCGGAGCACAGGTGGGTTGGTCTAGCTCTTCAGCCTCTTGGTTCTGTGTTTTCATTTACAAATTCCGTAGGCCTATACTTAGACCAATGCAGGAGAAGCAACGAAAAATACAAAGTTGTACAATGTCACAGTGCTCGATCTCATGAATGGTGGAGTATTTGATCAACAGTGCCGCGGGACATAATTAGTAAACAGAAAACATTCATAGGCTGCAGAAGTTCATGAATAATTCACCCGGGCACTGCCAACACATGCCATATATAGATACATCATACAGAGCTAAACTAAACAAAAAAAGGTAGTATCAAGTTGATTTTCAATATCTTCGGACTGAAAAACATTTCTTGGCTAGGAGTTCCAGTCAGCAGTAGTCCTGGGAAGAAAGCTATTATTAAAAGTTGTCGAGCTAAAATAGGCACCAATGAACATTGACGGCTATGTCTTGGTTATGTATATGGTTATGGATGACTAAAAAGCAGTAGCCAGAGTTACAGCCGCTGTACAATTGCGTTTAATACGTACAGGAAAGTGTAAATTTTAGGGTTCGTTGTCCTTTGTTAGACACAATAATAATTGGAACTAACAGACAATAGTGCCAGGGAAAGTATAAGGGATGTTATTAGAAGTAATTGTAACGTAAATGTGAAGAAAAAGAAGTGGACAAAAATATAACTTGCCAGTGGCAGGATCCGAATCTGCGACTTTCGGATAACACGTCCACCGCTCTACCACTGAGCTACGGTAACGGTCATCTTCCCGTCCACTTTTTAGGTCAGCTCCATAATATTAAATACTTCAGTCATGGAAGATGGAAACTAGGTAGTACCTGCAGCTACAGAGTTAACTTCAGTTTGCTTTTGACAAACATTAACATTAATGCGCTTTTGAAAGTGACCGCAAAACTCTTTCGCTGCTGAGAAAGACAGTGTCAAATTGCTCTTTGTGTACATGGAAAGGAGAAGGCTGGGCTCAAAACCTGTCCTAAAAACTTTGTTTTTGTGCATACATATGTGTGTATATATGCACACACACGTGAATATATGAGGCTTGGACTGTTCTTGGAATAAAATGCTGGCTACGCCTCTGTGAACTGCTGTGAATGTGCTAGCACAGAAGCTTGGAAGCTTTTGAACACTTTCACCATTAACAACCAATTGTAGATCGGCGTTGCTGTAAGTCCCATGGAAAAAATTGGCCCCGTATCTGCATGTTACACTGCAAATGTCGTCGAAAGGCGATGGTCTTGTGTCTGGAGAGAGTGATCAAAATGTTTATTTGATCGTTCTGCGCAAGAACATCGGTGAATGGTATTTTGGGGCTGCATCAGAGTGCCTCAAGCGTGCAGCGGAGACAAACTAGTGCATCGAGTCCCGTCATACTTGAGACATGAGCCCTATCTGGCAGTTACTTTGAAAAAGGAAGCGCGCGGTGTGCGTGCCCGTTTTGGAGGCGATATGGTGTAGAACGCAAGGCGACGGGTAGGTGCTGCCACTGTATCGTTTTAGCAAAGCGTTGGAAACACTTGCCTTTTCGTGCAAGCGTTGCATTATCAGCGCAGCATGATGAACGCTACGGTCCTTGGAATTACTGATGTAGGCCTTTTCTAGTATAAAGGCACACATACAGAAAACTGACGTGTTGTTATAGAGTCTCAGATATGCACAATAACGGCTTTTTAATCGACAATCGCACAAGTACAAACGCTAAAACTTTAGCAATATTGGTGGGTGCTGCGAATGGGGTCCGCTGTTTAGGGTATCGTTTGGTGTTGTTTGAGGTACCGTTAAGGGCAGACAAACACACAATTGTACAGACCAACACACCAAAATTTTTGCGTCGAAGGTCCCCAAAAAAGACTATCGTCGTTAATAATATACGCGTGTATTTGCACTTTGGGCATGTGGTGCACCACTTTTATTCGAAAGCTTAAGGTAGTTGGCACTTCTTGTATGTTAAAACCTACTTTAATATCTTGAGTTTCTTTTTCTTCAATTGGATCAATAGAACTTGAGGATACGGTAAGTTTCTTTCTTCAATTACGAGCCTGTTGGTGTTATAGTGTTCACAGCTTGTGGGGGCACCTACAAATTGTAATGGCAGCAACAAAAATAAATGAGCTAGTTCTTAGAATATTGTGATATAGCAGTTGACACGCCTTGAAAGACATGGGGAGACCAATCGCATCAGAGGGCCAGAACAATCTCGAGGTGTGTCCCCGCAAGCAATTATGATGGTTACCACCACGTGATGATGATCGTGTACAGATGATCGAGAAGGGTCTGATAAACATATGCGGGCGAATCACTCACGGGTCACTCACTCCGACCCTGATCAGGCCGTGAGTCTGAGTCTGAGCTAGTTCGGGTGATTAAAACTTGGGTAAGTTGAGTCGAAATGAGTCCAGTTGAAGCAAATTTTCGTCAGTAGGAGTCTAAGCGAGCCCGGCTCGGGAAAATGTTGGCGAGTCTCCGAGTGAGCTCTGAGCACAAGGCATCACGAGCGAGTTGAGTGAGCTCCACACATTTGGCTGACAAATGCCCACAATGTGTCATGACTTACGGAAGTCATTTGGCAATGGCTGCTTTCAAGCAGGTTGTGCAAGTGTTACATCGCTCTCAATTCACTTCTGGAACTAAAGAACACTCTGTCATAATTGTTATTTGTTCACACAAGGAGAACTTTTTTTTTTCCAAAAGAGTTTGGCATTGGATTCTTGTTTGAGGCGGCACACCTGATGAGTGTTGAGCAGTTCTAAAAAATAGCGGCACAGTGCAATAGATTTATTGCTGCATGACAGGAAACCTTGCCATGTCATGATGTTGGTGTAACGCCCGTGACACCAGCTGATGCATTTTGGGACGAACGTCGCCGGTAATTAAAACGCTTGTTTTAATGGATATGCAACCTTCATGCTTGGCGTGAACGTCATTCTACAGAAAGTGCATTGTCTGAGTTGAAAATCTGTGTCTCTAATTGTATCAACATTTTGATAATTTCTACCATTTTAGCCACAGGGCTGTTGTGTTTCACGAGCACTCCGATGCATCGGCAAACGTGCATTTTTCTTGCGGAAAGTTTACGTTATCGCAATCAGAATTGCTGTGATTTGATAGATGACATGATGTTATTCTTGTTGAGGGGCAATTCAGAGTGGGACTGGCATGCACGCTATAAGGAGACGATAAAGTACTTCAAGATGTGTTTCCTCTTATCTCTGTGCTAATGTGCTCAACGAATTCACAAACACCAACCAACCAGTGCAACTGACTGTCCTGTTATTCTTGACTTCAGTGGCCAACAGGTGCTGGGGCCTGGCAAGAAACCGGACAAGGAGCACTTCGTGGCCGAGATGTTCAAGGCGGCGAAGATGTTAGTATGACATGCTTGCCTCGGCCTGCGCCCCTCTGGCCTGCATGCGGTTCGCTAATGACTTAGTGTTAAGGTGCATGTGGTTACTCCGCATAAGAAGAGCTTGTCACTTGGAAAGCATCATACGTATAAAACGGTTGCCCTACTCTCATAGCATGAAACGAGGTACTGTAGAATATCGTCGTTGGGGTCCTTCACAAGTATGAAAAAATAAAAGCGTATCACCTGAAAATACTCCAAAGGAATCCTCAAAATGTATGAAAATAGGCATTATTTAGTGAAAAGCTCCGTGACTTGAAGTGTCCGTGGTTTTTGAGTGCTACTACTCTGCTTAATGCATTATGCAAAGTAGCACCGTTTCGTATCAAAACGTTTTTACAGCCTGCTCGAAATCTGCACAGCAGTGGCCGCAGAACACGTTTCTCATGGGTGATCGCAATGGTATTCAAAGGAGTTGTGTGAACAGCAAAATGTTGTGTGCCAGGCAAATTCCGATATTAAAGATAGGGCCAAATTGATTTGTATAATATTATTACGCTTCTAAGCAAGATTACGGACAGGAGTTGCAGAGGACCTGTAAGTGAATCCTTATGCAACATTAATGACAACTAACAGACAATAATGCCAAGAAAAGGATAGGGGATGTTAGTAGTAAATGGAATGTACATGTTTTCTCATATAGATTACTACTGATAGCATCCCCCATACTCTCCTTAGGATTATTGTTTGTCTTCATTAATACAGTGTCTAACAAAGACAAAAAAAAAAGCCTTAAAATTTCCACTTTTTTTTTCACATGCAATAAGAACATGAAAGTGCTTCTCTCTCTCTCTATTCTTGCAAGGTTGGTGAAGTGCTGGAGGGGTGCTGTGACTAGATAGTGCTTTCTAGTTGTCTTGTGAAGAATGTGGCAATGCAGAGACTGAATTGTGTTTATTCACGTTATAGTATCTAGAGCTGTGCTAATACACTTAAACCTCTATATAATTAACACAGATACTGTCATACCTCTTTATTAGAGACACTGATATAAAAGACAAATGGGTATAAAAGACACCAGTGTGCCTTTAGTAAAATAAGGATTGATAAAAAAATGTATACGTGGTACCGTGCTTATAAGACACATTTTATATAAGAGACAAGAATTGCTGTCCAGAGCATGCCTCTTATAAAGTGGTTTAAGTGTATAACGAAATTTCAGTCATAACGAAGTTAATGAGAAATAGTCTTGTAGTAGACACAGTGTTAGGAATAACCTTTATAACAAATTTCCGAGATATAATGAACTTATTTTCATGTAAGACACAACTTTTGTTTTAATGAGGTATGAGTGTAGCAAAATTTTGGTTGCAAAGTTAATTTGAATAAGAATTTGGCTTGTCAATGTAACGGCTCTTGAAACGTTGTGCGATCAAGGGATATCCTGAAGCGGCTTGCAGAAATTGATGAGTGAAGGAAAGGAACTGCCAGCAGAATAAATTTCACGTTCTATCACAGTGCATTGTGCTTTCACTCTTTTTTGCCTCTCTTCTGATAGTCAGCATAGCAGCCTAACATAGTTTTAAAAGGTCATATAACATTATGCAATGATTCATTTTTTTTTTATTTAGAACTCTAAACAATTGGATGAGTTAAAGTAGCTGAAGTGTAAAAGCAATTGCTGTGCTTCGCACTTTTATGCTGCACTTTAATCTATGTGCAGTGATCAAACGACCTTGTCTAATATAGTGTCAAGTTGTGGCGACAGCCGTTAATGTCTCGGTAGTTAAGAGTTCGCGAGGAAAATGTGGTTTTTGTGCATCATTTAGAAGTGGTGGTTTGGATTTAGGTGAATGAAACCATGCTATTTACTTTCAGGAAGTTCAAGTATTTCCAACAGTGAAATTGAGTGCAAATTAAATAGCAAATGCTATTAGAAAAATGTTTTGAACTTTGAATATTTGCACGCCCCTAGTATTCGAGCTTGCCCACTGGAGTATAAATTCACGAACTTTAGAAAAATAAACAGAGGCTCACTTCTGCAGTCATGTTGTCTAATTTCAAAACCCTGTTGTATGGTACAAACTGTTACCATGCAGAAAAGAAGTAGATGTCAGAATATAGCATGAACTGTGGTAGGCACAAGATCAACAGGAAAGCGGTTCCATTCGCTAGATGTGTTCCGAGTGAAGTTGCCCTATAGCAAAGGAAAAATCAACTTAGGGCGCTAGTGGCACAGGGTACCTACGCAATCCTGGCTCTCTCGTGTGTTACAGAAGCGAAAATTGGTGTAGTTGGCAAGGTAGCATGACCAGCACAGAGCGAAACAGTGTAGTTTGTTCCATGCTGTTTTGGTGCGTTTTATGTTTTAATAATTTTTTTTCAAGCGAGGCTTGTACTGATCGACCTGTGTAACGAGTGATGGTGTTGCAAAAAACCCTCTTTGCCCACAGCTGATGTACACCAAATGAATAATAAATATAATGAAACAAACTTTCTTTCCGGGGCTGGGGTATGAACACCGAACCTCTGGTATAAAAGCAAGTGCCTTGATGCATAAAGCTTGAAAATGCTTTCTGCTGACAATCCGAAACACGATTAGGGGAGCATTATGGCTGCTTTGTTGAAGTATGTTGTGCTGGTGGACTAGAAGTGATCTGCTGTACACTGCGTGAGGTCAATATACAGTTGATCCTCTCTATAAGAGACACTGATATATCAGACAATTGATTGTAAGAGGCACCAGTGTGCCTACAGCAAAATGCAATTTCGTAAGAAGATGCATATGAGGCACCCTGCTTATACGAGACATCATATAGAAGACAAGATTTGCTGCCCGCAGCATGCCTCTCAAAAAGGCGTCGAACTGTGTCGGAAATGGCGCATTCCAGAAAAATGCTGACATTAGGAAAATTGAATTCCTATCCCACATTTCCATGATTGCGTGATGGTCCTTTTGTTGGGCTGTTCCGCAGGCCAATGAATGCTGGAAAGAACATGAAAGATGCCACACTGATTCAGCCCGAAAACGATGTTCCTGGGCTGGGCATGGCTGCTACCCATTAAGAAATAAAGAAAGCATGAAGCAAAATAATATGTTCGCGCGCACAAGGTAATTTTTGCTGCCCCCCCCCCCCCCCCATTGTCCTGATTGGTGAAGTCAGGGCCATACCCAGTAATTTTTTTTTTTTTTTCGGGAGGTATTTCAGTGTAGAAAGAGTGGTAGATGCAAAGGCGTCTCAGCTGTTACCCAAGATGCTAAAGCATGAAAAAAGGTTGTCAGAACCCACTGAGCCCCCCCCTTCCCCCCTAGTTTCATTACAGTCCTGGCGGAAGTGCTGCTGAATATTTCTCTTATCTCCATGCAATGTTTCAAATAAATGCTCAGTTGCTAGTCGGAATTGGTGTTGTCCCCTCTGTTTTCCTAGGTCTTCATTGTTACGCACTGCACTTGACACGCTCTTGCATGTATTCCGCAGGCATGGTGCCCAGGTAGTGGATCCATCAATGGACGACGGGTCACGTCTGGACCGGGGCGCAGGTGCCAGCGCGTTCCAAGGCATCGGTCACCGGCTGGGCGACACCCCGACGAGCAGCAGCGAGCCCGTGGCCGCGACGGGGGTGTTGCGCCGCCCCCCGTCAGTCTCGCGGGTGTTGAAGATGTGGCAGGACGGCTTCAGCATTGACGACGGGCCGCTGCACACCTATGACGACCCAGGCAGCCAGGCGTTTCTGCAAGCCATTCGTCGAGGGTGAGAAATCGGCAGACACAGCTATGAAAGTTTACTGCGAAACAAGTATGTCGCGCTTATGGCCTGTTTTTCATGGGCTGCAAGTTTAAGATAGTTGGTCAGCGAGTTTCAATGTGTTGGGTGATGACATACTTACCCCTAAGCAATCTGAAACCGTTTCTTGCCATCTTTTCGTTCTGGCCAAAAATTTAAAGGGACACTAAGGGACATTAAGTCAACATTGATTGCCACTGGGGCTGGAATGGCAGCTCCCCTGGTGGTTTCATATCTTTGTTGGTAGAATTCACCTCTGCAAGAAATATATTCATGATGAAACAAGCGCAAAAATACACACACTCAGAGAGGACACAGACAAGCGCTTACTAGCAACTGAAAATTTTATTTCGAAACGAACACTAATAAATACATCACACGCATGTACGTCATTCACGACTTCCTCTGTCATCATCAACAATGTGATATAACAAAATATGCACGTGGCCACAACAGGAAACAAACACGCGTCAAGAACTAAGAAAAGAAAATATGGAAAGAAAAAACAAAAAACGAAAAACAAAAAAAACCAAAGAAACAAAAAAAACGTAACACAAAGAAAAATGCTGGGTTATTTGACGTCCAAAAAAGCAAATTCCGATGTGACGTCTAAAAAAGCAAATTCTGCATCTGTTAGTAGAACTGACGCTTGGCTGACACAACTGTTCCCTCCTTTCCTTATTCTATACGCTTCCATTATTTCTCTCCTCGTCCGCTTGTTGTGCCTGTCAATTATTCGTGTGTCGGAAAATTTCGGTTGGAAGGTGCACTCCTTGCAGTGCATCGCTAAGTGTGAGTAAGGGGCCCCCTTTAGTGAACTCTCAGGTTCACGAAGGCGCACATTTATGCACCGACCCGTATGGCCAACGTATTCTTTTCCACATGTGAAAGGAGTTCCGTATACATCTTTTTTGCACTCAACGTATTTCCTGTCATGCTTTCTGCTACATCTGTTCGATTCTCCAGTTCCTTTCTTGTTGACTAGCCTTTCTACTGCTGGACAAATCTTTGATAACTTATTTTCAGCTGAAAAAACAACTCACATGCCATACCTTAATGCAACTTTTTTCAACCTATGTGAAATATTGTGCAGATACGGGACGACCACTGTCCGCTCTCTTTCACCCTCAACTTGTCTCCTCTCTTCGCTTGTGCCAATGATTGCATTTTTTACTTCCCGACGATTCTTCTCACATGCCAAAAGGATACATTCATCCTGGTAACCAGCTCTCCTCAAGCGCTTAATCTGCGCAGAAACAGTCTCATTCATTGAGTGTACGTACGATTTCATGAGGGCAGCTTTGATGCAAGAAGTTGCAATCCCATTCTTTACTATCTTCGAATGTGCCGAATGATAGCTCAGCAATGGTTTTTCAGATCTAGGGTGATACATCCAACATGTATGAAAAGGAGACAAATTATTTAGATCGGAAAAACCATTGCTGAGCTATCATTCGGCACATTCGAAGGTAGTAAAGAATGGGATTGCAACTTCTTGCATCAAAGCTGCCCTCATGAAATCGTGCGTACACTCAATGAATGAGAGTGTTTCCGTGCAGATCAAGCGCTTGAGGGGAGCTGGTTACCAGGATGAATGTATCCTTTTGGCATGTGAGAAGAATCGTCGGGAAGTAAAAAATGCAATCATTGGCACAAGCGAAGAGAGGAGACAAGTTGAGGGTGAAAGAGAGCGGACAGTGGTCGTCCCGTATCTGCACAATATTTCACATAGGTTGAAAAAAGTTGCATTAAGGTATGGCATGCGGGTTGTTTTTTCAGCTGAAAATAAGTTATCAAAGATTTGTCCAGCAGTAGAAAGGCTAGTCAACAAGAAAGGAACTGGAGAATCAAGCAGATGTAGCATAAAGCATGGCAGGAGGTACGTTGAATGCAAGAAAGATGTATACGGAACTCCTTTCACATGTGGATAGGAATATGTTGGTCAGACGGGTCGGTACATAAATGTGCGCCTTCGTGACCATGAGAGTTCACTAAAGGCGGCCCCTTACTCACACTTAGCGATGCACTGCAAGGAGTGCACCTGCCAACAGAAATTTTCCAACACACGAATAATTGACAGGCACAACAAGCGGACGACGAGAGAAATAATGGAAGCGTATAGAATAAGGAAAGGAGGGGACAGTTGCGTCAGCCAAGCGTCAGTTCTACTAACAGATGCGGAATTTGCTTTTTTAGACGTCACATCGGAATTTGCTTTTTTGGATGTCACATAACCCAGTGTTTTTCTCTGTGTTACGTTTTTGTTTTTTTGTTTCGTTGGTTTTTTCTGGTTTTTTTTTTTTCACATTTTCTTTTCTTAGTTCTTGACGCATGTTTGTTTCCGGTTGTGGGAGCGTGCATATTTTGTTATATCACGTTGTTGATGATGACAGGAGAAGTCGAGAATGACGTACATGCGTGTGATGTATTTATTAGTGTTCGCTTCGAAATAAAATTTTCAGTTGCTAGTAAGCGCTTGTCTGTGTCCTCTCTGAGTGTGTGTATTTTTGCGCTTGTTTTATCATGAACTTTTATCAACACGCCCAACTGACAGTCATCCTAAAAAGAAATATATGTTGCGTTGAGGCAGAACTCCATCAGACAGCACAGTTCGTCTGTGCTGAGGTTCGTCCTTTCGCTGAGGGTGTTCCCTCTCCAGGGCGTTTCGGGTAACACAGAGCGCAAGAGGCACTCGTGAACAGAGAAACTGCATCGAATGACACCAGGCTCTCGTCCCTGCGGATTGTCGCCTCCGACATACGCTGAACAAAATGGGTGGCATTTCTCACGTGTGTGTGTCCCTGGTGGTGACAGGATCCTGTGGCGATGTTCCAAAGTCAACTATCTGACGTAGCAGGTATCCCCGGTTTGAAGATCTTTGGAAGGCCATATAATTCCAGTGCAGAACTGTTTCCACATATAAGGCATCAGGAAAGCATTCTTGATTCTGGGTGGTTTTTGAAAAATCCAGTTTGTTTAGCTTCTGTTAAATCCTGGGTGTCGGGCCTTTCGTGAGTTTCACGTATTCAGGGTTGTTCAGAATGTTTTTTTTTTTTTGATCAAGTAATAACGGTTTAATTACCTTAGTCTGCTGGCAGGATGGTTACTATTGAGTCTTTTCGGACTTCTTGAACTCCAGCCTTTTCAGGTTCTGTTAGGTTCTCGTGTGGTCGTTCTGGTAGCTTGGAGAGGATTCCAATGGCTTTGAGTCTTACGTTGTCTCTCGCCTCGCTGTCTAGGTGCCTTATGCCATCTTTAAAGCAGCTGTTATGATATGTGGAAGAGATTGCGGAGTTGTTGTATTGCAATTGTGCCCTTTGGACAGAATGCTTGCCTTGTGCTCTGTCGAATATGTTGATTGATCAATATGTGGGGTTTAACGTCCAGAAACCACCATATGATTATAAGAGACGCTGTGGTGGAGGGCTCCGGAAATTTTGATCACCTGGGGTTCTTTAACGTGCACCAAAATCTGAGCACACGGGCCTACAACATTTCCGCCCCCATCGGAAATGCAGCTGCCGCAACCGGGATTTGATCCCACGACCTGCGGGTCAGCGGCCGAGTACCTTAGCCACTAAACCACCACGGCGGGGCCTGTTGAATATGTTCACCTTCAAACTATATTTATTTATTCAGATATGACTGAATCAATACAGTAGCAAAGTTATATAGTTTTTAGTGTGTACCGTATCACGGCATACGTAAATGGTTGCAACAATGCAGGGTTACCTGGCGGTGATGTAGACGTCTTGTCACTTTGTGCAATAACAGTCGTGGACACGTTGTAGTGTACTCGTATCCCGAAGGATTGCGGCCACTAGCGTGGGTTCGGTCTCGGCGAGCCGCAGGGCACACGTTAACCATCGCCATGGCGAGAACACGATACTGCTCAAGGTCGCAACACTTTGTCTGCGGCAACACCAAAAACGCAGTACAGAGCCCATTGCAAAGGCGCGGCGGGAAGGCAAATGGGCTTATCCACGCCATGGGCGAGAAGTACTGCACAGGGTGGCGCGAGCACATCTCCGTGGTAAAATTGATTCATGGAGACACCGGGGCAAAGGCTCGGTTGCTTGAGTAAGGGGCAAAGACGCTTGCATTGGCTTCAGAGAGATACGGGTCGGCACAGCCTGGCCACGCACTAGGACACCGCTCCGCTCCTCGTCCAAGCGTTCGGAGGTGGGGGGGGGGGCATAAGGTAAGCGTTCGCCGCGAGTGCAAGGCGCCGTTGGCGAAGTCCAAACGAGCCCCAAAGGGAGCCGACGGAGGAAAATGAAAAGCGTGCTTACCCCCATGTCGTCTCCAAAAAGGTCTCTCTCATTCCCAACGCGCGCGCAAAACGTCCGGAGAGACTCCGCGCATGGTGCCACAGTTGACATCTTCTACCGGGTGAGAGGGGTTAATCGTCCCTCTCCGCTCTCCCAGTGCGGCAGACCAGGGAGGAGGGGAGTCATGTTGAGACGTGACAACAGAGAAAGAGGCGGCAAAACCTGCGCAAAGGCAGCGGGCTAGCCTCGATTCCTACAACGTTTCTGTTTGCATAGCTCTTTGTGGGAAAAATTTATTAAAAAGGCAATTCATTCGGAATCACGCCTCTGCCAGGCAATCGCACCGGAAGTATTATGCCCGATATTTCTGCAATAAAAATTTTGTCTTTGCCTGGTTCAACTGGGCACCCCTTGATGGCACCACCTGTCCAGCTTCTCGTCACACCGTACCAGCTTGGTATGCATAAACTTAACAAGCCGTTCGCCAGAGCACCAGGACAATGTTGTAGATCATGTGGTTCATGACGTGCAGGTTATTATTTTTATGCTATGCCATATCATTACTGGTATACATCTCATTAAAAATGTGGCAATGGTAAAGGTAAAATTAGTCAAAATTATGAATTTTTCAATTATTTTTTTCTGCAATCTCAAAACCATTTGTTTAATTATGGTAAAATATTAGAACAAAATAAGCTGTGGAAGTAAAGAAGAAAAAAAGCACACTGTCATCAAAAACTATGAAAAAATTGGGCTTAGAAAATGCCAATTTGCAGCTGTCCCTTGGCATTGTGCCACAACATTGGCATCATCATAAAGAAGACAAATCGGAGCTTAGGATGGCTACAAAGCTGCATTTTTCCAATGAGAAATCAAGCCAGCTTCCTTCAGAGTTCAGTTTTCTTACATTTGAGCTTGTTAGAGCTCTATTTGCCCAGGTCCATCCCCCCACCCGCTTTTTTTTTTTTTTTTTTTTTTTTTGAGCTGGTACTGTCAGTCATCCCTGTGCCATTTCACAACATATCAAGATACACTTAAACCTCATTATAACAAAGTTGAATCTTACACAAAAATAAGTTCGTTATATCTGAAAATTTGTTATAAATATATTCATAACACTGTATCTATTGCAAGACTTTTTTTCATTTACTTCTTTATAACCAGTAATTCATTATATTGTCAGATATATCGAGGTTTGAGTGTATTTTGTGTACTTCGAGCAAAGAATACAAACAGGCCAAGTGTCGGACAACAAAGAACAAGGTTGCTGTACATGTGCAGCTATTTATACGATTAAGATATAAAAGGAACGCATTCGAGATGGTCTTCCGAAAGTGCGTTTGCTGCTTGTATCGTTAATATGCGTGTGCAGTGCCGCTGAATTGGAAGCATGGTAGCGTAAGGCACTTGTCTGTATTAAGCATGATACAGGTATAACCGTTACATTTCCTGCCCTTGTAATGTGAGATATGATTGAGTGCCGTACAGCTGTCCATATTCGTGCGGAGGCCATATATATTTTTATAATAAGCCTTTCCTAAACGTTGTTAGTGAGACAAAATGTGCAGGAAATTTCAAAAAACAACTTAGTTTGCTCATTTGATTATGTAAAAAATATGAAAAAAGTAAAACCAACAGCTTTATGGCACAGAATGGGCTTTTGTGAATATCTTTGTGCAAAAACTATTGACAAAATTGTGCCTCAATAGGTCATTTTCGGGGTGACAATAAGAGTCTATAAAGGGCCATAACTCGAAAGCTACAACAGATAGCTCAATAACTGTTTCAGGTATGACATTGGCACAACAAATCACGTCTGCATGCCAAATTTTATTGCTATATCTCCATAAATGATTTAAGTTTTCGGTGCCACGTCTCCCTTTAGCGAAATGGCCAGCAGAACACAAAATCGCAGGCAGGGCAGGCAGGAAAGAATGCTGTAATACGAATTATATAGTATTAGAATTTCGCTTCAGCACAAATTTAGGTTATTTGAAATTGTTGGAAATTTCTAAGTACATTCGAAATGAGCGAATATATCTGTACACTCAAACCTCATTATAACAAAGTTGCACCTTACATCAAAGTTCATTATATTCGAAAATGTGTTATAAATGTTTATTCCTAGCACCATATCTATTGCAAGGGTAGTATTCAGTTACTTCGTTATACATAACTGATGTTTCATTATATCCGGGTTGGTTTATTGTAGTATGAGTGTGTTTAAAATCTAGTAATGAGCCTCTAAATGTGGTTTCACTGCAGCATATGGCTGTTACGTTGTGAAACGAGCCATCAAAGTGAAAGGGAAACCACACGTCAACGTTATATGTAAATAATAAGCTTCACCTCAATTATTTTTTGTCAAGTTCGAAAGTGTGTTACATGGGCTTATATGTGCTAGGCAAAGTAATTTTTAAAACAATGTAGTTTACCAGTTACTTGCACATTACTGCTTCACAGATCAGCTGCTATGTAAAGTTGCTTCCACTTTTTAACAAACTGAAAAAGTGATATTCACACACCTAGTTCAAATTCTGAAATATGTGCTAGTTATAGTTGTTGACACGTGGCAAAGATGCTAACTTTTCTTCATAATGTAAAATACATACTACTTGTGCTGTTAGATTCAAAATTATTTAACCGAATCACTATTTTCTTCAATTGTCAAACTTGCTATTCGCTGAACCCTGATATTTTTGGGTGCACGATTCTGGAAATGCTGACCGTGGAGCACCACTCATGGCCACGGTAGCGAGTGCGTAACATTCTTCTTATTGCCATGTTGTGGTCATAGCACATGATATGTTTGGTGAGCGGTACCCAACCCATAAACCCTCATGTGCTACCAGACCTGCCATGGTCATAGCCCATGGTCGTAGCTCATGGTCATGGCCCATGGTCATGGCCCATGGTCATGGCCATGGTCATGCCATGGTCAGAGGTACTTTCAAAAGTTCACCAGTGCTCCAAGGCGTGCTGACATTTCCCCGAACTCTGTATGCAGGGAGATCCCAAGAGAGCTGCTGCAGGAAGCAAGTGGTGCAGAGGTGAACCTTAACATGGAAGACCATCGGCTTGAACAGTACGTGGGGCCCCCACGACCCAAGGTGACGGCCTTCGAGGGCACGGGACACCGGCTTGGCACGTGAGTCTCACGAGGACGAGAGACTGTGGGATGGGTCACACGATGGACTGAGGTGGCGAAAATTATTGTTTTGCATTCTTCAAAATTTTATAGATTCACAACGATGCAACTGGGCACGGTCATCTTGGGCTCGTCAGAAAGAGCATTTCTTCATCTTGAAGTTTCCCGCCTAAATTGGCTTCTCTCTTTAGAAATAAGTGTACAGAAAGCCAAATATTTCAAGGTTGTTTTGAGGCCTCTGATGGGCTGCAGCCACCATGATGCTCCAGCACACCCCATCATTTGTTCAATTGTCGACTCCGGGGGTGCGTTCTCCACGTCGCGAGGTCAAGGCTGTGGTGTGCATGAAAATCGCTCTACTCAGGTGTTCACTCTCGTTCTGTGTTAGTGACCGGTGATCATTGAGCATATAATTAGTGCAGCAGCTTGGAAGCTCAATCACGAGACAGCAGTAGGGCAACTCGCTTGTTGCGGACATCTCTCAAGTGCATCTTAGACCTGTATTGCATTCACTCATCGGAGCCATGGTGCCCACCGTTATTCAGGATCTTGTGATTAAAGTCACTGAGAGGTGACTGTTTGTACTTGTGAGGAAAAAACATGGCGTACTTTGAAACATCAGGCACAGCAGTCGCGTACGTTGCAACTGAACCTGCCATATTTGCACGATTCTAAGTCAACTCAAGTGTAGGTCGGCTCCATAGAATCGTACGAGAATAATAGGAGTGCAAGTGCATTTCATTTTTTTTAAAATAAAGCTATTTACTAAGCCATTTACTGTGCCTGCAAAGGAAACCGAATCTCATTTCGGTGTACGAAGGAAGCTTCACGGCAGTTCGTTAAAGCTGTGCACGAAAGCTAGCTTCGCGAGAATACGCGGGAATCATTTTCAGAAAGACTGTACAACCGAAGCTAGTTTTTCTACTCTTGGTCGACCCCCCAAATACGGATTTCATGTTAGACAAAACGGGTCTGGTACTGCTCGAAGTCGTGGCTAGGCCTGACGCCACTTGCTGTACCGATGTATGAGACAAATGTGAATTTGGCAGGCAAGACACACAAATGCGAACAGCGGACATGTGAAAGCGAACCAGCCAGTGGGCTTTGTCACAAGCAACAAATCGCATAGTCCGCTGGCTCCTTGGGACCGCAGATCGGCATTTTGCGCATTGGCAGTGGACCTCACGGCACCGGAGCAAGTGCCCACGACCAAGCTCGAAGCAGAGCAACAATTTCGCATGTTGGTGCTCCAAAGTGCGAGGCCGAGCACATTGCACACTGATGTTTCGTCACCGCTGCTAGGCATATCGTATTGCACGTTACCATTGAATGCCGCCACCCAGCATATTGGGCACCGATATTTCAGAGCGCGTGGTCGGGCACGTTGTGGGGGAATAAGCACTATGTGGTGATGCAATTTAGGTGAATTAAACCATGCTTGTTAAAGTGTCATGCTTTTCTGAATATTCTAAAATAATAAAAGGCTTTCCCACTACTGTTTCCACAAACGAGTGAATGATTAGGCCTAATACAGTCGATGGCAACAAGTGAACTCGTCTGAAGTAGATGTTGAATCTTTGTTTGGCCTAGTGGCATCATTTGGTGAACTGCTCAGAAGTTACACTGCCACCGTCTGGGCCATAACTGCCATGGCAGGCTTCAACTTTTATGGCTTCGCTGAAATATGCAAGACTGTGGCCACCAAACTTGGTAGCGTCGCCCTTCAGAGATGCGAGGAAAATTAACAACTCAAAAAAAGAACACAGTGCCGAAAAAAAACGAAAGGGCAAAGGCATAAGATAATCCCTGTTAGCAAATATACTATATATTACAGCACCAAGACATTCTTATAGACATGTATTGATAGCACATGTTTAAAGCCAGTTTTCTGAGAAGTGCATTTTGATCAAGCTGTCATGTTTCTGAAGCGTGGCACGATCATGGCTTGATGGATTTTCATGAGGTCAGTTGCATTGTGTTTGTTTCCTTAGTAAGTTCGCTGTTCAGTGGCATTCATATTTTTTAATTACTATCTCATTTTTTCACTCTTTCATTGTTAATCTGGTGGAATGATAAAGATAGCCTTGAACAAGGATGTGGTCCCTGTAAAAAGAATTCTGGCATTAAAAAATATTTGAAGAATTTCACAGCGCAAATCATTCCTAGGGCTAAAATTTATAGGTGCAGCTTCGAGCTTCTACCGTGTCTCTGTCTCTTCCCCCTCCCCCCCCCTCGTCGGGCTTTGTGGAAGCTTGGTACAGCAATGATGCTAGCAAAGCTACTGAAGGTATCATAATTAAACTTCATTATTAATCATTCAGCCCACTTCTCAATTAGCTTGCCAGCCTTCATTGCTCCAGTATTAAGAAAATAAAGAATTTAGCCTTCTATCCCGCAACACGGTATGAATGTACCGTCGCATGCACACGCAAGATATCTGAACGTTTCCATGGCCGCTCCACACCGTAGCTACGTTTGTGATGCACAATCAGCCATCTTGGAAGTTTCGGTACCTGACGTCATCACAACTTCTGTGTGAAGTCTCTAGAGTCAGTGCTGTAGCTTGATGTCAAGCTTGTGTAGATATCGAATGATATGCCATGGCAAAATTGACTATCAACATTTGCTGAGCATCACACTTGTTCACAGCCGTCTCTGTATATAGGAGATATGTTTGACAGTGTTCACTCACCTTTGAAAAATTGTGTTGGTGCCCTCTTAAATCGCGAGACATCCTTTCATGCAGTATGACCCCAACACTGACTCGGCCAGCAAATTCAAACTTGCCTCCGGAACAAGCGGAGGCGAATGCGAAGGCGGGGATCGGCCTCGACGAATCCAAGCCCACGACCAACATCCAGATTCGTCTATCAGATGGCTCGAGGTATGGTGCGCTGGAGTTGTCAAACTTCTTTTTTTGCCCAAGCTATGCTGTGGCCATTAAGTGCTGTTTAAGGTTCGATTCCCGGCTGCGGCGGCTGCATTTCCGATGGAGGCGGAAATGTTGTAGGCCCGTGTGCTCAGATTTGGGCGCACGTTAAAGAACCCCAGGTGGTCGAAATTTCCGGAGCCCTCCACTACGGCGTCTCTCATAATCATATGGTGGTTTTGGGACGTTAAACCCCACAAATCAATCATAAGTGCTTTTTTAAATTTGTTTGAAGTGTTGGAAATTTGTTTTGGTGCCTCGCAGCAAAACAACCGGTGCAGAACTCATCGTTTGTTTATCTGCGGCGTTTTTTTTTTCTTTTCAAGAACGTATTAATGAGGTTTTACTTATAACTGTCATAAATAATGGAAAGAAGTGATAACTTAAGGGCTCGTTGTTGTTTCGTGGGCACAGCATTAATGAGAAATAACAGATAACTAAGTGTTCCTTTCCATTACTATTCTCTCTTGAGCTGTTTTACTGTTCTTGTTGATAGCTATTCTGTTTATGTCGTGATGCGTAGATCTGTCGTTTATTTTGCCTTGCCCTCCTTGCAGGCTGGTGGCCCTAATGAACCACACCCACACTGTCGGAGACATATTCAAGTACATCGTGGTGTATCCTTTCTTGTCAGCTGGCCTGGCGTAGTAGACCAGAGGTGCTCGCTTATTAACGTGCTCCACAAATAGGCAACGTGCGGAGCCTCGGCAAACCTAGTTAGGCCTTGAAAATCGAAATGGCGGACTTTGGGCAAGAAACTCGGCAGAGCCGAACCAACTATCCGAGATGTAACGATCTATCGGCTATATCAACCCTATTTCAGACCACTCAAGGTTTTCCTGTGCTACCCATTGAAACAGCATCCACATTTAGCAAGCATTTTTCAAAGCCTCCTGCTTTTATTTTGATGAGGAGGCTTTTGCACCTCGTCATCCTTTCCCTGTGTAGTTTCAAGCAGCCTGTCAAAATGAAAAAAAAAGAAAGAAAGGAAGAAAGCATTTGTAGCTTGTGACAGACCTGTTACTTCGCTTATACTTGCAAAAAAAAGAAGCCCTGACCACGCTAAGAACACGTCTTCTTTTGGTATCCCCCTCCCGGCAAAGTGGGATTCTGTGAAATCCTGGATTTCATCAGTTGTTTAATGAATTCAAGAAATTTTGGGAAACTATATCTGTGCAATAGAAAAGCTCATGTTAGGTCATTCAAGATTGCCTACTTGTTGTAGACCCCTCTGAAGAAACATATAGCAAAACACTGGCATTGGCCGTTATTAACTCTCAAAGCTTGTGCTAGCTGACATTATATGCAATGCTGCCAACATAAGCAATTACAGTAAAACCCCATTACTTTGAACGTGGTTATTTTCAAATTCTGTTTAATTTGAAATATTTCCACGGTCCCGTATTTTGCAATGTAAGTCTAAGTGGATAATTTGAAGTGGCGGTCAGCACCATTCCGGTTAATTCGAAGACTTCGGGTGCTATGTGCCAATTCCCAGTCTCGATCTAGCAGCAAATCCGTGGAAAGGACGGCCTGTAAGAGACGCAAGGCAATGCAACGTAGCGATACTAATGAGTGGCAGCTGAAGCACCCCAGCCCCGCGACTTCCAGCGCAAAAAATAAACTGTCTTGTGGTCAACTTAAATGTGCGCCTGCAGAAAGCAAAACATGCTTCACTGCAGCACAGCGGGGACGCTCGGGCAGCGTATTGCATCTTTCTTGCTACGTCAACGCGTCATGATTTGACAGTTCTATCTGGGATTGTAAAAAAATTTAATAAAGGTGAGTTTGCCGGAATTCGCGATGTATGCAAACCTCTGATTGTCCATGGTTCCAGCAATTTGCACACTTGCACTGCTGGCAGAATCCTTGCCTGCAAAGCCTACTTTGAAAAGTAAGTTCGAAAGTTTCAATAATTATGTTTTCCAGCCAACAGATATCGCGCAATTCGGCATACTGTTAATAAATTTTTTTGTTTTGCCAGATAGAATGGAGGAATGGTCACATCATGGCATGCTGACACAGTGAGGAGCAGGCGACATGCTGCTTGCGTGTCACTACTGTGTTGCAGTTAAGCATGACTTGTTTTCCGCATCTCAGTTGATCACGACAGCATTTTTTTTTTCCGGTTGCAGCAGCGAGGTCCACCGTTCCTTTGTTTTTGCGGCAAAATTGAGACGAGGTATTGCGGAAACACGCAATCTTTGGAGCCGCAAACTAGTTGGCACAACAAACGATCAGCCCTAATTACTTCGAATAATTGCAAGTTCCTTGCCTCTCACTTCTTGTATGTTTTGTTTATTTGAAAACCCGCTTTATTCAAACATTTCTCGCTGCCGCAGTGACTTGGAGTTAACGAGGTTTTACTGTACTTACTGGACATTTGCAAACATTAAGCAGTGCTGCTAGTTCGGAATATCTGAATATGGTGTGCCAGGACCCTGATATTGCATCAACTGTAGTGGCCTACCTTTTTTGTGCATTGACTTTTTTTTTAACACTGTCGTACGGTTGTGTGGACCACCCATTCTTTTTGGTGGACACCTCGCCATAGAGCGCCTGCTCATTTCTTCTTTAAGGAGGAGTGCCATAACGTCGCAAGCTGTTTCCCCTTGACAAAGCAATCTCAACCCAGCGCTCGGCCCGAGTACGAAGCAGCCACCTTCCTGCTGCTGACAACGTTCCCGCACAAGGAACTAACGGATGAGAACGTTACGCTGAAAGACGCAAACCTGCTCAACGCAGTCATCGTGCAGCGCTTGAAGTGACGGCCGAGTCCGATGTCGCAAACCCAAGCATATGTACAGCTAGGCTTCAGGTCACCGCACGGTGGCCACGAGGAAGACAACAAAGATTGAAAGTTTGGCCCAGGCAGCCACCGGCTTTTGGTTGCCTTATTAAAGGTCGCGTCTCTACATGTTTCTAAACTCGTTGCTACGTTTGAGCAGAAGTTGACTTCTGTAATGTACAATAAAGACAAGGTTTCATTTGTGTTTCTGAAAAGTCCTTTTTTGAAAAGAACAGTAGTGGTGAGAAGCCCTGCATCACTGCTTTTGCAAAGAATCGCAAAGTAGTCGCACTTTTGTTTTGAGCAAATAGCTTTAGTTTTGCTTCACTTTTTTGTCTCTCTTTTCTCATGCGTAAAGCTTCTCGAAGAGCTCTAAGTGTCTCAGATTGCCAGCTGCATAACTTGAACACTTCACTTTGGCTGTAGTGCAGTTCTCGTTAGAAAGCTTGGAGATGATGTCAACAATTTTTGACCTTGGGGTGGTGATGTGCACGTGAAGAAAAATTTCGCATAGACTGTTTTGCCTGCCTTAACAACTATTGCACAAAATACGAAAACAACTTAAAAACTATTGCACAAAATACGAAAACAACTTAAAAACACCAAAAACGTAACAACTATTGCACAAAATACGAAAACATAGGATTTGAACCAGGGTCCACTGTGTGCCAGCCAGTTATTCTACAGCTGAGCCATGGTCGTGCTTGAGACTCATTTGCAAACTTGCCTTAGGCAAGCTTGATGTCGGGAAAGGAATCGCGCTAATATGTTTAATGAAGCATTTTAGAACAGTAAAGAAACAACCAGGCATCACGCTATGCGAATTGCATAACGAGTGGGTTGCCCAATGCTCCAACACATTACAAAAGCTTGTTATTCTTGCCCTATTAACTGTGGCACATACCCACTTCAAGCGTACTCCTTCGTTGTGATCAGCCACTGAATGCAACACAAAATTCGCACAAAATTTGTTGGAAGTGTTTCGCAAACATCGCGCTTTTCCGAAAACTGACAAAGGATAGCATAGTGAATGTTGGCCTACTTCACAGACATGATTATTTATGGCATAGTGGGTACCCTGGAAGTGTGCTTCTAGCATTTACACAAAGAGTTTTTAGAAAAGGATCTGAAAGGCTGCTCTTCATGCTATAGCTGTGACTGATCTGTGCAGGCCTGGTGATTTTTCTTTTTTTTTAATAGTGCTTTCCACAATTTATGTCATATGCAGTGGTGGGCCAATTACACCAATTGCGCCATCTTTCTACATTTCTGTATCCCTGCACCTTAGTGTGCATGTTCGAGTTTACATGGCGTCTGGCCGTTTATGGCAATAAACTTCGTGGTCACAAAAACACAACTTATACAACTTTGCATAATGACGCCGATGTCCTCTGCCCACTTCAATCGAAAGATTTTTTTTTTTTCATTATGTACAGCCTAACCAACGTCTGCACAGCTGCGTGTGCCACTGTTTTGAAAATTTAGCATCCATTGATAGTTGCTCCTTGTTAGGGAACACGTAGAAAAGTTTTTTTTTTTTTTTACTTGCTATTCACTCCGCCGACTATTCAGCCACTGCGGCTAAGCGGCAACATCCATCGGCACTGCGCGCTGCGAAGGGTGGCCTCACGAAAATATGAGTCCGGCCGTGCGAAGGTTTGATATTTCGCAAAACACATACATGACTCCTAATCACGCTGTGCAGCGGTCCTGTAAGCTTACATCAAAGCTAAGCCTAAATGCTGGCATTGAGCACGCGTCTGACACGATGTGCAACTGCTGCTCGCGCGCGTCCAAGCGCTCGTCGCGCGTCTTGGTTGGAAACTGATGTCATGTGGTTGCAAGGCAGCGCGCGGAGAAAGTGAGCTGTGTAGCCAGCCACAAATAAAGACCAAGTGATCTCACGCGTCCTTCTGTTAGAGCAATCAGCGTCGTCAATCAACAAGAAAGGTAAAAAAAAAAAGACTCCTCAGCTAGTAAATCTCGCCTCGCACTTTTTGAAAACTACGCTTGCGAACGTGCTCTGCGTGGCCACCATTTTTAGATGCGAAGCAACTCTGACTAGCCTGTGTAACGCTGTCCCTCCGTGCGAACGCGCTTCCCTCGCCACAGGCGTTGTAGCGGCGTCAAATAGGTCACACCGCAGCTCTCTCGTTGTGACGTCACTCTCTCGTTGACGTCACACCGCGCGCTCGCCGCAGCTGCCACCTCGTCCGTTCAACCGCAACACCTGCTGCTTACCGCGACCGCTGACTCGTCGGTTCACGCGCAATAAAGCTGACGCGCGCGTACAGCCTAACGTACGCGTTGAAACATGTCTGTACGTGTCACCTAGCTATTTCTCGCTTCACCCTCTCCACCGCTCGCAACGGTCGAGCGCACACCAGTGTTAACACTCTGTTGGCTCGTTTATCTGCGATAGAGAGGAACATCGCTTCAAACTAATGTTCCAGCACTCGCCGCAGCACCCGCGTTAACGCCGTTCAACCCGTGACACCACCCGAGCGCAACGCTGCTGCTTCGCATCCAATCAGGGTTCACTTTGGGAAGATGGTCTGAATTTTCGCGAATCGCACACCGACGAACACATGCAGTGGTGCTGCCGCGGGGACTTATCGCTATTCACAGACTACCTGACTGCGTATGTCGTGCAGTGGCATTCGTTAAGGCCAAAGTGAAACGCTAAACTAATATGAGGAAAGAAAGCGGATGTGATCGCATTATTGGTCTTCAGCACTTAGCGAACACTACAACGTCTTTCGCGATTCCCGTCTATGGCGTATCCGAGCAGTTGTAATGCCGAAGCAGAGGGGATGAGGGAGAGAGTGCGGCCGTCTGTTTACGCCTCCCCCCTCCTAAAAAACGGGGTCACTTTTTTGGGGAGGATGACCTGTCATGCACAGGAAGCGTATGTGCCATGCTTGCCTTGTCATTAATACTAAATTTAGCACACATCTTGGGCATTCCAGCCGGAATGTCACACTATTTCGCTCTCAAAACTTCATGAATTACTGCTCTTGTGATGTCGGCCTTGTCTGCTTTGCAGCAGCAATTCCTGTATGCACACTCATAACAATATTCGTCGAATATTTAGGCATGTTCTGCTCCAAGTGATTCTAAATTCCGTCTTGGCTGCTCCAAAACAGAGTTATGGTTGCTCCTTTCTTTGCGCTGGTAAATCTATCCTAATCGTGAACCAGCTCGCCTAAGCAGCAATTTTGGATGCTCCAGATCTGCTCCAAAACAGAGTTTTTTTCTGCTCCGAGAATTGCTCCAAATCGTAATCTGGCTGGATCACCACTGCGTATGTATTGACAAAAGAGGCGCGAGCCAGCAATTCAACTTCATAAAAACAGCCTACCGTGGCCGCATACAATTGATTCTGTCCAGAGTGGGCACCATACACGCCAGTGATTCAGCAGTTGTAAATCCAAAGGGGCTCTATTTGTGAACACTTGGCAGCACGCAGTAATTGATTGTGACCTGAACAACCAGTCTTCACCCGCGAAAGCATTTTTCGAGCAGGTTGGCGAAAGCACGCACACCGCTGGCGTTCGCAAAAGCCGCGTCCGTAAAACACGTGATCTCTTGCCGAAAGTGATGCCGGCGCCACCAGGCGTCACAGCAACCAACAGCGGGCGCGGCTGCGTTTCGTGCTAGGTGTGTTCTGTGGCTAGGTCGGCTGCAGCCGCATCGTAGAAGAAAGGAATCGCTGTAGCAGACTTCATCACACCTCCATAACGATAGTCTAGCTAAAAGAAACGCATTCGTGCAATGGAAGGCCGGGAGCGAGAGAGCCTCCGCTGGCGTGTCGTAGGTCTCGGAAGCCACGCTCTAGTTTGTTTGTTGGATCAATGCACAGCCAGATGCCGCCACAACACTACATTACTCGCATTTGCCCATCGGTTGTTGCACAAGTGCTATTATTGCAGAACGTATAAGGTGCGCCTGAAAAATAGGTGGGATGCACTGCGCCGTGCTCCCGACCGGGTTGCAGAAATTAGGTGCCTTTTCTCATCTTCTGACCACTATCACCAAAATAGGTGGGGTGGCGCGGAAGTTTAAATCCTTATGATAATTACACAGTTCACATAGACCACTTCATTAAATTTTAACGGGTATGTTAATTACTCGAAGGATCCAACGCTACAGGATAAAACTGGAGTGTATAAAGTATCGCCAAAACAGCTTCAATGCCCCTGTGTTCAAGAGCAGGCGTAACCGGGATTTTAGAATTTTAAGCCTCTCCAGTCTAGCCGACTAGAAATGGGCCGTCCAGCAAGCGCACAATGCGGCTTGCTGGACTCCCAACGTGGGAGCCCTGAGCGCTTTCGCGTGCTCCTTGCAGACATTAATAAAGTGATTCTGTTCTTAATTTTGTGGTGTGTTCCGATGCATAATTTAATACAAGGAGGTGGCAAATTCTTTGCGGGAGGCACGGCCAAAGCCGTGTATTGCAATAATTATAATGCGAAATTATAATGTTTATATATCGCACACACGTGAAAAAAAAAAAAAACGAACGGGCAAAGGACGCATATATCCAGTCAAATTTATCTTCTGGAGTGCTGCCCTTATAAGCAACACTTACGAAAATGTTAAAGACAGACAGACAGACAGACAGACAGACAGACAGACAGACAGACAGACAGACAGACAGACAGACAGACAGACAGACAGACAGACAGACAGACAGAGATAGATAGAAACACAGACAGAGACAGATAGATAGACAGACAGACAGACAGACAGACAGACAGACAGACAGACAGACAGACAGACGACAAACACAGACAGATTAGATAGATAGATAGATAGATAGATAGATAGATAGATAGATAGATAGATAGATAGATAGATAGATAGATAGATAGATAGATAGATAAATAGATAAATAGATAGATAGATCGATCGATAGATAGATAGATAGATAGATAGATAGATAGATAGATAGATAGATAGATAGATACGCGCGATAATGCTCAAAGAGCGTGCTCGGAGGCACTTTCTGTTGTGCACGGGCAAGACCCACGCAGCGCAGTGAACCTTCAAACGAGTCACGCCATGGCGTCTCCTTTTGGTTTTTTTTATTTGTCCGTGTCTCGGCACAACAGAGCAAGCTAGCTCCTTGTGCCGCTGTCCTCGACAACCCTAGCAATGTGCTATCACGCGATGACCACAGGCGCTCGACGCTGGCCGCGACCGATCGGTGGGGGTGGTCACGACAGCGAGCTGACGTGCACTGTTCCTCCTGGGTTCGCGTCGCATTCGTTTCGCATTTAGTCTTTTATGTGCTAGTGTATCTTTTTTCTTGTTTGTATGCTTTCGGAAAGAAAGCAAAAAAAAAAACATTTGAATATCGCAAGGAGAAGTTTTTTTCTTTCTGTACCATCCGAGAACATTTAAATGTATATTTCAAGTCAAGTCAAGTTTATTAAATAGTTCAGTTGAATTACATGGTTAGCGTTATTACAGCAGGAGGTCCCAAAGTTTCAGAGAAACTGACAAATGGACCTCCTATGGCTACATGGATGGGGTAATTACAAAAAATACAGCAATAGTATACGGACTTGTGAGTAATAATGAATAATCTTGATTAACAATAAAAATACGATCCAATACACAACATAATGGTAATACTCACTATTGAAAAATAACAAGGAAACAATCAAAAGCAAGTGAAGACAAAAAACAATATTAATGAACTCTACGTGACAAATGTAACACGTTTTAGTATCAGTGTTATCAATTATACAAAGGCAAATTGAAGTAGTAAAATAGCACAGAACTGTGGAGAGCTATTAACAGTTAATTACACAAATCGGATGAGTTGATTAATTCCTGAACGTAATATTTCTTACTATGCGAAGTGAAAATATGGATGTTATGCGATGATTTCAATTCGAAAGGCAATGAATTCCAAATATCTATGCTAGTAAATAAGGTTGAGAACTTGCCGTAGTTCGTCCTTACGGCCGGCAAAAGAAGATTATTGCATTGAGAAAACCGGGTGATGTTACCATTAGTTAAGTGATGATGATCAATGCATGCAATAAAAATGTCATGCGGGATGAGTCTAAAGGCGACAATGGACATTCTATGACAAAATAATTGTCTCAATGGGAGTATGTTAAGCTGAGGAAACAACGAGCTGCAGGAGAAGTAAAATGGGCTGAAAGTCATTAATCTAACTGCTTGATTCTGAAGTCGCTGCAAACGTTCGATGTGCGTGAAATCTGTGTTGGCCCAAGATGATACGCAATACCAAATATGGCTATGAATATAAGCAAAATACAAAGTACGTATGATGTGAGGCGAAAAATAAGTTCGTGTCTTGATGATAACGTGAACACCAAATGCAATCTTTTGAACGAGTGATGCTGCATGTTTATGAAATTTTAGTTCGCTATCTAAGATGACGCCAAGAAACCGTCTAAGGTTTCTTGCTCTCGTCTAAGGCATAGGCGCGCAGGGTGTTCCGTTACAAAGGGTGAAGTCTCACCGCAGACCAGACCCATCACCATTCCCCTAAACTGGTCGAGTTCGAAAGATAACAAGTTTCAGCTGATCGCAGTGGATGCACAAGTAAATAAAAACTAAACAATGTTGTGCCACGGCCGGTCTGGAGGCGCACGCTCGCTCCTTTCGCTCCTGGGAGCGCGCGCCTCCATACCGGCCGTGGTTGTGCACTCTAAAAAAAAGATCGATTGAAAAGGGTGTCTTTTTCTTCCACAAAAATAATCATGCGGCTTGCTTGCACTCACTTTCTCGAAAACTCGGCCCCGGCCACTTTCCTACCAAGAAAGCTATGTCACGCTGACAACACGCATGTCGTTCGTGACCTGAAAGTTCCAGGTGCGAAGCGATATGTGCAAGGAAGGGCACGCAAGATAGACGACGATTATTGTTGCAGGACAAGAAGACACTCTTTTTTACCCGATACTTTTCTCTTCGGGTGTGCCTTTCATAACGGCCTTACTTTGGCCTCCGGCTTCCCAGGGGTGAAAATGGGTATTCAGCATCTCTTGAAATGCAACATTCCCAAGCCGGTATATTACTGCGTCACGCCCGGGCTGTATCCCTGGATATCAATAAAGTCATTCATAACATACCACTAACGCCACGCTTCTGGCAAAAAAAAAAACACGTTAGGTAAGCGAAAAACACGCGAAGAGAACACGCGAGTAAACGACTCCACCTTGAAATTCCCGCACCAGTCACCACGATGTCGAAAATTTTGACGGAGTCAACAATCTACTATAGGGCGTGCGCAGTTCCTAATCGGTAGTAAATGAAGACCATATATTGTCCTCCAAGTGAATCGGAGACTTGGCACATACCAAGTTTCAGGCAATGTCGCAGAACCAATGTCGCCAAAGTATGAAAAATGCACAATAAAATCCGTGACGTCCCGCGCGAAGAGTTTGGCGCGAAATATAAAAAATGAAACTGACGCCGACTTTCTTATCTATTGGTCATTAGTGTTTTCAGAGTATAATTTATCAATCATGACCGATTCACTGTTTCAATTGAGTGCCGCTTTAGAAATGATACTTTTATCTTCATTCGGTTTTTAATAATGAACCCATTATTGCGGAATTAACTGTAATAATTTGCTGAAACAGTTATTTATCAGCGTAAGCTAATTTCACTCTCTCAGTTTACTGCACCTTTGATAAATTAAGCATGTTATGTTCAGCGTTTAACATTTTTGTGTGTTTATCTGGATAGACAGACAGACAGACAGACAGACAGACAGACAGACAGACAGACAGACAGACAGACAGATAGACAGATAGATAGATAGATAGATAGATAGATAGATAGATAGATAGATAGATAGATAGATAGATAGATAGATAGAATTACTTGTATCAATTAAACGTGTATATATAGAGGCGGGAAAGTTAGGCTGAGAGCATCACGTAGCCGTGTGCAGAAACAAAAATGGCATGCCCAGAGGAGGAGGAGGAGAAAAACATTATTTATCCCAAGAGGGAAAAGTGCGGTGGTGGAGTGTCAGAGGAGCCTACCCAGCGTAGGTCTCCGCTACCCTCTTGGCCCAATCCAAGATCTGGTCCTGGACCTCGGGCGCCGAGCTGCACATAGCAGCCTCCCACTGCTCCTTACTATTAATGTGTAGAGAATTGGGTGGTGGGTTTCGAGTACACCCCACATAATATGGTCTAGATTAGCTCTTTGTTGACAGAAAATGCACAAAGGGGAGGGGTATATCGCTGGGTGTATAAGATGGCGAAAAGATGGGGTAGGTAGGGGTTGCGCTCGATCTGTTTAAGTGTTCCTTCTTTGTGGTGTCCTTTCTATTTCAGCGCAATTTTTTACCTGAATAGAATGAACCAACTAGCCCCTCAAGACGTCCTGATGGGGTAGGAAACGTACGGGTCTGTAACTGGCGCCATATAGTATTTCATGGTAGCGCGAAAGCTCCATGATGTAAGGGGGGGTATATAGTGCGCTGTAGGCGGTAGTGATTTGTTATATCGTGGAAGGTCAAAAGACGATCTCTCGCGCTGAGGAAGGTCGCGTGGTCTAAGGCGCCATCAGAGGCCTGTGCTCGGCCGGTCATTCCTCGAGCACAGGTATGAGCCGCCTCATTGCTACTCAACCCGATTAAGTTTTTTGTAAATTTGTAGTTTAGATTTTTTCTGGGTGAAGGGGCCAGTCAAGCTGTGAAATTCAGCTTTTTTCCCTTCGCACGAAACCACGTATACATTGTATTTTTGTGTACTTGTCACGTGGTTGAATGAACTCAAACCCCGCATGCGCGGGCGTCCATATGAGAGCAACGTCGCATGCCCAGAAGCGTAGTGGGCGTTTACGAAATGCGAAGCACGGCGTGACCCGCCGCGAGATGAGGCACATTGCCGAGTCTCCTATTACGCATAATTACAGCGCTTCCACGCGTCCTTGCTTGGTGACGTCAAGTTGCGTCCTCACGTGCTGGCTTCCGCTCTCTTGCGCCTCGAAGATGGCGACGAGTTTCGGGCAGTTTCTGAGTCCTTGGCGGCATTTCCCACTACGCTCTGTCCAACGCGCGACGACGTCTGAGGGACAGTGTACGCTGGCCAAGATTTCAATTTTTTTTTTTGCACTGCACTGCAGGGGGCTTGTTTTCACGGAGGATCACGTGTTGATAGATAGATAGATAGATAGATAGATAGATAGATAGATAGATAGATAGATAGATAGATAGATAGATAGATAGATAGATAGATAGATAGATAGATAGATAGATAGATAGATAGATAGATAGATAGATAGATAGATAGATAGATAGATAGATAGATAGATAGATAGATAGATAGATAGATAGATAGATAGATAGATAGATAGATAGATAGATAGATAGATAGATAGATGGTATAAACGCCGCTCGTGAAACACTCGGGCGGCGAGTGTGTTGAGCGAATGCTTCAAACACGCGCACCTACAACACATATGCACTTACCTAGGCGCTGCGCCGTGCTCCCTACCGGGGCTGCAGAAATCATACACCTTCTTTCTCTTAACCACTACCGCCACCACCGCTTACGGTGTCCGTCAAGGTTCCCACACCATGCACGCGTTCCAGAGGTGTAGCCAGGAATTTTTCCGGGAAGGGGGGGGGGGGCACATCGACCCGACTGGGGGGGGGGGGGGGGGGGGAGGGCATTGGCATAACCCTTTGGTTTCTGTGACGTCACTACCGGCGGTAGTTTGAACAGATGGTGCACATGTATATCAAGCCATGAGATGCACCTCTCCTTATGCGTATGGTTGTGCAGAGAGTAAGTAAAAGTACTGTAAGAATAATCGTGTGATATGTGGGGTTTAACGTCCCAACACGACCATATTATAATGAGCGACACCATAGTGGAGGGCTCCGGAAATTTAGACCACTTGTTTTGTTTTTTTTTCAACGTGCATTCAAATCTGAGCACACGGGCCTACAGCATTTTCGCGTCCATCGAAAATGCAGCCGCCGCAGCCAGGATTCGATCCCACGACCTGTGGGGCAGCAGCCGAGTGCTTTCGCCACTAGACCAACACGGTGTGTTAATACTGTAAGAAGTACTCTAAATACTATAGACGGCATGTACAGCGACCGCTTGGGGCAACGGCCTCTCGCCGCAACATTCAACGAACTAGTCTTCGAAAACGCATTATTGCGATGACCCACCGAATCGGAGAAGACAACGTTAATCACCAATCTTTGTTAAGCGTAGATGACGTTGTCCTCGTCGGGGCGAAGTGCGTTTGGCAGGTCAAGGAGGGTTCCGCTTACAACGAGGGATTAGAGGTACACGTAGCATGTTTTTTTTTTCACATTCATAATTACATTTTGGTTTTGCTTACTTTGCTGAGCAAATTGCTTACTGTCAATGCCTGTGACTGCATGCCTATGGGAATGATTTTTATGTTAGGCTCTGTATGTCAAGCAGCCCCGACGCAGTGGTATCTTTTAGTCAACATTTTTTTTTTTTACTTTGCTGCGTGCATTCAAGCATGCTCGCTATACGCAGTATTTTTTTATTTTTTTGTAAGATATGCTGCACTTTGGCAACACGATTTCGCGCACGTTATTTTTCGGGCAGACTTTCAGTTGGACTGGACTGGATAAACTTTTATTTGGTCCTCCAAAACACAGATCACTGTGTTGCGGGCAGCTCCCACGTGGGGACTGAGATGCCAAGCTGCACTGTGACTTTTGATAGCAATGAAGTACTTCAATCGTGGAGGTTTTATTGTGCAATCTGTGAGTGAAAGATAATCATTGATGAGAAATGTTCACTTGGTCTCAATCGAAATGCACGTATGACCGGACTACTATTCACCTAAAACTAGCTCTTTCGCGACGTATATGCGCTAAAAAATTCAAATGCACACACACACAAAAAAAAACGTGGAATGTTCTCTTTTTTTTGTTGCTTTCGTCATTCCGCTCCCGGAAATGATAGCGTTGCGGCAAGGTGTTTTCCGTTGTTTGCAAGCGCGCAGCCAACAGTTCCCTTTACGTCAACAGCTTCAGAACTGTGCAGAATATTTCACCGTGCAGCATAGTACGTGCATTCATTTTTACAGCACTTACACCTGCGCGAACAGGAGCAGCCTCGAACCACACAAAATTTTCCGTGATCGGTTCACCAGTGATGAAGGAATGAACTTTGGACTTACTCAGAGCATAGTGCACCATAATACATTTCACAGAATGCGTGGATTCCAACGAGAACTGCCAGCGCATGCAACACGAGTTTACTTACGCGGTATAGTGTCACCGTCCATGGATGTTGGTTGTCTGTTTCGAGCATTCTGATGCGAGTCGCTGGAATTTTTCCTGTTGCCATCAACTCCTTCGGGTTCATTAACTTTTGTGGTATTTCATCACAACACAACAGAAACTACCAGCCTTTCATATGAGTGCAATCACAAATGCGAGACGTCTTGAAGGATACTGGGCCGGTGCGACCTCACCGGCACCTCAAGGGAAGCGGAGGAAATATATACCCGCGAATCTTCCCGCCAGGCGAAAAAGAAGCGCTAGTGTTCAAGGCGGAGATTTACCAGCCGACATGTATCGTCGCTAAAGTTCTCGTTTCTCGCATTCAGCGTCACTGCCCGAACTTCGCTAATCGCGTTGCTTCCTAGCAATGCAAAGTCACCCTCTTGAAATACGCTGCCATTACTGGGTATTTTGTGTCCTGACTCCTGGGTCGATCAGCGCCCTTTTATGAGACTCGATGTTCGCGCCGAAACACCGTACGGCATTGGCCGCCAGGGCCTCCACTAGAGAGGCTAGCGCTGCGATCGTTTTGACGTCACAGATAGGATGCGTAGTTGTAAAATATGGCAGCTTTGCTTTCGCGACACCACTTGCATCGTCCCCCATGGCAGCAACGGTTCTTAGTCGCTATCTTAGGATGCAAATTAGACACGAGAGTGCCCCTGGGGGCACCGCTTCGTAGTTTGCTTGCCCGTATTATCAGGTCTTAACACTTTTTTAACCTCTGAGCTTCAAAACAAAGAGAAGCACGCAGAGTATTCACAGCAAAAGCGCGGGAAAGGCGGTGTTCTAGCCGACAAAGTCAACCCGGCATCCTATAAGTGACGTCATCAAGTAGGTGGCGCCACGGTATGTCCTCGTGGCCAATAACGTTTGATGATTATTTCCTGAAAGATGACGCTGCTCCCAGTGCACACTTGGCACCTGGTGAGAAGGAGGATGCCGCTTGTCACAGGTATACGCAGCTTCATCGAAGTAACGTGCCAGTGGGTAGCATTGAAGAGCACTTTAGGCTCTCAGTATTTCTGGCCTTTTCCTGACTGTTTAATAAACCAGTTCAATGAGCGCTTTAAAAGGCATCGGCACACCTCAAAGATGCTTTCTTCCCTTCTGCCACAGGATAATCACGAATCTGCCACTCTTCCCACTGCCGAGAAGTTTACTGACGTGTATACTCGAACATTATCTCAACTCCAGCATTACGAGGGGAGTTAGCTGTATGGGCTGTGAAATGGAAGCGAGAGAAGCGAGAAACGCTGAGCATGTCTGCGATGCAAGCGGTTTCCAAGTGCCCAGACGTATTCTTTCCAAACATGCACCGTCTTCTAAAGATTCTGGCAGATTTCATCACTGAGACTTCAAAGATGTACCTGAGAGCTACAACAACAAATGAAAGATTGCTTGGCATTAATCTCTGAACATCACCGTGAAATGCAAGTCCACCCTGAAGACGTCCTCTTTAATCTTAAGCGGAAACGTGGACGGCTTCAGCTGAATTTGTGTGTAGTATCAAAGGCGCCTGTTAAAACTCAAGGAAGAAAGTTAACTGAAGTTATTCTTGGATTGAGATTTTCCGAACAGCAGTAAAAACATAGCTGTTAATGATCAATTCATGGGGTATAACATCCCAAAACCCCGATATGATCAGGAGAAACGCCTTAGTGGGACGCTTCGGAAATTCTACCGATTTAGTTCTTTAACGTGCATCTAAATCGAGATGCACGGGCTTCGAGCATTTTCACCTATGTATACATCGAAAATAAGACAGGGATTCGATCCCGCTACGTGCGGGTCAGCAATGGAGCACCATGACGACTGGACCACTATGGCGGGTATAGTAAATAAGACGGTTTTGGTAAAATCGGTATGCGCTACTTTTCGTCCAGCTGTAGGGAAGCAAGTTCAATTGCATGAGACATATTGGTGAAAATCACTTTGACAGCACGGCGAAGTGATTCCGTTCTCTCCCGCTGCCTACTCCTTGCTTTTCGATGGCACTTTTCACTTGCAGGCGGGGTTCGCAAATACGAAAGGTGTGAACGGCAACGCAACATCCCAAATTTGCGTGTGGTACTTCTCGCGAATTTCGGGTAACATACCGGGCATATCATATGACATGCAATGCGCAGGATGATTGTCGTGTCAATTCAAAAAGATAATCAACAGTATATCGCTGTGTAATATGTATGTTTGCTGCGTGAAGCATTGCTTGCACAGAGTTTCTTTCATTTCTTGTAAAAAGTTATGATTACTATGTATATTGCTCGTAATTTTACCTGATAACATGCCCACCCATTTTTCTCCAATCTGTGCCTTTATTGTCGTGCGTCATGTCGCTAATCGCAGAATTTGTTCGGTGTGCCCTTCTAGTCAAACTAATGTAAAGAAACGAACAGATGAATCGGATCAATATATGCACATATAAATTGTCGTATATTTTTTCAGCTTTATGTTCCTCATTCTTACGCTGTTTTCCACACTTATCAACAATGAAGCTTGTGCTCACTACAGCTGCCCACACTGCATTTCTCATTACGCCGCTTTAGGTTTGTGACCACTATCTTTTTATTCACCAGCCTAAGCTACATGATGAGCATTTTAGTAGGTTTTTCTAAGATTGTGATTGGCCTGCACGTTTGCCTGCGTTGCGCCTTCGTCACTATCTTAGAAGTGCCTTTAGCCGTTAGGGCATAGTAAAAATATGTATAAACATATTGTACAGTCACATATAATGGAAGTTAGGTGTATGAACCTTATATCCCGTCGCATGCATGTGTGTGTGTATATGTGCATGCGTGCGTGCGTGTGTTTAGCTGTTGGCATAACCAGTGATGTGAAGCAACGTTTTGCTTTTTGGAGCAGATCGATTGATTGATATGTGGGGTTTAACGTCCCAAAACCACTGATGATTATGAGAGACGCCGTAGTGGAGGGCTCCGGAAATTTCGACCACCTGGGGTTCTTTAACGTGCACCCAAATCTGAGTACATGGGCCTACAACATTTCCGCCTCCATCGGAAATGCAGCCGCCGCAGCCGGGATACGAACCCGCGACCTGCGGGTCAGCAGCCGAGTACCTTAGCCACTAGACCACCGCGGCGGGGCTTTGGAGCAGATTCTGGAGCAGAAAAAAACGGTGCTTTGGAGCAGCCTTGAGCGTCTTTGGATCATAAATAAACGCAACTCCAGGGTCGCTATCGGTGTTTCCAGAAAAGATGCATGTTTCCCATGACTCCTGAAGTTTAAAGCTTGATTTGGACATCCCATAAATACTTATACTGAATTATTAGACAGCGGCGCAGCATGCTAGTACGCAGCTAGTATACAAGCAGTACAGTCGCCGAGAGTTGCAATATGGGCTTGTTGGTGACGCGTTTGGAAGAATTTTCGTAGCGCAAGGCGAAATATGGAAACAGGAAGGGATAGACTGAGAGGACTGAGAGTCACATCATTGCGTAAATAATGGTGGCATCGGGGGGATCCGGACTTTCCTTATGTTCAGACTAGGGAGGACCCCCCCCCCCCACCCCCCTGAGATTTAGTCATAACTCGTGATAAGATTGAGTTATGAGTTCAGTGTGGCGCAATCAACTTTTTAGAGACTATTTATTAACACAGGTACTGCATACTGGTGTTAAATGCCCTTCAGCTCTGTGAATTAAGTTACGAAAAGATTAAAAAACAGAATGAACAGAACAATGCGATTGATCAAGTTCGGACACCATGCTCGCTTCATTTTTAAATTTATTTCAAATCATTATTTGATTCTGATATAAATAAAGACACAGCCCACATTAAAAATCTAAGTGGCCACCATGGCCTGATTTGTTTCACCTCTTGCGGTTTTTCTCTTTTCACGCCACTGAGTAGCATACTAGGATGACAGTGTGTCCAGCTTGCTTTTGGTTTCTTTCAGGCTCACTATATACGGTCACATGGCTCAAATTTATTGTTTTTAGTTTGCCAACACCACTTCGGAGCAGTTTTGCAGCAGTTTCAAGAAAATATTGCATTTTGGAGCAGCGTGGAGCAATCGGAGCAGCATTTCCATCACTGCAGAATTGACTTGCGAAGGTTCAACAAAAATGTTATTCTCTGGCTTGAGTATATCTTAGCACACAAGAGTCACTTTGTAATACGCTCTAACGTGGTCTATCAGACCTTGGAACTGTGTCTGGCTTCTTCAATAAAAACAAACCTCTGCCCATTGAAAGTTATCGTATACGATAATTTTCAATATAGCATATACGGTAGTTTTGTTGGCTCATATGCTGGAGAAACTCCCAACTCGGATAACTCTTGCTTGCAGTGATATTGATTGCCTCCAGCGAGATCTGTTCCGGTGGGTACAAGAATGAGCACCGCTGAAGCATTAATCTCATTGTCGTTCCAACTTAAAACACTCACCGCCGAAATTCCTGCCCAAAATTTCACATAGTACCAAAGCCTTGAGAAACACCGCGACACGTTTTTCCGTATGCAGACATTATTCATTGTAAAATCACCCAGAAACGACATTGTGATAATAGCAGCGCTTAGTTTCTAAGTCATGCTAGCGCGAAGCGACTAAAAAAAAAGTGGGTAAGTGGAGGGAGGGGGGTAGTAGACAAGAAATTTGGGGAGGGGGGTTGAACCCCCCCCCCTGGCTACGCCACTGATGCTTTATTATAGAACCGGGGCCTAGAAACTTTTGATGTACGCTGTACGTACACAAAGGAAATAGAAAAATGTTGGGGGGGGGGGGGGGGGGGTCAGAGGTCGGACTCTTCCTGAAACCAATTTATGGCGCCGGCAGAGTATTGTCTGGGCGGGTACAGACCCGTGTGTTGCATCGTGCGCCGGGAGGGAGCAGTACTATTGTGGGTGGGTTGCAACTTGCCGGTGCTGGTGTGACTTGAAGGGGACAAAAGTCTCTGACACTTCACGCCAACGCCGTCGTACTATATAGAAATAAAAAAGCTGTCGATCACTTCCCCCTTCGGAAACGATTTCTGGCTATAGGCCCCTAGTCAACAGTCTTGTAAGCAATAAATTAACGCAAATACGTTGCGGATCTACGCTAGGGTAGGTCTTACCGAACCACTGCTACATTCCCGGTGGTTGTGCTTAAGGCGCCTCCAGTTGTAGCGAGAGTGATCGAGTCACCCGCAACAACAGTTTCCTTCATCATTAACAACAGAAAGGTGACCGTGAAGCGTGAAAAACCACAGAGTAATTTTTGGGAAAGAAGCGTTTGTGGTGTTGGGGTGCTTTCACTAGAAGAGACTGTGAAAGCGCATCGAAGATGAAAGGAAGAGTGGTAATTGATTATACCGTGCCATATTCTTTTCTCATTACTTTTTTAGGCTAATAACAACAACCAATACGCGGACTTCCCTCATCGTCTGCGCCAAGGAAGTTTGAAAAAAAAAAAAAAAGCTCTTCACCGGGAACTATTGCCTCCAAAGTAGACACGTACGATACAAAAGAAATGTTGTGTCAGGACTGCCTTATTGTACACGAGTTAGCATCCGTGTCATCGCGACAGCTGGATGGATGGATGGATGGATAGATGTATATGGCTGTACCTTTTAGATCGGGCGGTGGCTAGCTCCACCAAGCCGTAATACTTAAGTAAACTCCCTCAAGAAATATATTTTGCTCCGAGGACTCACTCAGAATCAGTCTCATACCCTTGATACACGGGCACGCTAACCTCAGTAACGGGCAACCTCAGTTCCCCCAAGTTGCGTTTTTTTTTTTTTTTCGACTGAACATACTCGGACTGAAACTCTAAGCTGTACCCGCACTCGGGCGCCCCTAGCGGCTGCTTCGTCGGCGGAGAAGCGTCCAAGGGGCCGTGGGGCAACCGTCGGAGGCCGGGTGCAATGGCCTCGGTCTCTCGTTCTGACACGATGACGAGCGTCGCGTGCCGCCTCGATCTCCTCCCCTCCGTTCATTCATGATTCAGACGCCACCGACCCGCCATGGCAACCACGCCCCTTCGTCCACGGAGAGCGCTGGACGAACGGATACGCTATATCATTCATTCGCCTCACTTGGCTCCGCACCATCGTATATCTATGCGGATTCCACGATTTAACGTGTACGGCACGCAAGTAGGGCGATAATTCGGACACCGTTGCTCGGACTTGTTGAAGTATACACACTGTTCACATGACGTCGCAGACAGATTCTCGGCGCTGGGTACCCAGCCATGGCGGTCACCGCCACTTGCTTATCTCACCAGAGTGTGTGCAGTGCAGGGGAGGACACGTGTCGCTCCGTCCCCGCGCCAAGGGCGATCGCAGTCACAGTTTCTTGCTTCGCGTGTTCAAGCACGTGGTGTCTCAACCAGATAGTACTCAGAAATGGTGGCCATGGTGACGTCATTGCACGTCATGCATACGTACAAGCTATTGCCCCAATCCTGTAAAAGTGTTTAATAATGTGTGTTTACGTTGTCGTGTACAAGAAGTACACTTTTGTTTGTTGTTTTTTTGTCTGTTTTTGCTGTAGACTCCAAACTAGTCGCCAAGTCTATGGGTCCAGACAGTATGCTACAGGCATTGTGTATATGTAATCAATAGAAAAGAGAGGAAAAGAAAGATAGATCGAGATACGAACGAGTCGAATCGATCGGCTCGGTTCTAAAAGGCACCTAAACCTCTCCGAGTTCGAAAACTAGGGAGCGGCTTTCATTGTCTCCTTCACCACCATACATATGCAGGCGCTATATACCCGTCGGCACTATGTATTTCTTCATGAATAAACGCGTGGGACAATGTCGGCCCTAATTAAGCGTCGAGCCTAGCGAGATTTCGCGCATTTCGGCTACACGCGGTCATAAGTCGCCAAAAACTCACTGGTGAGTCGACTCACTCAGGCTTACTCAAACTTAGATTGGGTTCCTGAGTCTGAGGGTGCTATTCTGGACATTGCTGAATTCCGCCATGTTGTCAGATTCCGCCATTGATTGATACTTATTGGCCAAGTGAGCTGCTACAACCTTTCTGATTGGCTTAAAATGCCGCCATTACGAAATTTGACGATATGGTGGAATTAGACAGTGTCCAGAAAAGCACCCCGAGTGAGCCAGGGTAACTATGATATCCTGATGAGTTTGGGTCCGAGCAAGTCTGGTTGAGGAAACTTCTGATGTGAATGAGTACGAGCGAGTTTGGTTGAGGTGAATATTGGTGAGTTTGAGGGAGCCGTACGCCCAAAACAAAACTCGGACAATCTCCCCAAAGGGAACCCTGATGGGATTCGAAGCAGCAGCGTTGCGCATGGCTGGCCTCACGGGTTGAACGCAGGTGCTGCGGCGAGCGCTGGCATTCTTTTGAAGCGATGGCTGGTGTAGGTCTTGTGGGTGACACGTACAATATGTTCGTCAAATATGTTCATTCACCTTTAAGTATACGAGTGAGTCCGGCAGAATTATATGTTGATCAGTTTCAGTCCAAGTAAGTCCAGTCGAAAAAAAAAAAAACGCAATGTGGGGGAACTGAGGTTGCCCGTAGCTGAGGTTAGCGTGCCCATGTAACAAGAGTATGAGTTTGATTCTGAGTGAGTCCTCGGAGCAAAATATATTTCCTGAGTGAGTTTAAGTGAGTTGCACTTTCTTTGCGGACTTATGCGCGCACTCGAAAAAGACAAAAAAAAAAGTGTAACCAGTAGGGGTGTGCGATCGTGAGTTATTGAACCAAACCGAGTATGAATCGACTATTGACGACATCGAATCGTACACGAATAGGAAGTGAATACTATTTCACAAGCTTTCCAATAGTAAGACAAATAATCCCTGAAATGTTTCAGTTTGGCATGTTTATAAACTCACTCGCAGATACAAACTGATGAAAATGTTCATAAAGACCTGCTGTAGACCCTGTCAACATTAAGAGCTTTAGGCGTAACTGTAGACATTGAAAAATGGCGCGCAAAGTGATGAATGGTGGGTGGGAATATGGAGGTGCCCCCCTCGCCCCTCCCGTGCGCAAGCTTATGGTCACACCTATAGGTATTCGAACGTCACATTTCGCACCCCGTAAAACGTTCACGTGCTCGCACATGCGCCCTGTCCCGGTTGCACGCGACGGCCGGTGAGTGCCCGCCGCCAGCGTATCGAGCGGCATACGGCCGGCCGCGGGGCGAGCCCCGTCAACGCACGGCCGAGTGCCCACGACTCTGGGTCAAGGACGATGGACACCGGAGTGCGTACCTCCGCCCGCGCTCTCATGCGCGCACACGCAATATAGTTCGCCACTATAGCAGTGTCACTGCGGTCTGATACTTTTTTTTTCGGTAACACGGGGTGGCGCTGCGGCGCATGCTGTCACGCCGTTCTTGTCATCGCGTGCCTGTTGTATAAGCCAACCTCATTATCTCATCCATCCATTTATTTCGTTTTATTTTATTTCATCTTTGTAAGCAGCTAAAAAAAACCTGCAAGCTGTGCTTGGTGGACACTGATGAAACGATGAAGCTGTTGGCTTACGAAGAAGCCTTCGCTTCACCAATTAATTTAGTTGGTTGTGTTAAGTGGGATTGGAAGTTATTATCATCGTTATCATCATCATAACCAGCCTGACCACGCCCACTGCAGGCCAAAGACATCTCCCATGATCCACCAATCAACCCGGCCTCATGCTTACCGTTGCCACGTTATACCCGCGAACTTTTTAATCTCATCAGCCCACCTAACTCTATCTCCCTTTCGTGCTAATGCCTTCTCTGGGAATCCAGTTAGTTATTCTTAATGACCAACGGCTATCCTGCCTACGTGCTACGTGTCTGGGCCATGTCCATTTCTGTTTCTTGATTTCAACTATATATGATATCCTTAACCCTGGTTTGTTCCATGACCCACTCTGCTCTTTTCCTGTCCCTTAAGGTTACACCTGTCATTTTCCTTTCCATCACTCGCTTCGTCGCCCTCAATTTAGGCTGAACCCTCTTTGTAAGCATCCAGGTTTCTGCTCCGTAGGTAAGTACTGGCAAGATGCAACTGTTATATACCTTCCTCTTGAGGGATAATGGCAATCTACCAGTCATGATTTGAGAGTGCTTGCCAAATGTGCTCCACCCCATTCTTATCCTTCCAGTTACTTCAATCTCGTGGGTCGGCTCCGCGGTTGTTACCTGTCCTAAGTAGACATATTCCATTACAACTTCCAGTGCCTCTCCACGTATCACAAAGTGCAGTCGTCTGTCGATATTGTTGCACATTACTTTAGTTTTGTGTACATTGATTTTCAGACCTGCTTTTCTGCTTTCCGTGTCCAGTTCAGTAATCACAAACTGTAATTCGTCCCCTGAGTCACTCAACAAGGCAATGTCATCAGCGAATCACAGGTCACTAAGGTACTCTCTACTAACTCTTATCTCTATCTCGTGGACCGTGGACCAGGACATCATTCTTTATCAATGACCTAAGGGCGTCAGTTCTTTTTGAGAGATTAGGTATGAATTTGCCAAAGTAATTCATAATACCTAAAAACCTTTGAACTTCCTGTTTACTCGACGGCTTTTGCATGTTGGCAACGCATTCAATGAGACTAGCATCGGGTTTTATTCCTTCTTTGCTGATACAATCTCCCAGGAATTTAACTTCGGCCTTCGCGAACAGACACTTTTCTTTGTTCAGTGTCAGGCCAGCCTTTCTCGCTGCCATCAGTGCTGCACGCAGGCGTTGATCATGCTGCTCTTTTGATGCACCCCAAATTAAAATATCATCGACATATACGCGTGTGCCCGGCAGGTTTTCAAACACTTCCGTCATTGCCTTCTGAAATACTTCGGGGGCGGACGCGATACCAAATGGCAGGCGCAAAAATCGGTATCTTCCGAACGGCGTGCTAAAGGTGCAGATCTTTGAAGTGTCTTCGTCTAAGGGGATCTGGTGAAACCCGCTATTGGCATCAAGCTTGGTGAACATCACCGCTCCTGCCAGCTCTGCTTCTATTTCTTCACGTGAGGGTAGCTGATAATGCTCGCGTGTTTGCAGTAAAATACGATTTTACTCATACCATATCCAGTCCACACTTCCCCAGGGCCAATGGTCTAGCTGAGAAAGGGGTACAGGTCGTAAAGCGCCTCTTGAAGAAAAGTGAGTACGCTGGCGAGGAGTTTTGGGTTGCACTGCTCAATTATCGAATCTCGCCCCTGATAGACGGACGCACACCAAGTCAGCTCCTTATGGGACGGATGCTTCGGGGACGACTTCCAGACTTCTCATCGGCTTCGACATCGTCAGTGCGGAAACATCCACAGGATCACGGCAAAGGCATACCTCTCACACCTCTCTCCGAAGGGGACGTCGTCAGAATAAGAAACGACAAGGGGTGGTTTCCGAAAGCCCGAGTAGAGAAACTTGCTGGCCCTAGATCTTACATAGTCTGTACAGATGAAGGCCGGCGTTATCGAAGGAATCGTCAGCATCTAAAAAGGACGCCCGAACACTTAGACCCACTGGATGACAAGGATGTCGCACCGATAATCCCGTCGCCTATACAGCATAGACAACATTCAACATCAGATACAGCGCCCGATTTGACAACAGCATCCGCATCACGAAAGGAACGACATCCGTCACAACAGGCGCCTGCATCGGATGCTCTACTGAACCAGTCAGCTGCACGTGCACCACCCATTGCAAGTCAACCATCAAGGGACCCCGACGTGGTCCCGTCCCAGCATAAGGTCACTTGCCAGGCACAAGAAGCAGCCGACTCGAGTCTCAGAAGATCAACTAGGCCACGTAGAGCACCGACGCGCTTTGCCGACTACATCACCTAAAGAAAAAGGAGGATGTACCAGGCGGGCCACCGCTTAATAAATCGGGATGATCCCACCTCACCTGGCCACCTTGAGAGAGGGCGCGCGCGCGGCGCGGCAGCCATCAATAAACAGTCCCTTGCTAGCTAGCGTCTCGTGTGGTTGTGTCTTTGCTGAGCGCGTAAAGCAGAACAGTAGAGAGTACCTTAGTGACCTGTGATTCGCTGATGACATTGCCTTGTTGAGTGACTCTCAACAAGGCAATGTCAGTTGGCCCTCTCTCAAGGTGGCCAGGTGAGGTGGGATCATCCCGATTTATTAAGCGGTGGCCCGCCTGGTACACTTATCTCTATCTCTTCCCAGTCTAGGGTCCTGAATACCTCCTGTAAACACGCGGTGAATAGCATTGAAGAGATCGTGTCTCCCTGCCTTACATTCTTCATTATTGGGATACCATGTCTTACCATTCTACCGTCACTGCATCTTATCTTGCCAACTACTTCTACATCCTGTACAATGTCTGGGTGTGCACACAGGATGAAGTCAAATTCATTTTTAGTTTCGTGATTATGACTTCACCATGTCCACTTATATACGGTTAGCCCGTTTTCTGAAGAAGTTATTCATAATCCGTAAACTATTGCGTTCTGCGAACTCTGCTAATAACTCCCCTTTGGCATTTCTCAAGCCGATGCCATATTCCTCCACTACATGGTCTGCGGCCTGTTTCTTGCCTGTTCTGGCATTAAAGTCGCCCTTAAGAATAGTATACTGTGCTTTTAGTGACTTTATTAATCGCTGATTCTACGTTTTTATAGAAGCGTTGAAATAAATTGTCATCATGGTTCGATGTAGACGCGTAGGCTAGTACCACTACCACCTTGTACATTTTCTTAAACCAAATTATAATACTTGCCACCCTATACCTGATGCTGTAGTATTGTTGCCAGCGATATTCTTGTGCATGAGAATCCCCACTCCTATAGTTCTTTTCTGTCAATTAATCCACGGTAGCATAGGACGTGTCCGTTCTTCAGCACTGATAAGTCTCACGTGTCCTCCTAACTTCGCTGAGCGCTATTACATCCCATTTAACACCCTCTAATTCCTCGAATAGCACATCTGGACTAGCCTCACTAGATAGCGTTCTAGTGTTGAAGGTAGCCATGTCCAGATTCCAGATCCGTTAAAAAAGAAGAAAAAAAATTGCAGCATATCCACGGAGTGAATGATGGAGAGTGGGGCGAAGAATTCGTCCGTCCATTCGTTCTTGCTTCCGTCCGTCCATGCGTGCGTCAGTGTGACCGTCCATGCGTCCATCAGCCCGTCCGTGCGTGCATCTGTTCGTGCGTCCGTCCCTGCGTTTGTCCATGCATCCGCCCCTGCGTCCGTTCATGCGTCCATCCATGCATCTGTCTATGTGTCCGTTCGTACATCTATTCAACACTCCAAGTACCACCATCTCGCATCTTTTCATCATATATTCCTCACATAGAAGCACCGCCATCCAGCGGACATTCCAAGGACTAAACGAGAAGTGGCACACGCACACTTTCTTACGGCTTGCGCTTCCTGTCTACTTCCCACCTTTAACCACCTCGAGTTCATGGTATATACTAGTTCACTGTATTCATGGCACTGCGGCCGAACGCTCGCTAAACCTTTTGAAAACCAAGGAGGTTACACCCAGCGAGTATGACGTAGCAACCCTTCCTTGTCAGATAGTGCGCAATGTACATGCCAATGGCTGCTAATGGTGATCGCAGCCTGCGCGTTAACTAAAATCCGAATGCTCCTGTCTCCCATTCCCCATTAGCAGCCATTGACATGTACATTGAGCACTATGTTTTATTGTTCAACAACGCACAGAAGTCTCTCACCGGCACCACCATGGAGGTCAAAATGTCATACCATGGTCCTTCAATATTTTTCTGGTCATGAAACTCCCGCGTCACTCAATGGGAGAGCTTCATATACCGCCCGCACTTTCCGCGCCGCGGCGCTGGCGTAGCTAGACGGGGGACGAGGAAGCCGGCCCGGCCGGCTGCTCTGTTGGCCGCCATTAGCGGACTGTTGGCGCGGAGTTGTGGTGGTCGTGCTGATCGCCCCCCTTTTTAGCTTTTCGCGGTCGCATCGTGTTGACAGCGATGCCCAACACCTGCTGCGTGCCGGGCTGTCATTCTGGATACAAGGGCACCGTCGAAAAAGTTTCCCTGTTCTGTTTACCAGCCAACGCAGAACAACGCGTCAGGTGGAAACGTGCGATCCCGCGACAGGAGACTGCCGGATTTTCGTTCGAATCAAAGTACGCTCGCGTGTGTGAAAAACATTTCGACGCCAGTGACATTGTACGTGCGGACGTGTGCACTGTGAACGGAGACATCGTTTCGCTGCCCCGAGAACGACCGAGACTGGTGGAAGACGCCGTACCAAGGATTTTTGAAGGTTTGCCTTCCTACCTCTCGAAACCAAAGCAGCGTTCGCGTGCAACGAAGGGCCCACCTCTAAAAAGGCCGCGAGAGCTTTCTCCGGATTGTGATGCGACAGTCGCGAATGCAGACGTCTCCAGTGCAGCCGACAAAGAAATCGAAGGTAAGTCTGGCACAAAGTTTGCAAGTATCCTACCCGCTCACCACGCTAACAAAATTCGCTCACTACGCTAACCAAATTGGTTCCTTCCCTTATAAATATTGCCCTTTCTCACTCTTTGCAGATGTTGTGAGAACTGAGAATCGCAATGGCTACGCTGATGCAGAGTGTCAAACAGAGGTCACCGTTTGTTCAGCGTCGGAGCTACAGAGAGTGAAGGCCCAACTTCGCAGCGTGAAGCAACAGCTTCAGTCATGTCAGCGGAAACTCACAAAAGCGGAGGCGCACGCGAATAGAAAGAATGGAGTGTATGCAGATATTCACAAGCTTTCAGACCGCGAGAAGCTCATTATAGACCAGTGCATCATGAAAGCAAATATGAAGTCTGCGAAAGCAGCACGGTAAGATCCGGTTTGTAAAGTTTGTGTGTGTGTGCAATTTTATGTGAAGTGCGATGTTCGGTGCGCATTCGTTTGCTTTCTGGATATTGACAGAAACTACTAAGTGAAGCCGTGGGACAAAACGCAATATTTTGTTTTACTTTGATGGTGCTGTTTGCTTGAGCTGTAGCAGAATCGTGACCACAAAAATTGCATTTTATTTATTGCAGGTATAAAAAGGAATGGCTTTACGATTGTTTACTGCTGAAAATCAAATCCACAGCAGTTTATACATTTCTTCACGAGAATAATTTTCTGCCTCTACCACACCCTCGCACACTCTACTCCTATCTGAAAAATCTGAAGGCCGGCTTCGGATTTGATGAAAATTTATTTGACATCCTCAAAGACAAAGTGGAAAAGATTCCAAAGAGAGAACGGCGAGGTTTTTATCTTTTTTTTTCTTTTGCATTTGATTTTTCTGGACTCTAGGTAAAGAGCTGAAATATTTTTTTTTCTTTAGGTGTCCTCATGTTTGATGAGATGAGCGTGAGAAAGAGCCTTCACGTCAGGGAATCGGATATGGCACTGCTTGGAAAGGTGGACTTAGCAGAGCACACGAAGCCGACTGACCAAGTGAAAGATGGGGACCACGTGTTGGTGTTCCTTTTCCGACCATTCCTTGGTGGCTGGTCGCAGACTGTCGGAGCGTTTTGCACGTCCGGGGCTGCACCAGGATCCACTGTTGCCAAACTGATCCTGCAGTGCATTGTACTCCTATCGAATGCCGGCGTCATTGTGGAGGCAGTCACTTGCGATAACTCAACTTCGAACCGATCAGCACTGAACTCCTTGGGTAAATATTTGCAGTCATTATTTATTTTCAAGGTATTTAGTAAGTGATTTTAATAATAGAAATGCCTTTCTTTTAGGTGTCAGTGGTGATGTCACAAGAGTATCAACATCGTTTGAGCATCCATGTGACTCCTCCAAAGTCATTCAGGCTATAATTGACCCGCCGCACATCTTCAAGTGCATCAGGAATAACCTTTTGAAGGCCGGAAAGTTCCTGGTGCGTAAAACAGTTTAAGATAAGTCATCACAGTGCTCTGGCTAACTTTGTCTCACAGCCTTTTTATAAATGTAACAGTTGCCTGGTGACAAAGAAGTACAGCATTCCCACTTTGAAGCTCTGCTGGACTACGAGGAGCAGCAAGCTGGACTTCGGGCTGTGCCAAAGCTTACGAAAGCTCACATCAGCCCCAACGCTTTCCAAAAACTGAGTGTGAGACTTGCTGTCCAGGTAAGACATAACAGCTGCTCTAGCATGAGTCATTAATCAGTATGTGTAACAAAAAGTGGTGTTGCTTCATCAGAATACAACACTCTGCCATATAACTTCTCTAAAACATTTCAGCTCTTCAGTGAAAGCACTGCTTCAGCAATGGACTTCTATCGCAGTAGAGAAGAATGTGTGAAACTTCGTGGCTCCAAAGCAACTTCGGATTTTGCGAGGCGAATGAATAGTCTATTCGACTGCTTCAATTCTAAAAGGCCACAAGATGTGCAGTACAATGAAGCGGAACACATTTCTGTAAGCCCTAATATTTCAAACCTACTGTCACATCCTTTGAAGTTCCACTTAAATCAGATTGTTTTTCAGACGCTGAAGGAGAACATCGAATGGCTTGACAGGTGGCACACTTACAACCAGAGTTTACCAAAGCAAAAGCAACTCTTCTTTCTCAGCAAGCCAACATGCAATGCTTTGAGAATGACTTTGCACAGCACAGTGACGCTTGTTGAAAAGCTGCTGAATTGTGGCTTTCGCTATGTTTTAGTTGGCAACTTTGGACAAGACCACCTCGAGGTACATTTAAACGTTTTTGCTCGTTGAAGACGTTTTCTTCACACTTTTATATTTTTCAGAGATTTTTTGGCATCGCAAGACATGTCGCTGGAGCAGGGGGACAGCCAACTGTTCAGCAATTTTTGTTCATTTACCGGTTGCTCTCGGTGAACAACTTGATCCGTCCTCCACAGAGAGCCTCGGTTGAAGGGGATGGTCCGCGTCTCCTCTTGAAAATGCAGGATCTCTTTCAACATAAAGAGCCTACTGTTAATCAGGTAAACATTTGAATAGCACCCACCAATGCTGCTTGTAGGGTGTTTGTGCATCGTAAACGTGCTGAATGTCGTCTAGCTTTTTGATGCTAATGACATGCACGTCTGGTCGTATGATATAGAACAGACTTTTATTCTGCTTAAGTAAAGTGTGGGATTGGGCTAGTTGGTAATCCATATAAAACTTCTAGGCGCGTAAAACTTCAGACAACTAACATAAGAGACGAGGACGAGCGCAGACTTTCAACTGATTTATTACTACTACGACACACATATATATATTAGAAAGAAGATAAGATCACTTGCTTAAGCAAAAAAAAAAAAAAAAAAAAAAAAAAAATTTTTTTTTTTTTTTTTTTTTTTTTTGCTTAAGCGCCTAGAAGTTTTATTCTGCATTTTTATATTTTACTTTACAAATTTCTCACTCTGGCCATTGTGATAACGCAAAATATGTTTCAGATTGATACCTTGGCAGTTCTTTTTGACGATATACTGCTGGAGCCTGCTGAATGCATGCAAGACATGATTCATCCCGAGTCAACGAGGGACTGTATTTTGGATTACCTTGGTGGGTATGTAGCAAAAAAGTTTGCTAAAATAAGCTGCAAGGACTGCCTCCAAACACTCAGAAGCAACTCCCGAGAGCCAACTGCATTGACTCAAATCAAGACAAGAGGATTTTTGCAAGTGCCATCGGAGAAATTACTGCGGCTCTTGCAAATTGTGGAAGAACATGTGGAAATGTGCACGGTGGACAAAATAGCCTGTGCCAGTGTTTACATGAACATTGTTGAGAACATCCTGCTGGACGACCGCACTTCTTCGGCCAGTGTTGGCTGTGGCTCACATTTCGTGAGCACTACGGCAGAAGTTGTGCACTTTTTTATTAAGTGCCGTCTGCATTTTTTTACGCGTGAGCAGAACAAACTGTTTCGTGCTGGCGGACGTCGTTTATCCTGCCCGGCCAAAGGAGGGAGGAAACCAGGGACATAAATTTTTTCAATGATTTTTGTTGTGTCATCCACTCCGTCTCCCAACTTTCATCCACAGTTTTGAAACGCAGATTTGAATAAACTATGTGCCTGTGCTCATGGCAGTTTCGAATTCTCGACGATTGCCGCGTAGCGTAGTTGCCAAATTCAAAATGTTACCCCCTGCTAGGTAAGTGGCACACAGATTTGCTTTCGTTAGGCAGAAATATCTCGCACATAAAAAGCTCAAGTTGGATTGAAAGAGATATCTAAGTGCATAAAGAAAATCTCTAGAAATATTCAAAAAGAGCAATGCAGTTTCATGTACAACTGATTCGTTTAAACTGAATAACTGGGTTGAAGGAAGATCCTGGTTGATTTCTATGTGCGCGTAGAAGGAACAGGGTGGCTAATTAGAACGCGGACTTAGAAGTCGTGGTCATTGGGAGAGTACATGGGAATGGATAAAAAAAAAGCCGCGTATATCAAAACTCGGCTGCGTTATCAAATCTGCATGCGTAAAAACAAAAGCTCTCGCTTCGAAATAGCACGTAGTGCCTATATCTAGCAGCTCACAACAGTTTCATCTCATTTTTTAATCTTTAAAATCAGGGGCGCTAATTATGACATCAAAGAAAAAAAAGAAAAGAGCACAACTTGAGCATCCCTCTCTGTCTTGTGGTGTCTCATTCTGAGCTTTTAATTTTTCAGCTATGTTTCACTAACGATATCCCTCAAGAGGTACTTCAAGGCTATTAATGTCAAGTCACCCTGATACACAGATTTGTTTATTGGCACGCGAACTTCTATTGGCTGCTTCGTGATGCCATATGGAATAAAGTGATAGTTATTCCGAAAATGAACGTTACGTGCAGCCAGAGCACGGCTGCTCCGCAATCTCTAGCGCAAAATATGTTAACCTTTCAGTCATCTAGAACCAGTCACAGTGTTCGGTTTAAGCCCCAAAAGCGGCTATGCAGGAATCGAGAAATTTAGGAACGCTACGAATGCGCGTCACTTGACAGACGAACTCAGTTAAAACATTGCCAGCAGTCAAAGACTTAGGCAATTTGACAACGCGCATCATGGACCACTTTGACAATACTAATAGCTGCTATGATTTGTTAGCGATAACACGGAGAAGGAAAATATCTGAAGAAGTGTATTTGATGGGAAACGCTTCCGCGAACGCGCTACAGCCCTGCCAAGCGCGGCCGATCGATGCCCTCCTGTTTACGGTGGCGCCTCTGGTGGCCACTTGTGTCCCTATATGAAACTTTCGCGGGAGTTTCATGACCAGAAAAAAGTATTGAAGGACCATGGTCATACTTGTTACATACTACGGGGGACGAACGGGTGCCGCAATAAGGAGCTTCGCCCCTAAAAGGATGTCTGGGGTACGGCCTCACTGGCGATCATCTGCTGGTAAAGCACTCCCTCACCAGAGGAGGATTGGCCACCCTGGTGCAGTACAGCCCTCAGTCCCCCTCAGCCCCCCGCAGCTGCGAAGCAACTGTCCAAGGCGGCGGTCAGACCTGCGACGCGGCGGAGGGTGCTAAGAATTCCTGGGTACGGACAGGCCGCCATTGGAATCTGAATATAGATTGGAAGTAAGTGGCGTTTAATGAAGACGGATGAAGTTGATTGGGTGAAGTGGCAATGACGTGGCATGATGTGGGCGAATAAAGTGCGAGTATTGGCGGAAGCAGTAGTGGGCGTAGTGGTGAGTTTAGGAAGTAGGAGTATAGTGGTGGTAGTGGTGGGAAGAGCGGCACATATTCATTGTGGGATTTTATTTATTTATTTATTTATTTATTTATTCATTCACAATACCGCGGGCCTGTATGGCCCAGGTAGGAGTGTATTTACCTACTTTACATGGCACATACGCTTTCATGTTCTATATACGACGGCCCTCGGACATGGAAGGCTCCATAAAGGATATCTTCGCTGTAACAAAAACGATTAATGTTCCCATTAATATTATTGTCCCCAATATATATATATATATATATATATATATATATATATATATATATATATATATATATGTGTGTGTGTCACGCGTAACATGTACGTGGATCGAAGGTGACTGTGTCGTAACTTTTTAAGCAGCAAATTTTTACGAAATGACGCTCAAGATATGCACAGATGTTGTACAGACGGACATATGCTGAACAGAAAGATATGTTCTTTTTATATATATAACCAGTTCTTTACAATCGCGTAACGATGCCGATGGCAACATATGAGCATTAGCTAGACCAGAAGCGGCAAGCTGACATCATGTATAGCGATCGCGATCGCGTAGCCCTGAACACTGCTACATAAATCAACTTCAGTGGATGGCTCTTAACTAGGATTGACGTTGACCCGAAAGAGAGAATAAATTTAGAATTTAGTGGAAGGCAAGGAGGTCAAGCCGAATCGTAACGTCCTGTTTGCTACCATGCGATTTGGGAAGAAATAATGTGGGCAGCATGAAGAAGAAAGCGGCGAGAAAAGTTGACACGAGAAAAAAACAAAAAACAAGAGAGGCGCTGCTGCACCGTAGGAGTACATATATAATGTTTCTAAAATTAGATAACCAGCAATGCAACCACAATTCACGTTTCACAAACATAATGTCTGCTACAAGCTGCCACTCTAGCGTCGCCAGCGCGAAGTCGGCGACGGGAATGACAGCAGGTTGGTTCGTTCCGTACGCAAGCAGAGACAGTGAAGAGATCAGAGACGTGAGAAAACAAAACAACTTTACTCTAGTGATATTGCAGCAACACGGGATCTCATACAACACTTCAATACAACTAACAAAATACATCGATACTTGATACAACTAAAGAAATATATAACAGAAACAATAAATCAGCTTACGAGAGAGAACTATTACAAACTACACAAACTAACAAGAATAGAACGACGGAGTAGAAAGTTCGAAGATATAAACAGGTGAAGGCATACGTGTGATGACCGGCAGCGTTGTGTCCCCGACGATCGGATGCGAGAAGTCGAAGAGAGTTCTGGCACGACTGCGATGTCGGCGGTGTTGCAACGCTGGTGGTTCCGGGAGGCTAGTGCTTGCAGGTGACTTCGAGCAGGTTGAGCTAACTCGAGGCGAAGTCCCGATGTCTACGTTGCAGACGTTAATATCGCGTCACAACTAGACGAACGGCTAAGTTTAGGTGGCCAGCCGATACAGAGCCACACTAAAAACTTCTAGAAGAGATGCTTGTTGATCTGTTTCTACACCATCTTGGTCAGCGACTAGTCTGCCTAGCAGGGCAAAATCCTGCGCTTAAATCCCCCTCGTGTCTCCTCGCTCTCTTCCTTGGGGACAAGAGACCTCTACCTGGGTCCAATCATGCGCGTTTAATTGAGGGGAAACTCCGCCCAAAAGATATTTTGACCCCACCCCTTTTTAATTGGGAGAGGGCCCGCAACTAGCGAGAGTGACAACCTGTCGGGTTGTTGCCATACGGCTCGGCCACCAGAGCGTTTCCCACGCTTTTCCCCGTGGGAAAGGTCAACCACTTAGCTCTCAGTCGGTACGTCTTGTAGTCTAATCCTTTTTCGGGATATACCGCGGCCTTCTACGACCTTGCAGACGTCGCCACAGTTACAAAAGGATTAACTGTCGGCGGCGACGTTCTAAGGAGAGCACCCCATTTTGCACTTATCGGTTCCCTTTCATGTGCCGCCGTTTCTCACGGTCAGTCGGGGAGTACGGCGCCCGTTAATTGCCGTGACGCGGTGTCGCCAAAAATAGCCATCCGTGACAATGTCTTTATCTATTTTTTTAAGCAGTTCCGAGGTATATATGGTGCGGCTCTGTGCTGGTATACTCGATTGCCACGCAAAATGATTTTGTTTGATTCCTGCTGAGACCATGACAATCTTGGCATTCGTCGGGTCAATGCTACCGATGTCAGATTTTTTTCCTCACCTCTCTCGCCAGCCCTGTAGTCGGGGGGGGGGGTACAGGTTTTAAGGGCACCCCCCCCCCCCCCCTAGCGCAAATTGTATCGAGGGAGTGTTTTAGCGAGGGAAACTTGAAAGTGAAATCCGGTGTTTTTCTCCTTAGTAGACGTAAACTGTTAATCACCATGGGTGCATACCCTTACACCCGCGATGTACGGGTATGTGCGACGCGTGTCTGTAGGAAGGGGCATCGATGTACGTGACTGGATTGCCCCGTTATTCATGTCTCATGGCCAACTAGTAATAATCGTCAAACACTCTTACCCTCCCATACTAATTTTGGTTAAGGTGTTGATAACGATAGCACCCAGACGTAGCTGGCCTGATAGATAGATAGATAGATAGATAGATAGATAGATAGATAGATAGATAGATAGATAGATAGATAGATAGATAGATAGATAGATAGATAGGGAGAGAGCAATGCTCAAAGTGCCTGTAGTACGCAATCAAAGAAATGCATCACAATTGAAACATTTCCGGACACACCACTAACTTTAAACAATAAATTGACTTAGATTGATAAATTGTACTCTGGGAACCCTAATGTTGTCATTTCACCATCACATATGTTCGTCAATAGAGCAAACATTCAAGGTTGAACTCCCATTTTTGAATCACGTGCCGTAATTTCCGCGCCTGTCACCGATTTCAAACGGTATTTTTCGTACTTAGGCGGCAGTAGCTCAATTAAATTTTGTGCCATTGATATATTAGGTCTACGACCCTTTGCAGTGCGATTGGCTTTATTTTTAGCCCTCATCAACTACGTGTAACCAAGTAAACGGCTGAAGGTAAAAGGCTCTCACCTTAATAATTTCCGGCCTTTTATACGTTGATATCACGATGTGATTGTGTGCCAGGCCTGGTAAGGTACTCCAAATTATTTTAGATTACCAGGTATTTGTTAAGCTGTCCCTAAAACCCGAACCGCACGTACGCGTCGCTGCGCGTCGGTGCGCAGGCGCGCCCTCTTGAGCAAGAACAAGGCGTGCAGCTGCACGAGGCATGGCCTCCGAGATTGCGGGAGTGCGACGTGAGAGATTGCGGGCAGGCCATGTAGGAGGCTGCGCACCCTCTCTCTCCATAAGGAGACGGCCTGCTGCAACACGTACGCGTGGTTGTGGCTTGATTTTTTACACTTTGTCCTCATTTCAGGTTCGTTTCGAGAAGAGAAAATGAAAGGTTGTGGCATCACATTTCAGTTTCGCGCCAAAACTTAAGCATGGAGTTGTCGGTCGGACGTCACAGGTTTCGCCATATCTTTTGTTTCCATATTTAATTGACTGCATAATATATATCGCCATATATGTTTCGATATGTTTACCGAAACATATGCAGTATTGCGGATTTATATGCTAGCTCCGTGTGGGAAATGGCACAGAGAAGGCGCGGAAGAACTCGATCCCTTTGAGGTAGTTAAAAAAGGCTTTTATTTACACTGAAGACGCCATTAAGGCCTGCTACTAGTCTGTCTTCCCTATTTCTCGTCTCGTGCTTGCTGCCGTTTCTTCTATCTTGTGGTCCGTCAGCGCTCGCGATGGAATCAACTCGTTTCCAGGGCTCAGTCTTACTAGTGTGGTTAAATAAGAAATTACATCATCTCTCGCAAAAGAGAACCATGTGTAGATGCGTAGCAGCGCGCCCTATCGTTGACACTGGCGGCGACGTTGACGCTGGCGCCCATCGCGGCGTCGGGCAGGAGAAGTGGTTATAAGAGGGAAAAGAAGAGAAAAGTGAGCTCCGTAACTGTCTGCATAAGGGTGCGACACCTCAACAGTAGCTCACAAAGGATGGGGGTGAAGAAGAACGGCTATTTGGGCTAGTTGGTTGGAATTCATGGTAATAAGGGCTCGTGTTGTCCTCTTTGCTTTCCTTGCCTCGCCTTTCGTTTCACGTTTCTTCTAGCACCTTCGTGCTCGCGCTGCAGCCCTTATTACTGTGGATGGGGGTGAGGAGGGATTATAAGGATAGGACTAAAGGCATATATAGAGAGAGATGCGCTAGGACAGCGAGCGAGGACATATGAGGGATAGTAGAGATAGGAAAGATGGAAACACGGTCGCAGGAGTCCGAGGACGGGGCACTACTTGCGAGAGCTCTTGTCGGCGTCAGGAGATGGCGTAGGGCAAGTCCAGTAGGTCAGAGCTACGCTGTCGCCGGAGATCGGCCTCAGGAGATGACGTAGGGCCAGCCCAGTCGGTCACAGCTACGCTGACGTCGGAGATCGCGTGGGCACAAGCGAAGAGAAAACCTGGAGAGGCGCAAAGCATGCAGTGATAGACCGGTGTTTCCTATTGGAACATGCCAAACGCTGCTAACAGCCAGTGAGAGACAGAAGACTCCAATTAGACACAGAGACCTGCAGTATGCTTTTAGTTAACGCGCACGCTGCGAATTTCGATTATTCAACAACGCACGGGAGAAATCTCCCGCCGGCACGGTAGAGTTTCCTAAAATTAACTAGAGGGGACTGTGTCGCTGCGATCGTTCAGCGACCATGGGAATGATGGGTAGTACACACATTTGCCGAGTTTTCGTACTTGCAGGTGGCGAATCGTACGTGCGGCTGCGTTTTTTGGGGTGTTTCGGTTTTGTTTTGAAAGAAAGATTCAAACCTTTTGAACTTCGTGACCCGATTTGGAAAGGCAAGTCTAAAAGAATAAAGTTGTGAAACGCAACCACTGAAAAGAACTCCAAGCCACACGAGCACACACGAAGCCAAAAGAAGGCCAGAAGTACGAAGATTAGACAAATGTGTGTACTATACCCGTCATTCCCATGCTCTCTGAAGCGCCGTGCCTTGCCAGAGCTCTCTCTAGGGTACATTAAAAAACTCTATGGCCGGCACTACCTTGGAGGTCAAAATCCAGTGCTTATATATACGGGGTGGCCAGTGAACGAACGTGCAGCACGAGCAGTCGTTTTTTTTTTTTAATTCTCAATTAAGAGTCTCGCTAACAGACTCTGCCGGCGCGGGCGTTGCGAGGCGAAGATGTGGGGGGGGGGGGGGGGGGAGGAGCGTAGGAGAGGATAGTGGGAGAGATAGTAGGCGCATGCGCAGTGTAGCACGGACGCCGCCGGATCAAGCTCGCTCACAAGATGCTTCGCATCTCAAAATCAGCGCAGCTTGCACAAAGTGGCGCAGAACTTGCTTACCTTCTCTTCGTGACCGCATGCCGGTTGTTGATGGTTATATTGTTGTATTTACGACACAGCCAAGGGCGACCACAACAGCACCTCCCTGCTCGAATAAAAAGCTTTGACATTCTCCTATTAATGAACATATGACTGAGAAATGAATTCAAATAGAGTTTTCAAACGAACATTTATCAGTCATAACTTTCTAGGTGTTACTGTGCAATAACAACAAAAAAAAGATTTTGAAATTGAGGCAATATAAAATAATAATAATAATAATAATAATAATAATAATAATAATAATAATAATAATAATAATAATAATAATAATGATGATAATAATAATAATAATAATGATAATAATAATAATAATAATAATAATAATAATAATAATAATAATAATAATAATAATAATAATAATAAAACTTCGACGACTTCCTAGTAATCAGAACATGATAGGGCAATAGATTAAAATAAATGTTTCACGGAAACATTTATCAGTGTTCGATTGAGACAGAAAGAGAAAGAACAAGATAAAACGCGTCGAAATATAATTATCACCTTTATCTGGTGCTTCCAGCGGGACAGCACAATGGGCACTGTAAAAGTTGTTTCTTACGCACAAAGACCGAGAATAATTTTTTTGGTACCCACATATGTTTTTCGGCAGTGTCTACGGGCAATGCGCCTTAAATCTGCAGGCTTTATCAGCTTGATGACAAGTGCAAGGAAGAAGTGCCCGCGTTCTTTGTTGTTGTTTAGTACGGAATCGCGCAGTCCCTTGAGTAGCGGAAACGTGCTAACACACATGTGCACTCGATACCATAATATGCGACTTCATTATTATTACTATTTTCAATTTGTATATGAAAACGCGGGAAGATAGGCCAGGTCAGTGCCGACTCGCCCACTAACATCATTTAAGGGAGTTTTCGAATAGGGGCCCCAAAACCCTGAGCGTGTGGAGGCTTTGGGTCAAGCAGGAGCGATGAGTTTTGGAATAGGCTCTGCGGCGCTTTGGACACTCACCCTATTCTATGTCACTCTAGTCTTGGCAGAGAGCCGTCACTTCAGTGGGTGCCGTGACGTTTGTCTGACCCAAACCTTGTCGGTCAGGCTTTGGAGCTCCCGCCAAATTCGAGAAATAGCGTCCCCAACCCAAAACACAGACGCAGTTTGGCTTTTGCGCATGCGCAGTGGCTTTGACGCTATTTCTTTAAACTCCCTAATGATGTTCAATACACCAATGATGATGATAATATATGGTGTTTTTTGGCGCAAGGGCCATTTGATGGCCAAAGAGCGCCATTTCATCTTACTAAAAATATGGACAATGATTGTGATAAGCGGCTGTATAAGGGCCATAAAAATCCTCGCGATAAGGCGGGTAAGAACATACAAGTAATAAAATGATGACCATGCCGTGAAAGATGTGTGTGGTGTGAATGATGACAAAAGTTGGTGATAATAAGACGATGGTGGATATGTATGGCATTAGCACAAGTGCCTCACTCGTTCATACCCTTGCGTCCAAGGGCCGTGAGGCAAGTGCTTTCTTGTGTAGCCACCGCAGCAAAAACCTCTCTGGAGAGGTCGTGCTACGGAATACCCGGGTATATGATATGGCAACTATGAATTTCTTTTAAAAACGCTAACAATGATTTATGACTAAAAAGCGGTTCCCTACCGACGAACATTGCAGGGTGTAAAGGTATATGCTGTCGGTAGGGTAATGGAAAATGTCGTTTTCTTAGAGTTTCTAAGTGTTTGCACTCAATTAAAATGTGAAGGACTGTCAATACTTCACCACATCTGTCACACAGTGGTGGATCGCCACCGGACAAAAGATATGTGTGTGTCGTGTATGTGTGTCCTATCCTGAGTCTCGTTAGTATTACCTCTGTATGACGCGATTTCGATACGCGCAGCCAATGACCAAGGTGTGGCCTAATAACGTGTAGTTTGTTTTGTGTGTGTGTATCCCACTTGCTCTGCCAGTATACCCTGAGGTTTCGTTTGAGAGACGGCTTAAGATTAAGGGCCGGGATTGATATGGGTGTAGGGGCAGTGCTTTTGTGGACGGATGCAGCGAGCTGATCCGCCCTCACGTTGCCTTGAATCTCACGGTGCCCTGGCACCCAGCACACTACAACATGTTGGTTGAGTGTGTAGAGTGTGCATAAAATGGAGTAAGTTCAATACACCAAGAAAGAAGCAAAGAATGATAAGAAGAAAAAAAAAGAGAATACCAGTAGAGCCATGCATGATATATGCACAGTTGTGACTGTATATAATATATATCGCTATATATTGCGATATACGTAAAGACGTCAATTGACCGTGAGAAAGAGTGAAAAAAACAAACAAACAAGAGGAATCAAACACAGTCACCGATTGCTGAGAAATGATAGGTTTCGTCAAACATCGAGGTCTTTAAACTTTTGCCTCTGACTGTACACGTACAATCTCTGGCATGAATAGAATAGCTCATCGTGTGCCAATGAATCAACATCTAATGCAAATGAGTTCTGCGCAAACCTCCAAGGTGATTGTCTTTTTTGCATTCCCGCATCGACAGCTGTTCTAATTGATATGCATGAAGTAATCGAAGACAATGTTTTCGATATCAGCTGATCCTTCGAGAAAAGAATGTGTAAACCGAGAGCTCCTCGAGTCAGTGCCACCTGAACGTGCGGCGCGATGCACGTCAGATTGCGCCGGTGACGACGTCACATGCTGACGTCACCGGAATGTGGAAAGTACGCGCTGACGTCCTGGTTACCGCCATTTTGTTGAACGGCTGGCACATGTAGAAAGCTGCGCTGTACCTCAATGTGTTCATTTCCGGCAGCACGGATAGGGTGTCTAGAAACGCCGTTAGAAACTACGAACCGCACAGTAATATTGCACACCTTGACGTGACGTAAATACTTTCTGTATGTATAGATGGTGGAAAGATGATATATGCTTCCCGTTGAGACCGGAAGCACACTCGATCTTGCGCTATACGTACTTTATGGGGGACGTGACATATAAACGCGCTTATCTGTATATATTTTTCCGTGCTTGAGCCTCCACAATTATCTTATCAGCCAGCAATATTAGCAGTGTAATGGGCACGATGAACTCGTTTTTTTTTTCCTGCGGTAGGCGACGACAATGCTATCTTTTGTGGAGACAGCAAGGAGACAGTGCGGTACTGGCAGGCAGTCATGTCGGTTTATTGGAAGTGCACCCCACAAGAATTGTTGCAAACTGCGCCGAGTGAAGTTTTTGGAATGGGCAGGAATATGTGTAGATTAATTACTAGCTTAGTCACCGGATACTCTACGACTCGGTTGGTACCAGACTAAACTTGGTTTTTACGCTCAGCACTCGGTAGAACTTCAGAAAGGGCAACTACAGGTTAAACACTTACAAGGCGACTATTTGTCTCAGAATGGCCGCTTCGCGAGCAAAAATGTTGAAAAGGGTCATTGACGCGCGTTGAAATGTCTTACCCCTAACCTTAAGTTACGTGACAGCTAGAATCAGTTATCGGCTGCACACGCGCGAAACCTGGCAGTGCTTAGCAGAAAAAAAAATTAACTGGTAATATCAAAAAACTGAAATACACTGGCAACATGCATTATTGAGATTAGTACAGTGTATTTCTAGACACTGTACATTAGATGTAGTGGGGCACACCAACAATGGGGTAGGAATCGGCACGTTCAAACATGCCGCTCGTCGTCTTCTACATCGAGTATGCGGAGTAGCCACCCAGAGGGGGCTTCCACCCGGCAGATGTTTCGAACACCGCAACACGTGAACCACCGCCGCCGTGTGTCTCCTAATCCGTGCCTGGGCCTGCGACGCGGACGACATCTCAACCGGCAAGATAGACTGCCACAGAACCGCATGCGACGTTGCGGCTGAAATCCGGCGGTGCCCACCGCGACCGTCCCCGGGGGCATCGGAACGCTAAGCCTCGGGTGTGCTCAGGGGCGGCGACGGCTCGGTCGCCTCGTCCGCCGAGTGCGCCGCACCACGCGCGTCGCGTTCATGCTGCCAGACGATGCGCAACGGGGCTGAGACGACGAGGATCCACGATGCGCCCCTACAGCGAGCACGTCGCCGCGGCGGCTAGGTGGTGGCTGCCGCCGACGAGTCGTCGTCGTCACCGGCCGAGTCGCCCATTGGACGTCGGGCTCGTACTTATCTGGGCCCGCCCGTTATCGCCGCGCATAAAACTAACGCCGCTGCACGCTGTAGCGGGTCAGCGCTATGCCGGCACCGCAACCACCACCACCGCTCCCGGAGAAAACGTCGTCTGCTACGGCTCGCCGCACACCGCTCAGAGAGACGACGGCAACGCGGCGCTGCTCAACACACCGACGCCAGACGGAAGTGACGTCGTTAACGCACAACTTACTCCAGCACTTGAGGTAGCGGATCCGGAATACGCGTCGACGCAGACGTCACCGACCCGTGGTGACGCCACCAGCGCCCGTCGCCGAGCATCAGCCGCTGCTGCCCGCGGCGGCGTCTCAAAGATGGCTCTCCTGTTTTACACGCTCTACGGGTTTGCCATCATCTTCTTCGCCGGCTGGTGGTTTGTCTGGCTGCTTCATCTACTAGCCATCTTCAACGGGTGAGTCTCCGGATTACCCGCCGAAGCCCGACGGAAACACGGGCCTTTCAAACCGTCCGTGCGTGCGAGATCGTCTCCTCCCCACCCTCTCCCCTGTGTGCCCGGTCCCTTCTTTAGCAGCGGCGGTGGTGGTCACTTTCCTTCAGGCTCGGCGTCCTTGGCTGTTGGGCGAGCCGTCGCGCAAATTCCACGCCCTATCGTGCGTCCGTACGCGATCGGGCACTACCCGACCTGTGCCGTAACCCACACGGCCGCCGCCTCCTCGTTGATTCTTCGCAGAGCTCGCGCGAAGTTAGTGGGACAGCAGCCACGCATGCGACGCGCGCCGGCTTGGCGAAAGAGGCGTGCAAGAGGGGGGTGAAAGTGGGTTTTCGGGCGGGCCACCAGGCCTAGGTTGTTGCGCCGGCGTTCGTGGTCGTCGCGCTAGCGCTCGAAGAACAAACCGATCTATGTGCCTCGGAGTGGCGCGCCCCCGACGCAATCACCGCCGCACAAGTGCCCCCTTGGATTTGTCGCCGTGATTTGGCAGCCGGCGCCGCGCTCAGATGGGCGTGGTGTTCTTTTTTGCTTTCTTTTTCTCCGTCGGCGCTTCGCTTGAAGCGGCGGCCGATACATCGGCTGCAACGTCTTGGCCGAACGCTTGTTTTCCTTTTTTCTTTTCGCGATCCCAGCTCACTGCCCTTCGGCACTGCCTAAAAATGTGCCGGCACGGGGCTTGCCAGCTTCACTTCGGGGCATTAAACTGACCGCGCGTACGCAGCTTGTTTTTTTCGCGCTTTCGCCCGCCTCGTCAGCGATCACATTGTTCGCACCGGTCGCTTTCTCGAATTTCGGCAACTTCACGCCCGAAATCGCGCGTTTGGATGCGATCCTCTTTATGAAAGGGCAGTCTCGTGAAGTGTTTACCGGCAGTGATTGTGCGAGGCGGCGTAGATCTGTCATTCTTTTCCCGCCCTCACTCACCCACATGAGTCATGCGGGCGGGATGTATCAACTCGCGTTCTTTTGGAGAGAGTTTTATTTTGCTTACCACCACGAGTGGTGCCCGCGTTCATGCTTTCCGTGCCTGCTACATTTCTTTTCTGACGTCGGGCCGATCGTGAGCGCAATGACCCGCTTGCCTCGTGTGTGTGTGTGTGAAATGCTTGCGCCACAAGCGCGATCACGTCACTTAGAGGGTGATTCGTCTTTCGCAGTCGCAGAATGCTAGACAAAGCAGAGGCGTTCTTTTTCTTCCTAATGAATGTAGGAACGGCACAGCAGGCTAGGACCTATTAATAAAACTGACAGCACTGACTTAAGTGTGACTGCGACGTCAGCGCACGGAACACCAGTTGGTCGGAATTTACGGAGCCCTCTACTACGTCACCCCTCATAATCATTTCGTGATTTAGGGACGTTAAGCCGCAGATATTACTTGGCAAACTGTTGAAAGTCATTGCTGTGCGTTTTGCTTCGTCGGACCTTGTATGTCTGTTCTTACATTTATTATACGATGCCCACATATTCAAGTTTCGATGCTTCATATATATTTTTTCTGTGATTCTTTTGATCGCTGTTGCGCTTGCGAATTAACCGGATTACAATCGCATAGCGGACGGTATATGTATCCCATCCCATTAGTTCCTTTGCGAAAAAGAAACAACAAAAAAACCCAGTGGTGTCGTAGTTTTGCTGTTCTTTTCTTTCTTTCGGTGTCGAGAGATTTCGAGGTCGCAGACGTCGTGCCATGTCGTCTGCTAGGTGGCTTTGATTTCGCGTACGATACAGGGCAAGGCCTGTATCGAGGACATACGAAACGGTTTCGTACGGTGCCGGTTTTGTGTGCTTAGTTTAGTTTTTCTGCGGCCCCGCAGGCTTCGGGGAGGGTCAGTTTTATTAGATACATTTGACACAGCGCCGGTGAAGTTACTGCTACGTTTGGCAAGTTTCTCCGAATCGTTGTTTTAGCGCCTTTGGCATACGTCGCGTATGGCGCATGTGTCGCAACCGTAGTGAAATACCTCTATTGTGGGCCGGTCGCTTCGTACTATACGTATAAGGAAAGAGAGTGTATCTTCTTTTTTTTTTGTCACCGTGTTGTCGCTTACGAATGTGCTACGTACGCATCGGCACGTGGAATGTGTCATCCGTTCGTCGCGCTCGCACCGTGCAACGTTAAAGACCAAAAAAAAAAAGCAAACACGGAAGGCGCGGCGCCAACGTGAGTAAAACAAACTATAGCTGTGGCGCACAAAAATGGCAGATACCACGTATAGTGGCAATCGTTGATATGCGATGCACGAACGAGGAAAGTTGATATATCACATTAAAACCAGCGCAACGTTATGAGGTGGACGTAAATTATGCCGTACATGTCTTCTATGTCGTGTTCCGACGTGCCGCTTTTACCTTCGTCGTCTATTCACGTGGCGCGATACGAAATTTGGTAGATGTGGAGCTAGCGAAACCGCCGCAAGCGCATCATGAGCGTGGCATGTATAGCCATGTTGTTACATGTCACGCATCTCGTGAATATCATGTTTGCATTAGTCGCATGCTTTCGTCAGCCATTGGCGTCACGTAATCGCAAATTTGGCATATGCTAAGCTCGCGAGACTGCCGCGAGCGCATCACGAGAGTGGCATGTAGTCAAGGTCTTACATGACAGGCATGTCATGATTTCCACGGTGTAGGGTCTGTAACTGGTGTTCGCCATTCGGTCATACCATACCAGTTTTACATGTCATGTGTGCGAAACCACCGCAAGAGCAGCAGCAAGACAATGAAATGTAAATCATGACATACATGTCATGATCTTTTGTTAAGACCAGTCACTTATGCTCGTCATACAGTCATGTTATGCCATACTAATTGTGGTATCGACGCCATTATCGAAACGGCCAGAAGAGCTAAAAGTCGTAGCCGGCTAGATGGAAACACAAATACGCTCAAGGTCGCCAAAGTTCGCTAAAAAAATGTTTAGCATTTAAAATGGACATCTTGCGACAACGAGAGAGAGAGAGGTCATTAACAGCTCCGCGAGTGCTTTGAAATCTTGAAGCTGCTATACCTACTCTGTTTCCCCTGAGGAAGGAACCAAGTCGGTTCTGAAGCGTCGGATTTCTTGAAAAACTTATGGGGTCGGAGTTTAAATGATTTCCCAGAAAACTGATGTCTAAACTTCACTCGAAGCGTCGTAGTGCGTAGGTCTGCCTTGAGAGAATTTACTACAGGCACCCGTCACGATGGTCCGGTGGTTACGGCGCTCCGCTGCAGACGCGAAGGTCGCGAAATCGAATCCCGGCCTCACTTTTCGATGAAGGCGAGAATGGCAGAGGCCCGTGCGCTTGGAACCCCAGCTGGTGCTCCAGATTTCCTGAGCCGTCCACTATACGACTTCTCTCATAATCGTGTCGCGGCTTTGGGACGTTAAACCCCAACAATTATTCTCGAAGAATGTAGAGGCACGCCTTCTGGTGGGTCATCATTGGCAGATCGTGTTCGTGGTAGTGCTGTCGTAGCCAGTAGGAAGGCTAAAGTGCTGCCCCCCGTTTCCTTTTTTAAAGGAAGTCTACGGGATTGCGACGGGGAAAATGGCAGCGGCAAGACTGGCAAATACGTAATTATTTGTTTGTAACCGAACTTATGTCGGGAAAATGAAAACTCAAAAACACGTACACGCTGCTGGGCACTGATAGAGACGGGAGCAGGAACACTTGTCGGCCGTTGAGTGATCTGCCAAGCGGTAAAGCGCGTCGGCATTTATACGAGTGCCATCGAAGATTCCAGGGTTATCGCTAGCGACCGCTCAAATTCCGGGATAAACGCTGATGTTCGTGTTATCCGCGTAATCTCGTCGGATGGTTCCAAAAGAGACGGGAACGGTAACACTTGTCGGCAGTTGAGTGACCTGCCAAGCGGTAGAGCGCGTCGGCATTTATGCGGGTGTCATCGAAGATTCCAGCGTTATCGCTAGCTGCCGCTCAAATTCCTTGTTAAACCCTGATGTTCGCGTTAGCCGCGTAAACTCGGCGGATAGTTCCGAAATAATCTGGAAGTTTCCCAGTATACTTCGGGCGTGGTTTGCGCATTGGTGATGCACAACTCTATTTCTCGCCAGATATGGCAGTGGTAACTCGAGTGCTAGTGATATAAAAAATGTTAGAGAGGAGCGCGCCTGGCAATATGTATACGCACACAAACAAAAACACGCACTAGCATACGTAAATTGTTGTTGAACCCTCTCTTCCCACTGAAAAAAAATCTCCATGCATGTGAAGTCTAAATGCATGTATATATTTCGCGACGAAACAACACACCTGCTCTGCCAGATATGCACGACTTTATTTATATTATTGCTTTGCTGTGACCGTTCGTTTCGGCTGTTCCCAAAAGTTCGCAACAGATGACATTGTTTTTTTAACGGCTGTGACCCGAAACATTTGTATTTATAATAGGAAAATAAATGAAATTAAAAAACGCTTCCTCCGCGGTCATGCCCTCCCGATACACCTAGATACAATTGCCCTGGAATCACCCCATTGTTAAGGACGAACATATTCATTATTATTTTTTTGAAGCAGCACCTATGCAAATCAGTATCGCTCCAATGACACCGCCTTCAGCGTTCGGATTAACTCGTTTACGCCGCGGTTTGGCATATTGTCTCGCTGGCACGCCCTGGACACGAGGTGGCGTCTACAGCGCGTGACGTCATGGTGCGCGGATATTGTTAGGAGCCGATTCGGCGGCTTGCTCAGCGACAGAGTAATGTCGAAAATTTTAAATCTAGAAAAACACAAAAAAACCTAAATGTTTTTGCTACGACGTAATAGTGCGGTTAACCGAGATTGTAAAAAAAGAAAAAAAAAAAGCTTTGTAATGACGTATGTATGAGTTTGACGATGGTCTTCGCGAGTATGCTTTTGTGCGGACAGAAATCTTGCTCAAACAAAGATGTAAATATAATTTTGTTCGTGAACTGAAAAAAAAAAAAGTCTTAACAGAACTATACGAGTTTTGCTGAAGCGTTAACGCTGAACTCGCAAAAAAACAGCCGGTGAAATTCGCCAATAGTTTTGTTTGTTTTGACCGGCTCCTTAGCCCCCATTGTGGCCGTGAAAACTGCTGGCGATGTTTTTTTTTTTCTCTTTCTTTTCCGTCAGTGCAAGCAGTTGTTCTTTTCTTTTCGAGTACGCGCTTCGTCTGCGCGGACGGGGAGTGTGTGCGAACGCTATAGCAGCCGTTCCTCGTGCCGAACTGCGCCAAACCTAACGTGTCCTCCAATCGTGTGTGCAAGCAAGCGTTCCCGATGCCAACAACGTCTTGCTTCTATCACTAAGTGAAAATGATGTAGTAATAAAGAGGTAGTGACTGCAAGTACATAGGTAGTAACTGCGGCAGCTGCCAACTTTCTTACCAGTGCGAACGTTTCGATACCTGTTTATTACTTACGTTAGTGCACATTGAGAGCAAATAGTAACTGCAGACCTTCATTATACGGTGTCCCTCAAAATCATATCGTGGTATTGAGACCCAAAAGTAGGGCAATAATAATAATAATAATAATAATAATAATAATGGTATTATACTATAATGCGAGTTTTAGTTATGTGTTTATTTCCTGTTTCATTTCCTCTTGCTTTTTTATGTTTAAAGGCGCTGCTGTATCTTTCGAACGTATTAAATGGTCAGTAGCTACGTTTAGAGCGGAGTTTCGGGGTTTTACGGGCCGGAGCCACTAAGCGGTTGGGAGGCATGCCGCAGAAGGGTCTCGGGATAAATTTTCCCTGCTCATTTCACAATTTCAAAAAGGAAAAAAAAAAACCTAGCGCCCCCTACAGTATGTAATGTTTTACGGAGAGGTTTCAATTCCGTCATGTTGGGCTGTTAACGTTTGTGTTTTGTTGTGTCTTTAACAATTGAACGAGCAGTGTTGCGGCATGTACAGTATGGTCCACTGTTAAAGGGAACGCTCGAATGCACACCATCAATAATTTGTGGCCCTCTGAGAGCAAGTGAATTAAGAAACAATCTTCATGCAAGTCAATAGTCTGTCAAAGGGAGCCGGAACTTTTAACCAGCAGTAGTCTTATGCATATCTAAGCAGCCGTGATTTCGTTAGATAGCGAAATCTAAACATGCTGCTCACGCAGGTGTTTCCCCTTTAACAGTGGACCTGTCTGTACATGCAAACGAGAACGGTTGAGTAGGCGCATGCGATGTTTCATGGCCTTGCTGATTCACGTCGCAATATGTACACAAACGAGGAAACCTCGGCTTAATGGCTCGAGGTGGTGGCGCCCACCACGTGCCGTGAAATGGCCTCGTTCGTCGAATTCATTCGCACGAAAGTGTTTGTTTCCTATGGGGACATTGATGCGGGTTTGACATCGTATGCTCGCCGCTTCATTGATTTCGCTTTTCATGCTGCCTTGTCGCGTCGTCGAGTCGGCATTTAAAGGGAACTCGACGCGCTGAAAGGGAGGAATTGTCAACCGCTCGTTGGTGATAAGAAGCTGCGAAGAGATGCGCATAAATTGATTTCTCGGAAGTCGCGAAGACGCCGGAGCCATTCCCAGCCGTCGTGGCCGGGCCGTGTTTTTATACAAAGATAAAAAAAGAAGCACCCGTGCTGTTACGTTAGACGTACGGGGTCAAAATTTTGTACTATAGTCCGCCACCACTGCGGGGCGTTGCTTCGGTACACTTTACTGTGACGCGAAGTACATTTAGTGAAAAAAAAAAGGGGGGGGGGAAGCTTAAGCGAAGATATTGAAACGCGAAAAGTACCAGCTATTTAATGACAGCCTGAGAAACGTATACAGAAAAAAAAAAGACATTTCCGCGCATGCGTGAAATTACTGCGTGTCTCGTACAACAGTCTTTTGACAAGTGACGGAAATAAAGTATGGAGATGGGGTATATGGTTTTGCCTTACTGCTTCTCCTTTCTGGGTCGTTGAGCAATTATTCCGTTCATAATTTCACTGACTACAACCCAACAGCTGAAATTACTGCTTCTTTAAAGCATGACATCCCATAGTTGACCCGCCCCAACGTTGCCTGTCGGTGTGCGCAGTGCTAATGAGGAACTTGCTGTTCGGGTGATGCACTGTCACTATAACTGGGAGCGGCTTGTGCCCAAACAACGATAAAGGAGGGGATGTTCAGTTATTTTAGCCACATCATCATCATCAGCCCGACTACGCCCACTGCAGGACAAAAGCCTCTCTCATGATCCGCCAGTCAACTCGGGCCTGTGGTTGCTCCTGCCACTTTATAACCGCAAACGTCCTAATCTCATCTGCCCACCCAACCCCTCAGCTGCTTCTGTGGGGGTCCAGTCACTTACCCTTAATGGCCAGCGGTTATTCTGCCTCCGCGCTACGTACTCAGCACATGCCAATTAACCCTTCTTGATTACAACTATGGCATCCCTAACACCGGTTTGATTCCATGACCCACTCTGCTTTGTCGCTTAGGGTTACACCAATAATTTTCCTTTCCGTTGCTCGCTGCGTCGTCCTCAACTTATGGCGAATTCCACTGGTAGATCCGGAGTGCCTGCCGAAATCTTGAAGCGAGAAGCCGCAGTGTGCCAGACGAGATCTGTGAGTGGAACACCTGGATTTCCCGCTTCAAGTCTCTCCGGAAGTTTTTTTACGCATACGTCACTAAACCGGTGCCGGAAACGATTTCCTTTTCTGCTCTCGACGTTTCAATGACAACTGTGTCGCCTCTGCGAAGCACGCATTTCGACCACGCAGTCTCGCGGGAAGCAGGGCTACCGCTTTCCAATTTTAGGAATGTAAACAAGAGCACAGTGTTACTAGACCGCCTCAAAAAAAACGCTGAGGGCAACCCAGCTGCCCGACTGCACCGGAAATGACGGTAGCGCATTCTCGGAGTTCCGGCGAAGTCCGTCTCTGCAAGTCGGAGCATGCGGAACGTTCCGTCGCGGTGTGGATTGCTCCGAATCTTCCAGTGGAAAATGCGAACTTGCTCTGAATCTACCAGCGAAAGGCGGATTGTTAGCTTTTGGAGCAAGAAAACTTGCTCCCGCTCGACGAGTGGAATTCGCTATTAAAGGGGCCCTGCAGCACTTTTTGAGCATGCTCAGAAAACGCTACCGATCGCTAGTCGAGGCTTCCGAGAACACGCGAGCCAAATGTCGTAGCGCAGCACGTATACCCTGGATTTCGCAATAAATTATCAAATTCAGCTAAAAGTTGCTTTCTCTTCTCTCGATAAATCGCGGAATATGCCCAAACATCACATGCAGACGACCCATCTATCAGCCATTGGCTTATTTGAACATGGCATGCTCGGTTGTTGCAGAAATCGCCGCGAGAGGCCGTCACTTGTCCACGCGTGCGCGCGCGATCGCACTGAGAAAGCCGCGTATTCGATGAAAAAAAAAGTGCTCAAGGTCACAAGACGCGCGTGACGTTTTTTTGTTTGCCCCTCCCATCCCTCTCTACTTAGCTTCCAGCGCTTTCGTTGGAACGAGAGAAGAGTGATTACAGCGTGTGACAAATCTTTGTAACTCCGCTCGTACTGGATGGATTCATAAAATTTTTGCGGCGTTGAATTTGTGAGGCAATACGCTTTTCCAGTGAACTAATTCTAATTATTCAAAAGAAAGTGTTTCACGGCCGCATTAAGTTGAACCCTCTTTGTAATCCTGCCCCGCCGCGGTGGTCTATAATGGCTAAGGTACTCGGCTGCTGACCCGCAGGTCGCGGGATCGAATCCCGGCTGCGGCGGCTGCATTTCCGATGGAGGCGGAAATGTCGTAGGCCCGTGTTCTCAGATTTGGGTGCACGTTAAAGAACACCAGGTGGTCGAAATTTCCGGAGCCCTCCACTACGGCGTCTCTCATAATCATATGGTGGTTTTGGGACGTTAAACCCCCACAAATCGATCAATCTCTTTGTAATCCTCCAGGTTTTCCCCGTATTCCCGAAGATTCGTAGATTTCCGTACCGCGTATTTCCGTCACTTGCTTATGGACAGGCAAGAACCCCTGTATTTTGAGGAAAGGCCCAGTAGGAAGTTTCTTGATTGGCAAAACTTCGTTACCCGCCTCGGTGGTTTAGTGTTATATGGTACTCTATATGTATACTGCTGACCCTGTGGTCGCGGTATCGAATCAAGGCCGTGCCAGCCGCATTTGCGATGGAGGCGAAAATGCTTGATACCCGTGTAGATTTAGGCGCACATTGAATGAACCCCAGGTAGTCGAAATTTCCGCAGTCATCTAACCACGTATTGCGGTGGCTCTCATGATCGCATGGTGGTTGCGGGATGCAAAACCCGAGCAATTATTACGAAACGTCGTCATATGTGTCTCTGGGGAGACTTGTACAACCACACTTTCATTGTTCCCGTTTGATTCGATTTTTTGCCTTTGACATTTTCTCACGTCATTGGTGGACATTTTAAATGGAACTAGCGGAACACTGGAATGATAAGTAAATCTACGCGTTTGCACAGCGCGAAGCTGCAAGGAGCGTCTTGGACGACGTGAAAAAAATTTGACTTAAAGGTTTCTCAATGTCTTACTATGGATGTTCGTTAGTTTTATTGGTTTACACTCCTGGATTGCCCGCCTGGTGGCATTTGAAGTGAACGATCCGCACGCGTCGGCTTTAAAGGGACACTATAGTGGAACGATGAATCGACTTAGATTGAGAAAGTGTATGAACTCAATGTCGTTAACCTGATCATTGTAAGTTAGTTAATACAGAAAAAAATTACAGCATATCCACGGAGTGAATGATGATGAGGGGGGCGAAGCTTCGGAGGGTTTTATCGGTAAACCGTGAATCTTCCGTCCATCTTTCTCCGTCCGTCCGTCCGTCCGTCCGTCCGTCCGTCTGTCTGTCTGTCTGTCTGTCTGTCTGTCTGTCTGTCTGTCTGTCTGTCTGTCTGTCTGTCTGTCTGTCTGTCTGTCTGTCTGTCCGCATCTGCTGAGCGAGTCATAGAACTAGGGGGTCACGTACCAAGAGAGACATGCATACAGACCCACGGCTAACTTCGCCACCTAAAAATCAAGGTCAGAACTTTACTTTCAAATGTCGCGCGGAAATCTATGCGCATGACGCCAAGGATGTCAAAGTGTACTCGTCGCATTTTTGGCGACAATCGCCGAATAAAATTTTCTGGCATTTCTTGTGTTAAGGCTATGGCCGCCTCAGAGGTCACTGTACTTAAGCAATTATAGTGGTATCTGAGGTGTCACGTCCCATAACCACAATACAATCACGAGGGACGCTGTTTGAGGGCTCCGGATATTATGACCGTTTGGTGTTCTTTAACGCGCACATGACATTGCACAGCTATCGTACACGGGCATCTATGACATTTTCCCTCCCTTTAAATGCCGTTTAAATGCCGTTTTTAACGCCGTTGCGGACAATCGGTGGACAGTGAGACCAACAGGATGGGTTACCAGTGAATGGGAAACGCAGTCGGCTGGGGAATAAGACAGTTAGAGTTGGATGTAGTGGCGAAACTAATGACTTCTGAGGGATCAAACGGAATCAACTCGCACGGGATATAGTAAAACTGGAGGTTATACTGAATGGGAAAGGCTTCTATCCCGCAGTGGACGTTATAAACGCACTGGGAATGGGAATATCGCGTGGGAATATCGTGGGAATACCCCGGGTCTCGACAGTGCAGATGTTGTCGGTGTATACGACACGCACGCTCGCGCGCCGGACGGATATGTATAGTTTCGAAACAGTAGCGACGACGTTTAGGTATGTTGCGTGCGTGTTCTAACGCGACTCGGCGTGCATTCGTATTAAAGCGACGCTGTGGAAATGGCGCGTGCCGCACTCTGCGTGCCTGGCGGGTCATGCTCCTCGGCATGCGATATATACGTCAGCAGGACGTCATTTCGTTGTGAATTCAATAGCCGAACGCTCGAAAACCGTCGACGTTGTTGACATCGCACAAGGGCGGGGCTGTAGTGTGTGTGTGTGTGTGTCCCCTGAACCGCCGCCAGCATAATTCCCCAACGAAATAATAATAGTATTATATTTATTTTTTCTTTAGCTAAATAAAGTCCTGGCTATGCGCTCTTCCAGTTCATACTTTTATTGCACTCATTGAGAAATCGCAAATGCAGTACGGCTTTTGCTGGTCGATATAGTTAAGAGAAATTGATCTCGAAAACGTGTGTTGGCGAGCTAGTAAGTTAAACTGGAAACCGAACAGCGCTCGAAGTAGAGCTGACAAAAAAAAAAAAAAAGTGTCTCGTCCTTCCATACTTTTTTTTTGTCTTCGGTTTATAGTGCCGTGCTCGATTTATTTTTGGTTAAACAAATTTCCTAGCATTGCAATTGACTTACTCCGGTCGCCTTTATACGAAACGAGTCTTGCTTTGCAAGAATCGTGATGGTCATGCCGCCTATGTTCGCGTCGAAGCAGAGCATGAAATGATGTTTCCGTAACCGCTGTCTTGTGCTGGTATACATCAGGTCATGCACCGGGCAATACGACGAAAACAGGGAACAAATAATACCCCCTTGTACTGTTTTTTTTTTCCCACTCGTGTATGTGGTACAACAGTACGAATAAGTTGCTGGGGAGTGCATGTGTTATTATGACCCTTGCAGTGCTTTCTATAAATACTGTTTCTCAAGGTCCATTAAAACCGCGTGACGCAAGAAAAGAGAGAGAGAGAGAGAGAAATGTTACGCTCGCACGTAGTACTGCTTTTTAACGAGCCGCGTTGTTCGCGGCGCTCTCGCATCCGTCCGTGCGGCATGAGAACAAGTGTCTAGGTTTCATCCCTCACCGTTATTTATTTTTATTTATTTATTTATTTAAATACCTTAAGAGCCCGGAGGGCATTACATAAGGGGGGATACATACAAGAGGTTACTATAGCATCAGTAAAACAACATGTCAGGGAGTAATACTAGTAATCAAACTGACCGATAGCCCAAGCAACATTACTAATAACACAATAAGCAAAAAACACAGTAAGCAGCCCTTGTGCGTTTTCACGTGCGTGTCTCTAGAGTGAGAGAGGCCGCGTCCTGTAACGTATCTATGCGTGCATGTGGGGAACAAATCGGGGGGACCCCCTATGCTTCTCTCTTGCGGCAGCGTTCAACTCTTAAACTGAAGCTGAAATAAATTTTATTTGAGTCAGCGCTTCGTGTGGTGTGCTAATCCTACGACGCTGTTTTCCGATTCGAGATGTTCATCCAAAGTTCACCTTATTGATTGAATGAATAAAGGAAACATTTATTTCATTGAAGAGGTAAAGCTCTCGGTCGCAGTTGCAGATTATGTGGCTAAGAAATCGGTGATAGAGGCGCTGATTTCTGATCGTAAGGGTCTTAGAGGATGGGAGTCGTGAAAAGGGGGGGGGGGGAACGACGACACCCCCCCTTGCCCCCGATTATGAAGAAGCCCACGCACGGTACGCCTATGCATTTGATGATCAAGTGATCGCGTCGTGTGATGTTATCTCGTGACCACCGCTCGGAGACCTCATAGGCTGCGAGGTCACATGAACATCTTATGACGTCATGCCAGGCGATATCGACATCGAGACGACGATTTTGTTTATGCGCCCAGACAAGTCATCCCTTTCGTTATGTTAAATGCCTCTATGTAATACCGCTTGCACTGCTAATCAGGATTAAGCCCGACAAAGATCAGCATCCTCAACAGTGATTGGCTCTGAAAAAGAATGGCTATTTGGGCTAGTTGGTTTGAATTCGTGGTAATAAGGGCTGCAGCGCGAGCACGAAGCTGCTAGAAGAAACAGACGAAAGGCGAGGCACGGAAAGCAAGGAGGACAACACGAGCGCTGTTTCTTCTAGCACCTTCGTGCTGCAGCCCTTATTACAGTGATTGGCTCCCGTGTGCAGCCTGCTTGAAGGAGCCAATCACGATCGAGAAACTCGATACGGATCCGAGTCCAGCCGCGATTAAAGAGAACCGTGTGACACCAGCCGTAACTTTGTCGTTCTTCCTGTAGCTCGACTTGAATCGCGTATGTGGAGGTGCTCGTATACGACACGTATTTTGGCTATTCGCGCTGTTGCTCGCGCAAAGTCACTGCCCGATGCACCTGTAAACGCGATCCGGTGCGATTGTTTTCTCTGGAAGCTCTTCGTGACGAATTCGCGGTGGTGTCATCGCGTTCGTTTGTTGCTTGCATAGTTTTCGTGTTGAGGAGAGTCGTGTTCCGTGGCCCGTCGCATTTCTCTCCCCCACCACCGTTATTTGTGGGAAGCTCTGCAGATGACTTCGCTGCTGGGGCACGCTGCTCAGTTCTTTGCCTTGCTCCTTTCGCGTTGCGCCAGCTCAGGCAGCTCGAACAGGGTAGCGATGACGTGAGTCTATTGTCTGTGTCATGATTGGTCGAAATTCATCTGCCCGCTCGCTGCGCTTGCTTGCGCCCGGGTGCAGCGAAGGCTGCGAAAGGGCTCCGTGCCGTCAATCTTTAGAGTAATGGTATTAAGGCCTGAAAGGAATATACTGGCGCGATTTTGTGGTACCCCAATTGGGATATTTTTTTTTTTGTTTCCACGATTTATGCACCATCAACGCTGTCCGCACAGCAAAGCCAGACAATACGTATGAAATATTTTGACTTTAACGTTTTCGTCGCCCAGCATCTCCAAGCCACATTATCACGAGCCAACATAGTTCACTGGGTTGGCGAAGTCTGCGTCTTGCGTGCGGCCTGAATCGCGCAAATCGCTGCTAGTCTCTGGGCAACACTTCACTCGTCGTTATGAGAACCGAGTGTGACTTACAGCAAATTATACAGAGCTGATGCTAGCATTTCGCGAGCTTCCCGTGACGTCAAACTTCTGTTGACACGTTCACTGCGAAGGAGCCACGGCCCCTGGATACACCACCTCTGGTCGTTCGGTCCAAGTGGCTTGGAGGTATAGCTCAAAATGGCCTCGTAGGCTCAAGATGGCCAAGTGGCTTGGAGGTATAGCTCAAAATGGCCTCGAGACTGCACCTCGCGCCAACGAACCAGTCTCTCGTTGGCGCGAGGTGCAGTCGTGGTGGGCCGGAAACCGCACGGCAAAGTGCGCTACCGCGTCAGCTGGAGCGACGAGATTAACCCGTGTCATCCGGGAGAACGAAAGAAAGCGCGTTTTTGCCGGAACAGAGGCGTCTTCCCTGGCGAAGACGAGACCACTAGTCGAAATTCTCGATTCCAGCGACACCCCGCGTTCAAGAAATATTCATCGCTCTCAACTCAAACTTTTTTTTTTTGTCAGAGAATTGATAATGCAGTATACGCATTTAACGGCGCCATGTCGATCGGGAATCTGCCGCTGGACGAACCTGTGGGAACCTGCTTGCAGGCTCCGCTCCGTGGTCTGTAATCCCCTTTCCCTCCCTCTCTCATTCCCTACCCGCCGTTATGGGGGGTAGGGAATGAGGGAAAGGGAAAGAGAGAAGGAGAAAGGGAAAGGGAAAGAAAAGACATGTACATTGGGAAAAGGGAAGCAAATGGAAAGGGAATGAAAGGGAAAGGGAAATTGGAAAGGGAAATGGCAGAGGTAAAATGAGAGAGGAAAAGGGGAAAGGGGAATCGAGGTTGTGCTCGAGCGGTAGGTAGGTAGGTAGCTCTTCCTGTTTACGCACAGTATACTACATGCCGGGCGTGCGTTTCGTAGCGCTTGCGGACTCGCGCGCGTGACGCGAGGCCGGCGCCGAGCTTTGCTCTTGTCCTCTCCCTCCCTTCCTTTCGTGACTTTCCGGTCCCCTGCACGACCACAGCTGTTCCTGCACTCCGCCGCCGTGCACTGTCGCGACACGTTGCCGCCGTTTGCTGCATGCATGCGTTTCGCGCCTTTCCGCGCGATACACCTTCTATTTTTGTTCGTTTGTTGACTTGCTCTTTTTGCGGCGCGTGTTTCCTTTATGTCATTGCTATCATTGCCGTCTGGCAAGGCCGCTCTTTGCCACTAATTGAAGAGCTGCCACAGTGCGAGAGTGCTGCTTCGGCAGTGCGTTGTTGTCGTGTCTGCTGATTCTGTGGTGCTCTGGTTGCTGTGCTCGCGGCTGCTGACCTGAAGGGTCGCGAGTGCGATACCGGTCGCACAGTCGTGTTTTTGACGGGGCTGGAACCCTACGGGCCCGCGTACCACGCAATGTCCATGACATGCGTCTGTAACATACCCTCATCTATTTGCCATTGGTGTTAGCTCTTGAGTTGCATTGTTTCTTTATTCTTTTTTTCATTCATGTTAATCACATGTTTGTGCACTTTTGACCTTGTATAACCACACATCTGTATTATGTTACCTGTTCACATAATTTTCATTCCTGTCTGTTAAAATTCCGCGTATTTTGTACACCCACTCCTGCCATAGCGCACTTAACGCTGCAGTATGTGTAAATAAATAAATAAATAAAAGATGTCGGTGCACGTCAAAAAGGCACTGGAGTGAGGTAATAAGTTAGTTCAGACTGGTTTGCCATACTCTCAGAACTTTAAAGTCAATTTCACCACAATAGGTTTAATAATGAATTAGATCAATTTCAATAGCCTCGCTTTTAAATTTTCGCGCTGATATCTGATGGTGACGTCACGGATTTCGATGTGCGCTTTCTGTATCTTGGGCCCTGTAGGAGGAACTTTCGAGTCCCTGGTTCACTTAAAATACTGTGTACTTCGTTTTTGCCAATTAGGAAATGCGTAGACCCTAGTGGACTCCGCCAGAATCGATGACGTCACGGCGAAAAGTGCGGGAATTTCACGGCGGGGTCGACACCAGCATTTTATTATTTTTGGGGCGTTTTCTCGCTTTATTGCCGAGCGTCTTCGCGCATCGTGGTGTTATATTGAAGTTTGGTAATACGAGAAAGATCAATGCCAGTAAGGCGATGATTGGGGCTAATTGGTTCATGTCCGAGTCGTGGTCATGCGCTGTTTTAAATGGACCCTAAAAGAGTATCAATGACTTGGTTTATATTTATACCCTGCACTCTGAGAACTCTAATGCCATAAGTTTCACTGTCATAATTTGCTAAATCAAGTTTGAAATTTCACTTTTAAAATTCGTGCCGTATTCTCCGCGCGTGACGTAGAAAGTTTCGAAATCTATTTATCGTCTTCTCGAGACATTGGCTCTATGATTTTTTTTTTTTGCAACTTCGTATGCTAGATCCAGTGCACCAGCAGAAGACAATGTACTTCATTTTTCATCGATTGTATGCTGTGTAGGACCCTGTAGACGCCTTCAAAAACTATGACGTCACGGTGTTTGGTGCGGGAATCTCAGTGGCGTCTCCACTGGGATTTTATTTTCTCGCGTTTTCTTTCCTAACCAATCGTCGCATCGCGGTAAGGGTGGTGTTTTCTTATTTGTGAAATTGTACTCTACTAATACGCGAAAATTTGTTCTGCTCTTTAGTGTCCCTTTGAAAGCAATATACCGTCGAAGAATACGCGGAGAGAAACGGAAGTGGACGAGACATTCAAAGTTTCGCTTTGTCTCGTACGCTTGTGTTTGTCTTCGGCGTCTTCTTCGCCGGCATTGTTTTTCAAAACAGCGTCTAATCGGGACTCACACTAGAGAAGTGCCTCCAAATCATATCGGGGTCTGGGCGCCTGCATACAGCACCGGGATATTATTATTAGGAGTGGATTGTCCTCAGATAACACTGTGGTGGAGTACATACAGTGCTTGCTGCTTCGATCGTCTCTGCAGGCGGCGTATATGTATACAGGCGGGCAGTTGTAGCGATCTCGGGTGTTTGCGTGCGCGTCGTTTATCAGCTATGGTCTTGACGACACGAGCAATCTTGGGAGATAAAAAGCTGCGGCGTTCAAGCAGCCGATAAGAGTTGACCTCGAGGGCAAGATCTCCGCTCTCGAGTCTGTTTTTAGTACAGACTTCCATATTTCTAACGTAAAAACGACTTTTGTTTTTTTTAGTTGTTACTGAAAGGCCTCTTAAAACGCGCAGTACGAGCGCGTTATTTCCTCCTAATGCGTTTTGCAGTCTTTTCGGCACAGTTACTGACGTCGGCAGGTTGTTCACGTGACGTCGGGCGGAAGAAAGCTCCCCATTTGGCCACATACGAGGTATATCTGTTGTACTTTGCCTCCTGCATACGAGGTATATCGGTTGTACTTTGCCTCCTGCAAACGAGGTATATCGGTTGTACTTTGCCTCCTGCATACGAGGTGTATCGGTTGTACTTTGCCTCCTGCATACGAGGTATATCGGTTGTACTTTGCCCCCTGCCCTGAGCAGTCGCACGCCCGAATCCCTTGGTGGGCTTCAGGGGCTCACCATGCGTGCACTAAAACGTTTAATCCCGTTGTCAGTATACCACTGTGCGGGCTCGCTCGCACTCGAAAGCTTTGCTGATAAAATATCCCCCTTCTGCCACTGTGCGTTTAATTCAACTATGAACTGCGAACCAACTATGTATGAAAGCACGTCAGATATATCACCGCGTGTTTCTTCGAAATGTCTTTAAATTCGGTGTGCACATTTCTGCGGGCCTTCCTGAATGGACAACTATAGCAGTAACCTCATTGTGTTATACTTGTACGAATCGCCGCGTGGGCTGCACTTGGCTGGGGGGACTATACTACCATGTTCGGTGGCTTCGCCACGGTGGTCTAGTGGTTAAGGTACTCGGCTGCTGACCCGCAGGTCGCGGGAGCAAATCCCGGCTGTGGCGGCTGCATTTCCGATGGAAGTGGAAACGTTGTAGGCCCGTGTACTCAGATTTGGGTGCACGTTGAAGAACCCCAGGTGGTCTAAATTTCCGGAGCCCTCCACTACGGCGTCTCTCATAATCATATGGTGGTTTTGGGACGTTAAACCCCACAAATCAATCAATACCATGTTCGGCGATCGTTCGACGTGCCGCGCTCCAGGACCAACGTCAAGATGTATTATTTTTTTTATTTCTCGAAACGAATGCAACCAAGAACAAACGAGGTGTGCGTTTCCGGGGGCCTAATATTGTTATTTCTTGCTAATGGCAGACTAATTGAATATCCAAACGCATAATTACGGAAACTTGTGCAAGATGGCGCGTTTCTTCATTTTATTTTGGAATATAATATTAAGTGCCTTAGAAATATGGTGTGCGAATTTGACGTTTTTGTGAACAGTGCATCGTAATTAGCTCCCGAAGGCCGTGTGCTCAGATTTAGGCGCACGTTATACCCCAGGTGGTTGAAATTTCCGGAGCCCTCCACTACGGCGCCTCTCAAATAATATGGTGGTTTTGGTACGTTAAACCCTATATACTATAGCTCCTGAAGGGGATACGATGTTTAAAATAAACTTTAAAAAATTATTGCGTGCTTGTGTGTGTGACTTTGGGGTCATTGTTGCTGGACTCGTGAGCTAAACAACTTCTCAGTTTCAGCTGTAGGCAAGAAAGTTTTTTTTTTTTTTTGGGGGGGGGGGGGGCATATTTATCATGTCTTGTTGTACATGTCTTTGTTAGCTCCCCTTACTCAATGCCCTAACCAAGGACCTGTAAGGTACCTGTAAATAAATAAATAAGTTGTCACGTGATTTATTCACGTACAAACTAAACGTACTTGGAGGCCGAGGAATGTGAGCAGGCCTAAGAACGTCAGCAGGCCGAAAACCAAGCAAACTCAAACTCGGGTTTCGCGCGTAGATCACCGACGCTGTGGCTTGCCTTTGCTTTGCTATCCTAGATAAATGGCACGTATACCCACTTTGGTGGATTGGCCAAGATTGCCTTGCTGGCTGCTTAGTCGTCGTCTCGCATCAGTGTTCTCTACAGTTAGTGTACGCGAAGCGACGGCGTTCCTAACGAACTAGCAAAATTAACGCGATCGACCGAGAAGAAGCGAGAGAGAGAACTTTAAGTGGGGAAAAAAATGTTTTTCACAGAGGAATGGCAGTTAGGCTGTGCCTGGCCGCTATACCTCTTCAGCTCGCTGTATACAGGCCGTAGCTGTATTTTCTATAGGCTCGTATCGCGGAGTATACACTTTCCCGCGCCTCGGACGAGGGAGTGGTCAGGAGATCAGGCGGGGGTGGATCCTCGCTGCAGTCCCATAAGTATGAAAGATTACGGCATTTACGTTTGATTACAGATATTTGTAGTTTTGCGTGCCAAAGCCGTGATAGAATTACGAGGTAACGGCGTGCTCGAGGAAATTCAGCCGTCTGGTTTTTTTTTTTTTTTGGGTGCACTGACATTGCCCAGTACTCTGTTAGTATTTCCCCTCCGTCGAAATGCGACCGAAGCAGCCGGAGTCGAACACAGCGACCTTCGGTTCAGCAGACGAGCGTCGCAACCGTTGCTACACAACCGCATCAAATTAGTCTTTCTATACGTTTGGGTTGTCTTAGCGAAAGGCATAAGGAATGCGGGTGACTTTTTTATTTTGCGCAATCGCTTCCGAGTCAGTTCCGAAAAAGAAAGACAAAAAATACAATGAAAAGCAGGTTATTTATTTGCATTCTAGGCTATTATTCTTGTACGGAGAGTTTGATGTATATAGGTTTCGGTTCTTGTACGACGGCTCTCGGGTGTAGGTTCTTGTACGACGGGTCCGATGGCACGGATTGCGACCGGACCGAACTAATGCAGCACCAAGAAAATGAACTAATAATAAACGAGAGAAAAAAACATACGAATGAAATCTGCGAGTGGCGCAAGCCGGCGGGTAAGGGTACAACACTGGGTTTACGTAATGCCGATGACACATGCGCTCATCGCGTGCAGTGTTTGCCGCGTACCTGGGGCCGGGCAGATCGATCGGTGCATCGGTGTGCCGAGTTTTTTTTTTTCGCTTAAAAAAATAAAAAAAACGGGTTACATTATGCAACTATGTATGCCCTGCGATCGTTATGCTCGACCTCGCCAACGATCCGTTTGTTATACGTGGCTGTCTGTGCTACGAAGGTTTGCGTGAACGAGCATATATGCCTCAGACTTTCTGGCCATTGTTTCGCAAGCCGCACAAGTGTGCTCGAACCCTCAAGTGCGAAGGTTATATAGGCAAATCTGCGTATACGGCCCGTGCACCACTCCCATGGTAGCTGAACGATCGCAGCGCCAGAGTTATCTCTGAAGTTTAGGGGGGGGGGGGGGGCTCAATCATCTAGCCGACCGCAGATGCAAGAATTTACTCCTGGAAGTATGGTTATATCAGAAGTGCTGACCGACCTGTAACTTTCTCCTTACGAGGACACCTCAGTTGGTGGACACAGGGATTAGGTGTGGGTAGTAAAAGTTTAAGAGTGGGAAAAGTAGTGAAAAACGAGAACAAAAAAAAAGTAAAGGAAGGAATGTAATAGCAATGCTGATTGGGCCATAGGGCCTGGACACAGTGAAAGAGGTAAGCGGGAGGGGTTGCGCAATGTCAGCTAACGTTGTCGCTTTAATGGCCGTTCGAACATCGTATGTGGGTCATTCTGAGTGTGGTCTTGGCTCCGGTATTCCAGGAACACATCGATACCGATTTCGATCTCCAATGTAAATAAAATCTGGGCGCCGGCCGATTCTTAGTTTCGTTTCACGGTTATGTGGTGTTCAGACGTGTATTCTGATATGGGTAAAAAAAAAGTGCATAAGACCAGTGATATCTGTTGTTGCTCATGAACGTACGAACAAAACTTGAAAACGAAAATATCAGACGAAGGGACTCGTGTTGCGAAAGGTGAGCGGGTCACATGCATCCCGCAGGCTGCGTGTTTGAGAGACCCTGCTCTATAGGGTATACCCTATAGGAGGGAAACTCTGTGCTCATTCGCGCTATAGTAAATGATATTTTATTACGCGAAGATCATACCCAAGCGACAGAACGGTGTTTGCATGCAGAAATAGCCCCGGTGGTCGCATTTTGGAGGAGGCGAAATGGTTGACCCCCCCCCCCCCCCCGTGTGCTGTGCAGTGTCGGCGCAGGACACCAGATCGTCGAAATTCCCGGAACTCTCCTCTATACGGCATCTCTGATTATCATATCCTGGTTCTAGGACGCGAAATTCCGGTTATTATTATTATTATTATTATTATTATTATTATTATTATTATTATTATTATTATTATTATATAAAGGGCTAGTGGAAGCCATGTGTGGTGTTGGCGTTTCGCGCTGTCGAGTTGGAAGTCATTCTGAGTACGACTGAGGGCCGTTTACATCTGAGGTGAACACTCCGTATTGTTTACGGACACCGTGATTAGACGCGATATAACAGGCATTTCTCTCGAGAATAAACGCTCTATAGTTCAGGGGTCTCTAAAGCAACTGGGCCGCTGAGCTATCGCTAGCGGCTTAATAGCCGTGGCCTACAAAAAAAAAAAGAAAACACTTCGTCCAATATGCTTTCTTTCTCTATATTTTCTTGGTATGTTCGTGGCCTACAAACACGCGCCAGGTCTCTAGCAATTTATTTGGTGAGCCGCCCCATGTGGTCACCATGTTTTTAAAGCAGAACTGTGAAGCGAATTTTACGAATCGGTCTATATTTGTCATTTTGGGTATCGTTAATAATGACAGTTTAACGTCCCGAAACCACGATATGATTAGTGAATTGGGGGGGCTGTGGAAATTTCGACCACCTGAAGTTTTTTAACGTGCGCCTAAAAAATCTAAGCACACGGGCCTCAACCATTTTCGGCTCTGTCGAAAGTGCGGCCGCTGCGGCCTGGATTCGATCCCGCAACCTGCTGGTCACTTGCAGAGCACCGTGACCACAAGACCACCGTGGCGGGCATTCTTCTGGAGATGTTATCGTTGTGTTGTTCGAATCCTGATGTATATATACTGTTAGATCGCATTAATATTGTGTCAAAACACGGGAACACGAGCCCTTAAGTATAGACTTATTTTCATATATAGTAATTCTAAGGAATGTACAGGGTAAGTTATTAGAACCAATGGAATGTAAATAAGAAGAAAGAAAAGATGATGAGAAAATAACCAGCCGTGAGCAGGAATCACGGCTGGTTATTTTCTCATCCACTTTTCTTTCTTCTTATTTACATTCCATTGGTTCTAATAACTTTCCCTGTACATTCCTTAGAATTACTGTCTGTTAGATCTCATTAATATTGCGTTATAACACGGAAAAACGAGCCCTTAGGTATACACTTTTTTCCCTTATATATATATATATATGTCTGTGTGTGTGTGTGAGATGCGGAAAAGTGGTCTTTGAAATGGCAGTTAACATTTTATTATACGAACTACACCCCCCCCTTTTTTTGCCCCCCCCCCCGCTTCCACCTTCACTCATCCGGCCCTTGCGGGAATAAAATTTGTGACTGCTGCCCGCTGGCTGAAGTTTGTTCGAGACCCTTGCTCTAGCTACACTGGCTTGAGTAGCCATGAGGTGTTCACCTTACGTGAGGTCATCGATATGCGTTTTAATAATTGAAAAGCTTCGTCCCCCTGTCTCGTTCACACTCGTCCGTCTGCTGCCGGCGCGCCTGTAGCAGAAGACTGCCGCGCGTGACGTCACGCCGCCGTGAACGCACACGGAACTTGAGATAGCGTATGCTATGGCCCGTGCTTATCGATTAAACAGCGCGCCGCCCTTACACTCGAGCACGTGGGCGGCCTCGCCGTGGTTCGTCAATTCTTTATGCGGCTGCCTACTCCACTGTGTCGGTGATTTCCCAGTGATGGGTCATGTATGTGAGCGTGTGTACCACGGCTTGTAGAGGCGGGGGGTTGTCGTAACGCTGGGTAATCGACCGCGTCCCGTGCAGAGCCGGCTGTGCAAACGCGATCGGCGAATTTGTGCCGAAATAGCGCGTGGTGACATAGCGGCGGAACAGCGGCTCGTCTCCGCTCGCTTGTCAACGAAGGCCCTTCGAAGCGCCGGCCATAATCCGCGCTGCGCTGTTGTGCCTCCCAAATGCTCTGTCGAGGTCGTTCTTTCCTGCTCCTTTGTAACAGTCTGAAAAGGACTTTATCCCTCTCGCCGTCGAAAAATGTGTATATTGACCTTTTCGTGGGAGGTTCCCGGGGTGCTGCCGTAATCCCCTCTGGGCGGGGATAAATAAACGTGACCCCCTGAAAAATGCACCGCCAAGGCAGTGACGTTAGACTTTGTACTCCCGTACCCAAGCCTAGCGTGGATGTCTTTTTTTTTTTTTGATGAAGAGGAACGGTGTCTTGGTCCTTAAAACAGCGCATACATTCCGCAGACCTATCTCTCCTCGTTGCGGCGTCAACCATGACTTCGGTCAAGTGTCGTCGTCTGTATAGTTGGAAGTCGTCGTTCAACTGCAAAAAAAAAAAAAAAAAAATCACTGCCCAAGCATTTCGTACAAATCGTTAACCAGCGAAAGCTGAAACGTACAGCCCCGATGTTTAGCAGTGGGTTCAACCCAACGCTTCACTGAAGCCATTTACAATTATTACATGTTCGTGCTTCTCAATGAGGTTAGACACACGTTCGGCTTGGGTTTGCCAGTGTTTATTTAACATGCCGCACATGGTGCCTCGCTTGATCACGGTCGTGGAGGAGTGTAAAGAACGGTTAAAGGCACTTCACAGTACGTTAATCACCGTGGTGTTTCTCTAACCACAAGCGGCCAGAAACGTCGCAGCCGAATCCAAAGTGCCGCCGGAGAAACTCCCGCCGAAGGAGGGCGTTCGCCCCGGCGACTGCGCCCCGGCAATCATCACGTTGACGCCGTTGTGCCTGCAACGCGGCTTGTTCGGCGCGGCGTTGTTGCAAGCGGTTGACATCGCGAGCTAACTCGGCGGCGTCATTTGCCGGATCCAGACGCGTAGCCGGAAATTTCTTTGCGGGGGAGTCATCACCTTGATTTCGGGAGGGGCACCCCCTTCGAATGGCCATTTTTTGCTCTCTATGCCATGGCGAAAAAAGTTTTAGGGGTGGGGGGGGGGGGGGGAGGCACGTGCTTGGTGCGCCACCCCCTGGCTACGCCCTTGGCTGGATCTCCCCGCCACGGGCGCTTGCATTCCCGTTCGCGATTTTGCGCTGCTTGGAATGCTGCCGGATCATCGGTACGCAGCTGCGGCCGGCACTCGGCCTCCCGGGCCTGTCTTTGTGCCCGGACTGAAGCACCGGCCCGGCGAACGCGAGCTTTCTCACCTTTCCACTGTCGGCGCTCTTCTAGAGTTGCCCGTGGCTTACCCGTGTGGAAAGTCTCAGTCGGAACTGATGCGCGCGTGATCGGCGCCCCAGCTGCGACGGTGTGGATGACGTCACTCACGACGCAGCCAATGGCGCGCGTGCTTGGGTACGACGCTGAGAACAACGTAAGTTAAAGCACAGCCAATGGAGAGCGCTCGTGACGCTGATGCCGGACGGATTTTCCTTTCTCATAGCCATATGCAGATTTCGCTTGAAAAAAAATAAATAAATAAATAAAAGGCCACAATGGTGGTGTCGATCGCGAGAAGCACTGAAAAAAACACTTCTCCAAGAATTAGTAGTTCTTGCTCTCGATTCCTAGGAAAAAAAAAATTGTTTGGCGTCAGTCTACGATGGTATAGGGCCGAAAGGGTTAACAAAGCCCATTCTGGTGGCAACGAAACCATTCCGTAAGATAGCCGATTGTATAGAACCTCGTTCATACTTTTTTTTAGGGGGGGGGGGGGGAATGCCGCACACACGCGACGTATTATGGTTGTATAGCGAACGACGTGTAAGGTTGTCGCGAACGATAATTGTTACCGGTAAATCGTACTAAGCGGAAACGTATCAACGAGGGCGAACGATAAATGAATAATAAACGAATGCCCTCGAATGATAAATATATATCCTCGTGTCGGCGCGTCACTCACACAGTATAGCGCGTGCATCCGCACGAACTGGTGTGTATTGTTTTCGCCGTATCTTGTGAATGGTGTCGCGCTATATTATATAGACGCACAGGCGCGAACACGTCGAGGTGTCAACGTTGCGTGTGTGACAAACGTAAGCACAATGGCGCTTGCATCGCTTACGAGACCGCTCCCCGAAAGATTTACGTCACCGAGAGGTTCCCAAATGTGCGTTGGGCTTTTCTCTGTGCGTGCGGTGACGTCAATCAATCGATTACTTGCTTCTAGACAGCTCAAAGAGTACACGAGAAACGACAGCGCTTTGCATTGATGTAGACTATTTTATGGATCGGGTTGAGTGTCGCCGTGTTCGGATATTGACCTTTGTGCGTTGCTTCTTTAACAACTGAACGAGCGTTTTGTTAGGGTAGACATACGTGGCCTTATTGTTTCACGCCGCAATATACAGAAACAAGAAAGCGTCGGCTTAACAACCCAAGAAGGCGGCGCCTAGGTGCCTTACAGAAAATAGTGTTGTCAGTTCGGCTTAGAAATTTGGGCTTCTTTTTTCGCCGACTCGCTTTTCCCAGTCTCTTTCGGCTGCTGATCCGCAGGATGCGGGATCGAATTTCGGCTGCGGCGGCTGCATTTCCGATGGGGGCGGAAATGTTGTAGCCCCGTGTGCTCAGATTTGGGTGCACGTTAAGCAACACCAGGTGGTCGAAATTTCCGGAGCTCTCCACTACGGCGTCTCTCATAATCATGTGGTGGTTTTGGGACGTTAAACCCCACATATCAATCAATCAATTCCCAGTCTCTTGTGGCTTTTGTGTGTGTGTGAGTGGGAAGGGGGAGGGGGTTATTTGCATATTTTTTCAGCAAATATACACTCTCAACTCGATATAATGAACCCGGATATAACACAATATTGGTTATAACGAAGCCAAATAATAGTCTTCCAATAGTTGTAGTGTTAGGAATATATATTTATAACGAACTTTCGGTTATAACGAAGTCATTTTTTGTAAGATGCAACTTTATTATAATGAGGTTTATAGTAACTCCATAGTGATCATCACGTTCACGAATGTGTGTTTGCCGTTCACTTAACCGCTTGTTTGTTGATGACTGAATGTGTGTAGGTGTGTGGCAAGGTTTCTTATCAAAAAGGACCAAGGTTCATCGGACCCCCCCCCCCCCCCCACCCCAATCCCGGCTGCGGCGGCTGCAGTCCCGATGGAAGCGGTCATGTTTGAGCTCATAAAGAACCCCAGGTGGTCGAAGTTTCCGGAGCCCTCCACTACGGCGTCTCTCATAGTCATATGGTGGTTTTGGAACGTTGAACCCCACATATAAACCAATCAACCCCGCACCGCGCCTCCTGCTAAATGTATGGGGCAGATTTTCTTCACGGGGAGAGGGGACGCTGACGTCACTCCGCCGTGCGCACGTTGAGCGTTGAAGTCAAGGGTATACGTTCGGCGAATCGTGCGCTGGCAAGCGTGGCCTCAACCAGTGCAGACCGACCTGAAGACAATGTTGAAAATCGGTTACGTGTTTTCGTTCATAGTTGCGCATATTTTCGCTGAAACACCAGTGATATTTTTAACATTTCGTTTGTGCTTGAGTGACACATTATTTTTATTGCAATTGAATATATTTTCAAGAATGGGGCAAACATCCCGACTGCATTTTCGATCGAGGCTAAAGTGTTTGAGGCCCGCGCGTTTCAATTTAGGTGAACGTTAAAGAACCGCAGGTGGTCTAAATTTCCGGAGCCCGCCACTGTTGCGTCTTTCATAATCGTATCGTGGTTCCAGGACGTGAAACCCCAGGTATTATTATTATTATTATTATTATTATTATTATTATTATTATTATTATTATTATTATTATTATTGAGAATGGTAAAGTTAATTGTGCTTCCGCCTGTTTCGGGCTTCTTTTTGTAATTAGTGTGTTTGCTTGCTCGCTCGATAGCATCTGGCAACACTGTTTTCAACGTAACGAGATATTCTATTTTAATGCTACTGTGTGCTACATAACGAGGTCGCCGAGGTGTTTCAGCGCAGTGAGCACGCGCAAGAAGTGAAGCGCGACTTGTGTACGTCCAGTGCACCGACCGAACTGTTCAGTCCCTATAAATAGTCCCTATAGTATAAAATAGTCCCTATAGTATAGAAATAGTCCCTATAGTATAACAATATCTGGCGTCACGAAACCGCGGCGACATGAGCAGCGCCGTATATAGCGGAGGGCTCCGAAAATTTCGGCCGCCCGGGGTTCTTCTTTCAACGTGCGCTGATGTCGCGCAGTGCGCGGAACGCTATACGCATGTCGCCTCCACCGAAGTGCGGCCGCAGTATCGAACCCGTGACCTTCTCTTCAGCAGCCTGGCACCGTAGCCACGGGTATACACCTAAAGCCACCTCTAACGTAGTCGACGAAAACCGTCTCGTATGACTAATTGAAAGCAAGAAGTTGAGGAGATAAAACATCACTTCGTAGCTCGCTTTCCTGTCCCTCTTGCGCGTGTATACGCTTTCAGTCTTCGTTGAGCCCTCCAGTGCTATATATTAGGCACCCAAATAAACCAATACCATTGTTCTGCGTTGGTAAGCAATTATAGTACTTACTGTCATGGTTTGTGTTATTTATTTATTTACTTATGCCGCCGATACCTTCAGGGATCGTAACTATAGTACACGTGCGTGCGTGATGTTAGAATATCATCATCATTATCATCATCATCAGCCTGACTACGTCCACTGCAGGACAAAGGCTTGTCCCATGTATAACAGCAGCAAATTAGAAAAGTTTAAGATACCTAATACAGTGGCAATTAGCGCGTGGACATGGCAATATGTTACGTATGAATAAGAAAGTGCGCTTTTGAGATCACGCTACGAAAACAATACAAAAGAATAGATAAAAAACGGATAAATACGAAAATAGATAAAAAATAGATGAAAGTAGTTAACGTAAAATATACCATATTACTACTAATTTTTTTCTTTTTTTGTCATTTTACACAAGTGTCTGAATAACCTAAATAGCCGCCCGCCTATTTTTGTTTACATTTTCGTTTCACCAAGGTCGCTTCATTCGCTCTTTTTTTTTTTTTTTTGGAGAGAGTATACATATCTTGCCCAGCCTCGAACGCTGAACAAAGGCCGCCCAGCTGCGCGGCGGCAGAATGCTGCCGGCATTTGCATAACGGAAAGCGTGTCGCGGTGCGCCGTTCCTTTTCTATACATTTTTTTTTCACCTTTATTGCGGATGAGTCGCATCTGTTCTCGTATGCTTCGCGATCGTCGCCACAGAAGCCCGTGTAGCGAGCGTGTGTACATGCTGCTCCACTACAGCATGGCTGAACTTGGCTTGCTGCAGGGAAGCCTATGTACAGAGAGCCCCGCAACAAGGGCGCTCTTGCAGCGGCGCCCAGTATTTCCACTCATCCACTTTACGATGATCTCCGAGGGTCATTGTAGATGTGTATGTAATACGCACCAAGCCGGGGAGTATCCCATAAATGCACTTACAGGAATGCCGGCGCTAGTGTCTATGTTGGCTGCTATACGCGCAGCCAGCGTGGAAGTAGGGTGGCTAGAATGGGGAGGTGTGATGAGCGGGGCGCCTTTCGCTTGGCGGAGAGGGTCCTTCGGCGCGCCGATGCCGCTACGGGCGCTGATGGCAGCGGCGCGGGTAGTGAGCGGCGCACTTCGCTGGGTTTGCTTCAGTCGCGCCATAATTTTTTTCGTTAGCAGTCGCACTGTCTTACAAGTATGTCGTCGATCGGTGATTGCGTTGAGTCTCTCTGAAATGTCCGAAGATGTCAACGACAAAAAAGAAGACGCAACGTTGGTGCTTTGTGCCTGGCTGCAACACTGGATATTATAATTCTTCAGGAGAGAAAGTTTCCCTTTTCCGAGCTCCCACGTGTAGTGTGCTGTTCGACAAATGGATTCGTGCTATTCCAAGAGCGGACAAACAGCTTGACGAGAACTCCGCAGTGTGCGAGAAGCACTTCGACCCAAGGTATGTACAAAAAATAGAAGGCACGGTGTTCGCACACCCGAGCAAGAGACCAATTTTGCTTACTTGCGTTCCACGTGTCACATGCTGCATTGCAACATAACCAATTGGCTGTCCTTTTCTCTTTTCTTTTTCACAGATTTGTCGTGCGTACGTTCAAACATAGGATTAATGGTGAAGATGTATACATGCCGCGCGCTGTGCCGACCTTAACAAATGACGCCGTGCCGACGATTTTTCCTAATTTGCCTAAATACTTGACGAAAGCTCTGCCCAAGGAGAGAAAGAGACGGAAAAGCGTGGCTGAAAGTGCTGTTTCGAGTAAAAGAATTAGTGTGAACCACGACAATGTCGAAGAAGGCTCAGCGATTGACCATGACGTGATCGTTTCAGAACAGAACGTCATGTTGACCGAACAGCTGCATTCCTTAAGTGCTATGCTTCACCGTCCTAGCGAGTTGTGGTCGATGCAGAAGTTCGAGCAAACGAATGCATTATGCTACCAGACCGCTAAATTGGACAGAGATTTAACACCTCCTGTTATTCACAACAAGATAGTGTTGTTTGAAGCTGAGGAAGGAGCAGCTGCTCAGTGCAGCATCTTTCTGAACGGGTTCCTATTCAAAAAAAGTGGCTGTCAGACAGTGAGCCAAGCACAGGATCTTCTCAAGTATGCAGACACATTGACACCCTGCGTAGGAATTGGGACAATGGAAGAGTTCCAACCACTGAATTTGGAAAGCAAGGCGAAGCTATCTCAAAATCGTGTCTTCTCCCTTTCTTGCGATGGTTCCTCATCGATTTCGCTACAAGGTATTATGAGATATCGCAGTTGCGCAAACCCTGCCTAAAATATTTTATTTGAGCCTGTAGATACCTGTCCCTGCTTTGGTTAGACTTATCCACCGATTATGGTACACTTTACAGATGGCTCATCTGGACGTTGTACTGCCTGCAGAAAATGCAGAAACCTTCTGAAGGCTCGTCTGCTCCGTCTAAAAAAAAAAAAGACTAAGCGGCCACTTGCAAGAACAGCTGCACAACGACTGAAATGGGCTGTTCGTACGTTGAAGAAAAAGAAAATGAAGCTGCTTACCTTGCAGGATGCCCTGAAGAAGATGCGAGAAAAGACTTCACAAATCATTGCATCTGTGTTAGAGGAAAAGGTACACTGTCCCATTAAGTTGTTATAGATTCATTACTAATAGCTTCTTAATTATTTCAGCTGAAACTTCTTCCAAAAAAGCAACGGGCTGCGGTGCAGGCTTGTTTTGACGCTGCCAAACGAAGGTCCTTGCGCGGATATAACTACAATAAAGAATGGCTCCTTGAGTGCATCATCCTCAGAATGAAAAGTGCACGACTGTATGAGCATCTTAGAGCACACAGAATTCTTGTCCTGCCAAGCCGTGCTTGCCTTCAAAAATACATCAAGGTATGTGATTGCATATGGTGTGCAGTATAGAGATGGTTCCTAATGTTTTTATCTACAGGGATTCGCTGCTGCTTATGGGTTTAATACCAAACTCCTGAGCTGTCTGAAGAAAAAAGTTAAAGACATGGATGAAATGGAGAGGCATGGGGGCATAGTAGTGGATGAAATGAAACTCTCTGCTCATCTGGACTTGCAGTCGTCCAGCAATATTGAAGGCTTTGTCGACCTCGGCAAGTTTACCGATGCCAATGAAAGACACCGCAAAGCTGACCATGGGCTTGTCATAATGTTCCAACCATTTGTGGGGAAATGGACACAAATCATTGGTAATATATTTTTTGCACTGTTAAGGCACATATGCCGAAGCGTTTTGTAATGCTCTATTTCTCTTCAGGTGTGTTTTCATCCAGCGGGAACGTAAAAGCCAGGCTGTTGACAAAACTTTTGGTAGAAGCTACAATTTTGTGTGAGCAAGCCGGCCTCTACGTGGATTACATTTGCTGTGATGGTGCGCCCTGGAACAGATCTATGTGGAACATCCTGGGGATACGCGCCACCCTCAATGACATTCAGTGCAGAGTTGTTCATCCGTGCAACAAACACCGATTTTTGTACTTTATATCGGACTTCCCTCACCTCATGAAGTGCGTGAGAAACACAATGATGAAGCAGGGCTTCAACACCCACAACGGAAGGGCAAGTTGGCTCTAATATTTCTGTGGAATTTTTATGCATAATGCGTACTTCTCAATGCTAATTTGAATCCTTAACAGTTCCTGATGCAATGTGGAAATTTTACAGGCCCACTGGGATCATGTGTCAACCATGTGGAAACTTGACAGCAGTGCCATCACCTTGAAAGTGGCACCAAAGCTGACTCGATCACATATCTTTCCAAATGGATTCGAGAAAATGCGTGTGGACTTAACATTTCATGTTTTCAGTGCCCAAGTGACTCGGTGCTTAGATTTTTACAAAGATCAGATCGAGGAGCAATACACAAATGTTGAGCCAACAAGACTCGTTATTGGTCTCATGGCGGAACTAATCGAGGTGATGACATCCAGGTTTCCAGCAGAAGCTTTACGGTAAGAGTGAAATATTTACCCTGTCGATAATTAGTCCAGACAAAGTTTCTACGCTTCATACATAAACATTATTTCAGGCTTCACAGCCGAAAGGAAGCTGTGCTTGACCAGGCACTAAAGTTCCTCGATTTGTGGGAAGCTCACGCAAGAGGACTTGGCTTTCTAAGCAAAAGTACCGCAGTGGGTTTGCGTGTGACGTTGAAAAGTACGAAGCACCTCCTGGAGTACCTGTGTGAGGAAGTACATTTCAAGTATCTCATGACGGCTCGCCTAAGCCAAGACTGCCTTGAGCGCTGTTTCGGAATCGTGCGGCAGGCAGGTGGTGGCAATGATCACCCAACCCCTGCACAGTTTGTTGTTATCACGAGGTATTTTATTATCAAATTTTACGCCTTATGTTGCATGTCGTATAAACTTGTTACGCATCTGATTATGTTTGACTGCTGTTGTGAGTAAAATATGCATTGTTTATTTATAGATGCCTCAGCTTCTATAGCCTGGCAAAGAGTCCGAAGGGTGGCAATGTAGCTGACGGAGTGGTGGAATCTCTTCTCTCTCTGGAAGAAATGCTGCACGAGGTGGAAGATCACAACGAAGACAACGAAAGACTTTCATCTGACGTGCTAGAAGTGTCTGTAGATCATGCGTCATACACTGTTGAGCGAAGTGACGCCCGCCTTGTGTATTATGTCGCAGGTTATGTCGCAAGAAAGCGTGTACTTCGTAGTAATTGTGATGATTGCAAGAACGCCTGCCTTGCTTCTAAAGAAAATGTGCCAGGAAATCTCCCAGCCCAGGCAAGCAAGCTGTGGGATCTCGGAGGACTTTTGTATCCGTCGAATTCCTTCTATAACCTGATATTATCCCTTGAGAACAAAATCACTCGCTTCTTGAGCACATCACGTCTTCATGCCAAATCGGCCGTTGAGATGATGAAGGGGATAGGCGAGACGCAACAAATTGGTTGCGCAAAGCATGCTGCTTTTTTGACGAAAAGTGTGGTGCGATTTTATTGCCTCACTCGTGTCCACTTTTTTTTGAAAGGGATGAACCAAAAGGAAGACGAAAAGAAAGGGCGGAGAGTAAAGCCATGCGTACTCTAGTGGCAGTGCATGAATGGCATGCGTGGAAATAAAGTTGTGTTTTTGTGAAAAAGTGTCTGCTAAATTTATGCTGCTGGGAACAATTCTCAAGTCACACGCTTAGCGGTATAGGTAAATTTTGGCGCTCTTAATGCGTGACTCATCTGAGTTAATGTATACATTAACTCAGATGAGTTTTAGCTGCCTATAGGCAGCTAAAACTGCTTCGTTTTTCTGCGGCGAGCAGCGCGCTGCGGCGAGCAGCGCGCGCTCATTCGTACATCGCCTGCGAAAGGCTACCCGCGCCGGTGCGTGCAGCGCCCCAAGCGGCATCGGCGCGCCTTGGGGACCGGTTTCTGCGGCCGCTTTTCACACCTCATATTCTAGCCACCCTAGTGGAAGTGATGGGTATGGACAAATTTGTCTCCGTTTGGCTTCGCTTGGCTTGTAGCTGCTTTGTCACGAGACGACGGTAGGCGAATGTTCGGCAGTTTCACATCACAATCTTGGAACCTTTAGGCTCACGAATGAGAATCGGGTCACGAAGTTCGAAGCGGTCCGTTCTTTTCTTTTTTTCGGAACTAAGTCAAAACACAGCATTAGACGAAGCCACAAGCGTGTTCAAAGCCCGCAAGTACGAAGACTATGCAAATCCAGTGACTAGCCTTCATCTGTCGAGATGATAGTTCTGGCAGAATTAATAATAATAATAATAATAATAATAATAATAATAATAATAATAATAATAATAATAATAATTCAATGTGCCAAGGAACAAACATAAAGTCCTTGTGCAGGTGCACGCAAAAAATAAAAATAAAAAAATACAATACAGTCTGCAAAAAAATCAAATAAAACGAGTGAAAACGCACAGACAGAAAGAAATCGGCGCAAATTAGGAAGAATAAAAAACAAAACGAAAATAATAAAATGGCAGTGAAAAATAAAGGGGAATATACACAACTATGTGGAAGGCTTCCTGAAAAAATGGAAAAGGGACGAATCTGTACATTGTGAAAAACTATTTTAAGGCAGTGCAAAGCTGAGATAAGAACAATTACACTGGACTGTGAAAGGCATCAAGATAATCAAAATTAACATTATATAGGCTTTGTATTCTGTGAGCAATAGAGTTTTGAAAGACGTTAGCAGGTACATGAAATGGTCGATTCTGTCTGGTTATCTTACGCGTAATCCGAAACTTTTGCACAACTGAGAAGCAAAGGTGCAGGATATCGCACCGTGAACTGGTTCGTAAAGAAATAACAGGTCAGCGCGATTTCGTTGGCAGTGAAGTGTGATGGCAGTGAAACAATCTGGCAGTGTTAGAACAAGATCCGGAGTATATAGTTTCTAGCAGAACGATCCTTGTAAATGCTTATAAATGTTTTCTGGACTCGCTCAATGACGTCACTCTCAGATTTAGCGACGTCGTTCCAGATCACAGAGGCATACTCAAGTGAAGGAATACATATCGCGGGGTACACTTTCTCAAAGGCCGTATAGGAGAACTGAATTCTCGAGAGATTCTGCAAACACAGCCGAGAGAACGAAGGCCTCGCGTGTCTGTACGTTTAGTGTGAGCAGAAAAAATGCTATCGAAAAGAACACCAAGATCACTGAACTCGTAAACCTTACGTAACGACACGGTATTTACAAAGTAAAGAAATGACACGATGGATGTTTTGCGAGATTACTCGTGAACTTGGTCTGAGTTATGCAGGGAAACGTTATTGTAGTCGCGCCATTCATAGAGAGCACAAATGTGATAGTATAGAAAGCGAGAGTCGGTTAACAGAATGAATTTCCTTAAATATCTTTATCCCATCGGCATACTAGAGAAAAGAAGAATAACGAATTGGAAAAGGAACGTCGTTAGCTTAGCCTCGCCGCGGTGGTCTGGTGGCTAAGGTACTGGGCGGCTGACCCGCAGGTCGCGGGATTGAATCCCGGCTGCGGCAGCTGCATTTTCGATGGAGGCGGAAATGCTGTAGGCCCGTGTGCTCGGATCTGGGCGCACGTTCAAGAACACCAGGTGGTCCGGGTTGAAATTTCCGGAGCCTTCCACTGCGGCGTCTCTCATAATCATATGGTGGTTTAGGGACGTTGAACCCCACAAAATCAATCAATCAATCAATTGTTAGCGTAAAGTAATAAGAGTGGGCCTAATACCGACCCTTGAGGGACCCCACTAGTAACCTTGTACAAAGAAGACGTTTGACCACATACGTCACAATAACGTGACCTATTATTTTTTATTTATATTTATTTATATTAGGCAGATAGCTCTGCAAGAGATTCACTAGAGACGAGTCAACATCAAAGTTTGCAAGTTTGACCAAACGCAGTTAAGTGGCTGACTACGTCAAACGCCTTGCTCAGGTCACAGTAGACCACGTCAACCATGTCCTCTCTGAGAAATAGGTGGGGCGATTTGCGTCATGTAGCTAGCAAGATTTGTGGTATAGTTTAGCAGCCAGGGAGAAACCCTTGTTGATTAGGGATCAATGAATTTTTCACGCTAATATACAATATGCTGTGAAGAGCCAGCTCAAAGATTTTCGATGTGGCACACTGTATATAGAGAAATCGGGTCATAGTTAGAAACATCAGTTTTGCTGCCCGGCTTAAATACTGAAAAAAACTCGTGCAGTTTTTCGCATGCTGGGAAATGTGGAAGCATTCAGACAGTTATTGAATATTGCAGTCAGCACTGGGGTAAATATACTGCCTTTAGTATGGCGGAAGGGGTGCCATCTGGGCCACATAAAGGAGGGTTTTAAATGCCTAATGCTTGAGCAGATGAGCTTTTCATTCAGTGACAGATCACTAGATGTGCTGATTGCCTTGTTCTGTTGTCTTCTCGGAGCCCTAGAATCTTACACCTTATAAACGGATGAAAAATGAGTGGCGAAACAGTCAGCAACGCCATTCACTTCGACACCGTCAGAGTCCAGTAGCCTGAAGGACTCCTCACTTTTGCTTGACCATTTTCGTGCATACTTACAAAACTCAGCTGGCCTGTCAGAAATACTTGTTTCTAATGCAATTTGTGAACTGTGGTCCCGTTTATACAGGCGTTTAGAGAGAGTACGTGAAAAACTAAACTCTTCCTTCCACTTGATGGAGAACTGGCTCACAAGAAGGCGAAATGCCTTCTTGTGTGCGTGATCTTTATGCTTCGGTGAAAATAATAATAATAATAATAATAATAATAATAATAATAATAATAATAATAATAATAATAATAATAATAATAATTAACTCTCGATATCGGGAAGGGGAGAGGGGTGGTCGAAGTTTCATCGCAGCTACCCCCCTCCCACTCGGTCTGGTTCGAAGGAAAAATTGCAAAAAGAAAATGAAGCGATGATGAGCTTCCATAATGACCTGTCTTTGGTATCTGGCATTCCTGAAGTAAAAATGGGAAGTAAAAAATTTTTGGAAATCAGGTGCCTTATAGGCCGCCAGCCTTGGAAACAGCCTTCTTATGGAGGGGGGGGAGGCTAGTCACAAAAGTAGGGGGGGGGGCGCAAAGTCTGCCCCATACATTGACATAATACGAGGGGTGGGAGGTCTCCCCTATATAGTCACGGGGAACTCTGCGCACGTCTACTATGCGTTCTATAGCGTTTACTTCTATCTATATTTACCAAATTTAGGCGATGTAATCGAAGGATTGGATCGCTTTTTTCGGTGGCCTGCGTTTATCACGTGACCGGTTGCCTTATTGGAACGTTAAAATTCGCGCCAAAGAAAAATAAAAGCTGTATTTCAGTGGTCGAGCCATTCATCCTGACCATCCAGTACTTCAGACACTTGGTCGAGGTGGTCAACCCGATGGAGTGAATTTATTTTTCTATCCTGCGCGAAATTTATATGAAAGGGGTAGGCCTAAGAGCGCACGACGAAGGAAGGGAAAAATTAAAAGAGGACGAACAATTAACGTGACACATGGAGCGTTGTTCATAATGTCAAACCATCTCAGTTTTCTAAAGTGATGGTATTTGGCCTTATATGCCGCTCAGTAGGCAGCTTCAGTACCCCACCCCCGCCCCCCTTTTTTTCTTGAATTTTTGTTTTTGCCATGACAGTGCCAAATGTCCATTTGCCTGCCAGCCTTGAGATCAGGGAGGTGTTCCTCCCACCCGAAAAAAAAAATCGCCCCTGGAATAGGGCACCGCAAAGCCTTGCATTATATATATTTTTGTCACTACTGCAGTGCAACAATAAAGTTCTCCATACCATACCATACTACTGCAGTGTATGCGTCATATAAATCCTCTAGAGTACTAGCTCGTTAAGTGACAAAAATGCGTAGTAGGGTTCATTACGCAAGTACGTTATTTCAGTCAATAGGGAGCTTTAGAATAGCGCACCGCGAGCCCTTGCGGTGCGGTCGCTGCAACTGCGCATGCGTCGTAACACGAGTCGCTGTTCGCGGCCCGCGAGACCCGCAGAGTGCTGTGTGTATCTTCCGTGCATTTGGGTTTGCGGTCGGGTCGAAAGTTCCTAGACTTTTCCCTAGGGAGAGCAAACGCTATTCCAAATCTCGTATGGCGCCCGCTATGCCCGCAGCGCCTGCAAACGTTATTCTAAAGCTCCCTATTATAACGTGAGGATAATGCGTATCAGGCGTGCGCGCTACGCAAAGCATTGCGTACCCTATTGTTCAGATGGGAGGAGACGTGGTGCCCGGATCCTTTTGTCCCAGAGTCCCACTTAACTCGTTAACCCATAGTCATCCATACGTCTGTCCCGGCACGACCTTCCCAGGGTTGTGAGAGGGGGAAGATTGCTAGCGTTCCACAAATGGGTTTCATACACCGAGCGCGTACGTACGACGCATGCGCAGAGGCGACGAATGCTGAGGGAAAGCTTGTGTGCCGTATGTATTCTAAAGCGGTGTAGTGAACTTTGCGTTGTTTGCGTGCTCCGATGTTTGAAGCGACCGTAACTAAATCCTTGCGTACAGTTGCGCAGCCGGCGCACACTACTTTGATGACTCAATCGGCTGTCACCAGACCGCTGCGCGGTGGCCACGTGGGCGCTCGCTTTCAAGTCTCACGGTATCCACGCACCGAGGCACGTGGTAATGTTGTGCACAGAAGGGCTCGCCACTCGTGACGTAAGAATTCCGACCCCGCGTAGCTTATTTATCAGTTGGGCGTCCTGCCGGCGACCTTACCCTCCGGCGGCGCCCGATGGGCACGCTCGCCGGTGATAACGCGAGAGTGGCTGGCCGCTGCCGCGTTTGGGCATTTGTGTCCCGCGCGAGCGTGCAGTACAGTGAAGAATAAAATAAAGCTAGCTAAACTTGCACCGATCCGCATGGGATTTTTAACAGTGAAACTGGACAATTCGGAAGGCTAGTCAGGTTGCTTCTAGGTTGCTTAAGGGCTTTAGCTGGGAGATTCCGGGTTCTAGGTTGCTTTCACAGTGATTGGTCAGCACAGGGAGGTTCAACTTGAACCACAGACACTCACAGACACAGCACGTTGTCGTTGGCCTTGCGTTGCTCCGGCGGTCTTCTTGCGGCCGCCGTCACCTTTCCCGTTCTCGAGCATTCTTTCGTTGTACGTACTCGGGATCTTCGGTTTCCCGCCGTTGCTTCTCAGCCACTTGTTGGGATAACTGTTGCATCTTTCCTTCTCGGCGGAAGTACAGCCCAACGCAGGGTAGCAAACCGAGCGTGTGTCTGATCAACCTCCCTGGCTTTCCTTGCATATTTATTTCTCTCTCTGTGGAACTTACCCATTTACAATGCTTGTTGTTTTCTGCTGTTTTCTGTGATTGACCCAGTAGGAATGATTTGCAAACAGCGTTGCTGTTGAAAAGAAAAAAAAAAAGGGGGGGGGGGGGGGGGCAGCTATGCACTAGAGCAAGCAACTGAGCTGGTGGCATTGATATCTTGCTTTTCCTCCTCCTCACACTTACCTTTTCCACATCTCGCTATATTATAGAAGACTGTGCTGTGTATTATGCATTATCCTCTCACATCTGCCTTTCCCTCCTCATCATCGCTTCCCTTTCCCACCCCTCACTCTATGCTACGTGGCACAAAAAAAACAAAAAAAAACACGACAGTTGGCCCTGAAATTTACTCTCAATATGCATCGCATAGTTTTCTTTTTCTTTGTTAAAAATTGGCCTTGAGAAATATTCTTCATGCAAAAAACAGATTTTTCTGTGTAACACCCAACCTGCATTGTGAAATGCATTTGAAGATTTCAATAAATAAAAAACTAGGGTGGCTCATATGAACAGATTGCAACAGCTTGATTCTGTTGAGCTTCTCTCCCAAATGGAACAAACACAATTAATATTGGTATTAAGTAATTCTGGGGTTTTGTGTGCCAAAACTACAATACGATCATAGGACCCACTGTAGTGGAGGGCTTCTGGAATATTTACCATCTGGCTGTGCTTGTGTTTATGGACATCATACGACACACACATCTGACAATACATGAGCCGCCTAGCACTTCGCCTCCATCAAAATTAATTTAGATAATTTGAGCAGTTTCTAGCATGACCAATTCTGAAATTCAAATGTGTCTAAGAAAGAAAATAAAATTGGTAAAGCTTGCATTGTGCCGTGCAATTCTTGAAACAGGGAAACTGGATAATTTTCTGGAAATTAACCTGGTCGCTTCTGGGTTCTTTCTAGGTTGCTTCTATGTCATTGCTAGGTTTTTCTTTTTTTCAGCTTGATTCTAAGTGCATATAGGTTCAAGTTCGACCGCGAACAGTCGGGCATTTCGCAGGCACATTGTCATCGGCGTAGGCCTTCCGTCACCTCGAGGCCTTTTCGCAGCCACCATTGGCTTTCCTGTTCCCTAGGCCCATATCCACAAACCAATCTTGGCCTTGCCTCATGTTTTCCTCAAGTACCTGTGCTCTCTCTCTATGTACATTACAAGGGCACAGAAATGGTAACGAGGTAAAGATAACAACAATATTAGTTCCTGTATTCTGGCCCACCTTGTTCATCAAGCGCAATGAAGGCTTGAAAACGACAAGGAAAACTCGGGGTAAGGTTGAGGTTGGTTTGTTAATACGGCCCCAGTATTCTCTCGTGTGTGCTCGGGGTCCCCGGCTCCGCCGTTGTTGTTTCCCAGCCATTTGATGGGTTAGCCGTCGGCCTTTTTCATGTTAGTTGACCAGTGCTGAATACCGGGATTTAACCTATTTCTGTGGCACTTACCCGTTTATGATGACAGTTTTCTGGTAGGCTGCCACACAGTGGCACATGCCAGCTGACTTTTTTTATGCAACTGACTCGCAAAAAACTATTTGCTAAACAACCTTGCTGTTAAATGAAAAAGAGAAAAGTTAGAGCTGTGGGCATCGTGCCAGACAGTCCTCTTTAAGCAAGAGAAACAACTTATCACATTGTCTGGTCTAGTCTTTCCCTGCGAGGTTATTTTGGAATTCCCGGAGGATAACGCAACATTCCTTCTGCCGCCCATTGTGTTCGTCTCAAGAGCTACGCCGTGCTGTCCTGCACCTCTCAATCTTGGAAGTTTTATCGCGGGCTAGCTCCAGGAGTTGACAATGGGCGCAGATGGGCACAACTGGCGTGAACTCAATTTGCTGCTTCTGCGAGCGGCTGTTGAGTGGGTGCTGCTCTTGCAGCCTCTTTGGCCAAGGTTCTGTGGTGCTGTGCACTTTTGCGACGTTGGATTCCCTACGTGGCATGGGCGTGTCAACCTGTCTGTCAACGCTATCAATTATACTACAGCTTTAATTGTGCATTACCATCTCTGTTAGTAACTGATTCGATCTGAATTAACCAAATGCCAAATTATCAAAGTATCAAAAAGGTAATAAATAAATGTACTATACACCAATTCACTTTCATTTTGTTGTGGAATATGTGGAATTGCATAAGAGCAGTGTGAAAGCAAAAATTGTCATTTGCAACTTCTATCGTAATGTGAATGCTGCTCAACAACCTCGTCTCTAAATTCTAAACATGCTCTGAACCCGTGTCTTATTACGTACTAACAACACGATTGTGGGTGCCGGCTGTTACATCGTGCTCAATAACTATCGCATTCTAAATCGAGGCATCACTGTTAATTCTATCTTCTTTCTCCTCTGCGGCGGCCACCTATAGTGTGGGCCATCGCATGGTGCTGTCGCCGTTAGAGACGCCTTATATAACAGTGGCCTTGCTTCTCTGAAAAGGACATTTGCGGCTTACCGCAAGACATCGTTTTTGTTTCTTTATATCACATATTTGTGGTTCTTCGCGTTTGGCGTGCTCCAAGGATCACCCAAATTAACAGAGTTGTTTAACAATACTTGCGTTTCACGTGTTGCACGAAATAGTAAAGGAGTTGAAATCAAAATTACTTCCACTGCTTCATTGCTTGACCTATTCCATCTTTGGTTTCCCTTTTTTTTTGGGGGGGTGGGCAGAAAAATGAAGCTCCACAAAAAGAAAGCCCTTCCACCCCTGGAGGTGCCACTGCCCGGCGTGTCCATCATCAAACCCTTGACGGGGGTGGATCCAAACCTCTTCAGCAACCTCGAGTCATTCTTCACTATGAATTATCCACAGGTGAGCTTGATGCTTTGTGTTTAAAACTTGCCACATAACCGGCCTGCCGCTGAGGCATGCATCCACGTTGCTTGCAGAACCCAACAGCTTGTCGCGAATCACGATGGGCTCTTGACAGATTTGCCAATTTTTGCATAAGTAAACTTGAGATGGTAGATTGTGATATATATAGTGTAATGAAAAATACAAGATTACGCTGTAGCAGCCAAGAAAGCAAGCCACAGTGTTAATGGTATTCATGTGACCCGAACTAGCATTTGCCTGAATTTCGGCACCTGGATATCACTCATTGTTGCTTTACGCTTATGCATGAATAAATCTTGTGACAATATAAATTTCATAAGACCTGATTGGTGTTGCATTGGTGCAGCAGCGTCACTGTGCCTTTATGGCTGTTTGTCTTCGCCGACTGCCATGCTTACCGTCTGTCCGACATTCGGGGCAGACCAATGTGGAAGGCGTGATATGTTCGGCAATGATTGGAAGCACGGACACATGGTCTTGGACTGTGTGCAAACAGCGGGCAAAGATAGCGAGATAGCACGAAGAGGGGTTGGGAAGAGCGGGTAGCGTTGTCAGCGTTGCCGGACGAGATAGTCGCGGCCTGCTGCCATTGGCATCTTCTTTGTGTGTCCTTTGGCCTGACTTCTTCTGTGTTGGTTTCGTTTCTGTGAGTAGTCGAGCACTCGGCCCATTGTCGAGGAGCCCTGCGCCGAGAGAGCATTTGGCCGATTTTCTGGGCCAGCCTGCTCGTGCTGGTTTGACCAGTTTTTGGTCTTCGTTAGTCGGCACAAGGATGAATTCTTCGTTTAACCCCAAAGCATGTTTCAGCTGGCATCGCTGCATAAATATAAAAAGTGAAAAATGAACAATTCTTTGCTTGGTCACGTACATAGAAACCTCTCCACCCATGTGGGCACCTCGCGCCTGCCTCCTCCACTCCTGTGTGTGTTCTCCATATTATGTTTACATGAATGCAGTTTTCACTCCAGAAGTGCACATGGTTTGCAGTTTGCTTCAAATTTTAGGATGCAAGCTTCTATTGTGCCAGAAACTCTTGGGAAAGTCTAGCACGTGTCACATGCCAGTTTATCACAATCTTGCCTCGTAAAATATAGTGCTTTAAAAAACGCCGTGCTAGACTACATTTTCTTTAGGTTCAATCCATATTTTTCTTCAGATTAATGCCTACAAAGTAGTTATGGTCTGATTATGATATTATCAAATTAAAAAAAAGCAAAACATTCATTGTACATTGCATGAAGGAACAATGTGCTGCAATGTGTTGCGCTAAAAGAGGCAAATATTATATTTGAAAACACAGTAGAGGATTGTAAGCGTTTTTTGAGTGGCGGTTCCTACTCAACTGTTGCCGCGGAGGCTCGATAACAAGCGTTATCTTTAAGAGAAATAAATGCCTTCTGTGCAAGCTACATTAGCTTGTGCTTAGCATAACAATAAAGAAGGCAGGGTTGAGCGTTTGCTGCAGAAATATTGTATTTTGTGGTAGTGGTCAATACACTTAAGCCTTTTGACATGCTGTGTGCTTAATTGAGTACATTGGTTGTATTTGTGATTTGTATCAACTGGGGCCTAAGAAAAAGCAAGATAGATTGAGTGTTGGATGAAATGAACCTTTTGCTTAATGAATTGATCTTCATTCAACTTCATTTAGCAGAGTACCATTGTATATGATCAGGTTAATAAATGCACTGCGCTGTTAGACGAGCCATTTGGTATGCCACTTCTTGAGACTGACATCAAAGGTATAAGCTTTCTTTGCTCACTGTGGACAAAACGAATTTTTAACATATTTCTAGCCTGAGATTTCATTCCATTTATGCAAAAACAGAGTGTGAATGGCTTCAGAAGTAGGCTTGTGCAAATAGGGAATTTTAGGTTCAAAGTGAATAGTGATATTGCTTTAATAATTTTGAATCGAATTTGCATAGTGTATGCATCACATATTATGAAGAAAGAGGGGCAAATTTGTCGTGACTTAACTAACCTGCACAATATCTTTGGAAAACTCATAAAAGGCCTTTCTTTTTTGCATCAAAGGAAGTGGAAACAACTTTCAATAGCAGCAGGATTTGACTTTCAGTAGAATGCAAGTGATAGCCTGTATAATATATTGCGGTTCAAGATATGGTATACTTAGAGCATATAAGTTGGTTTAACAAGCTTTTGATAAAAATGAATTGATGTGGTAGTAATATCTTCATATAACCTTGAAGGGGGTCTTAGCAGCAGTGTGGATTTCTCTTGATTGTATGTTTTCATGGCTTAGCACTGCTTCACAACAGTGACGCCACTTATACTAAAAGTTTCATGTCAACTAATGTATGCTTAGATAGGTGTTCTCACGGTTTAGCACCCTTTTACTACAGTGAAACCATTCGTTCATGTCTCGAATAATGAGCATTCTTAAATAATTTAAATTAGATTCCAAGTGAATTAGAATACTGCAGTATTCATTCGAATATTTGAAGGATTCAAATATTCCCCCAAACCTATTCAAAAGAAACAATATTTAATTACATAATAATAAGGAATAAATACTACATAACACATAAATTAACATATTGTGACATTATTTCTGTTGCAATACAATATTGAGTGTCTTGAAATAACATTGTATCAATTTGACACGTTGCGGACACTTTTTCACAGGTGGTGTCTAAGGCGTTTATATTTGAGGCTGTTTACAGAGATGCGTTTCGGGCCAGACGATTCTGTTTCAGCAATAGATGATTCTGTTTCAGCAATGTCCACATAACCAGCGTGGCGGCCCAGATAAGTGGTGCAACTTGTTCAGCAGCAATGAGCCTCATAAAGTAGCAGGACACTTCATTTGGATTGTTTAAAATGATATGGCTTGTTTGTATCGAGGCACGCTTCTCACAGCGCAGCATTCTGCCAAAGGAAATAGGTTAGTCTGTAGTTATCGCTGTGCTATTGCACACTGGGTGCAATTCGTGACCGAAGCTACGCTGCAGAGGTGGTCAGAAATTTGGGGGTGAAGCGTTCGGTCACCTCCTATGTATGTTTGTGTGTGTTATGTGTACGTGCAGAATTTGCTTGTTCTTTTTAAAAAGGTAAAATCAGAACCACCCACCCACCCACCCTCCTTTCCTCCAGGCTCTGACAATGCTATGTTGATTTCACTGCTCAAATGTGTAGGAATGTGCTAGTGCACCAGTTGCAAGTAATCATTTGCAAAGCGATGGGATGATACAGTTTATAGCGGAAATTATCATTGAATGACTGCTCTCGTCTGTGCTATTCAGCATTGGGCTGCACTGTATTGGCATCGTTACATTTAGTTTTGTAATAGACCACCAAGCGATATGCGAAAGTAGCTTGTGTTATGTGATGGCCATGGCTGCTGCATATGCCGAAATTTGAAGCCCGCATAGAACGTTGGTTTCAATGCTGGCAGGGTGCAACAACTTCCATGGCAACGTAACTTTGAGTGGCTTGTCTTTTTGTTGTTAAAAATTGAGCCCGCGAATAGAAATAAAACCAGAACTGTAGAGGATGTAAACTCTGCATATTAATTTGCTTTATTTCAATAACTCACGGGAACATACCACAGAAACTAAATACATGAATCGACTTGCCGTCAAAATGAGATTGTTCACAAAAAAAAAAAAAAAAAAGAATGCCCCTTTACTGTAGAGATAGCATGCTGTGACACCTCATGCAAGGCACATGACATATGAGTGGATGTTTACATGAAATGCATGTGTCTGTATGCATGTGTATGTTAATGTGTGCCCTCCAAAGAAAAAGTCAATTCATGTGAAATGCATATGTGTTATGCTCACTGTGATCCCAACTTTTAAACGTGAATTGATGCCTGTTTATTCCATTCACTCTGATCGGCTGGCTAATTTCTAAGTAGGATTTGTGTCATTTTAAACACCGAATGTTAGCGCTGTGCAATTAGGCAAGCGCAAGCCGTTCTGCGCCATTAAAGGATGAATTGAAAAAACAAAAAAACAAAAAAAAACCAAAAGCAGTTCAGTCAAGCTATACTCATAGGAAACTTCCCTTCATTAGCAAACTCAAGATGGAAGGATTAGAGCAACGCAACCTTGAAATTCTGACTTCAGGTTGTCAGGATGGGAATTATTAAATTGTCAGCCTGTGCCCATTTGATATTACGCTGACACAAAAAAAAAAAAAAAACATCCACTGAACTTTAAATGATCCAGACATGAAAATCTGTAAACGTGAGCAATGCTGTAATGACCCAAACATCTGATTACACCAAAATCTGCTGCGGCACACTGGCATTTTTTTGCTGTCTGGGTATTGGTGCAGAATTGCTGCTCGGCTTCTTTTTCTGCCAACATTTAACCCATTATCATGAAGTGAACATGAAAGTTCGAAAGACTGCTGTTTCAGTTGAACATTCTGTACATTTTCCTTTGAGAGACCATTTAATGGCTTCAGAAGATTCCACAATGATAGAGGCCCGATGATGTGAAAAGTTGTGTAATGAAGATTATCTCTGAAGCCAATATTTCAACAAGGGGACTTGTCTAGCAGCTTCTGCCCCATTGAGGATGAGCTTCTTGTTAAAATGTCGACTCCTGTGACATTCCCTGTTTATCAACTCGTCATTCCTTTGATGGCTCAAGCCGCCATAGTGATAAGAGCTGTGCTGTTGCTCTGGTATATCTAAAGGCATTTTTTCATTTCCGACCCTTGGTGACTGTATATCAACGCAGAAGCATCCATGTACTTTGATTTAGGTGCCTGTTTAACAAACCCAGGCATTCAAAACTGAGTAAACGACATTGAGCTGATTGGTTACACATGGTCATATCATGCAATTGATGAGGTTTGATGTCCCAAAGCCATAATATCACTATTAACGATGCCGCACTGAAGGGCTCTGGAAATTTCAACTACCTGGGGTTTTGCACTGCCCATCTAAACCTAAGCACACAGGCCTCTAGCATTTCACTTGCATCCAAATGCGGCAGCCACAGCTTGGGTTCGATCCTGCAACCTTTGAGTCAGCAGCCGAGCGCCATAACAATTAGTCTGCTGTGGTGGGCGCACATTTTCACGAAACAGATATCATAAGCATATCAGTTTTTAATTTCGTAGTCCTGTCATCGTTGAAAGGGCCCTGCGTAAATCCATGTCATGGATTCACTGAAGGAGCTTATTGCCTCACAAATTCACTGCCGGAAAATTTTTCGAATCCGTCAAGCACGAATGGAGTTGCATAGATTTGTATCATGCTGCAAGCCAAGCGGGGAGGGATGGTATGACAAAGGAAGAATGGCACGTGTACCATGTGACCTTGAACACTTTTTCTCTCTCTTTTTTTTTTTCTTTGAATATGCGGCTCTTCAGTGCGATCGCATGTGCACGCGTGGACAAGTCGCGACCTCCCGCTGCGATCCCTGTAACGAACAAGCACACCATGCTCAAATCGGCCAATGGCTGATACAATGGCTCTTATGTAATGATTTGGATATCCTACGCCATTTCACAAGAGAAGAGAAAGTGATTTTTGGCCAAGCTTGAGAATTTATCGCAAATTGCAGGCCAGGAGCACGCTATAATATTTGGCTCTTGTGTTCTTCGGAGCCTCAACTACCGATTGACAGCGTTTTCTGAACATGCTCTAAATATGTTGAAGGGCCTGTTTAGGGTTTTAGCACACAACTAATGCTTTACTAGCCACGTACGTGGTGGATGTTTTCTTGCTCTCCATTTTTTATCATATTTTGATATTAGTTTTGCAACAGTGGACCTTCTGTTGCCAGTGCATGCTTATCACGCTTCCTCCCACTCTGTGCAATCTGTTTCTTTAGCACTCCTTTTACTATTGCGACTCGCAATGTCCCATTATGGCATGCCTCACATTCATACTGATATGTGTATTTGTTTTCTTTTCTTTTATGGCAGCCGTCGTTTTTACTTTCTCGTGATGCGCTTTGTTGCCCGGTGCAGACCGGGCTTCAACTTGCATGCTGCTTTGCAAATGGCTATAATTGTTCTACAAATATTGCATGCCTGACGCATTTGTTTTGAGCACCTTCTAGATAGCGCGCATGCATCAGTGATAGCACTGGGACATACTGTGATGCATTCATGAAAGGTGACTCATTCCTCGGCCAATCAGATCTTTTTCCGACTACCGATAACTATGCTCACCGCTATCATTTTGAAGTGCGAGTCGCTTGCTTTGCGGGGCACAGCCTTAAAGTCGAAGGCATTGAAAGCCAAGGTAAGTCGTTCGACTCTCAATGCCTTCGATACTGTGTCCCACAGTGTCGCGAGCGAGTGACGATATCGCTGTTTTGGCACGTAAGGCGGTTAACGTATCAATGACTTGACCGCTGCAAGTGCAATACTGTTGGTAGCCGCTTGTTGCCTCGAACGGGTTGGCCAAGCTTTCGACACTTGTCACACTCCCACGCTGAAGCCTCCTTCGAGAGCACTGAGCAACGTCACAGGCTGCATTGTTTTGCATCGAGGAGACGACGAAGAGAGTGGATCAAACGATCCACGACAACCTGTCAAGCGTGAAGTGTGCCCGGACAACAGACAAAGGAGTGCGAGATAAAAAAAATACCCTTAGCAGGAGGGCAGATGCTAGCAACTGCCTTGTGCACTGTTGATGTGCCACCTGCTGGGCTTTAATAATAAAGTTTACAAAAATAAAATGGCACAAAATTTGCCCACAGAGAATTTTGAATGCCGCATATAGATGGCACTTACCATTGGGCTTTTATTGGCATTATCAAGGCAAAGCAGAGTCTATTATCTACATACTTAGCTGAGTAGTTAGTAGTTTAGGTAGGTAGTATAATTTAGTTAGTTCATTATTAGTCTATACTTGTGAAACAGACGTGAAGAACAGCCATGTGATAAGATTTCAATAATTAGTTATATGTAAGAATGCTTGTAGCTTTGCGAAATTTTCAGCTCGTGCAGTCCAAAGTTCATACCTTTCATTGATGATTTGAGTGCTGAAAGCTCATTTGAGAACCCACAGTAGCGTTTTTTTACATGCTGGAGCAAATTCTTTGTTGGGAAAACATCAGCCCAATTTGATAATTACTGTGCTTGAATATTTCATTCAAATAATGTGTAGAGTCTCATGGAATATGATTATGTATATTATTATGAATGTAACTATTTCGGGCTCCTTGTTCTAAATCAGTTACACTAATTACTTATATGACAGGATAAACTCACCACCTAGATCTCCATTTTCTTTTTTTTTTTCCTGCTTCCTTTTTTTGGGTGTGTACGCTTTAGTTGTCTTCTTTATAGCATTTTGTGTTTGCAATTTCAGGTATTCTGTATTCTTTAGCTACTCTTCACAAAGGCTTCACTGATGGCACTATTATACAGGCCTTCATTATTTATTTATTTTGACTTAATTCTTCTAGGGTACATCCTTATAATGTTGACTAAGAGGGCATGTACAATTATTATTAACACTACACTTATACTTCTATATAATGAACCTGGATATAACAAAGTATTGGTTATAACGAAGTGAATTGAAAGTAACATTGCAATAAATATAGTGTTAGGAACATATCGTTATAACAAATTTTTAGATATAATGTATTATTTTACTGTAAAATGCAACTTTGTTATAATGAGGTTAGAGTGTATGCTATCTTGGAGGATAACAAGAAAATTCATAGCTGGAATAATTGTACCAACATAACTTATCGGTATCGTCTTTCGTCGGGATTGATACTCACACACCTTCGACACCGAGCATTTTAAAGTAATTCGCTATTGGAATCTAGCAGTACCCTTTTAATCCTTCGACCGACAGCCATTAGAAATTCCGCTAGCACACAATCTATTCTCATCTGTGACCTCGCTTTGAGACACGCGAGATAAATTTGCGACGACACACCCACGTAATTTTGTTATAAACGTGTGTGGCCAGGAAGTCGTCCCACCGGTGACACTGACCCGACCCGATAAGGGCTTGCGAAACCCCGCTGGGTTCACGAGCTTATCAGGTGCGACAGCGGAGGTGGTCGTTTCCGAAGACTTTGGAAGCTGACGCAACGACGTGGCGTCAGCAGTGCTGCGTTGTGCGGCCACAGTTTTGCGTTGTTCGGACCTTTGTGCATCGTAAACATCTTGCGCCTTTGTCGGTGTGGTAGGTGGTCTGTTTGCATGGTATACTTACGAGGGGCGGCTTTTGTGGCGAGATGGAATCGGCTTTCACGGGTGTTGTTTTTGTTGTTTATGCACCTGAAGTCTAGATTCTGACGGAAGCCTCTCTGTTTTGAGACATTTGGATGAAAAATAGAAAAAAGGACATTGACTATGATATTTAGCAAGGAACCCAACCGGGAAGCCGAAACATATTTTTATTAAAAATGCTGGGCATTCAAACACTAATGTCAGAGGGAAGCCAGGAGACCAAAACGGCCATTTCCTTGTCTTGGCTACTTTCTTGTCTGGTCTTTTTGTTTTCATTTTAGGCTATATTTAATGTGTTTGTGTCAATGTTTTTAAGCTGTACTTAATGTGTTTGTCGTGATCACTATATGACCTTTTAGCACTTTTTATGCATTTGCTCAATACACCCAAGTCTTTTCATTTTACTTTAACTGTTTGTTGGTTGTTAAAAGCTCTGTTCGAATCTCGTGTTTTAGAAATTATGTATCAGCTCCAGGAAAATTTGGGAAAACTGATGTACTACAGAATATTACCTGTGTTTTCTTTCCTCGAAAGAGAGCACTGTGCATATCCCACTAATGTGCAGAATGGTTTCACTAACTTTTAGGTTTGAAATACTTCCAATTACTGTGTAGGTAGTTTATTAAAAGTTTCAGAACTGGAGAAGAACAGGCAGTCATACTCGTTAGTTTCTGCATGCATGCGCAAATCAACCTGTCCATATTATATCAAAACAGCACTGGTATTACGGATGTCCAAGAGTTCATCAGCGTTTTGCTCACAGTATTAGTTACGTTCTTCCAATATGCAGGCATCTGGAAACGACTTATCACTTTTACCATCACATATGTTACACTTGTAATAATAATAATAATAATAATAATAATAATAATAATAATAATAATAATAATAATAATAATAATAATAATAAGAAGAAGAAGAAGAAGAAGAAGAAGAAATGATGATTTTATTTATACGTGGCAAAGTCCTAAAACCACAACATGATTATGAGACGCCGTAGTGGAGGGCTCCGGAAATTTCGACCACCTGGGGTTCCTTAGCGCGCACAAATCTGCGAACACGGACCTACAGCACTTTTGCCTCCATCGAGAATGCAGCCGTCGCAGCCGGGATTTGATCCCGCGACGTGCGGGTCAGCAGCTGAGTACCTTAGCCACTAGACCACCGCGGCAGGTTAATAATAATTGTTGTTTTTAAGAGTACTGTGGAGACGTGGACAGCCGGCAATTTGCGCATTAAAAAATTAGTGCATGCTCTACCTGTACAGTACAAAATAACTCGCCCGCTAGCCAAAAATGTTTGCAAAGCACCGTTTTTCAAGCGTGTTGTCTGGCTGTACTGAGCGAATTGGGTCCCGATTCTCATTTTTGCTTTTTGCGCTGCTGTGGACTCTATCACCACAACGACAGACAAAAACAAGCGCACTCTTTTTTTTCTCATTTCCATATTTCACTCAAATGTAGAAGGATGCTATAGAGGCACAACTCGTAAATCCTGCGTCAGTGAATAGGACAGACACAATAAAACATCAGTAAAAGGTTATTTTTGGACTAGAAGGAAGAAAATAAACAGCACTGTTTTTCATGATCAGTGAGTAAAGCTGCAAGCTGCATGCATAAGCTCAGCAATAATGTATCTTTGAAATTATGAAAAAATGCATGTACTCTGCAAAACCCTATAAAAATGAAAATAAAACTTGTGCATGTACCTTACCTGCCAAGAATGAGTAAACCTGACAACTATAAACGTTCCTGAACGATAGTGAAAATGTGGCGAATGGCTGCTGTCGGTGCATACCTTAGATTTTTTTTTTTTTCGCTGAGTCGTGCATAAATATTTGATAGAGTTGGTTTTCAAAATAAGCGTCACCTGAAGTATTCAGCTCTCGTGGCCTTGCAATGTTTATGCAGCCATGCATGCGGGCAAGCAAAAAAACACGTTCTTTCCCGGCCTGCCACGAAAACCAACGTAGTTCCAAGTCTGAGGTCGTGAGGCTCGCAAACACCCGCTTCAGGGCGTTGCATCGTCAAGTGCGAGAAAAGTATTGTGAAACTCGAATGTCAAGTGTTTTTTCTGAATATACCATTCTATTGTGTCAGGGCTCCCATGTGCTCCAATGTTTTTGTTTGTTTGTTTCTCTCTCACAGTTCGAGCTTTTGTTCTGCATCCAAGATGAAGGGGATCCTTCCATAATGCTGGTGCGACGACTGATGGAGAAGCACCCATTGGTCGACGCCAGGGTCTTTGTAGGTCAGTGCCTCCCCCTCATCCTCTTCTACCTTCTCTGCTTTGAATACTAATGGCTCTTTTTTTTTGTTAGGCACAAGATTAGTTGGAACTAGCAGATATGAAAAGCAACGGAAGTATGGGGGATGTTGTTGTTTGTAGTCATGATGTAATTGTGAACTAAGTGGACGAAAAGACAACTTGCATCACGCAGGTATTGAAACTGTGACCTTCAAATAACGTGTCCAATGCTTTACCAACTGAGCTACAGTGGCAGCCGTCCCCCCCGTTTACTTTATAAACCTGGAAGTGTTACTCAGCGCCGCTTGTGGCCATGACTGCCAGTCTCTGGTAGAAGTAGTCATGACGACCGCTAGTTGCCGTGAGGGTCTCGTTTTGGCAGACTAGATGCCTCGGGTAGTGTGCGAGAGACTGTTAGTCAGCTGCCAGCTTGTAAAAAAAGACACGAAGAATCACGAAGCACGTGATTCCAGCAGGCGGAAAAAGTGCACCACACTCGCCGTCATGGCTACTGGCAGCGTTGAGTAACACTCCCTTGTTTAAGTGTACATCATCATCAGCCTGACTACGTCCTCTGCAGGACAAAGGCCTCTCCCATGTTCTGCCAGTTAACCCAATCCTGTGCTTGCTGCTGCCAATTTATACCCGCATACTTCTTCATCTCATCTGCCCACCTAACCTTCTGTCTCCCCCTAACCCGCTTACCTTCTCTGGTAATCCAGTTAGTTACTCTTAATGACCATAATGACCAGCGGTTATCCTGTCTACGCGCTACATGCCCGGCCCATGTCCATTTCCTCTTCTTGATTTCAGCTATGATATCTTTAACCCCCGTTTGTTCCCTAATCCACTCTGCTCTCTTCTTGTCTCTTAAGGTTACACCTACCATTTTTCTTTCCATTGCTCGCTGCGTCGTCCTCAATTTAAGCTAAACCCTCTTTGTAAGTCTCCAGGTTTCTGCTCCATAGCTAAGTACCGGCAAGATACAGCTGTTACATACCTTCCTCTTGAGGGATAGTGGCAATCTACCTGTCATAATTTGAGAGTGCTTGCCAAATGTGCTCCACCCCATTCTTATTCTTCTAGTTACTTCAATCTCGTGGTTTGGCTCCGCGGTTATTACCTGCCCTAAGTAGACATAGTCTTTTACAACTTCAAGTGCACTATTACCTATCTCGAAGCGCTGCTCCTTGCCGAGGTTGTTGTACATTACTTTCGTTTTCTGCAGATTAATTTTAAGACCCACCTTTCTGCTCTCCTTGTCTAACTCCGTAATCATGAGTTGCAATTCGTCCCCCGAGTTACTCAGCAATGCAATGTTGTCGGCGAAGCGCAGGTTACTAAGGTACTCTCCATTAACTCTGATCCCTAACTGCTCCCATTCTAGGCTTCTGAAAACCTCCTGTAAGCACGCGGTAAATAGCATTGGGGAGATTGTGTCCCCCTGCCTTACACTACACCCTTCTGGATTGGTATTCTGCTGCTTTCCCCCGCCGCGGTGGTCTAGTGGCTAAGGTACTCGGCTGCTGGCCCGCAGGTCGCGGGATCGAATCCCGGCTGCGGCGGCTGCATTTCCGATGGAGGCGGAAATGATGTAGGCCCGTGTGCTCAGATTTGGGTGCACGTTAAAGAACTCCAGGTGGTCGAAATTTCCGGAGCCCTCCACTACGGCGTCTCTCATAATCATATAGTGGTTTTGGGACGTTAAACCCCACAAATCATCAATTCTGCTGCTTTCTTTATGAAGCACTATGGTAGCAGTTGATCCTCTGTAGATTTCTTCCAGGATGCTTACATATACTTCATCGACGCCCTGATTCCGCAATGTCTGCATGACGGCTGCTATTGCTATTGAATCAAACGCCTTCTCGTAATCTACGAAGGCTATGTATAGTGGTTGGTTATATTCTGAGCATTTCTCTATTACCTGATTGATAGTATGAATGTGGTAGCAGAACGCAATAATTTACAAATTTTGAATACATTCTACCGAAAACAAAAAAACGGCAAGTGGACATGGAGGAGCCCTAATGGCGAAAATATGAACGAAATAGACTTTATAATGAGTGCACACCCAGGCATCGTAAAGGATGTGGAAGTGGCTGACAAGGTACGATGCAGTGACCACAGAATGGTACAGTCTTGAATTTGTGTAACTTGAAGAAGGAACGACAGAAACTGATATGCAAGAAGGAAAGTACAGGAATTCAGAGTATCGCTTCAGAACAGGTACTTGGCTCTTAGTGAGGAAACCAACCTTAGCGTAGATACAATGGATGATAATCTGACGAGTGTCATTACAGAGTGTGCAGTGGAAGTTGGAGGCAGAGTAGTTAGACAGGACACTGGCAAGCTTTCCCAGGAAACGAAGAATATCATTAAGAAGCGTCAAATCATGAAAGTATCAAGTACAACAGACAAAATAGAACTGCCAGAGCTTTCGAAGTTGATTAATAGGCATAAGGTATCCGACGTAAGAAGGTATAACATGGAGAGAATGGAACATGCTCTGAAAAACGGAGGAAGTGTCAAAGCAGTGAAGAGGAAACTTGGGATAGGCGAAAATCGGATGCACTAAGGGACAAAGAAGGCAAAATAACTACCAATATGGATAGGATAGTTAAAATAGCGGAGGAGTTTTACAGAGATCTGTACAGTAGCCGGGACAACCACGACCTTAATACTATAAGAACTAGCAGTTACCCAGATGACAGCCCACCAGTAATGATAGAAAAAGTTGGAAGAGCTTTGGAGAGCTTGCAAAGAGGCAAAGCTGCTGGTGAGGATCAGGTAACATCAGATCTGCTGAAAGATGGAGGACAGATTGTGTTAGAAAAACTAGCCACCCTGCTTACGAGGTGTCTCCTGACGGGAAGAGTGCCAGAGTTTTGGAAGAACGCGAACATCATCTTAATACATAAGAAAGGAGATGACAAGGACTTGAAGAATTACAGGCCGATCAGCTTGCTCTCTGTAGTATACAAGTTATTTACAAAGGTAATTGCTAACAGAGTAAAGAAAACATTAGAATTCAATCAACCAAAGGAACAAGCAGGATTTCGAACAGGCTACTCAACGATCGACCACATTCATACTATCAATGAGGTAATAGAGAAATTCTCAGAATATGAATGTACATATATAGCCAGTAAAGTTGAAGGGGGTATTACCGCCACGTTAGCTTAGTTGGAAAAGCGTCGCTCGCATTATTCGAAGGTTGCAGGTTCGGTCCCTGCCTGCGGCAAGTCAGCTTTCCATTCATTTTACTTTGCTCACATTTACATCATAACTAGAGTTAAACCTCTTTATGAAAGGCAGGCTCTGGGTAGCATTTTTTTTTCTTTCATATGAGATGTCTCTTATAAACAGAGTATGCATTTTGTCATTAACCAGTATTTTACTGTCGGCCCATAGGTGTCTCTGTAGGCCCGTCTGTCTCTTACATCAGTGTCTCTTTTAAAGAGGTTCGACTGTAGTAGAAACATCCCCTCTACTATCTGTTTGTTCAAATTAATCCTGCTTTGAATGCTGCAGTATTCGGCTTGAAGCAATTTTACTTATTCCTTTGAGATGCAACATCCTCTTGACACAACTTACTTTTGCCAATCATGTACACTGTTGGCAAGAAAGAGACTGTGCAAGCACGGAGCTTGTGGTAAATTAAACATGCTTGCTGCCAGCCGGTAACTCTCTCATGCACTTTGAGTGGTTCATCGAATTCAGTTCATGAAGAAATACAGCACGGCTGACTATACAATAATTTGATGATTATTTATGTGGTAATGACAATTTGTTGTTGTAATTTACAATGTGTTTAATTGCAACAAATGACGTAAATTTTCCACATTTATGGACAGTCGATAATTAGGTGATGCAAGGGCTTTTGCGTAAATTTTCTGTTGTCCTAAATTACATTGTGAATGCCAAAAATAATGCAGGGATAATGCAAGCAAACAGTGAGCTAAAATGTCCTACATTATCGCTAAGATTGTGCATGGTTAGTGGATGATGGAAAAAGTATATGTGTAGGAGCGAAAGTAATGTGTTACATGGCTCCAGCGCTGGGATTTCTTATCCTCTCAGTCACAATGTACAGCCATTGAAAAATGAAATGTGAACAAGAAATTACAAAGGAAAACAGCTCCTGCTCGGAATAATTTCAGAGCACACTCTTTCGTAAGGTCAGGAAAGATTGTCCGCAGCCCCTCACCAAGTGGGGGCAAGGTGAAGTATCACCGGCATTAAGCCTGCCAGTGTGGATTGGTTAGGCTTAGCCTGTTCCCTGTTTCAATGGGCGTTTTTTTTTGGTCCGAACAGCAACTCCAGTGGAGATGGCTCAAATCTAAACTAGTGGCCCCTGGCCTCTGAAATTGTCTGCCGCGCCTGCCAGCAGGCTGTCTTGAGAGACCTGCCAGTAGGCTGTCTCGAGAGGCCTGCATTCACACCTTTTTCAGGGGGGGGGGGGGGGCGGGGGACATGAAAATGTTCGTGACTTTAAATGTCACTTGGTTCGCGATTGTTATCGCGATTCGGCCACCTAAACTGACGGCGCGTGTCTCGCCGTCAGTTTAGGTGGCCGGAAGGTCGATGGATGCGAAGTGGTAGAGGCCCATGTACTGTACAATGTCTGTGCACGGTAAAAATGGTCAAAATTTTCGGAGCCCTCCACTGTGGTGTTCTTCATAATCGTAGTGGGGTTTGGGGACGTTAAACCTCAGATATAAAAGTAAAATAAATCAATAAATAAAAAAAAAACCTGGAAAAGGCCTGTTGTCCATGATTGTATGCTCCACTTTGAGACTGCATTTGATCTGTGCCTCAACTGGTTGTGCTTGTTGTGCATGGTGATTGTGGAAGCCATGGCCAAGCCGAGACCACAGGTCATTCTTTCTTTTTTGTCATACCTATGGAGTGACCGAACTCTCACATAAGCCACATTTTGTTTTTTTCACCCAGGGGGTTGCCCAGTCGGGGTAAATCCCAAGATCAACAATATGCAACCAGGCTACGAAGCTGCCAAGTACGAGCTCATCTTGATCTCCGACAGCGGAATTCGGAGTGAGTGCTTTTGCCTTGACTTTGGCATCTTCGTCATCATAATTGTATCTGTTATACCAAAATACAAACCATTTTGTGGCTTTTATATGCACTTCTGTCACTGTGCTCGAACCTCTATACAACAAACATGGATATAACAAATAATCAGTTATAACAAAGTAATTGAAGAGTAGCTCTCTCATAGATACATTGCTATACATATATGTTTATAACGAATTTTAGCACGTAACGAAGCATTTTCCTGCCAGGTGTGACTTTGTTATAATGAGGTCTGGGTGTATATCGGAGCATCACCTTTTGGCCAAAACTGACTTTTTATTTTACACCAGAGCTCTCAAACTCGTTCAGCTAGCTGGCCTCAATCACCAAATTTAATCCACCAAGGGCCGGAGGGGGGAGGTTACAGGGGAGGTTGAAGAAAATTTCTTTTGATGTTAGTGTTCGAGTAAAGGCATTTTGCAAATCTCATTTATGGCCCACTTCTTAACGAAGTTTTCACGTCGGGTTTCACGGAACGTACCGAATTTGGCCTTCACACGACTAAAATCTGGAAGCTGGTTTTCAAACGAGCAAACAGATTTTTTGTTACATGGTAATGTCTGAATACGTGGTAACTGCATGGTGTGCCTCGCATAAAAAAAAAAAATGCTCGAGACCAGTCACGTAAGTGTGGCCAAGGGGTCTCAATCTCGCCTCAGCTTGTGAGGCACAGTCGCGGAGTTCACTGTATTCACTTGATTTTAACGCAACCAAGATTTTAACACGAGGGGCGACTTTCAGGAAGAAAAAGAAAATTTACATGTGCATTCTTGCACTTTTCAAACCACTTGTATTTGGTTATTTGATTGTAACACGAAGGTGGTCGACTGTAGCAGGAAATCGGGGGGAGGAAAGAAAATACGCATTACCGTGATTACTCGAATCTAACGCGCATCTTTTTTCCGGTTAAGTGAGTTCATAAATCGCATGCGCGTTACAATCGAGTACGAAAAAAAATGAATACGGTCGTTCGAAATGGCCTTCCTAACGTGCGTCGGCCATTTCTGCCTATGTGTTTTCCATGTGCGGCACTTCGTACGTGTGCTGAGGAGTTCGTCATCTTGGTGTGCATTAGCATCGATGGCATGGAAGGGCCGACTCCAAAAACTCGACGAGTGCACCACGGTGCCGCTTTTAAAAGAAAAGTCATTGCGTGTGCCGAAACGGACGTAAATCGGGCTGCATCGCGGTCGTTCGGAGTTCCCGAATTGTGCGTGCGGGACTGGTGGAAACAAAAACAGAAGATTGTCGACAGCAAAGCTTCACGCAAAGGCTTCAGTGGACCACAGCAAGGTCGGTTTCCGCAAATTAAAGAGCTGCTCGGCGAGTATGTGCTTGAGCGGCACGGCGGCCCATGACGACAGAACTGCTCCAAGTGCTGGCTATGCAATTAGCCTTAGAAAAAGGTCTAATGCAGAGCCATTTTAAAGCGAGCAGGTGCTGGCTAACTAACTTTATGAAGAGGAAAGGCTTTTCCCTGCGAAGGGGAAAGGGCATATGGGAAAATTTTTGCGGAAGAGTACGATGAAAAGCTTCACAGTTTTCAGAGGTTCGTCCTAAACTTGCAGCACAACAACGGCTACCTGCTTGGGCAAATCGGGAATGCCGATCAGACGCCTCTTTACTTCGACATGCCTGGCACCACAACTGTCGAGAAGAAGGGGGCGAAGCAAGTTCGCGTGCTGACATCGGTCCACGGTAAAACTACAGTGACAGCAATGCTCTGTTACACGTCGGATGGGCACAAGCTTCTCCGTACCTCATATTTAAATGGAAGACGCTCCCGAAAGGAGTCGTTTTTTCGAGTGGTATGATTGTGCGGGCCAGCGAGAAAAATGGGTGCGCGTTGCAATCGATGTCTTACGTTTTTTTTTCTTCGTCGTAGAAATTGGGTGCGCGTTACAATCGAGGGCACGGTAGAATCGAGTAAATACGGTATATTTGAGTAAATATGGCAGTCCCACAAGGGCCACGACAGTGCATACGGTGGAAATGAGGGTGAGAGACAGAACTTGATCGAATGTTGCTTAACATTGCTATTTGAAAGAATGCCTATCTGATATCGCGCATGTTGGTCATTTATGACGGGAATTCGACGTCAGATTTTCAACTGATAATGACCACATGGGGCACTTAATGAAAAAACAAAAAAACAAATGCTTGAGAACAGTACAGTCTGTGTAGCTTGCCTGATCAAAGCGCTATTGATTGCGATAGTGGAGAGAATGATACTCACTACCTGCAGGGAAGCATCTGTGTGATGCCAGTTTTCTCAAACACTGATGGCCAGCACTTGCTAATCTGCTTCTGTGCACTTCAGCAGTGATGCGACTTCATCTTTAGAATTAATGTTTTACGCACTAGTGAACGAGTGAACTTTGAGAGAGATTGAAGCCAATGCTGTTATGCCTGGGAGTCCAGACCGAACGTCATTGCTTTTGCAAAAGCAATCAGTGTCAAGGCCACCGAGCAAGCCCGCCTGACGCCATCACCTCAACGACGTTATAGCCCAGCGGAGCTGGTGTGTCTTACGCGATGCACGGTGAGCTCGCTCAACCCATGGGCCCAATTGCAGCCTGATGATGCAACTGACACCATCCAGTTTGGCGAGTTTTACGCAACGCGTGGCCATACCACTCACTCATGGATGCAATTCAGTGCGGCGGTTCCCTTTTAGAGGATTCTGACACAATCCAGCGGCAGTTCTAATTGGACATTGCTGACGTAAGGGACAACCGGGGCCTATAACGAACCAAGCTGTGCGATGCCAAGTAGCCGTCCTATGCGTCGGAGAGAAGACGACGGCGTTAGAGCGTCCGAAGACATCTCGGCTCTTCGAGTCCCGAAGCTGTCCGCCCTAGTGCCGAATATGTAACACCTCTATTTCTTTGCAGTACATAAACCTTGCCTTGAGTTGGGAAATGCGCTACCGAACAACCTTGGCAACCAGTGACCTCGGCACACTACGCAACAGTGACGGCGGTGGTGCAAGTTGTAACAATGTGCAATACAGTCAAGTACTGATATCTTCAATGTGAGCATAGAAGGGGTAAGGGATATCTGATATAATGAAGGGCCTCAAAGGGGCCCTGAAACACTTTTTTAAGTAACTATGGAATAAATTCACTGGAAGAGCTTATTGCTTACAAATTCTACGCCGCAAAAATTTTAAGAATCCATCCAGTGCGAGGGGAGTTACAAAGATTTGTCGCATGCTGCAATTTCATTCTCTCTTCTCTTGTCCCTACGAAAGCGCTGGAAGCCAAGCAGGGAGGGATGGCAGTGGCAAAGAAAATACGTCACGCGCGCCTAGTGACCTTGAGCACTTTTTTCCATTTTTTTAATCTTCAAATACACGGCTTTTTCAGTGTGATCTTGCGCACACGCGTGGACTAGTCGCGGCCTCCCAAGGCAGTCTCTGTAACGACCGAGCGCGCCATGTTCAAGTCGGCCAATGGCTGATAGATGGCCTTCTACAAATTATGTTTTAGCGTCTTCCGTCATTTGTCGAGGGAAGAGAAAGCAATTTTTAGCTGACTTTGATTATATATTGCGAATTCCAGGCCACATGCTGCGCTATAGCATTTGGCTCCTGTGTTCTTGAAAGCCTGAACTACTGATCGGCAGCGTTTTCTGACCATGCCGTTATTGTTACTGCAGACAATATAAGGGATCTCGAGCATAAAAGTATTGCAGAGCTAAAAAATGTTTGTCAGTGGTTTATAGCGAACAAACTAACACTGAATGCAAAGAAAACTAAATACACTATTTTCCACTCCCGTTATCGAGATATAAGTAATGAGTCCATTTGCATTACAATAAATAACTGCGTGCTTGAGAAGACGAAAGAATTCAAATATGTGGGTGTAATTCTCGATAGCCAGCTAAACTGGCAAAGCCACATTAACTCTGTATGCGCTAAACTGGGATCTGGACGCAGTACATTATTAACCTCTAGTAATTATTTTAAAAGTAGTATTCTCCGAATTCTCCATTTCACATTTTTTCATTGTCACCTAACATATTGCATAGATTCATGGGGACGGACCTTTAAAACATATCTAGAACCCTTACGTATACTACAAAAGCGAGCACTTCGAATAATAAACAATGCTAGATATGATCAACACAGTGCGCCATTGTTTCGTAATATGGAAATCATACCATTCGATAATTTACGACAGCAAAAAATTGCACTTACCGTCCATAATGTCATTTCTTATAACCTGCCCTTTCATATATCAGTATTTTCATCCTCTTGCCGCCTTACCAGACGTGCCACATTACATAATTTCAATCTTCCGCCTACTAACAATGTTTATGGCAAACGATTGCTACAATTTGCTGGAGTAAAGGTCTGGAATGATATACCATACCAAATAAAAGAAAGCAAAAGTTTTGCCTGTGCTTTTAAAAAATACTTTCTGCAGAAAACTGAACAGGTACACTAACACGCACTTCGTTGTAATGTCCTCTTCGTTATATATAGATTATATGTCTAACAAAATCATACTTGACATGGTATACGTACTTTTATGTATTTGATGTATTGTATACATACAATCCGTTGTTTGCATAGAACAATGCTGCAAGATACTGCAAATGACTTATCACAAATATGTTTCCTTCTTATATTTTGTTTCGATTTTTTTTCTTTTTTTCTTGTATGATTGAAGTGTACTTATAAAATATCTGCTTTGTTAACACAATCTGTTCCTTTAAATGCATATTTATTTAGACCCCCTACTAGCCAGTGGCTATGGGTCTAACCAGTGTTGTGTATTTTCATGTAATAAGAGATCTTGAAATAAAATAAGATGAAAAAAAAAATGTCAGATGTGGCTGAATCCCTATCACATTTTTCATGTGCCATGCCATTTATATTGGCTAGGGTTGTCTTCTTTTTGGCTTGAATGTGTTCTTACAAGTGATGGGGGTGCGTTATATTTTCAGTGAAGGAGGACACGCTCCTGGACATGGTGCTGACCATGGCAGACGACGTGGCCCTGGTCCACCAGATGCCTTTTGCCTGTGATAGGAAGGGGTTCCCAGCCATTTTAGAAAAGGTCAGTGGCCCTCTGCGGTTCTCTCGTTTTTTTTTAAGCAAGCGTTCACAATAATTATTTTGCATAAACATCCATTTGTGATGGCATTTTACAATTGTGTGTTTGATATGGGCTGTAATGCAGGGACCCTAGTCAAAATTTGGGGACCCTAAGATTTCGTTTTTAAGAGTTGAAGGCGGTAGTGATATCCTGTTTCTAGTGCGTACCTCAACCACGTAGTGCATGAAACCTTTTTGAACTGCCTATGCAACCGCTATGTGGCCTCAAGGGGATAGGCACAGTAGCGTGTGTGTTTTTTGTAGTGGGTGACTGGCTTTAAACCATGAAGTCATTATGTATATCGCATGTTGGCATTATTGCTGCACTATTTCATGTTGTATTGTGAAGCATGTATAGAGTACACGTGTGTTTGTAAAGCATTTACAATTTAAATTTTAAAGCAATTTAAAGTTCTCAGACAACATCCTACTATAAAATGCGTGCCCTAAATGGTTGCACAACGTAAAAAGTATGCACTAGGGACAGGATATAGCTATCGTGCCCAACTCTAAGAAGCGAAGCTTATGGGGTCCTCCAATTTCATGTATTCGTGGCAAGTCGGACTTCTTCAAAATTCAAATGGTGCAGTTGTGTGCGTGCGTGTGTGTGTGTGTGCACGCTCTTTTTAGTTATCTTAGGATGCTGTCAAGACCTAAAATACTATTGTTATTAGTTGTGGGGATAAAATTGAATGAAAGGAGAGATATGCGCGATGGCTGCAGGTTTGGCGCTATTCTGATTTCACAGTTCATTCGCATATATACTGACAGTACATGTCCTAAAACATTGTTTAGTTCAGCTCGCATCACACCAGATAGTATGGGAAAACAAACATTTTAAGTATCTTAAGTTGCTTCATCCACCATTGCAGTCCGTCACAGCAGTGTAGCAGGTATGGTGTTCGGCTGCTCACCTGAAGGTCGTAGGTTCTATTCCCATCTGCGGCGGTCGCATTTCGATGGAAGCGAAATGTGACTGCTGTGTTAGGCGATGTCAGTGCACGTTAAAAAAGGCCAGATGGTCGAGGCTTTTAAAGTTCTCCACTCTGTGGGGCACCTCACGATTATGTCATTGTGTCGGGATGTAGGACACCTGATACTATCGTTATTCCACGGTTTCCGAACTATTTTTAATTTTATGTGCATTGCATTTCATAACATCAGCGTAATCGCCCCATCAGAGAAGTTTCATTAAGCCAGGCACCAACTTACGCGTTGCTTGCTGAAGACTGTGCGCAAGGTCCTTGCCCATTTTGTGTTGAGTGCAAGGTCCTTGTCCGTTGCGTGTTTGTGTCATTAGTCTCGGTTGATCTGTGCAGTGCATCGTTCCACTTTGCAATGCCGCTACTACAACTAGCCCTTCGTGGAATCATTATTAAACTGAAGACAGACTGCTCTTCTCAACCAAGTTTACATACTCGAGCTTTAATGGTTGAACGTGTCCCTTGGCACTGTCGATTTCTTTCGTTATCATCTTCCGTTTACCACACACGCACGTCAGTGCGCTATACCTTGGCTTAGAAGCTAAGGCATTGTGCTTCGAACACGAGATCGACAGTTTGATTTTGGGTTGTGGCAGCTGTACTTCAATGGGAGGTTAAGTGCAAATGTGCTTGTGAAAAAGCTAAGGAGCTCGAAAAATAGACTTGAAGTTCAAAATATCAATTTAATTGTGCGCCACAGCATGCTTTACAATGCACTACATGACTACATCACAATGATATAGTTGCATGTAACAATCCCATCAATCTGTATCACAATCAAAATTTCGGCATTCGAAAACTCGTGATATTTTTTTAAACATGGGCTGAGGGTAAGCCTCGCTTTCAGAAGAGATGTTTTCTGTGAATTTTTAATGTTTTCACACACTGCAGTGCAAAAAGAAGTTTAAGAAACACAGCACATAAAGGTGTTGTTCACTCAACACATAAATGTCTTAGGGAAGCAGGGGCATGCATTACTAACAGATGGAGTACATTTTGATGTACCCGGATATAACATGAAATGCGTGCAACAAGTATTCTAGAGTTAAGAGCGTGCAAGTATTCTGGAGTTAAGAAGTTTCAAAAAAAAAAAGATCTACAGCAGCTCCAACTATGCCAGCGTCTACTGTACCGATGTGCGTACATGTATTGCGTATTATGCAGGTCTACTTTGGCACGGCGCACGCGCGCATCTACCTGGCGGCCGACCTTCTGCGCATCAACTGCGCCACAGGAATGTCGGCGTTGATGCGGAAGAAGCTGCTCGACGAGGTGGGCGGCATCAGGGCGTTTGGCCACTACTTGGCGGAGGACTTCTTCTTTGCCAAGTCTTTTGAAGACAGGTTGGTGAGATTTTTTTTTTTTTTTTTCATCCAGTTTGCAATGCGTGCCCGCTGCGGTGGAGCAGTGGTTACGGTGTTCTGCTGCTGACCCGGAGATAGCGGTTTTGAGCCTGGCTGCCACAGTCGCATTTCGATAGAGGCAAAATAATTGAGGCACATGTACTGTGCGATGTCTGGGCACATTACAGAACACCAGATGGTCGAAATTACCAGAGCCTTCCACTGCAGCGCCTCTCATAATCATATCCTGGGTTCAGGACGTAAAATTCCAGATATTATTATCATTATCATTATTAGTTTGCAATGTGTAGCGCTGCTCTTGCCGTGCTGCATGGTTAGATTATGGAAAAAGGTTTGAACACCCTTAAAGAGTCATTACAAAAGGCATTCCTTCATCTATGTTTGTCCCTTGCACGGGAAGGTTTGATATTTTTTTAACACTACAGTGTTCCCGATGACTGCTGGCATAGGGCCTTCCACTTAATTTAGACAAGTGGTGAAACCTAACATAAAATTGTTAGTTGTACCATATTTAGAGTAGTCGTGTTAGGCTGAAATCGTCACTAACAGAAGTGTCTCGCTGAAGCTAATTTGAAGCAGCTTACGTTGGTTGTTTGTATGGGGTTATGTTGGCCGTGTTTTATAAGGTGTGTGCCAGATTTCTCAACATGGCACATCATAGTGTTCTAGTCTTTGAAGTGCATTGCTGAAAAGTTAGATATTGCTTTGACAGGAAACCAAATGACGTGGCACATAATGATGGTATTTGTAGCTGGTAAGTTTGAAAGATGTGTCCAATTGAAAAAAAAATAATAATAGTAATTCTCGGGATGGCTTCAGTTTCAACATTTTCCAAGTGTGTGACATTGGCTGGTACAGTGAGCTCTCACTATAAATCTGCTTGCTGATGTCAAGGACCAGCCTCTGACACCTGCCTTTACTGCACTGTCTGAATACATTTATTATTTTTTTTTTTTTCAAAAGAATGATTTGTTGCAATGGCACAGCTTTTTACTCGCTAAATTGATGGCCTTCTCAGAAGGTTACTAAATTACCAATACTTTTTTTTTGTCTGTGGTGTTTGATGCAGGGGCTGGAAGATCAGGATTAGCTCCCAGCCAGCGTGGCAGAATTCCGGCCTCTGTGAGGTCGGGCTTTTCCAGACCCGTGTGGCAAGGTGAGTGTCCGTGCAGATCAGGTGCTTATTGATGTTTATCTTCTAAAAGAAAATTACCATTTACTCCCTTTATACACGAATTATGATGAGCAAATCAGCACTTGTCCCAAGATACAGAAAAACAGCTTCACACAAAAGAAAAATTAGATGGGTTGCTGTGCAGCAGGCCTGCATTAAACAAAACCTGGAGGGTACAGAAAGGTATGTTCTTGTTAGCAGGAGTGTTTTACTGAGAGGTGAACCAGGGTGTACAAGTAAAATCGCGTACAGTGCGCCGCGGCGAAGCAGCGGTTATAGTGCCCGACAGCTGACCAGACGATCGCCGGTTGAATCCCAAATGTTGTGGTCGCAGTTTGACGGAGGCAGATCAGTAGAAGCCCGTGTGCTGTCCTCTGTGTGTGCATGCTAAGAACACTGGATAGTCGAAATTTCCAGAGGCCTTTGGGCACACTGGCTCAACGAAATTTCTAGAAACTTGGTAAGTTTCGTCTGTGGTCCCCCTGGAGGACAATTTGGTTAATTTTAACCAGTTGAGAACTATTGTGGGCCTTGGCGGGGGTGCTGCACTATCGCCACGACGTCGCGACTCTCACTGCTCACGCGCGTTGTTTCGGGAGTCTGGTTTGTGTGGTCTCTCTTACTCTGGTGTCTGATCCCAAGTGCAATCTAAAAGCTCTCAAGATATGTAGGCCAACTTACTGATACGGTCAAAGTTCGTCAATTTGGATTTCATAGTATTGGAAAAAAATGATCAAATAACTGAATGCCAAATTAACAAAAGTACCAATAAAACAACAAAATGCCTATTACATCAATGTTCGTTGACTTTTTAACAAATATGCAAATATAGTAATTATTTTGCATAATAGCAGCATAAAAGCTGCAATCCTTGTCATTTACAACATCATTTCACAATATGACCACTTTTGAAAATTCCAGTGTCTCAACATGAAATGTGCTCTGAACTCAGACATTGTTACATATCAATAACACGATTGTAAATGGTGACCATGCTTTTCTGAAGATCCTTGGCCATTTCAGTTGTCCACGAATGCCGTTTCTGCTCCTTTGCGTTGCACATTTGTGGCACTTTGTTCCCAGCACGGTCCAAGGATCAACCAAATTAACCAGGTAGCTGCCAAAACGAGAGTTCGATATCGTTAAACGACACACATGCTTCCCTGCACCACAAAGCGCATCCAAATTATCCAACTTCCTGAATTAACAAGGGCAAATTGACGAGCTACTAAAGTCGTTTTTTTTTCGTTATTGTCCCACCGCCTGAATGCTTCGGATTTCCACATTCCGCATCATTGCAGCAAAGTGACAGTGTGACCTCGCACTTGAACAATGGTCTCTCACGACGGCAGGTGGGCCAAGCTTCGGTTTGCCATGGTGCCGCACACGATGCTGCTGGAGCCCCTGTCGGAGTGCATGTTGCTAGGGGCGCTGGTTGCGTGGGCGACCAGCTTCCTGTTCCAGTGGGACGCCTTCGCCGTGTACCTGCTGCACCTGCTGCTCTGGTTCCTGTTGGACTGGATGCTTCTCAGCGTCGTGCAGGTGTGTGCATCATTTATCACCACAGAAGCCGTAGAGGAAGCCATCGAATATACACTGGAGAAATTTCAAGCACTTTGATCGTTTGAACGAATATTACAGCGTTCGAATTTGCTACCACTCAAATTTAATTCATTCAAAATTTTAAACTACTTGAAATTAACAAATATGCATATATTTGGCCACATGGAATCTTTCTCTATAGATGGTTACACTGGAGCTAGGAGTGCTGCACCATGAAAACACTTAGCCAGTAAAATCCACATCTGGATTGACACATGCTTTGTTCCAACTTTAAAAAAATATTGTGCAGGTTAGTTGTCATGACAGATGTGCTCATTTTTCTCTATAATATGTGATATACAGTCGAGCCCATTTATGACTAACTCGAAAGTGCTGCAATAAATGGTCATTATATCAGTATCTATCGTACTTGGACTCATCCTTGAAAATCTGAACTTAGCGACCAAACCTTTTTTTTTTTCTGTGCATATTTATTTAAAAGTGCTAACAAACCCTCTGGTTTTGAGGTGGGCTTTCGGCCTGTTGAGCAATGCCCGCTGTCTGCTAAAGAGTGAATTAAACCACGTTCGCAATGAATTCGCACCGTTCCGCTTAAGGGTGGTACCACCATGTGGAACCAATACTTGGCTAGTTGCGTACAACATTTTGCTTACTCTGCTATTGCTGTCTCAAAACCGGCCAGTTGCGGTCTAATGTATTCTCGCATTTGCACGTTTTTCGTGCATGCTTCATTTCGTATCATGCTCTGGTGTGGCGAGAAGCCTGTTCATTCAATACAATATATAGACATACACTTTGCAAGCAATGCGCAAGCAGCCTTACATAACGTGGCGGCAGTAAAGTGGCAAACGGCTGCAGAACGCACTTGTACTGCCGTTATTCCCCACGGTTTAAACACTCATAGCCGAGCAGATATCTGCAGATGACTGGGATAAGGTTGTTGGCAATGAGTCAAAATGGCACGTTCATCGACACCAGCCACCTCGCTTTCGCTCTTTTCGGATGCTTATCTGTTAAGGCATGGCTACAACCACTCGGAAGTCGTTATCACAGATTGATCAGCCTCTGCCGTTGATGAAATACGGAAGACCTTTGTAGTGCATTGTGACGTTGGTGACACCTTTGTCGCGTGTGAACTGCAGCAGTCCACGTGCGAGCGTGCGACTCTCGCATGCTTTAGAATGCCAGTTTCAACCTTATATTTTTTTCGCTTTGTATGCGCCATATTTTTACAGTATCTATATTGGAAGTGTTCATTATAAAAGTAGGAGGCTTTGAAAAATGTTCGCTATATGTGAAAGCAGTTTTGGTGGGCAGCATAAGGAAATCATAAGTGCACCGAAATATGGTCATAATAGCTGATAGATCGTTATATTTGGGATTGTTGTAAGTGGGTTCGTCTGCATATACTATTCGAACTATTTGATTCGAATTCTACAAATCACTATTCACTTCGAATTCTTTTTAAATCTGAAATTTACTGTTCACACTTCCCTACATAGAACGCATTGCTGGGCAAGTTGTGTCATGGTCAGTAACAGCAGAGAACATAAAAGACAGCGTAGGAGCGACAAAGAAATGAAACAAGCACTCACTACCAATTCGTTTATAAGAAAAAAAAATGAAGACATGTTCACAATACGTTCCAGGTGCACTTGCATGCACATCAAATGGTGGATCCAGTCAAAAGACCTGCTATGTGTATTACAAGTGTGCTCGGGGACAATAACGGCGGCACACGTCGCTGCTGCTTCCGTAGGTGGGTCGACCAATCTTTCTCTGCCCCCACCCCTCAGCGCTAATCCCTATTAGCTCTTAAGTCGAATGGCTCTCTCAACAGCCACAATGCACTAAACGCACGCATCCATATGTCATGCTGGTAAAAAACGCACTGCGCAGGTTACCCCACCAGTCCTCTTTTCGAGCAAGTGTTCGCTTTCGCGCCCCCAAGAAGTCTTCATTAGTAAGGTCTGCACAAATTCTGCATGCACACCATATTCTTCAGCGAAATGGCGACAATCGGACATTGCGACAGTGACCTGCAATCACTGCGGGCTGCGCTACCGTGCAGACCTTCACCACTTGCTTTGGTAGTGTTCCACATTTTATAAAGGGCGTATGGCCATACAAGCTTTGCAGTCAGCAAATTATTGTGAAATGCTCCTTACAGACCTGGTCACGCAGTTATTATTTGTGTAACATGGAGGTCAGAGCGGCCTGGTTAGTGTGGTTTAGGGGGTCCGACAAACCACAGTAATGACCACATGCCGCCTCAGTACCAGTTATTGCGAATAGAATAAGTGCAAAACCTACGATGCTGAAACATTAGTATAGTTTGAAAGTCCCACTTACCCCATAGAGGACATGCGCCTCCCTCTTTTTCAATAAAGAGCTTTCCATCCTCCATACTTTTTCAGCATAGCAGCTAAAGCACACTCCCCCACAAAAACACTGATGTTTAGCTGGCACAGTCTGTGCTCTTCATTTTCATGTGAAACATTTTTTTTTTAAATCCTGTCAGCCAGGGTTTTGCGAAGAAGTGAGTTATAGTTGCTTTACCGTGATGTGTAGGGGGTCTCTTGACTGGATTTGCCATTTGATGTACCGCAAGTGTGCCAGTGATGTACCGAGTGTATATTTTTCTCAATTTTGTAATATACACCAGTTGGCAGTGAGGAGTAGTCTCGTATTTTAGTCACTCTTGGGCTGTATCTTTTGTGCCATGCTTTCATTTTAAGGAAGTCGTGCAGCTTCTTTCAAAAGTTGCAGAGTGCTGTCATGTTGGATTCAAATATGGTGCGGACCTCCTTTCTGTCGTGCAATCTCTGCACAGGCCCATGAAAGAATGTCTTGCGAAAAAAAAAGAAGCCGAAACTAATTAAACAGTTGCTAAGATAATGCAGCAGTACGCTGCACAGCCTACTTTGCTAGTGGCCAAGTTGATTGCCCACAGTGCTTCTTTGTAAACCAATGTATTACTATTACTCTGATCAGAAAGCATGGTGTTATGTGTATTACTGGAATAGCAGAGCTCTGTTTTTCAAAAGTAATTCACTGGTCACAACTTGCACGTCACGCCTCATACAGAATATGACAGTGCAGTGAAATGCCGTCGCAAGGAAGTGCTCGTTGTACAAAAAGTACCTAATTATGCAGGAGAAGGGTTATTTACTGGTAGGCCTTGTTTTCATTAGATGCAACCTTATGAAGCAACTGGATAATGTAGTCGAAAAAAAGCATAGAGGAAGTACTTGCGGTTCTTGATGGACGCTTGTCACGACGTAGAGACAAGCGAAGCGGACGTGTAAAATCGAACTTGTGGTTGATGGGGACCAAAATTGTGTGAATTACGTGTGTGAAGTGCTGCCAGTTGCATCACGGTAGATGTTTTTTCAACAGGAGCAGGCGGCTGCTTTGTTCTAACGTTGTAAATGTGGCGAGTGGCGATGATGACTGCACAGATCTTTAACATAATGATGACGAATTTATTCACATCTCGGTGAACATTCTAATCGGACATTAACAGTCGGAAAGAACATCTTTACAAGTTTTGTCACATGCTCTTTGCTGGTGCTGTGCACTTCAAACTTTAGTTGAAAGTGCATCAGGACATTCAAACATGGCCCGTGCAATCGTACTTGATCGTCTCGACTGTACTGTGTAGTATAATGACCGAATGCCAGGTCTATCTGTTCCGCTTGTCTTTAACCTCTTTGGCTGTTTTCTCTCCCCCCCTTATTCTTACCTGCCCAAACAGAATGGCCTTCTTCCGTTCAACAAGTGGGAGTTTGTGGTCGCATGGACATTCCGAGAGTGCGGCGCCCTCTACCTGTTCCTGCACGCCTTGTGGAACCCGACGATTCGGTGGCGGGCCGGACTGTACCGGTTACGGTGGGGCGGCACTGTTGAGGTGGTCAAGCCGGACTCTTAGTGAAGTGCCCCGCTCCATAACCTTTAGGAACAAAACATAAAGAAAATGCCACGTCGTAGCGCAAAGCTCCCACTGTGCGTCGCCACATCAAACGGTGTGAACAAAGCAAACAGCAAGGGAGAGTGTGTGTCGGTCAATGAGAGCTGAGGAAAGTGCCCTTTCCACACGCCCGCTGCCGGTCAGCGCCCGACGATCTTCTTCCAGCGACGGCAAAGATTTTGTTTCATTCCTCCGTGGTTCCTCGTTCGGCGGGTGCGCGTGCCAGCCTACGCTCCGGGGTGGCCGACTCGATCGCTTCTCGACGAGCAGATGCAACGGCTCGACGCTTTTTCCGTGCCGACTCACTCACTGTTGTGCTGTGAATGGAAAGAGCTTCAAGCAGCGGCCCCTAGTCGGCGGTGCCAGCCGTTCTGTTTCTTTTTTTGCCTCCGTTTTACTTCCAAATGCCGGGAGCTCGTGCTGGTTGCGCGTTTCAAAGGCAAGACTAGATTTCAAAAGTGCGTCGTGAGTGTCTGAGTGTGCGTGTGCTTAGACTTCAGTGTGTTTTGTACATAGAATGAAAGGAACTTGTGAACTCCTTGCTCCATTTTTCCCAAAATCACTGTCTCTCTCTCCTTTACCCCCCTTTTTTTTCTTTCCAGTGTCTCCTTATTGCATTGTTGTTACATTTTGTTGACATCATTTCCCGTCACTCTTTTTTGTTTGGACTCATCGTGTTGTTGCTTTGGGACCGAAGATCGTGACATACTTGCGCCATGGGACACGCACATATCGTTGCTGAAGGAGTGTCAATTGTTGCCGCCCCGAGATCTGTTCATGGACGTTGTGTTCCTTCCTTCCTTTTCCCTGTTGTTTTCTTTATTTTTCGTATGCCATACCTTGTTAATTCCTCAGCAACTTCTTTTAAGATGGACAGGAGTCGAGCCTCGCGTTTGCACTGTTTTTGTTTTCCAGCGTTGGTTGTTGCCTGTGAGTTTGTTGGTTGCTCGTTGTTTTGAGTAAAGGAAAAGACCCGACCACGCCTTTTTCTTTCTCGAAACACAGTACAAGTGTGCAAGAAGAAAAAAAAATTCCAACAGCCTACAAACTCTCGAAGGCTAACAATAGACTACGACAGCCTTTATCGCGTGAAAAGATTATGGAAGTTGAGTGTTAGAGAATGTGAATAACAATTGTGCTTCTGGTGGTCCCGGTGTTGCACCGGGAAAAGAAAAAGTGCTTTTGAATGACGTTCTCGTGATGTCATGTGTTGCTGTATATACAAAGTATAAATGAAGTGACCAAGGAGGTTTTGTTGACACGTGAAGTTATGTGGCCACCTGTCCATCTGTGCTGGAACAATGTCTTAAGAGCTAGTGTTGTGGCATGCTGAAAGTATTTAGCTTTTGTTTTGTTTTTTTACGCTGGCATTGTATATTGTGAACTTGCAGGCGTTTATTTATTTCGAGCGGCAATTCTTCAAGCCCAACGCAAGTGCCGCTGCAAGTTTTTCTAAAGGAACAAAACAAGTTCACCGTGACAGTCTTTTGCACAATCCTCTCCTGTACCTGGTGGGATGTAGTGCCTGAAATTTATGGTCGTCGTGATTAGGTACAATCAGGCTGTTTTGGTTTGGCACTCCAGCAGATACACTTCAACTTGGGCTCAGTCGGGCAGTCTGTGTCTACAGGTACACTTCAAAGTGAAAGTTATGATCGTTCTAGTCAGAAATCATCAGAGGCTATCTTTTGAACCGACAGCTGGATTGCGGTGTCGAGCTTGACACGTGTGACTAAAACAAAAGGGATCCAGGCATATATTAAACAGTCTTGCAATGTTCTCTCACTTTGCTGCCGTCTCTTGACAAACATTCCTCGGGACCGGAGTTACTGCACAGTCATTTTAGCTTCTCCAACATTATGTCTGCGTGGGTCTTCCACCGCATGCTACGCTTCTTTGTTCGGCAGTGAAAACCGTGTCTTTCTTCCGCGCAGCTTATCTTGCAAACTATGCAATGTCTACGTGTATGGTTGGATATTGACAACATTTTTTGAAAGCGTTAGTATAACGCACTCGTCTTGTGCGTTGCAAATTTGCGTACTGTGCGTGCAACCCCTTGCAGCGGTCGTCAGCGTGTGCAGATTGTGGCATCTTCCTATTCTGCACCACTGAAGAACAAGAAATTCAGGCTTCATTCTTTCAAACACGATGAACTGGAGTATTTCAAAAAAGTCTGCTGCACAAGGCAACAATTACTTGTTTGGCTATTGTCCGATGTTGTTGAGACTGGGATCCAAACTCTTGCCATAGTCTGGCATGCTTCCACAGACAAGCAAGTATACAGACTAAAGCAAACCGCATAACCTATCTGGACCCTCTACATTATTGTTTTTCAAGTTTTGTCTTTGGAAACGAAATTGAGTTTCTCCGAAACCGTTCACATAATCTGTTTTTAACAAGTAACTTTTCTACTGGGCTTTTGTATGTGAGGCTGCTTAAAGCAGGAAAGTAATAACAATGGTAATTTCGCTGCAAAATAATATAATGTATAGGTTTCAAACAATGCAGCACCATGAAAGTACAGCAAAGGAACAGCATACATAGATGGAACAGCATGCAAAATTAATTTGCAAGCAAACCTGCAGTCAAGTGACTATGATGTGGACTCTGACTATTAAAAATTCTAAATAACCCAAAATAATCTGAGATGAACTTGTAGACACCCTTTTTCTCAGTGGGATTGCACTTATTCAGAATCTAGCCTGTGCACTCAAACACTTCAGGGGCGTAGCCAGAAATTTTTCTAGGGAAGAGGCGCCACCTTGATTTCGAGAGGTAAAAAACCCTTGAAATGGTCATATTTCGCTCTCTACACTATGGCGAAAAACAATTTCAGGGGGGGGGGGGGGGGGCACGAGCTTAGTGTGGCCACTCCGCGCACCCCCGGCTATGCCCCGGAAATGCTCGTCTGTTTTCAGGTTGTGCAAATGCAATGGAAGTTGCTGGTGAGCAGCAAGCTGCAGAGTGTTGATTCGGAATTCGTTCACTGCAGTTTTCATTCACTCCAATTGTCTTCGAGGCAAGTCCATATCGGACATTAAAGCGTCCATGCTTGGTGCAACATCAAATTCAAACTGGATGCTAATAGTCGCGTCATGCATTCGCCGGTCCAAATACAGAGTTGAAAGAGTGCCCTGTACTTTCAAGCCGCTCACCTCCGCCCATTACTTTGTAAAATAACTATTGATCGAGTTCCAGTATTAACCCTATAAACCTTTTAACGGTGTCTTGTTTGGTGTTCTCAACTTGAACAATAATTTGCAGTTCCCCGCATTTAGTTATCTCAAGCAGGATGCAACTATGTGTGGAATTGCAAAAACTTTGAATGAATAGTGCTTCTACATGATTTACTGCTTTAATCATTGCATTAGAAAAGTCATAAGAAAAATCTGTCCGTGGCGTTTTATGTTCTCACAGGCAGCTAGAACTCAAGCGGACTGGAGCTTTATCGACTCGGGCCTTCGGCAATCTGTAAATCGAGGGGGGCCGTGAGAGGAGCGCTCAAGCCAGTGTATCTTGACCACAACAGAGATGGTGCAATGCCAAAATTACTTGTTCGACTCGCAAATGCAGCCTGTTCGACGATCACAGTCCCTTTTGTCAACACATCTTGAGAGGGGGTTTCTCACGCATGCGTGCATGTGCTTTGTGCCAGAGTGACAGAATTACTAGAAGTAGTTCACTAGTGTCAGGTCATGAGACGTTATGGTCCTGAGCGCTGTGCGCAATTCGCAACACAGACAGAGCTACGGCAATCGCGAAAAACAAGAAAATGTGGTGTGCGTTGTTTGCCGTGGGTGAACCCCACTCTCCATTGCCATGCAAGGACTACATTTCAATTCTGCTTTCCGCTCTGCGGAAACAGTCAGTTTGGTAGTGTATATGGTGTATTCTTTTAATTCTGCGTTTCACCTAAGGTACCTGCTTTGTTTTTTCCGCACAGTCGATCAGTTCGAGAGTGTCTAAGTGTAAGTTCTTTTAATCTCTCACTTCGTCAGTAGTATCTCGTTTAAAAGTGTTCCCCCACCCCCGCAAAGTGGACAGCTGCGAGACACGTCCCACGTTTTGTCATCGTTCTCGTAGCAGACTAGTAGGTGCACGTGCACCAAACAGGTTGTCGTTTCCAGCGAGACTCCGAGTTTTACAACCTCTAGCAGCACCCTTCATCACTGCCTAGTTACCAGTACCGTCTATACAGACACTCGTGATTTTAGCCTGTTGATTCCGTGATTGTTGCAACTGCCACGTCGCTAGCCGACTGGGTACTGGCCTGTTTGGTGCATGTGCCGTTTGTCACCTTTTCAGTATGACCACTTCATCTGCATGTTTTAGTGCTTCAGGAGGTTACATGCAATCCTGATCCTGATATCGTGATCATTTGATCCGGATTGCCGGGTGCGCAGTCCGGATTGACTTATCAGATTCAATTAGATTGGTCAGTTCTGATAAAGTTTATGCCGAAAGCATTCTGTTGTTTTCCTGTGCCTCTCGCAATGCAAAGATTTTAAATGGGAACTCTCGCAGTAGCTTTTAATAAACTGTGAAGCATTCTGCAGACAGACTGCTTATGCACCGAGTCATCTGTGAAAAACCGCAGATGTTATTGGCTGTAAGTTGCGTTGTAAGCTTTACGTTTGTTTTAAAAAAGAGTTTAATGTTCTACCTCTCAATATTAATGGATGTATGCAATAGCTGTCTGACGAAATGCTGCAACCTTGGACAATGCAAATTGCTCCTACGAACAAACCCGCAGCTTCTAAAGCATTATAGCTGCTCTCTAGGGGCTGTCTACAAATATGCGTTTCACATCGAACTTGCGAGAAAATGCTAGCTTTGCATGCTGTAAACATGAGAAGAGACTTCCAATCGAAGGCAGCTGATGATCATGCATGGGATAGCGTCATCTTGTGCACAGCTTGAGGGAGTGCTTCATTTAGGCTTTCGCACTACCTTCTGCATATGCTTTACGGTATGTATTGCCAAATCTTATTTGGCATAATGTGATATGTTGTAAGCTTGCACTCTTTGCTGCTTTCATCGTACAAACAGGAAAGGCCATGTTTTGTCTTGAATTAGCATGTCATTGCTCGTGGCTGGTCAACGCCGGTGTGCCTCCTGTTTACGAACAAGAATGTGTGTGCATAATGTCTTTACATTGGACTTCCACACTATGGCCTCGTTACACCTGCGTTGACAGCTGCATCCGACGTTCTCCGGAATCACAGCTTTGCTACGCAGTCTTCTTCCTGTGGTGCTCTCCGCCATTCTTTTTACAACGAAGCGTCGCATCGCTTTGCATTGCCCAAGGTTTTGCACACTGCAACTCTGTCAGTCTTGTAGTTACTAAGTTTATCACAACCATTGTCCTTGTGCTTTTGAAAGTGGTGGCGGCAGAAGGAAGGTTGTTGTCGAACTGAAATTATGCTTTGCTTCGTTGTGTAGCTTTGTCAGAGCAAAGCTAGAGCTGGGGGAAGCTGCCAACAACCACCATGAGAAGAATTGCCCCGCTTCATGAGAAAAGCCAGTCGGGCATTTGACCTCTGCTCCGGTTCTGCTCTTGTCACGGCTGCGCCACTTTCGTCACATTCTCCGAAAATTTGCTTGTCCGTGAGCGGGACATGTTCGTGTCTAGAAATGTCTCTTGCTGGAACGATGCCATGTCGCTTTTTACATTGTGTCGTTCAAAGGGCCGCGCATTTTTCATGCCGTAACTGTGCCCAATGTTGCCGCCTGGACAAGGGTGCGGTGTTATCGTGAAAGACAATGAAAGTGGGACGGGGTATCGAGTTGTCTAATTGACCAGTACTACTATTGCATTGTTCTTGATTTCGAGCATTTTTTTTTACAAGACTCAGCCCAAAGTGCTTTTTGTTATTGCAGCGAGCAAACAAAGGTGACAAATAAAACAAAGTATAAAGCCAACTGCTGATCCAGTTCCCTTCATCTCTCACAAAATGTCGTTAGTGCGAGCGTGTACTCGTCATTCCCACTGCATGCAGTTAGACTACTGTTATAACAAATTCTTTTTTGTGGCATTGTACACCGGCTGTGGTGACTTGGCAACTGTGGTGATACGCTACAGCGCACTGTGAATTCTATTCCCAGCCATGAGAGTCACGTTTTGATGATGAAAAAATACAAGAACAGTCGTGTACGTTTATTTAGCTGCACATTAAAGAACCACAGGTGGTCTAAATTAGCCCAGAGTCCTCCACACTATGACATGGATCATCGTGGAATTTTCATTTTGTTGCGTGAAACCCCAGAGTGCATTCTTGTTGTTGACACCCTATCTGCACATGTTTTGCCAATTTAAAATGTGCTTATACATTCCATTTATAATTATTCACAAATCACCTGCAGGAACATAGCAAAAAGTATGCTGGCACCCTAAACACTCCATATCCTCACGTCACTGCTTCCCACATTGTTACAAAAGGTGCGCATCAGCTGAACACCTGGACACTCCCCCCCCCCCCCCCCTTTTTTTTTTAATGCCCTTACACAGTAGTTCTAATGCTCACGAACTGGGCACCATTGGCAGAAACGTGGCGTCCTGGACGATCCGGACAGCCGTGGTACAACTATCCAACCCAGAGAATACACCAAAAGGCCGTTGAGCGAATCAACGTTTCTAGCGAAAACTTTACAAAAAAGTGAAGAGAGCAACGAAAAACTTCTAAAACACATCAGTGCAATAATTCTATTGCGCATTTTTTTTTGCAAATTTTTACGCAAGAGGTGCTGATCATGTGAAACCAGCTAGCCCATTGTCAAGGTCTTCCATTGAATGACATTGAAATGCACGTTATAGACAAACCCGGATGTACTTTTCACCCCTACATAAACCACTCGATCGAGAGGAAGCTGTTGCGTGACAGTGGCTTCACGCCGATTCATTTCCCTGTGTTTTCTGCCACCTCTTTCACGCCACACAATAGACGCTTATAATTGAGCATCGCTTATGCTCTGCTCCACACAGAAATAGTGGCCCGAGACAGTGCAGTGAACTGCACAAATGTAGCATTTTTTACAGGCATGTATTGCTGAGATGTGGTCACCATCGCTGCAAGCTGTCGGTGAAACCAAGTGGACGCACTTTCACGCTTCGCTCGGTTTGCTTCGCAAGTGGAGGGCGAGGTGCGTTCTACGTTCCATTGCTCGTACAATCGTTCTGCGCACGCGCACTAGTTTACGTGTTTGTGTGTGCAGGTCTGACCGGAGTACATTGTGAACGCTCAGCTAAAGGTGTCTAATGTCGCTCGTACTGACCGTATTGTGTGTCGATGCACCTAGGAATGTCCACACCGACCAGCTTCTGGGAGGCTGCACTGACCAGGTCGGAGCAGCCCGGGTTATCTAATAGGCACATGGAATGAAACGAGCCAATGGGGCCCTGAACTAAGGGCTCCACAGTACCAGGAAGAGCTCTTGTACTTCTGTGAATAAAATCTTTCTCTCCCTCCCTCTGTCATTGTCTTTTCTACCAAAGGCAGACACATTATCACTAGTTTCATAGTGGCACAGATCATGTGACAAACTTTTCAGTTGGTTGTTCAAAAGTTTCAAGATGTTCACCCAAAATGGGTTGAAGTTTTTCCTTCACAAATAAAGTACTTGGAGTAGCAGCATCGTTGAGCACAGTCTCATGGAAAACCTAAGGACGGTTTAGAGCCTCCCCACTTTCCCTCTCTGAAAGTAAACTAGGGTTTGCAAATTTCATATATGCAGTGACAATGTTTTATCGGCACCCTACAAAGAAACTGCTAATATTGCAACCTGTGCATTGCAGAGCTGCTGCTTTGTTGGCTACCTTGGTGTATATAACGTGTTTCTTATCGGAAAGCTTGCGAAAACTGCAGGAAACTACATGTTCTACCCTAGGACAAAAAAAAAAAAAAATTTGGGCAGTACAAAAAGTCGGAAGAAGTCGCCTTGAATGGCAATGACCTTTTAACCAGCCTGTCGCAGTGTGAAATGTGACTCGTTTAATGGAGCAGCACATGCACTCCGATGCATGTAATGTAGAAACTACACCCTGCAACACAGTTAATGGGTAACCAATAACATGACCAGTAAAAAACGGCCCTTTGCACCATGGATCAGTGAACTCGCTTATGACTCGACTTACCTGGTCTGACTCAGACCGAGTTGAGAGTACAAGTACGGGTTTAAGTGAGTTTGCTTGAGTGAGTCCAGTCGGAGAAAATTTTTGCCAGTGTGAGTCCGAGTGAGTTCGGCCCAGGAAAGTTTTGTTGAGTCCGAGCGAGTCCAAAGCGCGAGATATATTTCTTGAGCTAGTCTGAGTGAATTCCACTTTCTTTTGCTTTGCACACAGATATATACACTGATATGCAAGTACACTGTCACAATACACAAAGAAAACATACGTATGGTTATACAAATAGATTTTCAATATACTCGGCACATGCGTTTGCTATTTCATAAGTGATTTCAAAACATGAAAACAAAATTATCGATGTACTTACTAGCCATTTCATGAAATGTTCCAATCAGTTAGTATAGATTTGAGAGAGAATGCATAGGAAGAAATGTTGGTATGACATTTAAAGGTAGAAATCGTTTTCCAGTTATCACAGCAACTTACATGCCATACAGTGGTTGCATTCTGCCCCATTTCCCCGCCCCCAGCACTGGGTAGCAAACCAGATGCCAATATCTGGTTAACCTCCTGGCCTTTCCTTTCTCTCTCTCATGGATACGTTCTTGCTCAGTGGTTACATTCCATACATGTTCGTCATGAACTCCTGACAGCTCCTTCCGGGGTTTCATGACATCACATTGTCCGGTGCGTGGACGCAAGCACACAGTCAATGGCTCGATCTTGCAACTGTGAACGGTTACAGCAGTTACGGTGTGTTGGAGACCATTGAACAAGGGCTCCTTCTTCGTGGTGATTTTGTGCGATAGCAGGCAAAAACTACGCTGCTGCGTGCATTGAGTGCTGGCCTCCTGCAACAGGACCTTTTGACAAGACTTATGCAATGTGCCTGAATACAGTGTAGCCAAGCACACCTACATTCAAACAAATGAGAAACTGCGTTATAGTTTGGGCATGTTGGCATTCCATTTCAGTGTCTAGCGCACACCACAAGGCAAGCACAGTGCACAAGACAAGGAAAGCACCCCATGACAACCGACGAAGAGAGGTGCCTGTCCTTGTTGGCAATTATTCATTCCTCATGTAGTACGTTTACTTGCATACTGAAATCAAACATCCCCTAACCAGCAACTATATGAACTATCCTTGTAATGAGGCACAGTCACGTACAGTCAACTATCAAAACTTACAGACTGCAATGTCACTGTAAAGTAGTCGAGATCTTTGTAGTTTGGGAAGGCAGCACAATATCATAGATTTACATCATATTTTGACATACGAAAGTGGCTGATTCGACTTTTACGGCAGCCTAAAACAGCTCCTGCATTCATGGTCTTGACAGTACCTTCCATATTTTGAAGCTTGACGGTATGTACTGTCCTCGTTGGAATTCTCTTACGAATTGGCAGAGAGAGGTGTCTGATTTAAAGTATTTTGCAATTCAGTGAGCTCTGCTCACAAGATAGCCATATTTTGTGGAATTCTCACGTGGCCATAACTAAGGGGCAGCAGTCACAAGTGCCGCTTCATCGCACAGGCCATTCCTGTGTGAGCAATTGCAACTTGGTGTGTGATGGTCACAGAATGAATCTGTCGCGTGCCACACAAAGCCCGCCTTAATTAGCCTGCATTGTGTGCGGAGATTAGGGCGATGGTCTTAATGGAATGGTGAAAATAGAGGTGCGGTTACTGGACAACTAAAGCTGCCTTACAGAAAGACAGCAAACAAGGAATATACACTTTGGCAAACATGCACAATGCAGCTTAGAAAGCTGCTCTATTGCTTTATTCTTGGAGTGAGCATCATTCACCAGTTCCTGGCCAAGTGTGCGACATTAATTTTTCACACACGAGAAGTCATCTTGCATGTTGAGCATCAGCAAAAAATGTTGAAGCCCTCAAAAAAGTTCTACGTGGTATGTGTATAAACAATCGTATATGAAGGCAATCAAAGCAATGCACTGAAGGGACTACGAATAAAAGCAAATAATAGCAAGACCTACGTTTTAAACACACGTAGACTACAAATATGTCAACGTGCTCACACTTCTTGATTCAGGCTCCCCCGCCCCTCCTACAGTGGTATAGCCGAAAAATATTTGTTGTGGGGTGGGGGGGCGTCTGACTTCTTTCTGTAAGCTCTTCTCCACGTGCGTGTTTGTATGTTTGCACATATTTTTCCACATACAAAATGCAACAATATAATTCAAAGGCAGGGGGCAAGGTAAACTTGCCAAGCCGCACATACTCCTCAACGCGTGCCACCGCTTCAAACTCAAATTCTGGCCAAGACCTATTGTTAATCAAATTAACGTCGTCAGTTGTCTATAAAAAATGAATATTAATTTTTCCGGCTCTCTGAGAAACAGCTGTGCTGCTTCCACTTATGGGCTGCCCCTCAATGAATTTGATGCGTAGTAACTGTCCACGCAACTGAGACTTCACAGCCAACTTATTGCTATATCAATAAAATAAATATATACACCAACAGAAAAAAAAATGTTGAGGGGGCACCCGGGTTTGAACCGGGGACCTCTCGATCTGCAGTCGAATGCTCTACCACTGAGCTATACCCCCATGACGTTGCGGTGCAGCGTTTCCGCCCATTTTAAAACTTTCTAAAAGCGTTATGCTAGGTGTTATGATGCAGTGTTTGTATTTGTTCATCGCTTTTCAAAATTTTTATCGAGGTGGCGGCCAACTTGACGAAGGTAACATCAGAATACGAGGCAACGATAAAGGCCGAATATGAACACCGGCCGGTCGCAAAACTACGACATTTGCTTGCCCAGGTTTCACCACAACACCAATTAACTGTATCTCGATAAGCCTGCTGAACATTATCTCGAAACTAGTTATGTCAGCAAAACCCCACGTATTGACGATTACGTCAGCGCGGAGCACTGCACGGCACCTGTCTCGCTTGCTTCGTGTTCTACTCAAATTTAGTTGCTGTAGTCAGTCGACTTTCACAAGCTACGCGTTGTGACAGCCGTACAGGCGTCACCGAGAACATCAGCTTTGGGGATTATACCATATGCTTAACGTAAGCGGTAAACATCGTCAGCACACGAAACTGTTCCGTGCACTGGAGTGGAACCTACGGCGTGTGCCGTGGCCGTCAGGGATGCGTAAGAAAAAGTAGTACTGTCAGTTGACGCCTTTTATGGTGCATAAAAATTACTCTGGTATTACCTAACTGGGCGGATATATTTACATATTTTGTTAGATTTGAAAGAAAAGCTATACTTATTGTGTTACGCGCTCGTAGATCATAACGTGTCTAATGGTGACGTCAAGGAAATATTTCCTTGCGAAAGGCGCGAATTATGAACTTAGTTTAACGTTCTCATTAAATATTTTGAATAAAACCGATGAAATGCACCGCGAGATATCTAATAGCCGGGTATTTCAGAAATACATTTAGAAACACACAAAAATATAGTTGCGGACTACATATCTCGTAAACTGCGAAAGGAGGTAGCCGGTTCAGACAGAGCTGTTGAGGAACACTGTCGCACTGATCGCCGAAGCGACCAAACAGCCACCGTGCGAGAACTACGAGACCAGGCAATCGGCCACAAGCTCATTCATAAGTATCTCCCGTTGGGTCCAGCCGCCACAGGTGCAAATTACATCAATAGATGAAAAATTCACCAGGGAAGAAATATCCGAGCCGATCTGCACGACCTCAACGGACGCTGGACACCTGAGCCAGGGGTTGGCACACCGGGTACATGCACGCCCCCCTCCCTCCCCCCTGAAATTCACCATGGCATAGAGAGCAAAAAATTACCATTTTAAGGAGTGCCTCTCCCGAATTCAAGATAACGCCCTCTTGACCTAGCCCCCCACTCCACCCCAAAAAATAAATGAAGTTCTGGCTACGCACCTGGCCTGAGCTGAAGGTGAAGCTACAAAGGGCCGCGGAACCTTGACGTAAATGAGCGATAGAGGGCGTTGAAAACATGGCTGAAAAACATTGCGAACAAAGACATATCGGGCCAAATACGAAGGGGTAGACACGGTATGCAGTGCGTGTGGAGAGAAAGAAGAAACTGCCGAACACTTGATAATGTTCTGTAAAGGGCTTCACCCTGTAGTCCAGGTTGATGGCGCAGAGTTTTTCAAAGCACTGGGGTTTAGGGACAGTGAGGGCAAAATAGACATTAAGCGGGTAGAATTAACTAGAAGGAGGTTATCTGATTGGTGGCTAAAGTCAAGGCACGAGTGAAAAAGGAACACTTAGCTGCAAAGTACGAATCCTCAACCTCACTATTTAAGGGAAAAAATATAAGTCTAGTTTTTGGTTCATTAGGTATTACGGCTTGATGGCGCTAGCCCCCGCCCGATCTAAAGGGTACAGCCATATCCATCCATTCAAAAGCACCACAACGACATTTGCGGTGACCTGAGATGCGCAGGTAGTTCGACACTGGATCACCAGGTTTGTACGTGGTCGGTCGGCTGTCATACCTGGATTTAGTAGCGCTCCCGTGAAGTCAGAGTAGGCAATCAGGTGAGACACCGAGCCTCAGTCAGTCAGTCAAAGAACTTTATTTGGTCCTGAGATGACGAGAATGCCCCCGTCAGGGGGTACCTTCTGGGGGCCCCGCCCACGATGGCACCGGGAGGTTAAAGCTCTCGGCGACTTCGCGGGTTCTCTGGACAGCCCTTAGCTGCTGGTCCTTTGCGGAGCTGGTGATAAGCTGGAGCCAGTCTTCCTCAGTGGAGGGAGACCCTGAGCCCCCGTGGAAGTCGTGACACTGCCACAGCATGTGCTGGAGGGTGCACCTCGGATGACCACAACGCGGGCAGCGTGGGTCTATTCCGTCTACGAATTTTGACCAAATAAACGGACATGGATACGTGTTTGTTTGTAACATTCGCAGGGTGATTGCCTGTGGTCTGTTTAGATGTGGGTGTGGAAGCGGAAACTTCCTGCACCCTAGCTGATAGTGCTTACAGACCTCGTTGAAAGTGAGAAGAGGGTCCCTTTGCCACTGCCCTCCCTCAGCCTCCGAGTGCCCACTTCCGGCGCGGTGTGTGAGACCTCGCGCCTGGGAGTGTGCAAGTTCGTTGGCGTTTGGGATGGTTTCGTGAGCATCACTGCCCACATGACCAGGGAACCAAATTATATGCTTTTTGCCTGTCCAAGATGCAGCAGAGAGAACGCGCGCGGCTTCTTTGCACACCGAGCCTTTCATAAATGCTCTAGTGGCGGCTCGCGAGTCCGTGTAAATAGTAGAACGATTCGTTGTGGCCATGGCGATGGCCACTGCCACCTGTTCGGCTTTGTCGGCATCCGAATTTTTGAGCGTAAGTGATGTCAGCAGCTCTCCCCGTAACGACGTAGCTGCTGAAACAAAGTGATTGGAAGCTGCGTATTGCGCTGCGTCAACGAAGGCGACATTGTCCTCAATCGTAGCCGCTGTTTGAAGAAGGGCTCTGGCCCTTGCTTTGCGTCTGCCGCCGTTGTATTGGGGGTGCATGTTTCAAGGTACCTGAGATACTGTATACATTCCCCTGACTTTGATAGGGAGCGCGCACTCCCTCTGTCTGGCAATGGGAGACCGTATACCAATATGCGCTAGTAACTGTCTGCCAGCCTCCGTGGAAGCCAGTCTTGCAACTTGGGTGACCTGTTGTGCCTCTACTATTTCGCTGAAGGTGTTGTGGACACCCAGCGCCAATAGATGTTCTGTACTGGTGCTCTGTGGGAGACCCAGTACCTTTTTTTATGTTCTCGCGAATTCTTGATTCTAATCGGGCTTCATCCCTCCTGCTCCACTTGTGGGCCAGGGCGATGTAGTTGATGTGGCTCATTAGGAAGGCGTGAAAGTGTCTACGAAGGTTCTCCTCGGATAACCCCCTCGTTTGTTGGCCACCCTCGTGATTAATTTTGTCATGGAATTGGCTTTGGCTGCGATGCGTTCTAACGTGTAGGCGTTACTGCCATCCTCCTCCAGGAACATACCGAGTATTCTAACTTTCTTTGCGATCGGAGTAATAGAGCCGTTTGTTGTGGTGATCAAGATACCGGGAAACTTCCTTTCTTTGCACCGATTGTGGGCCGGTAAAGAGCAGTTCCGATTTATTAGCCGACTAGCAGAGTCCTGCCTTGTGAAGAAAATCTTCGACAACCCTGATCGCTGTTTGTAATCGCTCTTCAATTTGCCCATCACTACCTCCCTCGCACCAGACGGTGATGTCGTCAGCGTAGAAGCAGCGTGACCAAGACTTTCAATCTCGCCCAGACTGTGGGAAAGTGCTCTCAGCGATAAGTTAAATAGAAATGGGGATAGCACTGCCCCTTGTGGAGTGCCTCTGGGTTTAAGATCAAACGTCTTCGAGACGAGAGATCCTAGGCGAATGGTAGCTTTTCTGTTCTTAATAAATGAGCTGATGTAGTTGCAAAAATGTTCTCCTAGACCCGCTTCTTTAATGGAATGAAGTATGTGAGAGTGTTCGACCTTGTCGAAGGCCCTTTCCAGGTCAAGTGCCAGAACAGCTCTGGTGTCTCTGGAGACCCTGCCAATGATCTTGTGTTTTAAAAGCAACATTACATCCTGCGTTGACATGGACGGCCTGAATCCAATTAGATTAAATGGGAAGAGATTCCTTTCCTCAGCAAATTTAGTGGCCCGCTTGAGGATAACGTTCTCGGTGACCTCCCCTACACATGAAGTGAGAGATATCGGCCGGAGCGAGCCAAGCTCCAGGGGTTTCCCCGGCTTCGGAATGAGGATGACGGTCGCGTCGCGCCGCTCTATTGGAACCGCGCCGGTCTCCCACACCTCGTTGATTTTATGCGTTAGAAGCTCGATATCCTCGTCAGGTTAATTGTTTAAGAGTTTGTTACTGATCCCATCGGGACCCGGAGCTGATCTGCCGTTGAGCTCATATAGAACCTCTCGTACCTCTGCGCACGTGAAGGGGGAACTAAGAGGGTCTGTTCCGTTCTCTAGCAAAGCAGGAGGGTAGTCATTGTGTGAGGCGGGTTCTGTGCAAAGATATCTCGAGGCGAGCTCATCGATAATTTGTGTCTCTGTCAGACCAGAGTTCTTTAGGTTGTGGATAAGTCTGTCAATTGTAAGCTGCTGATTGGTTTTGGATTGTTTATCTCCCAGTAAATGTTTGAGGAGGTTCCACTTCGCACCACTCCTCATTTGCCCATCGACGGCATTGCATACTTCGTCCCATTGCTGTCGAGCTAGCGTTTCACTATGCTCATCTATCTGCCTATTAAGTTCAGCAATTTTTTTGCGTAGGTGTCGTTTTAGTTTCTGCGTTTTCCGTTGAGCCTGCAGCTCGTTTTTAGCCTCCAGAAGGTGTGCTAATCGACTGTCCATGCGCTCTATCTCTTTTTCTGTCTTCACTTCCGTTGTGGAAGCAGCAACGTCTTCTTTGAGGCGAGTGATTAATTCGTTTAACGAGTTGTATTTATTCTCGTCTTGCTTTCTGATAGCTCTAAAGAGGTCCCAATCTGTGACGTGAAATTTTCTGAGCGGTGGTGACGAGATTCTTATCGCGAGGCTGGTAATGTAGTGATCACTACTAAGATTCTCTTGTAAGTTAGTCCATATGGGTTCCTCTGCATTCCTAACCATGGTCAAATCTGGTGTGGTATTCCTGCTGACCGATTTGCCTATTCTGGTGGGGTATCGTGGATCGGTGACCAATGTGAGACCACACATTGTGCTGCGAGGGCTTTGCCTTTTGCGGTATCCTTGATATAGCCCCAGTCTTGATGATGTGCGTTAAAGTCCCCTGCTATGATGAGCATTCGATCACCTGCAATTTTACACGCTTTGTGGAAAAGGGCATGAAACGTCTCTTTTCTGTCGGCTGGTGAGCTGTAAACGTTCAAAATAAAAAACGGATTGCTTAAGTTTAGCGTTCGGGATGAGCTCGATCATGATCTGTTCAATTTTTACGACCGGCCTAACGTCATGACGTAAATAGGCGAGATCCTTTGAGACGAGTGTCGCTACACCCCTCTTGCCCTCCTTGAAATACGTTTCTGCACGATAGTGACGAAGAGCGATGACATCGGTGAGCGTTTCCTGGAGGAGGATTACTGATGGCCTTTCGGTAGCAAAACTAAGAAAGTGTTGCAGTACTGCCTTTCTTTTGTGGAAGCTGACGCAATTCCATTGCCAGATTACTATAGATTGCTTGCATTATCCATTTTACTGACTCGAAGGGGGTGTACCAAGCAGTGCGTGCTGCCTGCAGTGTATGATTCTAAAATTTGAAGCCTCGCGGTGTGCTCGGTCAGTTGGAGCCTGATAGGAGTAATTTCAGCAATAACGTCATTTCTTAGCTTTTCAAGCAGTGTTTGGATGCTTGAGACGTTAAGCGCCTCCTCGTCCATGGGCTCAGGGCCTGCCCTGCGTTTCGCGCCTCTGTTGACGGACGCTTTGGCTGCGGTAGCTTGATCGCTAGACGCGCGCTCTCGCTGCTGCATTTCTTGCAAGATTGACTTAATATCAGCTAATTCCTATCGAAGAGACGCATTCTCGCGCTCTAGTGATTGTATTTTGTCTCGCGTTTGCTGTGACAGTTGCCCTGTTTGCGCGGGGGCATGGGCCTCACCTGTTCCAGCGACCTTGTCCGCCCATGTAGGTTGCGAGTTGAAGCCACCCCGGGAACTCTTCACTTCACTTCACTTCACTTTATTTTCCTTAAAGACCTCGCAGCGAGGTATTACATAAGGGGTGGGGTTAACATAATAGTCGCTACATACAAAACAGTGGTTACATACATTTACAAGATAGTGACTACAATGCAAGTACAGTATAATGGCTACAATACACTTATTGAGATATACCAAGTTTTATTTTTTCGGAAAATGAGCATAAGCAGATAGTTTCAACGATATCGCGGGGCAGGCCGTTCCAGTCAGCTGATGATCGACAAAAGAAAGATTCAGAAAAAGTCGTATATAGTGTGGCTGCGGGGACGAGTAACTTGTAAATGATGCCTTGTGCGCAGAGATGTGTGCGGTGGCGGGGCCAGAATATATGAGGCATGATGAAGTGAGCTGTAAAAAAACTTGTGAAAAAGGATTATTGAATCGATGCGGCGCCGGGACGATAGCGTGTTCAAGCCAGACTGAATTTTTAGTTGTGATACGCTGGTATAATAAGAATAAGATGATTGAATGAACCTTACTGCGCGGTTCTGAATGGTTTCTAGGAAATTGATAAGGCATGATAAGGCAATTGATAAGGTGACCGAATGGGAGAAGCGTATTCTAGCTTCGGGAGTACGAGTGACTTATATGCTAGAAGTTTTACATGACGTGGTGCATGGCGGAGATGGCGTTTTAGGAATCCAAGGGTTTGGTTGGCCGAGGCCGTAACGCGTGTTATATGAGGTGACCAGTTTAAGTTATGTGAAAGGGTGATACTTAAATGTACCAACTCTTTCTAATGAAGTGTTAGCAATAGTGTAGGGTGTGCATAATGGCTGTAGGCGGCGAGTAAAACTTATTACCTTGCATTTGTTGGGGTTCAGGGTCATCAATCATTTGTTGCACCAATCTTGAACATTGTCGATCGTCTTGTAAAAGAGAGTGATCGGCATTGTTAGTGATTGGACGGTAGATGACACAATCGTCAGCGAACATTCAGATTGGAGAGGCAACATGCAGAGGGAGGTCATTAATATAAATAAGAAATAGCAGTGGACCCAAGATGCTACCTTGCGGGACGCCAGATGTTACAGGGAGGGGGCCGGAAATGGAATTACTGACATGTACTGACTGCGATCGGCTAGTAAGGAATTCATTAATCCAATGAAAAATGTTGCGATGCAAGTTCAACTGCGAGAGTTTAAGTAATAGCCGTTGGTGGGGTAACTTATCAAATGCTTTTGCATAATCAAGAAAAATGACATCGACCTGTTTGTTAGTATCGAGGTTGGTATGTAAGTCACGGATGAACATGGCAAGTGGCGTTTCACATGAGAGGCCCTTGCGGAATCCATGTTGAGATGTGTGAAAAAGGTTGTTGGTGTCAAGAAACTGCATATGTGTGTAAATGACGTGCTCCGTTATTTTGCAGGATGCACTGGTCAGGGAAATCGGTCAGTAGTCAAGAGGAGATGTTTTGATGCCATATTTATGAATTGGAACGATCTGCGCTTCTTTCCAGGCGAGAGGGATGCTACCGGAAGAAAGAGACTGCGTGAAGATTAATCTGAGATAGGCTGCGCAGATGTTCTTGGTGTTTTTAACATTTTCGGATTGATATCATCTGCCCCAGATGCCGATGAAAGTTTATGCTTTTCAATTATGGCTATTATTCTTTCCTCGCTGAAATCGATTGCTGACATAATATCCTGGACAGGGGGTGGGAGTACAGGTAGAGGAGCATCAGGTTCAGTGGTGAATACAGATGAAAAAGCAAGATTAAATACCTCAGCACATTCTTGTTCAGGAATCGTAATGTCATCATGGTCGGTAATGATAACAGCAGAAGGTGGCTTGGGATTCAGAATTTGCCAGAATTTTTTAGGATTGCTTTCCAGTACACAAGGTAAGGTATCATAAAAGAAGGAGTGCTTGTCACGACGCATAGCTGATAAGTAAACTTTCTCAGCTACGTAATATTTTTCCCAGGCCACAGCACAATTTTTTTTCTTGCTAAGCGGAAAAGGCGTTTTTTCTTATTTTCTAGAGATTTCAATTTCCTGGTAAACCAAGGTTTGTTGTGGTTGGCTTGTACCGACATAACTGGGATATGGTTATTACCGATTTCAGTAAACTTTTGTTGGAAGATCAACCAGTTTCTTGTACTGTGTGGCAATGAAAATCGGTGCAAAAAGTCGGGTAATAAGCGATAAGCTCGTTGTTTATGGCATCGTAGTTACCTTTACCATTTAAGCGTATTGTTTTATTCCACTATTCTTGTCTTGGCAAGGTAAAGCTGAAGACTGCGTGGATTATTTTATGGTCACTAATTTCACGGAGGTAAGACATCGAAGAGAGGCTATTTGGGCTATTGGTTAGTATCAGATCTAGAACGCTGGCCGAATTCTGCGTGACGCGTGTTGGTTGCAACACAAGCTGACTTAAGTTGAAGTTAAAGCAAAGATCTAGGAACTCGTTATCATTTTTGCTCGGTGACGAAGGCGGATTTCCAGCCCAGTTTATGAGAGGAAGTTAAAATCCCCGAATAACAATACCTGAGCGTTAGTATATTTTGTCGCGAGTCTGTCCAGGACGCAGCTAAGCTTCTCAGTAAAGCCTGTATCTGTTCGCGGTGGGCGGTAGCGTACACCAAGTAAGATGGTATGAGGAGGGGAGCGAAAGAGTAGCCATAATATTTCAAGGTCACTGGGCGTATGAAAAATGTTGCTAGGCATAGGCAATACCACAGTCCCTTGTATTACTGACGGCAATGAGCACACCACCGCCTCTAGAGTTCTGGCGCTCTTTCCGGAAAAGCTGAAAACCGGGTAGGTCCTCAGTGTCAGATACATCAGCAGTAAGCCACGTTTCAGTAAGTATTAACAAATTACATCCAGATGAGAGAAAAATATTAGATACGATGTCGCGTTTAGGAAGAAAACTCCGTATATTAGTAAAAATTGCTGAAATAGTAGTGCTTTAGCGCATTTTTTTTTTTTGCTTTCGGGCGCTGAGATGGCTGGCGGTGATGTAGCAATTGCTATCTAATTTCTTTAACACGTTTCTCAGCGTCGTCGTACACGTATTTCGTGGATCCTATAAACAAGGTTTTGTAACGTAGAGAAAAGGCGACAGCTTTTTTCTTTGCAAATGCAAGAAGGTGTTTCCTGGCATTTTGTACGGCGCGGGAGTAGTCCTGACCAATTCCGTAGTTACTGCCTTTTAGCTTGCGTCCGTTAGACAGGATTTTTTCTTTGGTTTTGTAGCGAGCAAAATTCGCAATTATGGGGCGGTTATGGTTAGTAGAGTGGCGGCCAAGTCGATGCGCACGCTCAATATCCTCGGTAACTACATCATCATCATCAGTGTTTATTCAATCAACGTAATACAAAAACATGGTTACAAAGTATTTGGACCATTAGCCTGTGTGGCTAGTCAGTGGTCCAATCTATTACATGATTATTTTATTACATGTCAGGAGCAGAGGTGCAGTTAATATGATTATGAATCTATACACAAATTCAATGACAGGGTAGCTTTTAAGGTATATTTTATCGAATTGAATACACATAACAATAAATGCTAAATTGCTGCAAATACTTTTAGTACACAAGTGATAAAGAACTAAAGGCATACATTGTAACAATACAGAAGATAGTGATACCACAAAATATTTAGCACAATTTGTGCACAAAATTAACTGCGTTGAAGAATCAATACCATCGAACTCACTTCAGAACTAGAAACAAAAAGAAGGAAAGAAAAAGAACTATGCCAGATGAGTCGTAAAAAAGTGTGGACGTGAGCTTAACTTTGGTTAAGAACATGAAAAACTTACAAAATGCATTTTACAAGTGAATTTAAAGTTGCGGGCAAGTTTAATTTCAAGTGGAATTGTGTTCCAGATTTTAGCACCAGTGAATTGTATTAACCGTTCGCCATATACATTCCTACAAGTAGGGAGGTTGAAGTTGCCGTTGCCTGCATGCCTTGTGTTACGGGTCGGTGTAGAAAACGCACTCACAGGTAGTGGAAAATTGGTGTTAATGATAGAATTTACCAACACCGCGGTTTTATAATTTCGCTGAGACGTGAAAGGCAGTATCTGAGTAGATGAAAACAAATCTGAGCTTGGGCAACAAGAGGACGATGCCGTAATAATTCTTAAGGCGCGTTTTTGCAATCGTATTATCGGTGCTATATACGTTAGATAAGTAAAGCCCCATATTTCGCTACAATCACTGAGTTGAGAGTGAAATATAGAGAAGTATAATGATCGTACCACGTTATATGGAAAGTAACATTTGGCTTTAATGAGCGTGAAGCATGCGAAAGCAAGCTTTTTGGATATGTAATTAACCTCATCTTTCCAATTCAGGTTTTCATTTATTAGAACCCCTAAGTATTTAAACGCGGAAACGCGCTCAATGGGCGCGTCGTTAATTTCTAAGCCCAGCTGACTGTAATCGAGGTTTTTTCTTCTGGAATGAAATATGATATATTTAGTTTTGGCTACATTTAATGCGAGCTTGTTGCGGGCGAACCATGCGGAAATCTGTGCCAACTCTGCCGTGATTTCTTCTTTTAGCGTGCACAGAGAGTTACCTCGAAAAAGCAATGCAGTGTCATCAGCGTACATTATGGTTTTGCGTGAAAGAGCAGATGGTAGGTCATTTATGTATAGTGAAAACAACATAGGACCTAGCACGGTTCCCTGGGGTATTCCACATGTTATTTTTCTAAATCCTGAAGATTTACGGTCAAACACGACGCATTGTTTTCTATCTGCCAGATAACTAGAAAATAACCGAAGTGTCTTCTCGGTGAAGCCATAATAAGATTCTAATTTCTTTAATAAAATGGAATGCGAAACAGTATCGAATGCTTTTTTTATATCCAAGAAAACGCTGACGGCAATTTCGTTATCATGAAGTGCTGAGTTGACGAACTGTGCTAGTGTAAAAACAGCTGTGCTCGTTGACCTATTTGTGATGAAACCATATTGTTCAGGGCAGATTATGTCGTTTGAGCTTAGAAATCGACAGAGACGGGACCTAATTACCTTTTCAAAAAGCGTGTTAACAATGCTGAGCACCGAGATGGGACGGTAACTGCTCGGATTTTCTCGATCCCCGGATTTGTAAATAGGTACGACTCTCGCTATCTTTAGGATATTTGGGTAAGTTCCATTTTGCAGGCAGTTATTCATGATGCGGGAAAGAGGCTCCGAAAGAAGGTCTACATTTACCTTCAGTAGTTTTGTAGTAATCCCATCATGACCAACGGCTTTATTGCATGGGAGTTTTAGGATTTCTGACCTAATTTCCTCAGTGGTTACGCTTGCAAGCTGAAAGTCTTCCTCAAATATTTTGTTTTGGCAAGAATGTAGAGGATCTGCTTGAGATTGAGCAGGAAAGTTGTTACCAACATTGGTAAAAAAATTATTGAAGTTATCAGCGGTATTTGTTGTAGGATTATCCGGAGCAATGTGCTTTTTTTCGCCTATTCCCGTAACTTCACGCACTAGCTTCCATACCTGCTTGATGTCACCGCTCTGTTGGACTATTTTAGCACTGTAATACTGCTTCTTGGCTTTCCTTAACATGCCGACTGATTTGTTTCTGAAGTGTTTAAACTGCTTTTCATAGTATTCATTTGTTTTGTTTCCATCTAGTGAAGTATGTATCTTTTTTTCTTTATAACATTCAGTATGTCCCGCGTCACCCAAGGACATATTGCTTCCTTGTGTCTTCGGCCTGTGTATTCTTGGGTTGATTGGCTAATTGCCTCCATTATATGGCAAATAAAGTTTTCCCATTCAGTGTGAACATTACTGTGGTACAAGGCTTCAAAATCCGTACGCTCAAGTAATTTGCGCACTGCAGCGTAGTTTGTCCGCTTAACTCGTTTTGAGTTATGGCATGGAGGTCCTAAATTAGCATTAGGCACAAACAGAAAAGTGGGGCAGTGATCAGCAATAGTAACGTCATACACTCCGGCGAAAACACTCATATCAGTTCCACAAATAATATGATCAATAAGTGAGGAACAGTTATCACTTATTCGTGTAGGGGCATTAATAACGTTCATTAGATTATATGACTGGAGCATCAATACATAGTCAGGGTATTCATCTTTAAGTAGATCGACGTTAAAATCACCACATATAACCAGTGGGCGGTTGTAGGCTATCAATGGGTCTAAGACAGTTTCCATAGTAGAAATGAATGCTGCTACAGACGAGCTAGGTGGACGATAAACAGCTCCGAGTATAACGGCACATTTCAAATGCACAAACAAGGCTTCACATTCAGGTTGGCTAGTAAAGTGGTTAGGCATGCACTGGTAATCGATGCTTTTTTTTTAAGGAACAGAGCAACGCCCCCACCTCGCGAACTGCTCTTCCTAGGAAGCGATAATAATGTGTATCCTGGAACATGCGCAGATTCTCCATCTTTCAACCAGGTTTCAGTAAGAGCGATAACGTCGTATACAAATGAATGACGCGACAAATGAGCGCAGAATTGGTATAAGTTTCTTCGCGCACTTCGAATATTGCAATGAACAACAGACAAGTTTTCGTACTCATGCCAAGCTTGGTCGATACTTGAAAAATCAAACATCATTGCTCAGGAAATTTGCGATAGATCTTCTGCGCATGTTATGTGCAATACTCGCGAATTTCCTGTCTTTCTCATGAGAATTTTTCCGCCGGATACCCAAGTGAATTTCCAGTTATTTTCGCGCTTCGCCTTTAATGCCTTGCCCAGCAGTACCTTGTTAGCTGGACATAGGTGGTCATTAATATAGAGCGGGGTGGAACCTTCAAAGCCTATGATTGTAGTGGTCAATCTTTGCTTCTTCGTGGCATTCATGAACTTATCTCTGGGGATGCGGGAGATGAACTTAGCAATGATGTTCGATTGTGACTTTTCCCTGGTTGGAACACGATGTACAACCTCGAGATCAGATTCATTTATATCCACTTTCAAATAGGTTGATATGCTCTTGATCACTGCTACAAGGTTCTCTTTTTCTTGCACGGGGACACCTTTAATTTCCACATTGTTACGTCGGCTGTACTGTTGTAGCTCTGTTAGCTCTTTTCTTGTTTCCTTTAGCTCAGTCGTGAGCCTGCTGAAGCCATTCTTGATTGCCCTGTTTTCCGTTCTGACGATTGCAATTTCATTTTTCAAGTCACCGATTTCCGATTTAAATTCCTCAAATTGCTTATTAATGAATTCCATTGCTTCTTTCAGGGGTTTGAGCTCTTTTTCAATTAGCTTAGGCAGCTCTTTCTTTAGTGCAGCATGCTTATGCTCAATTGACTGTCTTATCGGTTGTATCTCTACTTCAATTATTGCCTTTAAATCTTCCTTCAGTTGGTCATTTTTAGCATCAAGTCGAGCACTCAAGTCCGCTAGTGCTACGTTAAGTTCCTTGACGGTTGTGGGAGTTTTGCTACTCATATCTCTGGCAGCAAAAAAAAAAAAAAAACTCTCGCGGAGCAGTCCAGGCAACACTAATTCTTAGGTTTTAGGCGTGAAACAAACGTAGCTTGTACGCACCTGCAGATACAGAAGAGACGATTAGTTGTTGCGCGACCCAGCGGCCGCCTGGACTGCTCCGAACAAAATGCCGTCTTTCTTTCGATGGACTGGCTTTATAGCCCATCCATGACGTCGACCACGGCGAGGGACGCAGGCGCAGTCGATTCGGTCATCGAGGGCGTATACTTTAGCTGCTCCGTTTTCAGAACCAGCAGATTCCACCGGTCCGCGAAGCAGCACACTCGTTGAAAAGCCCAGATTGCGGTCAACTCCGATGTGCTGAACCAGTAGCGGTAGATACCGTTGTGCTGCAGATACAGAAGAGACGATTAGTTGTTGCGCGACCCAGCGGCTGCCTGGACTGCTCCGAACAAAAATCTGCTCCGAACAAAAACTACGGGTAAGCCTAGGTGATCTGAGCAAATGCGAATAAGCTTTTCTTCTATCTGTGGGGCAGATTCTGAGGCACCTGGGTCGGGAATACCGAAGAAGATTAGGTTGTTGCGGCGGGCTCGATTTTTTGCGTCATCGATCCGTGATTCTATGTCTGAGATTACACGGGTTGTCTCGGTGACAGCAGATGTGATGGTTGCGACCTGTTGTTGCAGTGGTTCAATATGTTGACAGTGGCTCTCAACGGTATTCATTCTTCTGCTAAGTTCTGCTATAGTACTGTTAGTTTCGGCAAGTTCACTTTTTAGATTCTTCAGTTTGGCTATTAGCTGCGATTGCCCTGCTGAGAGTTTTTTTTTTTTTCCAATTCAGCTAATATAGCGTTAGATTCCGCGCCGGGGTTAGTTTCAATGTCACCCGAGAGTAAGAGAACGGTACGCGAGACATCGATACACTGCTCAATAATCGATAATAGACACGGGGGGCTCGGCAGCAGCACCAAAAACAAGTCGCTCGATTTCTTAGAGTAAAGACTCAAAGGCTGACTAACCTGCATGTTGAAAAGTAGTAGTTTAGGCGACTGTCTCGTGGCACAGCCGCCGAGCCCACAGGTGGGCGTGCCAGGGTGTTGTTCTTTTATAGTCGACGTGGCGATTGATGTTGCTGACGTAGGCTTCTCCCAGGTGGCAACGGTTGCAAAATCCGTGTCAGGTGGCGCTGGCAGAAGTGCAGGGGTGGTTAGCTTATCAGCTGGAAGGGCACTCGAGATGCGGCCAAAGAATGGTTGCACACAAGCAGGAGGTGCGTGAGAGATGGCCGTGGTAGCGGGCAGAGCTGCGTAGATCACTGCGACGGCAAAGACCTGCATGTTGAAAAGTAGCAGTTTAGGCGACTGTCTCGTGGCACAGCCGCCGAGCCCACTGGGCGTTCCGAGAGCGTTCCGTGGCGGCGTTCCTTGGAGCAGCCGCAGCTGGTGTCTTGGTAGGAGCGGCGATTTCCCGGTCTCCGGCGTTGCTCGTAGCGTTCTTCGTCTTGTGACCGCCTTTCCTTCTTTTTCTACGTCGCCTTCTTACAACGTAGGGAACTTGGTATCTGTTTTTGCAGGTACGGTCACCGGTGAGATGAGCGTCTCCGCATAGCGCGCACTTCGGTTGCACACATTCGTCTCCGTTTGCGATGATCAAAGTCCCGCACTTTTCACACACTTTTTCAGTCGGTCTAGGGCAGACATCGTGCCTGTGGCCGATTCGGCCGCAGTTACGGCAAGTGTCGATTTGCCTCTTGTACAGTGTACAGCGTAGCATGTTGGGGCCGCAGTGAACATAGTTGGGCACTTTCATGCCATTGAACAGTACAATCACGGTAGGGGTCTCCTTTATGCGCCTGACTCCGAGCACCATCGGGTTTCTGGGTGTGACAAAAAGGCTTTGCAGCGCAGGTTCGGCCAGATCGGTGTCGATGCCTCTGACCACACCTCTACAGGTATTTCCCGGAGGTGTAATGTAAGCCGAGATAGAGTGCTTTTTATCTGCTAAGAATATTTCCTGCACTTTGCAGTACGCATTGGCATTCGATTCGGAGGGTGTGCTTATAACGAAGATATTCTGCATGGCATTCGAACACACGATATCCTCCTCGGCTGCCGCTGGGGGCAGCCTGGCAGCCATTAAAATGGCTTGCGTGACCTTTAACTGACTGCATGTTCGCACGTCCAGCCCTCCCCCCGGGCGGACGACCACTCGAAAGTGCGATGTGGGCAGGCGCGGTAGCCTAGAGGCTGCGGCAACCTTTCTCAGCTGGCTGTCTTTAGCGGGGCCAACGTGGGCTCCAGTTTGCCTAGCCGAGTGCGTCTCGTGCTTGAAGTGTGTTTTATACGCATTCCGCTTTCTGTGGGCGGTAATCCAGCCGTTGGACTCGGCTTCCTCTTTGGAGATTTGCTCTCCTTCTACCATAGCCTACATGAGGCATGGCCTCCTCGAAGGTCGGCCGAACAAGCGGCCGCGCGTTCCGCCTTTCCGCGCTGCGGCGCCCGATGCCGTGTATAAGCACAAATAGGCCTAACCCTTGGTGTCGGAGAAAGGACCCACAAAAGAAGTTCCTGTGGACCTACCGTGATTAATGGGGTATCCAGGTGTTCCTTGAAACTTCCCGGAGTTGCTCCAGTAGAAATCTCGGAGGGAAAGCACATCGGACTCACTTGAACAACGTCAGTTGGAGGAGCCGATGCAGACGCGTCCGCAAGCCACTCCACGTAGCGTCCTCTCACACCGAGCCTCCTCCGCGCGGCACAGCGTTTCCGCGATACAAGCGTCGTTGTGGCTGAAGGAAGCGTTCAAAGTGTATCGAGGTGGACGAGCGTAAAGAAGAAAAAAAATTGGCCGTATTCAGTGGTTTCAGGCTGTGCCGCATTATATGCGCAAGTGGCGAACGCTAGCACTTCGTCCCAGTTTTTGTGGTCTGAGATAATGAGTACATGGATATCATATTTACGAGGATCCCATTTGTACACTCAGTCAAGTCATTGGTCTCAGGGTAATAGGGCGTGGAATGCCGCAGCTTTGAAGCAGACAGACGCGGGGGCCCTTCCACATTAAAAATTGTGACCTGGCGGCCACGATCACCAATGATCACGCTAGGGGGACCACTAAATAAGCCGGTCCCCGGCCGTACCGTTGGTAATGAAGCATCGTTTTTATTTTTAAGTGTGAATACACTTTATAAGCGACCCCAAACCATCCACCGCCGTCGGCGGCATCCGCAGTCTTCTCTCTATCTTTAAAAGAAAGAGGCCGCAGCGCGACGCTCTACCGAATAAGCCACGGACGCGACGCTGATATCGGTGTCAGTAACGCGCCTTATACCCCCTCCCCCTTCGCTCGCTGCAGCTGCGCGCGCACCCCTCTCTCTCGCGCGCCCGCCTTCTCTCTCAGTCTCCCGTCGAGAGCGGGTCGTGCGATGGATGTCCCGGAGGCAACGCTACCATCAACAACGAATGCTGTACAACCGAATGCCAGCACTGCACCCGTCGTTGGAGGTGACGGTACCGCGGTGGTTTCGCCGACGTTGGAAGACAAGGCGGCACTGCGAAGGGCTCGTGAGACCGAACGTAAGCGGGCGAAGCGTGCAGCGGATGCCGAACTGCGCGCTCGCGAGGCCGAGGACAAGCGGGCGAAGCGTGCAGAGGATGCCGAACTTCGCGCTCGCGAGGCCGAGGACAAGCGGGCGAAGCGTGCAAAGGATGCCGAATTTCGCGCTCGCGAGGCCGAGGACAAGCAGGCGAAGCGTCCAGCGGATGGTGAACTGCGCGCTCGCGAGGCCGAGATGAGGCGTCAGCATCGAGCCGCGAACGCGGCCCAAGAAGCGGAACGACAACGCAAGCGTCAGGCGGAGAAGGGCGATGAAGATATAAATACCCCTCATAGCATCACCCCGTGCATTCGCACTTAACCATGTTCACCCTCGGGGAAATGCTTGGGAGTTTTTATTTTGTTTTCGTTTGCTTGTCTGCTTCATCTGATGTCATGTATATATATTGACTGAGAGAATTAACGAGTGAGTTCGATGAAAACGTTTTAGAGGTGCTCCTAAATCTAGTAGTCAGTTTTAATAATAACTTTGAATTCGACCAAAAACATTACCTACAAGATGAACGGAACTGCCATGGGAACCAAAATTGCCCCAAATCACGCAAATATTTTTATGGCCTCTTTGGAGATTGCTTTCCTCGAAAATTCTCCATTCAAATCGATATTCTACCGACGCTTCCTCGATGATATATTCTTCGTGTGAGCTGACGGCTAGCATATAATTTTTCCAAATTCATTTCCGATTTCAACTCCCTGCATCATTTGATAACATTCACGCACACGTATTCGCAGAAGAGTGTTCACTTCTTGGATGTCACTGTATCACTCAGTGGCACCACCATATCTACTTCCCTGTATTTCCCTGCAATTGAGTGCGCTCGCTCTCTCGACCGAGAATCAACAATGGGAGAAAAAGGCGGATGATGATTTGATTTGATTTGATTTGTGCGGTTTAACGTCCCAAAACCACTATATGATTATGAGAGACGCCGTAGTGGAGGGCTCCGGAAATTTCGACCACCTGGGGTTCTTTAACGTGCACCCAAATCTGAGTACACGGGCCTACAATATTTCCGCCTCCATCGGAAATGCAGCCGCCACAGCCGGGATTTGATCCCGCGACCTGCGGGTCAGCAGCCGAGTACCTTAGCCACTAGACCACCGCGGCGGGGCAGAAAAAGGCGGAAATAAAGATTTAACGTCAGGGGCAAATTTAATCCTCACATACTGCGCCGCCGCCCCTCGGGTGAATTCTATACTAAACCGCCACTTCAACATACTTAAACAGAGTAGTCGCCTCTCTGCCGTTTTTCAGACTCCGCCCAAGGTAGTTTACCGAAGAAATAAAAACCTGAGAGACCTACTGGTCAGGGCGAAAACACACAAATCCGACCTCTGTCAGGGCTGTAGACCGTTCGGGAAACCTTGCCACAGGGTGTGCACACACATGCTGACCACAGATACGGCCGAAGCCTCCTGTTCAGACTTTGTGTACAAAATTAAAGACGACCTTAACTGTGACTCAGCAAATGTGGTATACAAAATTCGCTGCGAGGTGTGCAAACAAACAGGAATATACTGGGCACACGGAAACCGCGTTCCGTTTGCACTTCAACAACCACAGGGCATACGTAAAGGGCCTCCCCAATTTGCCGTTCTCCAAACATATCAACCTTCCTGGCCACTATTTCGAACGCGCAGGTGTCATATTCCTACAATCCGGCTTCTAGAACACACGGGAGCGTGAACAGCGGGAGTCATACTTCATAAAGAAATTCAAATCACTTACGGAATCAACGAGAGCCCTGGATGACTGATGTGCCTTCGAGAAGTGTCGTAAAACAAAGAAAGTTAATTAATCAGTTAATATATTTATACATACGTGAATTCGAACACGTAGGATGATTAATCTAGCTGGCACGTGAAAACAAACGAATTCGATGCTACGTGCATCAACCGGCACGTGTTAGTATTATTGGATTTTTTATTATTTTTGTTTCTTAAATATTTTTTATTATTTTGTTTAGGCTTTTGTTTGTTCATCTCTTTAAGACTATCTATTCATTTATTATGAATTGTACTGGTTATACACTTTTCGGCAATAAAGGGAAGACGAGGGGAGGAAGAGAGAACACATTTAGCTTTCTATCGTGGCCAATGTTTTCCTAAAGGTGGAGCGGCTCGTATGAGTCTTCTTGTGGCACTCGCTCGCTGGATTCCGTGCCGACCGGTTGTGCCCTCGCGATCTCCGACGTCAGCGTAGCTCTGGCCGACTGGGCTCGCCCTACCCCACCTCCTGACGCCGACAAGAGCTCTCGCAAGTGGTGCCCCGTCCTCAAACTCCTGTGACCGTGTTTCCATCTTTCCTATCTCTCCTATCCCCTCGATATGTCCTGGCTCGCTCGCTTAGCGCATCGCTTTTTCTCTCTCTCTACACCTTTGTTCCTATCCGATTAATCCCTCCTCACCCCCATCCCTTGTGAGCTACTGTTGAGATGTCGCACCCCGATGCAGACAGTTACGGGGCTCACTTCTCTCTCTTTTTCCCGCTTATAATCACTTCTCTCTCTGTATGGCCAGCCACCGAACCACGTGAACTTTAACTCTATCCATGTGTTGGATGCGAGAAAGCGGCAATATGTTTCTCCTTTTCCCTTTTCGTTGGTCGCCTGCTGTGGTGGCGCGTCTTATCTAACCCACCCGCCCGCTTCCTGCGGCTCTTTCGCAGGAAAGAGCCCTTTTGCTCCTTTCTTCTTGTTGTTGTTGTCTGTCGTTCGCTCCATTAGTCCATTTGTATCGTTCTTTTTTATCTATTCTTTTCTTCTTTTGTTTTCTTTTCATGTTGGGGGCCTCCAAACTGTGAGGGTGGCCCTTTGCTACGGGAACGTGTATCATTCCGCGTAGATCTCCGAAGGCACTGTACCGTGCTCCCCACCAGGCGGCAGAAATTAGGGGCCTTCTTCCTCTTCTAAACACTACCACCACCACCACCCTCCGAATAAGGCTGGTCCACTAGCCAAAACTGTTAAGATTAAATAAATCAATCATTGTTTTTTTCCTGTAATACTCCTCTAATCTCGAAGTTAATATATATAACTGGCAGATCCCGCGCACAGTGGGAATCGATGATATGCGAAGCATAAATGATATATGTCGATATGTCACTTTAAAATCGCACAACGTTACGAGGTGGAGGTAAATTATACCGTACGTGACTGTCCATGTCATGATTATCATGTTTGCACCAGTCATAAATTTCGTTATCCACTGACGTCACGTAGCACCAAATTTGGTATATGTGGAGCTAGCAAAACGGCCGCGAGCGCATCAAGAAGTGCCCAGTATACTTCACTGTAGCGTTGACGCGTGCGCAAGCGACGCTACATTAGCGAAACGCGAGCACTCTATGGTCTGACGACAGACACAATCGGCGTTCGTCGGTGCGGCCCGATGGACACCGGCGCGAAATGCGACATGCTGCATTTCACGCCGATGCGTTACCCAGACAACACTGCGTCTCCCTCTTTTCGTGACAGGGGGACGCTGGACGTACTGAAACGTGCATGCGTCAAAGCAACGAAGTGAGGCGCGCGCCTGCGAGTATATGGCAGAACCGGCGCCTGGCGTGCCAACGCCGGCGTGACGCGACGAAATGAACGCCGGCGAGCACGCGCACCGCGTCACGTCGAAATGCATCGGCGCCTTGAATGTCGCATGTAGTCATGTTCTCAAATGACACGCATCTCATGATTATCATGTTTGCACCAGTCACATACCTTTATCGTCCATTGGCGTCACGTAATACCAAATTTGGCATATGTGAAGCTAGCGAAACGGCCTACAGCGCATCATCAGTGTGGCATGTACTCATGTTGTTAGATGACACGCATGTCGTGATTATTATGTTTGGATCTGTCATTTACCTATGTCGTCCATTCGCGTCACGTAATACCAAGTTAGGTACATGTGAAGCTATAGCAAAACGACCGCGAGCGCATCATGAGCGTGGCATGTGGTCACGTTGTTACATGACATGCATCTCATGATTATCATGTTTGCACAAGTCACATACCTTCGTCGTCCATTCACGTACCATAATACCAAATTTGGTATATGTGACGCTAGCGAAACGGCGGCGAGTGCGTTATGAGCGTGGCATGTAGTCATGGTTTTACATGACACAGATGTCATGATTTTCATGTTAGGGTCTGTCGCTTGTGTTCGCCATGCAATCATGCCATACCATACCAGTTTTGCAACATGCCATGTGAACGAAACAACCGCAAGAGCTGCAGGACCATGAAATGTAAATCATGACATTCATGACATACATGTCATGATTTTGATGTTATTAGTAGCCAAATATGTTCTTCATACAGTCATGTTATGCCATACCAAGTTTCGTATTGATACCTTTGTCTAAACGGCCAGGAGAGCTTAAAGTCGTAGGCGGCTAGATAGATAGATAGATAGATAGATAGATAGATAGATAGATAGATAGATAGATAGATAGATAGATAGATAGATAGATAGATAGATAGATAGATAGATAGATAGATAGATAGATAGATAGATACGCTCAAAGTCGCCGATGTTCGCTAAGAAATGGTTCGCATTGTTAATTGGATACTTTTTACTCATTTATGTTTCGGAGGCAGGGTTTTCGGTCACCTCAATACCCCACCTTTGGCTACGCCCTTGCTCATCAGGGTCTCACCTGCTTCAGGTTTCCGTCTCGGAACTCTCAAAGAAGATCATGCGAGGATGTCTCATTCCCTCATTTCTTTATTGATTCATTCATAGTTTGGACGTGACTGCACTGGACACGCACACGCACGCACACACACACACACACACACACACACACACACACACACACACACACACACACACACACACACACACGCACACAGCAGCGCGCCTTTCCAACCCGAGCAACTCAGCCGTTGTTACTAACACAGTGGAACTGCAGAGGTCTCAAGAACCACAAGAAGCGGGCTCATTTCCGCCTCTATCTTGAGACCTTTGAGTTCCTTGTTGCCGTGGTTGCCCTTCAGGAACCCGGCTCGGACGTCAAACTCACAAATTACACTACATTTCAACACAACCCGGAGACATGTATACTTGTTCACAAGCAATATACCGCCCAGGAAGTCACACTCCCCACAACACCGCCTTTCCCATACACAATGGTGTCGGTGCTGCCTATAAGGCGATCTGACCCACCTGTTCATATTTTAAACATTTACTGTCCCCCAAAGCTTAAGAACGTCACGTTCAGCGAAACTTTCACACAAGCTATGCAGGTGGCAGGACGGGACCCCCTCCTGATCGTCGGCGACTTCAATGCCCCAAGCAGGTTATGGGGTTACCCACGAGAGGACACGCGTGGAAGGAAGCTTGCGGAACTTCTTTCTACACTTGGACTCACCCTCCACACTGATCCCGCCAGCCCAACACGTGTAGGCAACTCTGTTCAACGAGATACTTGCCCGGACCTCACAATTACACGCAACATACGCCATGCCGACTGGCTGAACACACAGGACACTCTCGGTAGTGATCATTGTGTATTAAACACAACTGTGTACATGCGTCCCTTAAAACGCCCACTTACACAAGCTCGTATCCCAGACTGGACAACTTTCCGCACCACTCTACCTATTGTAGACTCTCTCCAGTCGGGATACGACACCTGGTCTAAATCACTGACGTCTACACTGAAACAACACGAACAGCTGATACAGCTCACGGAAACTCAAACGGACGTGGACAACCACCTCCTCCATCTTTGGCAGGCCCGCCGCAGCCTCACCAAACGATGGAAAAAACAGAAACATAACAGACGCCTCAAGAAACGCATCCTAGAACTCACGGAGCAAGCTGCGGAATATGCTGCTCAGCTAGCCGACACTAACTGGGTGGACAGGTGCAACACGGCTGCACGCCAGATGTCTGGTCGCAACACGTGGCGCCTGTTTCGCGCTCTCATTGATCCAACACAAACACGCACGGAAACTCAACGTCACTTACATAAGGTCATGCACAACTTTACAGGAACGACAACACCGCTGGCAAACACGCTCAGGGACCGATACCTGTGCACCACCAAGGACCCCCGGACGGCCGCATACTCCTACGCAGGCAAAAAGAACACGCAGTTGGACACCCCGTTCCAGCTCCACGACCTCCAGGCGGCCTTACGCAAGATGAAGCGTGGCACTGCACCAGGGCGTGACCAGGTTACGGTCAAACTGTTGGCCAATCTTCCCGACGCAGCCTACGCCACGCTCCTCAAATACATCAATGGCATTTGGGACGGAGAAACTCCTCTCCCTCTTGAATGGAAATCAGCTCTCGTGACCTTCATCCCGAAGGCAGGTAAACCTATTGACGTGGAGAACCTTCGCCCCATCTCCCTCACGTCTTGTGTCGGCAAGCTGATGGAAACGATGGTGCGCGACAGACTCTCCGAGTTTCTAGAAACACAGCACACTTTTGCGGACACCATGTTTGGATTCCGCCCTCAGAAGTCAGCCCAGGATATACTTCTACAGCTCCACCATGACATATTAGATCCTGTTGAATGCCCCCACAATGACAAGGTAGTCCTGGCCTTGGATCTTAAAGGAGCATTCGACAACGTGAAGCATGAGGTAATCCTTGACCACCTCAGTCAGACCAACTGTGGTTATAAAACATTCAATTATGTTAGACAGTTTCTTACAGACCGTCGAGCCTACATACGCATACAAGATGAGGAACATGGGCCTTACGTCATCGGCTCGAGGGGAACTCCTCAAGGCGCGGTCCTCTCTCCCCTCCTATTTAATATAGCCATGCTTCATCTTCCCCCCAAATTGGCTTCTTTACCAGGGATACATCACGCTCTTTACGCGGATGATATCACGATCTGGGCCACGCAAGGTAACCTGGGTCACATGGAGTCATGCCTGCAAGCAGCAGCGACTGTAGTCGACGACTACGCAACCTACTGCGGACTCCAGTGTGCCCCGGCTAAGTCAGAATTTGTGCACGTACGTCCCTCCCCTCAGGACACAACTCAGCTCCATATCAGTCTTCCCTCGGGACCGATCCGTGAGGCCAAGGAGATCCGCGTCCTTGGCCTCTTCATACACCACCAACGCAAGGCCGACACCACAATAGCCAAACTTCGCACGGTGGGAGACCAGGTGGGCCGTATGGTCCGCCGGGTCTCCAACAAGCGGGGCGGATTACGAAGCAGGGATGCAATGCGGCTTGCCCATGCTTTCGTAACGAGTAGAATACTCTACTCGACTCCCTACTTGCACCTACGCAAACACGAGGATGATCAACTCGAGGTCATCCACCGTAAAGTTATCAAGCGGGCTCTCGACCTCCCTATCACCACGTCCAACCAGAGACTTCTGGCCCTAGGCGTGGTGAATACCTACCGGGAACTTTGAGAAGCCCACCTCGTTAACCAATACACGCGCCTTGCACAGACCCATTCCTGTCGCCGCCTCTTGGACCGAATACACATCAAACACGATTACTATATTGAGGAAAGGGTGAGAGTGCCAGAACCTTGGAGACGCGCCCTCCGGGTCCGACCCCTTCCCCGCAACATGTCCAAAGAAAACCACAGTGGTCGCCGCCAGGCGCGCGCGGAAGCGTTGCAGCGACACTTTGGTCAAGAGGAACACGTGTGCTACGTGGACGTTGCCGGCCCGCACCATGGGGGGTGGTATACTGCCGCAGTCATACACAACGCAAACACCGTAAACGGGCTCACTTTCAAAGCCTACAGCGCAACACACGCGGAGGAGGTTGCCATCGCTCTGGCTCTCACCTATCCCTCTTCTAAACATATCATCACCGACTCACGAGGGGCCTGTCGGAACTATCAGCTAGGGTGGGCTTCACCGCTTGCTCAGCGCATACTGGAACCTAGCTGGCGATACGTTAATCCAACTCCGCGAAATCTGGTTTGGGCACCCGGTCACCAAGGACTCAGGGGTAACGAACAGGCCGATCAGGCCGCCCGCGCACTCTCTTCCCGGGCTATCTCCCTGTCTTTGGAAGCCTACTCGCAGTCAGACAATTCGGCCCTTTCATTCAAAGATATTACCAATTACTACAAGGAGGAGCACCGGCGCTATCCAGACCCTTGTAAGGGACTGCATCGCGCTGACGAGCGCCTCCTTTTAAAACTGTTTACCAATACTGTACTGTGCCCGGCGGTGCTAAAACATTTCAATTCATCCTTTGATGGCACGTGCCAGTTCTGTGGTGAGGTGGCTGACACCTTTCACATCGTCTGGGCGTGCCAGTCTAATCCATCTATCCCCCCCCAACCCCAATCCCACGAGAGAGGACTGGGAGGCGGCCCTGCTCGGCTGTCAAGACCTGAAGGCCCAAGAGGCTCTGGTTCAACGTGCGCGGGCGGCGTTGCTTGCCAATGGAGCCCCGGAATAGGGGTTCCACCTAGTGCTGTGAGGGTAGGAGGCCAATAAGGCCCCAACCCAATTACCTCTCTGTAACCATTTAATGGTTATTAAATGTTTTCACCACCCACCTTTCCAACCCGGCCATGGTCTTGGCCCTGCCCTTCGCTTGATTTATTCATTCGTGGCAGACATTTAAACAACATAATTCGAAGAATATTAAGTGTCTGTTGTCGTTTGTATAAAGAATAATATGCTTCATTAATATATTTTTCCGTTTTTTTTATTGTTGCGGGTGGAAATACAGCTATTTAAATAGGCTGCTGAACTCGGCAGCTTAACCAGATCAACGACGTAGGCTTTTCAAGATCACTAGTGCAACGCAAGACGGCGTATGCTCGGGCATCTTGTTTGCATTGACGCAGTAGGTTATTGGGATGGCCTTTCATGTCTCCCCTGGCAACATCTGGTGTGGAGTGCCGTTTCACACTCATCAAATGTGAGGTCCACGGGACAGCTTATGCTCTCCCATAGTAGAGTACCAAGTATTCTAAATCAGTAACCCTTTTTAGGGGCGAAGCTCCTTAAAGCGGCACCCGTTCGTCCCTCGTCGTAGTACGTAACATGTTTTACGCTTTGACCTGCAAGGTAGGAGATTTATTTTGTGCGTTGTTGAACAATAAAAAATTCGCAGCGTGCGCGTTAACTAAAACCCGAATCCTCCTGTGTCTCATTTCCCATCAACAGCCATCTGACAAGAAAGGGTTGCTACGTTATACTTGCTGGGCGTAACCTCCTTGGTTTTAGAAAGGTTTAGCGAGCGTTCGGCCGCAGTGCCATGAATACAGTGAACTAGTATATACCATGATCTCGAGGTGGTTAAAGGTAGGAAGTAGACCCGAAGCGCAAGCCATCAGAAAGTGTGCGTGTGCCACCTTTCGTTTGGTCCTTGGAATGTCCGCTGGATGGCGGTGCTTCTATATGCGGAATATACGATGAAAATATGCGAGATGGTGGTACTTGGAGTGTTGACTAGATGGACGAACGAACACACAGACAGATGCATGGACGGACGCATGGATGGACGCAGTGACAAGCGCACGGATGGACGTGCGGACGCACGAACAGGCGCACGCACAGACGCGCGGATGGACGCATGAACGGTCACACAGACGGACGCATGGACGGACGGAAGCAAGAACGAATGGACGTACGGATGCTTCGCCCCACTCTCCATCATTCACCCCGTGGATAAGCTGCCATTTTTTTTTTAAGACATATCGTTAGCCGTTTTATGTTTCTGCGAGACACAACAGACCCATTTCTACGTTCAGTTGTTCAGCTGAGGCTTGGAAGAGTTTTACCTTCACTCGTTGTCCCCACGGACAAAGTGCATGGGGCGCCTTATGTTTATCTAAAAGAAGCAGTTGGTGCATGCAATTTTTTTCTTAACACAAATAAATTTTTGCAAGCGGATATTTGCTTTGCCGAGGCCCACGGGATGGCTTTATGTTCTCCCATAGTGGAGTACGACGTATTCTTAATCGTAAACCCCTGTTTCCAAACTCAACGGCTTCATGCTCCGTTAATAACGTTTTTACTCGGGACGGCCTAATGCTCTTCCATAGTGGAGTACGAAGTACTCTAAATCGTTAAACACTTTTTTTTAAACACACGTGTCCTCCGCTGCGGAGAGGCCGTGCGTTGCCACTCAGTTTGTCGTAATGAATTTTTGTCGACGGGGCGTCATCAAGTATGAGGCTCACGGGACGGGTACATGCTCTCCCATAGAAAACTCCCACGTAGTCTCAATCGTTAGACCTTTATTCCAAACACACACCGCGACAACTTATGGCTCTCCCACAGCAGAGTGCGCGTAATGCTCGAAGGTGTTCACAATTTATTACGAACCGGCTCCATAGGTGGTAACCGCGTGCTCTTAGCCGAGTTGCAACGTCAGTCGACGAGGAGCCGTAATTTTAAATGCAAAGTATTTTATAGTCGCACCTACTCGCAAATCAGGCGGCGGTGGCGTCGTCTACACCCCCACTGCGCATTCTCACGTCTCGTGCCGCATGCTCGCGTCTCGTGCCAACTGTCGCTCCCAGTGGCGTAGCCGGGGGGAGGGGGTGAGGCGAATCCCGCCCCCTGAAATGTTGTGGCCGCACCCCCGCCACTTACTGACCCCCCCACCTTTTTTTTTCGTCGCTTCCCGCTCAGATGGTTTAAAATAAGCGGGGCTGCTATTGCAATACCATTCATGGGTGCTTTCATTTATTTGTTTTATTTGTTTCACATACTGCAGCCTCAATGAGGCTATTGCAGGGGTGGAAAAAAACAACAACAAAAAGAAATCAACGTTCATGAGCAAGAATTCCAGAAATTCTTGGAAATGGTAGAGAACGAACACTTCCGGGCAGCAAATTCCAAGTTTCTGTTGTTGAAGGCACAAAAAAGCTGTATTTGAACATGTCAGTGGGGATGAAAAAAGTTGCAGTGTTACGGGCACGGTCACTCCTTGTGGCCAAAGATCTGGAAGTTTTCTTATATAACTCGACAGCGCGGAAGCCAGAATAATTGATTAATTGTGCAGAAATTTTAGGCGTTCAATGTGGCGACGCTTCGCAATTGTATTTAGACCTAGCTGGGGAAGGGAATTCGCCGGAGAAAAATACCTGTCATATCTCTTGTATATAAAGCACTCAGGTTTTTTTTTTTTTGAACGGATTCTTGTTTTTTTTTGATTTCGCACTTCTTATAGGGGTTTAAACCACACTACCACATACGAGAATGGGCCGAATAAGGGATTTGTCGGTATTCATATAGTTTTGTTTCCTGAGAAACAAGAAGGAGCGTACGATGTAAATAATTTAAATTCTTAAGGGCTTTGTTGCATGTGAAATCAATATGTTTTGACCATGATAAATTATGTGTCAAAAGGATACCAAGGACTTAAATTCTGACACCTTGCACAAACTAATATTGTTGAAACCGTAGTCTAATGTCAACAGGCATGAACGTCTAATAATTGACATAATGACCGTCTTGGAGAAGTCAGTATTCATTTGCCAAGAATCGAACCAGCTACAAAAATGAGAAAATGAATTGTTTAAGTATGCTATGATCCAGTGTAGATTTGACAGCATTATACAGGACGCTGTAATCCACGAAAAGACGTATTTCCACACAAGTCATGCAAAGGTAGGTCATTAATACGAAGCAGGAATAGGAGCGGTCTTATAGCACAGAACCCAAGGGAACTCCTGATGAAACCAGCATCGAAGGCGAGTTAGTAGAGTTGAAGCACACATATTGTGAACGCTGCAAAAGGAAGTCAGATATCCAGCCAACCAATGATCCATTCTTTAGTATGGCAAACAATTTTTGCAATAGTTTAGGGTACGATACAGTGTCGAAGGCCTTGGAAAAATCTATAATCAACCTGGTCACCTATGCCTAAAGAGCTGCTGATGTCATGGACGAATTCTGTCACTTGAGTGATGGTGCTATGACCACGTCTGAAACCATGCTGGAAAGTGCTCAAAGTTTTGTTCGTTTCAAGGAATTCTACGATGTGTTTGAATATACTCTAACATTTTACAAAAATGTGCTGTTAAAGAGATGGGTCTATAACTGCTTAATAATTGAGCATTACCTTATTTAAATAAAGGAAGAATAAAAGCACGTTTCCACGAAGAAGGAAGTGTCGCTGACGAGAGCAACTTTCGGAAAATACCTGTCAGGTATTTGCTGCACCAAACAGCGTATCAAACAAGCTGTCGGGATGCCGACTGGACCACATAATTTTTTGGTGTCTAAGTTTAAAACTAGATTGAGTATGCCATCAAGTGGCACTGACACATAATCGATTCCGTGATACTATCTTGAATTAAAACCAGAAATGTCCAATTTGTCAGTCGTGAAAACTGAGTGGAAGTGGGCGTTGAACGCTGCAACGATTATCTCCGGATACGAAACTGCTACATTGTTGTCATCGTGTGCGATGAAGAACCGGATAGTAGGGTATAGCCTTCCAGAATTTACTGGGATTTGCTTTCATTAGTTTCGGCAAGGTAACATTGTAATAATGTTCTTTAGCGGCCTTCATTTTAGCAGATAAATCTTTCTTGGTGCTAACAAACTGTTGAAGCTTTGTCGAGTCAACACAGCGCTTTTATCGACGTAGTTTGGCCACATGCTCGACGCGATAAATGCAAGATGTACCTAGTCATCCAGGATATTTCAGTGTTAGTTTTCTTTGTTTTCAGTGGAACAAAACGAATAATACACTCACCAAAAAGGCCTTCAAGAAAAGTAGATAGTGTATCGATATCAATGGTGGTGCTTTTTAGCTCAAGTTCTTGAAATGAGTGACAAAAGGGCTTCTGTAATAGCTCTATCATCAGCGCGGTTAAAATCAGGAAACGTGCAGTAAGTGCAATGACGTTTTGGGACGACACCCACAACAGAGAACAACACAGCGTTATGATCAGATATGCCATCAATGATATCACATTACAAACCGGACATAGCCAAGGATGTGCTGACGAAAACCAGATCAAGGATAGCGCCATTACGGGTTGATTCCTTAACAATTTTGGGAAGGCCACATGACAACGAAAAAGCTCCCTTCCTATGTATACTTTGTGTCACTGAGCAGGAGCATTAAAATCACCCATGCAAATAATGTTAGATGCTGAAGTAACGTAGCCTTGTAGAAATCGGTTAATGTTGTGTAAATGTTCTATATCAGAACAAGATGGGCGGTGAACGATCCCGATAATCGCGGACATGTTTTATAAGTGGACCTTGCACCACAAGGAATCAGTATTCGGTATAGAAAGCACAGAAAAGTTGAGGTGAGATCGAAGGAATAGGGCAACACCACCCATCTCCCCACCTCTATACAGTGAATAATGTAAAAAAAATCACAGCATATTCACGGAGTGAATGATGATGAGTGTGGCGAAGCGTCCGTCAGCCCGTCCGTGCTTCCGTCTGTCCGTTTGTTCTTGCTTGCTTCCGTCCGTCCGCGGGACCATCCGTACGTCCATCCGTGCGTCCATCCATGCGTCCGTCTATCTGTCCATGCGTTCATCCGTGGGTCCGTCCATCTGTCTGTCTGTCTGTCTGTCTGTCTGTCTGTCTGTCTGTCTGTCTGTCTGTCTGTCTGTCTGTCTGTCTGTCTGTCTGTCTGTCTGTCTGTCTGTCTGTCCGTACGCCCGCGCATCTGTCCATCCATCCGTCCGAACAATATTAGATACGATGTCGCGTTTAGGAAGAAAACTCCGTATATTAGTAAAAATTGCTGAAATAGTAGTGCTTGAGCGCATTGCTTTCGGGCGCTGAGATGGCTGGCGGTGATGTAGCAATTGCTATCTAATTTCTTTAACACGTTTCTCAGCGTCGTCGTACACGTACTTCGTGGATCCTATAAACAAGGTTTTATAACGTAGAGAAAAGGCGACAGTTTTTTCCTTTGGAAATGCAAGAAGGTGTTTCCTGGCATTTTGTACGGCGCGGGAGTAGTCCTGACCAATTCTGTAGTTACTGCCTTTTGGATTGCGTCCGTTAGACAGGATTTTTTCTTTGGTTTACTCAAGCCAGAGACTAACATTTCTATTGAACCTTCGCATGTTCTGCTAACATCTCCACACACACACACACACACACACACACACACACACACACACACACACACACACACACACACACACACACACACACACACACACACACACACACACACACGTGTATGTGTATTTATTTACTTCATCTGTTCCTCCCTTTAAGTTGACATGACTAGAAGGGCGCATCGAGCGATTTCTGCAACGACGTAACGCACAGCAAGACATGAACAGAATGAAGAAACATCGGTGTACATGATATCATGTTAAATTTAGAACCATATTTTTTTTCCATGAAATGAAATAAACTCTGTGGAAGCAATGTTTCTTGCAGCAGACACTTAATGGGGGATAGGGTTGATTATCTTTTTCAATTGACACGAAGATTGACCCGCGTATAGAGGAGCGGTCTCGTGATATAGATACACTCGTTGTGGCTTCTGAAATTTTTGAGCCCGTTTTAAGTTTTTTTTTCAACGAGAACATTTCACGTTTTTGTGCGTATTTAAGTTTTCTAGCTCATATACGCAGCGAACAAGTTACTTTTGTGTGAGTAGGTATAGTCTCCTCCCAGGCGCATGTCAGATTGAGACCAAGTGAACATTTCTCAACAATAATTACATTGCCCTCGCAGATTGCACTATAAATCATTCACGCTTGGATCACTTCATTGCTATCAAAAGTCACAGTGCAACTGTAATGTCAACCAAGGTCGCGAGAAAGTCTTGCGGGAAAATAACGCGTGCAAAATCGTCACGTTGCCAGCGTGCAGCATAACTTAAGCAAACATTACTTATTGTGTATCGCAAGCATGCTTGGGTGCGCGCAGCAAAGTAAAAAAAAAAAGTGTTCACTTCAACCTGCCACAGCGTCAGGGACTCCTTGGCATATATAGCTTAACATAAAACTCATTCCCGTAGGAATGAAGTCACAAACATCTACAGTAAGAAATTATTCGCTCAGCAAAGTAAGCAAAACCGAAATCTAATTATGAATGTACAAACACATGATGCGTATACCTTTGATTACACAGTTGTAAGTGGAGCCGTCCTTGACTTGCGAAACACATTTCGCTCCGACAAAGACTACGCCATCTACGCTAAACAGAGATTAACGATATCTTCTCCAATCGGGTGGCCGGGTCATCGCAATGATGCATTTTCGAAGACTATAGTCCATTCAGTGGTGCGACAAGAGGCCCTTGCTCCAAACGGTCACTGTAGTACCTGTAGTTTACTGTACTCTACTGCGATTATGACGACTAAATATAGCGCAAAGAAAAGGGCCGCGACACAAGAAGACGACACACGACACAGGCGCTAACTGCCCCGCCGTGGTGGTCTAGTGGCTAAGGTACTCGGCTGCTGACCCGCAGGTCGCGGGTTCGAATCCCGGCTGCGGCGGCTGCATTTCCGATGGAGGCGGAAATGTTGTAGGCCCGTGTGCTCAGATTTGGGTGCATGTTAAAGAACCCTAGGTGGTCGAAATTTCCGGAGCCCTCAAATACGGCGTCTATCATAATCATATGGTGGTTTTTGGGACGTTAAACCCCACATATCAATCAAATCAATCGACACAGGTGCCAACTTCCAACATAATGTTTATTACCACCACACGTTCGCCTATATCACCAGAAGAATAACATCGCATGACATGTATGATATGCGTACAAACCTTAATTCCTTATCACTGGGCATAAGCGAGGGAGTGCTGACGCACTTATAGCCTTAGCCTCAATAATCTCAGCTTGTCAAATATTCTTTTGACAACTGCGAGTGCATTGAATTTTGGTGCGCAGCCGCGGGATTTCCACTGAATGACCAGCCAACTCTCCTGGCCATTTTTCACGTTATTACGATGTCCTCTTAATCTATCATTAAGGAACGGCTCGTCTGTCCAATATACTCTTTACCATAAGAAAGCGCAGTGACGAGAAACAACGCAAATGATGCAGGGAACAAAAAACAGTTCGATGCGTCTTATTACAACCTTTGGGTTTTCCGTCGTGGTCAAGGCCACAAGGGCTGGTCAACTTCTTAATTGGGAGCCGAAAAGACAACCCTAACTTCAGAGCTTAGCTATTTTTTTTAGGTTGTGCGATATCTTGTGATGGTATGGTATGACGACTATAGATGCTTCGGTTTCTCGGCATCGTGACCCGCAGTACATCTTGTGTCGTGTGTCGTCTTCCCGTGTGCCCGTTTCTTATTTAGGCTATTTCCAGTCGTCACAATGCACCAACAAGCCCAAACTTCGACACTGCTTACGGCGATTAATTTACTACCGCCGATATCACGTCACAGAGAAAAGCTGCATGCCTGCAGTGACCAGCAGGACACGACGCACCAATAGGCGCGGGACGTGGCAGCCCCGCTTTCCAGCGCAATAAACCAGTATACACGTCACCGATGATTCTAAACCTCGATCACGCGGCTTTTATCGACGACCACGCATGGGCAACAAGACGCCGGGCCCTTTTCCCTGGTGTATAGCGAGGTGCACCGGTTCGCCTACATTAATGCTGGCGTTAATCGACTGTGGGCTGAAGGGCGCGGTGGCCACTCAACGATGCGGTCAGCTATTCCCCTTCTGTATTTCATGCAGGTGAGCAGGCGCTGTGGAAAATGTTTTCGTTTTAACGAACCGTTTTTCATCATGCTGCCGTGTCCACGGCTCATTTGCTTTCTTGCAAATTAGTATCGTAGATTGCGCTGCAAATTTACAGCTATTGTCTGGAAACGCAGAAACTAACCCCGGCCCCGGTTTTACCCAGTTCGCGAAGCAGCTACAAAGTTTCGCAGACGGTTTAAATGAAATAAAAGAGGAGCGCCTTACTGCTATTGAGTCGAAGCTGGCTAATATCAGCGCCCCAGGCAGCAAAATAGCCAACTCCGTAACCGGAATATCTGCCCTACAGGAAATATAGTTCGAAAACTTGAACTTCAGATAGACGATATTAAGAATCGGTCTAGAAGGAACAACCTCATAGTATATGGTGTTCCGGAAAGCGAAAAAAAAAAGTGGCACTTTGGATAGAGCAGTAAGTGATATATATCGTCCAAAACATCCTCAAAACCGAGGCAGTTGCCATAGAAAGGATACATAGGCTAGGAAAGCCAAAAGCTAACAAATGTAGACCGATAATCTTGCGGCTTGCCGATAATCGCGACAAAATAACAGTACTGCAAACCTGTTACAAGTTAAAGCCTGGTAGCAATCACTCTATAAGTGAGTGTTTTTCAGCCCAAATTGGCAACATATGAGGAAGAATCTGCAGAGTTGTGGTAAATAAAGAAAGGAAGCAGCAGCGAAAGTGACCTCAAGTTATGAAAAGTCCTGAATTAATGGTGAACGTTTTTCTATAGGGATGGGGGAGATAATCAGCCCGTTCCGTTGAGCCATGATGCAAGTGCCTAAGCAAAAAAAAAAAAAACAGAAAAACGAACTGCAGAAGCTACGGCCCCGCAAACAACAGTAACGTTCATAAATTTAAACGTGTGTAGTTTACTGAGCCAATCTGATTTGTTTGAATCCTTATTACTGAAACTATAGAACCCGATTTTGTAAAGGTTGCCGAAACTTGGCTGTCAAGTGGCATTCATGGTCAGAAAATAGGTTCATAATGAAATAATTGGGAGCGCATACCAGCGGGACACCGTTAGTGTGTCCCATTAGTTTGCGCTCCCAATTATTTCATTATGCATATATACCAACTGGCCCGCCTTTCAACCTTTCTACAGGAAATAGCCGTCACTACGCTATCAAACGGAAAAATCAACCCACACTTGGTGGTGGCGTCACTATTTTTGTGAATTAAAAGTTATATTTCAAGGTTCTTACAGACTTTGAAGGAGTAGAAAAAAATATTTTGCAACTTGTTCATTAGTTTACATGCCATCACTGTGGGCTGTGTGTACCGTAGCCCCCCCCCCCCCCCCTTCTTCTATCGACGTCTAGCTTCACTTTGCAATTATGTGCAGAGCCATGTATACCAAATGCCAGACTAATCCTTCAGGGTGATTTTAATACGCCCGAAATAGATTGGTAAATTACGTATTTTAAATCTGATAGTTCACAATAATTATATAATCTAATATTCAATTTCAATTTACATCAGGTAGTGACCCATCCCACGCGAGTAGATGCATCATCGTCGAACATTCTTGATTTAGTTAACTTAAGTGATCATTTCTCGCAAGGAGCTACTAAAACAAAAACTATGGAGGGAATATCACATCATAAAATGATTTATTGCGCTTTAAGTGTGAATTACTGCCAATTACATCAATTTATTATCCTGACTTTACCCATGCTTATGACGCAAGCATAATCAACTGTATATTTTTCGAATATGATTCATTCGTAGCACTCGCAGATAACCTATCCACTGACATCGAAACAAATTGTAGTAGACGTACCGATAAAAAAATAAGAAGTAACTGGGCGTCTGGACCCGTGGATAACAAGTGACGTAATGCATGTTCAACGGAAAGTAAAATGTCCAAGAAAAACTGAACACGATCCTAAGTATTGCAACGAGACGCGATATAACTGTAGCTATTAGCTGCAGTTGGATCTAAAGATGCTAAAAATAATTACTTTGCAAAAATACTTTCCACATTTTTTATAAGCGCTCCAAATAAAATTTGGAAATATATAAAACCAAAGAAAATTTATAAGACCATGCGTTCTTCTCAAAACAACAACGACCTCGTCAACTCCGTCAACGATTATTTTCAGTCAGTTTTTACCGTAGATGACGGAAACACACACCCATGCAATCTTCCAACCATTCAGCAATAGAACTCCTTACAGTTACCGAGCAAGGCGTGTTCAACCAGTTATAAATTATTGATGCCAAGATGGGCCCGGGTCCTAACGACTTAGCAAACGTCTTCCTTAAAAGATATGAGGAGTGGGTAGCAAGATATTTATGTCTAATCTTTAACGAAGCACTGCATTCATGCACTGTTTCCGTCATATGGAAAACCGTTAAAGTTATTCCAATGCACAAAGCAGGCAGCAATACCGTGGTTTTAGACAACAGACCGATATCACTAACTTGTTCTGTGTGTATAATAATAGAGCATATGGTATTGAAACACAGAAGTATTTAGCTACGAAAAAAAAAAACATGCTGCCTTCTGCACAACACGGGTTCTGAAATGGTCTCAATGATTACTCAACCTTTAGAATTAATACACGATGCTGCCCAGTCTAGCGATAGCCATAAACAAATCGGCCTCATATTCTTAGATTTCTCAAAAGCATTATATCGTGTTTCACACTCCAAAATAATAAGTAAATTGAAAGTTGCTCGAGGAGATAGTACCATTATTCACTGGATTAAGGGTTACTTAACGAATCGCTCATGATTTGTACAGTTATACAGGACACCACCTCTAGAACAGCAGCAGTCACGTGAGCCGCGTCATAGGGTACCGTCCTAGCACCGATATTATTCGCAATATTCATTATTGATTTGCCCCTCTCGACTAAAGAAAAACTAAGGCTCTTTGCAGAAGGCTGCGCACTTTACCAATAAATCAATACTCCTGTTGATCACCGAACTCAGAACATAGCATTAGAGGATGTACTCAAGTGGTGCAAAAATGGCAAATGTCCCTTCGTTTCCGAGGTAATCACCGCAAAAAACACAGGTCCAACTTTTCTTACGCTGTTGACAACTGCCCCTTCACCACAGTCTTTAACCGCGAATACCTAGGAATAACAATTTCAAATGACCCTAGATGGGATACTCATATTGATAACATAACTAGCGCAGCCCTGAAAATACTATATTTACTGAAACGACGTCTCAAGCACGCATCTCTGAATATCAAACTAATAGCTTATACAACCCTCGTCAGATCTGTACTAGAGTGTTCCAGCCCTGTCTGGTTCCCGTTTACCCACCAAGACATTAATAAAATACAAGTGGTTCAAACAAAAACAAGATGCGTTTTTAAAAAGTATAGACTGACGGACTCACCGACACACACCTACTTAACAACGCTCGTATTTTGACACTACAAAACCGAACGAAACTAAGCAGGCTAAAACTAATGTTTCAACTACTACACAACATAATAAAGGCAGATACTCCAATGACAAATGTTTATACTTAGCCGTCTTCCGTGAGTATGGAACACACCATGGTGACCAACCAACATCAACGCGTAGAGCGAACACTAAAACCGTAAATTAAATTACACACCATGGCATTCTCTTGTTTTTATTATTGCTTCCGACGCGATTGAAAAAAAGAAGCAACTGAATAAGACAAACAGAGATGTTGGACCCATGGCACTCGCTGCTGAAGTGGCAAGGCAAGCAGCGCACGTTCGTTCAATGTGTTCCAGGTACGTGCAACTCGTGCATCGCAGTCCAGAGAAGACGCCCTTTGTACAGAACGTAACGGGAAGCCGTTTTTGCGAACGTAACGGGAAGACGTCCGTCACAAAGTTCCGCAGGACGTCAGGAGGACGGCGGTGCTGCGATGGCCGAGTACTGAACGGGAAACTCCAGGCCAACCACGGGAGCCACCGAACTGAGCCAAGTGACCACGTAATTGCTGTGCTTCCTGGAAAAAAAAAGCAATAGCAGCAGGACAAGGGGCATTCCCATTTCACGCAGTACGAGGACTGGCGAACAAAGCGACGCCATTGCTAAACGTGGCAAGACGAAACAGTCTCAAGATAGAGAGAGAGGGGGGGAGGGAGCAAGCAAGGAAAGGCAACTAGCGCAAATCGCCATTCTTCTTCAAAGGCAGGGAGGTTAACCAGACGAGCATCCAGCTTGCTACACTGCACTGCACTTCTTTGTACGTGCAGTGCTCTCCTTTATTTTTTAATCCCCGCCTCGAAATATATTTGACACTACTCTCGGTTGATCTCTGGAACCGCAACCCTTCCCGAACAAGATGATTTCCACCTGGGGGGTGACGACTCGAGCTACAGGCGAGAGTGTGTGTTTACCGCTATCGAGCGAAGACGCGTGGCAACAGCTGCGTGTGTGAAGCCGACGTGTTTCCGGCGAAGAAGTCTGAAGCTTGGAGAGTGGCCTATTGAAGACGTGAGGTTTCCTGGAAGAGAAACTTCGGGGGCAGCGGAACGACAACAACGCTGGACTTTGAGTGAGTGATTCTCGGAAGAGTATCATTCAGACTTTTGTTCCAAAAACTTTGGACTGAATAAGTTTTCTAGCTCTTTAGTCTTTAAGTGTCTTGGTTGTTCGATGCATGCGACTGCATTGTAGTGCGTATTGTTGTCTGTGTCCGTTGTTTCGAGTGTGGCTGTTTGTACTGTGTAGTACGTTGTTTGATTGGTGACATATTGTCCTCATCTATTGTGGAGTGCGCATTCTTGTGTATTGTTTTCGATCTGCCATTTTTGAGAATATAATATTTGTTTTGTTTATCAACTCTCGGCTCTGACTTGTTTTTGGGCCACAGCCGGCGTCCGCTGGCGCGCCAAAAAGGACCACTTCTAAATTGTCCACGCTTTCGTGGTGCGGTTCGGGGGGCCAATACTTCGGCCCTTGGAATTAGCCCGGCGATCGCCTCCCTAATTAACGGGACATGTGTGACAATTAATCTGGCTTCCGCGACACAGGACCTTTTGGTGCACAGTGTGTCCAAAGTAGTAAGAAAGAGCCTCGAGTTGTTGATAGTGCTATCGGAACGATTTTGTGTGTTGTTCAGTGTTCTCGTTAACGAGTGCAGGGGAGTGTTCCGATAGACTGATTTAGGCAGATACTTTTTGCACGCAGCAAGGTCTTATTTGCGAGATACAATGGATCTAGAAAAGTTAGTTGCTCTTGGTGAGAAGATGGGTCTTTCTGGCGCCGAACTACGGAAGTGGGTAAGCCAGAAGGAGAAAGAGGCGGTGGAGAGAGAGAGGTTGGCAGCTGAGAGAGCCAAGGAAGAAAAAGCAGCAGAGTTGGAGAGAGAGAGGTTGGCAGCTGAGAGGGCCAAGGAAGAAAAAGCAGCTGAGTTGGAGCGAGAGAGGTTGGCAGCTGAGAGGGCGAGAGAAGAAAGAGAGGCAAAGGAGCGACAGCTGAAAGAAGAAAGAGAGGAAAGGGAACGGCAGCGGCAGCACGAGATGGAACTCGAGCGGCTCCGGTTGCACCAGCGAAGTGAAACTCCCGTCCAAGCTAGAGTTGAAAGCAGCGAACGGGAAGATCATGGCTTCGGCTTGAACCCGAGCAGGCTGCTCGTCGTGTTTGATGAAAGGAAGGACGACCTTGACGCGTACCTTCACAGATTTGAGACGATTGCTCGGAGCCAGAATTGGCCGGAACATCAATGGGCAACTGCTTTGAGTACTTGCTTGAGTGGTGAAGCGCTCAGTGTGTACGGTAGGCTGACGCCGACCGATGCAGCCAACTGTGCAAAGGTGAAAGCTGCTTTGCTGAAGCGATTTAGATTTACTGTGGAAGGTTTCCGGGACAGATTTCGGACAGGAAAGCCAGCTGATGGTGAGACGGCTACACAGTACGCCGCCCGACTTTGTCATTATTTCGACAGATGGATTGAACTTTCAGGGACAGCGCAGAAGTACGATGAGCTTAGAGAGCTCCTAATTAGAGAACAATTTCTTACTAGTTGCCACCCAAGCCTGTCGCTGTACTTGAAAGAGAGGAAGGCTGAGTCACTCGAAGGCATGCTCGAATTGGCTGATCAATTCTTGGAAGCGCAAGGTTGAACTAATTTGGCCAGGGTCAAGAAGGAGTGTCCCGAAGATTCGAAGAAATCGGCTCCCGAAGAACAGAAGCGTGCCGCAGAGAGCATTCCGCGATGTTTTCTGTGCAACCGAGTGGGTCATCGCGCGAAAAACTGTCGAACGATCTTAACGAGCCCTACGGAAGTAAAATGTTTCAAGTGTGGTCAGACTGGGCACAAAGCAGACGCTTGTCGGAACGGAGTGAGTCAAACTCACCAGGTATCCTGTGTGCAAGCGGCACTGCAATCTGATAATAATGCCGTCACCGATGGATTCGCAGAGTTGAAGAATGGGGAGAAAATTCCTATTGTGGGTGCGGTAACAGCCAACCGGTGTTTCTAAGGGAATGCCAACGCTGCCTGGAAAAGTTGCAGACAAAAAGATTACGGTGTTAAGAGATACCGGCAGCTCCACTGTTATCGTGCGGAGAGATCTGGTACGGGAAAGTGAGCTAACAGGCAAAACGAAACCTGTTTGCCTAATTGACCGTACCGTTCGGATGCTTCCCGAAGCAGAAATTGAGGTTAAAACCCCGTACTTCAGCGGGAAGGTTACTGCTTTATGCATGACGACCCCCCTGTACGACCTTGTCATTGGAAACATCGACGGGGCGCGAGGACCGAATGATCCGGAATGCTTGGGAGAAGATCCTAAGATAGAGTCCTTGCCAACCCAGTGACCGCGAGATACAGTGGAGGAGCAGCCCGTGACGGATCTCACTAGAGCCCAAGGTGAAGCCGCGGCGCAAGAGACAGCGAATGAGAAGACGATCATGTTGAATGAGTTCACGCGCTGGGCAGCTGGACGTACGTCGGCACGACCCCAACCGACCGACAATGTAAAGGAGACGGAGTTGGCCAGCCGGGCAAAATGTAGAGACATGATCAAGCTGGTAAATAAAAAGACAGGACCCGTCGAATGTTATGACCCGTTAACACTGTCAGAAGTGACAACGATGGCTGAGACGCCGCCTCAGTTATCGTCGTTGGAAAGGGCTCACCGAAAAAGAACGTGGAAACACAAGAAGAGATCGAGCGAGCACCGCGAGAAAGGGCGCAATCGCCGCGCAAAGTACACAGAATAAGTGCTGAAGTCGAATCAGAATGTGTTTGGCAGTCATCATCATCATCATCAGCCTGACTACGTCCACTGCAGGACAAAGGCCTCTCCCATGTTCCGCCAGTTAACCCGGTCCTGTGCTTGCTGCTTCCAATTTATACCCGCAAACTTCTTAATCTCATCTGCCCACCTAACCTTCTGTCTCCCCCTAACCCGCTTCCCTTCTCTGGGAATCCAGTCAGTTACCCTTAATGACCAGCGGTTATCCTGTCTACGCGCTACATGCCCTGCCCATGTCCATTTCTTCTTCTTGATTTCAGCTATGATATCCTTAACCCCCGTTTGTTCCCTAATCCACTCTGCTCTCTTCTTGTCTCTTAAGGTTACACCTACCATTTTTCTTTCCATTGCTCGCTGCGTAGTCCTCAATTTAAGCTGAACCCTCTTTGTAAGTCTCCAGGTTTCTGCTCCGTAGCTAAGTACCGGCAAGATACAGCTGTTATATACCTTCCTCTTGAGAGATAGTGGCAATCTACCTGTCATAATTTGAGAGTGCTTGCCGAATGTGGTCCACCCCATTCTTATTCTTCTAGTTATTTCAATCTCGTGGTTCGGCTCTGCGGTTATTACCTGCCCTAAGTAGACATAGTCTTTTACAACTTCAAGTTCACTATTACCTATCTCGAAGCGCTGCTCTTTGCCGACGTTGTTGTACATTAGTTTCGTTTTCTGCAGATTAATTTTAAGACCCACTTTTCTGCTCTCCTTGTCTAACTCCGTAATCATGAGTTGCAATTCGTCCCCCGAGTTACTCAGCAATGCAATGTCATCGGCGAAGCGCAGGTTACTAAGGTATTCTCCATTGACTCTTATCCCTAACTGTTCCCATTCTAGGCTTCTGAAAACCTCCTGTAAGCACGCGGTAAACAGCATTGGGGAAATTGTGTCCCCCTGCCTTACACCCTTCTTGATTGGTATTCTGTTGCTTTCTCTATGAAGCACTATGGTAGCAGTTGATCCCCTGTAGATTTCTTCCAGTATGTTTATATATACTTCATCTACGCCCCGATTCCGCAGTGTTTGCATGACGGCTGATATTTCTACTGAATCAAACGCCTTCTCGTAATCTACGAAGGCTATGTATAGTGGTTGGTTATATTCTGAGCATTTCTCTATTACCTGATTGATAGTATGAATGTGGTCAATTGTTGAGTAGCCTGTTCGAAATCCTGCTTGTTCCTTTGGTTGATTGAATTCTAATGTTTTCTTTACTCTGGTAGCAATTACCTTTGTAAATAGCTTGTATACTACAGAGAGCAAGCTGATCGGCCTGTAATTCTTCAAGTCCTTGTCATCTCCTTTCTTATGTATTAAGATGATGTTAGCGTTCTTCCAAGACTCTGGTACTCTTCCCGTCAGGAGACACCTCGTAAACAGGGTGGCTAGTTTTTCTAACACAATCTGTCCTCCATCTTTCAGCAGATCTGATGTTACCTGATCCTCACCAGCAGCTTTGCCCCTTTGCATGCTCTCAAAAGCTTTTCTGACTTCTTCTATCATTATTGGTGGGGTGTAATGTGGGTTACTGCTAGTTCTTATAGTATTAAGGTCGTGGTTGTCTCGGCTACTGTACAGATCCCTGTAAAACTTCTCCGCAATCTTAACTATCCTATCCATATTGGTAGTTATTTTGCCTTCTTTGTCCCTTAGTGCATACATCCGACTTTTGCCTATCCCAAGTTTCCTCTTCAATGCTTTGACACTTCCTCCGTTTTTCAGAGCATGTTCAATTCTCTCCATGTTATACCTTCTTACATCGCATACTTTACGTCTATTAATCAACTTCGAAAGCTCTGCCAGTTCTATTTTGTCTGTTGTACTTGACACTTTCATGCTTTGACGCTTCTTAATTAGGTTTTTCGTTTCCTGTGAAAGCTTGCCAGTGTCCTGTCTAACTACCCTGCCTCCAACTTCCACTGCACACTCCATAATGATACTCGTCAGATTTTCATTCATTGTATCTACGCTAAGGTTGGTTTCCTCACTGAGAGCCGAGTACCTGTTCTGCAGTGACACTCTGAATTCCTGTACTTTCCCTCTCAGTGCTAGCTGATTGATTGGCTTCTTGCGTATCAGTTTCTGTCGTTCCTTCTTCAAGTCTAGGCGAATTCGAGACCGTACCATTCTATGGTCACTGCATCGTACCTTGCCAATCACTTCCACATCCTGCACAATTCCAGGGTGTGCAGGCATTATAAAGTCTATTTCGTTCTTATTTTCGCCATTAGGGCTCCTCCACGTCCACTTGCGGTTTTCTCGTTTTCGGTAGAAGGTATTCAAAATCCGTAAATTATTGCGTTCTGCGAATTCTACTAGTAGCTCTCCTCTGGCGTTTCTAGTACCGATGCCATAATCTCAACTGCCTGGTCTCCAGCCTGCTTCTTCCCTACCTTTGCATTAAAGTCGCCCATCACTATATTATACTGTGTTTTTACCTTACTTATTGCCGATTCGACGTCTTCGTAGAAGCTTTCAACTGAAGCGTCGTCATGGCTGGATGTAGGCGCGTAAGCCTGTACTACCTTCATCTTGTATCTTTTATTCAGTTTAATTACGATACCTACCACCCTTTCATTAATGCTATAGTATTCCTCTATGTTGCCAGCTATGTTTCTATGAATTAGGAACCCCACTCCCAGTTCTCTTCTGTCTGCCAAGCCCCTGTAGCAAAGGACGTGTCCATTCTGTAGTACCGTATAGGCCTCATCTGTCCTCCTAACCTCACTGAGCCCTATTATATCCCAGTTAACACCCTCTAGCTCCTCGAATAGTACAGCTAGACTTCCCTCACTAGATAAGGTTCTAGCGTTAAACGTTGCGAAGTTCAGGTTCCAATGGCGGCCTGTCCGGATCCAGAGATTCTTAGCACCCTCTGCTGCGTTGCAGATCTGACCGCCGCCGTGGTCAGTTGCTTCGCAGCTGCTGGGGACTGAGGGCCGTGAGTTATTTGACGTAAGCATGTGGGAGGTAGTGGCCAGATACTGCACCAGGGTGCAGTGTTTGGCAGTGCTGCGTGCCATATGTTGTGTTAATGTTGTGTTATCTTGCGTCACAAGTGTCGAAGTGTTTGTGCTGTGATGTATAGTGTTGCATAATTGTTGTAAAGACAGAACTTTGTACGTTTGTATTGTTTGGAATGTGTGATGAAGTGTTGTAGTCATGTACCTGTGGCTATATTTCATGTGTTGTGGAATTGAACTACAATGTACGATTGTATTGAGTGATCTATTGTGAATGTGAAGTGTCATGAGCGCCGGATTGTGTTACAGTCTGTGAGAGTGTGTGGTGACTGTTCGCGCTCGTTTGTGTGGTTTTGAATATTATGAGATAATATTCTTAAAGTGGGGGGCAGTGTCACAGAACGAGCGCTCAACAAGAGCGCGCCGCCAACTCCTCGCGACAAAACGCCGGAGTGATGCCGCGAGGTCAACGATAAAAAAAAGAAAAAGAAAACAAACATCTAAAGGCTCCCCGGGCGCGCGCTCTCCCCTCGGAAGCGTGGCTTCGCCGACGAACCTCCTCGCCCCACATCGGCGGCCGAGCAAGCCCACAAAATTTCTAGAACGAAAGAGGCGTGGTCACGCCGGGTTGAGTCATCCATCGCGGAGGGCATTCGTACAGTCTCGCGCCTCTCCCCAGCCTTCGCTGCGTATCGCGCCGACGAAATGACGAGAACTTTCTGGAATGTCGTGCGGAAGGTATTTAACCGAGCAGCGGAGACGAGAGATCAGGAGAAGACGGAAGTTAGCGCCAGAGCGCGTAGGGATTCCGCCGTGTAGTCGGCGAAGGTTTTGTCCGTAGAGACAAAGCAGGAGAAGAATATGATTTCCACCTGAGGGGTGACGACTCGAGCTACAGGCGAGAGTGTGTGTTTACCGCTATCGAGCGAAGACGCGTGGCAACAGCTGCGTGTGTGAAGCCGACGTGTTTCCGGCGAAGAAGTCTGAAGCTTGGAGAGTGGCCTATTGAAGACGTGGTTTCCTGGAAGAGAAACTTCGGCGAGGTTTCCTGGAAGAGAAACTTCGGGGGCTGCGGAACGACAACAACGCTGGACTTTGAGTGAGTGATTCTCGGAAGAGTATCATCCCGACTTTTGTTCCAAGAACTTTGGACTGAATAGGTTTTCTATCTCTTTAGTCTTTAAGTGTCTTGGTTGTTCAATGAATGCGGCTGCATTGTAGTGCGTATTGTTGTCTGTGTCCGTTGTTTCGAGTGTGGCTGTTTGTACTGTGTAGCACGTTGTTTGATTGGTGACATATTGTCCTCATCTATTGTGGAGTGCGCATTCTTGTGTATTGTTTTCGATCTGCCATTTTTGAGAATATAATATTTGTTTTGTTTATCAACTCTCGGCTCTGACTTGTTCTTTGGGCCACAGCCGGCGTCCGCTGGCGCGCAAAAAAGGACCACTTCTAAATTGTCCACGCTTTCGTGGTGCGATTCGGGGGGCCAATACTTCGGCCCTTGGAATTAGTCCGGCGATCGCCTCCCTAATTAACGGGACATGTGTGACACCAGGAGCTCGGCTTCTCACGGGACGGCTTCACGTTCTCCCATAGTAGAGTACCCAGTACCCTAAATCGTTACCCACATTTCCTAAACACAGGAGCGAGTTGGGTATCGCCTTTGCTATGCAATATACTTTTGCACTGTAGGAGCTCGGCTTCTTACGGGACGGCTTTACGCTCCCCCATAGTAGAGTACCCAGTACTCTAAATTGTTACCCACATTTTCTAAACACAGGAGCTCTTCTATCTGATCGCTCCGAGAATGGTACGGCTATTTGCTCTCCCATTGTAAATAGATCTTCGTAATGTAGGAGCTCTGCTTCTCACGGGACGGCTTTACGCTCCCCCATAGTAGAGTACCCAGTACTCTAAACCGTTACCCACATTTTCTAAACACAGGAGCTCTTCGATCTGATCGCTCCGAGAATGGGAGGGCTATTTGCTCTCCCATTGTAAATAGATCTTCGTAATGTAGGAGCTCTTCTTCTCACGGGACGGCTTTACGCTCTCCCATAGTAGAGTACCCACACTTTCTAAACACAGGAGGTCTTCGATCTAAGCGCTACGAGAATAGGACGGCTATTTGCTCTCCCATTGTAGTGTACCAGCTACTCTAAATCGTTACCAACCATTTCTAAACGCACAGCTTCGCCGTGGATGCGGTGGTGGGAGGTTCACGGGACGGGCGTGCTTTCCCATAGTAGAGTGCCAAGTACTCTAAATCGCTAAACACGTTTTAGGGACAAAGCTCCTTATAGCGTCAACCGTTCATCCCTCGTAGCCATTGTAGTATGTAACAAGTATAACATTTTGACCTCCAAGGTGGTGCCGGTGAGAGATTTCTTCTGTGTGTAGTTGAACAATAAAAATAGTACTCAATGTGCATGCCAATGGCTGCTAATGCGGATTGAGAGACAAAATCATTCGGCTTTTAGTTAACGCGCACGCTGCGATCCCCATTAGCAGCCATTGGCATGTACATTAAGCACTATCTGACAAGAAAGGGTTGCTATACGTTGTACTCGCTGGTTGTAACCTGCTTAGTTTTAGAAAGGTTTAGCGAGCGTTGAGCCGCAGTGCCATGAATGCAATGAACTAGTATATACCATGAATGAACATGAATGACCATGAATATACCATGAAAAATGGCAGCATATCCACGGGGTGACAGATCGTTAGTCGTTTTATGTTTCTGCGAGACACAACAGACCTGTTTCTACGTTCAGTTGTTGAGCAGAGGCTTGGAAGAGTTTTACCTTCTCTCGTTGTCACCACGGACTATGTGCATGGGGCGCTTTATGGTTATCTAAAAGAAGCAGTTGGTGCATGCATTTTTTTTTCTTAACACAAATAAATTTTCTCAAGCGGATATTTGCTTTGCCGAGGCCCACGGGATGGCTTTATGTTCTCCCATAGTAGAGTACGACGCATTCTTAATTGTAAACCCCTGTTTCTAAACTCACAACGACTTTATGCTCCGTTACTAACGTTTTTACTCGGGACGGCTTAATGCTCTTCCATATAGTAGAGTACGAAGTACTCTAAATGGTTAAACACTTTTTTTTTTAAACACACGTGTCCTCCGCTGCGGAGAGGCCATGCGTTGCCACTCAGTTTGTCGTAATGAATTTTTGTCGACGGGGCGTCATCAAGTATGAGGCTCACGGGACGGGTACATGCTCTCCCATAGAAAGCACCCACGTACTCTCAATCGTTAGACCTTTGTTCTAAACACACACCGCGACAACTTATGGCTCTCCAACAGCAGCGTGCGCATAGTGCTCGAAAGGGTTCACAATTTATTACGAACCGGCTCCATTGGCGGTAACCGCGTGCTCTTAGCCGAGTTGCAACGTCAGTCGACAAGGAGCCGTAATTTTAAATGCAAAGCATTTTATAGCCGCATCTACTCGCAAATCGGGCGTCGGCGTCGTCGTCTACACCCCCACTGCGCATCCTCACGTCTCGTGCCGCATGCTCGCGTCTCGTGCCAACTGTCGCTCCTAGTGGCGTAGCTGGGGGGGGGGGGCGAATCCCAACCTCCGAAATGCTTTGGCCGCACCCCCACCACTTACCGACCCCCCCCCCTTTCTTTTTCGTCGCTTCCCGCTCAGATGGTTTAAAATAAGCGGGGCTGCTATCACAATACCATTCCTGGGTGCTTTCATTTATTTGTGTTATTTATTTCACATACTGCAGCCTCAATGAGGCTACTATTGCAGGGGTGAAAAAAAACAACAACAAAAAGAAATCAACGTTCATGAGCAAGCATTCCAGAAATTCTTGGAAATGGTAAAGAACGAACACTCCCGGGCAGCAAATTCCAGGTTTCTATAGTTGAATGCACAAAAAGCTGTATTTGAACATGTCTCAGTGTGGATGAAAAAAGTTGCAGTGGTACGGGCGTGGTCACTCCTTGTGGCCAAAGATCTGGAAGTTTTCATATATAACTCGAGAGCGCGGAAGCGAGAATAATTGATTAATTGTTCAGAAATTTTAGGCGTTCGATGTGGCAACGCTTCGCAATTGTATTTAGACCTAGCTGGGGAAGGGAATTCGCCGGAGAAAAATACCTGTCATATCTCTTGTATATAGAGCACTCAGCCCTTTTTTGAACGGATTCTTTTTTTTTTATTTCGCACTTCTTATGGGGATTCTAAACCACACTACCATATTCGATAATGGGACGAATAAGGTATTTGTCGGTAAGTAGTTTGGTTTCCTTACGAGCAAGAAGGAGCGTACGATGTAAATAATTTAAACTCTTAAGGGCTTTGTTGCGTGGGAAATCAATATGTTTGGACCATGATGAATTATGTGTCATAAGGATACCAAGGTACTTAAATTCGGACACCTTGCACAAACTAACATTGTGAAACCGTAGTCTAATGTCAACAGGCATGAACGTCTGATAATTGACATAATGACCATTTTGGAGAAGTCAGTATTCATTTGCCAAGAATCGGACCAGCTACATAAATGAGAAAATTAATTGTTAAGAATGGCATGATCCAGTGTAGATTTGACAGCATGATACAGGACGCAGTCATCCGCGAAAAGTATTTCTACAGGAATCATGCAAGGGTAGGTCATTATTACGAAGCAGGAATAAGAGGGGTCCTAGCACAGAACCAAAGGGATCTCCTGATGAAACCGGCATCGAAGGCGAGTTAGTAGAGTTGAAGCAGACGTATTGTGAATGCTGCAAAAGGAATTCAGATATCCAGCCAACCAATGATGTATTCTTTAGTATGGCAAACAATTTGTGCAATTATTTAGGGTGTGATACAGTGTGGAAGAAAAAATCTATGATTATGTAATCAACCTGGTCACCTATGCCTAAAAAGCTGCTGATGTCATGGACGAATTCTGTCACTTGAGTAATGGTGCTATGACCAAGTCTGAAACAATGCTGGAAAGTGCTCAACGTTCGTTTCAAGGAATGCTACGATGTGTTTGAAGATAATATACTCTAGCATTTTACAAGAATGTGCTGTTAAAGAGATGGGTCTATAATTGCTTAATAATTGAGCATTACCTTATATGAATAAAGGGAGAATAGAAGCACGTTTCCACGAAGAAGGAAGTGTCGCTGATGGGAGCAACTTTCGGAAAATACCTGTCAGGTATTTGCTGCACTAAAGAGCGTATCTAACAAGCTGTCAGGGTGCCGACGGGACGGGAACACTTAATTTCTTGGTGTCTCAGTTTAAAATTAGATTGAGTATGCTACCAAGTGGCACTGACACATCATCAATTCCGAGATAATATTTTGAATTAAAAGCAGAAATGTCCAAGTTGTCAGTCGTAAAGACTGAGGTGGAAGTAGGCGTTGAAGGCTGCAACGATTATCTCCGGATACGAAACTGCAACATTGTTAATTGTCATCGTGTGCGATGAAGAACAGGATGGTAGGGTATAACCTTCCAGAATTTACTGGGATTTGCTTTCATTAGTTTCGGCAAGGTAACCTTGTAATAATGTTCTTTAGCGGCCTTCATTTTAGCCCATAAATCTTTCTTGGTGCTAACAAACTGTTGAAGCTTTGTCGAGTCAACACAGCGAAGTAGTCTGGCTCCATGCGCGACGCGATAAATGCATGATGTACCTAGTCGTCCAGAATATTTCAGTGGACCAAAACGAATCATACACTCACCAAAAGGTCTTCGAAAAAAGTAAATAATATATTGACATCAATGGCGGTGCTTTTTAGCTCAAGTTCTTGAAATGAGTCACAACGGGCTTGTGTAATCGCTCGATCATCAGCATGGTTAAAATCAGGAAACGCTCAGTAAGTGTAATGGCATTTTGGGACGATACCCGCAACAGAGAACAATACAGCGTTATGATCAGATATGCCATCAATGATATAACCGGACATGGCCAAGGATGTGCTGACGAAAACCAGATCAAGGATAGCACAATTACGAGTTGACTCCTTGACAATTTGGGGAAGGCCACATGACAACGAAAATTTGAGCAGCTCCCTTCTGATAGATACTTCGTGTCCACTGACAGTTAAAGATGACTAGTCTATAGCAGGATCATTAAAATCACCCATGCAAATAATGTTAGATGCTGCAGTAACGTAGCCTTGTAGAAATCGGTTAATGTTGTGTAAATGTTTTATATGAGAACAAGATGGGCGGTGAACGATCCCGATAATCAAGGACATGTTTTCTAATTGGACCTTGCACCACAAGGACTTAGTATTCGGTAGTGCAGAAATCACAGAAAAGTTGAGGTGAGACCGAAGGAATAGGGCAACACCATGCACCCATCTTCCCACATCTACAGTGAATAATATAAGAAAATCACAGCATATCCACGGAGTGAATGATGATGAGTGGGGCGAAGCGTCCATCAGCCCGTCCATGCTTCCGTCCATCCGTTCATTATTCTTGCTTAATTCCATCCACCCGCGCGACCATCCGTGCATCCATCCGTGCGTCCGTCCATGCTTCGCCCATCCGTCCGTCCGTCTGTCTGTCCGTCCGTCCGTCTGTCTGTCCGTCTGTCTGTCTCTCTGTCTGTCTGTCTGTCTGTCTGTCTGTCTGTCTGTCTGTCTGTCTGTCTGTCTGTCTGTCTGTCTGTCTGTCTGTCTGTCTGTCTGTCTGTCTGTCTCTCTGTCTGTCTGTCTGTTCGTGCGTCCATGTAGTGAACACTCCAAGTACCATCATCTCCCATCTCGCATTCCCTGTGGCACATACCCGCTCTAGAGCGTGTATGTGCCACTGGTGGTTACGTACTACTACATACATACAAGGGATAGACAGACCCGTGCCTTGAGGAGCTTCGCCTCCAAAACACCGAAACACGTAAAAACATGTCGCTATGTTTGGCAAGGCTTTGGCACTCTATGAGATTTTGTGCAGGAACCTCGGCCGAGAGCGTTTTAAGTTGGCTTGGTCACGGGATTAATGCTGCAGCGGTGGTCATAGTTGCACTAGCCGCAAGAGATCTTCCCGGAGTCGATCACTATACAATACTTTTCAGTTGGCAGAGATTTGCTTTGATGTTAAAAGCCAGACACAGTTTCAAGGTCTGATAGGACACGTTCAAGCATATTAAAGTGTGGTGACTGTTCGTACTTGTGCTAAGATATATTCAAGCCAGAGACTAGCATTTCCATTGAACCTTCGCACGTTCTGCTAACGTTTCCACACACACACACACACACACACACACACACACACACACACACACACACACACACACACACACACACACACACACACGCGCGCGCGCGCGCGCACACACACACACGCACATACACACACACATACACTCACAGACTCACACACACACGCACATAAATACACAGACCCACACACACACGCACACACACGCGCGTGCACACACACGCACGCACGCACACACATACACACACGCACATATACACACAGACCCACACACACACACGCGCGCACACACACACGCACACACATACACACACGCACACACACAGACCCACACACACGCACGCACACACGTACACACGCACGCACACACGCACACACACGCATGCACACAAACGCTCGCGCGCACACACACACACGCACACACACACACCCATACACACAAGCACGTACACACAAGCATATACACACGCGCGCATATACACACACAGACCCACACGCACGCACACACACACGCACGCATGGCACACACGCACGCACGCACATACACACACGCACGCACACACACGCACTCACACGCGCACACACATACACAAGCGCGCACACATACACACAGGCCCACACACTCGCGCGTGCACACACATACACAAGCGCGCGCACATACACACAGACCCACACACTCGCGCGTGCACACACACACGCGCACGCACACACACACGCGCGCACACACGCACGCACACACATGCACACACGCGCGCACATACACACAGACCCACACGCACGCACGCGTGTGTGTGTTGATTTGCTTCATCTGTTCCCTCAATTACATTGACATAACTAGAAGGGTACATCGAGCGATTTTCACAACTGGCGACGTAACGCACAGCAAGACATGCACAGAATGAAGAAACAGTGGTGTACATGTTGTCATGTACAATTAAGAACCATATTTTTTCCAAGAAATGAAAGAAACTCTCTGGAATCAATGTTTCATACAGCAAATAACCACATAATGGGTAATAGTGTTGATTATCTTTTTCAATTGACACAAAGAATGACACGCGTATAAAGCAGCGGTCTCCTGGTATAGTCACACTCGTGGTGGCTTCTGAAATTTTCGGGCCCGTTTTAAGTTTTTTTTTAACGACAACATTTCGAGTTTTTGTGCGTATTCAGGTTGTTTAGCTCATACGCAGCGAACAAGTTACTTCTATGTGAGTAGGTATAGTCTCCTCCCAGGCGCATGTTAGATTGAGACCAAGTGATCATTTATCAACAATGATTACATTGCCCTCGCCAATTGTACGATAAAACATTCACGCTTGGATAACTTCATTGCTATAAAGTCACAGTACAACTGTAATGTCAACCAAGGTCGCGAGAAAGTCTGCCGGAAAAATAACGCGTGCAAAATCGTGTTGCCAGCGTGCAGCATAACTTTTAAAAAATACTTATTGTGTATCGCAAGCATGCTTAAGTGCGCGCAGCAAAGTAAAAAAAAATAATTTTTGATTTCAAGCTGCCACAGCGTCATGGACTGCTTGACATAAAGAGCTTAACATAAAACTCATTCCTGTAGGAATTCAGTCACAAACATCTACAGTAAGAAATTATTCGCTCGGCAAAGTAAGCAAAACCTAAATGTAATTATGAATGTACAAAAACATGATGCGTGTACCTTTGATGACAGGGTTGTAAGCGGAGCCCTCCTTGACTTGTTAAACGCAGTTCGCCCCGAAAAAGACTATGCCATCTATGCTAAACAGATATTAACGATGTCTTCTCCGATCGGGTGGCCGGGTTATCACAATGATGCATTTTCGAAGACAATAGTCCATTCAGTGGTGCGACGACAGGCCCTTGCTCCAAACGGTCACTGTTACACCTGTAGTTTACTGTATTTTACTGCGACTATGACGACTGAATATAGCGCTAAGAAAAGGGGACACAAGAAGACGACACACGACACAGGCGCTAACTTCCAACATAATGTTTATTACCACCGCACGTTCGCCTATATCACCAGAAGAATAACATCACATTGCATGTATGATGCGTACAAACCTTAATTTCTTAGAAAATACAATTGCTTATCACTGGGAATAAGCGAGGGAGTGCTGACGCACTTATATCCTCAACCTCAATAATCTCAGCTGGTTAAATATTATCTTGATAACTGTGCGTGCATTGAATGTCGGTGCGCAGCCGCACGATTTCCAATGAATACCCAGCCAACTCTCCTGGCCATTTTTCACGTTATTACAATGTTCTCCTAATCTATCATTAAGGAGCCCCGCCGCGATGGTCTAGTGGCTAAGGTACTCGGCTGCTGACCCGCAGGTCTCGGGACCAAATCCCGGCTGCGGCGGCTGCATTTCCGATTGAGGCGGAAATGTTGTAGGCTTGTGTTCTCAGATTTGGGTGCACGTTAAAGAACCCCAGGTGGTCGAAATTTCCGGAGCCCTCCACTACGGCGTCTCTCATAACCATATCGTGGTTTTGGGACGTTAAACCCCACATATCAATCAAATCAATCATTAAGGAACGGCTCGCCTGTCCATTATACTCTTAACCACAAAAAAGCGGAATACGACAGACAACGCAAATGATGCAGGGAACAAAAAACAGTTCGATGCTTCTTATTACAACCTTAGGGCTTTTCGTCGTGGTCAAGGCCACAAGGGCTGGCCAACTTTTTGGGATCTGAAAAAGACAATCCTAACTTCAGAGCGCTTAGTTAATTTCTTTAGGTTGTGCGATACCTTGTGATGGTATGGTATGACGACTAGGTGCTTCGGTTTCTCGGCATCATGACGCGCTGTACATCCTGTGTCGTCATTTTGTGTCGCCGTTTCTTAGGGCTATTTTCTGTCGTCACAATGCACCAGCAAGCCCAAAATTCTACACCGCTCATTGCGTTTAATTTATGTTTACTTACTCTCTTCACAAGCATACGCATGGGGAAGAGGAGGGGGGGGGCGAAGTCTCGTGACTTTGATATACATGTACACAATCTGCTCAAACTACCGCCGATATTCACCTCACAGAGGAAGGCTGATGCCTGCAGTGACCAGCAGGACACGACGCACCAATAGGCGCGGGACATGGCATTGCCGCTTTCCAGTGCAATAAACCAGCACACGTCACCGATAATCTTGAACCTCAGCCACGCGGATTTCATCTGCAGAGAGCAGCCAGTATCAGCGACGACCACGCATGGCCAATAAAACAGCGGACCATTTTCCCTGCAGTATCGCGAAGTGCACCGGTTCGCCTATAAATGCTGGCGTCAATCGACTGTGGGCTGAAGGACACGGTGGCCACTCGACGATGCGGTCAGCTATAATCCCCTTCTGTACTTCATGCAAGTTGATTGATTGATATGTGGGGTTTAACGTCCCAAAATCACCATATGCTTATGAGAGACGCCGTAGTGGAAGGCTCCGGAAACTTCGGCCATGCATGGGGTTCTTTAACGTGCACCCAAATCTGAGTACACGGACCTACAACATTTCCGCCTCCACCGGAAATGCAGCCGCCGCAGCCGGGATTCGATCCCGCGACCTGCGGGTCGGCAGCCGACCCGCAACTACTAGAACACCGCGGCGGGACACTTCATGCAGGTGAGCAGGCGCTATGGAAAATGTTTTCGTTCTAACGACCCGTTTTTCATCATGCTGCCGTGCCCATGGCTGATTTGCTTGCTTGTAATTAGTCTTGTAGATTGGGCTGGAAATTGGCTGCTATTGTCTGGAAACGCAGGAACTAACCCCTGCCCTGATTTTACCCAGTTCGCGAAGCAGCTACAAAGTTTCTCAGACGATTTAAAAGAAATAAAAGAAGAGCACATTACTGCTATTGAGTCGAAGCTGGCTAATATTAGCACCCTAGACAGCAAAATAACAAACTCCGTAACCGGAATACCTGCCCTTCAGGCAGTATAGTTCAAAAACTTGAACTTCAGATAGACGATCTTGAGAATCGGTCTAGAAGGAATAACCTCATAGTGTGTGGTGTTCCGCAAAGCAAAAAAAAAAAAAAACCAGTGGCACTTTGGGTAGAGCAGTGAATGATATTATCGTTCAAAACATCCTCAAAACCGAGGCAGTTGCCATAGCAAGGATACATAGGCTAGGAAAGCCAAAAGCTAACAAATGTAGACCGATAATCTTGCGGCTTGCCGATAATCGCGACAAAATAACAGTACTGCAAACCTGTTACAAGTTAAAGCCTGGTAGCAATCACTCTATAAGTGAGTGTTTTTCAGCCCAAATTGGCAACATATGAGGAAGAATCTGCAGAGTTGTGGTAAATAAAGAAAGGAAGCAGCAGCGAAAGTGACCTCAAGTTATGAAAAGTCCTGAATTAATGGTGAACGTTTTTCTATAGGGATGGGGGAGATAATCAGCCCGTTCCGTTGAGCCATGATGCAAGTGCCTAAGCAAAAAAAAAAAAAAAACAGAAAAACGAACTGCAGAAGCTACGGCCCCGCAAACAACAGTAACGTTCATAAATTTAAACGTGTGTAGTTTACTGAGCCAATCTGATTTGTTTGAATCCTTATTACTGAAACTATAGAACCCGATTTTGTAAAGGTTGCCGAAACTTGGCTGTCAAGTGGCATTCGTGGTCAGAAAATAGGTTCATAATGAAATAATTGGGAGCGCATACCAGCGGGACACCGTTAGTGTGTCCCGTTAGTTTGCGCTCCCAATTATTTCATTATGCATATATACCAACTAGCCCGCCTATCAACTTTTCTAAAGGAAATAGGTAGCCCCAACTACGCTATCAAACGAAAATATCAACCTACACTTGGTGGTGGCGTCACTATTTTTGTGAATTAAAAGTTATTTTTCAGGGTTCCTACAGATGTTGAAGGAATACAAAAAAAAATATTTTGCAACTTGTTGATAGGTGTTCATGCCATCACTGAGGGCTGTGTGTACCGTAGCCCCCCTGCTTCTAGCGACGTCTTGCTTGACTTTGCAAATATGTGCAGAGCCATGTATCAAATGCCAGACTAATCATTTTGGGTGATTTTAATACGCCCGAAATAGATTGGAAATTTACATATTTTAAATCTGATAGTTCGCAATAATTATATGATCTAATATTCAATTTCAATTTACACTAGGTAGTGACCCTTCCCACGACGAGTAAATGCATCATCGTCGAACATTCTTGATTTAGTTAGCTTACGTGATCATTTCTCGCAAGAAGCTACTAAAACAAAAACTATAGAGGTAATCTCAGATCATAATATGATTTATTGCGCTTTAAGTGTGAATGACAGCAAATTACATCAATTTATTATCCTGACTTTACCCATGCTGATGGCACAAGCATAACCAACTGTATTTCTTTCGATTCATTTATTCGTAGCACTCGAAAGACACTGTAGTAGATTTAAAATCATCGTGACTTCATGCGTAAAACGCTACGTACCGATAAAAACTGAAAAGTAACTGGGCGTCTCACCCCGTGGATAACAAGTGACGTAATATGCATGCTCAATGGAAAGTAAAACGTCTAAGAAAAAAACTGAACGCGACGCCAAATATTGAAACGAGACGCGATCTAACTGTAGCTATTCGTGACACGAGATGTAAGCTAAAAGATGCTAAATATAATTACTTTGCAAAGACACCTTCCACATTTTTATGAGCGCTCCAAATAAAATTCAGTAATATATAAATCCAAAAAAAATTCATAGGCCCATACGTTCTTGTGAAAGCAACAACGACCTCGTCAACTCCTTCAACGATTATTTTCAGTCAGTTTTTACCATAGATGACGGAAACATACCACCCATGCAATCTTCCGACCATTCAGCAATAGATCTCCTTACAGTTACCTAGCAAGGCGGGTTCAGCCAGTTATAAAATATTGATGTGAAGGGCCCGAGTCCTAAAAACTTAGCAATAAAACGTCTTCCTTAAAATATATGCGGAGTGGGTAGCAAGATATTTATGTCTAATCTTTAATGAATCACTGTAGTCATGCACTGTCACCGCCGTATGAAAAACCGCTAAAGTTATTCAAATACACAAAGCAGGCAGCAAAACCGTGGTTTCAGATTACAGGCCGATATCACTAACTTGTTCTGGGCGTAAATTAATAGAGCATATGGTATTGAAACACAGAAGTATTAAGCTAGGAAAAAAAAAACATGCTGCCTTCTGCACAACACGGGTTCTGAAATGGTCTCAATGATTACTCAACCTTTAGAATTAATACACGATGCTGCCCAGTCTAGCGATAGCCATAAACAAATCGGCCTCATATTCTTAGATTTCTCAAAAGCATTATATCGTGTTTCACACTCCAAAATAATAAGTAAATTGAAAGTTGCTCGAGGAGATAGTACCATTATTCACTGGATTAAGGGTTACTTAACGAATCGCTCATGATTTGTACAGTTATACAGGACACCACCTCTAGAACAGCAGCAGTCACGTGAGCCGCGTCATAGGGTACCGTCCTAGCACCGATATTATTCGCAATATTCATTATTGATTTGCCCCTCTCGACTAAAGAAAAACTAAGGCTCTTTGCAGAAGGCTGCGCACTTTACCAATAAATCAATACTCCTGTTGATCACCGAACTCAGAACATAGCATTAGAGGATGTACTCAAGTGGTGCAAAAATGGCAAATGTCCCTTCGTTTCCGAGGTAATCACCGCAAAAAACACAGGTCCAACTTTTCTTACGCTGTTGACAACTGCCCCTTCACCACAGTCTTTAACCGCGAATACCTAGGAATAACAATTTCAAATGACCCTAGATGGGATACTCATATTGATAACATAACTAGCGCAGCCCTGAAAATACTATATTTACTGAAACGACGTCTCAAGCACGCATCTCTGAATATCAAACTAATAGCTTATACAACCCTCGTCAGATCTGTACTAGAGTGTTCCAGCCCTGTCTGGTTCCCGTTTACCCACCAAGAGATTAATAAAATACAAGTGGTTCAAACAAAAACAAGATGCGTTTTTAAAAAGTATAGACTGACGGACTCACCGACACACACCTACTTAACAACGCTCGTATTTTGACACTACAAAACCGAACGAAACTAAGCAGGCTAAAACTAATGTTTCAACTACTACACAACATAATAAAGGCAGATATTCCAACGACAAATGTTTACATTTAGCCGTCTTCGGTGAGTATGGAACACACCATGGTGACCAACCAACATCAACGCGTAGAGCGAACACGAAAAACGGAGTTTAAATTACACACCAAGGCATTCTCTTGTTTTTATTATTGCTTCCAACGCGATTGAAAAAAGAAGCAACTGAATAAGACAGAGATGTTGGACCCATGGCACTCGCTGCTGAAGTGGCAAGGCAAGCAGCGCACGTTCGTTCAATGTGTTCCAGGTACGTGCAACTCGTGCATCGCAGTCCAGAAAAGACGCCCTTGGTACAGAACGTAACGGGAAGCCGTTTTGCGAACGTAACGGGAAGACGTCCGTCACAAAGTTCCGCAGGACGTCATGAGGAGGACGGCGGTGCAGCGATGGCCGAGTACTCAACGGGAAACTCCAGGCCAACCACGGGAGCCACCGAACTGAGCCAAGTGACCACGTAATTGCTGTGCTTCCTGAAAAAAAAAAAGCAATAGCAGCAAGACAAGGGGCATTCCCATTTCACGCAGTACGAGGACAGGCGAACAAAGCCACCCCATTGCTAAACGTGGCAAGACGAAACAGTCTCAAGATAGAGAGAAGGGAGGAGGGAGGGAGGGAGCAAGCAAGGAAATGCAGGGAGGTTAACCAGACGAGCATCCAGCTTGCTACACTGCACTGTGCTCTCCTTTATTTTAGATGCGGAGCATCTTATACTCGCGCCTTGTAGTGCGCCGTCCGCACCGCTTCTCGAACATTCGACAGCTGACGCGCGCGCATGCGCCGTCGCGCCGTCGCCCACTCTTCCACCATCTGTGCATCCCTTCCTCCTCTACACACCGCGCGCGCTTCACTCCTCCACCATCTGTGCACCCTTCCTCCTCTACACACCGCGTTCGACATCTACAATTCTCCTGATTCTCCAGTGGACGCGCATGTGGCGTCGCGCTTCGAGAACATTCAACAGCTGACAGTGCATGCGCCGTCGTGCTGTATATATACTCAAGGTCGGCGCTCGCTCGCTCAGTTGCCGCTCGTCGGTTGGTTTGTACGGCGCGTCGACGTCCAAGGTCGCGGTTAAATGAATTCCAACGAATCCACAAACACAATGATCGACGTCCCTTCGACCAGCGCCGCCCTTTCGCATGTATACGTGTGTACGTGTTCACTCATTTAACACCCCCTCCTACAACTACGTTAACCAATTTAGCCATCGACCCAAGTAAGTCGCAATTTAACACCCCATTTCACAACCACGTTAACCAATTTAGCCATCGACCCAAGTAAGTCGCACTTTAACACCCCGTTAACCATATGGTCCGCATCCTCCTCAGTGTTCCCCCGAGGGAAGCTGCGGGCAATTTTTTTTAATCCCCGCCTCGAAATATATTTGACACTACTCTCGGTTAATCTCTGGAACCTCAACACTTCAGAGGTATAGCCCCGTACAGTTATGCATACATTCGTTCAATAAATCATTGATCAGTAACCAAAATGGCGGATTGTACTTACTGCATTTACCCTACGAAGCGGAGCCGTGATAAACAGTTACGCAGTACGTGTGTCGTGACTGGGTTTTCATGAATATTTGCTTCGAACGACGTGACGTCCATAGACGAGCGCACAAATTAGCTGTGCCCCTAACCACCTCAGGAAGACGCTGTAGGCCAGCCGCACATCTTTAACAATTGTTGGGGTTTAACGTCCCAAGACCGCCATGTCATTATGAGAGATGCCGTTCTGGAGGGCTCCGGAAATTTCGACCACCTGGGGCTCTTTAACGTGCACCTAAATCTAAGTACACGAGATCCTCAAGCATTTTGACCTTCACGGGTAATGCAATCGCGGCTGCCGGGATTCGATCCCGCGACCTGCGGGTCAGCAGCCGAGTACCTTATCCGCTAGACCACCGCAGCGGGTGCCGCATATCTTTACTCACTCGGGCATGCCCCGTCTTTGTTTAATGTACTCGGTTTCGATTATGCAAGTTATTGACCATATATAATATATAATGGTGGCTGGAGTCAACTAATCTCCCACTATACAAGAACGGTTCACTCGCCACCTTTAGGCCTGAAAGCCATGGACCAAATGCACCTCGTTGTTAGCAGCACGCCGTCGCTCCACTTTACTGTTATTGCAATTATATGGACACTCTAAGCGAATGGTTGCCGTAGCTGCCATGTCCGTATATGTATATGCATTTACGTAGGAAAACAAGCCACAAGTAAGTTTACAAAGTGCGCCACCGCGATTAGAATCACGGTGGCTTCTCGCTCCGCAGCGCGCTGCGTCAGCTTTGTCACGTGCCACTCGTTCTTCGGTTTACTAACGGTGAAACAATTCAAAAGCACCATTACCACTGGCATTACGCCGATCTCGGAAGTGCATCGGCGTGTGAAGTACCACCCGCGAGATAGTGCGAACGCCCATACATTTTGCTTGAACTGAGACACGCCCTATAAAAAAAATCACAGCATATACACGGAGCGAATGGTGATGAGTGGGACGAAGCGTTCGTCCGTCCACCCGTGCATGCGTCCGATCGCGTTGGAGAATGCAGACGGCGCGCGGGTAACAACGACGAGACGCGAGCCAAGGAAGCCGAGCGCGTCTTCAACGAACCCGCCACTCTTCTTCGTCCATGCCACACCAACGATCCGCCATGGACGGCGACTATCCAGGAGACTGAGAGAGGCCCTAGTTCTCCGCGCACTCAGACAAAGCGTAAGCAGCAGCCACTCGGAGAGTAGCGGCACTTCAAAGTAGCAGCAGAGCAACGCCATCTAGGAAATGAGAGGATAAATGGTCATTTATTTCTTTTGCCTTCTTTTCTTTCTCGTCTGTTTTCTCGGGTACGCGTGACAAGGTTAGACTAAGAGGAGCTAATTTGCGACGTGGAATGGCGGGCAGGCAATGTTTTGAATGAAACCGCGACGCAGGATACGCACGAATGTTCAACAAGGAGGCGCTGGCGCAGTGGACAGCTGTAGCGTAAATGATCAAACACAAATATGTAACATCTGTGGCATGGTTAGTTTCCGTTCATCCTGCGCGTATATGACTGCGCGTTCTTTCCGAGCGTCCATCTTTGTGTTTGAGCAGCGCGGTGCAAGTGTCGAGCTGCGATTTCGCACTCGTCCCGTGTGTGTTCCTTATGCGTGTTCTTTGCGCTTTAGCGACACTCCGCAAGTATCTAGTTGCTTCCCGTTCATCGTTTCGCATTCTGATTTGTCTCTGCCACATTCATTGCTTCGCCCTTAAAGGGAACGACAACTTACTTTTTTCGATTCAGTTTTTTCCAGCGCGACAGAAAGCTTACTTTCCGTAGTGATCGTAGCTGCAGTAGTTAATCCCAAGGGCTCATAGTCATTTTATAAGCAGTATTTTTCAATCTGAAAGGTTCGGAAAAGTGTAGTGCCTATTCATCCGGCAACGCTGAGTATTGATAACGATGCCGGTAACCTTTCTGGTGGCTTATGCATGCTGTCGTTGTTCTTAATTCGCAGGATTTCCTGGAACTATGCTCAACCACGTTAATTCTGCGCTTTACAACTATTTTTGAATATAACAAGCCATTACAATGGGATGGTGTGGCTCTATAGAGTTTCCCTGCATTTGCACCGCGTCACCAAGCCAAGTAATCGATAACGGAACTGCGCATATGTCACGCAAAGGCAGCGCTACTTTAATGTGTACTACTAATGCGCAAGCTTATACTTTTTTAAAATATTATCTTTTGCTATAAAGAATCAAACAATAATTCAGTACTAATAAAAAAATTGTTGACCGTGTACATCAACGCATGGTCACCTGACAGGGCATTCATGATAGTTTATGTTTTTGCCACCAGAGACGCCACAGGCCATTTTTCACGATTTTCAATGAAGAAACAGGAATCCTCTTCTCACGAAAAAAACGGGGTTGGTTTTAGTCACTATAAGGGACAATCTTGCCATCCGTGCAGTCATCTCTTTTCATGTTGTGGGCAGTTGTCGGTTCGTTTAACGCGAAACTATGCCCGTTTCTGCACCCATTAAAACTTGTTGTTTTTTTAAAGACGAAACTGTTCATGCCTGCCGTACTATTTGTGCTGTCTCGCTGGTGTGTGCCACTGTGCGGCCTGAATGAAAAAAAAAGAACCACCATAATCATAAAAGGGTATGTGATACAGAAATTCATTCATATCTCACTACTCACCACAGGCACGTTAAAAATGAAGCAGACAACAGTTGGTCCAACCACAAGCAGGAATGAGCCACAGAAATATGTGCGGGCATATCGAAAAAAAAAATGTTATTGTCATAAGCGGGCATATGCAACAGAAGGTGGATGAATGCGATTACCCATTTGTACACTAAAGATGAAGAAGGCAAGGTAGCCCAACTAATCGCGAGTCCAATAAATGCTGTTGAAGTAATATTAATAAGCGTTTTAATACATATATTCTAAATGCTTGGGTGAAGTAAGCACAGATAACTGGTTGGTTGAAAACTCTTGCTGTTTCACTTTTTGCTGTTTCTCCTTCTCTTTCTTCGCTATTTTCTTACATTACTTGTATTTTATGTCTTGTTGGTTTTATAAAAGTAATAATAGGCAGAACTGTAGTGCTCACTCAAAGGCTACGCTACGCTTTCTTGGCCCATTCCGCATAGTGTATGTGGCATAATATAAGGAAACAAACAAAGGACGATAGCTACAAAGCGACGGCGCGGACCGTATACACCCCAACTGCAGCATGCGTACAACGAGGGATATAGGGAACGGGCAGGGCAAATTTAGGACGGCTGCGAAAATACCCGAAGCGATGGAAGGCCAGCACCGACGTGCAGGGGTCATGTCTGTCTTTGCTTTGATTCAAACCTCTATCCGATCCGGAGAACACTGCACCCGTATATACCATGGACCGACGTCGGATATGGAAGACAACAGCACGCCGAATGCAACCACGCAACTGTCTTCATGCGTGCGTCAGCTTATACTGGAGCGCCGTTCATGTAGCCGTTACGGACACAAAACTGGCAAGATTATCGGCCAACTACAGAGTGAAATAAGCACTCACCCGTCCTGGTGCTTTGGTCGAGTCTGTTCCATGAGCTCGGCCGTCTTGCACGGGTGCAAGTGGAAGTAGGGGACGCCCTGGATCGGGTGCTCCTGCACCATGGAGGAATGCGGTAAGCACACTGGCGTGCTGAACCGAAGGTGGCGGGTTCGATACCGGCCACGGCAGTCGAATTTCGATGGATGCGAAATGGTATAGATGCCCATGTTCTGTGCGATGTCAGTGCGCGTTAAAGAACACCAGATGGTGAAAATTTCCGAAGCCTGTGCACACTAGGGCGCCTCTCATGATCATATCGTGCTTTTGGGGCATGAACCCCACATATCATTGTAATCTTTTACAAAGGGTTCTCCGATTGGCTCTGAATATTACATAATATTACAGATTTAGACGATATATGGCGGACTCTGGTGTAGTGGGCGCGTTCGAGCAGAGGCGGCCAGGGACGCAGTAACGAGACGCACGCTCCGCGTTCCCAACACAGGTGAACCCGTTTATTATTAGTACACCATACTTTATGTACCAGGCACTGCGCCGTGCTACCAACCTGGCTGCAGTAATTAGGTGTCTTTCTCCTCTTCTAACCACTACCACCACCACTTTATGTACCCGTGCGAGATAATTATACTAGGAGATATGAATGCGCACATAGAAGGTATAGATGGGTATATACCGACCCGACAGGCAAAATGATCATGGATATGTGTGAAAGGCTTGATTTCATCATTTGCAACAGTACCGAGAAGTGTGAAGGGCAAATAACATGGGATGTAGGAAGGCCACAGTCGACGATAGATTACGCACTGATGTCACATAGGATGTATGATAAGCTCAGGGGAATGCACATAGATGAAGGTGGCTCCAGAAGTCTGGGTAGTGATCACAAACGTATCAAGGTAAGTTTTAGAACAGCAGTGAAAGTGGAGAGGAGACAAGATGAGCAACTGCAGGAAAATTTTTACTCAGAAAGGCAAATAGAAATAGCCACTAAACAAATCGAGAAAGTAATCACTGAGGATAATAAAACAGTGTGGACATACAGGAATCTAATTAGACTGTTTGAGCTAGAGCTTGCCAAGGCACTCCGGTAAAGAAGACACAAACCCAAAAGTTGGTGGGATGAGGAAGTTAGGAGAGTCATAGCAAAACGTCAGAAAGCCTCTAGTGAACACAGACATGCTAAGCAGCGGGGTGAACCAACAGATGATGTTGAAAAAAAAGGAAAATCTTTCTAAGCTGTAGAAGGGATGCATTCCTTCTGATCAATGAAAACATTAGAAGAAAGGGAGCTCAGTGGCTGGCAGAAGTACATAAAAAAGATAGAAAGGCAGCTGCGAAATTTTGGAACCATCTAAACTCCCTAAGAAATGAGACGAGCCTAGAGCAGAGGTTTATAACTACAGCTCAAGGTGCTAGGCTAGAAGGGGACGAAGCTATTGAATATATAAGAACAAGGGTGACAGAAAAATTTCAACAAAGAAGTGCTTTATGCACCACAATAGACAAGGATGAATCAAGTGGCGCAATGGCTCCATTTTCACAACGAGAGTGGGAAAGGGCTGAGAAAAGGGTTTCGTGTAGTACATCAACAGACCCAGATGGCATTCCAATTATGCTGATAAAGAAATTAGGTCCGAACTCTAAGCAGGCTTTTAGGAGGCAGTGAACAAAATAATAATCGATGGATAAGTTCCCGATGGATGGAAACTTAGCAGGATGAGCATAATTTATAAAGGAAAGGGGGACAAAGCTGACATAAACAACTACCGTCCTATAACAGTGACATCAGTGGTCTACAGGCTGGTGATGCAGATTATAAAGGAAAGACTGCAGGCGTGGATAGAGGATGAGGGGGTGCTGGGGGAACTACAGAATGGGTTTCGGAAACACAGGAGGTTGGAAGACAATCTGTTCTCACTGACGCAGTGCATCGAAATAGCAGAAAAGGAACACAGGCCCCTGTGGCTAGCATTTTTGGATATCAAGGGAGCGTACGATAGCGTGGTTCAAGAGGAATTGTGGGGAATACTGTACACACTAGGCGTGGAAGATGTAGTCACTAATCTTTTAAAGGATATCTATAAAAGTAACAAGGTAATTATAAAGTGGGAAAAACAGGTATCCAAGCCTGCGGAGGTAAAACGGGGGCTTAGGCAGGGGTGTCCCTTGTCACCATTATTATTCATGATGTACCTACAAGGATTAGAGCCCAAATTAGAGGGAAGTGGACTGGGCTTCAACCTCTCTTTCGTCAAACAAGGAAAACTCATTGAACAGGCACTACCAGCATTGATGTACGCGGATGATATAGTGCTAATGGCCGAGAACAAGGAAGATTTGCAGAGATTGGTGGACATCTGCGGTAATGAGGGAGATAGGTTAGATTTCAGATTCAGTAAGGAAAAATCAGCAGTCATGATTTTTAATGACGATGAAGGTAGTGAGCTTAGAATACAGGAGGTCACGCTAGAGATAACAGATAAATACAAATATCTGGGCGTAGGATAAGCAATGGGACCGAGTACCTAAGGGAACACGAAATATACGTGAAGACTAAAGTTAGCGGGAGTGCAGCAGTGATGAAAAATAGGGCACTGTGGAATTACAATAGGTTTGATGTTGTGAGAGGAATATGGAATGTTGTCATGGTTCCTGGTCTGACGTTCGGCAATGCGGTCTTGTGCATTATATCAGAAGTTCAAGCAAGATTAGAAATTAAGCAACGTGGATAGGTAGGCTTGCCTAAGGAGCTCACGGGAATACACCAAATGAGGGAGTGCAAGGTGATATGGAATGGACATAATTTGAGGGCAGGGAAGCTAGCAGCAAGATAAAATTTGAGAAGCGATTGAGAGAAATGGGGAAAGAGCGTTGGGCTAGGAAGGTTTTCAGCTACTTATACATGAAGAATGTCGATACAAAATGGAGGAAGCGAACCAGGAAGTTGACTGGTAAATACTTAGAAAACAGCAGGTGGCCAAACCAAGAAGAACTATCGGTTAAGAAGAAAGTGAAGGAAACGAAGACTGACATGTGGAGAATGGGCATGATTAAGAAGCCCGCACTACAGATCTATCGAACCTTTAAGCAGGAAATTGCCAAGGAAAGGATCTATGATAATACTCGGGGTAGTTCTCTACTGTTTGAGGCCAGGACAGGAGTATTGCGAACCAAGACATATCGGGCCAAATACGAAGGGGTAGACACGGTATGCAGTGCGTGTGGAGAGGAAGAAGAAACTGCCGAACACTTGATAATGTTCTGTTAAGGGCTTCACCCTATTGCTCAGGATGATGGCGCAGAGTTTTTCAAAGTACTGGGGTTTAGGGACAGGGAGGGCAAAATAAATGTTAAGTGGGTAGAATTAACTAGAAGGAGGTTATCTGATTGGTGGCCAAAGTCAAGGCACGAGTGAAATTTAAACCCTTCACTGCAAAGTACGAATCCCCAACCCCACTATTTAAAGAAAAAAAATAAATATAGTTTTTGGTTCATTAAGTATTACGGCTTGGTGGCGCTAGCCACCGCCCGATGTAAAGGGTACAGCCATACCCATCCATCTACCCATCCATCCTAGAGCTATAGAGTGATTAATATCACACGCCCTCTACATCTGGCACCGCATCTAGAATATAGCCCTGCCCGACTCACCGCCAAATTCTGCCAAGTTGCATCATTGAGGCAATTATACAGCTCGCCCAACAGCCCTGTTATCGAATCAGGGACAACACGTGCTGCATTCTGTAACAATCTCGTTTGCGAAGAGTTCACTAAGCTAACACGCGATTGGCTGATTCCGACCCCACACGGGCGTGGCAGAAGCGTGGGGATGTCACGCCCAGTTGCGTGTTGGCAAAGTTCGGAAACTAAATAGGAATAAAATACGGCCTCCAGGATGTAGGTACTCAACCATGAGATATTAGGCGATGTGTAGTATTAAATCACGATAGTTAACATCAAATTCCGCAAAGTACACCGATTTTCGTCGCCCTTGTTTGCTTTACTTCAATTCCTTTTGACAAGTGTACGTATACGCAGACTTGTACAAGTGTCCAGAAAATCGACTCTCTATAATACACACCTGCTGCGTGACGGTGGACCATCGCAGATGCTTCAGTTGCTCCTGCAGGCATTCCGGCATCAGCGACCATACGTCACTCAGAGGAAGCAGGCTGCCGTCTGCGTCACAGATAATCCGTGAGAAATTATGTTGTCAAGGAGGGAGACAATCGAGGAATGCACGGGAGAAGTGTCGGTTACGACTACTGCTAAGAGATCCGAAAAGAAGTGAGAAGTTCGTTGCAGAAGTATGTGGAAGAGTTGAAGTAATGAACTGTGGTGAGACAGAGGAACGTCGCAATAGGTGACATGTCTGTAGTCTGTGACAGCCTAACAAAAATATAGGCTCCACACGCCAGGCCGCATTGCCCTTACTTTTCGTGCTTCCGCCGTGTTGCTACTTCGCGCTGCGGAAAAGCAAAACACTCCGAGCTGCTGCAGACCGCCTGTGCAGTGTACGTCAAACGAGGCACAATCGCATACTTCAACGGCATCGTACGACGACCGGCGAGGATGATGCTGTGTACGCATGGATTACAGCTTTTTTTTATTGCTTCAACCTAATCGTTACGCTATAGCAAAGGGTAGCTCTACTTGGACGCGAATAACACCAATCAATAGTGCGATAGCGTACTCGTTATTTTTAGCCTGCCACTGACTACATTTTCACAGGTATAGCGCACCACGACAAGGACACACACAAAGGAGAGATGCACGCACACGCAGCGCTCAACCAACCAATCTCAACCAACTAGCCAGGCAACATTCCTTAGCACTGACTACAAACCAGACAAGTGTACACAGTAGAATTATGTAGAACACTCAACTAGCGATGAAACTACGGAAGGCATAAATAAAGAACACATGCATATCGAAACTTTAAAAAACAAATGTACGAATGCAGACTGTATAGGACGTCCTTTTGGCTTGTACGTGAACAAGGTATATAATAAATCACCGCGTCTCCAGACGTTGAAGTACATGACGGGCACTCCGTAGCTGGCGCTGTAGACCACGTGGTACACGGACTGCAGAACCTCCTCCCCGCGGTGCTGTGCTTCGACGGAGCACGGGTCTGGCGCAGCCTCCTTCGAACGAGAGAGAAAAAAAAAAAGGAGGGTGACGGCGCTCCATTTGGGTGTCTCGCTGTCGTTTTGATCATATCGCATGCTATGACGTGTTATGAGAAGAAAGGGTCAACGTATTTACGCGCGCAATAACCGCTACGTTCAAAAAGAGCCCATACGTCACCGAGTTACGCTGCGAAACACTTGGCAGATTCCCTGGAATTTGATTATATCATCTCTATGGAAGCTTCAGTTTACGTAGACACCCGATTATGCGGTAAACATGGCGTGAAGAGTAACCAACGCACTGGCCATGCCACACACTCCATATACAACGACAACGATGACGACAACAACAACAAGGACGACGATAATAATAATAATAATACCTCGTGCTTTACGTCCCAAACCCACGATACGATTATGGCGCCGGGAATTTCGACCACCCGTCGTTCTTTAACGCGCGTTCCCATCGCGCGGCACACGAGCCACTATATAGCATTTCGCCTCCGTAAAAATGCGACCGCCACAACCGGAATCGAACCCTTGACCTTCAGACCAGCAGCCGAACGCCCTAACCGGTGCACCGCCTCGGCGGATGACTCATGGTCCAGAACCAATAAGGTTGGGCTTTGTTTGCAAATAGTAAAATCATTACCTCAACATTGCTCGTTTGCTCGCGATGCTGTGCGTATGTACGTACCTCGATTTCGTCTTCTCCCGCGCCCTGCAGGTTTCCGGACCAGGAGGCGCGCTGGCCGGAAGTCTTGTGGAGCAAGGTGCACCTCTTCTCCAGGTACGTGTATCCGGGCTCGCCTTCCTGGGACCGCACGTACAGTCAGATATCAGACGATATACTTATGACAATGACCGCATTTGTACCTCCAACACACACAAGTGTTAACTTATTGCAAATGGTCTTAAATGGACACGAAAGAGATAAACGATATTTTGCGTAGTAGTAATGTGAAATTCCGCAAATCTGAAAACAACCGCCTTACCGCGAGACGACGTTCGGTAAACAAGTAAATGCGCGAAAACAAAGTGCGGGTGAAGACGCTCGTTTATGATTTCCGCACCAGACACCGTATAACGTAGAAAGTTTTGACGGCGTCTTGGGTCCCACGAGGTACCTAATCCGTAAAAATGAAGTACTACATTTTAATCTGTGCGGGTCCCCTAAGATGCTAAGTTTCAGAGAATATCGTCAAGCCAACGCAGAGAAAAAAAAACGAGAAGTACATTTTGAAATCAGTGACGTCACGTGCTCGTCGCCAAATTTCAAAACGAAACTTCAACCTTGATTTTCTTTTTTAATAATAAACTTATCACGTTAAAACTTAAGGAATTGGGGTTCTCAGCAGTTTATGAACCTAAACCAAGCCGTTGTTTCAATTCAGTGTCCATTCAACGGAATTGATTGATTGGCTGAGTGACTGAAGGTCCTTCATTTTGAAATGTGGAAGCGCGTATCCTGTGTATTAACCTTGCCACCTTGCCAAAATCGTCCTCGTTGTCTCGGTGTCTTCAAGTGGCAGTCACTTTCTACAGATGCGGTTTCTGGTCAGTGCTGTGGTTTGCCTGTCCGTTTAAAGCACTCCGATCAGGCCGCTCTGACTTCTGTAGCGTGCAAATAATAGCTGCGTGCTAGGATCAGTAAGCATAGATACCCATAGATACCTCATCATACACGAAACTAGACCATCGGCGTCCCCCGGCGTCAGGAACGAGCGATGAAAAAAGATCGTCACCACGTGATGACGTCGCAGATCGCCAACGTTTGTGACGTCACACGAATGACCTCGTCACGCGGCACCATAGCATGGTCGCAGATGAGGTACATCCGGTGGTGGGCAGAAAACTGCTAAGCAGTCGCCTATGAAGACTCAAAGGTGGAAGCTGTGAACTAGTTTTATGATTCGGTGCTCAAGACACTGGGTGCTGCAGCTACGTTGGGTGGTTGGAGGGAGCATCAGAGTTGAGAGAAACTAAGATCATGCGAGACGTGGGCCACACTGTGTCACGGTCAGTGCTGCGACGTCTCGCTGGCGTCCCAAGAGGCCTTGGGACCCACGCTAGCTTTCGATATCTATAAGTCCTGGGAGAGTACGAGCTCAAGAACTGAAGAGTGGATTCGGCTCTGCGCACGCATACTGGCGTGGCGGCTCACAAATTTCCGGGGTTCCCGGCTCCTAATCATAATCATCTTTGTTGGTGCTCGAGAAAGAGAAAAACGAGTTTAGACCAGGCTCCTCGTACTTCAGTGGGCTGCTCAGTTCAGGCAGCCTTAGTTCACTGCCACCGCCCGAGTCCTGTTCATAAATGGTATCTGTTTTCAGGGACCTGCATCACCAGCAGAGAGTAGAACCTTGGACAGTGGCCCACACCCAAGCTGGTTTCCCCACTGATTTTCAAATATTTCCACTGAATCCACTTCTTTCTCTTCATTTTCACTCGATGATGCTTCACTCCAGCATCATGTGGTGCAGGCTGCATGTTGCGTGTGTCCGGTGGATAAAACTTTCAGTCTTGCCCTTAGGTCTCGGGATACATCGCGTGCATCAATGTTCCGTGCTGTCACGAGTTTTTGTAGCACCGCGTTTTCACGGTCAGCGCCTGCGTTGATGTGTGTGATGTGTAATGGTTGGCAGCTTTCGATCACCCACTAGTTCCTAGGGTTACCAACTCCTCAATGACGGAAGTCTGGAAGGGGGGGGGGGGGGGGTCATGCCACCATGTAGTGAGCCAGCAGAATCAGTTTCAGACAGATCAGTTGTTTCTTTATAGTTGAGGCCTCTGCAACCACTTCAGCTGGCTAAATGCTGTCCGCAGCACTTTATCTTGCTGAATTATGTACTCGTAAAATACGTCGAACTATACGTGGCAGTTCAGCCAAAGCAGCTAGAGCCCCTCGCAGCCGCAGCTACGAAAACTTTGTTTTGTACATGCGATTAGTGCGAACATCGTGTTCTTTGTCGCGAGGCGCGTTGGATCACGTAAAAATCTCTAAGTGGACGGTCCGGAACGAATCCGGGACATCTAGCAGTCCCAACAAGGACGACGTGAGACTCGGGTGCACGAAAAGTCGGGACAGTCCCACAAAATTCTGGACGGTTGGTAACTATATACTCGTTACACAGTCCACACGGTGCAATTCTATATACTCCTCTGCATGCCACTCTATAAATCACATCTCTCCACGCGGCAAAGCACTTGCGCTCCATTCGTTTCCTTAGTGGGAGAATACCCGACTGCCACAAAGGACACCTCGGTTCAATTCCGCCTCGAACCCCGATGTTTATTATGTGGTCTTTGCTTATGTCATACGAGTTGTTGCATGTTACTGCGAAGAAAACACCGCCAAAAGATGACACTGCTGTGAGCATTTCAGTCAAATCTTGCAGTTGTGCGAGCGAATAAAAGCTTGGATGAGGAAAAAAAAAGAGATAAAGAAATGGCCGACGATTCCGATACTGCTTAAAAAGACCCTGCAACACTTTTTGAGCATGGTCGAAAAACGTTGCCGATATCCCGACCACACGCGAGCCAAATATTATAGTGCAGCACGCGGATGGAAGTCGCAATAAATTATCAAATTCAGCAAAAAAATTGCTTTCTCTACTCTCTACAAATCACTGAATACGCTCAAAAATCACTCGTAAAAAGCCCCCACTCTCACCTCACAACGCCAACGCAGGTAGCAACGTTACCTGGTTCTAGTAACGTTGGCAGGTATAGCGTCTGCTAGCGAGTTTCTTATTTGAAAAAGAAAAAAACCGACTGCTCACTCTACAAAATCGTTCACTGGCCACCCCGCATTGCCCGCATTTACAGGCACTGGATCTTGACCTTCAAGGTAGAGCCAGGGAGAAATTTATCCTGTGCGTTGTTGAACAAAAATCCGCAGGGTGCACGTTAACTATCATAGCCGACTGTGGGTCTCTTTGTCCAATCTGCGTATTCTGTCTCTCATTGCCCATTAGCAGCGATTGGCATGTTCCAGTAAGAAACACGGGCCCATCACTGCGCGCTCTGCGCCTCTACAGGTTTCTCTTTTGCACGATGAGCGCCAGCGTCAACGCCGCCGCCAGCGTTGGCGTTAACGCCCGCTACTACGCATCTACGCATGGTTCCCTTTATTTGGAGATGGCGTAATTTTTTTTCTTCAGTCTAACTGACTCGGACTCAGACTTACTAATATTTTTCTCAGCCGGACTCACTCGGGGTCAAACACACTCCAATATTATTCACCCGGACTCATTCAGACACCGACTCGCGACCCGAACTTAGTGAGTAAGAGTCGACTCGATCATAAGTGAATTTGACGACCTAATATGAACAGTTTCGTCATCATCATCATAATAATAATAATCAGCAGCAGCAGCCTGACTACGTCCACTGCAGGACAAAGGCCTCTCCCATGTTCCGCCAGTTAACCCGGTCCTGTGCTTGCTGCTGCCAATTTATACCCGCAAACTTCTTAATCTCATATGCCCACCTAACCTTCTGTCTCCCCCTATAACCGCTTGCCTTCTCTGGGAATCCAGTTAGTTACCCTTAATGACCAGCGGTTATCCTGTCTACGCGCTACATGCCCGGCCCATGTCCATTTCCTCTTCTTGATTTCAACTAGGATATCCTTAACCCCCGTTTGTTCCCTAATTCACTCTGCTCTCTTCTTGTCTCTTAAGGTTACACCTACCATTTTCCTTTCCATTGCTCGTTGCGTCGTCCTCAATTTAAGCTGAACCCTCTTTGTAAGTCTCCAGGTTTCTGCTCCGTAGCTTAGTACCGGCAAGATGCAGCTTTTATATACCTTCCTCTTGAGGGTAGTGGCAATCTACCTGTCATAATTTGAGAGTGATTGCCAAATGTGCTCCACCCTATTCTTATTCTTCTAGTTACTTTAATCTCGTGGTTCGGCTCCGCGGTTATCACCTGCCCTAAGTAGACATAGTCTTTTACAACTTGAAGTGGACTATTATCTGTCCCAAAGCGCTGCTCTTTTCCGAGGTTGTTGTACATTACTTTCGCTTTCTGCAGATTAATTTTAAGACCAACCTTTCTGATCTCCTTGTCTAACGCCATAATCACGAGTTTAAATTCGTCCCCGTACCTGAACCTGGAACCTGAACTTGACAACGTTTAACGCTTGAACCTTATCTAGTGAGCTAGTCTAGCTATACTATTGAGGAGTTAGAGGGTGTTAAATGGGATATAATAGGGCTCAGTGAGGTTAGAAGGACAGATGAAGCCTATACGGTGCTACAGAATGAACAGTTTAAAAATACCTAAATAAAATGAATATGGGGCACGGTGAGAGAGTCAGACCTGCCCCCTCTTATCAGAATACCCTGTGCACACATATGCATATGACGCTATCGTCAGAAAGGTTTCCCCCTGTTGGTTCACTCGATGCATCGATTCGCCGCAGCAGCGTCGTCTGCTAGCCGGCCACGCACCTTAGCGTGCAGATGACAGAGGGCACTAGCAGTCCCCACGGGCAGCCATTGTTTCTGTCGCAATTCTGCGAGATTGCCAGCGCACATGATCTCAAAAATGGGTCCGCGCTACATATGCGACCGTAGTCCGAGTGAACCCGAACTTCTATCAAACCAGCGTGTGAGAAATCAACCTTTCACCGCCATCAAACAACGAATCAGACGCGCTCGAGTTCGATGATAGTGCAAAGAGGCCGCTATAGATGGCGCCAAGGAGCAACAGCCTCCATGGCTCCGTGTTCCGTAGCAACCTCCATCCGTGCCCTGAGCGCGCAATCGCTGTGCAGTATCCGTGCGATGAACGCGCAACAGTCAGTTTCAGAGCGCTCTTTCGTTCGACCTATCATGTTATCCCCTTGGCAAACTTTCTTCCTTTCGCCACGTAATGCGGATTATGTTTTGTTGGAGAGAGGGGGAGGGAGCCACCAGTGCGATCGCCAAGCCGGCAGCGAGCCTGACAAAAAAACAACGCGCGTTTTCCAAGGAGACCGCGAAACAAAACCGTACCGAACACAAAATAAGCTTCTTTGGATAGTGCGAGATCAAAAATAACAGCCGAAATAAACGCAGCAAAGACGAATGCAGGCACCAAACTACAGCGGAAGGCAAACAAAACAACAGCGCAAGACTCCAAACAAGGGCAAAACTAAAACAGCGCACGGGATCAGGAAACAACTTGCCCCTGAGTGTGCGAACGGCGGCGTACACACACACACACACACACACACACACACACACACACACACACACACACACACACACACACACACACACACACACACACACACACACACACACACACACACACACGGGTGTAATAAACTCTGTGAGGCCGCCGGAGAGAGAGAGCGAGTGGCCAGAACGCGGCTACGCACGACAGATATAAAGCACACACACAAGGCGTTTATCGGGCGAGGGGAAAATAACTGTAGCCTCGCCCGGTGAGGAAGTGGAGGACGAGAAGGACTTGTACGCGCCAGATACGAACGCGCGCCAAGTCGCGCGTGGCCAGTCCACCTCCTCTCTCTCCCCGTACGTACGATTTTACGCTCGGCGCATGCGCATTGCGTCTCTCCCGTATGGCTGGGCGCGCACACATACACACACACAGTCTTGTTTTTCATTGCGAACGCACCCGCCGCTGGCCTCGTCGCACTCACCATTTCTTCCGTCGAGGCCTTCTTTCCTTTTTCTATTTTAACATCTTGATTCTTTCTTGGATGGCGTACACTAGCTTCCTTCTTTCCTTATTTTAACCATCAGCCGGTGCTCTTTGGCCGCTTCCTGGACACATTCTTTTGCCACATGCGCAGTGGGCACGCGCTGTGTACGTCAATGGGGGTCCCCTTCCTTGTTAACGGTCCCCGTTGTAAGAGAGCCAACGTCGGCAGCGCCGGCGAACACTGAGCCAGCCTCTCTGGCACTCTCTTGTGTCTGTGGACTGTGGCGCTAGTTTTCGGGTAAAACATGCAACCATCGACAAAATTCTTTGACATCGGTCCGGTCAGAGACGTTTACGATGGATGTACAAGGGGAAAGTATCGTTACGGAGGCCGCTTGCGATCTCATGCCGCTGAGAAAACCCGTGAAGTAACTTGGCGCCTATGACCCCAGATGTGTTGGAGTCGAGCATCGAAAACAACGTCGCAAAGAGCTTAACGAATTTGAAGACAACTAGCTGATCTTACCGTCGCCTCCGCGAACACACCCTGGAGATCACGCTGCACACTATATATATATATATATATATATATATATATATATATATATATATATATATATATATATATATATATATATATATATATATATATATATATATATATATATATATAATTTGCCAGTTTAATGCCCAGTGATGTCATCACAGACAAAGTTTACAAGATTGGGAACCGAACGTAGCGAACTACCATGTCAGGTATACGGCATACAGGCACCCTCGACGCACGTTAAAGGGGCCCTGCAACATTTTATTAGCATGTGCAGGAGACACAACGGCCAATTGTCGGAATAAAATGAGTTAGGACACTGACCGAGGTCGTCCCCAGCACGCAAAGCATTGAGAGCATTGTTGCGCTTCCTGTGGGTAACTGGCCTCTGAAGACAGACCGCAAACAGGGTCGTCTGTCGTACTTTTTAGGCGCGAAGCTCCTTATGGCGTCGCCCGAGCGTCCCCGTCGTAATCGCCTCTTGTTAGTTCTTGAACCGGCCATACAGGATGGTACCACTATAGCGTATAAATGCAAGAAGAAAAGATGCGAGATGGTGGTACTTTGAGTGTTCACTAGATGGACGGACGGACAGACTGAAGCAAGGACGGATGGACGCGAGGACAGACACACGGACGGATGGATGTACGCACGAATGGACGGATGCACGAGCGGACGGTCGCACGAGTGGATGCACGGGCGGACGGAAGCGCAGACGGACTGACGAACGTTTCACCCCTCTCATCATCATTCAGTGCGTGGATATGCTGTGATTTTTCAAACATTTCTTTCAAGTCATCTTTTACTCCCTTCACCTTCTTCTCCACACTGCAGGGATGTCAGCCTGTCTGAGAAATGGCTAACCTCCATCTCCCTCCTTTCCTCTTTCCTTCAGAAGACGTTGCCGATCGCTAGTCGAGGCTCCTGAGAACGCGCGAGCCAGAGAGAGAAGAGGGCGTGGTTTCGAGCTGACTATAGGTCGCACGCTTTTAATACCATCGGCAGCGTTTCCAACCATGGTCATGGTGAGAGAGTGTTGCAGGGCCCCTTCAGGTTTCGCGAAATGTTGACTGCGTCGACGACTCCGCGTGGAAAAGGTGAGCGCATGTTCCCTGCCCCACCTTAATGCCGCCTCCCCCCTCTTTCCCCCACAAACCTTCAGTTGGACACTGCTAGTATACCACATCAAGCGCATCGAGAGATCCATTTCAATGAACTCATCAACAAGACAATGGTGACAAGCATGACAAGAACACCGACAACTCGGACACGTCTTGAAATGCATGGTTTCCCTGTCTATTGGGCCAATATCAATCAAAAAAGGCAGTCAATATATGGGTTCTTGTAGATGCTATGCATCACTAATGCTGCAGAGCTATTCGAGGAAGCTTAAACGCCTATGTGGGCACGTACAGATAGGCTAGTAGGTATACATTCCTCAAGTATCACAGGGCCCGCTCTGCGGTGCCGCAGTTCTGTTTACCTGATTGTCGTCATGGTCAGTAACTGCGTACCTAAGGACCCAGAAGAAGAGAAAGAAGTTACGTGGAGTTTAACCGAGTTGCAACAGATAAAGCATGGTTGCACACGAAGATATCAGCATGACGGAGATGTATAGCATGCTCCTCGAGGACTGCAGGATAAGCCCAACAATGCCACCATTCCATTCACCTGTTTGACGCCAAGCTCAGTAACTGAGTGCCATTGCAGGACGGAGGAAAAGATATTACTGCATGTATATAAGCATGGGGCAGACGTATAGCATATTTTCCTCAAGGACCGCAGAGTCAGAGGCAGGCATATCAAAGGGGAGGGGGTGAGAGCGGTCGCCCTCCCCCCCAAATCACGCCTCACCCCCTTTCTTCAGAGCTTGTCATCCACCATGACGCCAATTAGAACAAATGAGCGGGACCACTGTAAGCACACATTAACAGTATTTGTGCAAACAGGGTTTGTGTTGCTACAAACAAATAAGTCAGGATTCCGCCCCTTCCTCCGTTGTCACTCAAAGTGACACTCCCCCTCCCCCCTAAAGTGAGTCGCTGGATCCACCCCCGCGTAAGGTACGCCCAACGAGGCCGCCATTGACTTCACCTGTTTGACGCGGAGCTCAGTAAATGGGTGCCACAGGACATATAAAAAGAAATTAACCGCATGAAGTTTATGTAGATTGCACTTTCAGTCTGTGTACTCGACCAATGGGAGACCCAGGGCCGGGCTGTTGATGGACGGCAATTCTCGAAACGTGGATTCACTGTGAAAGCGCGCACCTGCATGAGATGGCGGTGCATCCGTGCGTCGTATTGCCCCACAGCGAGTTCACCGTTCTTTTGTTGACGAACGCGGAACTTGAACCACATCGGTTCCGGCGCGAAGAAATTCACTCATACCGGGATGACTCATAGTTGCATGCCTCCAAAAGAATACCGCAATTAGGCGCTGGAAAGATGTATATTCAAACGGTGCAGGGTCCGTATTTAACAATGCTATCACCAGCCCACAAAAAGCGTTTACAAAGATGGAAAGGTTGGATGCAGACAGCTGCAAACCACAGCTTTGCTATGGTCAAAGAGCACCACATCAACCAATACGAATCCAAACCCGATTGTTTATAATATGCACACGGAGCCACAATAGAAAACCCTCTTCTGGGTCTGCCCGGTAGCCCCCCCCCCTTTCCCCTAAACAATTGCACGAGATTGTATACGCTCGCAAAATTAGGACCACCCGCTGTCCAGCTCTGCTTCAGATCCGGGTCGCAGCGAGAGAGTGGTTTTCAGCACCGAATAAGGGACACCTGGTGGAGTTGACGCAGAGCCCGTCACTTCATGCTACTAAAGTTTTCTGCTACTGTGTATATATTACTCCCAGCTTCAAACAATCATGTTTCTCTGAACTTATATATACCTATATAGGTTGGCAAATATTGTGGAACTCACACAGACCCACTCGGGAAATATATGTGGCGCTTAGGACTCACTCACACTTAGACTCAGCAAAATTTTCCTGAGCTGGACTCACTCGGCCTCACACTCACGAAATGTTTCAGCAACCGGACTTACTCAGACTCAAAATCGTCAACATATTACTCCCACGGATTCACTCAGACTCAGAGCTCGATTTGAGAATGAGTGAGTCGGCGTGAGTCGACTAATGAATCCATAAGCCTAGAATTTAGTTGTTTGATCATAGTGTCGGTGCTCTTTTAAACACCAATATCTCACATAATCGGCGCTTTTTCACGCCTCTTGATTAGTACCTGCGAATACGAGTTTTAAGTGGTAGAAAATCGGCAGGGACATTTTTCTTGAAAGAGATTACAACATAAAAATTATTCATCAAGAACTTCTCCAGAAGATTTTGGGGGAGAAATGGGTACAAGACACCCTCTATACGCAATTCACGGCACTGATCAACGAATATTGAAATGACATACGACCGATATACTGCTTTCGAATATTTGTGAGTAGATGTTATTGTAAACATGAATCCAGGTAAGACCCATAGCAATGCCGGAGATAACTATATAGCACCATAGGTAGGCAAACATGGGTGGAACTCGCTCATCATCATCATCATCATCATCATCATCATCATCATCAGCAGCAGCAGCAGCAGCAGCAGCAGCAGCAGCAGCCTGATTACGTCCACTGCAGGACAAAGGCCTCTCCTATGTTCCGCCAGTTAACCCGGTCCTGTGCTTGCTGCTGCCAATTCATACCCGCAAACTTCTTAATCTCATCTGCCCTCCTAACCTTCGGTCTGCCCCTCACCCGCTTGCCTCCTCTGGGAATCCAGTTAGTTACCCTTAATGACCAGCGGTTATCCTGTCTACGCGCTACATGCCCGGCCCATGTCCATTTCCTCTTCTTGATTTCAGCCATGATATCCTTAACCCTCGTTTGTTCCCTAATCCACTCAGCTCTCTTCTTGTCTCTTAAGGTTACACCTACCATTTTTCTTTCCATTGCTCGCTGCGTCGTCCTCAATTTAAGCTTAACCCTCTTTGTAAGTCTCCAGGTTTCTGCTCCGTAGCTAAGTACCGGCAAGATGCAGCTTTTATATACCTTCCTCTTGAGGGATAGTGGCAATCTACCTGTCATAATTTGAGAGTGCTTGCCAAATGTGCTCCACCCCATTCTTATTCTTCAAGTTACTTTAATCTCGTGGTTCGGCTCCGCGGTTATTACCTGCCCTAAGTAGACAGTCTTTTACAACCTGAAGTGCACTATTACCTATCTCGAAGCGCTGCTCTTTCCGAAGTTGTACATTACTTTCGTTTTCTGCAGATTAATTTTAAGACCTACTTTTCTGCTTTCCGTGTCCAGTTCAGTAATCACGAACTGTAATTCGTCCCCTAAGTTACTCAGCAATGCAATGTCATCGGCGAAGCGCAGGTTACTAAGGTACTCTCCATCAACTCTTATCCCTAACTGTTCCCATTCTAGGCTTCTGAAAACCTCCTGTAAGCACGCGGTAAATAGCATTGGGGAGATTGTGTCCCCCTGCCTAACACCCTTCTTGATTGGTATTCTGTTGCTTTCTTTATGAAGCACTGTGGTAGCAGTTGATCCCCTGTAGATCGCTTCCAGGATGTTTATATATATTTCATCGACGCCCTGATTCCGCAGTGTCCGCATGACGGCTGATATTTCTACTGAATCAAATGCCTTCTCGTAATCTATGAAGGCTATGTATAGTGGTGTGTTATATTCTGAGCATTTCTCTATTACCTGATTGATAGTATGAATGTGGTCGATTGTTGAGTAGCCTATTCGATATCCTCACTCAGACTCACTCAAAAAATATGTACCTAGCTTTGGGCTCACTCGGACACATCAAAATTTTCCTCAGCCATAACCACTCGGACTCACACTCAATAAAATTTTCTTCAACCGTACTCAGTCTGACTCAAACTCACCAGAATATTACTCGTCTTGACTCACTCAAACTCAGAGTCACGTCTCGATCTGAGTCTGAGTGAGTCCTATAGAGAGTCGACTTATGAGTGAGTTCGCCGACCTATGGAGTTCTACCTCACTTGGATTACAAATTTGCCAGGGCGACAGGGGCATCATTAGCTTTGCCACCGAACAACATTTGGGAGCGATCTGTCTGTCGAACGAGTTATTCTGTGTTTGGGATTCGTCAAAACTTTATGCGGCTACACCATATCGGCTAAAGAGAAGCCCCCCCCCCCCCCTCTCCGCAAAATATGACGCCGCAAAGTAGAACCAAGTTCACTGCATGCGTTTGCGGTTAGTTTGAGTGGGTCATTGACACTGACGCGCAGACGAGACGAGACTAGTCGGTCTAGATTCATCAATAATTCAGCAGCGAGCAATGCGTATATGCGGGTACATACAAGACGAAAAAAAAAAAACAACTTCGGGAACCTGTCATATTTATGGGTTCAATGTATTAGTTTCGGCGTTCCGATTTAGCAATCGGGGAAACGAATGGCTCGCGATACGGAAAGATGTGTTCATGTGTAGGGTAGTTTCGAAGAACGAATTTTTTAATCCATTACGAATACCACGTGACAAGTCCACTCACGCGCCTCTGCGCACGACGATTCTTGTGCTCCCTAATGTTTCACGCATGAACGGCCATGGCCTTTGCCCGATTGCGCTGTCTCGACAGGGCCGCAATGATTGTGGTGGCTTTGCGGTGAACACGTTTCGCTATCGGCCACAAAAGCGATAGCCGCTGTGACTGAGAAACGTATCCATCGTACGCGGAGCGTTAGGGAACACAATAATCACGGCAGGCGCGCCAGTCGGTTTGTCACGAGGTGTTTTTTTTAATTTTATTTCGCAGGCATAAGTAGTTAGTAGAAAAACACTAATAATTAACAGACACAAAGCTCGAAACTGTCAAACCGGGTGTTTTGCACACCGATCTGCAACATTCTCGTTAGAATGTTTGACCAATCTTTGTTCTTCGAGAGGTAGTTAATTAAAGGGGTATGGATGGATGAAAAACTTTTATTGGGGTCCTGAAGGATTCCACCCCCGTTTTATAGGGGTAGGATCACGGGCCGCTCCCACGTTGGCACGGGGAGGCCCAGCCTCACCACCGCATCGTGGGCCTTCTAGACAGCCTTGAGTTGTTGTATGAGAATCTGACTCGTGAGCATTAAATGAAAAGAGTTCTTAGAAAATTCTCAATTTTTTCTTTGTAAAGAGGGGCACCTCCAGAGCATGCGGTTAAAATCACTGCGATTCTCGCAGTCCGGACAAAGTTCTGAAATATCGGAGTAATGACTATAGGTTACGAGGCTATATGTTACCGTCTGAAGCATGCGAAGAGAGATTGCCTGTGGCCTTGACAACTTTTCGTGTGGCAATGGAAAGGACCTACGGCCTAATTTATAATGCTTCGTGATTTCGTTGAAGGTAGTCAAAATGTCCCTAAAATGAAAACTGTGGCCTGACTTCTCTGTCTGAGAAGCACAAGTCCCGGCGCGGTAAGTGAAGCCTCGCACCTTGGAGTGGGCTAGCTCGTGGACATTGGGTAGGCCTCCGACCCTCTAGCCAAAGTGAGCAGGGAACTAAATAATAGTGTGGTGGTTGAGTTCCTTGTGAGCGACGGTTCTTTCTCAAAACTTCCTTGCACACGGAACCAGAAGCGAAGGCCCTAGCAGCGGATTTAGAGTCCGTATAAATATCAGTCTTTTGTGGATCAAGGAGTGCTATAGTGCAATGGCCACCTGTTTTGCTTTGTAAGAAGAAGTGGTTCGAACCGACGCCGAGGATAAAATCTGACCCTTAGTATCTACGGATACTACTGCATAGCGAGGGGAAACGCCATACTGGGCGGCATCAACAAAGCATGAAACAGACGAGTGTTTGTGAGCTTGAGCTAAAAGAGAGGAGGCTCGAGCGACACGCCTGCCCGCGTTTTACTGTGGATGCATATTTCGAGGAAGGGGGCACACTTTGATGCGAGAGCGTATATAATCATCGAGTGGCGTATTTTGCACTTCGAGCGTCAGGGGGTTGACTCCAGTGTCAACCAGAATCTTTCTTCCCGCTGGTGTGATCGAAAGCCTGGACCTGTGCCATTTGTTGAGCCTCGATAACTTCTTCAAGCCCGTTGTGGACTCCAAGTTTCATAAGGTTCTCAGTGCTTGTGCGCATAGGAATGCCAAGAACTTTCTTGATGCTTTTTCTTATGAGGATGTGCAATTTATTTCTTTCATGAAGTTGCCACCTGTGCATAGATGCGACATAGCTTATGTGGCTCATAAAGAATGCATGGAACAGTCTGAGGAGGTTGTGCTCTCGGAGACCACCCCGACTATTGGAAATGCGTGAGATTAGTCGGATGATCCCTTCCGCCTTAGAAGTCAGACGGTCTATCGTGCGGCCGTTCTGTCCATTAGCCTCGATAATCATGCCCAGAACGCGTATGAAGTCCACCCTTGGAATACGCTGCCCCGATGCTGTGTGCAGCCTAATGTCGATGTCGGCCAGTGGTTGCCAGTTTTTGGGTTTGGGTCCCCGTCTCGTGGGTCGATATAAGAGAAGTTCGGACTTTGCTGGCGAGAGCTTGTGGCCCATTTCATTTATGTAGACTTCAACACAATCGACGGCCTCTTGAAGAGAGCTCTCCACAGAGCCCTCCGAGCCACCGACACTCCATATGGTGATGTCGTCCGCGTAGATGGCGAACTTGATGCCTTCTTGGTTTGAGAAGGCCGCACATTGCAATGTTAAACAGCAGTGGGGAAACGACTGAGCCCTGCGGGGTGCCGAAGGAACCGAGATCGTAGGGTTCCGACTTGAGATCCCAAGCTGTATAGTGGCTTTCCTATTCCTGAAGAACGAGGTGCTGAACTTGTGAAAGTTGGCTCCTAATTTGAGAGAGGAGATGGAGGAAAGTATGTGAGAGTGCGAGACATTGTCAAGGGCCTTTTCAAGATCCAGACCGAGAATAGCTCTAACGTCTTTTGTCTCCTGATCTATGATGTGATGCTTCAGCATTTTCATGACGTCCTGAAAAGATAGGTGTGGTCTAAAACCTACCATGTTGTACGGGAACAGGTTAGTCTTCTCTATGTGCTTTGATATTCGATCGTTGATGACATGCTCGGCGACCTTGCCTATACATGACGTCAGTGAAATGGCTCGTAAGTTGCTAAAACTGGGACTCCGGCCAGGTTTAGGTATGAGAATAACCGACGCCCTTTTCCAGTGCACAGGGAAAGTCCCTGTTTCCCAAATACGATTGATTTCTTTGGTGAGGTAGGTGACACAGTCATCGTCTAAATTGCGTAGTCTCTTGTTTGTAATGCCATCCGGGCCCGGGCTGGAGTTCCCATTAAGATGGTTTAAGATGGTCCAGACCTCTGCTTCCTAGAAGGGCTTGTCCAATTCGAAGGCTGGTGATCCCGTGTATTGCGCGTAGCCAGAAGGAGGCCGGGTTGTGTCCAAAGGGAGGTATCTCTGTTCCAGACACTTCGTTATTTCCGTGTCCGATTTAACCTTCCTTTCTGAGTGCAGTATTCGGTCCACCAAGCGCGTCTGGTTGGCTTTAGATTTGGTCTCCTGCAGCAGGTGTTTGAGGAGGTTCCATTTTCCCCCAACTTCCATCTGACCATCCACCTTGTTGCAAATCTCGTCCCAATGCTGTTTTTCCAGCGTCTGACAGTAAGTCGTTATTTGCTGGTTAAGACTTGCGATGCGTTTTCGCAGTCTTCAATTCATACGGTGTGCTTTCCACCTGGCTATAGGAGGGCGCTTTTAGCCTTGGAGAAGATGAGCAAGCCTGCTATCCATTTTATTGACCAGAAGATCAGTCTCTATCGTTTTGGTGGCCGACTTGACGTCTTCGACCATTAAAGGGGTATAAATCAATTAATCAAAGCGCGAAAAAAAGTCTGAGTCACTCCCGGCAACGGTTAGCAACGTCGATTTTGTCGCGTCGTCATTGAATGTGTCGCCATATTTTTAAACTCTGGCTAAATATAGCTGGGGCACCCTTTATATTGAAGGCCTCAAAACAATGTGCTTCATAGTCACATCGTGGTTCTGGGTATTGAAGTCCCAACAATCATCACCATCAGCCTGACGACGCGCAGGACAAAGGCTTATCCCATATTCCGTCAGTCAACTCGGTCCTGTGCTTGCTGCTGCCACTTTATAAGCGCGAACTTCCCAGTCTCATCTGTCCACCTACGTTTCTGTCTCCCCTTCACCCGCTTACTTTCTCTTGGTATACAGTCTGTGATCCTTAATTACCGGCGGTTATTTAGCCTTCACTCTACGTGCCCTGCCCATGACATTTTTTTTCTTCTTGATTTCGACTATATGATGTCGTCCTGAACACCCCTTTGTTCCCTGATACACTGTGCTCTCTTCTTGTAAACATCTTTTAAGCACGCGGTAAATAGCACTGGGGAGATTGCCTTAAACCCTTATTTATTGATATTCTCTCGCTTTTTTTTTATGTCGCCATCCTGCTTACGAAGTGTCTCCAGACGGGTAGGGTAGCGGAATCTTGGAAGAATGCTAAAATCGTCTTAATTCATAAGAAAGGGGACGGCAAAGACTTGAAGAATTACAGGCCGATCAGCTTGCTATCCGTGGATACAAGCTATTTACAAAGGTAATTGCTAACAGAATAAAATACAACATCAAAGTTGAGTTAACCAATAGGTCAAGCAGGATTTAGTACTGGCTACACAACAATCGGCCACATTCACACCATCCATCGGGTGATAGATGCCCCGCGTTTTATTTAGATTCTCCTTAGCGAACCCAATGTGGTCGAAACTCCCGGAGCCCTCCGATACGGCGTCTTTGATAATCATATAGTGGTTTTTGGGACGTGAAACGCCCAAATTAAGTATTAACTAATTGATTATTATTACCGTAAGTGACGTCATGTGTCGACGTATATAATGGACTGCGAAGTATACGGACTGTTAGACTTGCGAAAGGCGCTCTCTCAGTGACACTGCGCCTAACAAGAAAAGCGAGCCGAAACCATTTGCATATGTATAGAAAGGCCTGAAAGCGACACATAGCAATACTACAACTTGTCTTTTATTATGCCGCTTTCAAAAATAAATAATTAAATAAAACACGAAGGAAACTTAAACCTTTCTTAGACACCAGCACGTGTGTCCATGTTGTACATCGGAAGTGAGAGGAGGGGTCGAAACCACAACCCCCCCCCACCTCTGGTAGTGATGTATAGTATAGTTCACTGTACCTATAGTATCCCACCTACCAACTGACTGTCAACACACTCACCAAGTGTCCCACAATGTCCACCATTATTCCCAGGATTAGGGAAGGGGGGGGGGGCGGAAGGCCCCAGGCCATTTCCTCCAAATTCGTATGGATCGGGTGTTTTAATTAGCGAGAAAAAATACTAAAATGTTGAAAACGATTGCCCCCCCTCCCCGAAAAAATTTTCTGGCTACAGGCCTGCCCGGCATATAAGCACACCACATTTCCGAATTTACAACATTTCTATAATGAACTTTAGAACGGGCAAAGCTGCGACTCTCAGTAGGTTAAACCATGGTTTGAAGCTATAGCTCTCGTTTTCCTACCTTGTTTCTTTTTCAATCATTGTTGGACTATGCAATACATGGCACAAACCGATTTTTTTCCAGTTGGTTTTTTCCAAGTGTATGTTATACAAACAATGGACTTAAATCGAGCCCTCCGAAACTCGTGCACAAAGGAATCATCCACTGAGAGTGTTATGGCTGTGTGCCCCGACCGCACCAACCTTCTTCTTTTTTTTTTTTTTGCGACCCTCGCAATGACATACGAAGGCAGAAAAAAAAAAACACGACGAGGAAAAGTTCGACGCGCAGACAGGTTACGGTGGCGTCGCGACGGGGGTAAAAACGGCCCAAGCAGGCTACTGAGGAAATGGAAGCCAGCTGACGAAACGGCAGCCGCACGTATACACATATATATAGCGAAAGGAAGAAGGTCGCCGTGCCACGAGTCGAGGAGTGAAAGAACAAAAACACGCGACCTATAGGGCCGGCTAAAAGTTTATTACACTCGCTGCAGAGTACAGCCAAACTTCCCTCGAACGATTTTCAAGGGAAGGCAACTTCAGGAAAAAAGTTCGTTAAAGTGAGAGTTCGCTGAACCGAAATAGTGCTGGAAGTAGTTATCAGGAGCTTGCAATCAGTTGTTGGAACGGAATATCAACCCCTTTGTTTGCAATGGTGCTTATTCGAATGCGCATTTCTGCTTTGCAGTTTTTAAGGCCCTGTCGCCATGGAGGCGTTAACGTCCCTATAGGTTCAATTGTCATTCGGAGCAACGAATGTCATTCAATCCGTGGTGGCCCCGCCACGGTGGTCTAGTGGCTAAGGTACTCGGCTGCTGACCCGCATGTCGCGGGGTCGAATCCCGGCTGCGGCGGCTGCATTTCCAATAGAGGCGGAAATGTAGGCTCGTGTGCTCAGATTTGGGTGCACGTTAAAGAACCCCTGGAGGTCGAAATTTCCGGAGCTCTCCACTACGGCGTCTCTCATAATCATATGGTGGTTTTCGGACGTTAAACCATACATATCAATCTATCCGTGGAGGTGCTACACAGGAAAAAATAATGCCATTCGTACGTGATATGAATGTTGAGAAAAAAAAAATGACCGGAGAAGTTGAGCAATCTGCGTACATGTAGAGTGATCAAAAAGTGAAGTTATTGACTTTAAGGGGCCCTGCAAAACTTTTTGGGCATGGTTAGAAAGCGCTGCTGATTAGTTGTAGAGGCTGCCGAGAACACGCAAGCCAAATAATAAAGATTTTTCGAATAGGGGCCCCAAAGCCCCCAAAGCCCTTTGCGTATGCACGCTTTGGGTCAAGAAGGAGCGAAGAGTTCTCGGATAAGGTCTACGGCGCGTTGGATACTCTCCCAATTCTTGGTCATGTCACTTCAGTGGGTGCCGTCACATTTGTCTGACGCAAAGCTTTTGGGGCAAGCTTTGGGGCTCCCGCCCAATTCGTGAAATAGCGTCTCCTAACTAAAACCCAAACGCGGTTTGGGTTTTGCACATGCGCAGCGGCCTAGACACTATTTCTCTAGGTCCCCAAACTTTTGGGGCCCCTATGCGAAAACTCCCTAATATAGCAAAGCACGTGGCCTTGAATTCACAATAAATTATCGAAGTCAGCTAAAAATTGCTTTCTTTTCTCTCGACAAATGGCGGAGGAAGCTCAAAAAATCACTCGCAGAAAGACATCTATCAGCCATTGGCTGATTTGAACATGGCACGCTCGGTTGTTACAGGGATCACCGCGAGAGGCCACGACTTGTCCACGCGTGCGCGCACGATCACAGTGAAAAGGCCGCGTATTCGAAGGAAAAAAAAGAAAAAGAGGAAGAAAGTGACCAAGGTCACGAGGCGCTCGTGACGTATTTTCTTTGCTCATGCCATCCCTCCCTGCTTAGCTATAGAGAAAGAAAAAAAGTTTAGCTTCCAGCACTTTCGTCGGGACGAGGGAATGCGATTGCAGCGTGCGACAAATCTTTGTAACTACGCTCGTACTGGACGGATTCTTAAAATTCTTGCGGCGTTGAATTCGTGAGGCAATACGCTCTTTTTACTGAATCCATTCCATGGTTACTTAAATGAAACTGTTTCGGGGCCCCTTTAAAAGACATGTGGGAGGTCACTTCACTAAATAAATACGCATAGAAATCGTATATCGCGAGCACCACAAAACCAAGACATGCGTAGCATGACGATAAAAAAGAAATGGAGAACGGTATAGAAACGTGTCGCGTATATTCAGGTTATCTAGAAAACGAAGTAACACATGCAAGCGCGTGGTATAGATTGTGGTGCGACCGCCGACCACACACTTATAAAACCAGATCGTTTCGCGTTTATTCGCTCTGAAACACGCGCGGTCTCACATGCGCCCATGCGGACAAGCGTCTCCGCCTGAGGTCACTGCACTCGTGCAGTCGTCGCTGTAGACACGGGCGTCTGCTCGTTTACATGGCGGCCGACAGCGACGGCGGCCAGACGGCACATGAGGCGGAGAGTAAATGCATCCTATGACAGCCTTGACTGATTGATATGTGCGGTTTAACGTCTCAAAACCACCATATGATTACGAGAGACGCCGTAGTGGAGGGCTCCGGAAATTTCGACCACCTGGGGTTCTTTAACGTGCACCAAAATCTGAGCACATGGGCATACAACATTTCCGCCTCCATTGGAAATGCAGCCACCACAGCCGGGATTCGATCCCGCGACCTGCGGGTCAGCAGCCGAGTACCTTAGTCACTAGACCACCACGGCGGGGCATGACAGCCTTCCGTACTCCTGGGCCCATTAAAATGATAGATGCTTTTTAAAGAGGAACATTAATAGCGCGTTATTATGAATTCGGGTCTAATCGAGAATGCCGAATGTCCCCTTTTAAGTAGTTCCTGGGGTAGAGAGTATATACATTCGGTTCAACTGCGACGGCGATTACATTTCTCAAACTCATTGAATTGCTTTAATTATGCGATTCTGGTGACATTATATATCGCTCTTTAGCAGCCGCATAACGTCATGAGATGCGAACGTCATTCCATTTGACTGAGAATAAACGTCCAGTGTGATAGGGGTACAAGGTTCTTCAAGGAGCGCCCGAATCACACGGGCCTCGAGTGCTCCCGCCTACATCGAGAATGTGGCCGTCGCGGCTGGGTCTCGCGACCGGCGGGCTAGCAGTTGAGCGGTCGAGTGTCATTTTGCGCTCTGTATCCCATGGTGGAAAGCAATGTGGCATAGTGGGGTGTGTTAGTACGTATTTGGTGCGTTCTGAACCGGACGCGCTTTTCTGCACGTCACGTGGTTTTCGCATTGCTTCCGTGATCGGACCACCCCGCGATGACGTCAACGTTTTGGACATGGCGCGCGCGTGGTGGGATTACGTCGATGCGATAGTGACATATATTCGTGCGGCTCCCGATTTGCCCGGAGAGGACTGCCGCGCGCTCAAGTACGCGATACGAGGCCACAGACGCACTGGCTGCACTGCGCCGGTGTCGCCTCCGAGCGTACGAGCAACAAGTTGCTAATATAAAGGCGACCTCCCGCTACTTGTCTTTCCCGTACTCTTTATTAGTGGTAGCAATTTGCCCTTGCGCCATTAAAAACCACTCATCATCATCATTGGTAGCTCCGAGATGTGTGACGTTGTACACTGCCGTAGCGAGAGAACAACAATAAAGGGAGAGGGGGTGTAACTGGCCAGTTGAAGCCTCTGAAAAACTTTAATGAATGTTCCACGAACATGGTGGCGCCGAGAAGTGCACACGCGTTCACATCGGCTCCGTTAATCATCGTGCCTAGCAGCGGTTAAAATCATGTGACTACCAGTGAAGCTACGGGAATTGTGCAGGAAGACGTCAGGTACACGCTGACACCACCTTTTTGGACAAGCGATCCCGGTTTCCTCTGGGAAGTGAAGACCTTCGGCAGAGCATGCCAACCCGCCACGCTAAGCCTCGCGGCGAAGCGGAACGCGGAGTCCTGGCAGCCAGCTCTCGGCCGACGCGTTGCGCTGCACCTGCCCGAACCCCAACGGACAACGACCCGGAACTAGCCCAGGTACTTATGGACATGGATGACCAAGACATCGAAACCCAAGTGAGCTCTGCGGTGGACGCCAACGAAGATTTCCTTTCACCTGACGAGGTGCTACAAGGGGAATCTACTAGCGACGCCGAGAACAAGGAAAAAGACTCTGCGGAGGAACGCGACGACGAAGCCAAGAATGGTCAGTGGCAGGTAGCAATGCCATTGCGACAGCGAAAACGCATCAGGAAACAAGAACGCGCCGCGAGTGATGACAGCGTTGCTCGAGGCGACACTGAGAGCAACAGCTCCGGCGCTAGAACGCTTGCAGAAGAGCAACGCGGAAGAGCATCTGAAAGGGGCCGACGACGAACGCGCGCGGCGCCGCTGCCCAAAAACGATATGAAGATTATCATGCGGCCCAGACCAGGGTTAGTTGTGAAGGAACTGAAAGCATACCAGGTTGCGCGAGCGATAGAACATGCCAGCGGTGACCCGGAGGCCTGTAACAGCCACAAATTTCTGCTTCGCCTTCGCAACGGATCAAACATAATTATTGCAAGCACTCCGTACGAAGATGTAGCAGAAAGGATCTTGAAGATAAAGACACTGGAGCTCAATGGCACCAACTATCCCGTGAACACCTACATATCCACTCCTGCTGGATACCTGAAATGAGTGGTGCACGGATTAGAACGCGAAACTCCAGAAGCTGAACTCCTGAGCCATCTCCGAGTGCGCACTCAAGGAGTGACAATTGTTCAAGCCCGCGTGCTCGGACAGTCACAAACTGCAGTGATCACGTTCGATGGACCAATACTGCCACGCTTCGTGTATTATTACGGTGGCGAAATGCCGTGCGTGCCTTATCAACCCACACGGCAGTACTGTAAACTCTGCAAGAGCCAGGGACATAGGACGGATGTTTGTCTCACACCAATGACAAAGGCGTGCAGCAACTGTCGCCTAGGAGACCCACCTGAGGACCACACTTGCGATCCGGAATAAACGCGTCCCTCAAAAGGGCCGGTCGCTGCTGTCGCACCAACACAGCACACCAAAAACCACTGGCATACTCAAGAGACGCTGGTTCAGCACGGACCGCGAGGACTCTGCACCGCCAAGCAGGGCCCGTTCCAGTTCCCGATCCAGATCTCGATCTACATCCCGATCCAGGTCCGGCTCTCGAGACTGCTGCAACTCCAGGAATGGTGGCCACAAGCAGGCCCAAGCAAAGCAACAACAGCACAAGGGCAAGAAGGCGCAGAAAAAGGAAGCGAAGAACCAGGTGAGCTGGGCAGCAAAATCCTCCCAACACTCACACCAAACACCACAACTCACGCGCTTAGAACGTGAGTTAGAGATAATGCGGGTGAGAATAAGTGACCTAGAACGCGAAAATAGGGAACTAAAAAAGGAACAAACGCAGCACCCGCAACAAAACTCTATCCCCACCCAGAGTGGACAGAAATTGTAGACGCAACCGAATGCAGGAGGTGACTCAATGATTACGTCGTCGATGCTGAAAGAAACATTAAAGGAAGTTATACCGAAAGTTATAGAGCAAGTAATGATAAATGTAGATAGAAAGCTCGAGATTTTGGACAAGAAAATCCAGACACAACACGTCGAATTCACGAAAGCCTTGCGAAAGCATGCCACAGGCATCAACATAAGAGAAAAAGCTGAGAAAATTTACAACAGGCCCGGATTGTCGGCCATGAACCAGGAGACGCATAATGGCTAATCATCAAACGCAGCGGTCAGAAAAGTGCGAAATATGGCAGTGGAACTGCCGTGGTTTCCGGCGGAAAAGAGGGCAACTGTTGCAGCTGGTGGCGTCGCAACAAAACCCACCTGCTGTCATAGCAGTCCAGGAAGCCGGAACACAACCAAAATTACGGGGCTACGAAACTTATAGTACCGGGGACGCAGAATGGAAAGTTGCTACATTAGTCGATAACTCAATTACAGCAATATGTCATCAGCCCATTGAAGAGGCGGATATCCCGCATATCATAACAGAAATAACCTACAAAGGAAGCCATGGAAAGAGCGCCTTCATACTTAATATCTATAGTGCCCCAAGACAAAAGAGAGCAACGTTCGACAAGCTCTTTCAAGAGACAGCAAAACTGGCGAAAGGGAATCCATTAATCATAGTTGGGGACTTTAATGCCAGGCATGCAAGCTGGGGACATAAGATGCAAGACACCAAAGGCAAGAATATCGCAAGACAAATAGAGAAACTGGAAATGACTCTGTTAACTGACCCTGCAATACCAACGAGGATAGGCAACAGCGTATCCATGGACACAAGTCCGGACTTGACGATAGTACAAAACTGCCACAGCGTGGACTGGTACAACACCCTTGAAAACCTGGGCAGTGATCATTACATACTAAGCACCACAATCTGCACCGGCCGAATCCGCAAACACATCGGCACAGCCAAAATTACAGACTGGCACGCATATAGAAAAGCGCTAAAAGCGCACGTGACCGCCATAGACGACTTGGACGAGTGGTGCAAAGTAATTCGAAATGAAAAGAAAATGTACACCAAATCTGTCGCCAGAACAGATGATACCCCTGAAGTAGACGCTCACCTTCTCCACCTGTGGGAAGCAAGAAGAAACCTCACTAAAAGATGGAAAAGGCAAAAGCGAAATAAGAAACTCAAAGCGAAAATTGAAGAAATAACGCAGCAAGCCGAACAGTACGCTAATCAACTCGCGACAGCCAACTGGGAACAATTTTGCGATTCACTAAATGGAACCCTAGGAACAGCAAAGACATGGAATATCCTAAGAGCCATGATTGACCCTCTGAAAACTAAACGCGAAGGACAAAAATCTCTAGAAAGATTATTGCACACATATCCAGGCACAAGAGATGACCTGCTTCAAGACATCTATATGTCTATTGACAATAGACATATAGACATCTATATGTCTATTGACAATAGATATCTATATCTATTGTCGGCAATATATCTTAATATTGCCGCGCGCAATAGACATCTATATGTCTATTGCGCGCGGCAATATTAAGTGTTTCGGCGCCCGAGCCATCACAGCCCCTTACCAGGCTAAATACACTGGGCTCCCAAACTCAGAACTGGATGCACCTTTCACGCATGCCGAGGTCAGAGCGGCAATCGTCAGCATGAAACGCAACACAGCGCCTGGGGCGGACCGAATCACCAATGCCATGATTCGCAACATGAATGACGAAGCCATAACAGCGCTTCTAAACTTCATTAACAAACACTGGGTGAATGGCACTATACCACAGCAATGGAAGCATGCTGTAATAATTATGATACCCAAACCAGGAAAGAAATTGGCAATAGAAAACCTCAGGCCAATCTCTCTTACCTCGTGCTTAGGCAAAGTGTTTGAGAGATTAATAAATGCCAGACTTCAACGGCACTTTGAACAAAATAACTTGTTACCAAACACCATGTTTGGTTTCCGCTCGAACCTTTCGACACAGGACATCCTGTGTCGAACCTTTCGACACAGCCCAAAAACTGGAAGGTATTCCCGACATCCGACACTCCTTCTATGCGGATGACATCACTGTATGGACAACCAAGGGTAGCTTGGCGGAAAAAGAGCGGCTTCAACTGGCAGCTAAAACCATCGAAGATTACACTAAAGAAAGGGGGCTTCAGTGCTCAGCAGACAAATCGGAACTCATTCGGTTCTCCAAGAGTAAAAAACAAAGGACAGACCCGAGCCTCCGCCTTGAGGTCAAGCTAGACGGCAATATTATACCAGAGAAAACAACTGTTCGGATCTTAGGGATGTGGTTACAGTCCAATCAGCGATGTCTCCGCACACTGAATATGCTTAAACGATCAGCTCAACAAATTGTTCGTACGATAGTTCGAATAACGAACAATCGTGCTGGACTGAAAGAACAAGACGTGCTTCGTTTGGTAAAGAGCTTAGTCATCAGCAGACTAACATACTCGCTACCCTACCACAACATGAATAGAGAGGAGAAAGAAAAAGCAGACAAAATAATAAGGATGGCGTATAAAGCGGCTCTGCGACTACCACAAAGCACTTCAACTGCGAAGCTATTAGCGCTCGGACTTCACAATACATTTGATGAGTTGGCTGAGGCACAAGTAACCACCCAGATTAACCACCTGCTACAGACGACAACCGGCAGAAAACTTCTTCAGAGGATCGGCCTCGGCGAACAAGTACAGGCACATGGAAGAGCTAAGGAATTGTCGTGCTCAGTCAGAGCCTGGTACAAAATATGCCCCCTACCGAAGAACATGGACCCAGTTTTACATGCTGGAAGACGTAAAGCAAGAGCCGTTTACATAGATAAACAGACAAAATATCTGAATACCGCGAGATTTACTGACGCTGCACCATATCAGGCAAATGCAAAGAACATGGTGGCCGTGGTCACAGACCGAAAAGGAAACGTCACAAGTTGTGCCTCCATAGCCCAAGCCTCTATCACAGAAGCGGAGGAGATAGCGATCGCGCTGGCAATCAAGGAGGGCAGGGAGCGAAAAGCCCCAATGACAATAATCACAGACTCGAAGGCTGCATGTAGAAATTACGAAAAAGTTAGAATATGTATGAAGGCCTTCCAAATTCTAACCAAAGCTCACAAGGACTTCCCAATTGAATACACCCAAACCATTATCTGGGCGTGTGGCAGCTTGGGCTAGTTGGTATGGCATGACGATAGTTATAGCGCGAGAACAAAACGACGACACTGTGTCGTCGTTTTGTTCTCGCGCTATAACTATCGTCATTATCTGGGCGCCTGGGCACGAGGGCGTCACCGGGAACCAGTTTGCGGATGAGGCGGCTCGAGGCTTCACAGATTACCGAGCTTCCTTGCACACTGCAATAGAGGATCCAACGCCCCTAGACCCTAACTTTGGTGCAATTCTTCAGTATTACTGTACTATTACAGGGACAATAGAAAAGTGTATCCAGCACCGCATAAGAAACTTACAGCAATGGAATCGGTGGCATTACGCAGAATCCAAACAAACACATACACGAACTTACACAGGCTGCATGTATTCTACCCCACAACATACAAAGATATATGTCCGTGGTGTGGGGCCACACCAACTCTGTTTCACATCACGTGGGAGTGTACGCATCACAATGAAGAACACCACAACATGAACAACACAGAGGAACAATGGGAGGCGCTGCTGTCTAGCTCGGCCATTGTTGATCAGCGCTGGCTGGTCCAACGGGTAGAGATCATGGCTAGGGCCAGCGGAGCCCTGGAATAGGGGCCCGACCATTTGGAATGCTCCGCGTTATGCGCAAATAAAGTTGTCTCTCTTTCTCTCCACGAACATACACACGCGCGAACATAAGGTTGGTTAAATCCCCCACCCCCGAATATATATATATATATATATATATATATATATATATATATATATATATATATATGTATGTATGTATGTACGCATGTGTGTGTGTGTGTGTGTCCGGCTACGCCGCTGACTAGCTGGCTTTGGTATACAGACTCGACGCCGATACGAGCGGTTGCGACACATAGTTTTGTTCTTTTACTTATCTTTCTGCGGACCCGATCACAAAATATCAACCGTGTTATGACCGCCATCGGTAGGCGCCATGCTGTCGCTGAGAAGCGTAGCCGGGCCACGTTCCCACGCCTGGAACCCAGGTTTTCTTGGAACCAGCGTCGAGAGCTGACGGGGGAGCGGCGCTCTTTTAATCCTCAAACAAGTAGCCGACTCGCCGGATGCCTATGCCCGCCAGGTATTGTCCCTGCTAGCCGGCGGATGAGACGTCGTGTCGCCACGAAGCTGTAAGCCGTTCCAGAGGGGACAACAAAGACAGCGTATTCCTTTGAAGAAACGGCGACCGCCGCCACAAAGTGCCCAGCTAATTGAGCGGACAGATTGGCGGACCGTTTGATGTCTGCTGTCCGAAGCTTGGGGCCCCTCGACCAGCGACATACACGACGAGCAAGAGCCTCTCTGGCGCCACCTTTAAGTGCAGTGATCTTGACTCGAAATTGGATGTTCACGTGCGCCGTGCATGCTCGTACCCCTCACCTGTTGTGTGTGTGTGTGATTGGTGTTCCACTGAAGAAGGAGGAGCCCGACAGGGCTTATAACGGCGCCGCAGGGTGCAGGACGTCGCTCTGAACCAAGTAAAGGTTCAACCACCACGTTCGTAGTGTGTGAGGCTCTGAACCAAGTAAAGGTTCAACCACCACGTTCGTAGTTTGTGAAGGCTCTGAACCATGTAACGGTTTAACCACCACGCTCGTGGTTTGTGAACTCTTAACATCATGCTGTAAATATTTGTAAATAGTGCCATAAACCTGTTTGTTTTTTTGTATCCCCATCTTGTAAGCGCTCGTTTCCTCAACCCGAAGCTACACCACGCTACCACAGCACCCCGGGATCGCAACAACTGGTGATCAGCGGTGGGATCACGACAACCGTCACCACAAAGAAAGCACTGCCGTATACACAAACGGTCCATCTCGTAACGCTTTGCATAACGCAAACGACGCGCGCAACAGCTGCCCTACGAAGGGAGCATCGTATAACACACGGTTCCAAGAGTGCGTGGGGCATCTGCGTTCCTTTGTTTGTTTGAGAGACCAAATTGTAAGCAGCCAGTCCACAGTAATGACAAGTGTGAAATCTTTTTAGGAGGTGATAAGCAGACCAACTGCGCCAGTTCTGATTATGCCGACTGATCAAAGAACGCGACCGGATGAAACAAATAGAAAACGGATATAGATCTATCAGGTTGGCCTTTGGACTGGAGTGACCACCGAAAGGCCGCGACTAAAGGCAACACGTTTCGCCACACTCTATCCGGTGCAGCGGACTGGAAGATTATTCGGGTACCGCGAACCTGGCAACAGTTAAGCCCTATTTATTTCTTATTCGGAACTATGGCTTCTGACGGCAAAAGAAAGGGGTGTTCGCCAAGACACGGAGTGGCAGACATGAACAAACCCGAGACCGAAACATCGCGCTGGATGTTGGCACTCCATAGAGAAAGAGAGAAAGCAAAGGGTCGGAGGAGGGAGAGGGGTGTGGACAAGAACGGGCGGCAAGGCACCGACAGGCAGGCAACAAACAAGGATAACGGGACCGCGCGTAGGAGAGAGAGGAGGAAAGAGCAGACTGTTGTTGGCGGGAAAAATCCACGTGGTTGTTGGGTCGCGGAGAGGACCTACGAAAGAGAGAACGACGAGGGTTTGGGAAAAGAAGGACGGGGGAGGGCGCGCGCGCTCTGCGCGTGAGCCCGTGCTCACGTCTGGACGGCGATCCGATCGATGGGTGCGCGCGCCACGCTACGCCGGGACTCGACCCACGGCTCGGGCTGCGGGGGGGAGTCAGCCGCTGCCGGTCGTCGCGAGCTCCTTCTTGAGTGGCGCGCGCGCTACGTCAGACTCCACGCGCCAAGCAACACACACACACACGCGCGCTGCGCATGCGTCGAGGTCGATCGGTCTCCTCTTTCCCTCTACCCGGCGCAGCCTTCAACCGTTGTTGTCTTGCCATGCTCCTCTCTCTCCTTCGGTAAAACTCCGCGGCGAGTTTTCCCCGACTTGACTCAAACTTCGCCCGTCTTTTTCCTCTCACCCTCTATCTATCCTCCGAACCTCCGCGTTCTCTCCCCGTCACCTCGATCTTCTCACACTCTCTCGTTCAGTCTCACTTTCTCTCCCCGTCTCTCGCGAGATCTCGTCAAAATCTCACCCTTTCTTCTTCGGAGGAGGACGAGAGATGAAGAGAAGGAGGTCGATGAAGGAAGTTTGACGCGCAGGACGAGGGATTGCGAGCGAACGAAGGTAAAGCAATCACACGCACGCCAGCAGGGGAGACCGAGGGTGAGGCAACGTCTATGCAAATCCAAGAGGAGGGCGCCGGGCACTTCGAATAGGTATTCGAGTCAAGAGGAGGGAGAGGGCTTCAGACAAAAGCAGGCGACCGATGCGAGAGGGTTGCATGAAGTCTCTCCACCCCGTTATTCTGCTCCCCCCCATCTCTCCCCCGTGACTAGAGTTGGTAGTGCGCGCGCGACCTTCTTTGCCTGCCAACTTTTTTTTTTTATTTCCCGTGTTTCTTTATATATCTGGTTATCGCCGCTATACCTCTCTGCCTCTCTCAATCGCAAGCCCTTGCGGTGACTTTCGGAATCTCTTCGCTATTTCTGTTTCGGTTGTTGAGAACTTTCAGGTATTTACTCTTCGAGCGGTGGGTGTTCCGATTCTGGCCACCTTCGACCCCATGTCATCTTATTTTTGTTTCCTGTATATCTGCTCCTGTTTATCTGTCTTACATAGTATAATGCTCGCCATGCTGAAGACAGCGTTCGCCCCAGCACCGATCTCATTAAAGAAGAAGAAGAAAAGGGCATATTTCGTCTCTCTTGGCGTCATCCCCGGAGTGTCCAGCCAATCGCAGCGCAGAGCCTATCGTACGCAAGGATTGGGCGGTAATACAAATTCTCCGAAAATGTAACCATTTACGTCGTTGCCACCATCACGAACTGCCACATCCATTACGCGGTGTCGACGGTGATTTGTTAATCGTGTTAATGCCCGATTGAGAACCTAAGTTCAACAGTGATTGACTCGCTCCTTCGTAAAGGAAGCTAATCATAATCGAAACCTCGATCCGGGTTGGGCCCGATCACGATAAAATTGATCGCGCGCCAAAGTTATTACAGTGGGCCGCTATGACATGACAATTAAGTACGGATTATCCAGCACCATACCCGGTATATCATAGCAAGCGTTGGTTTAGCTGCAAATAATTAAATTCAGTACGACTAGAAAGCTGCAAACTGGATACCCAGGTTTTGCAATCCTTGGGTACCCACGCTGTTTTCGAAAGGCAGGGTGCTTGCCCAAAACGTTAGCGTTTCATGTACGCGCAAAGGCGACAACGCGAGGACACCACGTACGCAGTACATTTGCGTGCGCATTCTCAAAGCTCTCCGCCCGTGGTCAAGTGATTGACAGATGTGACGTCATCGTCATCCGGCCTATAAAAGAACGCGACGCCATGTGATTAGGCATAGTATTTAGCCAAGCACCAGCCACGGTGGTCTGGTGGAGAAGGCAATGAATCGGCTGCTGACCAGCAGGTCGCGGGATCCAATCCCGGCCGCAATATTGATGGAGGCGAAAATACTTGAGGCCCGTGTGCTTACATTTAGGTGCACGTTAAAGAACCCTGGGTGGTCGAAATTTCCGGAGCTTTCTACTATGGCGTCTCTCATAATCATATGGCGGTTTTGGCACGTTAAACCCGAACATTTACAATTAATTTAGTCAGGTACGAACGAATCGCCGATGTGTCTTTTCAGGAGAGATCGCCGATGAAGTAAAATGTTTGTGGAAGCACCGACGGTGTGACGTAGACGAACTAAAACCCACAATACGGTTCGAGCAAGAAAAAAGAAACAGACAAGACAGACGCATATATGCAGTAAACCACTGCACGGGATCTTAAAATCGTTCCGATTTCCACAGTAGTTGACAACAATAAGCTTCACTATTAAGACCATAAGACAACGTATGCGCACACAGTACTAATCAGCGCCGCACTATGCGAAGGAACGACACAGCGGTTGATAACGTATCATATCGCGAAGGTGTGTTATCGCACTTCTGACGTCAACCCTGTGTCACGACCCGGCCTGGTGGGAGCATTCACTACGAAAGAATAAAGGGGGGAACGAAACTAATATCAAGACCGTTATAGAGGGAATTAAACTACAATCAACGCCGCTCATAAAATAAATGTTCCCCGCCAAGTGAGCTTGTTCGCCGGACTAAATGTTGCAACAATGGGTGAGGCAAAAAAACAAATGTTGAGGAGGCTGTTACCACGCTTTAAAGCTCTCTCAAGGTAATAGATTGGCAGGCGTCAGACATTGAAGTTGAACGAAGACAATGCAGTGGTGATAAGCGTGTCCTATTCAATCAGACCGCAAGCTGTAGCCATTGTAAAGCCAATCTATCAGCACTGATTTACCAGTAAGCACTACCGCTGAATTCAGTCTTATATAGCCATTTATCAGTAATTAATTTTTCTGTGTGTAAGTAGAGCCGTTTTCAGTGCCGTGTTTTACTATTGATCATATCACATTCTGTAACAGAGGATGGGTGGGGGTCACAACCTTCATTCAAACGCGTTTAAGTGTCCTCGATAGTGTATAGTACGCGCAATGTTGACCACATGAAAATACGAGATATAAGGGGGGGGGGGTGGAATAAATGGGGATGGTGGTTAGGCGCGGGTAACAGCGCTACGTAGCGGTGAAGCAGCGTGGGTCCGGAATAGAGAGGCTTCGCAGATTTCGTAAAAATAACCAGTTTTGCTCGCGAAGATTTCCCAATCACGCGCTAGGCTGCCAATCTCCATAGCAGCGCTCCAAACGATCTTGGCCAAAGAAACACACACACCTTTCCCAACAAGCTCAGCGCGCCGATACGCCTCAGAGAGCACGCGAGCAGACGACGGAAGTGAACGTTTTCTTTGTCGTCTGCTGAAAAAAAAATGGCCGCTAGGTGCGCGCGCGTAGCCGTGCCGCTCGCTTTGCGCTTGAAAATAAAATAAAAAAAAGACTACAAAGTCGTAGCGTTATGCGGAAAAACTTGCCACCAACCTTGTCGACCACGCAACGCCAGCCGTCGTCTAGCGTAGCCGAGACGGCTTCAATCTCCCTGCAACAGCGTACAAATTCGTCCCATTCCAACATTTTTTAGCGTGCTGCTCTTTTTTTCATTCAGGCAGACGAACAGGATGTGACGTCATGGGCTTGACCACTTTTTGCAAGTGGGGGAGAGGGGTGAAAACCGGGAGGTTTTTGCAGTTGGGGAGTGCGCTGTCGGTTGCGTTGTTTATTCCCGACTGATGCCACGACCTACACGTGAAACGGGAGGGAAAAGAAACAAGAAGGAATTCGTCAGAGTCACAGTTCAGCGACGAACCACACACATCGCTGCGTTTAAAAAATATGGCACCACCGACACCAATGCAACGCGAAATGAACCAAATATGTAGCGCACGATTATGCTCATTAACGTGTTCCTATGTTAAACAGGTGCCCCAAAGAAGCGCTTTTATGCAACGAGAGTGAAGCGCCACAACTCCGAAGGCCTTTTTCTGAACAGCAATGGCACATGGTTACCTGCTCAGCCCTAGCAAAACAAGAAATGCTACTGCGAAAGCAGCGCTGCTAGGGCAGCGAAACAAGCCTGGAATCGCCGGAGCCGCGAGTGCGAATAGCTACGTCGCTGGCCCAACTTTTCTCTCGCCGCTGTTCCGTCAAGTGGAAGCAGCCCCCGCAAACCAATAAAGTTCACGGCCGCGTTTTGTTTTTGTCACAACTTTCTGGCGAGATACCAAACTTATTTAATTTATAATTGCGTCAAATCAAAAACTATAAAGCCTGCAGTGAGAAAAATGGTTAAACCTTGCGTTTACCGCTGGCCTCAAATACGTTTTTGCAAGATGGTGGTCGGTAATGACGCCGCAACGACCAATGGCAGCACCGACGCGCGTGACGTCACGCACATGCCCAGGGGGAGCCCGTGCATGCTGGGGGGTGAGCCCAATCACAAGGCAGTCTTTGACAGATCAATTGATGTTTCTATGGTAACATGGTCGGTGTCGTCCTGAATGTCGTGACAGGTGTGTGACTGTTCAAATCCACAGTATGTACGCGAAAGGAAAAGGCTCAACAGTACCTTCGGATGCTCAAGCACGGGAAAAGTAAGTGAGACCGAGTTCACACCGTAGCCGCCGCGGCGGCAACCATGTTCGATTCCGAGTGCCCGTGCCGGCAAAAACTCGGCGCGACCCGGCGGCACGCTTGCCGCGTCTCGGAGGGCCATCCCCTGTGCTGGCCGGCGAAAGCGATCGCGTTTTCTCGCGATCAACGCGCGGGGCTCGTGCGTACTTTTTTTTTACGTAAGGAGCCCCCGATGATCGGGACCCGTGTTTTGAACGAGCGAGTCCGCGGATGAGGCCGAGTGAAAAAAGATATAAAAAAAGGCGAGTACGCCGCCGCGTTTTCCCGACGCGGATTGCTCCGTAGGCCTCGGGCATATGGGCGGACCGCCTCCATTCCAGAGAACAAGGGGGGAGAGGGTGTTTCATGGCGGCTGACGCGATGATCGGCTGCTCGGAATGCTTCGAGTAACCGATGTTTCTGTTCTGTTCCCTGTCGCAGGCTAGCGCTGTACGTCTACGAATACTTACTACACGTCGGCGCCCAGAAAGCCGCACAGACGTTCCTATCAGAGGTGAGATGCGTGCTTCCGTTTTTCTCTTCTTTTTTTTCCTCTTCTGCGCTTTTCTTTTTGTGTTGTTTTCGCCGCCGCGGCCCGCTTGGCTCGCGGCTTCATGGGTGATCGCTTGGTCGCGCCTGGAGCGTGGCGCGAGCGGCGTCCGTCGACGACGGTGCGCGTAGCGCGCGCCTGCATTTTCGCGAGCGGTCTCTGGGCCGCTCGGGGAAGGAACGGTTTTGCTCGGCTGAATCTGCGACGCCCGGTTTTCCACTGCTGCCACCGTCGTGATGTGTCCCCGCCTGCGAAACTGTTTGTGTGCCCGTGTGTGTGCGTGCGTGCAACGGACTGAAACTGTGCGCGATCGGCAACAGCAGCGACTGCCATCATCATCACCAAGAACGTGTGAAAAAGTGTAAAAGCAAAAAAAAAAAAACATTCGTTTATTTGTTACGCAAGAATAAAAACGCCCGGCATGTTACAGAATGTTCAAAGCGAGTGAACGGGGGCGTTGCGATGCCTTTGCGTACGCAGCGGCCAGCCGTTGCTGCGTTGTTTCACCGGCGCTGACGAAAAATAGAGCAGGTGCCGCGGGAGGGGCGAGTGTGCATGCGTTTTTCAAGTAAACCAATAATCATAAAATAGATCTAAAAGAAACTGGCGAAGCGTAGCAACCAGACACAAAGCGAAAGTCCTGTAACCTGCGCCGAGGCGATCCCTTTGGCGGTCGCTTACTAGCAGGTTGCTTCGCAGGTGCGTTTCGTTTTACACACGACGGACTAAAAGAACCTTGGGATCTCGCGGTTACACGCCGAGCCCTCGGAAGGTCACCGATGTTTGTTGATTGGAACACCTCCCCGTGCTGGTCCTCGGAATTGGCGTTCTCTATTTCTCTCTCTCTCCTTTTTTTGTACGTTTTAATATCGCGCAAGACGCGCGTGTCATACTCTTCGTTTACCGAGGCCACCACCTCGTATGCTGGCTCGATGGAGGACAAAAATGCCCCGAACGAATACGCACCAGCCTCTTTCGCACGTTGCCTCATTGGGCTCGTGTAATATTGACACATACACCTTAGTGCAGCGGCCGCCAGGTGCGTTGTCGGTGACCTCTCGCCGACAGCTCCCCGTCAACGATAGAATTGCCTACAATATTTACTAGACTCAACTGTGGCGCTGCGGTGTTTCAGCCACCATGGGAATGATGGGTACTGCACGAATTTGCATAGTTTTTGTGTTTGCGCCTAATGTTTAGGATAAAATATTGGCTCGCAGCAAACCCCAAGAGAGGGAAGTCGATTATTTGGTACTGCAGAATTTTTGCTAAACTTCGTCTTGCGACAGAGCTGATGCAGGTCGTATGTAGCCGAAAGAATGAAGCTTAGGCAAATGTGTCTACTGCCCATCATTTCCATGCTAGTTGGAGGCACCTTGCATGGCAGCTCGCATAAACACTAGCGCCAGCTTTCCTTCGAATGCACTCTTATAAAACTATGTGCTATTAACAAGGTTTAACATGAACGTCGTGGTCGGCGATTCCGCCTTTGAGGTCCTGACAAACAGCTTTTTCGTTTGATTGCGAGGCTGGGTTTCCGGCCCTCCTTATCAGAGGAGCTTATCACCGTGCTGCCTTGCTGACCTGCCCTTAATGGCTGGCCAAAGCTGTTTTCAGGGCTTCTGGCAGAGTTTTTGTGGAACCTATGATTTGTGATACCCATTATCTGTTTTTGGTCAGGTCCTAGAGGTTTCTGTGACCAGACAAGTAGTTTTTATACATCTTAACAATGCAAAGCAACATTCACAAGAGGGACATACATCTGAAGATGAGTGCTTGACCCGTTTCTTTCTTCATTGTGGGGGTAGCTGCTTTGCAATGTTAAGGTGTGAAAGTCTTGTTACCACCATTTAACCCAGATTTGTGCATTTAATTGTGATGGACTGACATAATGAGCACAAGCCTTCCTGCAAACATCCTTGCCGACGAATCCGGTGCGTGTGTTTCGTTCTTCAATTGTCTTGATGTGTTTGATAAGATCTCACAAGCTCTTGCTGTCTGCTTACATAGCACAGCATTAGAATATGCAATCGCAGGTGTATATTTGCATGCGTATCCTCTGTTTCGAAAAGCATGCGTTGAAAGTGTGATTTATGAAAGTGCGGGTCAAAATTTCAGCTTCTGGTTCCTCCCTAGCTCAAAGTATTTGCCGCTGTAGTTCATCGGTGTAACTGATTTTGAAATGGCAAGCTTGAAATTTCTGCTAAATAGACCCCGGATTCCTTTGAAAGCGGCTCGACTCTTACATGCTCAATATATTGTTTTGCTATAGCGCAGCTCGGTTTGAGCACGAAGGAACGACGCAATAATGATTTGACATCATAATGAACCAATTGGCCCAATCTGCAGTTCTCGCATGTTCGTCGTTGCTTGACCATTGTTGCTATCATTCCCAAAAGGGATTAGGGATGAGCAGGATTAGAAGCTAGCTAGGATATGTCGTGTGTTCTGACGAGCTCACTGTGAATTAATACGAGAAAGGCTGTCACCTTAAGTAAGCGGGTATATTGAGCACTGTTGTTTGCATGTTATTGCGAAAGTTGTGTCAGAAACACGGGAGAGGCATTTGTAAGAGACATGGGTGTGGACCGATAACTGGGCCATGTACAAAAACACTGCATGTTTGGGGGTAATTAGGGCCGAAAGGTGACTTTCGGAATGTCATCCATGTTGCGTGGTCGAAATGTTTCCAAAAAGTTTCCACTTGACATTTAAAGGTAGCTGCCGCAATCCGTTCTCGACATTCTCGAAGAGGAGATTCCGATAAAATCATTCTTTAAATTTTCTATGACTAGATAATAGAATAGTGGGCATTGCTTGAAAACATGTTTAAAAATGTTTACAAAAAACTTGTTTAAGATTGCAGCACTGTGCTTGACATGCCCACAGATGAGCATTACAGCATTGATATTGGGCCTTGCTGTGCTATCTTACAGTTGCTGGAAATTTTCTCGCTTTATGTTGCTTTCGTTACTATAGTCAGGCACCACTTGAAAATCTACTAGGATGGTTGCCTCGGGACTAAAGAATTCGGCTCATGCACTCTGCAATGTTCTGTGAAGGCCTGGCCATGATGCGAATCTGGAGCGTGCATTCTCCTTTAAAGAGGAACTTGTTAAGCCTTCTAAACTTATATCCGATTTCATAGGAATACCAGGCCTGCCTTAGTGGTGGTGTTGTACTGGCTAATAAGCGTGATGCAGGTTCCGCTCCTGGTCACGGTTTCAATGGTTAAGAAGTGTCAAAGAACACTTGCGTGCTTAGATTCAGGTGCATGGTAAAGAGCACCATGGCGTCAAATTAAATTAGTGCTTACACGAAATTCTGAGGATGAGCTAACTTGTGGGATCGATTAGTGTGGGCGCACTCTTGTCATCTACGAAATGTGAACTAATAATACAGCCTAGATTATACTTAAAATAAATTATAAAGTGTGTGTCGTGCCACTGCATGTGACGCGCTTCTTTTGTCTTCATGTAAACAACCAACTGCCACCTGTGTTGAGAGTTTTGTTTTGGCTGCCATAATTCTTGTGGGCGCTCTCTCCTAGCAGACCTATTCAACGGGAAAAGGGGGCAGACGGGCATAGGAGTACAAAGGCCGACTTGTCTCAGCAGGGCTAATTAGAGGAGGTGGTCACACATATTTGCAACATCCCAGCTGGGATTATAGTTGCACACGCCTTTGCTAAAAAGGATTCTCTGCACGCCGTTCCTGCGATCTCATTGTCGTGTGCTCACGTAGCCAGCTCTGTCAACTCGAAAATCATTCTAAGGATGTCTCACTCGGTGATTTTGGAAACCAAAACTGCAACTGGGCTCTCGGGAACAGTCTAGAAAAATTTAACCATCGCATGCTCACGCCTACGAGGTTTGCAGCAATTGCAAGTGGATTGTTAGGTACTTACTTCAACTGAAAACAAGTCATAAAATTTTTGTGTCAGGTCAGCACTCTTAATTCCCCTCTGTATAATACTTTGGTGTTAGTGCAACTTTAGCTTGCAAAAAAAAAAACCCTTTCTTTTCTAGTGTAGTATTCACTGCCGAAAAGCCGGTTTGCTGGCCTTGAAAGCTGGCCAATTTTACGTAATATCTGGCTCAACAGACAGGCGGACGTAAATGAAACCAGATGACACGAGCGCTGCAGCGGGAAGCTCTTTTGCCTTTGCCTGTTTGCACTGTTGAGCAGTGCAATGTAATGTTATGCAATGTACATATTTCTCTCTGTATTCAGTATGTTACGTAATATGTACAGTAGGTTTTTTTTTAGGATTTTGCATGTTTTGTGGCACACGAGAAAGGTTCTCCTCGATCAAGATAAATCTTGGGCATCTATAAAGTGGTTCAGCTGCCATGGGGGTTTTTATTGTTGTATCTGGTGGCACAAAAGGCTTGTAGTGATGCTCAGTCTGGTCTGTTCAATTTTCTGTCTGTATGCTGGTAGCATAAGGGCTGCGATACTGCTCGTGGTCAGTGTGAAATAGTATGCAAAAAACAGCATGCGAATAACGTTTGTGGGCGACTGACGGCCGCATTGGAGGTGGGTGTTTTGCCATGCAGTATCTCTCTGCATTCAAATTTAAAGCTATATTGCACCCTCTAGGCTTCCTAGGAGGCCGCTGTTTGTGTGAGGAGTTTTTGTGAAAGGACAGCAAAATTTTGCATCATGCATATGTGTAATAACTGTTGTGGTTTAACGTCGCAAAACCACAATGTGATGGAGAGATATACTGTAGGACTCCGAAAATTTTGACTGCACAAGTCATTTGCGTTGCACCCATATCTAAGCACACGGGCCTCAAGCATTTTAGACTCTACGAAAAAAGTGGTCATCGTCGCCTGCATTTGATTTCAAGACCTTTGTGTCGGTTGTCAAGCACCCTAACCATGAGATCAACGTTGTGGCTTATGTACATGCATAAGGCTGACCGTGCACGGCGTTTATAGTGGTCCTCGAGGCATGTCGATATTGAGCTCCATCGATTTAGCAAGTACCGGATCACTCGCCGGCGGCTCGTGGACGCCTCGGCTCATAGGCGGCTACGTCACATGCAAGTGATCGAAAAGTCCCGAGCAGCCTCGGGCCATCTGCGCGCTTGATGCTGGCTGCATCCACTGTAACATCTGCTATGTCAGGCTGTGCCGTCTGCTCCTTCCATAGCTGTGACACAGGCCACAACGCCGACCCAATTCGAATCTAAACAGCAGTTAGGTAGTGAATTATATCTATTTGTGTTGTGATGCAAGTTACTGTAAGCGAACTAATCGAGTGCATGCGCATCGTAGACTGGCACGGTCGTTCCACCTCTGTTTCTTCTAGCAAGTATAACGGGTGTTTGCCCGACCTTCGGGAATACGCACATCCTCGACATGGATCAGAACACCGATGACAAGAACTGGGTGCACAAAGAATGCGAAATCCAGAAACACGTGAGAAGCGAACAGAAAAAGCAAAGAGAGAGCAAGAGCAGGTCAAAAATTTTGGTATCTAACTTGAGATGGCCACACTGGCATGCGCCCCGCACTGTCGGCTGCCCGAAAGAAATCGTTCGGATGGCCCCGGGCCGCCTGCAGGCCGCCAGGCACGCCGAGCGATCAGAGTGATCCCGGAGCAGTGGGCGGAGCTTCCAGTTGGTCTCCAAGAAAAACGAATGAGGTGCCGGCGTCCGGTGCCGTATGGAGCCGCCCGGGACGTGTAAATCGATGAATATCATTGAAATGCCAGCTTACGAGCTAAGAGTGCCATTTCTCTGAAGGATCGTGATGAACAGACTCCGCTGGAAGGTGTTTCTCCTTTTAGAATATAGGAGGCTGTTGCTTGCTGTTCATTAATTAGTATTTTGCTTAAAGGACACTAAAGATAAACAGTGACTTGGTTTAGATTGACTGACTGCACTCTGAGAACTCTCGGGTCACATGTTTTGCTTTCATAAGTTCATTATTAGCAGCAAAAATCAAGCTTGAAGTTTCATTTTAAAGGGCCAATAAACAGGCTTCCACTTTTTTTTTCACCCCCCAAACAAGCTCACTAGTTCGTACAGTAGACTGTGGGGATCACGTTTTTCAAACATTACAGCGCGCCGCGCAGACCCTCCATTTTGAAAAAAATGGTTCCTGTGCCTGACTGATCCCTTTCGTATGCTCAGTGATCCAAACATGTAACTTAATGTACCACCGAGCTTATTGATTGTTCCTTTATGGCAATTTGGCCCTCCGGTAAAGCAGTATCAGCCGTGCAATGTACATTTTTTGTGTTGCTTTCTGTCGTTTGGCGGAGCCCGAGACTACTGGCAAGAGCAGCATTGCCGGAATGAAAGGAGATAAAAGGGCGTCTTGATGCTTCACTGCTAGGCAAAGGGTGCTCCTCACACTGTGCCTCCTCCCCACACCGCTGTGACTCGCGCTCACGTAGTGGAAGCCCTGCTCTCTCGCTGACGTCCTGTCACATTACCAAAGTGGGCGGAGTCACGAAAACGGGTGGTGCCTTCCCCCTCTCTACGGCGAAGAAGGGTGGTGAGGCTGAGTGAAAATTTGAAACCAGCTGAAACGGATGTTCTAACCCCTGTAACTTCCTTATTATGGCATGTATTTGCAAAATCTTTGCGCCATCATGTTCACATGGCGGAAGCCGGCATGCTTCTCTTCGTTACGATTTTGGGATCTCGGGGTTGTTTGCTGGCCTTTTAAATGTTGTACTGAAATATTTGCGCATGACATGGAAAAAATTAAAGATGTATTTTTAGTATGTTTGCAACATTGACTTCATCAAATTTTCTGAAACTTCGTATGCTAGGTCTATGGCACACACAGATGACAATACACTTAATTTTTATCGAATGGAAGCTACATAGGACTCGGTAGGCGCTTTATAAATCTGTGACGCCATTGTGTTGTGTGCGGGAATATCAAGGTGGTCTCCCCACCCACATTTTCTCGCCTATGACACGTTGCATTACGGTAAGAGTGGTGTTTTCAGGATTGTTAAATTGTGCCTTACTAATACGCAAAAAATAGTTTTGCTCTTTAGTGTCCCTTTATTGTTTCGGCCAATAGATGGCTGCGAGCGACTCCGTCATTTATTGCTTTTTACTCATAATAGGCAATGACGAAATAGATCTTGCTGTTCAGGCTTTCCAGACTTTATTTTAACGTACTTTTGCAGAATAATGGTGATTATGAGAATGAGCCATTTTATTATCAGTAAAAAAATAGAAACATCGAGAGTCTAGGAAAGTTCTAGTGACATTTTTTTATTGCAAAAAGTAGTCTTAGAATAGTTCTAGAAAAGAATTGAACATGCTTTTCAAATTGCTTTTGAGCAATGAACAGCCATTTCTGCAAATAATTTGTAAAATATTGTTCCATTTGATTTAGGCATAAGTGTTAGCAAGTCCTTTTGATTCCACTGCATTTTCTGAAAGGTACACGAAACTCAACTGAAAGAAAGGTTGGTAACATGTTTGCCAACGCCCCCTCGGATTGTGGCAGTGATTGTCATGTAGGTGGAGAAGTTAAACTGCTGCAGAAGTTTCATGACAAAAGTTGGTTTTTGTGTGTTTGCCATGACAGCAGGCATGAAACATGGCCTACTTTTGCTCCATCATTCGCGTTGCGTTGGTCAGTCTTTATTTTTTTTTCAGTCTTTATTCAGTACAATTCAGTCCAATACAGCGCAAGTAAAAAAGTTGATATAATACAGAAGGAGGTCACAAAGTAAAAACTGTCAGGGGGACCTCCTGTGAATTCATGTATAAGAATATAGAACAAAGATTGGCAACTAAGGAAAAAACAGCAAGCGAATAAAACAAAATGAACGTAATGAAAATTATTATTGAAACTTATGGTAGTTCTAAATATTTACATGTAAGTGATAAATAGGAGATGACTAATTGGATTAAATGACTATAACATAACATATACATATCACTAACTAATACAGTGTCACTTCAGAACCTATACACCTACACATAATTGCATATTACCGTATTTAAACACATATATATATACACATACATATATATTCTGGTGTCGCATGTTGTTAGTAAGAACTGTTTTAGATGCCGCCGGAAACAATGTAATGAGGGGATTGATTTAATAATTGATGGTAGCGAGTTCCAGAAAGAAGTTGCAGAAAACAAGGCTGTCATTTTGCCGTAGTTAGTGCTTACTTTTGGAAGCAGAAGGTTACTATTTTCAGAAAACAGTGTGTTATTATTATTGTGGAGATGTGTGAGGGGAAGTATGTCAGTGGGAATGTCACCGTCTCTACTTCTGAATAATAAAATTCCAAGTTTGAGTTGAAAGGTGGAAATGAACGGTAGGATTTCCAGAATGCTTAAAAGGGGTTCTGCTGATGCTGTGTAGGAACTAAGTGTGATAATTCGGACTGCTCTTTTCTGAAGGTGAATGAGAGATGTTAGGTGTGTGGCGTAGGTATTGTTAAGATCTTTGTCACTAGAAAATATCGTGGTATCGTCAGCATAAAGGATGCAGTCAGATGAGTTAAGTGATGATGTTAAGTCAATGTAGATAAGAAACATGAGAGGTCCCAGAATTGAGCCTTGTGGGACTCCCTGGTTAGTTATTATTGGTGAGGATAAAACACCGCCATAATTGACAACCTGGGTTCTGTTAGCGAGGTAGCTTTGTAAAAGGGCTAAAGTAGGCCCACAGATTCCCAAGGAATTAAGTTTAGCATACAAAATAGAGTGGTTTATAGTGTCGAAGGCTTTAGTTAAATCTATAAATAACGCCCCTGCCCGGAGCCCCTTATCGATGGACTGTTTTATGCTATCTGTTAGTTTAATCAGTGCTAATTCGGCAGAAAACTTGGCACGAAAACCAAACTGCTTATGTGACAAAAGGGTAAATGTTGTTAGGTAGTTCATTAGGCGATTCACAATGAGCTTCTCAATTACCTTACTAAAGAGTGGGAGGATTGTTATAGGACGATAATTAGAAAAAAACTTTTCGGTCTTCCTTTTTGAATACAGGTATTACTTTTCCTTGTTTGAGGATCGTAGGAAAAATGCCTGAACGAAATGCGGTGTTAATAAGCTCTGAGAGCACAGAAGATAACTCATGAGCAACAAGTTTGATCTTAGCTGGATAAATTGAATCGAGGCCACATCCCGTCGTCTTCAAACTTGTTATAGTGCAAAGAACCTCAGCAGGTGACGTGGGTTTTAAGAAAAAAGAGTGAGGCAAGCGAGAAAACAAAGGTAAGCTAGTGACATTCGATACTGAGTTGCTGAAAAATGATTCATTAAAAGAATTGGCGATAGTGACAGGGCAAGTTAGAACGCTGGTGCCATCCGAAAATTCGGTCTCAAGTGCATCTGGCTGATCAAGATGTAAGAATTCCTTAATTACGTTCCAATTTTTTCTACTGTCATTCCCATTTTCGAGCACTTTATTTTCATAGTAGGTTTGTTTGGCTTTTTTGAGTAGGACAGTAAGAGTTTGTGAATAGAGTTTAAAGTGGGTCCTGAGGGACAGGTTGAACGGCTGAAGTTTTACTTTTTTTGTAAAGGTTATCTTTTTTATTTATGCTACGCAGCAGTCCTATAGTAATCCACGGGTTTCTAGGGGCTGAGTACCAACGGGATATGGTGGATACAGATGTACAGGAGTTTATGATACCTGTTAGTTTCTCAGTCTTAGGTAATGTTTCGAAATGTTTGATATTGGAGCGACGCTTGTTCTTGTGAATGCCAGCTATCGAATTCATGGACAAAATCGAATCAGATGATTTGATTTATTTTTTGACACATTCAGTTATCCTCTTACGTATTGTGGATGATGAATGCAGTCTTCGCAGCTTTCACGGGTGCATCCCTGTTCTTTTGATGGAAACTTTGTTTGCAGGGCATTGTTTCGTGCATTAGAGATGGTGAGTCATATGTGTTTTTGTTGGGCTCCCGAGTTTGACGTAGGAGAATTCTGGCCTTGTTACGTTCAAGTGGCACTGATCACAAATATTATTTTCAAGCCCCATTACTAATTTTAGGGTTTTAAGTTCCAAAAGGACCATACGATTGTAAGGGATGCATTAGTGGGAGGGGTCATATTGAACGATATAGAGCTGTTTAGCATGCTTCTAAAGTACGATAGATATTTTAGTGTTGTGCTCCTGTCAAAATATGGCTGCCGTGGCTAGGAATAGTACCCGCGCCCCATCATGCATTGCAGCACAACACTCGAGTTTCTGAACCGTCGCGACTGGTTTTTAGTTGACTGCTCTACAATATAACAAAAATAACATTCTTTACTTTAAAAAGAGGCACAATAATCTTGGAACAGCGATGCTACTTTGATGTTCCTGTAACAGTTAATGTCGTGCAGATCTTGAGGGTGTTGGCTGGTGCTTGGTAAAATACACGGTGCAGAGAATCGGCCTCAGTCGATCTCGGTTTCTCTCTTATTGCAGGACATTACAAATATTGCAGTTTCCAAATGATGTTGCAGTTTCCAAGACGCATACTCAAGTAATTGATCAATAATAAAGTGAAGAGCCAGCTTTGCACTGCAATACAGTATTGCAATACACTTTTGCTGATGTTTGCTTTTGAGCTAGCAACTGATCATGACTGCATAGGCTTCCTGCTGCGCTCTCAAAAATGAATTTAACATTTTAAACCGCAAAAAAAAGGGGGGGGGGGGGGCATTGTTACTACTGTTAAAGAAAGGTGAGTGGTGTCATAATGTAAAATAACCAATTTTCATCATTACGTCTGAAAAACTGTGCAGCATGTGCTACACAATCAAGGGCAGCTTGGCAGCCGGGGCATGGCACCAGTCGCTTCAAACGTATCTGAGCAGTGCGAACCGAAGCTACCATGATCGGTATATGCCGCAGATAGTTTTGCCTGTGACGGCTGCACTGATCAGCTGTAGGGATAGGTCCAAATGAGTGACTGGTTGAGATTTAGAAGATTTAACAACTAGTTAGCACCCTGGCACAAAATGTGGAAAGGTTTTCTTAAATACGCGGTGTATTGGGATTGGTTTGATGTGCGTTTAATAAGGAAGCAGATACTTCTGATAATTGAGTCGTTACTGTGAAACAAAGCGAAATTGTTTTGTGACAGTACTTTCCCAGCCGGTTCTGATCTATCGTTTCTCGTTGATATGTTTCTCTGTTTCTTTTTCCTTCTGATAAAGGGGAAGAGATATTGTATGGTACAACAATACACTATAACCCATCCAGTATCCATTAATTTAATTTTCGGTAAAACTTGAGTGAATAATCTCCATACTCTTCTTGGCTCCACTTATCTTATGCAAACGAATTTAGTGCGTCGGGCGCTTGGTGGAAGGGTGCCACGCTATTTTTGGTGGTTGGCGGAGCTTTGGTTGCTCACCTTTTTTTCCCCTTTGTTAGTCTTAATCTTCTTTCTCATTGCATGCTATTTAAGACAGCGTGTTGCTTTCGACATGCTCGAATTAAAAGCTGGCGTAGTCCCCGAAATTACATGAACGGCCCCAAAGGTCGTTGAGAACCCTGGAACTTTCTTCGCAGAAGCCTCAATGAATGCTCTAGGTTACTGAAAAGCGAGTCACGGACACATCATTTTGCGAGCTTAAATTAAGCGTGCATGAATTTTCTCGGAAGCCTCGGTCCAGTCAGCCGGGCTGGGCTTTGTTCTGGTAAAGAGTTGTCCAAGTGGGTCTGGGTCAGGCTCGCGTGCATGAGCACGGTCGTTCAGATGATGTTCGGCTTTAGTAGAGAGAAAATCAAGGTTGAAATCTCCGCTTATGACGTAAGAAATTTCACAATGTATTTCCGCTATTTTAGTGGCATTGGCTTCGTGAAACTTTCTGAACCATCGTATGCTAAGCAATAGGATGGAAAGGTGGGCTAGAGCGCTCGTGCTGTGTGCCTCCGCTTTGCTTTGTGTCTATGTTTACCTCCGCGCTCCCAGTTCGCTGAACCATCATCGTATGCTAAGTCTATGGCACCCACAGATTTAATTTTACTTCATTTTTATCAGCTGGAAGCTAGGTAGGACCTAGTAGATACCTTCAAAATTTCTCACGCCATGGTGTTTAATGTGAGGAATCTCAAGGCGGCGTCACCACCTGCATTTTCTTTTCTCGTGTTTTCTCGCCCACTAAGCGTAAGGGGTGTTTTCGAGATTGTGAAATTGTACTTTACTAATACTCAAAATATCATTTGGTCTTTAGTGTCCCTTTAAAAAACAGAGTGCGATGAGGTGAGTGCGCGTTTTTCCTCATTTAACCACATAATATTTTTTGAAAACCGTGCACACTAGCAACTAGAGCTAAAAATGCATACTGCGTTTCTCGCTACTGAAAAATGCCATGTGCGGTGAACTCCTTAATTGGCTGCACGATGTAAGAAAAAATATATACTTCTAACGCCGAGTTCTCACTTGAGCAATGCCGTTACGGACGCTATGCATGCAGCTTGTCTTCTATGGTACATGGGCCAGCCGCAGATGCGTGGGGGGCGCTGTGACATGGGGGCCGAGAGGAGAAGAGTCTTAACATTATCTGCATGCGCCGTTCGACGGTGTCCGCACCTAAATTATTTTTCTTACACTGTGTGCATGAGCTTTGTGCTTAGGGCAGGATCGGGCCTGATTCAGGCCTGTAATGTAGTCACATACAAGTTGATAATAGGTGTGGGTGTGCTATATTTAATCTTTGAAGCTATCCATTGTAAACTGTCGTGCTTGCCAGGGCCATACCCAGAAATTTTTACGGGGTGTGCTAATGTATCGAATGGCTCCCTTTGACAACTGGTGGTCGATGTGTAGGCAGCGCATAAATACTTCAGTACTACTGGAAAAGTTTAAGAATGACATAAATTTCGGTGGCTGTCACAAACTCAACGCCCCCCTGGTTACGGCCCTGGTGCTTGCATAATCTTGAATTGCAAATGTTTTTGGATATCTTTGAAAAATAAGTAGGCAGACAACAGCACAGCAACTGTACACTGGCCAGATATATTAGAGGTGCAGTCAGTCTTTAGAAACATTGCACATTTTGTTGATTTGCAGATTATTTTTGAAATTTGGCTGATATAACTGCCAGCCCGCTTATTCTTTATAACTTTTTATATGTGTATTTATAATGTGTGGCATAATTAACATTCCATATTCACCTTGTTTTCAGTTGTGCCTTCCGTGGGGCTATCATTATTTGAGTTGTCACTAGTTTCAGCAGCAGTTTCACTTCTTTTCTCCTGCGGCATCTAAAGCTTCAATGGCTTAATAAATATTCTGAATTTCTTCCAGCTAATAATGGTCGGGTCATACTTGCACCAGTTTTTCGTGCCAGGGTCGTACTTGTTTACTGAATATACACATAATTTTGGTGTAGATGGCATAGATGGCATGGTGGCAGATGGCATGTGGTTTGTGTACAGCCCACATCGTGTCCGACGCCCCTTCAACGTGACCCTCTTCACTGGTTGTGAATGTGTGGCATGTGAGCCTGTGGATCCTACAAATGACTGTGGATTGGTGATTGTGTGATGCCGGTATGATGGGAGCCCCGTTACAGCATGATGTTGTCGATGACTTGGTAATGATGGTGGAAAGACAAAAAAAAAGAGTGAAATGCTGTGACAATCGTTGAAGGTGATGATGGTGCGATGACATGAAAGAAGCGAGACAGTAGATAGCTGGCAACAAGGGAATGGAGGCAGCAAAGTGATTGACTTGTCGAAGGAACGACACTTACTAAGCGACTTAACCACTATGGCAACATTGAGGTAAAGGGACAAAGATGATGGATGCAGCCAACAAATGATGGCTTGGTGACTAATAATGAGAGAACAATGATTGCGTGACTGGGACAGTGTGATGGCTTTACCTGGTAGACAACAAGGAAGTGGCTACAAAGGAGTGATGGCGACTAAAGCATCATGAACACATACTGATGACTGATGATTGACTGATTGTAACCTGACAATGAAGAAAAGTCTTCAGTGATGCGAATGTGACAAAGTGACAACACAACTGTTCTGTACCAAGCTTAGATTTGTGCTTGCGTGAGTCACCTGCTGTCAGGGGCCTCCTCACAGTTTTGTGCAGTGTCTAGGGTTGACGAGGCAGTAGCAATTAGCCACCCGAAGGCGATATGAAGGGGCAGAAAATGCTTTATTTTGGAAGTGAGAGATGTTATTGAAGGTTTCAACTGCTTATTGCAAGAGGGGAATTTCAGCTCTCTTAATTAATGCATGCTTGGGTTTTGTCTTTAGCAGTCCCAAAAAAAAGGGGAATGTTTCAAAAGGCTCGTTTCTTTGCGAGACACAACCAAGGAAATTGGCAGAAAGTGAAGCCAACGAAGGCATCGGGGACACTATTTGATGTATTCAACCGTCATGTAGTGATTAGGATTTTAGTTCAAAGGAATTAAAATGGCCATAAGATAACACTTTCCATTGATGGTATCCAAGTCCCAGAATCCCTCGCTCAAGCTGAGGCTGATTCCAGTTAATATGATGTTCATTGGAATGGTGATCTTAATGACTGTCATGTCGGGATTCAGTAAGTGTTATAACCAACTAGAACAGCCATGAAGATGGCACCGCAACAAAAAGCTGCAAACGATGCAAAGTACTACGTTGCACTCCGAGTGCCTATCTGTGACAAAGTGCCGATAAATTCATCGTTCGGAGCACCTGTACGACCTCCCTACATGGGGACAAAAACAAGAAAGGAAGGATCAATGTCTCGTTTTTTTATGCAATTGTGGTTCGACTTTTCGCTAACAAGAAGCAACAGCAGAGCAGCTCCATTCTCATTTGCTGTGATTCCACTATGCTGGCCTTAAAACTGGAGTTGTACTTCTGTATTTCTTCACCATGAATGTAAGAATGGGTCAACTTGCGCTGTCCCGCTAATGAACTTCTTGCTCCGCTAACTACCGTTCATTAGGCTTAGTTCGCGATGACTCTACCTAGTTTCATGCGAATAGCTACTCAAGAGGTGTTGCTATACATACTTCACATGCATATCTGTCACTCACATTTTGCATGTGTGAGACCTCTTGACGAAATATTAGTCGTGTTACGACAGCTTGTGGATGCAATGTTGTAGCAAGTGACACCTTTGTGCATCTTTGTGCTGCTTCTTGTAGCAGATACACACTCTTTCGGTCACAGATGTAAGCAAGGAGTGGTGGTGGTTTGATTCAGAAACTTGTCGCTCTGATTGTTTGGAGGCAAATTATCGTTTAAACTTATATTAGCCTTCATATAATATTTAATCACAATATATATTCGAGCAGAAAGTGTAATGCTTTATGTTTCGACCATTCACGTGATGCCTATCAAAGCATTCCTTTTGCATGTGCATCACTGTTTCTTGGTTGAGAATTTTGGTAGTAAGATCATTCCTTTTAATATTCGTGGGGTGGCCTTGCGCCAGAGAAACAAAGTACAGTAAAACCTCGATAAAAAAAGTGAGTGGTCTATTTTGTTATATTGAAACATTGTTGAATTTAAGTTCGGCCTTTTAAGTTGGGTATTGGCCGTGAAATCGGTATTGCCACCTGCAAGCCATTGCTTGATGAAGTACACCTACTGTGGATTGCTGCTTGCATCGTCATCCAGCCACGCCGTGTTTGCATGTGCCGATACGTCGTGCCCGTTCTCAAAAGACGGGTTGTTTCGTTGTGTTAGTGCACTGTTAACTGCGTGTATGTATGCCTAACATGATGTACAGAAGCTTGCTCGGCTGCATATGCATTGTAATAAGATAATAATATCTAGTCGGAAGTCCCAAAACCATAATACGATTATGAGAGACGCCATTGTGGAGGACTCTGTAAATTTCGGCCATCTGAAGTTCTCTAACGTGCGCTGACATAACACAGTACATTTATACCATTTCGCCGACGACGAAATGCGACCGGCGGAGCCGGGATCGAGCCCGCAAACTTCAGGCCAGCAGCTGAGCACCGTTGCCTCTGGTCCTCCCAATCAGACATTGTAATAAGATTAATGAGTGCAACTTTTGAGAGTGCTGTGTATTGTGGTTGTACTCTTCTTTTGCCAGTCATTTCAGTAAGGGGCCCGGTTTCTGGTTCATGCACATCGTAAAGTGCACTTGGCATGTCCCAAACATGAGCAGTATAAATAATGTGTGAATACAGTGTTTTATTGACTCGGTGGTTAACAGGAACAAGGCTCTAGGCGATGGACATTTGCATTGCTTTCAGGTTTATAACTGTGGAACTGTAGTTATGCGATAAGCTTTAGTTGCACTTGAACGGTCGTGGTTCCAATACAGAAAAATATTTGTCTGTGTGTGTGGAAAAATTGTAATTGTTGTTTACCATAACTTCTAATCCAAACATCAGGGCTAATCGTAGTTTTGATGTTGAAGATTGTATGGTATCTTTACTTATTATGCGTCTGTAGCTTTCTGATAGTTCCAGAATTTATATAATTCTGAATGCAAAGCAATTCATTCTTGCCTGGAATCTGCTGTTGATGTAGCTATAAAGAACCCAAAAGCATTTAAAACAACGGTGTGGCTCTCTGATCGAGCATATGCTTGTCACGCAGAAAGCCTCAGTTTGATTGTTACTTGAATGGAAAGTTTGTATTATTTTTATTTCCATCTTGCTCAATTTTTTGGTCATGGACAACCTTGATATTTCTCTCACAATGGACGACACCGACACTGACGCCAACATCGTTATTTCTGTAAAATGAGCTGTATAATGCTATTGCATTAATAAAGGAAGCATTACAACTACAAAAACAGGGTAAGGGTGCTGCTGGCAGCATTTTTCCTAGTAGCATCTGTGCAAACGAAAGCGTACATAAGCATTTGCCAGTACGCTGAAGCTCGTTTTCCCCTTCGAGGACCATTGGCATCAGCTGGGCGGTATGCTCGTAGAGCGTAGTTCAAGGAGTAAAAGCCCTTTACATCGATCCCTCAGCACATAGTTGTCTCATCACCCTTGCTGTTGGTGCATTTGGCTCCAACTCTCATTGGCGGCAGGGCATTTATGTGGGCGGGTAAGAGACATGGGAGTCATGACACTGCGAAGATTGAGTTGAGGGCAGACTTGTCTAGGTATTTTGAATTTTATAGACCGAGTACTTCCTCCACGCATGCCTCTATCACTGCTGTTCTTGCTGTATCTATCCATTCAGTTGTCAATCTGCAGGACTGGCAAGTAAGCAGTGGAGGATTGAAACATGTATTTACCGGCCTGTTGAGTGACCCATGTCTAATTTAAGTTAGATGTCACGGGCAAGCGTTGTGAAAACTACACAATGTCACCACTACTCACCTCAAGTTGGTTATATTTTCTCTAAGCCTCATATTGAGGCTAGGCCTAACTTTTGTTGTTCCAGGAACTTAGGCTTGCAGGATAGATGAACTTCCATCTCCTAAAGCACGGACTTTTGGTTGATAGTAAAACAGACCTACGATTCATCGTTTTATGTGATGAAAATTTCGGAGTGCATTGTGAAGGTCAGCGGCATGCTCATTCTATCGACTCATCTGTAAAGTGCTTGTGCAGGCCACGTTAATACACACATAAAGTTGGAAATCTTTTCAGCAGCAAGCGCAGCTGGGAGAGTTATTTTTTAGGCCGGTGACCAGCTAGGCAAACATACATACGGTTGACTCTCACTGAACAGAGTACGCCTTGGCGGAAGAACGGTGGCTACAGTGCTCAGTTGCTTACTTAAAAGTCGTGGGTTCGATCCCGGCCATGGCAGTCGCAAACGATGGCGGTGAATGGTAGAGGCCTGCGCACCGTGCGATGTCATTGCACCTTAAAGAACACCACATGGCCAAAATTTACGGAGCCCTCCACTACGGCGTCTTTCTTTATCATATCTTGGTTTTGGGAGCTAAAAACCCATGTATTATTAAGTCACTCAATGCAAATCTGTTAAAACAGAATTTTTGTCTAAGTGGAACAACTGTCTGATATGATTGGTCTAGTTAGTATTGGTATTCTTTACCCCTTTTTGTGTCTTAGTAAATGAAACTCCTGGTCCTTCGAGGTTACGTATAATGATAATCTATAATATTTGTTTTCTTTGAATTAGCTCTCAGTTTGTTGGTATAGTACGCTGCATTAGGAGATACTTAAAGTGCGTACACTACTTTACGCCAGTCCGTGTGCCCGTCTTTCGTTCGTTACGCTGTCTGTGATTTGTTACGACTGAGTGATGGTGGTCAATTACCCGGCAATTGTGATGAATCAACTTTGTCACACTGCACTTTGACGAGTTGCTGATATCGGCTTGTCTGATAGTACACATTAAACTCTTCTCATACGTTACTGGGACATTGCTGTGGAAATCGCTCTTGAGTACCCGTAAACACATTTGCAGTCTAGACACTACACTGACACGTGGGCCCGCCGTCAGTTCGGCCTCGAGCGAGTCTCGCGGCCTTGTTCGAAAAGCAACTCGAGCCATTTGAGTCTGCTGTAGGCATGTGCCCAAATGCCACAGCTGTGTTGAGCAGCATTCCATTGTATCGTGTTGAAGCCATCTGCGTCACATTTGATATGCGGGCAGCTGTGCGGCAGCTGGCCTATGCTTCTTCGTGCTGGCGTTTTTTGTTTGTTATGTTTTCCTCTTTGCAACAAACACCTTTGCTGCGCACATGCTGCGCTGCATGCTGACTGTGCTCCTTTACACCTCAAAGCTTCCTGGTGGCACGCTTAAATTACAGTCCCAGTAATGTGCGTCCTGGATGCTTGTGTTGCTTGAATGAATGAAGGTCGAGTGCCCCCAGAACAATGAGTTATTCATCAAGGTGTAGACACCAATACCTGTTCAGATTTTTTCCTAAAGTTAGCGATTATGGGCAAATTTTTATACTTCATTGGCGCTTTGTCAGATTTCAAGGAAGCAGCCCCGACAATTATATGCATTTCGCTTTTTGGTTCTTGTTGACCTGCTACCTCAACACACGAAGGATTTCGGAGCGCTACTTTTTTTTTGTTTAGTGAGCTTCCTCAAGTAGGCGCAAGCAAGTGCGGCATAGTCGGATAAACATCATCATGAAAAGAAAAAAGAAACTCATTGCTGCTCAGTGGTCGCTCTTGCAAGTTGGTTGCCGCTTGTGTTTCTTCGAAAAACGAGATGTCTGTGAAGGGCTTATTTGTCCCACAAAATGGCCCAAGGGCAAACTTCAAACATGTGCTCTTTCTATCCATTTTCCTGTACCTTTACCGTGTCATGTTGGCAGGTAGTGACTGCTGCCTTGTTACTATGTGTTACACTTGTTGGCATGTGTGCTTCAGTAGGTAGGCATTGTACCTTGCTTGTTGGAAACACAGGTGAACACAAGCAGTTTATCCTTGGCAAATTGATACTTGTGGACCCGTGCCTTTCCTTTCTTTTTTCTTATGCCGTTGTGATGTTGCGCTGTTGCAGCTCTGCATACAAGTTTCTTTTATTGTGGCAAATTATTGTAATGTCTCAGTTCGTGAGCGTGTTTTGTAGTAGGCCTGAATTTTTCATGTTGATTAAGTGTATAATAGAGTGATACCATGTGGATGTCCTTGTCACATGATTATTTATAGGTAGCAGCATATCCCTAAGAACGCTACAGAGGCCACAGTGGTATATAACCTTGGGTTATGATACATTTGTAATGTCCATACAAAATGAGAAATTAGAAAAATAAAAATTCCTCCTTCTGATTTTTGTGGTATTCTTACTCTATTGCTGATTTGATGCATATTGAGTGTTTTAAATAACAGCTATTCATTTCAACCACTGAATCAATTGGAGCTGTTTGATTCTTAAAAAAATTTCTATGGTGCTGTACACCCCTGCTTTATTCTGAAATAAACAGCAACTGTTGCTCTTCATCATCCTGTTCCTTACTCACTCCATTCAGTTTGTAATACTGTTTTCAGTTTTTAATCTTTCACTGTGATTGTGCTGTGCTTTCCATGCAGTTGAGGCATTTTTTTTCTTTTCCCTTCGTGAACATGTAAACATTTATTGATTTGCCCTGGACCAGCTGCTTATTTAGTGGTCTCTGACACCCTATTTTTTCTTAACGTTTTGCAGATTCGATGGGAGAAGAATATAACGCTAGGGGAACCTCCTGGGTTTCTGCATTCATGGTGGTGGTAAGTGCCCCCTACATTTTAGGCTTTTACAGTGGAGCTGCATAAGTTGGAGGGATAGTAATTAGACAGGACACCGGCGGGCTATCCCAGGAGATGAAAAATCTCATTAAGAGACAACGAACCATCAAAGCTTCAAATGCTACAGACAAAATAGAGCTGTTGGAACTTTCGAGGTTAATCAATAGGCATAAGGTAGCCGACATGAGAAAGTATAACATAGAGAGAATCGACCCAGTTGTAAAAAGAGAAGTCTATAATCTGCAAAGGCAAACTTGTGCATAGGCAAAAATCGGGTTGTATGAATTAAGGAACAAGGAAGGAAATGTCATAGCCAATATGGATAGGATAGTCGAGTTAGCAGAGGAGTTCTACAGAGAGCTCTACAGAAGCCAAAACAACCAGGATCTTATCGTGAAAAGCAATAATAGTCCAGAAGAATTCAAAATCCTACCAGTAGTAACAGGGGAAGTAACGAAAGCCCTAGAAGGAATGCACAGGTGCAAAGCCGCTGGTGAGGATAATATAACAGACCTGTTGAAAGATGGCGGAGACATTGCGTTAGAAAAACTGGTCACCTTGTATACGAAGTTTCTCTCTGTGGGAAGGGTACCAGAATATTGGAAGAATCTCAACATCATCTTAATTTATTAGAAAGGGGACATCAAGGATTTAAAAAATTACAGGCAAATCAGCTTACTCTCCGTGCTCTACGTGATATTTACAATAGTAATATCAAATTTAATTAAGACATTAGAGTTAAATCAACCAAAGGACCAAGAGGTTTCCGTACAGGCTACTCCACAGTTGGCCATATTCATACATACTATTAATCAAGTGATGGAGAAATGCGCGAAATACAACCAACCCCCTATGTATAGCCTTAATAGGTTACGACAAGGCATTTGACACGGTTGAGATATCAGCAGTGATGCAAGCGCTATGGAATCGGGACATGTATGAACCCTAAATAAACATACTGGCAGGAAGAAATCTACAGTGGATCCACAGCCACTATAGTCCTTCATAAAGAAAGCTACAGAATCCCAATAAAGAAGGGTGTAAGGCAGGGAGGCACAACCTCTCCAATGCTATTCACCGCATGTTTACAGGAAGTTTTCAGAACCCTAGATAGGGAAGAGTTATGAATAATAGTTAATGGAGATTATCTTAGTAACCTGTTATACGCTCGGGAAATTGATTTTATGAGTAACTCGGGAGACGAATTACAGCTCATGATCACTGAACTGGACAAGGAAAGCAGAAGAGTAGTGCTGAAGATTTATATGTGTATAACGAAAGTAATGTGCGACAGTCTTAGCAGAAAACAGCGCTTTGTGATACGTGGAAATACACCGGAAGTTGTAAAGAAATACGTCTACTTAGGACACGTAGTAACTGCGGAGCCAAACCATGAGATAAGTAACTAAAAGAATACGAATGATGTAGAGCACATTTGGCGAGCATTCTCAAATCATGAATGGTAGTCTGCCACTAACCCTCAAGAGGAAGGTATATAACAGCTGCATCTTGGCAGTATTTGCCTACAGTGCAGGAACCTGGAGGCTTACAAAGGGGGTTCAGCCTAAATAGACGACGGCGCTGTGAGCGATAAAAAGAAAAATGATAGATGTAACTTTAAGAGACAAGAAGAGAGCAGAGTGGGTCAAGGAACAAACTGGCGTTAAAGATATCATAGTTGAAATTAATAAGAAGAAATGAAGCTGGGCTGGCCATGTAGTGCATAGGAAGAATAATCACTGGTCATTAAGGGTAACTCACTGAATCCCTAGAGAAGGCAAGCATGCGAGGAGGGTACAAAAAGTTAAGTGGGCTGATGAGATTAAAAAGTTTGTGGTTATAATGTGGCAGCAGAAAGCACACGACAGGGTCGATTGCGAACACAGGAGAGAGCCTACAGCCCTGCTGCGGGCGTATTCAGACTAATGATGATGATGTAACTCTGCAGAAAACAGCCGTGGTCATTTTCCTGAATGGCCTATACCTTCAAATTTAGCCGAAGGGACCAACACCTCCCGGATGAAGCTAAGACAGCGGTTGGCGAACTGGGTGGTTGATGCGACTGCGAGCCTGAGGGTTTTAAGAAATATGGGCCTGTTGCAGCTATGGGAATCCTAGTCAAAAATTACCTGCTAAACGGGAAAGCCCTCACCGATATTCACCACATAAATTGCCAAACCCAACTACTCACTAAGGGTTGACTTGAAATTGGTGCTAACTAATAGATTATTTTAGTAATGAGATAATTGCATGAGTTAATGAACATCTGAATAAATGCATATACTAATAACCTGTGTGCTGCAGTTCTAGCCTGTGCAAATCGAGGTGCTAAAAATGAGCATACGCTACAGTAAAATATATAAATGCATAAATAATAAATAAATCGGTCTACTACGCGGCTTCGCTTGCCATCCTTCTTCGCAGAATGTAATGGCTCATAAGCTTTTTTTTTACCGTCTTAGTGGATCAGCCATTAGAGAGGACATGCCTTGTCATCCTGGTGTGAGCAGCAGCATTTACATACTGTATGTTAACTGGCTGTTGATTCCTTTTGTGGGCAATACCCTTGCTGAAGCAGCTCAACGCAGGTCTCAATGCATTAGTGCCCGCTGCATATCCGAGCAAAGATGTCAAAGGTTAAAGTGGGGTCACCAAGCACTGGTAGCAACGTCCTTCAATGCTCTTTCAAACAACTGCTTTCTAGATGTGTGCTTCATGAGCATTCTCTGCTGGAAAAAGTACAATTTGTAAAGAAGCATGTTTGTGGCATCCTGCTGCCGCCTATTTCCTGTTGAAGTAGCATAGAGCACACTCAGTTACAACTGCAATCACTTTGTGTTGTTTGCTCGCATATGCATCTCTGTTAACCTGGTGAATTGCAAATGGTGAGAGTTAATTGCAAATGGTGAGAGTTTTTAGACAAGCTAATAACTCTCGCTAACTTCAGCTCATCTGCAAGCTTATAAATACAAGTCATGGACAGCACTGACGATGCTGACAAAGACATCTTGACTGACGTTGAGTTTAACCAGAGAAATCCATTTCTGCTGTCACGTCAGTGCAGATGAGACGTGTTGGTGACTGTGAGAGAGTGTGAGAATTTATTGAAAGGCAAAAAGGTCAACCTGAGCTAGTGCGCTCTAGCCTGCTACTCTACACAGGTGATAAGGGGAGAAGGAATGAAAGAGGGATGAAAGATGATGTGGACAGGAGAGGGTGGTGCATATGTACAGTAGCCATTTTGCATAGTACCCTACAGCTTAGTATCCACTCCAGTGCTTTTGATAACGTCTGAAAAAGGCTTTTTGGCAGTTTTGACACTGTTTGGTTGGTTGCACATTGCTGATAAAATGTAGCTTTCACAAAGTGATGTTCGTCTGATGCTTGCCAACGTTGAAGTTAGCACCTTCCTTTGCGTCACGTATAATAGGCAGGCACAAAATATATGGGCTAAAGTTTCGTGCACTTGGCAGTGCCCACAATTCGAGCGGTCCGCACGCCTGATTACGTGGGTGTAGTGTCGAGTGAAGGCAACGCCCAGGCGAATCCGGTGCAGCACACTAGCATGTCGTCGGCCGATTTTAGAGTGAAGGCGAAAAGTCATATCGGGGTTGGTTTCTCGCAGACGCTTGTTCCGATGATGTGGTTGCCACCAATAAGTGGCTGTGCATTCACGCATGAGCGATCTCAACAATATTTTGATGTCACTTTGGGAGTATGGTACTTTGACGTTCATGGGCCGTTGTATAATGCCGCTCTTGCTTTGCTATCAGCCTATCTGCTAGTTCGTTTAGTTCGTTACCAACCAAGCCACAGTGTCCAGAAACCCACTGGAGTTAATCAAATGCCCACTTCTATGAGGTAGGTCGAATGCTTGGACTATTACTAATGCTAATTCGTAATATTGGCCGCTTCTTGAGCAAGAGTTTATTGCCTGAAGCACTGACTTTGTATCAATCAGAATTGTTCATTTACGCGGTGCTTGGCCTTTCACAAATTGTATAGCGTCCTGTATAGCAGCAAGTTCCGCAGCTGTCGAAGATGACCTGTGATATAATTTGTACTGCCGGGAAATTCCGAATTGAGGGATCACGCAGGCTGCAGCTGAGGTGGACGAAGTTATGGATCCATCGGTGTAGATGTGCACAGAGTCGATGTACCGGTCAGCCCAATATGCCAAGGCGAGTCACTTGGGGGCAACATTAGGAACGTGCGACTCATTCCAAATTTCATGTATGTAAAGACACACGAGTGGTTTAGTCAATGTCCATGGAGACACTTCGGAGATTACGGAGGGTGCTAAGTCTGAAGGGATCATATGTCTGCGCGTATCGAGGCATGGTGAATGGTTACAGCCTGGTCGGTCTGCTTTAGTGAAGACAACAGGTGCTGTGCATGTCAGGGCAGCAGATGACGGTACACCTGAAGAGGCTCACAGGACTTGGAAATGTGTATAGGGTAGGTGTGGGACTGCTCTATAATGCCAGAGGTTGACGTGCACCGTGGCAGGCCTAGGCATGTCCTCAGTGCTCGTGTCTGAATGCTCTCCAAGGTACGAAAGCACGTTGCACACATGCTGGAAAGCACACGTGAGCTGTACTGTATATAGCCCACAAACGATGCGTACTGTATATAGCCCACAAACGATGCCTCGTACAGCTGCAGAAGACCTTCTGAAGGTAACAGAAATGCCAATGGCCCAGTTGCGAGTACAGGCGCAGATCATCGAGCGCGAGTTCCATTGGCTGTATGTGAAGGTGAATTAAAATTGTAGCTCAGTGCGCAAGGATGCGAATATTGGCAAGTGTAGGTCACTTTCGGTGAACGCCTGAGCCTTATCCTGGACTAGATGAAGTTCCTTTAGTGTGAGGGACATCCAGTATGAACGCCCCGCCGCGGTGGTCTAGTGGCTAAGGTACTCGGCTGCTGACCCGCAGGGCGCGGGTTCGAATCCCGGCTGCGGCGGCTGCATTTCCGATGGAGGCAGAAATGTTGTAGGCCCGTGTGCTCAGATTTGGGTGCACGTTAAAGAACCCCAGGTGGTCTAAATTTCCGGAGCCCTCCACTACGGCGTCTCTCATAATCATATAGTGGTTTTGGGACGTTAAACCCCACATATCAATCAATCATCCAGTATGAACGCGAATGAATGAAGTAGGTGAATGTGAGGCACTGGAATGTGAACGCCATCATGAGTGCAGACGCAGATCGAGGTCATTGAGCGTGTGTCCGTGGGACAGTGTGTGTGAAGGCAAATTGAGATTGCTCGGTGGAGCGAGGACACGCATAAGATCAATTGTATGCGAAGGACTGTGTGCGAGCGCGAATGAAGTCGGTGAATGTGAGGTGACGGAATGCGAATGCATACGGCCAAGCCTTGGGTGCGGATGCAGGTCAAGATTATTGAGCATAAGTTTGTGGGACTGTGTGTGGAAAGGCGAATAAAAGCAACTCAGTCGCGGGAATGTCTGCGATAGTTGGGCAATGTGCGTGAACTTCCGAGCCTAAAGCGAGGACGCTGAAAAGGATCAGCTGTACGTGAGGGACAGTGTGTGAATGCGAACGAAGTCGTTGAATGCGAGGTAATGGAATGTGAATGGCCACGGCCAAACCATGATTGTAGATGCAGATGAAGGTCATTAAGCGGGTGTTAGTGTGACTGTGTGTAAAGGCAAATGAAGATTGCTTGGCATTGCGAGGACGCGAATGTTGGCAACTGTAAGGGAATGTGAGTGAATGCCCGAACCTGAAGTGATGATGCAAATAAGATCACTTTTGTGTGAGGGACAGTGTGGGAACGCGAAAGAAGTCGTTGAATGTGAGGTAACGGAATGTGAACGCCCACGGCCAAACCATGATTGTGGACGCGGAAGAAGGTCATTGAGTGCGTGTTCGTGGGACTGTGTGTAAAGGCAAATGAAGATTGTTTGGCATCGCGAGGACGCGAATGTTGGGAACTGTAAGGGAATGTGAGTGAACGCCCGAACCTGAAGTGAGGACGCAAATCAGATCAGTTGTATGCGAGGGACAGTGTGGGAACGCGAATGAAGTCGTTGAATGTGAACACCCACTGCCGAACCATGAATGTGGACGCAGATCAAGATCATTGAGCGCGTGTTCGTGGGACTGTGTGTGATGGCAAATTAAGATTGCTTCGCCTCGCGAGGACGTCAATGTGGACAACTATAAGGGAATGGTAGTGAATGCCCGAGCCTAAAGTGAGGAAGCAAATAAGATCAATTGTATGCGAGGGACTGTGTGAACGCGAATGAAGTTGGTGAATGTGAGGTAATAGAATGTAGACTCAGATCAAGGTAATCGAGCTCGTGTTCGTAGGACTGTGCGTGTGAAAGGTATACCTCTTCGCAGCGAGGACACGCCTGAGATCAGTTGTATGCTAGGGATAGCGTGCGAACGTGAATCAAGTCATTGACTATGAGGTAAAGGAATGTTGGCACCAATGGCCGAGCCATGAGTGCGGACGCAGGTCAAGATCATTGAGCGCGTGTTTGTGGGACAGTGTGTGTGGAGGCGAATCACGATAGCTCGGTGACTCGAGGACGTGAATGTCGGCACCTGTAAGGCAAGTGAGTGAACGGCGGAACCTAAAGCATGAACACAGAGAAGCGTTTAAAGAGAGAGCAAATGTGAGTACCGGTGAGCGTGAGGCAACGCGTCTGACCGTCAACGGCCGAGTGTTAGTGTGCGGACGCAGATGTAGACCATGGACTGTGTGAACGTTAACGGAAGCAGCATATTGCGAGTGGGCGGGAATTTTGGGTGGCTATGACGCTGCGCCTCTTGAACGTCCGAGCTTAAAATTCACACAGATGACTCGAAGGAGCGTGTGTGTGGGCGTGAATGGCGACCTTGAGAGCAGGTGTAAGCGTTAGTGCCTGGAACGCGCGCACTAACACATACAGGAACGTTTACGCATTTGTTACGCATTCGTTTGCTTTTACTTTGGGGCTTGAGTGTACCGGTGAAGCGATTGGAGTTGTCATCGCTGCTGGCTATTTTGGGCTGTTGGAGAGGGGGAGATGGTTCCATACCGTGCGAGTTTTTTTTTTCTATTTCCCAAAAGCAAACAAAGCACCACGCAACGCGGCTGTCCTCGTCCCCGCCGCACAACGTAACGCTACAGCGTTGCCACTTGGTCCTGGTCTAGTTACGCCGTGATGGTTTTCACCGAACGGGCGCCCGGTTTTCCGCGTGTTCTTGCGACCCTCTTCTTATTTTGCCGCTCTCGGGTTGCGTACGTTGTCGGCGCTTTTCGGCGACCATACCTGAACAGCGGCGCATGCCCAGATCGAGCGACGGAACGGGCACACGCGGCGCGCATGCGTCGTCGATCCTCTTTATGACGTCTTCCGTGTCTCGCCTTGGAACGCGTGAAAATAGGTGTGACCTGCGCGTACGCTCGGAATTTCATGGTTATAGTTTGTATCTTTTTGTAGCGTTAGCTACACTGGCCTCGCTGAGCCAATTTCGCGTGGCACTGGTCTGCGCATGCGCAATGATACTCCGCAGTAGCCGCCGGTGTGCGCGTAATTCGATACGCTGCGCAGACTGTCAGTGGTGTCATGCACCGGAGCGGGCACCTCCCTCGCACTCGGCCGCGGCCGCGCGCGACTCGCCGCCGCTGGTGTGCGCTTTCCAGAGGAGCGGCGTCATAGCCTTGGTAGACATATGGACGCCGACGCGCGCGCCTTCCCTGTGCAGTCGCCATCTGACACTGCGCTGGAGCCGCTTGATAGCTAGCGCCTCTGACTGGCGTTTGCCACTGTGGTATAGCCATGTAGAAAGAGAGTGCAAATGCTGCTCAACGGTGCAGTAGAGCGGAGAAGCTTAACTCATCGGATCCCGAAGTAGTTGCCCGGCAAAATAAATATACATGTGCCACATAATACGTATACCGTGTGTATGTCATTGGAACAGCTGTAAGCATGATATCTGGACAGCTAAGATTAATCAGCTGAACCTTTGCTAACGCTACGTATATCCTGGCATAGCTGAGTAAGCCACTGCCATTTTTTTGTGCGTGAAAGAGAGGCAGGGAGTTTAACTAGCTTAACCGTCTGGTGTAGTCATACGGCTCGGACATAGACATGAGCAAACGCAAACCACTATTGGCTATCCGGGGCAGCTAGCGCTGCTAGTACGTGAGAAAATGTGGTAGTTACATTTGGTCCGTAATACCCACAGTGCCACATTGCAGAATGTGGTTGGATAAGGACCGAAAATAGTTTTCGAAAACCTGGTTTGCTTCCCTGCACTGGAGAAGGTGGGGAAGGCTGAAAATGAGGATAATGACTAGAGATGAACGTATGATTGGAATGTTTCAAAGCACGGCGTAGTGCTTTCAAATATTCAATGCGTAGTACTTTACGCGGATCTGTTGTTGCCGATGGCGGTTGTACTGCATCGGCTTTATAGGGTTCAGGCGAGAATTGCAAGACTATCGGCAGTTTTAGAATAGCGCACCGCCAGCCCTTGCGGTGCGGTCGCTGCCACTGCGCATGCGTCGTAACGCGAGTCGGCGTCCGTGGCCCTTCCGCTGAAAATTCGAAATAGCGTGTGGTGATGCCGGCCCGCGAAGTGCTGTGTGTAGCTCCGTGCATTTGCTTTTGCGGTCGGGGCGGAAGTCCCTAGACTTTTCCCTAGGGGGAGGGAGCAAACGCAATTCTTGAGCTAATACATGGCGCCCGCAATTAAAGCAACGCCCGCAACATCTGCAAACGTTATTCTAAAACTCCCTTACGAAAAAAGCGATGTAGCGCTGATTTCCAACTCTTGAGAAGGAACACCTTTATATGTATGGCGATATAAGGGAAAGATGGGGAGCGTCATGGTTAGGGAGATCGTTGCATACGAAGGCGCGTTCGTCAAGTTTGGCGCTTCACTTGTGTGCCGAACTGATGCGAGCACTGCGCCTCGGGGATCCTATAGCTCCCCACGCGGGAGGCTTCTCTAGGCTTCTGTTTTCCCTACGAGCAAAACAAAGAGTGTTCCACAGTCCAAGCGAAAGTCGGGCCAGTTCGGGCTTGGGATTCCAATAAATTTTAGTTTCGAGTCCAGCGCCTTGTTGTCTCGGCTTCAGTCATTGGTCTTTATTTTCGCGTTGTTTTTTACATCCCAAGAGTGTTCCACACTAGCCGTAATGGCTACTGGCGGCACTCCCTGACAGACCCACGGTTAAATGCACTCATGTACTACTCTACAGAGTAAACGGAGGGATGGCCGGCGTGGTGGATCGGGCGTGGTGGCAGAGCATCGGATCCTGCCCGGGGCAAGTTATTTGTTCGTCCACTTTTCGTTCTTCACACTTACATTACAAATACTTCTAATAACGTCCCCGACACTTTCGCTGGCATCACTATCTGTTCTTACTAATAATATGCGTAACTAAGAAAAACGAGCCCTTGGTAAAATTTACACTTTTTTTTTTACTTCTAAGTATCCGTGTGACTTATGACCGCTGACACACATAATTCACGTCTGCTTGCATCGCTAAGGCTCCGCGAAATAAGTTAACGTCTCGTTCCTTCTCGTCTGATTGGTTCAGAGATTTCGCAGCCACCGTTGCGTGACTGAAAAAAATTACTCCCCACTAGAGGGAACCATGAGTAGCATGCGTAGTAGCGCATGGGTCGAGCTAATTAATGACGTAACGCCTAAAATATGCGAGACGGGACAAAGAAAGGGACAAAGGGGAGCGCTTATGCCTAGTTCACACTGAAACATCCGCTTTCTACAGCGACCGAGATTCCCCTGCCGCCGAAACGCAGCGTCGTTCGCACTGGACGCGCCCCGCGCCGCCGAATATGCCATCTACTGCGGGGCGAACGCGGGATGGATGCGCTGTCACCCGGTTGTTGTCACGGCTCGCAAACGCCACTACGCTATCCGGTGGTGTGTACTTCGACGATTCTCGTACACAAGAAGCAAGAAATGACAGTACTGCTTACTTTGCTGGCAAGTGGCTGTCTTGTAATGCACGAAGAGCAGAAAAACCACCGACGCCAGCGGCGTTGGTGGGTTCGTTTTGCTCTGCAAGACCGCAACAAGCTCGGTCACGCCAATAGCAAGCTCGGTCACCTCTTTCACGAAATACGGAGGCGAAGTAGGCACAGTGTAGGTTAAACTCCCGTTGGTTTCAACATTCAGTTACGTGCACTGCGGCAAACAAGTGAGTAGGGCTTGGCCGCCATTTTTCAAAATTCCTTGACTAGCGCTCCTATTGGTCCGCGGTGACCGATTCGGCGGCAGACGCCGCAAAAATCGGTCCGTGAGCGATCGGCGCGGAGAGGGCCCTTTCGGCAGATCTCGCCGCCGCCGAACCGGATTCGGAGCACTTTCGGCGGCCGGAATGCTCAGTCTGAACGCGGCCTTACTTCCAGCAAAATTTTATTTCGAGGAGCGTACATAAGTATGCTCACGAAATGCGAAAAAAAAATGGTAGTGGCTTAGCTCAGCTATGCCAGGATATACGTAGCGTTAGCAAAGGTTCAGCTGATGGCTATACCACAGTGGCAAACGCCAGTCAGAGGCGCTAGCTATCAAGCGGCTCCAGCGCAGTGTCAGATGGCGACTGCACAGGGAAGGCGCGCGCGTCGGCGTCCATATGTCTACCAAGGCTATGACGCCACTCCTCTGGAAAGCGCACACCGGCGGCGGCGAGTCGCGCGCGGCCGCGGCCGAGTGCGAAGGAGGTGCCGGCTCCGGTGCGCGACACCACTGATCGTCTGCGCAGCGCATCGAATGGCGCGCACACCGGCGGCGGCGGAGTATCATTGCGCATGCGCAGGCCAGTGCCACGCGAAATTGGCTCAGCGAGGCCAGTGTAGCTAACGCTACCAAAAAAAAAAAAACGGACAAAACAGATGAGAATCCTTCAATTGCCCATGCGCGACCTAAAGTTCCGTACTTCACGGACACTTTGCCCGATGTTGACGCGTCCTTGCAAATGGAGCGCACCGTAATTCACTGTATTTTCTTTTGCTGTTACTCGTACGGAACTCTTGTGAAAGCACGTCATGCGGGAGGAGCACGTGGGTTCATCGTGCGTCTGCAGAATTTCGTTCCCCGAACGCCATCACTTGATTGCTGAGAGAGTGTGAGAGGGAGAGGCCACGGCGCCCTACACAGGCCGGTCTGGCAGTGCTTGGGCCAGGTGTTGCGCATGCGCTGTGAGCGTGGTTACGCGCACCGGATTGAGCTTCGGCATAAGGTGCTTCGCATCTGAAATCGAGCAGCGTGCGGCCGACCCTAACCGGTCGCTTTGCGACCGACTTGGTCACAGGTGTGAACAAGCGTTTAGTGCTTCAAACTTTTAAAGGATTCAATATTGCCCCTTGAGATGGCGGTACCGCAACCGCTTGTTGTCGGGTTGTTGAATGAAAGTTCCGGTCAGCGAGTTTACCCCGTTGCCATCATATCACGCCTCTTTTAAAAGTTCGATAGAGCGCAGCTGGAAAAAAACAGTCCTCTTCATTGTATTAAACCGTGAATGTAAGCCCCCCGGTGCACGGTTCACATAGTGCAACAGCTGCGAAATGCAAGGCGTGGGCGCTTATGACGCGGATCGTGTTTTTTTTTTTTCTTGCTGCTGACGTTGTTCGCGATAGTTGTTTCTGAAAACACAGCCGCAAGCTAAGAATGTGGCGACCGCTGGTTCTTTGCGCATAGCTGTGGAATAGGTCTGTGCAGTCGGGGTCAATATTAAGTGCGGCGCACTTTAGGGGCCCAGGCTGTGTCGTATGCTGTCGTCGTCACTTGGCGTAATGCAGGCAAAATCGCGCATAATAATAGAAAGAGAAAAATAGACGGAAAGCGAGAGACTACTAGAAGATCAAGAAGCGGGATGAGTGGGAAGGAACGGATAGAAAGAAATGGATAAAGGCAGGAAAACCGGCAGAGAGAGAGAGAAAGGAAGAAAGGGAATCGAAGAAAGGCAGAAAATCGACGAGAAACAAGCAAGGCTGCCCAGCCCCGCACTTCTTTCAGGCTTGGCGCGGCTACAGTGCATAGCTGCCTTCATTTTTGTTGCTCCCGCGAGTAGTGCGAGACACCTAGGGGGGCCGTGCGACAAGAAGTAAGCAAGCCGTTTTCATCGGTTATTCTCAATCTGCCTGTGGCATTCACCGAGATCGTCGGGTGAGTTGGCCAAAGCTGTTCAACTTAAGCGGAGAATCGGCATTAGTTTCACACTGGAGAGACACGCGGTGGTCATTTGTGTGTGTGTGCGTGTGTGTGTGTGTGTGTGTGTGTGTGTGCGTGTGTGTGAGAGAGAGAGAGATCGGAAGGGATGTTTCATTCAAGGAGGATTAAAAAAAAAAACTGCTGGAGTGGAAATGTCTGCCCAGAAGTGAAGCCGTTCCACTGGCAAGATGGCGGCTGTGGGGGCCATCTTACTAGGGGCATGATAAATTATCACCGTTCAGCGAATAAAAAACGAAGCGTTTCCCTCGCACGCCCAACAAGTTTAATGTGGGAACTTTTTCTGGTCACGTAGTGCTCCAAGTGCGTCTTACAGTTCCTAGTTTTCTTTTTTTTTTGTGAGCCTCTGATTGGAGGCAAAGTTCCTTGAAGATTCAGTCATCTATACTCGTTTTTGTGGGTTATTTTGTCGGGAACAACTATCTTTTGACTTAGAACTAACGTTGCATTTACATAACATATCAAAGCCACTTGATCTTTAAGTGGGCACCATCAGAAAAGAGCGTGTTTCCGCCATCTTGGCAGTGGCAAAAGATGGCTTCACTTCTGCTGGCAAGGCATTGCTGGAGCTTCCACTCCAGCAACTTTTTTTTTTTTAATCCTCCTTGGTTTCATGACGCGGGAGTGACGGCGTCGGTCGGGCGTTGTGATTGGTTCGAAGTGACGAGTCGCGCGTGATTTTCACGTGGTCCCCGGGTGGGCCACGCTATTTCGCGCTAGAACTTACAGGGGTGGAACAGCGGCAGCAGGCATCGGCGCGAATGGATCGTGAACTCGTTTACGTGCTGCGTTGTCAACGCGAAGAGACAGCGTATTGTAGAATTGCGGGATGTCGGATGCGAAAAAAAAAGTAGCATTTAGCCTTACAGTTTGTTGCTATCGCATTCATTGTTTCACCCTTGTGGTGATGCTTATATTTTGTAACTTAAAGGGTCAACTGCAACGAAATTTCACTTAGGTGGAAATGGCCATAAATACGTTTACGTATTCGTTAAGTTACGATAACAACAGTGAAAGATTTTGCGGTCGCGTATTTAATTTATAATTGGTGCCCCAATTGCCGGAAAGCAGACGACGCGCGGCTCTAGCGGTGTTCCCGGGCGAATCGGACAGAATTGGATATGACGCTTACCATAGAACGTCGCTCCATGTGAGCAATCCTCCCTGCCGCTGGATCGCTCCTTCCTGTGTTGGAACCGCTTTCAATGAAGCGCGTTTGAAACGCGTCTGTGCGTGTTTGCTGCCTTGGCACCGTTTATAGATAGCGCGTTCAAAACGCGTTCGTGCTGCACTGAAGTCGCTGGGAAGTTCAAGACGAGCAGCGTTTCTGAATTCGGGGGTCAGACACTGCAAACCCACCAGTGGGAAGCCCGGACCAGAGTTAGATAAGACGCGTGTTCACGCAGCTTTCTTAACATAGAAAAGTTGCACACTCTAAGGGGCGCGGAGCAGACGATTTTTCTGTCGTTCACGTCACTTCCGGCTAGCCGTAATGGCGCCGTTTATTCTAACACCGTCGTTTGCACGCTTAGGTAAACGCTTGTATTTCGAAGGCGAGATTTGGCAGGCAGTACTACCTTTAGCTAGACTATCTATATATTGACGTTTTGCGGAGTGCCGAATTTCGTGGCGGTTCGCCTTTAATTGCAGCGTTCAGAAACGGGAAAAAAAAAGGTGACGGCAATGGTGCTCAAAACTCAAATTATTTGCCGATCCCCCCGCAGTGGGTATGAGCAACAAGTGAACGTGAACAAGCCTGGCTGGTGTCCGGTGCCTGGAACTGCCCACCGAACGGAGGTGCACATGGACTGCTCACCGAGCACACGCGCGTATTCTCGTTCATTTCGCCGCTATGCTCCATTGATACGGTGCTTATCGAATTGATGGACGACGCTCGTGCGTTCGGGTTTTAAAGATAAGTGGTTGTACATCGCTAACGACGTTGGTTTCATCGCACGGGCGAAGCGATGAATGCGATAGCAACAAATTGTAATATACAAAGTGACGCTGGCAGCTAATGGTTCTGGAACCTCTCTCTCGTTACTCTACAAAATCCTTGTGTAAGAGAATACGGCCACTCCATGGAGAGCACCACATTTTGTGGTCTTTTCGCGATCAGAGCGTAGCGCGTAGAAGTCTGTGCCTGCTTATGAATGCCGAGCTAGTGTGCGCGCCAGCGAGCGCGACCGTATCCTTTGAGGCAAAGTTCACAGTTTCTGCTGGAGCTACCTCCTCCCCCATACCTATTTTCACGCTAGCTTTGAAGAAGGGCGAGGTGTTTCCTCTCTTTATCGACGGCGGGCCTCCTGAGCGGTGTGATGTTATCGCGTGCGCCCTTCGAGCGACTGAGGTGGGTCGGCGGCTCGCTTGATCTCTATTCCAGCAGCGTTCGTCGCCCCTGCTTGGCGCTTTTACCTGCTGGTAACGATGCGCGGGTTGTTGTCAATCTGGGCATTATACGGGACTTGACGGGCACTGCAAAAACCGTAGAATGTGTCCATTTAGTTTTTATTGCACCCCCTTCCTCGCACCTTTTTATGCTCGCACAAGGCTGTCAGGGTGTTGGCTCTTTGCTTCGACGGCGGGCCTCCTGAGTGGGTGGATGTTACCAACGCTCGCGTGCTTTTACCCGTGGGTAGAACTTAGGTGCGTGTGGTATATAATAGTATCAATTAGGCTTTATACGGGACATGACGACAACGGCATAAGCCCGTCCAAACTTGCTCCAGTAGGGACTTTAGTCTGCTCCCAAACCCATCCTCTCTGTTTTAACCCTGAAATTAGATGAGCACTTTTTATACTTCCTCGGATACAAAAGAATTGCTGTTTTTAATTATGACAACTTGGAAACAGTTGCATAACTGCGCTAGGTGCGCTGTCAATGGCCACCACTTTCTAGCAGACTTCACTCTCCCTTCACAGGGAGAGGCCGTTCTTTAAGGGCTGACCAATCGCGTCCGTTGCGACGAGTCAGCGCGTGGCTATCTCGACGCGGCGCCGCGACCTCTCTCCATGGAAAGAGGATGCAGCACCCTCACTCTCCATAGTGAGAGGGCGCGGCCGCGTCAGAAAAGCCACGCGCATCAATGGCTACGTCTGTTCAGACAGTATAACCTCATTGGTTCAGACCTTTAGAGAGAGGACATGCCGTGCGCTGACGCGTTGTGACGCGTACGTGTGGCTGGTGCCTTAGCGTTTTATTGTTTTATAATCGTAATGGGCGAGAAAATAATACGAGTACCGTATATCGGAGTCACAAAACTTTATAGAAGGGTACTTGAAGGGCCACTTAATACAGCTACACCAATGAAAACAAACAAACAACGGAACTGAGTACGGAACGTCGGGTGCTTCTTTTCCTCCGTTTCGCTTTTCGCGCCGATGTTCTCGCGCATGGGACATCTTTCTATATGCATACTCCAGTGTGTGTGCGTGTTTGTGTGCTTGCAGATGAAGATTTTTGATCTGGTGGCAGCTGGCTTTTAGTCTTCCGAAAGAGAGGGGGGGGGGGGAGCACTCTTGTAACGCAATGTCGTGTTTTTTTTTTCGCAGCGTGTTTTGGGACCTGTACTGCGCGGCGCCTGAGCGAAGGGACACGTGCGAGCACTCGAGCGAAGCCAAGGCCTTCCACGACTATGTGAGTACACTCGTGTGGGTTTGCACCTTTTGGGGATTCGATTGATATGTGGGGTTTAACGTCCCAAAACCACCATACGATTGTGAGAGACACTGCAGTGGAGGGCTCCGCAAATTTGGACCACCTGGGGTTCTTTAACGTGCACCCATATCTAAGCACACGGGCCTACAACATTTCCGCCCCCATCGGAAATGCAGCCGCCGCTGCCGGGATTCGATCCCGCGACCTGCGGGTCAGCAGCCGAGTACCTTAGCCACTAAGACGACCGTGGCGGGGCACCTTTTGGGGAGTAATTTTTTTTTGTCCTCACAGCAGCATTATTCATCTGGCTTGCTCTGATTTCTCTTTGTGAAAATCTCGACAGGCAAACAGTAGATAGATAGATAGATAGATAGATAGATAGATAGATAGATAGATAGAACTAGATTTAGATAGAACTAGATTTAGATAGATACGCTCAAAGGTAGGTATAAACTTTATTTTTCCTTTGTAAAGGAAAGGTGCAATGGAAGAGAGATGAGGAGAGATTGCTACGCTCGATAGTCCTCCGCAACCCTCTCTGCCCAACCCAGGATGGCCTCCTGGACGTCGGGTTTCAAGCTGCGCATGGCAGCCTCCCACTGCTCCTCATTACTAATTAGTTTTCGAAGGGACGGTGGAGGGGGGTGCTTAGGGCACCCCCACATGATATGATTAAGATTTGCTTTCTGTGCGGAGCAATATTTACAGGAGGAGGACGGGTAAAGAGAAGGGTACATGAGGTGAAGAATGTAAGGAGAAGGAAAGGTGTGAGTCTGCAGCTGTCGCCACAGTACTTCGCGCCTTCGTATGGATTTCGACGTTAGCGGCGGTAAGGATAAACGACCAAGGCGGTAGTGACTACAGATGTCGTGAAATGTTAAAAGGCGATCCCGCGCAGCAAACGGTGCCGTTGTCGAAACGGGGCCTGGCTCTTCCAGCGCCTGCGCCCGGAACGTAAATCCTCGGGCGCTGGCGTGAGCCGCCTCGTTACCGGCAAGGCCCGCGTGCGCGGGAGTCCATATTAAAGCCGTGTCTTGTTGCGGGGGATGGGCCAAAAGGAGGGAGAGGGCTGTTTTGGACACCCTACCCGCTCCAAAATTGTAGATGGCAGTTTTTGAATCACTAATAATAAGTGAATAATTTGGAACTGTAAGGGCCAGAGCTATGGCTGCTTCTTCCGCCTCCTCAGAAGAGGAAGCAGAAATAGAAGCAGCAGCAGATATCTGACCTAGCGAATTCACAACTGAGAGGGCGAAAAAAGGACGAGTACTGTATTCGGCAGCGTCAACGTAGAGCACTTCTTTAGAAGTAGAAAATCGTTTTTCGAGAGTTTTTGCACGCTGTCGTCGACGTTGCTCGTGGTGCACAGGGTGCATGTTTTTAGGGAGCGGCGGAATGAGTAGATTCTTGTGTATTTCATGCGGAATAGTGTGTTTGGCGTTAGTGGTTGGAGTTGGCCTGATACTGAGGGTATCGAGTATGTATCTTCCGGTCTGTGTGTTGGAAAGACGAGCATATTGTGAAGTTAAGTGTGCTTCAATAAGTTCAGTTAAGGTGTTCAATGTGCCTGTCTCCATGAGCCGTGCGGTGGACGTTCGAATGGGGACTCCGAGAGCGAATTTGTAGATTTTACGTAACAAAGTGTCTACGTTATGTTGTTCTCTTCTCAGAAGGAACAGATAAGGGAGAGAATAAGTCACTTTATTGAGGACGAAGGCTTGGATGAGGCGGAGGAGCTCTGCCTCTCGTAGCCCGCCATGCTTATTAGATATCCTGCCTATAAGGCGTAGAGTGTGGTCCACAGTTGTTTGAAGTGCTTTAATGGTGTGTGTGTTTAGTCGATTTCGTTGTATGTGTAGTCCAAGCACCCTGAGTCTGTCAACTTTAGGCACGGGTGTATTGTTCAGTGTTATTTGTATATCAGAGATGTGCTTTTCAGAGCCCCGATGGGCAGGAAGGAGGAGCAGTTCAGATTTAGTGGGTGAACAGGTCAGATTCATGTTACCCGCACAAACCACCACCCTGTCAGCAGCAGTTTGCAGAGTTTCCTGAATGTGACCATCGGAGCCGCCTGTCATCCAGAGGGTAATATCATCTGCATAAAGTGAAAATTTGAGATCTGATATGGATCTCAGCGTTCGAGCCAGCGGCATCATCGCGATGTTAAAAAGGAAAGGTGATAACACTGATCCTTGAGGTGTGCCGAAACTCCCCAAGGAGTAAGAACAAGAGTGTTCAGACCCAATGTAAATAGTTGCCGTACGGTTCGAAAGGAACGCAGATATGTAATCATGAATCTTTTTACCAACGCCTATAGCGCTCAGTTCACTCAATATGGCAGTGTGGCTGACGTTGTTAAAAGCCCCATGGAGATCGAGACTGAGAATTGCTTGAGTATCGAGGCTAGAGTTAGGGGTAATGATGTCATGCTTCAGTCGAAGCATGACATCTTGACTGGAAAGGGATTTACGGAAGCCTATCATTTCGTGAGGGTATAAGTTGTGTTCTTCTATAAATTTGCTAAGGCGGTTGAGGATTACATGTTCAAGTGTTTTTCCGATGCATGAAGTGAGGGAAATCGGACGTAGGTTGGCTGTGTTTATGGGCTTACCAGGTTTTGGTATGAAAATAACTCTGGCGTCCTTCCACGCAGCCGGCAAGGTAGAAGTGTCGAAGCAGTGGTTAAAAAATTTAGTGAGGGCTATAATTGAGTTTTCATCTAAGTTGCGGAGAAGTTTATTATTGACGAGGTCAGGGCCTGGTGCAGATGAGGTGCGAAGGTTCGCAAGCGCGTGTCTAACCTCAGCCTCCGTTATGGGGCTACTGAGATCATCATTTGGTTGTCCGATATAGTCAGGTGCATCGTATCGATACGCGCTGGGTAGGTGTTTGTCGCGAAGATCATTAAAAAGAGTGTTTAAGTTACCTTTGTGCGAGTGAAGTAGTTTGTTAATGTGATGATTATTTGCGGTACGTGATATGGTAGGGTCTAATAAATGCCGCAGGAGCTGCCATGTCATCTTGCTGTCTAGGTGGCCATGCATGCTTTCGCATTTCTGGGTCCATTGTTGACAAGCAAGCTGTATGGCATAGTCCTGAATTTGCAAATCGAGTCTCGCAATTCTCAGTCTCAGTCGGCGATTGTGTCGCCTCTTCTTCCAGCGTTTGAGGAGAGATTGCTTAGCTTCCCACATGTGAAGAAGTCGGGTGTCAACTATTGTAAAAGGCGTATCAGGTGGTAACATGGTGGTATGCGTTTTTGTGTCAGTGTGCAATTGCTGTACCCATTCCGAGATATCATCTATCTCAGTAGGCGCCGAGCAGTGACGGGCCTCGCGAAACTTGTTCCAGTTAATAAGGCTCAGGCGCTTGGGAGCTAAAGGTTTGTGTCGGAAGTGTATGGTAGTTTGAATAATGTAGTGGTCACTACCGAAGTTAATGTTCAGGTTGGTCCATGTGACAAAGTGAACGCGATGGCTGAGTGTAAGATCGGGAGATGTATCTTTAGCTACACTATTACCTAATCTAGTGGGCATGTCTATATTGTTGTGGAGGGTGAGGCGGTGATCCTGTATGTGAACCCACAAAGCCCTACCCTTGGGTGTAGAAACAGAGTGGCCCCATACTTGATTTGGTGCATTAAAATCACCAAGTATTAGGAGAGGGTGATGTTTCGCGGCCGCAATGGCTCGGGCAAAGAGAGTATTGAAGCGATGGTGTTTCGCCTGTGGCCTACTATAGACGTTTAATACGTATAAAGGCGATTCTTGAGTTTTACAAGGAAGGACCTCCAAAAAGTTGTGCTCCACATCGACGCCGTCGAAATTAGAGTGAGTTACCGTCAAATGTTTTTGCGTTAATATTGCAGTATCGGGAGAATTTAGAGATTTAGTTTGGTGTACACTGTAACCGGGAAAAGTTATGTTTCCGTGGGTCTCTTGTAGGGCAATGGCTGCAGGGGGTTTGGGGCAGGAGGCCAAATATTGTTGAAGAGTCGCTTTCTTTTTGCGGAACCCCCTGCAGTTCCATTGCCATACTACAAAGTTCGAGCGATTAGGGTTTGCAGCCATTGTCGGGAGGGGGTGTAGGAGAGAAGGCGGGTACGGCTATATTTGGATTATTGGCCGTGACGGCCGCAATCCATGCAGTGGTCTGCTGCATTTGAGTTTGTACAAAATCTAGAAACTTGTCAAGTTTGTCATTTATGGCAGCTTGGCCCGTCTCCTGAGCTGTGAATCTGCTCTCTATGTGAGAAATCTTACTTTCAATGACGGCGAATTTCTTCTGTGTTTTATTTTCGAGGGCGTTTATCCTATCGTTAAGAGTTAGAACTGTGTCGCTGAGAGATTCTTCTTCGCGTGGTGTGGCAGGGGTTTTGCGCTTATTTGAGGGTGGCAGCTGGGAGGTGTCTCGAGGCATTGTAGTGTCCATGTCAGTAGGAGGAAGAGGTATCGTGGGTTCAACAGCAGGGGGCGATTGAGCAGGAATGAAAGATCGTGGTTCGGAATGCTGCGAAAGATTGCTAAGGGGCATTCGGGATTGTAGCTCGAGCTTTAACTTTTGAATTTCTGCCTTGAGGCTAGCGTTTTCAGCTAGAACTTTTTCTAGGCTAATGTTTTGAGATAAGGAGCAGTTAGAGGAAGCTGCCTGTGCCCAGCTTACCTTTAATGGGTTTGGCAGATGACTGGTGGAATGGGGGTTCGTTGACTGGGTCGGGAAGTCAAGTTCTTTGGGAGTCGAGTTTGGGCCCCGCCTCTTGCTCTTGCTGCGACCTCGCTGTGGGCCACGCTCTTGCGAGCGATTAAGGCTCGGTGTTCGGGATGATGGAACTTCTGAGGGCTTAGGTGTCTGGTATTTAGGTGTCTTAGTCTTGTAACGCTGTTTGCACAATGGGGAACCGGTGATGTGAGCTCCACCACACACGACACAGACGGGTTCACATTCATGGTCCATTGAGGAATCCTTCAGTCCGCACTTGTGACAGATTGCATCGGGAGTAGAGGGGCAGACATCCTGGCGATGTCCAATTTTTCGGCAACGGGTGCAGGCTTCCACCTTCAGTCGGAATGGGCGGCAGCGAAGCGTGCAGCCTTCGTAGTTGATGTAAAAAGGGACGTGCGTGCCACGGAAAACAACCAAGATGGTTTCGGTGGTGCTCAGTCGGCGAGCGGCCCCAATGGTCATGGCTGGATTACATCTTTGGAGGGTTGGAAGGATTTCCTCGTCAGCATAATCCAGAGGGAGATGAAACTTTCCACGACAAGAATCTACAGGGTCGGCAACGTGGGTGACGACTTCGTAGGGGACTCCGTTGAACTTTAAGGTCCGGATGTTGTGGTATAAATCTGCTCGGTCCATGCTTGACGTACTCACGAGCACTGTGTGACTGGTGGGATTGACCCTGATTTGATCAGGGCTGCTGATGGGAAGTCCAACTGCTTTGAGAACGAGTTGTCGTAAGACACAGGGGTGCAACTTGGTACAGTCGAGACCCCCGCGTATCCGAAGAATCACCTTGTAGTCCGCATCGGGCAGTGGTGGAGGTTTAGGCTCCCATGAAGATGGTTTCTTCAGATCCGCTGCGCAGGTGTCAGCCGATGAACCAGTGGGACGAAGGTCAGCATGTAGAGCACGCCATGAGCGAGCGGCGTCGCCTCCAGCAGCGACGCCCGCTGCGACGCTGGCCGCGTCGCGCTGGGCGCCTCCACTCATACTAGGCCGGCGGTTAGGCCTAGCGCGGAAGCGGTCGAGCTGAACAATAAACAGTCAGCACTGTTCTCAAGGAGCATTATCACATCCCAACAAGGTGTCGAGTGGGTGCCAGGTCCACTTACAGTTGGTGTGATGTGTGATCCAGGGTCCAAGGACCTGAAGAGGTGGTCATAACACGGTAAGTAGCCGGAGCCAAACGTACACACGTCAGCGTTTGATCGGGATCAAGACGCCTACGCTCAAAAGGACTGGACGTCTCTTAATGAGTAGTTTTTCAGTGAAAGTTTATCTCGCGCCTCTGCTTTCCGATTTCTTGGGGGAGCCTGCAGTAGTGATCAGAGGGACACTGGAGACGTGTTTGGCGAATGATTGTTGCATGATGTCCGTCGTCTTGGTTGCGACGTGGCGATTCCTAAACCGGCGTGCCTTCGTCGGTGCACTACTGCGTTCTCTCGGATTGGCACTTTCCCCTCGCTGCATTGATTTTTTTGCTTCCCTCCTCCTCCTCCGCAGTAATAACCCTGGCCGCCGTACTTTCGGGCACTGCTTTTCCTTTTTTTTTTGACCTTCTTTCTTGCCAATCTCACTCTCCCCTTCTTTGTGTGTCTCTGGGCGCTTATTATTTGCCTATCTATTTCCTCTGGATTCCTCTTTCGTGCGTCGATCTCTGTCTGTCGCTTGCTTTTATTTTTTTTTCACTTCATTTTTTTAGTTCTTCATTGTCCCTTTTACGTTGAGGTGTCGTCATCCCCTCCTCCTCCTTCGTCGTTGCCTGTTTTGATTTTCCTTTCCATATTTTCTTTTTCGTTCTTTATCCCCCCAACCTCACTGCGAAGCTTTTTTCGTCCTTACCCTCGGTATTGCGGGCTGCTTCTCTTTTTGTATTGCTTCGTCGATTCCCTCGACGGTCGGAGACCGTGGCTTGCCCCTGTTCCCCCCGTCCACTCTCCCCGACTGTGCTACGCATTTGCCCTTTGGCGTCGTCCCGCTGTTTTGGGGAAGGTACTCTTTCTTTCTTTTTCGTGTATGTGTGTGCTTGCTCCCTTATCCCGCTTTCCACCTCGCCCGCTTCCCTATTCCTCTTCTGTCCCTCCTACACCCAGTGTTCTTTTTTGTCTGCTTTTCGGGCCGCAGAAGTATCGTCTTCCCGTTTTTCTCTTATAGATTCTTTATTTATTTGCGTCTCTCCTAGTATGTTCGCTTATTCCATGTTCTGTGTTGTTGAATTTTTTCGTCCGTGTCTATCGCACTGCTGTTTTAACTGTTGCTTTATTCTTGCCAGTGTGTTTTTCTTTGTTTTATTTTCTAGAGCTACCCTGCTATATATTTTGGCGTATTCGTTCTGATGTACTGTGCTTTTATTTTTGTTTTCTGTCCCTCCCCTCTTGTAACTGTTGGCTTATTTTTGCTAGTGTGCCGTACTCCTTTCATTTTTTTTATTCTCTCGCTCCCTCCTTTATCTGTTGTCTTATTCTTTCTTGCGTGCTGCGCTTTTCCTTTTTCCATCGTGGCGCCCTCTAGTTCTCCTAGCTGCTCTGCTTTTCCGAACCGTATTTCTCTCACCCTCTCCATCTACGCCCGTGCGTGTGTGTCATCGCTGTCTCCTTCCCGCCCTTCGCCCGATGACCCTTCCTTTCGCTCGCCTGCGCAGCCGGGTTCCCGATTTGTACGTTCCTCGCTGCACAGCGTCACGACTTCGCAGACTCTCTCTCCTATTCGCGTGTCTTCCAGGGGTACTCTCGCTGTTTTCTTTGCCCTTTCCCTACTTCCCTAATGTCGCTTCTGAAGTTCGTTTATATATATAGCGTGCGAGCTGCGCTGTAACCTGCACCTCGTTGGCTTCTCCCTCACTTTCTGCGTTGCCCCTTTTCTTCGCTCTCTGCCGATTTCCTCCTCGCGTGTTCTATCGGTCTCGTAGCGGTCTCTTTCCTTTTTTTTTGTTGGTTGTTTGGTTCCCTTGGCAACCACGCTTTCTTTCGGCCATTCGCGCGCGTGCGCGAACTCACTTCCTTTGCAGCAGCACCGGAGTGTGTGTGTGTGTGTGTGTGTGTGTGTGTGTTTGTGTGTTTGTGCATGCACATGCGTGTGCGTGCGTCGTCTCGCTGCACTACACCTGTACCTGGGCAGCTGTGCAGCGCAGTTTAGACGTCGCGGGAGCCGGTGACTACCGCGGGAGGCTTATGCTAACCCTGAATCAAATTTTCTACTCCGATTCAAATACTAATTTGAAAATCGCCTTTCTTGGTCAATTTCACGTTGCGAGGCTGACTAATGTAAGAGAAATTAAAGGTCGAATGCCCCTCCCCCCCTTTTGTTTCTCCGAAAACTGAGCGCCGGTGTGCACCATCAATTACGCAGAAGGTTTCAGGGTAGCTTTCATACCATGGGCGTTCCGGTGCAGTAAACTTCTACCCATCATGTCTATCTCACTGTGTCACGGTCAAGTCGCTTGAACATTTCACGCTATCAGACCTAGATATGCTATGTTCTTCCTCCTGTTCCTTTGATCGTCTTGCACCTCTTCCTTCGCGCTCAAGGAACATACGGGTAAAGCCCTAACCACACGCGCGCATTACAGCGCGTGGCGTGTTAGCTCGCCATCATGCAACAACGTTTTGACTAGCTAAGGCCTGCCCATATCCTCCTCTACTAGTGCCTACGTCACCACACTACGACACCACACTGCTAAGGAGCTGCTTTGTCAGCGCTTTCGGGACAGGGGAGACAAGTTTTGCAACGCGCCGTAAGTACACAGACGAGCGTGCAGCAATGCGCACTTCTGAAAACGCCTTATCCGCGCCCATCGTGCTGTGATGGCGTCACCGAGGAATGGATAGGCCTTAGTACAGTGAACTAGATGTAGTTCACTGTAGCCTTAGCTGGTCTAGAGGGTGTCGCGTCGCGTTCCTATATGGTAAAAGAAGGCGCAGAGAGAATGGGTGCATCACGCGCTGATGCATTGTAACGCGTACGTGTGGCTAGTTAGGTTCAATGGACTACGGCAAAACGGCGTACATTGAAGAGGACGGGGGAGGGGGGGGGGGTTCGTGCGTGCACTGTCATTACTGCGATCAAGAGATCGCTCATACCTTTGCACGTTGTGTGTTCTTGGTGCCGATTTCGCGTTCGCATTGAAGTGTGTGATGCAGGGTTCTTGTTGCTAATTTGTTTTTCTCCCGGGCTGAGCCTCAGAGAGTTTTGTTAATAAGGACAAAGCCGTTCGGTTTCCAAGAAACACACAAAAAGTTTAATTGAAAAGTAAAAAGGCAAAGATTCCTCACAAAACAAAACACTTAATAAACAGTTGACTGGACATGACGAAACACATCTGTAAACACCCAACAAGAACGTTCAAAGTCAGTAACTAAACCTAACGTTCGAAAGAGGCTGAGTGATGGGAGTAGCGCAAGAGTATCGGTGCCGTCTCACCCACAAGTTGGTTTTCGGCGGTGATGAGAAACCGGAACGCCGTGACTCCTGCGTCAGTGCGTGGGCTGGACGAGGACGAGGACGAGGGAACGCTGGCTGCTGGCGACACGTCGAAAAGCCCTACCAAATCGTGATGGTTTCGGCTTGAGGAGCGTGGACACGTCGGAGACGGGAGAACGCAGGCTGGTGGCGACGCGTCCGGGAACTAGGGTCGACCTAGTCAAGCAGCTGGGCGCACAGCTCGGGCCCGGAGCCCGACGGCTGTAGCTCGCCTGCCGGAACCAAAGTCCGCAGGCCCTGGAAAGGAGTTCAGGACCGGATGGCCACGGTCCTTTGGAGCGGGAACACGACGGCAGGAGGCCCCGGCCGGTTGAAGACCTGCAGGCTCGGGTCCTACGCCCGACGGCCCATCTTCAGCGCCCGGTCTGGTGACGACCTTCCGCTTGCCCCGTCTTCTTCGAACTCCCCTTGCTCTGGTCTGCTCAGGCTCCTGCTTCAGCTCTGGCCCACTTGTCTCGTTCTCATTGGAGATACTGCTGTCTCGTGGTGTCAAGCCATTGGGCCTTGAAATCTCCGTGTTCGCTGCCCATTGGATGTTTTACCTTTTGTTTACTTCACGTCCTGCCACGCATCCTCGTGCTCGACGCTCTTTAACGTCGTCATTCTTGTTTAAGCAGCCCCGCACGTGCACTCTGGTATTTCTCCTTTTGTTTTTTTTTTTTTTCCGTGACGCGCACTTTTCGAAGGCGCGCACTTTGAACGCGCACCACACATCACATACGCCCCCCTTTCATTCAAGTTTTTTTTTTAAAAAAAAAAACTGCCGATGAGTGCGCGTTCTGCACTACGTCACAATTACACCACATATTTGCACCACGCAGTTCAACACATCACACCGATGGCACCACACTGCTTCTTCGTTGACATGTCTCACGTCGAAACACCGAGTCCACAGAACGTAACATTCAACCAACAACAATAAGAAAAGTTTTTTTTTTTTTTTTTCGAGAAGAAAAAAAAAAACTGCCGTTGAGTGCACGTTTCGCACTGCACCACAATTTACCCACATATGTCCGCCACACAGTTCACTGCATTGCCCAAAGGTCCACATTCACTAACCTCAAAATACGCAAGAAGTGAGAAAAAGTATGGACACATCTAGCGGATTGTGAAAATCCCCAAATTAGTAGTACACCACCCCTTTTTTTTTTTTTTTTATCATATATACCCTATCATCTCAAAAACTATACATCATGTTAATGTTACATTGCATGTAACTTCTTCAAATATTTACAAGCAACACCCTTCCATGGTCCGCAAGCAAGATCCAAAAGAAACCAGCGGGAAATCGAATTTGACGCTTAAGTTATAGCGTCCCGTACAAGACGTTTAACTGCTCTAACCATTTGACAAGAGTAAGGAATCGGAAGCCAGTGGAAGAATTCTCGACCGTAAGCTCGTATGAACCTAAAGCTGTGTATCACCAGGTTCCCAACCTCGAAATCACAAGCATACACGCTGGAATGTCTGTATGCCAGTCGGAGGCGTTGCCTCCAGGCGCACCAGTACAACCACGCCTGAATCATTTCATCCTTCCCACGAACGCCTTGCTTGAGCTCGTAAGCCGCTAATCGTTGAGACATCTTAACAGAAGCGACCTCTTCAACCGAAGATGCCAAAGAGCACCAGTCGGCGTCCTTCCTCGTACAATAACCTGCTGGACCATTACTGCCTTCTGGTTCACTTTCCATCCCTTCAGCTTTCTGTATTGCTTGTTCATCAATACTTTCAACCCTTCTGCCTGGGTCATCGTGATTACCCTCATTGTCACATATAGCTGACCTACATTGCAACTCTACTCTCTGTTCTTCAACAAGTGCTTTTGCATTTTGCTCCAATATTCTTCTAAAAGCATCATCTACAATTTCCCGAGAACACAAGCCATCTCTCTGTATGGGCAAGTTATAATCATGGTGAAAAACCATGTCCGTAGCGTCTGTTGCTATCTCCAGTGGCCCAAAACAATAGGTAGCTGCTACATCAGAGCTTTCATTATGGCATTCGCCGGCATTACCTAGGAGACCTTTTATTGCTCCTTCAGCGGAGCTATTCAGAGGCAATCCTACCTCTGAATAAAGTGCGCTTGACCTCTCACAGGTTTCAAAATACCCTTTACTCTGAATGGAACGTTCTTGTTCCATGCTCACGAAGCATTCCTGCGCTTCAATAAGCTTATCGAGTCTCCTAGTCTTTTGACTGTTTACCTCCCTGTCATACTCTTTCAGAGTTTCTTTCTCTAGCGAAAGGTCATGACGAGGTACAGGGTCAGTCTCACGTAAATTCAAATCGCTCCCGATGTAACTGCTTTCAGAGCACACCTCATCCACTGGTTGACTACTCTGGCTCTCAGACCACGTATATTCAGCGTTTTCCCTCTCAAGCCACTGCTGCAAATCCTCATATTCTAGTTCCAACAGTCTCTTCTTTTCGCGCATCTCTATCTCGAGCAGCCTTTTCTTTTCACGCATTTCTAGCTCAAGCTGCTCCTTCTTAGCGCGTGTCTCTCGCTCGAGCTTCTCTCTCCTAGCCCGTGTTTCTCGCTCGAACTCCTCTCTCTTAGCGTGTGTTTGCAATGCAATCTGCTGCTTTTTAGCGTCACATATCGCAGCCCGTTCCTCTTGCGCTTGCGCCATTTGCTTGTCGTACCACTCCTTGAACTCCGCTCCCTTGAGACTTATACTCTCCGCCAGATCTAATAATTCCGAAGTGCTTTTCATCGCGTCGAAAAATCTACATGAAAAACAAACGACTTTGTCCTGTCGCCGCGGACGCCAATTTGTGATGCAGGTTTCTTTGTTGCTGATTTGTTTCTCCCGGGCTGAGCCTCAGAGAGTTTTGTTAATAAGGACAAAGCCGTTCGGTTTCCAAGAAACACACAAAAAGTTTAATTGAAAAGAAAAAGGCAAAGATTCCTCACAAAACAAAACACTTAATAAACAGTTGACTGGACATGACGAAACACATCTGTAAACACCCAACAAAAACGTTCAAAGTCAGTAACTAAACCTAACGTTCGAAAGGGGCTGAGTGATGGGAGTAGCGCAAGATATCTGTTCGGTCTCACCCACACGCTGAATTCCGCCGACGATGAGCAAACCGGAACGCGGTGATTCCGGCTTCAGGACGCGGGCAGGACGGGGATGAAGGAACGCTGGCTGCTGACGACACGTCGAGAAACCAGGCCGGAACGTGGTGGCTCTGGCTTTAGGAGTGTGGACCCGTCTGTGACGAGAGAACGCAGGCTGGTGGTGACGCGTCAGAGAACCAGGGTCGACCTAGTCAAGCAGCTGGGCGCACAGCTCGGGCCCGGAGCCCGACGGCTGTAGCTCGCCTGCCGGAACCAAAGTCCGCAGGCCCTGGAAAGGAGTTCAGGACCGGATGGCCACGGTCCTTTGGAGCGGGAACACGACGGCAGGAGGCCCCGGCCGGTTGAAGACCTGCAGGCTCGGGTCCTACGCCCGACGGCCCATCTTCAGCGCCCGGTCTGGTGACGACCTTCCGCTTGCCCCGTCTTCTTCGAACTCCCCTTGCTCTGGTCTGCTCAGGCTCCTGCTTCAGCTCTGGCCCACTTGTCTCGTTCTCATTGGAGATACTGCTGTCTCGTGGTGTCAAGCCATTGGGCCTTGAAATCTCCGTGTTCGCTGCCCATTGGATGTTTTACCTTTTGTTTACTTCACGTCCTGCCACGCATCCTCGTGCTCGACGCTCTTTAACGTCGTCATTCTTGTTTAAGCAGCCCCGCACGTGCACTCTGGTATTTCTCCTTTTGTTTTTTTTTTTTTCCGTGACGCGCACTTTTCGAAGGCGCGCACTTTGAACGCGCACCACACATCACAAAGTGATACAGAGCATGAAGGTCATTTCGCTCGCTGCGGCGGCCGCGATTCCTTACGCCAGCGTTTCAAGTGCTTGAGGTGCCCGTCTTGTCGTGCATGCTCACATCCTTGTGGCGTGGTCACACTCGCAGTTAAGTGCACAATGCAGGCAGCAAGAAGGCTAGCCGTGCTGAAAACTTGATACAATAATTGCTGGGGTTTCACGTCCCAAAACCACTGTATCATTATGAGAAACGCCGCAGTGGAGGGCTCCGGGAATTTCGACCACCTGGGGTTGTTTAACGGGCGCCCAAATCTGAGCACACGGGCCTACAGCCTTTTTCGCCTCCATCGAGAGCTCAGTGCTCGAAGCTTGGTTAGAAATGAACGAAGAAGGTCTAAAATACCGTAATTAACTGAAGTAATAAAGAATGAATCGAAATAATTGACTAAAATCGTTAGACACGTTCCAAAAATCGACGTTGAACTCCGCGGCTGGCGAGAGAGGGCGCTACCGACTCGCCGAGCTAGCGAATGCCCCTCTTTTGCAGCGCTTGGAATTCTGACGTGGTGCTTCGCCCTCTCCTTAGGGAGAGAGTTCTCGCACAGCTTCGCGTAACCACGCGCCCTTTTTTTTCTCTCTCTCTCTCTCTCTGTATCGGGAGAGGGCGTGAGCCGTATCGGAAAGCCCTGCGCTGACATGCTGCAACGGGTATGTGCCGACTCTTTGGCCTGAGCATTCAGCGCCCTCTTCCTATGCAGAGAGTGGGCGCGCAGCTTCGCTTAGCCGCGCGCTGTCTCTCTCTCTCTTTATGGGGAAAGGGCGCGGCGCCGCGCCAAAATTCCACGCGCTGACGCGCTGCAACGGCTACGTGTGGTCAGGCCTTTTACGCTTCGGCGACGCGTCGTTGCTGCTACGTCTGACGGGAGCAACTTGACGGGACTGGCTCCACACGACGCGTATCTGAACTGCTGTAACGATCAGGGAGTTGATGAAAGCGCCGCAAAAAGTAGCGCCCGTGTCGCACACGAAGTTTGCGAATCTCCCCAACCAGATTCCACTCGTGTCGGAGAGACCCTATGCGTGCTTACCTCAAACATTGGGCCTCATTGACGCTTTGGTTAAAAGAACAGTGGGAAACTGCACGAACGGGATTCGCTGCGTTACAGCGTGATGCACTTCCTCAAGTTTTGCAGTAGCGGAGATGTGCCATACAGTTTTCTTGAATGTCGTGTAACCTTCCAGAACACGTTGTTATCACATGTCCCCCCTGTGGCGAAACTGTGGCCTCTGTCATATCTGGACCTCGTAAACGAATAAAAAATCCCAGGAACTTGCCGCCTTGAGTCTCTTGTCTGCCCTTGAACGCGACGTGTTTTTATTTTTACCTGTGAAGAACTGTGCGCGCTCTAGCAGACGCTGCCAAAAATATCAACGCCATGACCAGCTGTAGGGGGAACTATATGGGCGCCACCTGTGTCTCCTTACTTTTGCTCGTTTCCCCTATTACAGAGCGTCACCTTGCATCGGTTGCGTTTCCGGTATTTTGGCATGGTAATTTGGGAGGACGAAAAAAAAATATCGCTCTTCGGTTTACTATCACTCTGAGTCTTCGGCAGTCAAAAAAGTCAATCCGGAGCTCGTGCCTTTAGAAGGTGAAACCTCTCTGGTTTAATTAGTACTAGGTGTGTGCTAATGGGGAAATAGGTAAGAAAAAAAAAAACGATGACACCTGAATCAAACACTATTCGAATACTGAGGGAATCATTTTTTTTTTGGAAAAAAAAATGATAGCCACTAGCCCCGCCGCGGTGGTCTAGTGGCTAAGGTACTCGGCTGCTTACCCGCAGGTCGTGGGATCGAATCCCGGCTGCGGCGGCTGCATTTCCGATGGAGGCGGAAAGGTCGTAGGCCCGTGTGCTCAGATTTGGGTGCACGTTAAAGAACCCCAGGTGGTCGAAATTTCCGGAGCCCTCCACTACGGCGTCTCTCATAATCATATTGTGGTTTTGGGACGTTAAACCCCACATATCAATAAATCAATTTTGAAAGCGAGGTAATTCCACGTGTTATTTAAAAAAATCAACAACTCGGTAAGTTTACGGTCACTTTTAGCCGAAAAAAAGGGAAATTACCGCAATGATATTGCTACGGAGAGGAAGAAAAGGAAGAGGTGCGACTGACAGGCGCGCGACTGGGCCAATCAGCCATTGTGTCTCTTGCCTGTAGTTTTTACTCTGCAAATACATCTCGCTCAGAAGCAACCAACCTCGTAACATATTGGTGAGAGGTGCTGGGTAACCATCAGGCAACGGAGCTCCGCAGCGGACGTCGCATCGCCCTTCCAGCCATGGCCAATGCTCAGCCCTCCGCGTCAACGTCAGCGTCTCCGACGAACATGGCGTCGCAACCGTACGTTTTCACGCCTCTCAAGGATCCCGGTACATTCTGCGGAACCGATGGCGTCGACGTTGACGATTGGCTGGCCATGTTTGAACGAGTGAGTGTGCCGAACAGATGGGATCCCACACTTCAGTTGGCTAATGTGCTGTTCTATTTGAGAGGCACGGCCAAGGTGTGGTATGAGAACAATGAAGAAGAACTCACAAGCTGGGACCAATGCAAAGCAAAGATGCGGGAGGTGTTTGGCAAAACCGCCAGTCGGAAGATCGCCGCCAAAAAGGAATTGGCCTGCCGTGCCCAATCCCCTACGGAGTCATACCTCGCTTACATTCAAGACGTGCTGGCCCTCTGCCGAAAGGCCGAAAGCGACATGACAGAAGGTGACAAGGTGGGACATGTTCTGAAAGGGATTGCCGACGACGCGTTCAATCTCCTGATGTGCAAGGGCTGTTCCACCGTAGACGCGATCATCAAAGAGTGTCGTCAGTTCGAGCAAGTGAAAAGTCGCCGCATTCTACAAACATTCGCTCGACTCCCAAACACCGCTGCAACATCTACTTGCGAGGACCAGTCAACACCACAACGTGCATCGCCGCCGGGAGACCTTACACGCATTGTTCGTCGTGAACTGGAAGCTATGGCGCCCTCGGCGTTCTATTCGCGCAGTACCGATGCCACTCCTGTTACTGTTCCTCTTGTTCAAGCCATCGTGCGCCGGGAGCTTGAAAACATCGGAGTGCATTCCGTGTGCCATGTCACCGCGCCTAGAGTCAGCGAACGCCCTTTCGTGATGCCCTTCTCCGACCGACGGTCTTCTCCACGTACTCGCAACCCGGCTGAGTGGCGAACTGCAGATGACCGCCCTATATGTTTCAACTGCCACCGCGTTGGACATATTGCCCGTTACTGCCGCAACACATGGTCCTCGGCACATCGCGCAACGACCAATATGACCCGTTTCGACGATACCGCCCGCACCTTTCCACCTGCCGAAGAGCCCAATGCCATTGACCATTCTCGGAACACTTGGTACAGCCGCTCGCCTTCACCACGTGGGCACCAGTCTCGATCGCCGCAAACACGTCGCCCATCGTCCCGTTCGCCGCAGCCACGGCGCTTCTCGTCCCCCGTGGCTTCCGGTCGCGTTGTCTCGGAAAACTGAGAAATGCAGCCCCCGGAGGTGGTGCTGCATTGACGACTTCCGCAGCAAATCCTCTTTCCGTTCCCACCAGACGAAGTGTAATAGACGTTAAAGTAGACGGCGAACCTGTACAAGCACTTGTCGACACCGGCGCAAGCATTTCGGTCATGAGTTCAAGCCTACGCACACGTTTAAAGAAAGTTCTGACACCAGCGGCTGCACAAATGCTCCGTGTGGCCGATGGCGGCACGCCGATGGTTCTCGGTCTGTGCACTGCCCGCTTACGTATAAAGGACCACACTACTTCTGTCATTTTAGCCGTGATTGACCACTGCCCTTATGACATTATCCTAGGCCTGGACTTCTTGTCGAATCATTCTGCTCTGATCGATTGTGCTACAGGCGTTCTTCAGCTAGAGTTGCCTCAGATAGTCGCTGACCCCCCCACTGCCCCGCCGCGCCTGTGCTCTCTTCAGGATGTGCGGCTGTCAGCTCAGGCAGCCACCTTCGTCGTTTTGACCGCACAGCCCCAAGTTCCCGATGGTCAATATGTCCTCCTTCCTCTCGCCGACGTCCTCTTGAGCCGCAACATTGCCATTCCCCATACGCTTGTGACTGTTACTGACAATTGTACCTCGCTTCCACTTCTCAATTTCAGCTTGTGCCCTCAAGTGCTTCCTCGTGGCATGTTCTTGGCCAGCGTATCTAATGCTGACGAATTCGAAATAGCAGCGCTCACCACCGAGATTGATTTACTTCAGTCTCCAGTAGCGAACAGCACCTGTTCTCGGCCAGATCGTTTCTCGAAGATGATTGCACCCGACCTCAACCCTGCGCAAGCCAATGACATCCATCGCCTTCTCGCGTCATATACCGACATTTTTTCTTTCGACGACAGACCTCTAGGGCAAACATCCACTGTTCAGCACCGTATAAATACTGGTGACGCCAGTCCTATTCGCCGACGCCCCTATCGTGTCTCCCCCACTGAGCGTAGAGTTATCCAAGCAGAAGTGGACAAAATGCTCAACAAAGGTGTCATAGAACCATCAAGTAGTCCTTGGGCCTCCCCTGTCGTCCTTGTGAAGAAAAAAGATGGTACCTGGCGCTTCTGCGTTGACTATCGCCACCTAAACAAGATCACACGAAAAGACGTGTACCCGCTACCACGCATCGATGACGCGTTGGACTGCCTACACGGGGCTACATACTTCTCGTCTATAGATCTCCGGTCCGGCTACTGGCAGATTTCTGTCGATGAAATGGACCGCGAGAAGACGGCCTTCATTACACCAGATGGTTTATACCAGTTTAAGGTCATGCCTTTTGGACTATGTAACGCCCCTGCCACATTCGAACGAATGATGGACTCTCTCCTGCGTGGTTACAAGTGGTCTACTTGTCTTTGTTACCTAGACGATGTGATAGTCTTTTCATCTACTTTCGATAGCCACCTGACCCGTCTCGCTGCAATTCTCGCAGTCTTCAGAACAGCTGGGCTACAACTCAATTCCAAGAAGTGTCAATTTGGTCACCGTCAGATTGCCATTCTGGGCCATATTGTAAACGCCGATGGTGTCCAACCAGATCCCGAAAAGATCCGCGTCGTCCGTAGCTTTCCAGTGCCCCGTTCTACATCCGACGTCCGTAGCTTCGTCGGCTTATGTTCCTACTTTCGCCGTTTTGTGAAAAACTTCGCTGACGTTGCCCGGCCACTGACAGATTTGCTGAAGAAGGATACCACATTCTCATGGGGCCCTGAGCAGGCTCAAGCGTTCGCCGCTCTCATCGGCTACCTAACTACGCCCCCCATACTTGCCCACTTTAATCCTTCTGCTGCCACAGAGGTTCGCACCGACGCCAGTGGCCACGGTATCGACGCAGTTCTCGCTCAGCGGCACCACGGTAGACAGTGCGTGATAGCTTACGCCAGTCGCCTGCTTTCTCCCCAGGAGATGAATTATTCCATCACCGAGAGAGAGTGTCTAGCTTTAGTTTGGGCCGTCGCCAAGTTTCGGCCATATTTATATGGTCGCATTTTCACTGTCGTTACGGACCACCACGCCCTCTGTTGGCTGACTTCTCTGAAGGACCCGACTGGACGTCTGGCTCGCTGGGCTCTGAGGCTTCAGGAATTTTCGTTTAGCGTCAGCTACAAGTCTGGCCGTTTGCACAAGGACGCAGACTGTCTTTCTCGATATCCGGTAGATCCTCCTGATCCCGTTGCGCCTGACCTGGAGAGCAGAGTAATGGCGTTTACAGACGTCAGCGATATGCGCATCGAACAACGACGGGATGAGTCATTGCGCACTATCATCGACGCCATCCAGTCTGACAGCCATGACGCTGAATCCCGTATGTTCGTGCTGCATGACGGCATCCTCTACCGCCGCAACGTCACCACTGAAGGCCCTGAGCTTCTGCTTGTCATCCCTCGTCATCTACGGCCTGCCATACTTCAACAACTTCACGACGCACCAACAGCGGGACACCTCGGCGTTTCCCGCACATACGACCGCGTGCGACGTCGATTTTTCTGGCCTGGATTGTACCGCAGCGTACGTCGATATGTCGCCACTTGCGACCTCTGCCAGCGCCGGAAAAGACCTTCTTTGCTGCCAGCTGGATATCTTCACCCAATTGAAGTCCCCTCTGAACCATTTCATCGCGTGGGACTCGACCTTCTTGGCCCTTTTCCGACGACGACACTAGGAAATAAATGGATTGCCGTCGCCACAGATTATGCGACCCGTTACGCGATAACAAAGGCCATGCCAACCAGTTGCGCCACTGACGTCGCGGATTTTCTTCATGACGTCATCTTACACCATGGTGCACCCCGACAGCTGCTTACGGACCGCGGCCGCTCTTTCCTGTCCAAAGTTGTCGATGACCTCCTTCGATCGTGTGCTACAGCCCATAAGCTATCTACCGCCTACCACCCACAAACTAATGGCCTAACTGAACGTCTCAACCGCACGCTCACAGAGATGCTTTCGATGTACGTCTCCGATGATCATCGAGACTGGGATACAACGTTGGCCTATGTGACCTTCGCATATAACTCCTCTCGACATGACACTGCGGGATTCTCGCCTTTTTATCTTTTATATGGTCGCGACCCCATATTGCCATTTGAAACCACCTTGCCTCTCGTGCCATCTCCTTCCGAGTACGCGCGCGAAGCCATTGATCGGGCTCACATGGCTCGTCAAGTTGCCCAGTCTCGCCTCACCAGGTCACAGGATATGCAAAAAGCCCGCTACGACCACCGGCATCGAAATATAACGTTTGCCCCAGGTGACCACGTGCTCCTCTGGTCACCGTGTCGCCGTGTAGGTCTCTCCGAAAAACTTTTGTCCCGATACGCCGGACCCTACCTAGTCTTACGTCAAGTTAGCGACGTAACCTACGAGATAGCGCCATTGCACTCCAATACGTCACCAAGTTCGTCACTAGTTGACATTGTCCATGTTTCGCGCTTGAAACCCTACTTCTGTCGCACTTCTCCGGACTCTCGCCGAGACGGCGCTCCAACGCCCGGGGGTCCTGCTACGGAGAGGAAGAAAAGGAAGAGGTGCGACTGACAGGCGCGCGACTGGGCCAATCAGCCATTGTGTCTCTTGCCTGTAGTTTTTACTCTGCAAATACATCTCGCTCAGAAGCAACCAACCTCGTAACAATATCAGTTGACTCATTGAAGCAAGCTCGCATACAGCCGCAACTAGGGCACTGTGTAAGAATGAGTGGACTAGAGCCATAAAACTGATTTCGTCCGCCGTGGTGGATCGGTGGTTTCCGTGCTCGGCCACTGACCTGATGGTCGCGGGTTCGATGCTGGCCGCGGTGGCCTCATCCTGTGACATGGTTGACGTGCATGTACCGTGCGATGTTGGCGTGCAGGAGCGACCGTTGTGCAGGTTAAAAGGAAAGCAGTGCTCAAAATTTTCGGTGCCCCTCCACTTCGGCGTCCCTCGTCATCATAACGTGTTTTTTTGACGTAAAACCCAACTTATTATCGTTGTTAATACAGGTAATTTATAACTGCTGGCTGAAATACAGCAGCCACTACAGTATGAAAGTGGCGCGCCGTCAATGGCTTTTCAATAAAGATTGATTGAAATATTAAACCACGTTCACGAGTCAACGTCATCGTGAATGTCATGATGGAGATAGTGGATTGCTGACGGTCGGTTCGGTGATGCTGGAGTTTCAAGGGGGAACGCCTTCATTCTGTGATCAGACTCGGGATCAGTTCAGCATCCATAGTCTCGTAGTACCTTGGGCAGCAGCATGCATCATAATGATTCCATGGTTGAAACGAGAAACATAACACCCCTCTCTCTTTCAACGTGGCCTTCCTCCCAGGTTTATCCGTCGGTGCTTTACTATTCGAAATATGCCGGAAAATATTCGGCTGGTATTTCCGATACGCAGTATTCGATTCCTTATTCGAAACGTTCGAATATTCGCACTCCGCTTATTAGGACCGTTTTACTTCCGCATTAACCAGCAATGATGTTTTAGCGCCCTGCAAACAGGCTGCAAATCGATTGGTAGGTGCTGTATACCGTATTTTACTCGATTGTAGCGCGAGGGCTGACTTTCAATTGCATCTAGGAAGGAAAAAAAAACGTTATTTCGGTATACTCCACCGTAGCGCGAGAAAGTCCACTGAAGGTGGCAAAAATCTGGGAATAGGGAACGTTCGGGTAAATACGGTATTTCCTAGCTGTTCTTTTCAGCACTTAGTTGTGCCGGCACTGGTGTTAACCGTAGCGGCGTGGCCTTTCGAATACTACGTTTTTTTGTTTACGCTTTTCTATTTTTTTTTCTTCAAGCACCGGCGCCGAAGTTCTAACGTCACCGCCGGCGTCATTCGCGTTGCGCCATCATCGGTCACGTCAGGCCGATTTGTCTCGCTGCGGCAGCTTCGGATTCGGCTACGCACGGCCCTCTTTTCGTGCCTCTTCGCGCACTTATTTTTTTAAGGGCTTCCCTGCTATTTTTCGTCTCCTCCGCGCGTTTCTCTCTCTCGTTGCTCTCATTGGCTCGACTCGGGTCAAGGCCAGGGCTATGTTAAGAGCGGCCCTCTGGGTTTGCGTCCGTCGCTCGCCGCCTTCCCAAACGGGACGTCGACGTCAGTGCGTTCATCTCAGTCTTCGCGCACACGTCCCCGCCCGTGGGCGTCACGCTACAAGTGCTGCAAAGAAAAGGGTTGCAATTAGTTGCTGTCAATCGCTTCGATGTGGTCCACTTAGAACCTGCTGCGATCTGTCGCTAATTGCATGAACGATTACGCGCGAGAGATAAAAATCGGGGGGGGGGGGGGGTACGGTTTGACGTATCGTTCGGGAAAAGCGTATCAAGGTCGCAGGATCAGCCGTGACAATCTTCGGGCGATGCACGTATGTGGTTAACGCTATAGGAACGATCGCTTGCAATCACGTGCGTTTCCCACGATACCTCCTGCATCTCTGTGTTAATGACTGTGCTTCTAGGGGCGTTTAAATTGCCCTTTTTTTTATTCACTGTTTCGAACTGTATAATGTCTTCGCCACCAATGTAAAATCCCATCATTTGCTCAATTCCAGTACTACGTTTCTATTGACTGTTCGTGCTCTATTGACATTCATGTTCAGTGTGTCCTGTTTTATTTTACAGCTTTTGAATTTGCTCCTCCCCACTATTGCTAGGATGACGCCAGTGAGGGCACGAGGGGTTAGCCCGCCCCCTTGAAACATTTAGACCCTTCCCCCAAAAGCAAACTTAGTCAAACAAGTTCCTTTCCCCCTAAGGGTCTGGTCTCTCTTGTGGGTAAACACCCGACGTCATCATTCTCTTTTGGGAATAGCCCTTCTGGGCTTTTATATATTGAAATAGAACAATAAAATAAGTGAGTCTATTGTAGCTTTTCTTTTCATCGTGTTTTCTTTCCTGTGTGATATTCTGAGGTAAGACAACGGTGGAATTCCTTGGCATCTGGCTGGTTTCTCATGTGTTTCTGCCTGCCTTTTTTCCTTTCTTTCTTCGCAGGGCTTCGTTAATTCCGGTTACGCCGTCAACGGCATCGCTGCGCACGTGAGTACTTATCTCCGTTGTCTCCCCCACGTCCATCCCCCAACCCCCCCCCCCCCTGCCTAATTTACTACTAAAACCACCAGGTGAACATATGGCGCCAGTGGTCCTTCCTTGCGGGAACGGCAACAAGCTTGTCGGTTCAGCTTCGGAAGAGCTCAGAATTGTGAAATTGGCTTATTTTCGGGAAAGTATAACGTTATAAACGCATCGCTGCGAAATGATCGTGGATTCGCGGTGGAGAGGAAGGTACCCGCTGTGGAACTGTTTGGACAGAGTAAGGCCCGATATCTGAGAAAATGTATCACAATGTGAGACTTGTTTGGCTGTTGCATCTGACGATGACAACCGCAGCAATAGGAATGCGTTCGGCCAGTGAAAGCTTCTCTGACAATTTGATCGATGACCCTCGAAGGAACTCAGCCACCTGCTTTCCCTAAACTGTTCCGGGCGTCTCTCTCAAATGGGGTATCTAATCGACGTCATGCTATTCCATTGTGAAGCTCCATGCTCCGCAGACGGCTCGGAGTGCGAATTTTGGGCGAGATGTGCGTGCCCTATGCTGTCCAGGGGTCGGGGCCAGAATTTTCGTGGGGAGTGTGGTGCTTTCTGCGAGGTGTTTCTCCGTGCACAGCATAGTTAGGGAACCGCCACTCGTGTCGTAGCGCCTGTGGAATGGTTCCCAAAGTAACCGTCGAAACTCTGGGGCGTTTTGTTGGCGTATCGTAGCCCCCCCCCCCCCCCCCCCCTGCAACCCTGCGTGCGTATATGCCTGAAGTCATTGCGGCTTGACGCTCTAGCCTGAATCACGACAGATACACCTTTTGTCGAATCATAATCTATACGCTGTTGTCCTCGCGTCTTCGTTGTCATTACCGAAGCTGCACTAATGCTAGGAATTGGCGATAAAGGAGAAGCATTACTATAACATAAGCCGATTCTCGCCGTTTGCTTGTTCCTGTAGAGGTAAAAAAAGGTCGTTCTTCTCTGTGCGCGGAGCTTTAGCAGTAGGCAACACACAGGGCGTTGCGCCGAATATCTCTCCCGTGCGAACCGGAGGAAAAAAAAAAAAGAGGAGAGAGAGAGAGACGTCGGCCCTGCCGCGGCCGCCGCCGGGAGGCGAGAAAACGGGGCACGCCGCCGACGCGTGCGCGCGCTCACTCGCCGCCGCCGTCGGACTGGTTTCGACGCCCGCCATTCGCTCGTCGCCCCCCCCCCCCCCTCCTTTCCTCTATCTCCTGCTGTTTTTGTTCTCTTTCCCACTGCCCTCTCTCTCCTGGACTCGCTGCAGTGGCTGCGCGAGCGATTGTTCTTCCGCACCCCCCGCTACCGCTCTTGTCTCAAACCTTCTCTCTCCCTCACTAGTTGTTCCCTTTTCATACCTACTTCTTTCGGGTCTGATCCGACTCTTTCTGTGTTTGTGTGTACGTTGTTTTCGCCCTTGCATTTCCTCCTCCGGTGCGTCCCTTTTTTCTGGATGCGTTCTTGTCCAGTCTTTCTCCTCTCTTTATTCTCTCTCCTCGCCGTCTTCTTACACCCCGGATCAGACTCTCTCAGCTGTTTTTTTTTTTTGCGTATGCGTTTTTGCTCTCGACTTCTTTTTTCTTCGCTTTTTTTTTTATCGTGTGCGTGTGTCGGTTCCTGCCCCTTCTCTCCGTAACCCTCATTTTTTTTTTGTGGGGGGGGGGAGGATTTCTTCTAACGGGAGCGAATCGTGGGTGGGTTTGCCTATTTGTTCATGCTTGGCCTCCGCCCTTTCTTTTTTTCACGCTGTCTTCTTCTTTCCATCCCCTTTTCGCTTTTTTTTATTTTGCTCTCGCGTTTCCTTCTCGCTGCCACGTCGCCTCTCCGCTCGATCTTTACCCAGCCCTCCGCTATTGTTTTTTTAGCCTCTATTCTTTCCTGCTGCGTCGTCTTTTTTCTTGTCTTCTCTGACAACGTATATATTTTCGCCCTCTCCATCTTTCCGTTTTTCTCAGCTCCTTTCTTCCTCTTTGCTGGGTTGTTCTGTTCGCGAATCTTCTTCGCTCGAGTGCGCGCTCGATGCCCCTTTTTTTCTGTTTTTTATTCTCTCCAGTCTTTGCCCTGTATCTTTTTTTTTTTTTTTTTTTTGCGGCGCTGCTCCTCGTTTCTTCGCTGTTTGGCCACTGCTTGCTTCGTCCTCTCCGCTTCTTTTTTTGCCGGCCGCGGCGATTGGATGATCGCCTGTTGCTTGCGTGCCCGCCCTCCTTCCATGCGGGGTTATCCTGCTTCCTTTTCCGTCATTCGCGAATTCGTTTTGATTCCTAGCAGATACCCCCTCTCCCATCCTCCTTACACAAGCCTTCGCTGTTTCCTCACTTTCTCTTGGAGTACATGTTTGATAAGATGTGTCGGCTTCAAGCAGGACAGGTGCTTGTTTCCAGGTGGTGAGTTCGGTGGCATACTGCACACATACGATAAGCCGCCACGAAAAAAAAAAGACAACAGCACTGCTTGAAAATCCTGACAATAAAAACGCACAAGGACGGGAACTGCCTCTCTTCAAGCGAAATAATGATGACAGTGATTGATATTGTGTCACCTGCCTCGGTGGTCTTGTGGTTATGGTGCGTGACGCTGACCCGCGCGTCACAGGATCAAATAACAATCGCGTGGCATATAATCAATGTAATAGCATTCAATATGCAGTGATGGAAGTGCTGCTCTAAAACGACACCGAGACAATGAGAATGACGAACTTTTACCGTTTGACCGACTCGTAAGTCCCAAAGAAACAGAGAAGAATCTGTGTGCTACCATCCCGATGTGCTACCAGTGTGCAGCATTATCGGCTCTGGTCTCATTTATGCAACAAGTGTATGCATATTAAGTATATAGCTCACTTGGATGTCATTTTTTTTTCTCAGATAGTTCATTTGGTTGTCTTTTTTTTCCGCGGTTAGACATGTAGGCTAATGTGGTAAAATGTGAAAACGAGCGGGATTGCTTTTACTTCATACCGATTATCTATGGCTTATTTGGCACCAGTTGTGTGGGACAGTGGTTACTTCTTAAATGTGGGGCTCAGCTTTTCCTGTTTGATTTCTGTCACAAGTACTAGTATTTTAAATTGTAGCTCATTTTACAGCATATTCTTTTACAACCTGCCATTGTTTTATACATGAACTTTGCATTGATGGTTTTTTGTTAAGTATACTTCATAAGAAATATGAATATTTATGAGATGCTTCGACAATGCTCTCAACTGAAATTAATGCATGGCAAATTTAATATCTGCTCCTAAAGAACTAATGGCTTCTCTAAACTAACATTTCTTCCGCCTCTGAAAACACTTGCAGCTGCTCCAAAACAGTCCAGAAAGTAAAAAGGCACTTCCATCGCTGGATATGCAGCATCACAGAAAATGCGGCAGTGGTGGCAGTGTATCTGAGTGAAAAATCTCGTGGATGCGAGGAATAAAAACCATAGTTTGAGCTAGAATTGAACTGGAAATTCTGTGTGGCTGTTAAGTATTGCACAAGACAGGCGCTTCATTGCTTGAAACTGCTAAAGAAAGACCCTATATGGTCATCATGTCAGGCAAGAAGCGTATGAGTAATGTCGCATAACAGAAGCGCAGAAATGCACCGGGCATCGCACCATGCGAATCGCATGGCGAGAAAGTGATGTAAAGCATTTCAACGGGCTCGACTATAATTGACCATCTGCCACAGCATTAACAAAGAAAGTATGCTGTAGTGTTGGTGGGAGCGTTCCTTTACAGACATTGCAGTGCGTACTTAGCTGTATCACGAAAGGTTGAATCATGGCGTGGTGGGTTCTTCGCAACTTCACTCGTAAGTACCTCAGGGGAATTCACGATGGCCAGCATCAGGCGCACTGGGGTTACTTCATGGCAGAGTTCGAATCTCCTGCGAGTAATGGTATATGGCAAGCGAAACGAGAAAGTGACGCGCACAAGTCTCGATGACGCTATCGTATTTCACTCTTGAAAACCTTAAAGGGGCCCTTTAGAATTTTTGAGTAGTCATTATTGGATTTATTGAAGAAGTTTATTGGCTCCTGAATCGACCGTCTTGAAAATTTAAAAACCCGTCGAGCACATGCGGAGTTACAGGAATTTTTTCACATGCTTCAAGCACTCACTCTCTCCTTTCGTACCAGCAAGTGCTTTAAAAGCTACGCGAAAAGGAAGACGACAGCACTGCAAGATGTACTCCTTCGTCAGCGCGCGTCTGTACCGAGCACTTTCTTGTTTTTATAAGAATGTGCGTTTTATTTTAGCGTGATCTTGAGCGCGGGCACATGGCGGCCTCTCGTGGCATTTGCAGTAACCATGCAACTCGCGATGCTCATATGGGCTAATGGCCGTGGACTTAGGGGTGGACTTTAGGTTTTTGGCACCTTCATTTGGGTTTATGACTTCATGTGTTGAGACAACAGCGAAAGTATAATAGATGACTTTATGATATGATTGCTAATTTGAGGTCGTATGCTGTATTATAAGGTGTGACTCGCATGTTCTCGGGAGCCTTGATAACCGATTGGCAGCGTTTTCTCACCGTGTTCAAAGTGTGTGCCTGAATTTGGCACCTTCATTAAACCTTTCAGCGCTGGATTTTTTTATTTTGGTCGGATACATTTTTTGTGCATGTTTTCTTGTATTTAGGACCTCAGAAGACCACAAACAAAAAATTGGACCAGTGGTGCAAGTATTTTTGAATTAACGTGGCATCAAATTAGGTCATCAGGGCTCACGGATTGGAAAGTGAGAAAAATGGCTTCTTTTTCTCTGCTAATCTATAGTGTACACATGATGTGAACCAACATCTTACTTGTCAGCCTAATGATCACTGAAACAGCTTCAATGCGTCGTCCCGAAAATCGCGCTTACTCGCCTCACCTTACGCACCTCGGCTTCACCGAAGACCTTGGTCGTGCTTCTTTTTTGTGGCTGCTTGCTCCACAAATGAGCCGCAATATTTATGCCAATTGCAGTGGTTGGTCATTGAACAACTATGCCCCCAAGGACGAGCTTTATTGTTTACGTTTCCGAGATACTAGGGGAAATGTTGTGCGGTGGTGTCAATTGACACCGCCAGAGCCGGAAGGGTTAAGCATTCTTCAGACTTATTAAAGCTTAACTTAACTTGACTTAACTTAATTTATTAAAGCTCAAAGCCACCTGTTTATACAGGAGGCTTGTAAGACGGAGTAAGCACAGCTTTTAGAATCTGTGTCAGCACACACAGATGCCAAGGTACTGTAGCTCTCTACTACAATATTTTGAAACAGCGAGGTAGTTGCACAACTAGGTAATTACAAAACACGAGGTGGTATACCAATCGATACTCAATTGTTCCGAAGGCTGCTGTACAGTGCTTCTACATTATGAGAGCACATGTACTCACACATTTTTAGTCTGGCAGTATTCAGTGCTCTTCTTGTATGCAGTATGAATCCGGTTAAATCTAATTATCGTCTCACGCTTCTTCTTTTCGTACATGTTCATCAATTCACGGAACCCTGAAGTGCCAACAACAGGCCACTTGTCGCTGCTGTATGGTCAGTGCTAATGGCAACTTGCTTGATGATGTGCAAAGAAGTGACTAAAAAAGCAGCTATGATGTCTGAAAAAAGCGACGGCACTGCCCGATTTTTCTAATCGGACAGGCTTTCCGAAATCAACCCTTTGATGCCCAAACTTTTAATGCGGTATTCAAAGTTAATGAAAAAATTCGCATCACCTTAGGGCACGTAGGTGCGTCAGAATTTTTGTTATCAGGAAAAAGAAAGCATTTGTGGTGTAACTGGAGAAGAGTTGTTGCACCTGAGCAGCATTCGAGCACTGTTGTGCCTACATCTCAGGGGAAAGAGATGCTTGTTAATGCTTGTTAATTAACTCATTTAGCGTTCCTTTTGTGTGCTAATTTGTTTCATGTTATGACTCATTCCCATTAAATTCTGTAGCCATCCCTGCAATGTCTCGCAATGAGACGGCAGTATATGTAAATGAAAGATAATACGAGGAGTTTCGCTTGTTTTCTTTTATTTTTCACACCAGATGAATATTTTCACTCACTCAATAATTGAGCCTCTTTTGTTTCTGGATGTCTTCAGATCGGTGGTGGTTACCCATGTACGTCACGTGCACATTTTGTCATTAGGCTGCTGGAGGCCTGTGTATTGCACATAAATAAGCAATGGCTGCCAGCTGTGTCGGTTTGCGGAAGCTCCCGTTGCCCAATCGCAATAAATACTATCTTGATCATTCCATGGATAGCATGGGCAAGGGTGAGAAAAGTTCAGGACCTCTTCCTTTGGGGGAAAATGGGTGCATGCGAAACTTTGTTTAGGTGTGTCTGCTATACTACTTCTTTCTTTCTTTTTTTCTATTCATGGTGGAAGGTAAACAGCTCTGATTGGTACAAGAAAATTAGGCAACGCAAACCACCCGGTGGTTCATCTCCAGTGGTTTGCATCGTCTAATTTTCTTGTAACATGTATAGCCCAACAAGAAGTTTTACTGAAGCTCTGATTAGTTGCGGCTGTGTCGTGGCAGTGCGCCTGTGCAGTTGGCATCGTTCCAAATGAGTGGCATTTTGGTGCCGGAACGTGGGATGATACCCGTTGACATCTAGGCAGCAACGAAATATGGCAGCGCTAAATGACGAGTATCAGAGACTGTTGATCGCCGACAAAGCCACGATACAGAGAGAGCATCAGTTATTCGAGAATGGAGCACGACAGGCGCACCTTTTTGTACCTAGCCGGCGCTCGGTCCTTCACATATGACTTTGCCGCCACCCTAATAACTAGCCTTGCTTGAACAGCGTTCTTAAGAACAATGGCTGCTCCTGTGCTATGCTGGGTATCAAAAGGTTGCACAATGTGCTTTCGGGGATTATGTACATGAGTCTACGATGAGGTCTCACTCTTCTTTCTTTTTTCCTTATATAATGTACTCTCACGTAAGAAAAATGTGAGGCTGATGCTTGTACTGTATTACTATGATCTTCTTTCTCTGTAGGGGGCTCTGTTTCATTCAGGGGGAGACCTTGTGGGCATTTTTTTTTGTTGCATTTTGGCATTGGATCGAAAGCACAATGTTGTGTTAGGGTTTAATGTAGATGTCTAGTCACGGCTTTGCACAACCGTTGTTTATCTTTGGTGCCTATGCATTTGTGGTGTTAGAGTTTTTATTTGGTGTTTGCTAAATGCTTGTTCAGCACCTCCTAAATGTGTACTTAATTAGGCGAATGTTAGAAAACACCAGGGGATCAAAATTTCCAAAGTCTTCCTCTGTTCTGTGCCTTGTAATCATACTGTGGTTTGGCATGTAAAACCTGGTATATTACTGGTTGGACAATGATGGTTTTCTGTTTTGTGTATCTGCTCTGAAGGTTCCCATACAATCGTCTTGCGATATTCGCAGAGACGTCGAGATATTATTGTGGGGATAGTGTAGTACTGTACTTGCGAATACGGACGTTACAGGTACATGCAGTTTTGCGGCTGTACAATGAAACAGCATGTAGGAACATGTGGAAAAAAGCTATCGGCAGCTTGATCAACCCGCAGGCCCCTGCATTGGCGTTCACAGCACCGACATAAACACAATTAGCCTGCAATTTGGGAAGTTGACGGACAGTGTAATGGTGCACAAAAAGCTGTAGTACATCTTTGGGAATATCAGTGTAGTCATCCTTGTCAATATTGGCTATTATTAGTCTTGTAGAGACTGGAAAATCTGAATAGTTCGAAAGACTGTATTGCCCAATCTTTCTGTTTTACATCTGTACGTTGCTGTGCCTAAATGATTGAAACTTCTTGCATGCCAAGTATCAGGGACATTGAGAAATAGAGGTGCTTTTCCGTGCGGTACCATTGCATGAGCGCTATTCAAGGGGAGAATTCTTCGTTCGGTCTTTCTGTTTCTTCCAGAATCCTTCGGCACCAAGCCCGCTGGGTCAGATGCCACCCAATGAGGGCATGCCCGGTGGCCCCATGCCACCGGGCGGATTCTTTCCTGTGAGTACTCAACTCCTCAGTTGTGCACCTTGCAGGGCTCGGTAAACGGGTGCAGCGAACGTAACTTTGGCTGATGTTCAGTAAATAAGAGCATTGTTGTAGCGGAATCACTATTTCGAGGCTCTTTCTTCTTTTTTCATCTTGATAGACTCTGTCGGGCTTAACCCCTCATCTTGAAGCTGCCTCTAGTTTCATGTCATTGCCATAAATGTAACATAAAGCTGGTGCGCAGTAGAAAGTTTGTCTAGTTAGAATACTTGCATGATTGATGCAGCTCGGCAGACAACAAAGACGTAAACGACAGCGCTCATCCTATGCACTCTGTTTTTTACGCCTTCAACTTTAGCGCTGCATAAAACGTGTAGCGTGATGCGTTTAGCTTTTGTAACTACATACGTAATACAAGTGAATATAAGGTATTGATATCATCACTATTGTAGCCAACTCGGTGTTGCGCAATTATGACGGTGGCTGTCGTAGCTGTGCAAGTTGTCCCTGCAATTGCAGGCACTGCTTGCTTCTTCAGGGCCGATCCTATTTCTGTAGCATCTGTGCACCAGGATTTGTTCTGGCACACGCATCTAAAATAAAGTTTCTATAAGTGCACTGGCTTAATCAATTTTTTTTTAATCCTAAAAGCTGCAGTTATTTCGCCCTTGTGCTATGAGATGTGACAGATGTAAGTGTAACTTCAGTCATTGAACATACAATGCAAAGCACATGCAGGCCACGTTTAGCCAAAGGGTTAGAGCAGACCTGCGTAGTCTATGCAGTGCGGCCCAAATGACTGCCTTCACTGTGGTAAAACAAGAAAAAGAAAAGTATATGCATAAGGTGCTGCGCGTGCATGCTTGAGCTATTGTGCTGACCTGTGCGCTTGTGTCTCCCGTGGTGGTGTAGCTCTGTGTCGTGTGTAGTGTTTTCGAATGCGCCGTTCGAGGTGCCGCATTGCCGCTTGTGTTGTTGTTGTTGTTGTTGCTGTTGTTGTGACCGGAGAGAAACGAAGGAAAATGTCTGAGGCACCCCTTCTTTTTCTCTCTCTCTCTCTCTCTTTCCCCTTTGTACTCTCGTTTTGTTTTGTTTCCTTCTTTATTTCTCACTTGTCTTTCTTTTCTGTTTCTCTCTCCCTTCTCTTTCCTATCCTTCGCTGTTATTTCCCTAACACACACTCACTCTCTCACACTGCAACGTTTGACTGATGGTTTTGCCTCCTGCCTTCCTCACGCTTCTCTCTTTCTCTCGTTCGACTCTCTCGACCTTCCTCGGCTCACTTCCGCACTTCCTGTCACACCCTCTACCTCGCTCTCGGAAAACCCAAATAAAAACGATGCTGGTCACTTGCATATGGCTTCCCCCTCGCTTGCTGCTTTGGGATGGGTACGCTTATCTGTGCTGCTTTTTGTCTGTGGCTGACCCTAACAATCTGTTATGTGCTCCCTCCCCTTTTTCCTCATCCAATGTGCTTTTGCCTCGTGTGCCTAACCTTCCGTACCTTTGTTTCCTGTGCGGCGGCCCCTCTCTACTTGAATGTCGACTTGAACCTTGACCGTCCTTTCTGTTGTCATTAATGAATGGCGTAACTCGCTTTCCATTTCCTTAATCATCCCGTCACTTTTTGACCTTCTGTGGCTGCTCCTCCTTGCATTCTCATCTACCCTTTCTCTTTTCTTACATGTTTACCCTCATTCTTCTACATGTGTTTATTCCCGTTCTTTTGCTTGTGTGCCTCTTTCACGTTCTGTTTGGTGTCATCCGTCCACTTTTTTGTTTGTTGTTCTGTCCCAAACGATTTGTTCTCTCCTCCTCTCCCATTTTTGTCATTTCTCTTTCCACTGCTGCCGCTGTGGTGTTTTTGTCGTCCCCTGCCCCCCTCCTCCATGTGTGTGTCTGTGTGTGACCCTCCCCCATACTCCTCCCACCCACCAGCAGAACTCGCACATGAGGCCCTCGCCGCCACAGCAGCCCGCCAATCAACCGTCCCCTCACCCCCAGCCCCCTCCCCCTCACAGTCAGATGATGCAGAACCAGGTGAGGAACAAAATGCCCCTCTCTCACTTTGCATCTCTCTCTCTCCTTCTCACCCCACTCCCTCTTCTTCATGGATTCTTTTGTATTTTATTTTGTTTGGGCAGTCTTTGTTCTTTATGTTTCACGGAGATTTTCTATGTGCTCAGCGTAGTTTTTGAATACGACTTTTGTTTCTGCTCATATGTATTGTTTCCAGACTTCCTTTAGTTCTGCCCTTTCTTGCCACATCTTGGTTTGGTTGATGTCTTTCTTTTTCGTGGACTTATTGTGTCTGCTTGAAGTGACAGCTTGAATGTGGAATGGCTTATGGTAAAATAGCAGCGGCATTCTAAGTGTACACTAACTAGAGAAGCGGTTTATCAGTGTAAGCGTAGCTCTCTTGTGCAATACTAACACTGCTCTTGCCACACTAAAGTGCTTGGTAAACCAGGAAACATGTAAAAAAGAATACTGGGAAGCATTGCCTTGACGTTGCCTGGTCAACTTGATGTTAAGTTGTGGATGTTAATTCCACCTGTTTGGGCCCACATAGTTTTTCTTTATCGGTAAATATTTATGGGAGTGTGTTCTAAGCTATTCAGAGACCCGGCATCGCAAGTTTTTTGAAGCACTCAATAAAGAAACCCTGCAGAAGTCGAAAAGAATTCCTCGAAATATGTAACATTATGATAACATGAGAAGTATCAGGTATTTCCACAAACAATTATCGACACTTAGATACACATCACAAGTGTTTACCTGTGGGCGCATTTACCCTCGTTTGTTTGACTGATAATAAACCTGGGATGGTGAAATTAACTAGAACAGGAAATTTGGAGTTGAAGAAATACTGCGTGCTGTGAGACTGTGGCCGGCACTCTAATTGGCTTTACAGTTTAGCCGCATATGCGCACCAAGCCTGTCTGCAGTTTTCGTATGTGCATGTCACCTCTCGATGCTGTAGGATCAGGGTCGTGTCAAAGCATTGTGCTGTCGGCTGTGTTGAGCATGCCCGCCACGTCTGATGCATAGAGCCCACTCGAAGTTTGCCCCTGATCTCTCTATGTTTAGTAGAGGAAGGACTTTGCAACTTGCTCTAAGCGGTGAATTTCAGCTGCACGCTGTTAAAACGCCATATTTCGAGATGTGCACGGATTGGTTGTGCTAGGCGCATAATCAAATGGGGCAGATTAGCTATGCGGGGTGCATGAAATGGTGTTTCTTGTAATGAATGTATCTCCTGCAAGTGGCATGAGGCACAGCAGTCTAGTTGGTCCCGTGGTTAATAGGTAAATTGTAGTGAAGCACTGTTGACAAAAATCAATATTACTCATTATGGGTGATTGGGACGACTTGACTGAATTTGGCCTCCAAGATTCGGGGCATAGCAGTTTTGTTGGAAGGGATGAGAATGGCTGAGGAATTGCCAACGTCGTCATTGCAGAATGTCAACATTGAGTGAGCCTTCTAATGCTTTAGAACTGCTCGGATTGATTCAGTGATTGCTTTTGGTGGCTAGAAAGTGGTGAATCGTCCTGCATCTCCATGTATGATTCAGCATAAGAAGGGATCTTTGCTAAAACCTGGTTGCTGCTTTTGTTGCAAAGCTTGCGAACGCTTGCGGAGCAGCATTATTTACGCTTGTGGAGCAGCTTGTAAAATGCTTGCGGACCAGTGTTGTCTTGCAATCTACCTGTGGCTGCAGTTAATGTTGTCGTGCCTTTTATTTTTATCTTTAAATTCCGGGCCACATAGTTAGTTGTTATGGCATATTAGTCAACAGAGCTGTGTTCAGAGATATTAGTATCAACAGAGCTGTGTTCAGCACTGCTCTTGTCCGTTCCTTTTAGTAGACCTTCTGGTAGGGATAGGTTGGTATGAATAGTATGTGTTTTGCGACTACGAAAGCTCTGCACACAACTTTTGTTGTTAAAGCATTGTACATGTTTCGTGTAGTTTAGGCTGGCAAGTTTGTAACATTCACTGCTTGATCATATGGGAAACAAAGGGAAACTTGGTGCGCAGAAACAACAATATCTCCGACCAAAGTTTGTGGCTCTAACCTCGCACCCTGGTACTGGAGAAAATGTAAGCGTATGCGTTCAACTGTGTTTGTTCGTTACTAGTCATGTTGACAGAAGGCTTTAGCAAGGAGTGCAATTACAGCTCCTTAATAGAGAGCTTTCTTTTGGAGATTCGCAACTATATCGTATAGCAAGTTGGGACACGAAAGGAGTAAAAAAAAAATCTAATGCTTAAAACACTGTGTGAAGCTGTGCACTGTCCCGAAGTTGAAATTTCGCACAGATGCTTGTGCTAGTTTTCCAGTGGGAGGCGACTATTTGCGAGGAATCGGGAACAAGCCTGAGCACCACATTGTAACGAAAGCATGAACTTTTGTCTCGTATCGAGGAGAACTATTTCAGCAGTCGTTTATGTGAGGGGTGCAACCAGCGGTCATATATTACATAAAATTAAAAAAAAATGTGGCTGGGGGTCATCGCCTTTGTCTGTACTTTAAAGGCAACCTGTGAAAGTGGCAGAGGTTTCCTGATGTTCATTCATAGGATGGGAACGTCTTTCAGCGTCAGTTTTGTCACCAGTACTGAGAATAATGATATGCTTACCTGTTCCGGAGGGCGTACTAGTCCAGCACCGAGGATGGTGGCATCTCGATGCAGTGTAGCGATTGGTTGGTTTGTTGGGCCAATGGGACGCAGTGTTATAAATTTTTTATATGACCATAAGTGACTAGAAGGCCTCTGAAAGGGTTATGGTATCTGCTTTAGCAACTTGTTTAGAAGTTCGTGTTCACTGTAATACTGGCATAGGTATTCCACAACATCCAAAACCAATGATGCTTGCAGGCAAGGAATGTCTTTTTTTTTAACATTAAAAGTGTCCAAGGACTGCTTGATGGCCACTAGAGCATATTCCATAATTGTTGTTCACTTTCTTATGACTGAGTTTTGGGTAATGTACACTATTTTCATTGCTGGGTAACCTTTGAGAGTGTGGACATACAGTGAAAGCTCGTAAATTCGACACATGTCAATCGTACACATTCTCTGGCCCAGGAAAACCTATTTTTTGTTCGGTGGCCTTGAACTTGTGTTAATTTGGTCATATTCGGCTTCAAATGTGCCAACTCAAAGGAGTTGCACATTTGAGGCCGAAACGGCATTAGCGGGGAACCAGAACAAGGCGGTGCATTCTACATCGCCATTGTTGTCTGTGTAAACCCTATGATAGCGCTTGTGAGAATGTTTCGAGTCAATGCCAAGCTAGTGTGTTTTGGTTGAGGACAAAGAGGTCTCGAGGTAAAGTGGAATTGCGAAAAAAGTTGCAAATTGTGAAAATTGCTGTTTTCATGCCACTCTTATGCAAAGTAAGCACAGGATTTACCTATTCATCATGAAAGTGAGTTTGTTGACGTGATTACTATTTCCTTATTGTTTTCTTAATATTTCGATAATTCATTTGATATGGACATGTATTTCAGTCCTATGAAATTGGAACTAACGAGCTTTTACTGTACTTTCAAAATAATTGAACTTAATTGTTATTAGTTACTCTTTCCCAGTGCTGACAAAATAGCGTGAAGGTTTGGTATCCACTGTACGAGACGTTAACTGCGCCACGAAGTGATAACTGAATGATAAAGTGCAGTACCGCTAGTCTGCCTTGGTGCTTTTACCTATGCGTGTATATTCTGAAACGAAGCTTAGTAAGAAGTCAGCTCTCGTCCGTGTCTCCACGCTTCTTTGTTAGTTTGTATTCTTACGGCGGCCGGTAATGCCTCGTACAACGATGCTGACAATTGGCTCGCTTCCTGTGCCCGATTTCGGTGCATCAGTACCTTTAAGAGGTGACGAGTGTTTTGGCTGTCTTGAGGCAGGTGCCACTCGCGCCAATTTGTTGGGCGACCAGTGCTGGAAGTGTCCTTTTAGAGGGCCGTTTTTTCGCAGCCGTTCATGTCGCCCCGGTACCCTGGTGGACCGAGGCCGGGCGTCCGGATGCCGCAGCAGGTGGACTTCAATGTGAGTACAATTTTCTGTCCTAATCAATAATCTTTAAGACAGCGCATGCTAATATGTAAGCTTGTTGGCCTGTGTGCGGCTGTGTCCTGGTCAGGAAGCACTGGGCATAGTTGATCTCTTTTTATCGCTTCCAGTTTCTCGGAACACAACCAATACTCTTCGTATAACTGTAGTTTTCGTGCTGTTGTGCGGGCACAATCGGAAGAGTAAAAGAGTGTGCCACAAAGCATTCAAAATCTGCCGTTGTGACGTTTACTGGACTAGTGGCCATGCCTTATGAAGGTGTCAATTATGGAACTCGCCTTCATTTCCTTTGCCCAGGAAATTCCTTGGCAAAACAGTTTTTTTTTTTTTTTTTGTAGTGTTCCACTTCTAATAAGTTTTGGGGTGCATCCAAATAACTTCTGAGCATCTGGCAATGTTAAAATAATTTTTGGCAACCGAGTTGTTGCAATGAGATTGAATGTTGATGAGTGTTGCTATTTTAGCAGGGGGGGACAGAAGATGTTAACCGACGCATGGATGGCTGATGCAGTGAGCTAGATAAGGAGACAAGGCTTTCTACATGAGAGTGGAAGCTTGGTCAATGATTATCATCAATGTTCCCACTGTTACCGTCTTGCAGAGAGAGGGTTGAAGGAGCCTGGAAATATAGTGCCTTCAAAATGTCATCATGCGGTCACAGTCATTCCGGAATACTGCACTATAGCGTCATTCAAGACGTGGATGCAGTTGTGATTGGGTTTTGGCTTTCAGCAGGTGTGGGAAGGGAAGTTTTTTGTCTTCGAACAGAGATGTCTGGTTGTCCAGTGGCATATTAATCGACGCCTCTCATTGTGCCCTTATTGCTGAAAGTTGTGTGTGTGTATAACAAAGAAGGCCATTTTCCTTTTTTTTTTTTTTTCTACGCAGCCACCTGGTGGTGTTCCTGGTCAACCCATGATGCCAAACAGCATAGACCCTACACGGCAAGGTAGGTTCACTTTAAATGTTTTTGAATTAATTTAACTAGGAGCTGATCCATTTTTTTTCTTTTCACAATTGTTTTTACCTTAGCATTCAGTGTCATTTTCTTTTTGTCTGAAACGTAGATGCAGCCCAAAATTCACTACGGTGGGAGAGATTTAAGTTTACTTGTGCCTGAACAAATTTTGATAATCAGTCTTGTCATACCGTGTTGAGCACGTGAGTATTTCTCACCTGTGAAATTGAACAGGTGCAAGACGAGCCTTGAATAAATTATGAACATGTGAGTTGTGTGGTGCCTGCACTGTTAAGATCTGGGGGGGATTTCTTCTACTCTTAGTTCAATGCTGAGCCATCTGCAACTGACCTCCGCAATCACTTACCATCGTATAGATTTTCTTGTGGTTTACAGAACTTCGGTTTCAGTTCTCAAAACTGGAACGCCGACAGGCAATCACAGTCGGCCTCCATCGGGTGTTTTTGCTTTCGTAAACCCATAAGCCGACCATTCTGGTGCCCCTCGTTGTTACCAATGCTTGCTGAATGTGTCTTGTTTGTACTGTTTCATTTCAGGTGACGGAGGAGAGTTTGCTGGATGGCAAGGTGCGTTGTTCATTGCCCTCGATCGTTCCTACACGATATTCTGTGTCCAGGCGATCCTTGCACGCCATTGGGACATTTGTAACTACCGGGTCATGCATGTGTCTTGCGTGTATGTTTCATCAAAGTTGGAAGTGATATTACCGTGCTTATGTGCATAATTTGCACGCTCCTAATATTTTGCCAGCTTTTTGGGAAAAAAATGTTTACTCGCATATTTCGCGCTTCCCGACCCGCCCGAGCCAGATCTCCGACGCGCGCACCGTTGGACATATCGATGCTTTGGCCGGGTGTACGCCTTGCCGCGCAGACGAGCGCAGTCAAACAGGCTGTGAGTGCGAAGTCCCTTCTTCCGACGACGTCTCCCAAACTAGGGTCTGTAGAGTACCGCACCCGAACACAAACCTGTTGACGTGTCGCCGGAACTACTCGAGCGTTTGCCTCCACCTATCTCCCGATCTCTACCACTGTGACAATGGCGAGAATCGCGTCACGGCACCGATGACTTTCTGCATCAGGGCGTGCGAGGGCCTGTCGCACCAACTGTTCTCTTCGTTCTCCGCGTCAGCACTGCAACGCACTCTTGGTCGATTTCGGAAGTTTAGGTTTTGCCATCCGGCCGATGCGTTTTGATAGTTTCTCTACGATGTGCTACAGCAATTATATATACGGCGAAATTAAAGCTCGCTGTTGTGAATTTGGCCAAAGAAAACTGGAAGCGTGCCTTCGCGAAGCACTTCAAGAGGACGTACTTCAGCATGACGACCGCGTGATCGGTGGGCGAGAAAGCTAATGCGCGCTTCCTCGGTGTGTGCTTGCTAATGCAACTTTCCTACCATTGAAGGGGGGCCTTTTCAATCATGTCCGGATGCTTAGTTCTTCTGGTATCGTCTTGTCATGGGACGTAGTTTCTCCAGCATTGTCGAAAGAACTGAAGAAAACGGGGCGTTCAAAAGTGCTCGACGCAATCGAGGTCGATTCGCTTTGGGGTGGGGGTGGGGGTCGGAGTTCGTGATCAGTGATTCCCGCTAGACCGTGTGTGACCGGATCTGTGACTGGATAAAGTACGGGCTGATTCTTTCAAAATAACAAGTACACTTTGTTTGTGGTTCAATTTATTTCTTTTTTTTTTTTCATGTTTATACTACGTGCATTGACACAATATTTCGTAGGCGCTCGCGAAATCCTTGCGTAATTTGCTCACCCCCTTTTTGGGGCCCAAAAAGTCGCAGAAAAAAGTGTGCAAATTATGCGAGTAAATACCGTATGTCAAGACCAAGGGGTTCAGACGCATGAGAAAAAAAAGTTGGCTTGTTTGCAAGAATTTGCAGGCATTTTAAAGGTTTAATTCACTGGTATATTTTTGTAGGTTTACAGCTTTTTTTTGTCATAGCACTATGCATGTTGCTTCCGCAGCACTTGCCTCTGCAAGTATAAAATAAAGTGAAGAGGCACTGTGCGACTTCAGAAATGTTCTTTTATGGTTTTTCTGGGTCCGAGTCTTTTCTTACAGCATTTATGGCAATAAGAAAATATTTCGAGTCTCTGCAATGCCTGTGTATAGCCAAAGAGTGGTCAAATAGCCTTTAATGAAACTTATCGAGGGGCAGGTTTCGAGGTCGACTTGAATTCTCGTTGGTAGTTACCGTTTTTTTTTCCCCTGGCTCCGTTGCCAGTTTTCTGCATGTGTGTCGACTGGTTACGAGTACTTTAGCCAATAGCCAGCGTTGTGTTGTGGGTCCTGAGAGGAAAAAAATTACCATCCATTCATTTGTAGCACAAAGGTAGAAATGATATGCTCGCGCATTTCTCAGAAAATTCGTCTGATTAAGAATTCAGACCCAGCAGTAACTAACACACAAACATATTACTAATTAACTGTGATTGCTGACTTTCTCTTTAAGTTGTCTCTTAACTCTGCTTTGCTCTGTGATCTGCTAGTCCCCAGATTGGCTTTGATCATTGGTTTTGTGCCACTGAATTCGGGCTCGGATGAAGGTTTCGTCTATTGGAAAGCTTTTTTTGGGGGGAATTCTCATGAACTTTTTTCTCATCTTACGGGGTGTCCACAGAGCTGATTTGTCTTGTGTTTATGTTAGCCACGATCTAGTGTTAACGCTCCGTCTTCACCACGCACGTCATCTTTCAGGACCCCCGTCGATGAACCCCATGAACCCTCGAATGAACCCTCCACGGGGCCAGCCCCTCGGTCCCATGAACCCCGGGGTGAGTGGATTCCTGTGGAACTATTCTTGTCTTTCTGGGTGAGGTGCATTGCATGAGAGTACAGTGAAGGCTGGTCAATTCGTAGTTCACGGGGCTGGGAAAAATGTAAAAAATAATCAAATTCCAAGTTGAATTTTGGGGTTACAAAAAGCACCAAGAATTTGCTAAACAAATGTTTGTTACATATAAACCCGGATATCCCAAAATGGTGGCTATAACTAAGTAAAGGAAGAATAGTCTTGCAATAAGTTCTACGTGAGGGTTGCAAGATACAGTGTTAGGAATAGACCTTTATATCGAATTTTCGGATATAAGAAACTTATTTTAGTGTAAGATGCAATTTTGATGCAATGAGATAGTTAATGTCCAAATCCTGTTCTTGCTTAGTTTATAGGCAGTGGAAAAGCTGCAAGTCACCGCTCACGACTTTGTTCACAAGGTGACTGCAGCTCAAAAGCGCTGTCTTAAACTAGCCCAAAACGTGCTAACCCAAAATGAACCGGAAAATTCGTTGTTGTCGTTACCACATGGTTTGCATTGATGACAATGGCAATGCAGACTGCACCATCTTGTTTAATTTTTCTGCAAACGATGTTTTTGTTCCTTTGCATCTCGTTTGTGGTGCTTCGCTCTTGGCGTGCTTGGAGAATTATCCGAATTAACTGGGTTGCAGCCAAATATGACTGAAATACTGAGTAAGATCCCATCAAACAAGAAATCTGCTTGCCGGGATTAGAGAACCCGTCATAGTTATCGAATTTTCCTAACTAACAGGTGCACAATTAATGAGCACTTCCTGTAGTGGGGTCATTGATGGGTGGAGGTAGCTGGAGTTGCTGTGTATGCTACCTCTGGGTTGTGGAGTTTCGCATCTGCTTTCCAACAAACAACGCTAGCAACTGTGCATTGCAGAAGCTGATGCATGGGTTCATTTTTGTATTTTGTGATGGTGCCAGTGAAATTCATTGATGGTTGATGGCACGGTAGCCTTGATGTCTGCAAAAACGAGGGCAGCTTGTGCTGAATATCTGTGGCTGTTTGGCAGACTTGTGTGCGATTCCGCTGTGCAAAGGTAGCATATACAGTAACTCTAAAAATACCCGATTTCTCGTGGGACCTTGATTAGTTGCTTCGCATTGCCTGTGTACTCAAGCTGAGTAATTGGGTAATGCAGTTGATAATTAAAAAATGAGAAGAGGGCATGTAGCTCTCTGTTCATACTGCTTTGTCATTGAATAAGTCATTAAATGGTAATTGCTATGAGAGGCTTTTGTCCCTGTGCCCCCCTTCCCCCCTAAAAAAAGGAGGGAATACTTTTGGTCTAAAGATTTGGGGGGAGGGGGGGGGGGGGTGGGAGATGCCTCTGATCCAGTAGAAGGTTTTGCCTAAACCAAGGTGGCCATGTTATCGCTACAAGCACTGTCAAAGCTAAGAAGCACATCCTGAAAACGTCTGTGTTGTTGAGATGTTCTGATCCTAGCCTCTCAGATAAGGCCTTCATGTGGGGAGAACGTTCTTGTGGGTTTTGGATGTTTTCCATAAGAAAGATTGTGAGATTAGCGGACAATATTTGCATGAAGGAAGTAGCAGAGTGCCAGTGGTAGAAAAGTTCTTTTTTTGGGGGGCAGTACATTGAATTGTGCTGTGTTTTCCTGCAGAACTATGGAGGTATGAGGCCGCCGCCCAACAGCACGATGGGTCCCGGAGGTCCTAACATGCCGCCCATGTCCATGTGAGCCATCTCACTTCGCACACGTTGCGTTATCGTTGGTGTTTCGTGGTGGACGGAAATGGTGCAGCATTTCAAGTTGATTGAGAAGCTACAGCTTGCCACTCTAGTAAAGCCCAATTTGCTCTTTAACCGAGATATATCAAACCAAGATGTGTGGATTGTTATCTAGCAGATTACATATCTCGAAAATTTTGCATAAAACTTTAACAATGCACCACCCACTTGCCGGAACCTTGTTTGCCTGCACATTTTGCACATTGATCTTTGCACGTTGATCTTAATTTTGCAATAAATGTATTCAGAACTGGCCAACTTAAAAAAAAACTTAATTGAAGTGTTCAAGAGTAAAATGTCGGGCATTTTGTAGTACCTTCAGGAAAGTGAAATTGGTCAAGTCCAGTCTTACACATTCTTGGGAAATTGTTGGAAATTAGTTGTGGAAAATTTTCACATGAGCTACGGATAGAAACATAATTCCTCCCCTTTCGGGCTCAAATTGCAAGAAGCCCGCTTATGTCAAACTTGCAAAAAACCTGGAATTCATTGTATCGGATGATTTGATGTATAACTTTTAATGAAGTTGCATATTCTCAGTGCGAATTTCAAGGTGTAGGTTGGTTTTGTGACACTGCCCAAATTAATCTGAAAAATATGTCCTCACAGCAATACCAAGGCTTTCTTCATTTTGTATTTTTTCACGGTATGTAGTTGGGCATTCGAAGTTACGTCAAGGTGTATTGGTCATACACGAGAAAACATGGTATTTATTGATGTAAATAGTTCCCTAAAATTTTATGCACAGCTGTGCTTACTCATCGGGTGCTGGAAGCATTTAGTCTGCATTGGCCATGTTCGGTGCCATCCTTGTTGAAAGGAACACCATAACGCTGCCAAGTTTTTGCTGGTGCAGCATCGAGTGAGGAGCTTAGTTTATTGGCCTGTTTTATCCTCTTTACTATTGCACAGAGGTGTAGGCAATAAAAAGAGATGGCGTTTGAAATTATCATTTCACGTCGGTTCCACAAGTACTAAGAAAGCACACTGTGTCAAAAATTTTTATTTCAAATGGTAAAAATGGGTGTCCATTTTATCTGCCTTCCAGGCCTGGTCCCGGTGGGAGACCTTGGCAACCTAACGCGTCATCGGTGAGTACCTGCATCCTCTTGTTTTCGTTTTAAATTCTCTCTTTGACTAGTAAAGTATGCTCAGGACAGGCTTCCACGTGTACGCATTTTAAACATTAAGCAAAAGCTTTATTCAAAAGCTTATGCAAAACCTGCCGTGGTTAATTGATGGGTGAGGTTTCGCGATCCTACGCTCGGCGGGGTTCAGGTTCTATTCACGATTGCAGTGGCCACAGTTTGATAGGGACTGAAATGCAAGAACATCCCTTTATTCAAATTTAGGCAGATGATAAAAGAACCTCAGGTGGTGCTAATTTCTAGAACCCTCCCCCCCCCCCCCCCCCAAGCCTTCAATGACTCAGTCATAATCGTATTGTCATTTTGGCTCGTAAAATCTCAGGAATTATTATCTTTGCTAATAATGTTAATAATATAACTATCATATTTACTCGCAAAATAGGTGCACCCTCAGTTTGGTCTTGAGAAATCCGTTTTTTTTTTTATTTCTGCGCATAATAGGTACATCTCGAACTTGGTCGTGATCAGTAGTTGTGTACTGTATTTGCACGGTTGCAACTCAACGCCCCTTTACTTTAACTGGAGCGAAGAAAAATTAAAGAAAAGAAGACCGCGGCAGCACTGTGTCAGTTCAAAAGAAGACCGCGGCAGCACTGTGTCAGTTCCCATGGGCTCGCCGAGAGTGGAAGAGCAGTTGCCAGGGAGTCGAAGTAACCTTTGCATCGACACGGGGGCATAGCTTCGGCTGCGCACGCTCCGTATGAAACGCGGGATCGCGTTCTCTACGCACTGCATTTAGTTTCCTGTCAGAAAAAAAAAAATTGTCGTTGGCACGTTTGCTACCTTGCCACAAATTTAATAAGAGCTTTTCGGCTTCTTGACGTAAGCTTGAACCTTTGCTGCCACCGCGTTGACTTCACAATGTTGGCAGGTTCTTGTCATCGTTGATTTCCTGGCTGTGAACTTAAACATCGCATTATGTGCGCTGATTTTGGATCAGTGCTTGGGCGCGGTTTTGTTCGACGCCCAATCTTCAAGTTGTCTTGTACAAACTTCCTGCGACAATATGCCGAACCGTAGGCTAGGCTTGATCAATTTTCGTGCCCTTCAGTGGCGGTATTGAGCGATCAAAGTTGCGGTTTGGTGCGGTTCTACTTAAAGGAAAGGGCGCTTGTAACACTCGAATGGGGGTTCACGATTCGAGTGCGATCTCTTGGATAGGGGTGAGAACTAGTGAAATCGGTCGATCGTACCGTACAGTGCACAAATAATCTATGTGGCCTGAAACGTAATCGGCGAATTTCCGTGATAGCACTTTTTTTCTTCTCTGCTTTTTGTTTTTTGCGTTCACTCAGTTGGCCACGCGGGTCTTCCGATGTTAATTTTGTAAATTTCAATGCATCACCTGCCTCAATTCTCAGACACGCGAGACTGCATGCTTCACACGCTTTGAACCAGTATAGCTATCAAGAAGGTTTTTTTTTTTTAGCTGTAGGGCGGATATTCGCAGATTTCGGTGGCGTATACATTATCGGCGATCTATGCTGTAGTCAGAAATAAAATTTTTAGAAATTTTACTCCATTTACTAGGCGCATCCCGAACTTCAAGCCTGCATTTCTGGAAAAAATGAGCGCTTATTATGCGAGTAAATATGGTATATCAGAGTCTCTGCACATTGAAGTTGTAACATTCTAGTTACGTGAAGGAGGTGGTTTTTTTTTTTTTTTTTTTTTCCGAAATTGTTGTATGTCACTTTGACCAATTGGCAGTGGTAGGGCTTTGAGTTGCAATGCCTACCTTTGACTGCACTTTGTGGTGCATGCCTTCATTTAAACAAGATTCGAGGTAGATGCAAATAAAGATGGCAGCTAGAGACTGGTAGTACTTTTACTTTTCTTGTGGCAAGCACAGTTTATCTCTCTACATTGAAGTGCAGGCAATCTGGGGATTGTGTGCATGCGTGTGTGTGTGTGTGTGTGTCAGCTCTTGAAAGTGAACTGCTCGGTATGATGCTGCTTTGTTTGTTTTTTGTTTTTCTCAGTCAGCATGGTGAAATATAATCGCATCTGAATGCAGTTTTGATGTGTGTTTCGGAAATTTTACATAGACTGTGAATTGTTTTTAATTTTTGGCAGTTACGATATTACATTCTTGCGCACTCCATTTTCAGCAATATATAGTCGTGTGGTGATGATTTGTTTGGAGTCCTGTCTCTTTTGTTTCTAATAAGGTGGCTGTGGTTTCTCTTCCTTTTCTCTCTCTACAGATGAACTACTCTTCAGCGTCACCTGGTAGCCACTATGGGGTGAGTGAGACCGGCTGACCAGTCTATCCTCTTGCTTAGCTACTGTCTGCCGCGGGGGAGCAGTGGTCAAGGGGGCTGCTGATCCGAAGGTCGCTGGTGCGATCCCGGCTGCAGCAGTCGCATTTCGACAGACGCGAAATGGTAGAGGCTCGTGTGCTGTGTGATGTCGGCGCACGTTAAGGGATATCAGGTGGTCCAAATTTTCATAGCCCTCCACTACGGCGTCTCTCGTAATCATATCGTGGCTTTGGGACAGAAAAACTCCAGGTATTATTGAATATTATCTTGCTTGGCTACTGTCGCATGACAACTAGAAGTACTTGCTGTGTGTGTGTTTCTGGTTGCACAATTGTTGTTCGTGTGTGCTCCTCTCGAGCACAACATAAAGTTTTACTGCATAGCCCTGGCTGAAGGCGCAGGCTTGTCATATTTTTTCGTAATGTTGGCCAGTCGTAATGTCGGCCATGCCACAAAACTGCCACTATGAACGGGTACGTGCCACAGAACTTGTGCAAGTCCCTCTACCCACCACTACGGCATGACCTGTAATAGCCCTGAGAAAGAGTACAGATAGAGAAAGGAGAGACATAGATGAGAAGAATGTTATAAAAGAGGAAAAAAATTCTCGCTAAAAAAAAATTCATGAGGTGTGATTAGAACATTGTAAGCTGAGCATCCTGACCACTTGGCTATCCAAGCCTGCAAGCATAGCATAGCCTTGTATAGCATACTGTGGCGAGAAGGTGGGAAAGGGCAAAGTGCGAGGAGCCACGCGTCTTGAAGCTAAACGTGTGAGTTGATGAGGATTAAAAGCGGCTTTGCATGTCTTAGCGCAAGAGAAACGGATAAATGTTCATTTAGAAACAGTGTTCCGAGTGAGGCCCGGTGTCACCCTAAGGTGGGAGGGTTCCCTAGTCCAGGAACCCTCTGGCTTCGACTGCCCTCTTGACCCTTGCGACAAGTTGTCGCTGGTCTTCCAGGTCCTCGAGGACGAGCTTGGCCTGCCACGTTTCCATTAACAATAAAACATTTTTTTTTTTGCCAGTGCTCGGAGAGCAGGTGCTGGAATCGAGGAAGATTAAACGCTCGCACTTGGTACATAAAGATGCGTGCGTGTTCTTGAATAGGGCATGTCGCTGGAGTCATTGTGTTAGCAGGTGGCCTTGCCTTCTTCAAGGCAGGTACTGGAAGTGGTTCATCTGTCCATCTCGTCCAGCTTCCGTACCTTCTCTAGTTGCTGTATTGAAGAAAACTGGACTGCACACCCCCGTCCAAGAGTATACATCTCTGCCTTGCGCTCACGACATAACATGAGTGTAAATGTCTCCTGGTCGTTTGTCCAGCACGGCTGAATATGGAGGCTGGGGCGCAGTTTTGTACACGTTGTGTGATAGAATGCTCAATTGCGCCGCCCAGGATTGGTCGAAGCTTGTCTGATGGTCAGTGAGAACAGAAACCGGAAAAAGGCAGTGCTGTCAGTCATCTTGTTGTCTATTAGGCAAACACCGGGCACAGAGTGAATGGCGAAGTCATTCCGTCCCTAACAAATTATATAAAATTGTCTCCGGTCGGCTCGAATTGCACTGACACGCAAGCACTCGCGGTGGAGAGCAATTCATCCTCGTTTTTTGCACCTAGCCTGTCAATATTGCGTGCAGGACAGTAGTAGTCAAGACCAGCGATAATGCTGAAGGTTTCACGACTAATGAGAGATGCCACGTTCTACCGTTGACCAGATTACTGATAGCTATAATATAATCTATAATATAATATAATCTCAGGCCAATAGCTGGTGAAAATGTCCACCAGCTGTTTACTTATGAGTGCTTCTGTCATATGATACTTTCAGAAACAAGAAATTTTGACTTGAACCAGCACGACCACCAAACCTCTCATGAAATTCTGACACTACCTAGCACCTAATCAAGGCATTAACGCACAAATTGTTGGTCATTGTGCTCTTTCATTTCAAGCTGTGAAGAACAGTGTCCTCAGATATTGATAATCAGGCATACTAATAATTGCATTCAAAAATCTATCTGAGTTCTTTTCTATCGGAATTCACCAAGAGACGATCTGATGTGACGCATTCTTTGGGGTGCTTTCCCTTTGCTTATTCGATGTTTGCTTCCTTGCGTTCCCAATTTCCACCACGCAAAAAAAAAAACCTAAGACATCGATTGCAACGCGCACCCATTTTTCTCGCTGGCCCGCACGATCACACTACTCGAAAAAACGACTCCTTTCGGGAGCATCTTCCATTTAAATATGAGGTACAGGCGAAGCTTGTGCCCATCTGACGTGTAACAGAGCATTGCCGTCACTTTAGTTTTACCGTGGACCGATGTCAGCATGCGAACTTGCTTCGTCCCCTTCTTCTCGACGGTTGTGGTGCCAGGCATGTCGAAGTAAAGAGGCGTCTGATCGGCATTCCCGATTTGCCCAAGCAGGTAGCCGTTGTTGCGCCACAAGTTTAGGACGAACCTCTGAAAACTGTGAAGCTTTTCATCGTACTCCTCGGCAAACCTTTTCGCATATGCATGTTCCCCTTCGGAGGGAAAAGCCTTTCCTCTTCATAAAGTTAGTTAGCCAGCACCTGCTCGCTTTAAACTGGCTCCGCATTAGACCTTTTTCTAAGACTAATTGCATAGCCTGCAGTTGGAGCAGTCCTGTCGTCACGGGCCGCTGTGCCGCTCGCTGCTCAAGCACATACTCGCCGAGCAGCTCTTTAATTTGCGGAAACCGACCCTGCTGTGGTCCACTGAAGCCTTTGCGTGAAGCTTTGCTGTCGACAATCTTCTGCTTTTGTTTCTGCCGGTCCCGCGCGCACGTTTTGGGAACTCCAAACGACCGCGATGCGGCCCGATTTCTGTCCGTTTCTGCACACGCGATGACTTTTCTTTTAAAAGCGGCATCGTGGTGCACTAGAGTTTTTGGAGTCGGCCCTTCCACGCCGTCGATGCTAATGCACTACTAGATGACGAACTTCTCAGCACACGTACGAAGTGCTGCACATGGGAAACACACAGGCAGAAATGGCCAACGCGCCATGCCGACGCACGTTGGGGGCGGCCATCTTGGATTTGCCGATGGCAATAGATTGACCGTAATTTTTTTGTTCGTACTCGATTCTAACGCGCATGCGATTTATGAACTCGCTTAACCAGAAAAAAGGTGCGCGTTAGATTCGAGTAATTACGGTAAGTTAGTTAGCCAGCACCTGCTCGCTTTAAACTGGCTCCGCATTAGCCCTTTTTCTAAGGCTAACTGCATAGCCTGCACTTGGAGCAGTTCTGTCGTCACGGGCCGCTGTGCCACTCACTGCTCATTCACATACTCGCCGAGCAGCTCTTCAATTTGCGGAAACCGATTCTGCTGTGGTCCACTGAAGCCTTTGCGTGAATCTTTGCTGTCGACAATATTCTACTTTTGTTTCTGCCAGTCCCGCACGCACTTTTCGGGAGCTCCGAACGACCACGATGCAGCCCGATTTACGCCCGTTTCGGCACACGCGATGACTTTTCTTTTAAAAGCGGCATCGTGGTGCACTCGTCAAGTTTTTGGAGTCAGCCCTTCCATGCCGTCGATGCTAATGCACACCAAGATGACGAACTCCTCAGCACACGTACGAAGTGCCGCACATGGGAAACACATAGGCAGCAATGGCCGACGCGCCATGCCGACGCACGTAGGGGGCGGCCATTTTGGAATGCCGATGGCAATAGAATGAACGTATTCATTTTTTTTTTTCGTACTCGATTCTAACACGCATGCGATATATGAACTCGCTTAACTGGAAAAAAGGTGCGCGTTAGATTCGAGCAATTACGGCAGTCTCGAACGCTCCAGCCTTCGTCGACGTCACGACCACGTGACATCATTGCGCCCCTATGTGGGGCAGGACCGAGCCATTCTGGACGGCACGCAGTTAAGAGTCCATCTGTTTTTCTTTTGCGCAGGGTCCACCGGTATCGGCATCGGGACCTCCAGGCCCTGGTACGCCCATCATGCCAAGTCCGCAAGGTGCGTGATCGGCCTATCACCCTTTGTCAATTGTGGATTTCTTTTTTTGAGTGCCGATAAATTATGTACCCTTCCCGCCACCCACCTTCTTTCACCGCCACAGTCAATGTTGTGCTAGTCTGTATGCACGCTTTTTGTGATCACAGCCCTGCCGACAGGTGAGCAACGTTTCTGGCCCGGTGTCTGCACGCTTATATTTACGTTCGAAAAGTATAGCTCATTACTAAGAAATGGTGAATGCCTATTTTAAATGCTTTGAAGCAGCTGCGTGTGTAGTCATGGCTTTTTAGTGAATTTCGAAATGCACTTTGATGCCAGAGAGGCAAATTGTGGGTAAATGACGACCTTTGATCTTATTGGATTTGGGTGAGCGTAGGAGGTGCGAATATAGGGCCAGCGTTTCAAGAAAGGAGTTTTTTTTAATGTCGCCGGAATGACAGTACCGGAAATCGTTCCTCGTTCAAAATACAGTAAAAGCTTGTTAACTTTGATTTGACAGGAACAGGAAAGAATTAACCAAGTTCCAAATGATAAGTATCAAGAGAGTGATGAAAAGACGTCTCCTACAGGAACACTCCTTCATACTAAATACAAAAATACGTGTACCATCAAGGAAGAAGAATTAAAGACAGAACAGAAAGGTCGTCAGTTCAGACTTAAAATTTTCTTGCTTGATGGTATGAGTTTTTTGTTTTTTTTAATAAGCAGGTACCAACTAGCCCAGCAAAAAGGTGTACCGATTTTTTTGACGACAGTTGATTGAAAATTGGCTCCTTGATTTTTTTTTGACGAATTCATAAACACTGTCACTTTTCATTGGAGCAGATTAGAAGTTGCAATTCTAATCTTCTTGAAACTTCTTTCACAATGTGGTTGTGGCACAAGACTGCCATGTCTTAATTAGCCCTTGCTCTGGGCTCTTTGTGCTTGGTGCCGTATTGTCATAATAAACTGTGCTGTGGTCACTCATGACTAAATTAACAGCTGTTCGACTTCATTAAACGATGTGTATGCTGAATATGACCGGAGAGCACTTACGAATCGTTCAATTTTTGAAATTAACAAGCTTTTGCTGTTCAAGCTTCTGCATCAAAACCCTGGCTTTGCACACAATGGCTTCTCTTGTTCACCTAGTGGTACTTACTGAGCTTTCCTGTGGTTGGGTTTTGCAGTAGCTTACCAATAGGAAAAAAAAAATACAGCATTTGGTAAAAATTGTGCACGCATGGGCTTTGTGTTTTAATGTGTAGCAGTGACAAAACTGGGCTTAGTCAGTAAAAGGCTTGATCCTCTCCCTTGTTCTTGCTTTTTTGTTGTTGTTGTTTTTGTTCCTTGATGCTTTTAGCCTCTGCGCATGCATTGTCATCATTTCTTGGCACAGTTTACTCTTTTGCAAGCACAAGTTGCATTAGGAGCATATGCACTGCACAAAGGGATGGCATAAGAATTGAATCTGGCCTTTGGGCATTATCGGTCTGGCTACATTTTTCTGTTTCTTGTGATAAGGACTTAGTGGTTGGAAACTCGTTTCTAAGCCTAGGTAAGCTTACTAAGTGTTGTCGTCATGTCTGAACAATGGGCCTAGCAGCTGAGGCCTATGTGTGAACACGCCCTGACACTTGCCAAGCTTTCTGTTTGGCTGGTACCATCATTGAAGTTCGATTTTGTACATTCGCCAGCTTTCGTGAATGCTGCAGCCTATTTTTATTGTTATTTTTTCGATTGGTTTCTTAGCTGAATTTAGGTTTGGGGACTAGGCTAACCACTAAAGTGGTCTAGTAGTTAATGTATTGCACTGCTGAGTCAAAGATCCCGTGATCGAATCCTGGCCACAGTGGCTGAATTTTGATGGAGACGAAATCCTAGAGGACTGTGTACTTAAGTTTAGGCTAGGTGCGAATTAAAGAACACCATGTGGCGAAAATTTCTGGAGCCCTCTACTATGCAGTCTCAAATGACCGTGTTGGGGTTTGGGGATTTAAAGTACCGACAGTTATCATGGGAACTAGGCTTACAGCTTTGGCTTGTTTGCATCTGCTGTTTTTCTAAATCGTTGTGCTCGCATGTTGAGGGAAACCTTGCCAAGACATGTCTGACGGCATGTTTGTGTGTGCTGTTGTACATAGTTCTAGACAAAGCGCTTGCCCGCTTCAGATCGTGCGCAACTTCTTGTCAGCACTGTTATATTATTTTTTTACTCCTTTTTGGAAGGTCACTGGGTGGTCCATTCGTAAAACTGCCCGCTTCACTTTTCAGGTCGGTAAGTACAGTGCTCTAGGGAACAATGCTCTGCTTGATTTGGCCCTCATGCGAGTGCACCAATTTACAGACACTTGGGGCGGTGTTCTATAAGTGTTCGCTGAATGGACTGTCCCTTTCAGTGCGTGCCGATCAGATAGAGATCAAAGCTGGGGCTCACAATTAGTACTTGCACGCTTGCTCTCGGGATTTATCCGATTTTAGCACGCTTTAAATGAACAGTCCACTCCATGGACACCTTTGAAATGGCTTCCCTGAAAGTGCAGCAAGATCCGCAGTTAAAGGTAACACTCAAGTGAGGCACGTTTGATATTGCTGGCCCCTTAACTGTCAGCTCATAGCTCACGCACTTCACTAGTCTGTCAAAAGGTGTCTGAATTTTGAGCCACCAGTAGTCCTGTGTAAGTCTAAGCCACCATGTTATTCAAGTAGAGCGAAATTGGTACATGCACTGGGCACGCAGCTTGTGTCCCTAAGTGTAGACCAGTATGTTCAGGGTTCGCTTTTCGCAAGAGCTGCTCACATTTTAGTGAAGCTTTCGCTCAACGGCGAACAGTGGTGGCCGAGTGCAAGGCAGAGCGCCACCCGGTGACCTTCCACCGTCGCCAACCCAGCCCTTGATTGTTGTTGTGCTGTCGCTACGCTGGCCGCCCCCGTCCCCTCCTACATGTGTTGTTGTCCCCCCTGGCGTGTGTTTGTAGGTACCCCCGGCCCCTTCTCCCCTGCCAGCCATCGAATGAGCGCCCCCAACGCTAGACGAGGTGATGATGACCTTTGACCCCTGCTGCTGCTCTGCTGTCCGCCTGACACTCCTCCTGCACGCTTTTTGTTGCGTTTGTCCCTTTCCCCTCCTCTTCTTACTTATTATTATTTTTCATTCAGCTTGTTGGCTCCACACATTAGAGCCCCCATTTAGATTAGTACGAAAATAGGGCAGCTGTCCGAGGGGCTCATTATGTGCTCTAAAACCATAAGTAATGCCCCCTGGTCTGTCGATATTGTTCATGGTACATTCGACTGGCCACCACCACACTCGGAGCCAGGTGGCAAAAATGCGGTGCTCGCTCTTGATCCGAGCTGAGGAGTTATAAGAAGGCCTGAAGAGGATGCACGTCACTGCATCTTCTGTTGCAAACAGACGATTTGCAGGGGTCGCCTGATCAGATCTCGAGTCACGTTTTGAGTCCAAAGTGAGAGCGCCTAAGAGTGCTCCGAGATTCGAGGGTGATGCTTTGAAAGCACGAGTCGAGCATATAAGGAGCGCTCGATTTCGGCCAGCCAAACGTAACGCGCGTCGCCAAAGCGCTTTTGAGTGCTTGAAAACAAAGCTTGCTAGGGTTGTGGCTTGAGCAAGTTGGTTCATGCTTATAAGAGAGAAAAACAAAGCAAAATTCGGGCAAGACACAAGAAGAAGAAGGCACAACAGCAGCGCTGACTTACAACTGACTTTTCGACATGTGGGCACATATGAGCCTGGACAGTAAAAAAAAAAAAAAAACATATGATGGCCGTATCTCCCATCGATATGTGCCTCCACCAGCTACCACAAATGCATGCTTTGCATATCACCTATGGTTCAAGAAATCCAGTTCTTTTTGGGAAAGGGTTACAGAGAGCATGCTCACACAGTTAGTCTTGACATGTTCTATTTGTGCCACTTCAATTATTCAAGCGCTGTGGTTGTGCCTTCTTCATCTTGTGTCTTGTCTTAGTTTTGTGCTGTTTTTTTCCTCGTGAGAACGACCACTCGAATGTACCATCAGATTAGGGACTTTAAATGGCTCAAAGCACTAAACTCGTTTGTTTTCGACGTTTTGGAACCGACTTCATTCCATCTTCAGTGGGATGCAACAGTAGGGCAACCTTTGAACTCTAGTGGCACATATTGTTGCTGTTATGTGAAGAAACATGTGCGGCATCACAGCAATGTTGAAGTTAAACTTCATACTAGAGAAAGTAGTTCATAATGTTGGGGGGGGGGGGGGGGGTGAGAAAAGTAATTTCAACTCCTGACCCTTCCAGCCTTCTCTGTTCTTACCCAAATTATGAAAGTATGCTTTGAAACTTTGCCCAGGTGTCCTTCTTCGTGCTCTTTTAAAGAAGGAACAAAGATGGCTCTAAAACGTCGGAAACTAAAAATCCATCTCGTCTTCCGATTCATCCCGAAAGTTCCAATGAATTTAACCCTATCTGACAGGCGTTTTGTTCTATAGCTTTTGGGTGCCATTTGCACTAAATGGCCTTAGTCACATGTGTACTTAACCTAAGATTGTTCTAGTTAACTGAAGGTTGTTGTCTGAGACCTAGGTAGTTGGAAAAAGTAACGTGCAACTTGTAACAATGAGTCCGAAAGAGATGGACACTTACAGTGCTTATGGATTGAAATGTATCAAGTTAGGTCTACCTAATATTCTCGATTTTATTTCCACGGTCTTCAGTGTAAATCATAACGTAGCGATTTCGACTCATATGGTTACTTTAGCGCCAATGTGACTTTTATAGCGACCAGATTTGCAGGGACATGACATTATCGACACGAACAGTGCATAACAGTTGTACTGCTGAAATACTTGATGTTTTTGAATCCGTAAGCACTATACATACATGAATGTCATAGTTATAACCCACTAGACTTTAGCAGAAAACTCTAAAGGGAACCCATGTTGGGTATTTCTTGAAGTGTTGTGCTATAGTAGGGCGAATCATAATATACTCCCATGAATGCATGTGTGTGTGTTTATCATCGTATGTCACCAGTTACTTGGTTATCCAGGCCTTTGCAGAATCAGTCTTACATGAGCATACAGTGGCATTTTCGGACAGTCTTTCTTTCCAAAGTTAGCTTTCATAAAGTGAAAGCTTTACTTTGACTGCAAACACCTTGGTATTTGCAGTATGCCTAGGGGCAGACTTCGAAATAGTAATATTTGCAGATTACTGATTTACTGGAAGCATAAATATTAGTGACCTGAGGGGGTGTTTCTGCGTGGCGGTGTTGAACTGAACTAGACAAAACACAGAGCTGTCACTGAAGTGGCTGTACTTGGAGTACTTAACTGGTGGTATAAATATTTTTGGGAAGGTTGCACTGTTGTATTTGTTGCCTTTTTAAAACGTTTTTTTTTTCTAACAGAAGCTTTTGTCGTGTTCAAAACAAAAGGACGTGCCTATAGTTGTGTTTAAACGAAGTGTCACCGAAATGTTAATGCTGGTGGAATCCAGCAATCTGCTATTCTGTAAACACCTTAGCATGTACTAGACACTGTGTTATATCTCCAGAAAATAGATAGATGTTTATGTAAGATGAAGATTAGATAGCCCTGTCATTTTGCAGTAGGCCAAACTTTTGTAAATGCCTCGTCTGAAGCTTGGTGCAGCTTGTTCATGACAAGTTGGCCATACTGTGACCAGAAACTAATCTTAAGAAGATAACAGTGCACACAGACGAGGACAAAGAGAAGCGAAATGCGGCACAGCGGTTGACTTGTTAATTTGTACCACCAACCAGCCCACCAAGCCGTCCAGGAGCTTGGATGAAAGTCGGCGCAAATATGATAACTTGACAGCCTAATTAACAATGTATTCCATTATCTGCTCTACTGCTCTTTGTAGAGTTGTTCTTGTTTCAGCCAACAAGATTGGCCCTAGGTAGCGAAAGGAAGCTTTCTTATGACAGACGACGCTAACATAACGCAGTCGACATTAACGGGTGTAGATAGGTCGACCACACCGTAGCATGAATGACCACGGTAATGTGTGCCAAACTGTCGGCTAGAGTGAGTTGAAACAGCATGCGATTTGCGTTGCTTTATTAATGGCATTCAGGGTTCAAAGATTATTCTTGCATCACTGCATTGGGCTGTGTTTCTTGTAGTTGGTTGATGCTGAGGCAATGATGCTTAGGTTGGCTTCTTACACTGCATTTCGTACGTCAGATGTAGTGCTATGGAAACTAGTGAGGCCTCTTGATGTGTTTGCATCGAAAAATAGTTTTGTGATTTCTCCACCACTATTGCAATTTTTTTAGACTAAGTATTAAATAAAGATGCTTTGTGCCTTCATAAACAAGCATGAATAATTGTACGATTGTCACTACATTCTGTATAGTGTAGAATTTTTGTTTTCATACTGCGGCCTCCGTAATCAGTTCTCATAGTGCGCAGCCGATTGTGGAGGTTGCATTTACAAACGTGACATCCGAGCGCGAGAACTGTGGACCTGCATGTGTTTTTGCCAGCCGAAGTGCTTTCATGGCCTCTGAAGCATTGCATGAGTACTTAATACTATGCGGCATTCGCTTTCTGTGAAAATGAATTAATGGTTCGCATTTTCTGTAAGTTGTTAGAATCTATGTTGACGGCTTAGCTCTCAAGGATAACTTTTAATTGCGTTTTGTGTGCGTGGGAGGTAGGACATGGCTCATTCTCACCAATAGTCCCAGCTTTTAGGATGTGGCTGTTTATTTGACTCGTTTGGGCACTCTAGTGTAATCTGGACCTGTTTAGTTGGAACCGGGGAAATTCCTTCAAATACAGTAGATCGGGGGAAGCTTCATGCAATATGCATACACTGGCCACGTCAAAGGCACATTAACCGCGGTTTGGAACGTCGTACGGTCGCAGTGTGCTGAAAGTAACGTGTATTAAAGCGGACACACAACATCTTTGACTTTGTTAATTAACGCAACTTCATGTCCATGCTAATTAACGCAACTTCATGCCCACATTGTCATATGATGAAACCAGTTCTCATAGAAATTGTCGTATTTGAGCTGCGAATCCACTGAAGCTGGATTCACTGAAGCTGTTTGTCAGCTGAAAGTAGCCAGAAGGCATGCAGTGTTCAAGTGTGGTAAAGGTTTGCAAGCTATAAGACAGTTACGGCCATTAGACAAGAAATATGTGAGAGTATGGTACTGCCTTTTTAAGGTACGCTCCTTAAAGGATCAGAGCACAGAGTTTCCTACACTCAAGAGAACTCTTGTGCTAGTGCCTATGGAAGCGGTAAAGCGTGGCAGCTCTGTCAGCATGGAAATTATGGGTTGTACAGATTTGTGAAAGCGTTGTTCTTTTTGCTTTGTTTGGCTCCGTGTGGCTGGAGTCATTTTGTCGTGAGATGCAGTTCAGCAAATTTCCAGGGCTTCACCACCTTAACTTTTTCAGGCTCATCAATTCAAATATGCTCACAAAATTCACAACATTCACATCTTTTATTTGAGACAAATTCCAAAACACTGCTACAAGCAAAGACGCAAGTGCGTTCAATGCCGCAAGCTCGAAGATTAGACAAATCTGGGTACTGTCCAACATTCCCGTGGTAGCTGAATGATTGCAGCACCAGAGTTCCCTCTAGATAATTTTAAGAAACTCTATGGATCACAAAACGCAAGTACAAGGCATGGATGCATGGTGTCAACTCCGCGATTTGTGATTTATGGTCTTATGTGAAGTCAGCTTTGGAGCCCAGATGAGCGTGCTAACAGCTGTAGGATGTGCATCGTACAAGTCACGTTTCCATCTCTGACCTCTTTTCTTGATGCGTGCATGTGCGCAGATTCTTCAAATTCAGGAGGTGATGGAATGTACGCCATGATGAAGCCCGTTCCAGGCGGTGGAATGCCCGGCGTAAGTTTGGGGCACTGCCCCCCTTGGCGCTTTCATGCCTTTTGGCTACGTAGTGGCATTCACTATATGCGTAGACATGGAGAGAGATTGCAAGCATACCAAGGAGTGTTCACAAAACTTAATACCCTCCGTTTTTGCATGTGGCCGGCACCACTACGATTTATGTTAAGACTTCTCTTGCCTTTTACGCAACAACCAAAAATTTCCGCTTCATGTACATAGACATAGGTACATGTCATGAGATTCAGTGCGTCCTGTAAGTGCCTTATGGTTATGGTGCAAAATATGATGCAGTTGTTGAAGATCTGAACCTGTTCACAACTGGATGAATGGAATGACACATTTTTTTCCACAAAATTGCAATGCTTACACTAGCGAGCAGTTCATTGTATGTTGTGTACTCGAAGCACGAGGGGTACATTATCTGTCACAAGCTTTCAGTTATGAGTGGTAGCTGTGATTTGTGCCATGGTTATTCTGCCGATAGTGTTGCTGGGAGAAAACAAAAATGCCATGAAACGTGCCGAGTGTTGCATTCCTCCAACTTCACCTTTTGCAACTTTCTTAGTGTTAACAGCCGAGCTTGAAATGGAGTTTAGTGCTTGCTTTCCTGTTCTTGTGACGCCGTGTAACCTGCGCGTGAGGTGACCTGTGGAAATGTTCTTTTTTTTTCCTTGTCTTCCTCAGCAGTTCCAGATGGGACCCGGGGGACCAGAAGGCCCCATGGGGTCAATGGGTCCTGACATGGGCCCGCCCGTCATGAATGGCATGTCCTCTGGAGGTGAGGGAGCGATCCACGTGGCGAACTGTTCCAAATTATCACCTGTCCTCCCCCCCTCCCCTCCCACAAAAAACAACAAACGAAAAAAACGAGAAAAAAAAGGTGAGGAAAAGAGGGGTATGTCAAGTCCGAAGGCTGTGCGGAACTGGGAGGCCTTCTTTGTTCATATTGTTCTCTCTGTTTTTGTTTTCTTCTTTCCGCTGTCTTCTCTTTCTCTATTTCTTCCACTGTATTTATTTCTTTTTTTCCCTTGCTCTTTTTTATTTTCTTTACTGTTATTAACTTTTTCCCTTTTTTCTCTCTTCTATTTCTCACTTGTTTCCCCCTTTTTTTTTTATTGTTATACGGAATTTCGCCTGTATTATGCCAAGCAACAACAGCATATGACAGCCCAGGCCCCCTAAAGTGCTGGGCACTTAAAACACAAACAGGGGCAAAATGCAAATGGTTGTCTGTAGATCAATACAACTTGAAAAGTACAAAGAGGCCCTGCCCACACGACTGAGGCTTGTCAGCCGATCGCCTCCGCGACTTAAGAAATATTCCCATCCATATGCTCAGCGATGTCCTCCCGTAGCAGGGTCACCGGCCGCCCGACTCATGACAGCAGTCTGGAGTGCGGACTTGTATGCATCTGTCGTTGGAAAGGAGCTGCCGCCGACTTCTTTTGTGTCCGACTATAGTTGGATTCAGAACTGCTTCAATTGAAGTGCTGGCTTATCCCAAGCTGTTACCGTTTTCTGCTTTATTTCTTGCATGCCTGTGTATATGAAAGAGGTGCCGGGTATGTCATGAAGCATTGTTATATGTGCAGTCATAGCTTATTGTAACGAAGTCTCATATGTCATGGAAATGATTTCATTAGGTCTGGCAATTTGTTATGAACATACATCCATAGCATTGTATCTATTGACTAGCTTTTCACTTGCTAACGAATTATCGTTGTAACCAATACTTTGTTATATGTTTGTTTGTTGTATTGAAGTTTGGGTGCACTACTTTTCATGAGGCATGTGCGAAACGTTGAATTTCTCTATTGGCATCATTAGGCTGCACCTAGCAAAGAAACAACCTGTTTGGTTCATTAGCCATTTTTCGGTAACTTCTTCTCTATTCAGTGAAAGCTCATAAATTCGGATTTCACGGGACATTAAAGACTTCTCTATTCAGTGAAAGCTCATAAATTCGGATTTCACGGGACATTAAAGACTGTCTGAATTAACCGAATGGAGAATTATTGACAGTTATCAAGAGAACAATCAACTGTTTCATCAATGCACTATCATTTTCCTGAGGAATACATAAATGCAGTATTTGTTTTTGCACGAGAGCAGTGAAAATGCTGCAATTTTTCTCAGTTGAGACTTCGTTCACGTTGTGAATGTGGCTTAAGACCTTGTGTCTTAAGCCGAGAAGTGCCCTGAAACTATTTCATACAATGTACCAACAACAGTGAGTTTGGCTGGCGACCAAGTCTTTCTTGAATGGGCACTAAAAGAGCGAAACTATTTTCTGCGCATTAGTAAAGTGCAATTTCACAATCTTGAAAACGCCACTCTTGCCACTACATGAGGCTTGGTTAGCGAGAAAATGCGCGAGAATAAAATGCGGGTGGAGACGCCACTTTGAGGTTCCCACATTAGACACCGTGATGTAAATTTTGAAGGCATCCACTGGGTCCTATGTAGTTTCTACTCAATAAAAATGAAGTACATTGTCATCTCTGGGTGCCATAGACCTAATGCGCAAAGTTTCGGAAAATTTAATCTGGCTAATGTTGTCAAAATACGAAAAATATGTTTTGAAATTTCATACGTCGGAAGTGTAGATTTCAGCACAAAATACAAATTACAACTTCAACCTTGATCTTCTCTGCTAATAATGAACTTATGACAGTGAAACCTATGGCATTAGCGTTCTCAGAGTGCAATTTATCAATCTTAACCTAGTCATTATTTTTTTAGTGTCCCTTTAAAGACTATTGGCCATTCGCGGTGTCCGCTGATACTGGCTTCCCTGCTTTGCGTTGCATATTCGCATGCCTTTGTGCTTGGTGCCCTCCGAGGATCGTCCAAATTAAATGGTTTCCTTTCCTGCCAGATATTACTGACTCGAGAGTTTGGTGCCGTGCTGGCTGGTCCCAGAGAACGTGTCCGAATCATCCAAATTTTCAGAATGAACGTGTGTCACCTCCACGAGTTTTTACTGTACCTCAGTGATACACTTGCCCCCAAGTGTGCCCACATAACAGTGGTATGACCCCTGTTCCCCTACGCAGGTGATGGCTTGGACGGCATGAAGAACTCGCCGGCCAATGGGCCCGGCACGCCGCGAGAGGACGGGCCTCCCATGGGCGATTATGGGATTCCCGGATACGGACAGGAAAATGTGAGTGAAGCAATGCCGTGTCATCTTGCGTCGAGCTTGTGTCGTGTGGCTGGTGTTAATCGTCTTCTCTGCCCATTGGGGCATCTATGGTGGTGGTAGTAGCTAACACTGTACGAGTTTCCACACGCCGAGATACTTGAAAACTGGGAGGCGAAGGTGTAAAACTGCAACAAAATTTCGGAAATGTGGAAAGTTGGGCGCGTTGTTTGTATAAATTATATTGAACAGCGTGAAAAACAGGAAGACCTTGTCTATGTCCTGTTGTCTCTCTCGCTGTTACTTGTAGTGTGTGACGAAGTATCACATTAGCTAAATTTTTCGTACTATACTGGGTTTATTAGTCAAGAGCAGTGGGGATTTTCGCCGTCAGATGACCATCTTACCGCCAATTGGTGTCACAGCATCAATGTGGCGTCGCGGCTGCTTTATGACATGCTTTGTGGGGCCTGTCATGAGCGCGGCGCGCAAAGGTGGTTGGCTGCGATGTCACGATGATATGGCGGCGACACCATGTGCTGGATGGGGTTACTTTGATGACGAAAAGCTGCGCTGCTCTGGACTTGTAAACGAACGTTGTGCATATATCAAATCTATGGGGAGGTCAGTATCTCTTCATTATTAAGGTCACTCAATTGACACTGTATAACAGATTATGCAGACAATGAATGTGACCGGTGGTTACCGGGACACAAATCCCAGCACGTTACCACTGAAGCTTCTTCATGGGATCCTGCAACACATTTTGTACGTAGTGGGCAAAGGCTACCGATCAGAAGTTGAAAGGCTGCTGTGAGCATGTGAGCTGAAGGTTACAACACTGCAAACTGCAGTTCAGTGTGTACAATTTCAATTCAAGCTTACTGTTTTATTTCCCGCAATACTCTCGTAAGGCTTCATTGGGCAACACCAAGCATGCAACACGCACGCTATTTCAAATGCTGCGTGCCGCAGTCTGTCGCTCATCTTGCATCGAGCTCACTTCGGTAGTACTCGCAGGCGCACGTCATATTTTCCAAAACCACCGGTGCACTTTCCAGCGCGCACTTGCTGACTTGCATGTGTCTGCTTTGTTATATCTTGGCAGACATTGTTTTAATTAAAGAGACGTGGCATGCAAATGGGGACGCTAGGAAGAACTCAAGACACCACAAATGCAGAGAAAGAATGCACATTTGTTTCACGAAACATACCAACAATTTACTAATCGCCGTACGGATGTGGTGTATACGATTCCGCTCAGCTGCGGCCACTTTTGTGTAGGGCAAGCGGGTCGCTGCATTAACCCTAGACTAATTGAAAAGATAAGCGATAGCTAGCCGGACGCTTACTGTCAGATCAAACTTTACATTGTAGAGAGTGTAAATGCATGCTGAAATTCGGTGGATGCGCTGTTTTCTAGGGGCACGGTATTGAAGAAACGTGCATAATGGTTGAGGTTTGGCGTATCAGTAATGTAGTTATAGCGCATGTGTGCGCGAACCGTCGATGAGCCCCCATAAATAAGAAATCAGGTGTCTGAATAGTTACCTCGTAAACCACCACGCATGCTGTATTCATACGTTCAGCTATCGCATGTGGATGGGCAGTAATGTTTTCGTGCCCTCTTTCCTTTCCGGCCTTGTGCACCTTTGCAGTTGTTAGTCGACGATTGTGGTGTCTCGACTTCTCTCTGGTGTCCGTGTTTGCACACACGATCTCGTTGACGGGAAATACCTGTGATCGATCTTGGCTCTCTGTCATTTTAAGACATCATTTGTTACTTTTCCCACGGAAACCACTCTGAAATGCACCATTAGTTTACTGCTTTTGCGCAGTCAAGATGACACAGAACAAAAGCCAGTATTCAGAGGGTTCTCACAAGCTTTAGCATTTAAACTTGGCGAAGTGGCGCCTAGCTTAGCAAAACATTTGTGGCACAAAACGATAAGGAAGAAGCACGAAGAAAGCTCATAGTGTGCCCAGTCTTTCAACTAGAGACACCAAAGGCATCATTGTACCTTAGGTACCTTTCTACTAGAATGCATATTTTAAAATAGAGCTGTGGTATACACTCGAACCTCATTGTAACAAAGTTGCATCTTACAGGAAAATAGGTTCGTTAGATCCAGGAATTCGTTATAGAAGTTTATTCCTAACACTATGTACTACAATACTATTTTTCATTTACTTTGTTATAACTGATATTTGGTTATATCGAGGTTTGAGTATAGTTGCTTTTGATAGGGTTGTGAGAGGGTTAGCATGAGCTGTGGCATCTCTGTATTCGCATTCTTGGAAATGGATATATCTGAGTGACGTGCGAAAAATAAACTAGTTGGAAAGTTGACATCCTATCCTGTCCTTTTTTATGTGTGTGTGTGTGTATGTCACTCGCACTCCGTCGCAACCACTTATGTGCAAGCTCATGCTCTCTCTGCCTGCACGAGTATTTACAATGGCAAAAGTCAAGCATGAAATGCACGGATCTGATTTTGCTGAGTGAACTTGCGTAGGTTCTACAGCATTGCAGTTATCTAACGAATGTGCGTATATACTAGTGTGGAATCATTGAATGGTTACTCGAAAAGGTGTTGCCAGGTCTTGATTAATGAGTCGCGATAGTCGCCCAATCTATGAGACCGTACTGTGGAGCCTAGCTAGTTTTTAGCGTTCTGGCTTGCAACTGAGCTTCAATTTTAAATGTGATGCACCTTCTCTGGAGTTGACTTTATGCAGTGAAACCTTTCTAATGTGCACCCAATCTAAACAAGCTAAGTGCCGAAATGTAGTTGGAGCGAGTCGTCGACACCATCTCTGTATTATCTAATCACATGTTCTGGCCGCTAGACCGTACTGTATTGTTTTATGCTTACTTGATAGTGTGTACCACAGCCATTTATTTTTTCTCGCGCAAGGGTCAACGGTGCCCCTCAGCATTTGTGGTCGACGCCACTATGAACCATAAAATCTTGGTCCTCGTCGGAAAGAGCAGTGAATGGTCGTCCAGTGGTTTTGACTTCTGCACGGATGCAATAATACCGGCACCCTTAATGATCAAAAGTGCACGAAGGCATGCCGACAGCCTGCGACAAATGTGCCAGTATTGCTTATTACGGACATCCCTTTCGCCTAACTGTCTGCCCTGCAATACGTGTGGCGTCTCGCTGTTGCATGAGTACTGCATGCTTTCTTATAGGCAACAACGTACACTGGATGCACTGTTGTTTCCTGCTGCCATTGGGCGCTGGACTGCTCTAACTGCACATCGATTGCACAAATTAAATCATTATTGCCTTTGCAGCGTTGGCGCAACAACATTAGACAGTTATAGTTCAGTGTTTACGTGATAGTAGGTGTTAAGGAAATAGCGATACCGTACTGCTGACATTCGTTGCAGACAGCAAGATTTAGTTTAGCGGGATAGCGTTAACTTGCCCAAGCTGAGATGCTGGTGTCTCCTAGCAGATGGTGAATGTTAAAAAAAGAAAAAAGAGAGAAATTGAGAATGCTCACATGTGTCACCGCACCTAGCATAGGTAATTTTTTAATTGTAACAATAAAAGTAAATAAATACGAACTGCGCTCCAAAAGCGAAAATTTTTGTTGCAGATTTGTTTGCACCGATTTTCTATTCAAGCCTAGGAATGTTCGAAATGGGAGGCAGTCTCAAAAACTACGCAAAGTTTTCTGTAATATGTCGTCATTGAAGCTACCTGAAAGCAGGTGAAGCCATTTTACACAGCCGTTTGCTATGGAAGAATTGGATTTGTCCAGATCAATGTTAAATTCATTTCGAAGTGAACGTACAAAGCCGCTGTCGTGTTTTACGTACTCTACGTTAACCACGGAAACACAGTAACACTATATTAAAAATGTAGTACATGTATGGCAAACGTGATAGGCTGTTTAGCGCACTGGGCCTGTGTATTTGGATTCCGCGATTCTGCTAAGCCTGTTCTCTGCTAAGACCACTAGACTATAACTCTATTGGCACTGCACCAGTGCACGATTGGTATCTGCATGGGCACAAGAAAACCTCAAGGCTAAAACATATTCACAGTAAACGCGTGCGTACAGCATAGAAACCATTCTGGCGTAGGGGTGGCTTGCCCTTACTAGACAGCACGTTACATGCACATAGTTGGAGGCAAGAGATGCCTGCATACTTTTTTCAAACGTGCTAGGTGTCCTTTGTTTTCTGAGGGTTCACGTTCACCTGTCACACTTAGTAAAAGTACATTGCTCCCCCCTACAAAGGGCTTCTCGGATTTGCCGTTTCATAAAGTTTAATCCGTGTTTTGTACATATTGACGTTGTAGGGTGGGAGGGTACACTGAAATTTCAGAACATTACATTACTACAGTGCCAGGGAAAATGGTTGACCTGTCGAAGGCATAAGCATATCCTGGAAGACCACGTGAAGCTGGGTTTGTTGGCGTTGTCAAAGTCAGAGTCAAAATTTATTATTAAAGGTGGGTAAAGTTGCAAGCATTGAGTATACAGGAGGAGGTCACATAGTCAAAGGACTGCATTGGGACCTCCTGTACATAGACGAATAGATTAGCAAAATACTTCAAAGCAATAATAGTGAAGAATAGGCAAGCAGAAAACATAACAATAGCAGAAAAATGAATGAGTGATTACGCAAAATAACATGGTTTTCAACATCACAAAAAAATTATAAAATAAAAATAATGGAAAAAGCAAGCATACAACAGTTTAAAAACCTCCATCCACAATACACTGAACAAGAAAGCATACGATAAATGGAAACAGACAACATTGCTTCAGGTTAATCTGCGTGAAGTAAGTTCACTTCTAGCTCTCTCTTAACTGTAAACCGTGAATGAAATCAAGCGGACATTCAATGATCGAGGCTCAACGAGTACATCTAGTGGTGTTTCAGGCAGAGCGGGGTGTGTGCATTCAACCAGAACTACGTGTTTGTAAACAAGCAGTGGCTTCGTAGCGTGCAAGAGGTGCGCGGTCGCAGTTTTGCACAAAAATGTTGGTTGAATTCGGAAACTTGATAAGCGCACTTAAGGAAAACATTTTCAATCTAACTGCACGAAGATTGTTGTTGGAGAGGTCAGTTAGGAGAATATTTGTGCAGAAACACAGACAGTTCATGCTGTTGAGAGTTGCATTGTTTGGCAACCCAGCAAACGTGGTGTGGAAGCACCACTGCGTTTTTATTTCTTGTGTGTGTGTGTGTTATAAGGGTGCTCTCTCGCGTCGGTGACAATACGAGCATCGTGTTTCATCACTTGCAAAGAAACTCTCCATGTGCTTCTAGCTTAACGGAACACACGTGCAGGACAACAGACAAAGGTGTTGTGCTCAACGGTATAAAAAACATAGCTTGCATTAATTAGCGTGTACTGTAGCGCGAGTGTGTGTCTTGTCAGCAGGTGGCCTTCTCATCACTTTTACAGTCACCATCTTGTTTGTACAGTAAAATATAGCCTTGTTGTCTTTGACATCAAATTCTGTTTCCACAAGGCTGCCCTTTGATTTTTTTTTTTTCCTAGCTACTGTGGTTGTGCAGTGGTTGGTGAGGTGAAGTATGCGGGGGCTTTATCCAAATCGTGGAAGCTGCATTCAGATGGAGGTGAAACGCTACGGGGGCCATGTTAAAGAACCCCGGGGGGTCAGAATTGTCTGAAATCCTCCACTTTCGTGTACCTCACAATCACATTTTAGTTTGCGTAGTAAAACCCCATAAATCTTTTGCTGTCTTGATCAGAATCGGAAGGAAACTATTTACAAATGACTACTGCCTTCTCGAATGTTTTACTTAGCTGTCTCCGGGGAGTATTGTAACACAACCCCAGTCGAAGCAACACAAATACATTACCTGTATCAACCAACACGAGAAAAAAAAAAAATGGAGCTTTATTCAAGATTAAGAGGAAACGCATGCAATCTGTGGCTTGGTGTGAGAGCTTGTCATCTTTATTTTGGGTCGGGGTTAAGGGAGGTTTGTTTGGGTAGAGCGGGTTGTGGAAGGTGCCTATGTGCGGGGCTGTGCTGATTCTGTTGTTGTGGTGGTTGTGTGTCGCTTGTAGGTGTTTCACCAGTGGATTGATAGTCAGGTACAGGCGAGCTGCCGATGCTGAACGCTGCTGCGTAAGAATAACCATCTCTCTCTCTCGCACTCACTGGCGTGTGTGTGTGTTCCTGCTTGCCTCGAGTGCACTTGGCCGTTGCTGCTGCTGCTTTCTGCCGCACCCTTTCCTCCTTTGCTTGGGGGCTGCGCTGGCGCATTGACCGGTATGCCTGAATTGAACGTGTTAGGTGGCTCGCTAACGGTTAGTGGAGGCAGCGGTAGTGGTGGCGGTGTTAACGGTGACGGTGGAGGGGTCCTGCTGGCGCTGAACCACGGAAGGCATTGAAGAGCTCGTTTTTGAAAAGTTCGTGTTTTAACTGGGGCATGCTTGTTTTTTTGCAGCACAGGTAGTCTTTTCACTTGCTGTGTAAGTCATCTTTGTGAAACAGCTTAGACGTATAAAAATACACGACCTATTTTGCTGTTTGAGCTAGGTGGCGATTGAGTTGTCGGGTTGCTCAGTTGCCTGGCATGCTTAAACAGACTTTGAACAGGAAAAAAAAGGCCAAACTTTTTAGCAGGAAAGGGTAAAAAGTAATCTTCAGAGGGGGCCTGCAACACTTTTTGAACATAGTCTGGGAAATGCTGCCGACAGGTTGTCATTTGCACCTAGGAACATGTGAGCCAATCATTCTAGCATATCACGTGGCATGGAATTTACGGTTACATGTCTTAGTGTGCTAAAATTTGCTCACTCTTCTCTCAACAAATGATGATGTACGGACCATTTGAGTTAGGACATTAGTTAGGCTTACAGCCATTTGCTTGCTTGAGTATGACGAGTGGCATAGTTGCCACAGCCACAGCAATGTGCTGCAACATGTAGGCTTTTCTCGATGTGATCCAGCAAACTTGTGATCAAGTTGAAAGGAAGCCGCGCATTAAAAAAGAGGATATCAAGGTTATGGTGCGCGCTGACATATGGACGTAGCTTCTTGCCCCCCTCATCATTTTCCCTGTGCAGACTCGGATACAAGTGAAAAGCAGTGCGCACTGCATCTGATGGCCAGAGCAATGACGTGCTGTCGGAGATGATTGCGAAGGCCATGGTTAGCCGTAAAAGTGGCGGAATTGATAGATGGGTGACCCCAAGTCCTTGGGAGTTTTCGCATGTGGTTGTCATGATGTCGCTGGCCTGGAGAGTTCTTACTGAGCGTATATTATTGTTGCAATGGAAACCAGGCGAGGGCAAATGACGCATATATCCTAAACGCCGCAGCAGTAGTTTTGGATTAGCCGCTCGCTGCTCTCTATTGGTGATGAGCCAAAACCGTCGTTTTATATCCAAGAGCAACGATTTTGTGGCTTTTTCGAACCAGTGACTTTAAAACTTCAACGCGCTGTAACGTTTTGGACCAGCGTGGTCGTGCGATTTCTAAGAGTCGCCACTGGGAATGATCCCCGAGACTGCATGATCAGGTTCGGTCGCTCTTGGTAATTGAATTCAAAAATGTTGATTGTGAAAGGATATGGTTGCCGAAGCAGGTTGGTGGCAGCCCCGGTAGTCCAAGATACCGCTGGCTTCGACATTGTTGTATCTTTGATTACAAATTTTTCATGCCAGAATGCAAGGCATACAGTTGAATCCCGATATATTGAATCGAGATCACAAAAATGTTTCCTGTGTAGGCAGCGAAATCTATAAAATTTTTTATATATGGTATTGAAAATATATTCAAGGAAATCGTGGGTTCAATGTACACAATAATTTGTAACATTTTCGTTCAATGTATGCAGGTTTAAATGTAGTAATTTCAGATGGTCTGAGTTCGCATTCGCACGTAGTGTGGGTAAGAGTTGGTCGCCCCCTTCCCCCCCTGGCTAGTGTTGTCACGGCTAATGGTTTTGCCATGTCTTTACTGAGTGGACATGAAAATGGTGGTAGGCTACTAAAGCCGGTGCCAGTGTAGTCACCAAAGAGCTCCTGCTCACACTGCAAGGCCAAAAAGCACTTGCCTCGTATTGCCCTTTCGTTCTTTTCTCTAGCAAGATTTTTGTTATTTTTCTACATTTGGTGCGAGGTGGTAGCTTTGCGGGGCACTAGTCTTGGTCCGGGGGGTGCACCACCAACCAGCCAGATTGTCAGCCCAGCCGAGTCTTATTTGGGGGGAGTTGGCACTGGCTGGTGTGTACTGCAACTCGGTCAAAGATGCATGCGTTTTCTCTCACTTTCCGACACACACGTACACTTCACGAAACACTTCCTTCATGTGTGTGTGTTTGTGCTGGGTTTTGCTCACTTGGTGCTTGTGGCACCACTTTTTGCGGTTTTAGCTGTATGTTACGTGTGTGACGTTTGCTCTTGTTGTCTAAGGTTTCCTGCCGACGATTGTGTACGAGGACAGATAACAAATGGTCTGCAGTCCTAGCTGCCACTGCAGCGCTCAGTTTTATGCATCGAGTGCAGCGCTGTGGAAACTAGTGAGACTTCTTGCAGTAGAAGTGTTCGCACCACGAAATAGTTGTATTATTTTACTTCCCACTACGTGATCGTTGTTAGAGTAGAGACTTTTTAACTTTTCGTTGCGCCGGGTAATGCGAACAGGAATGATCGTAATCATGCACCCGGGCATGCTCGCTTCGTTCTCTTCAACCTACGCTTTGCTCCTATAACACTGGCGCTGTCTTTCATCGAATACAATGAGAATGATGGACGTATCTGTTAAGCGACCAAAACAATTGTGTAAAATCATGTAAGAGCTAGTCGCAGGGCTGAAATAGCATGCCATCAAGTCTAATCACGCGACTAAAAATCACGTAACTAAAATGACATGAGGATTAGTCGCATGACTGAAATAACATCACATCGCGTAATAAGTAGTCACGTGACATGTTCCAGCCAAGAGCCCTGTAACAGTTAGTCAGGCGAGGAAAATCGTAACATTGCATAACAGGTAGTCCGTAATATGTCCATAGCCAAGTCTAGCCATACTTAGTCCTATTAGAGCGTCTCTGGCAAAAGCTTGGGATTACTAGCAAAACTTAGCGTGATTCGACACTAGCCTTGTGGTGGTGCCAGTCTTGCACCAATAGTGCAAGACGTACACTTCTTATTTTTCTTGTTTTTTGGACTGAGTAATGAATGAAGATGCATTGTGCACTAGAATCAAACAAACACTATGAACTGTATGGTTGTTAATAATTTGTTGTGAATAACTAAGCGTCTTTGTTTTCATTTTGTGGCCGCCGTCATTAGTTCTGGTAGTGCGCAGCCAAGTGCGAGACGCACAGGCTTTTACATTTTACTGACCGAACTTTGCGCCTAGCTTCCACAGTGTTGCACCAGGTGTGTGATACGGTGTACAGTTAAACATATCGTGGAAAGTTTTGGTCAACATTTAGCCACGTTCCAGCAGAGCCACGGATATTGTGCAATTTGGCAAGCTGCATAAACCATCGCGGTGATAAAGATGGTGTAAGACTGTATGAACTGACGACTCCACAGGACAGGGCACTGGCCCATCTTTTTTTCTTGACACATATGCTCGGCAAAGTTCATTGGCTGGTAGAATATGCAAAAAAAAAAGGCTACACATTTGTGTCGGTGATATATGACTGGCTCTGTTGCCAACACTCTCTTGCCCTGAGATCAGTACTTCGCAGTTTAGGCTACAGCCTTATTTGTGTCTAATTCCTCATTTGTTGGAGGAAGAATAAACCATGCGGTAGAAGTCGGGCGGTGATGGGATTCAAAACCAGAAGCGATGTTGGGGTGTAAGGACTGTGCTTGGGCATTGAGTCCCAGCGGTAAAAAGCAATGGTGAATGTCACTAGAAATGCAATTTACTTTTAAGGCCTTCTTATCCCGTATTGCGAGTTCTGGATCTTTGTTACAGACGTGATGAGCTTCCAGGGATCACTGTTCATTGGTAATTAATACTCTGGATAATAATTATTGGCTGTTGATGGCTTGAGACTGGAAAGAAGCAATAATGTTGCTTTTCAAATGTGCTGTAACGTGGTGTAAAAATCAAGAACAGGGTTTCATGTTTATGTGGTAGTCTGCGAAGTATTTCTGTTACGGTTTCATTCCCAAGTGTGTTTGTTCAGTGCTCTCTTTTGATGTTGAGGCAGTTGTGTGTGTGGTGCGTGATTGCTGATCTGGTCGCCCTCTCTCTCTTTCTTTCTTTTTCCCGCCTTCTGCTCGGCACGGGCGTCTGCTGCACCGGCGGCTGACTCAGGATCAGACGGAATCGGCAGCAATATTGAAGATCAAGGAGAGCATGCAGGAGGAAGCCAAGAGGTTTGAGAAGGACACGCCCGCTGAGCCCCCGGACTACTTCATGCAATAACCGGGGGCCCCCCCGCCACCCCCGCCGCCGCCACTGCGCACGCGTGGCCGAGCAAAGTCAAAGCCGCAGCCGAAGAAAAAGGCCGCCACCAGGGGGCGCGGGAGGCGGCGCCAGCCACCGTAGCCATTCGTTCCCGTCTTTTGAGGACTGCCGCACCGCACGACCGGAAAAGGCCTGTGACACGCCACAGGAAGGGGCATGTGTGACTAGGGGCCCCCCTCGGACGTGTCTTTTGCGGCCTCTTGATCCCTTGGTTGTGCCCTCCTGCCCTAGAGGCTTTTGGTTTCCCGTGACTGTTCTTTTTTTTTTTGCGTCATCTGGCAGACCGTGGGCACCGTCTGCAGTGACTCAAACTTGGGTGCGCGTTGTTGGTCACGTGACGGAGACAGTGTCGACCAACCCGCTGTCATTTTTCAGTTCAGAGAGCTCGTGCCCCGCCACGGCTTGGTTTCCAGCTGCTGCACATGTAGGTGCAAGTTCACAGGCATCATTGCATCACGTTGCCTGGGACAACAAAGCTGCCACTGACTCTTGCCTACTACAGTGCCGTAGCAAGCCGTTGCCATGTCGATTGAGAGTTAGCCATTCTCATCTGCGGTTGTGCAAGCACCATTCTTTCTTATAGTGCCCCCCTCAATTATTAACGTCCTTCCTCACTCGGTGCACACGGTGGTGGCAGTGCTGTGCACGTCCTGGGCAGCAGTTCAAGCCAAGCCGCGGCAGAGCGTCCTTCACACCGGACAAGAGCTTCTGCTTACCCTACCCCGAGTATGTGCTACGTCGTTTTTCATTGGACCATGCCATGGGAACTGGGCGTGCGGTGGTGCGCTTGTGGTGACTGTGCGCGGCTGGAGGAACTGGCGGATGTTGGGCCTTCATCCCGGAGAGACACTCGTTACGCTTCTTCCTACTTTTTGCTGCAGTGTGCCCCGCGGAGTTTTTTTTTTCTCGGTTTTGCTGGCCGTTGCATTCCTCGTCCCGGAGGAACTTTCTGTGGCTCACTTTCTATCAAAAAGAGGGTTGTTTTCCTGCTGGGCTGGGCGGGTGATGCATGTGGAGTGTTTTATTCTTGTCGGCAGCTGACAACTTGTCTATTTCTTTGGGGGTGTTGCCTGTTGCCCTAACGATGGTGTAGTTTCGCGGACCAGGGCTGAGTAACTGGTGCGAGGGGCCATCTGCAAATCCGCACTGTCATTCTTTCTAGCACAAGGCCAGGCATGGGGCACGGGATAGGGGTGGGGCGGGGCTGCCGTATTCGCTAATTTCCAAGAGGCACAGTCATCGTGTCTTGGAGTTTTCTACCATCTCGTTCTCAGAGCTGGTGTATGAGGGAAACATCCTCTCAGATCATGAATGCCCCACTGAGAACGCAAAGAGAGAAGAATGTCAAACAAAAAAGTCAGCCGTGGTTACTCCATGTAGCGTTGTGGTCGTTAGCAGAGTTAACCGGCAATGTCGTTGTTTTTCTCCGCACTGTTCGTGAAACTGTTGGTCAGGACTGGCTTGCCACTGCAGACTGTGGCGGTTGCCGTTGAGTCTCCGAAACAACTTGTGACGAATGTTTGGTGTGGACGTAAATGGTGGGCGGTGCTGCTGTGCAGTTCTAGACCACAGCGTTGGACCACCAAGCTGTGGTGTGTGCATGAGCGTGCCGCCCTGTTGCATAGTGGAGGCGTGTGTAAGGACTTGGTGAGAGGTTGGACTTGTTGGTGGAGGCATACGTAGGTTTTGCTGGATGTGTAGGCTTTCTCTCTTCCCAGTTTTTGTTCAGCCACTTCAGCGTTACGGGTGGTGAGTTTACGCGCCATATACTGGCACTTGAAAATCACCGTATTCTTTCTCGCCTTTTTCTCAATTGCCTGATAAACAAATGAATCGATGTTCATTTCACAGCTCGTTAAGGGCACTGTGGCAGCATCGTTAGCGGGAGTCTTTTAAGAGATGTACGCGAGCTTTTGGTTTTATCATGCTGTCTACCTGGGGGCAGTATTAACATTAAAGGGACATCAAAGTCAAATAAAATTTACGTCAGAGTGAAAGCTCAATGTATGCCGACGTCTACAATGTTATCAACAGCAGTGCCCTACTTGCCAAGAAATTAAGGTAAACGCACAAAAACAAATGCGCCACAGTAGGAGGTTTGCAAAACGGTCCCGATGACGTCAGTCAAACTGCCTACAATTAATGACTAGTAATTGATTTAGCTGCACTAATTAAAGAACCTTTCGTTCATGAAGAAACGTAATGAAGTTCTGCTTGTTCATTTCTGTTTGATTCTTTGAAAAAATTACTGCCAGACGTCACTGTGGGGAATGGCACGAGCGGTTCAGAAATTCAATTTTCGTGTGGTTTTATACTGAACAGGACGTGCCATTTAGCGGGGTCCAGTTGAACAAACCATGCCTGCCTGCAGTCTTGAAGGTCATGGCCAAAAGCTGTTCAATGGCTGTCGTTGCTGCTGTGGCTCCCACTACTTTCCCTCTGTTACTATTGTAGTTTTGGCACCTACGCATGAATGCCGCACAATGTTTTGCATGGCAGCAGTGATGTCAAGAGGTTCCGGCGGGTAATTTGAAGTGTGCTAATCCGATGCGACCACTAAAACACGACTATATTTCAAAATAAGCCCTACCTTGGCACAAATGGAACACTACGAGGTTTCTGTACCACTATTTCAACAATCATCGTTGACTTAATAGTTGCCTTTAGTGTCCTTTTAAACATCTTGACGTATGGGCAGTTACAGGCAGTTGTACACCGGTATTTCCCTTGAGGATAGTCTTGGCGCTTTTCTCTACTTTTCAAGGCTGGCTTTTTTCCAAGCTGTAAAGAGGACTCTGTCAGTCAGTGGAGTTTGTTTTCCATTATTTTTTTTTTCCGCGTCGCATGCCTGAGGCATTTATACATAGTGCAGCGTCGATTTTATGCCGCCGCTGCCATTTTGATCGTACAGAGGACCTCGTTGCAACAGGCAACGATCAGAGTCAGATGGGCACGCTTTGTACGTTGCCGCACATTGTTTGTGGGTCCAGAGAAGACGTCGCACAAACAAAAGAAAGGACGTAAAGAAAAAAAAAAGCACATATTGTGCGCAGACCACTGAGACTCTCTCAGAAGAAATCGACGAGGGGAAATACATTTTTTTTTCTTTTCTCCTCTGTAGAAGCAACTTGTAGGTGAGAGAATGTGAGCGCGTGAATGAGCGGCGCTAGTGTTCGAGTGGTGTCGATAATGAATGTGTGTATGTGTGTGCGTGCGTGAGTGCTTGATGTGCGTGTGGGTGGGTTTTCATGCACGAGTCTTGTGTGAATGCAACCTGAAGTGGTTTTTGGGGAATAGATTGTGCATGTGTACATAATATATGTATATGTAGGGGTACAAGGATTACAGAAGGTGTGAGGATTAAAAAAAAAGACAAAACAAAGATGTTTAGAGAGAGTTCTACACTGGTTGCATTTTTTAGGCTTTTTTCTCGTTTTTCATGTTTTTTTTTCTTCCTGCCCCTATGTCCACGAAGCACTAGCGCTCCTGATTTGCCTATTCGCATGCAGCGCTTAATTCCTCGTCTCCGGCTGCATGTCGCATCGGCAGTGTCCATATCGCAGTGGCGGAACAACACTTTGTTGCGCAAGCTTCGTTCCCCGCGCTCTCGGTGATCGTCGATGCTGTCTGTTGCTTTCAATTTCTGGGGGCTGACGCAATGAGCTACTTTGCAGCGGACTACCGGACGGAGGTGTTGGCAAAGTTGAGCTAGAGCAGGCGGCGATTTGACTTCGTTGACAACACCTGGTCTCATTCAGCTCCACTGCATTTCTCGACGCCCCCTTCTAGTGTGTCACCTGTTGCCACCGTGCGAAGCAGCCGCGCTGAGTCATATTTTCTTGTCGCAGCGTTAGGGGGGGTGGGGGGCGAGAGGGGCAGTGCTGCGACTTACCTGGTTAGTTCGCAAGAGGGGGTAAGGGCAGGCGTTCCTTTAATCGAGGCGGGGGAGTAGGGTGAAAACAGCGTGAAGCACTACATGCTTTGTATATATATGCATATGTACACACACGACACATATATGTAAACCGGCAGGTGAGTTTAACGAGGTGAGAGAAGCTGTGTGCAAGGCGCCCGTGGGGTTTTTTTTTCCTTATCTCTCCGGTTTTGCCTTCCGTAGCGGCTGAAGCTTTATCATGCGGGGGCAAAGCTGAACGACAACTACAGAGGGGTCCTGTTGGTTTAATTTATAATACACGCGGCGCTCTCCTCATTTCTCTCCTTCGCCTGTGTATCACCTTGTGCATGTGTACTCTCTCCCTCCCCCGAAAAAAAAAAAAATCGTATGAAACAAAGTGTTTCTGTTTAACAGGTGTCCGTGTCGCTCACTCGCCATTGGCTGCGATTGGATGAAAAATCCTGGTAGCCATGGAGTTTCTGACAATCTTTACTACACTCGGAGACAACTTTTTGTGGCAGCTATGTTGACGAAAATAGGGCTAAAATTTACTGATAGTTTTCTCATTGGCCTACCTAAATAAATGCTGCTTTATTTATTTTAACAGAAGCAGTTGCGGGAGGTCCTAGATAAAGTACAGTTATTGTTCACTTTGTGAAAATGCCTTGCTTTTCTTTCCATTTCTTAGACAGCCTCACCTTAGTAAACATGGTGTCCTTAACGTAGTGGGGCGTTGTGCACTGTTTCTTTCTCCAAGAAAAGTGTACTCATAATATGACTGATGACACGAAAATGTATACTGAACAATCGGAATGTTTCTTACATTCGTATTTGTTGAATATTCAGCTTTATAAACATATTAACGTTACAGGGTGAGCAAGTCCTAAATTGGCCACATACTGTTGTACTATTTACAGAGCTTCACAGATGTGTGGAGGCCCCGCCTTCTTGCCTATGCTCCACTGCCGGATGAGTTGTTGCTGAGTATAGAAGGAAATCTAGTGCTGTGATCGTTCAGCCGTGATGAGAATGATGGGATTTGTGTAGGTTTCATGTATTGGCCTGGAATGTTCTTGTGGCTTTGTTTATTCTTATTTGGACTTTTGTTTGAGGTGACAGTCTTTCTTGGGATATTTCAACGTAGAAATTTTAGTGCGACTGCCTGTGTCTGTTTTATTGTCTGTCACAGGATTCAGCCACCCAGTGAAAGTTTTAAGCTTTGCTTTATGCCCAGCCATCTTGATCTGGTGGTTGTGTTCATGTTTGGGAACCTTGTTGATCGAAAATCAATTACTATGCATGTCTGAGGTGCAACATCAATATGTAAGTATTAGGTGGTGTGTTTCTTCACTAGAAGATGCAAAGATAGGTAATTCTAAAGACCCCAGTGTTTCTTATGCTGCACTGACAATGCGGCGCTGTGCACAAAAAAAAGCGGGTGTTTTGTACGCTTCGCTAAGACCATGTGGTGCTGCCACTTAGCGGTGGCTCAGCATTCTGCACAAGCTTTTGTTTCCGGACATGACTGCCAGATGGTGCCCATACTTCATGAAGCGCCTTCATACAGAAGAATTTAGTCCTCCGAGGACATTTGCAGCAAAGCACGCAGGTACGCGGCCAATTTTTTTGATGAATAACAACTCGTGAACGTTGTAATGCAAGGGGTAAACTGCTACTGCTGAAGTTCACCTTGTGATAAAGCGGCTGCAGGCCAAATGAGACTGATAACCGAAGCCTAGGCGAATCCATTTACTGACCATCAATCCGGGCTGGCTAAAATTTATTGCGTTGCAGCTTTTCCATACACACTAGCGACGGATTTACCTCTAGTGTACCAAGTAGATCCCGGATATATCGAACTCGAAAGGAATCGGGAAATAGTTCACAAAATACGTGCATATTTAAGACCTTAAAGTCATTCCGGGTCCCGGAAATCGTTACAAGCTCGAACATTACGATTAGCTTGCAGTAAAATTAAAAAACGAGGTGGGAGCTGCAAGTCACCGCACTTTATTTCGCATGAAAATAGTCCGTAGACTTGTCCTGCTACTTGCGCGCTGTGCAGTCATCCTCAATATCGCCGAAACTTTTCGAATAAGCGAATTCGGCTCCTTTGGCCACAACAGCGTTCATTGGCACAGAACGTCGTTGCAAGCTTCGAAGCGCGGCAAAAGGTTGGTTAGCAGCGACAGCGAAGGCTTTGGCATTCATAACCGCACGGGTACACTTGCGCCACAACAGCAGCCGTGATCTCGGCACCGATGCAGTCAGAAACAGCTATGTCATCTGCACCGATGAAGTCGCCCACTGTACGAGATGATGCGTGGAAACGCTGATAAGTCGCGGAATTCAGAGGCACTGTACACAGTTGTTGACGGTCATGACGCACCCGAAGGCGTTACCAAACTCGCAAGGGAAGCTTTTTTTTTTTTTCTTGTTCCGCGTACGAGCAAGAATCACCGCCAGATTCTCCTGGCTGAACTGAAGGAAAGTGTTTTTTTTTTTTTCGTCTTACTGCATCTATTTTGGTATATCAATTTGTATGTGGTAGTGTTACTTTTCTATTTCATTACGGTCTGTTTTTTCTCGGTGCTAAATACCTCCATTTGAGAAATATAGAGGTATTTTTTTCTGGAGACTTGTATGGGAGAAAACTGGTCTAGTTATCGCCGTTGAATCGTATTTGTAATAGAACAGAAGGCAGCGGAAAGGGGGCTGGTTTTGGGGCATTAATTCATAAAAGTACAGACTGGCAGAGGGTCAAGCAGGAGTGCAAGGAACATTTATGGCTGAAAGGGAAAGTGGCAGGGCAAATGACACTCCTTGGTTTCGTGTACTTGTGAACGGGAGCAAAGGCCAGAGAGGAAAACCAGGCGATTGTAGAGTGTATATCAAAGGACATTCAGGAGTTAGGAGGAGAGTGCGAGATAATTATACTAGGAGATATGAATGCGCACATAGAAGATATAGATGGGTATACCGACCCGACAGGCAAAATGATCATGGATATGTGTGAAAGGCTTGATTTCATCATTTGCAACAGTACCGAGAAGTGTGAAGGGCAAATAACATGGGAGGTAGGAAGGCTTCAGTCGACGGTAGATTATGCGCTGATGTCACATAAGATGTATGATAAGCTCAGGGGAAGGCACATAGATGAAGGTGGCGCCAGAAGTCTGGGTAGTGATCACGAACGTATCAAGCTAAGTTTTGGAAGAGCAGTGAAAGTGGGAAGGAGACAAGATGAGCAACTACAGGAAAATTTTTATCCAGAAAGGCAAATTGAAATAGCCACTAAACAAATTGAGAAAGTAATCACGGAGGATAATAAGACAGTGTGGACATACACGAATCTAATTAGGCTCTTTGAGCTAGAGCTTGCTAAGACGCGTGACAAGTCACCCTGGAAAAGAAGACACAAACCCAAAAGTTGGTGGGATGAGGAAGTTAAGAGAGCCTTAGCAAAACGTCAGGAAGCCTCTAGGGAACACAGACATGCTAAGCAGCGGGGTGAACCGACAGATGATGTTGAAAGAAAATGGGAAACCTTTCTAAGCTGTAGAAGGGTTGCATCCCTTCTGATCAATGAAAAGATTAAAAGAAAGGGAGCTCAGTGGCTGACAGAAGTACATAAAAAAGATAGAAAGGCAGCTGCGAAATTTTGGAACCATCTAAACTCCCTAAGAAATGAGACGAGCCTAGAGCAGAGTTTTATAACTACAGCCCAAGGTGCTAGGCTAGAAGGGGACGAAGCTATTGAATATATAAGAACAAGGGTGACAGAAAAATTCCAACAAAGAAGTACTTTATGCACCACAATAGACAAGGACGAATCAAGTGGTGCAATGGCTCCATTTTCACAACGAGAGTGGGAAAGGGCTGAGAAAAGGGTTCCTAGTAGTACATCAACAGGCCCAGATGGCATTCCAATTAGGCTGATAAAGACATTAGGTCCGAAGTCTAAGCAGGCTTTGAGAGAGGCAGTGAGCACAATAATAATCGATGGTGAAGTTCCCGTTTGATGGAAACTTAGCAGGATGAGCATGATCTATAAAGGAAAGGGGGACAAAGCTGACATAAACAACTACCATCCTATAACAGTGACATCAGTGGTCTACAGGCTGGCGATGCAGATTATAAAGGAAAGACTACAGGCGTGGATAGAGGATGAGGGGGTGCTGGGGGAACTGCAGAATGGGTTTCGGAAACCCAGGAGGTTGGAAGACAATCTGTTCTCACTGACGCAGTGCATCGAAATAGCAGAAAAGGAACACAGGCCCCTGTGGCTAGCATTTTTGGATATCAAGGGAGCGTACGATAGCGTGGTTCAAGAGGAATTGTGGGGAATACTGGACACACTAGGCGTGGAACATGTAGTCACTAATCTTTTAAAGGGTATCTATAAAGGTAACAAGGTAGTTATAAAGTGGGAAAAACAGGTATCCAAGTCTGCAGAGGTAAAACGGGGGCTTAGGCAGGGGTGCCCCCTGTCACCCTTATTATTCATGATGTACCTACAAGGATTAGAGGCAAAATTAGAGGGAAGTGGACTGGGCTTCAACCTCTCTTTAGTCAAACAAGGAAAACTTATTGATCAGGCACTACCAGCATTAATGTACGCTGATGATATAGTGCTAATGGCCAACAACAAGGAAGATTTGCAGAGATTGATGGACATCTGCGGTAATGAGGGAGATAGGTTAGATTTTAGATTCAGTAAGGAAAAATCAGCAGTCATGATTTTCAACGACAACGAAGGTAGTGAGCTTAGAATACAGGAGGTCACGCTAGAGATAACAGATAAATACAAATATCTGGGCGTATGGATAAGCAATGGTACCGAGTATCTGAGGGAACACGAAATATACGTGACGACTAAAGGTAACAGGAATGCAGCAGTCATGAAAAATAGGGCACTGTGGAATTACAATAGGTATGATGTTGCGAGAGGAATATGGAAAGGGGTCAGGGTTCCTGGGCTGACGTTCGGCAATGCGGTCTTGTGCATGAGGCCAGAAGTTCAACCAAGATTAGAAATTAAGCAACGTGGAGTAGGTAGGCTTGCTTAGGAGCTCACGGGAATACACCAAATCAGGGAGTACAAGGTGATATGGGATGGACATCATTTGAGGGCAGGGAAGCTAGCAGCAAGATAAAATTTGAGAAGCGATTGAGAGAAATGGGGGAGGAGCGTTGGGCTAGGAAGGTCTTCAGCTACTTGTACATGAAGAATGTCGATACAAAATGGAGGAAGCGAACCAGGAAGTTGACTGGTAAATACTTAGAAAACAGCAGGTGGCCAAACCAAAAAGAACTATCGATTAAGAAGAAAGTGAAGGAAACGGAGACTGACATGTGGAGAATGGGCATGATTAAGAAGTCCGCACTAGAGATCTATCGAACTTTTAAGCAGTCAATTGCCAAGGAAAGGATCTATGATAATACTCGGGGTAGTTCTCTACTGTTTGAGGCCAGGACGGGAGTACTGCGAACCAAGACAAATCGGGCCAAATACGAAGGGGTAGACACAGTATGCACTGCGTGTGGAGAGGAACAACAAACTGCCGAACACTTGATAATGTTCTGTAAAGGGCTTCACCCTATAGTTCAGGATGATGGCGCAGAGTTTTTCAAAGCACTGGGGTTTAGGGACCGGGAGGGCAAAATAGACTTTAAGCGGGTAGACTTAACTAGAAGGAGATTATCTGATTGGTGGCTAAAGTCAAGGCACGAGTGAAAATTAAATTCTTCACTGCAAAGTACGAATCCTCAAACTCACTTTTTAAGGGAAAAAAAATAAATATAGTTTTTGGTTCATTAATTATTGCGGCTTGGTGGCGCTAGCCACCGCCCGATCTAAAGGGTACAGCCATATCCATCCATCCAACCAAAAGCCCCTTGATCAAGTGGTTCGCGGTCCACATGGGTCGGCAACTAGCACCCGACATCGAAAAGCGCAACGAAAAGGCGGACGCCGCGGCCCGTGATCGTATTACCGTTACCCCCGGAAGCCGGTGTGACGGTATTACGTGCCGGGACGCGGCAGTCCGTCCCTCCGAGACCAGCGGAGAAGACCGAAAAGAGGACTTCGAGCCCCCTCACCGACTACGGTGGGATCCTGGCGGCTTACAGAGAAGTCGGGAGAGCCTTCCCGCACCGAGAACTCTCGCGTTTGGAAGCAGTAAAGTTCCGACAGTTGCAAACAGAGTGCGTGCTGACAACGGCTCTGGCCCGGCACGTGCGCCCCGACATGTTCGTGGGCGCAAAATGCAGTGTGTGCGAACGTGAACTATCTACCCTCCGCCACATCATGTGGGGAGGGTGTAACAGTGCTATGCACAGTGGGAACGGCCACTGCCAGGACGCCACGTATCCCGAAGAGGTGAGAGCGTGGACACGCTCCGAAGACTTGAATACGCAACGAAGGGCCATCCAGCGGCTTGAGGAGGCTTTGGCTAAGCAACGAAGAAAAGGAGCCGACGACCCGTCTAACAGGCGCGGAGGCACCCGAGTATCTGTCGCCTAGTCGGAGCACAACATCCTCGAGGTCTAGACTCTGAGATTATCGGACTCTAATAGTCGTAATCTTAAGATAGGGAACATCTGCGCCCTGCGAAGCCGGGGACTTCCTACACGCCGGATGTATAAATAAATGTTATTTCTCTCTCTCTTGATCAAGGGGCTTTAGCGTCGCCTGAAGCCCATTCACCTTTTTTTCGCGCTCTCATCTCCCACGCGTACTTTGCCCCGCGAAGAGGGGGCAAGGTGGACGATCTCGCGTGCGCTCGGTTATTTCGCGGTGGGGACAATCGTATGCCTTGGGCTTTCTGGGACGATACTGTTGTAGTTACCGGGCGCACAAAGGTCGCTGGTCTCGTTGCACCATCTCCGTTCGCAAAAAAGGACGCGCTTTTCAGACACAGCAAAGTAACAACTGAGACGCTTGTTCGCGTTCATTTGTGCCTGTGAGTACGTTTCGTGCGCCATTTGTGCGTGAGAAATGCGGGGTACGTTTCGATCTGTTTTCCATTCTTCGTGTGACCTTCCAATTTGTTGATATGGCTTCATTTACTGTGCTCTCGACTGCATCTAAATCAAAGTGTCGCACATGTAGCATAACGGCGTCTTTCTTATGAGAAGACAAATATATACTTGGTTTTCATGAGAAAGTATACACGACGTGTATTCGCCAAGGTAGACTACTGAAGAAAAAAAAAACTGTACTGGACTTTCGTGTCTCAGTATTGGGACATTGCCACAGGGATGCTTTCAATGCAGTTTGCGATTTTATTCAAGCATCCAAACGTATCCCATTGTAATCCCATATCTAATAATTACTATTGTGTATCATGAAATAGTGTTTTGACATAGATTCTAAATGGTTAGGTGCAGTAAAGGCAGCTGTGTGATCATCTCAAAATTTGAAAAATCAAAATCTCTCAATTAACTTTTCTATTTTTCTATTTTTTTCTATATTTCTCTGTGGTTTCTCTTACATTCGTTATATTTTAATAGAATATCATTTTTATACATAGTTGTAATGCTCACAGAAAAAGTACTCTACGCTTTTTTGGCCAATTCCCGCGAGTGGGTGTGTACATCAAACTCTGAACGCGTGCTGCGTACTTCTTGAACGAGCAAAACATTTCGATGTTCGTTCTTACATTGACCAACGCGTCCACTGAACATGGTAAAATTGACAGTGCGAGTGGGTGACCATAAATGACCAAAACGTGCCTGTAACCAGCCCGTGGTCGTCGCAGAACCGGGGTCACGTTCAGTCTAGAGATAGTCTAGAAATTTTTTCTTCCTCCGCAGTCTAGACGCATGGTGACCGCCTGCACCTTTCTCCCAGTGTCCTGCTTCTGTGACTCGACGGGGGGATTCTAGAAATGGCGTAACAATCAAAAGCAGCGCTAGTTCCATGGAATAAAAAGCAACCTTTTTAATTGAGTGTTGAACGCGCTGCACTCTTCTGACTTCGCTTGTTGCTTAGAAGTGTGGCAGTTTGTGCTAGTTGGTATGACATGACGATAGTTGTAGCGTGAGAATAGAACGACGACAAAGATTTTCGTGTCCTTCTCGTCTCTCTGTCATCGTTCTGTTCTCGCGCTATAACTATAGTCGTTCGCTTGTTGATTGGGCTGTGATTTTTTTTTTCTTCGCCGGTACAGTAATTTCGAAGTTCAGTTAAGGTCTCTAGAGAGTTTCAAGATGGTTTCCAGCACATCCGGATTATTATTATTATTATTATTATTATTATTATTATTATTATTATTATTATTATTATTATTATTATTATTATTATTATTATTATTATTATTATTATATGGACTTCTATAGCGTACCTTTAAGAGAGACTCAGGTGTTCAGAGGAAGAGCGGGGCTGTTTGAAATGACTGCAAAAAAAAAAAAGAGAGCGAGAAAAAAAAACTCGTCCCGTTTAGTTGTACATGGCCTCAGAGATTACAAATGTACGGCAGTCGCCATCTTGAAGGCCATAGTATTTCATGCCATCGCGAGGTGACGCGCCCGTCGCTACCGAGATCTGACCAAAGCACCCACCGATCGTCGGTGCCGCGCGTTTCGTCCCTTACATACAAGACAGGTATGGGCACAAATTGTAACAATGCCTGCAGTGGTTTGAACTTATTCAGGAATAGTACATACCGAGGTGGACATGGCAGAGTGATTTTTAAATGGCGATAACCCTGCTTTGCAGCTTCGGCCCGCATTCCCGTCGACAATGAACGGCGCGGCGTCCGGGAACGCGCGTGATTAAGAAGTCCGCATTAGAGATATGTCGAACTTTTGTAGCGACCCAAAGGCACGAAAAACTGCTTTTGCGGAGGGGGAGAAGCAGGAAGAATAAAATCTTTTGTCTCTGACAGTGTTTGTAAAACCATAAGCCTTTTACTTAAAGATCCTGCCACCCGGTTTTTGGCCGATCCCCCTTTGTGGGTGTGCGCCAGAATAACAAGGATCATCACCACCAGCAGCAGCGTTGAAAAGTTATATTGGCACAGTCTTCGACAGGATTAGGAACGTAAGTATGTGGATAACTTTGACTTTATCCCGAAGTTCAAGTGGCAAGTAATATTTTTCGACGTGCGAAGTGGACGAAGATACGTATGAATTGCCTGAAGCTATCGTGACTTCCGAAATGCGTGAGTTCGTCGCTCAGAAAGCCAGGAAGACACTGGGTGAGCTCTACCACCAACTATCAGTGAAGATGAAATTGAAGTGCTCCGAGTTTCAAGAATACATCATGCGGCTGAAAAGGTTGTCAAAGACTTCGCTAAGCAAACAAGATTGTTCCGTTGACTCACGCCTCATGGAAATCATATACCGTCAGCAGCAGTACGCAGGGCGACAGCAGCAATGCATGGACAGCCTTCTTGCCGTCGTCCAGACACAGCAAAGACTCAACAAGGAGGCAGGAAAGCCTGATCCATTTAATGGTGAAAGCACAAGGCAGGACACTTGCATCAAGTTCTACGAAAACGCTTGTGTGGACAACTCGTGGCAAGAATCCAATGAGCGCATGCGCCCGTTTCTTGCAGGACTGGCTCGAAAGTGGTACGAGCTTCACTATGCTGGACGCGAGACCGACCCATGGAGCGAGTGGGAAAGGAGTTTCCTGGCGACTTTCGATGAAAGCCCCGTCGAAAGCTGCGACCGAGCAATTTTTTTTTTAAATTTTGATCAGGAAATCTCCTAGAATCCCTATTGGTTAAAAACGAATGGTGGGCATGGTGCAAACCACCACCCACCATTAATGTAGTGGGTGAATGGTGGGAAACGCCCAACATGGCGCATGGTGGGATATATGGTGGGGGCTGCAGTGCCGGCAACGCTTGAGCGCAAAATGGCGTCAAAATCACCGTGATGAGCTGCCACAAAAAATAAAAAAAGAATTCTATAAAAACGGTATAAAAAACACCCGTCCCGTAAAAAAAAAAGGTGCCACGGAGGATCGAACGTGCAACCAGCGGATTCCCATTCGGAGACACTAACCACTCCGCCATACCACCTTTTTTTTCTTTATTACCGGTTTAGCACAAGGTACACACATCAGTATAAGTCACTGTAAACAGTAACATACAAACAGAAGTGATGACAAAACAGTCGCGGAACTATTAGTGATTACAGTGCTAAAATTTCTTCAGGTTCACCAGGGGTTCGACCCTGGTGAGCCATTCCGGAACAAAATCTTGTTGTTTGAGTATATCAATGTACTGAGCAATGCTTTCGCGGAACAGCATGCGGGCCGGACGCCTGTCAGAGTCACAGTAGTAACCGGCCATTCTTGCCCGCCATAGACAATGGAGGCCAAGCAGCATTATAAGATCAAAAGGCAGTCCCTCCTCTTTTTCTACTGTTAAAAACATGATACCCAGTGAATGTAAGGGAAGTTCCTTTTTTAGAGTTCTCTGTAAAACATCCCAGAAGTATACCCCTTCCCAACAATGCAGAAAAACGTGATGTATTGTCTCCGGCTTTCGGCAGATCAAACAGTGCGAACCCCATGGCATATAAACTCCTCTATCTTCTAAAAAAGTCTTAACCGGCAGTGTTCCGGAGTGTAATATAAAGAAAAAGCTTTTTGCACTAGGCTGAATTTGCATTTTCTTAACACGCTTAAGAACATCATTGCCTTCTCCCCCGCTATTAATTAACCTATACATAGGAACTGTAAAAATCATGTCGCATATGTCTTTATGTAATTTCTTTCGCCCGACCGAAGAAAGGTATTCATTGGAAAACCGAACTGACAAGAACCGGACACTGTCTGCAACTTCCTTAAAGAAACCTCGCGTAGCTCCTGGCATGCTTGCGGTGCTAATCACAAAGTTAGGCAGAACACGACAAAGGCGTAACTGGCATACCGTTCTTAAGAAGGGGTGTTGAACATCTCGAAAGAACATAAAACGATTAACTAGCTGTCGCACGAACAGATGCGACAGGCTTAGTCCCCCCTGTTTTATTCTTCGGAACAGATTTGTCCTACTACATTTTTCCCAAGTAGACCCCTATATAAGCACAGCAAATATCCTATGCAGCTTTTGCACATGCACCCGTGAGCAACACAAAACCTGCATCACATACCATAATTTGCTCATTAAAAATATGTTGCATACAGTGGCTCTGGCAAACATTGAGAGAGTGTTGCCATTCCACTGCTCTGTCCTTTCGCGCGTTTCTTTTATTTGTTCAGTCCAGTAATCATTGGTGTCTTTGTAGTGCTGGAAAGGCACGCCTAGATATTTTGCTGGAGTATTAAACCAGTGAACGTTAGCATAGGTATCTGTGGTTGATGTCCGGTCTCCGCGCCACAACCCCAGACACTTCCCCCAATTAACCCGACTTCCTGTAATTTCTCCAAAATTTTTAACAACGGCAACTGTCTCTTGTACACTCTCTTTGGTGGTGCAACACACTGCTACATCATCAGCGTATGCCAGAACCTTTACCTCGGCGTCAAGCAGTCTGAAACCACGGATGGTCTCGTTTTCTATTATGGCCAAGCGTAAACTCTCTATGTACAATGCAAACAAGAGTGGACTTGCCGGACATCCCTGGCGTACAGAACGTTCCAGCCTAATGGGAGACCCCGGGATCTTGTTAATAATTAGTCGTTTAGTAGAGTTTTTATACGCCAAAACTATGCCCTCTGTAATCACTGATCCGACATTGACATGTTCAGGTATGGAGAATAACACATCTTGCGGAACGCAGTCAAAAGCCTTTTCTAAATCAAGCTGGAGGATCGCAACATGAGAATTAAAAGAGAATTAAAAGCATCGCAACTCTCCAGGACACATCGCATTGTGTGTGTGTTCATTATTATTGAGCGCCCCTTGATGCCACACGTTTGGTGCTCCCCAACTATTCCAGTGATTACGGACTGCAATCTACCTGCCAATACTTTCATGAGTATTTGGTTAGCGAAATGGGCCTATATGAGGAAACTAGTTTTAATTTTGCTTTGTCATCCGTCTTAGGTATTAGAATAGTGTGCGTCTCGGCAAATGAAGGTGGTAACTCTTTGATTGCGTAGGCTTCCTTGAACACAGCTTGCAACACTGGTGAAACTTCTGTTTTAAAAGCTTTATACCACATCGCACCGAGACCGTCAGGCCCCGGCGACTTCCCAGCGGCGAGCCTATCTATTGCATATTCAATTTCAGAAACGGTTATAGGTCTCTCTAACGCTTCTTTCGTTTCGAGAGATAATTGCGGCATCCGGCTCAAGAAAGTGTCCTTGAACTTCGTAACATCTACTAATGCGGCTGCGAAGAGACCCTTGTAATACCGAAAGAAAGTTTCAGCAATAGTTCTGTTAGTATTTAGCAGAATTCCATTTTCCTCTATTTCGTCGATGTGATTACGACGCGCTCGTGATTTCTCGATTCCAAGTGCGCGCTTGGTGGGAGTCTCCCCCATAGCCCACGCCTCTGCTCTCGCTCGAATGAGGGCTCCTCTGTAGCGTTCCTGCTCTACTAGCTGAATTTGTCGTTTCACCGTTTGAATATCTTCTTTATATGCACCGGGCTCCTTGCTTTCTAATGCTATCAATTTCTTAAGCGTTGTTCTGAGTTCATTTTCTTTCATTCTTTCTTGATATTTTAAAGTACTAGATCTCGATATGGCTTTCATTTTAACGCTTTGCTTCAAAAGCTCCCATTCCTCGCCAACATTACAGGCTCCGATCACTTGAATGTTCTTAATTCCCTCAATCACAAAATTATTAAAAATGTCATCCCGAAGTAGTTTAGCGTTAAACTTCCATAAATCCCAACTAAATTTGTTTTCTTTTTGTTTAAGTCCCACGTTGCATTGCACAAGACAATGGTCAGAGAAAGAGACAGGTAAGACTGTGTAACTATTGCTTTGATTGATTTGATTTGAGGGGTTTAACGTCCCAAAACCACTATTTGATTATGAGAGACGCCGTAGTGGAGGGCTCCGGAAATTTTGACCACCTGGGGTTCTTTAACGTGCACCCAAATCTGAGTACACGGGCCTACAACATTTCCGCCTCCATCGGAAATGCAGCCGCCACAGCCGGGATTTGATCCCGCGACCTGCGGGTCAGCAGCCGAGTACCTTAGCCACTAGACCACCGTGGCGGGGCAACTATTGCTTTTAGCTAGCGTCTCCCCTGCCATGTATATCCTATCAAGACGTGCGTGACTGGTTCCTTGAAAATGCGTAAATCGAACTTCGCGACCTGCTTCGAGGCACTCCGCAACATCATCCAGGTCGGATTCATTCAGCAAGTCATAGAGCACTTCAACACTTCTGTCTCGCACAAGACGGTTATTAATTCTATCTTTCGCGCCCAATACACAATTGAAATCCCCCAATAACACAAGCTGTTTTGGTGTCCGTAAATGTTGCTTAATTAACGAAAAGAAAGTTTCTCGGTCTGCCTCCACGTTCGGCGCATAGACACAGATGACGCGCCATTCGATTTCGCTAGTACTAAAATCACAAGTCACTGTTCTACCAGAGTCACAAGAAAAGTGACTTTCAACAATCAATCCCGGAATCTTTTTAACAAAAAGAACACAACCGGCCAAAGTTCCATTTGCGTGACTAATGGCATAATATTTAGACGTAAACCGCAGCATCATGCTCCGGGTCTCCTCCTCACCTTCCACCTTTGTCTCCTGCACGGCTAACACGTCAATATCTTGGTCAATTAACAGGCGATACACTTGAGCCTGCTTTTTCCTGGAGGCCGAACCTCGGACATTTAAGGTTGCAAAGCTCAATGCCCAGTGACTAGCCATCGTTACTCGCACAAAAAAGGAGGGGGTAGGCCCGGAGCATGGTGCTTATCGTGTACGTCTAGCTCCCTGCTAGACGTCTCCGGGGCCATCCGGTGGTCCGGCATCAGTTTGCTGCTGGTCCCTTGGAGTGCCAACCGGTCGGTCTACAGGTAGATTGGACCTCGCTCTGAGGCCCGAGCGCCGCCCCGGTGTCGCCTTCGCTGGTAGTCCCTCAACTTTGCTCTCGTGAGCAGTGCCCGCAGATTGCTCCAGCGAACGCTTGACCGCCGAGCTCGTGTTGATCCCGCGGGTCGCTTCGTGCGCTGGCATGTCGCGTCCACTCATCGCCTGCGTCGACATGTCCACCAATTGGCTTTGTGCGTCTTCAGTGGAACTCTCTTGGCTGGTGTCCGCCTTAGCCGTTTCTTTCTCCTCGGGTTCCGACGCTGTATCGTAATCTTCAGGCGAAACCGGCCCGCGTTCAACCAGAGAACCAGCCGCGTCTCCTGCCCCCTTAGCCACGTCTTCCGCCTCAGCGGCGTCCATTAATGCGATCGAAGAGCACACAGTTGTGTGCTCTTCGATCTCATCGCACGTTGCAGCGCTCGTAACTGCTGCATACGACCGGACGCACTGAGCGTCTTGATGTCCAAATCGCCGACAAATTGAACACCGTGGCACCCTGCAGTCTCGCCGTACATGACCAGTCCCTTTGCACCGCAAGCATTGCATAGGCCTACCCGGCGCCACAACTATGGCCAATTCCCCTGCAACGCGCACTTGGTGCGGAAGGTCCTCCACCATAACTCCACTCTTTAACTTGAGTAGCACGGTTCTCGTCGTCGAGGCTTTGTCGCTGACGCCGTCGACTATCCAGCACTCTCGATTCACTTCGACAACATTGCCGAAGGCCGCGAACGCCGTCCGCACATCCTCATCGGCGACTCCGTAAAGTAGCCAATGAAGACGCAGTTTTATCTGCCGGTCCAGGGGATCAACGATGAGACACCGGTGTCCCTTCACCTGAAGTTCCTTGAAGGCCAGCAGTTTCTTCGTCGCGCCTTCTCCGTTCAGTGTAACCGCCCAGACGTGATTAATCTGGTACGCTCCGAGTGCTATGATGTCCGTTAGCACTCCCGTGGGGCCCAACGCGTCTCTGAAGTCTTCAGACCTGTAGGGTCTCGCTCGAACGTCTCCGTGCAAAAACACAGTATTTAAGGCAACGCGTCCTGTTGGCAGATGAGGCAGAATCACTTGGTACTCTTCAGTTGACCTGTTACCGCGGCCCTCAAGGGCCGCTGAAGCCGCTCCGACGGAGCCCTGCATCTTGCGTCCGTTCACTACCGTGGCCGAAAGCAGAATCCCACTCCGCCATACCAACATGAGGTTCGTTTTGTGTTAAATAGTTTGTTGGTGTACAAACTTACGGTTCAACTTCAGTTATGTTTATCGTGTACACGACATAGACGAGATCTGCACCTGCTACTAAAAATTGCACATTTGTTAAACACAAGCAACTGCTGCCTGTAACTATTGCCACTGTGTTAATGGCACTAGTGCTATTTTTTTTACGATTCACAACTGCAAGAAAAAAAAAACCACCAAATGGACTGGGGAGCAGCAAAATAACAGTTTGCCGGCGGGGTCTGCCAAGTTTAATATACGTTTCGCGCTCGTTCTAAAGGGCGACATCTGCTCACGCTTTATGACGCTTTTAGGCTCATTCTATAGATACGCCCGCCTAATTTATTTGATTGAGTATTGGGATGCTTTTCGCGCAATGTAGAGGGCGGTCGTGCCAGCGCAATGCTGTAGCTCTTTCGCTAAAGCAATAACTACATAACGGCTTGACCAAAACGAATGCAGTGTGCCGGAAACATTACGCTATCATATTGGTTCCCCAAGCATACGAATTGCCATGTCTGAGTTCTCGCACAAAATCTAGAGAAGTGCCGGCGAGCGCGACCGGCGGCTGTCGGTGAGAAGAGACGTACGTTCTCTGGGAGTACTTGAATCGTGTCGCATCGATGTTTGTTGCTTCTTGAGCGGACACCATACACAACGAAAAATACTTCCTTTAGGTTAATTGATGCCATAGCTGCGCTGTATTGTGATTCTTAATCGTCGAAATTGTGTATTCTGAAACCCGAAGCACGGATAACACAATTGTACGGACTTGGTCGGTACGCTTAACCTTTGGTGTAAATCATGGTGGTAGAACATGTATAGTGTACAGATCCCAGCTTGGTACACTATATAAATTGCCTGCCATTATAAGCCCACCCATCATCTGCTGACTGCTTCCCAGCATTATTGCAATGGTGGGCAGAGCTTCTCAGCTTGGTACACCACGTGGCCCACCATAACAAGCAGCACCCATCATCTGCTTAGTGCTTTCCAGCATTATCGCAATGGTGGGAAGAGTTTCTCAGCTTGGTAAACCGTGTGGCCCACCATAATAAGCACCACCCACCATATGCTTAGTGCTTCCCAACATTATCGCAATGATGGGCAGAGTGTCCCATTATTGCCCACTATCTAGCCTCTGCATTCCACCATCATTTCCACTTTACCCATCATCTGTACACCATACCACCCAGTATGTTCCGGCATATCCACTATATTTCCCACTACGTCTTACCATATCCATCATAATTTCCACCATGCCCACTACTATTTCCAACATGCCCACTATTATTTCTACTACGCCCACCATATTTTCCAGTATCCACCATAGCAATTTTTCCGATAGGGAATACTTTTATGAGAAAAGGCGGCTTCTTCAAATGGCAAGCCCGGAACTTCCGGAGTCCACGATAATACCGCACATTATTCACGGCCTTCCTAAGGAACTCCAGAGACAAGGACAAGTGCAATCGCCCGAAACTACTGAGGAACCTCTAGGTTCTTTCAAAAACCTCTTAGTTGATCTGAATTCCCAGAATTCGCGTCGGTCAGATTTACATCAAGAGAAAGCACCTTGGAGGTCGCTAGATTTTGACAGTTGGCATGGCCGTAACCGAGTGGTCAATGTAATCTCCGAAACTAGTAACGACCAAGAGCATATGGCTTCTCCGCACCCAGACGAGTTTGAAACAAAAAAAAAGAATAAAAGAGGGTGCTGTTATGCCAGCGAGTCCTCGTCAAACGTCCGTGCCTCTGAAACAGGCAATCTGGGTCAAGGCCAGCCCGCAGCCCGCCGGGCGCGAACAACTCCACGGCGTGAACACGCGCGGCGCATCTGTGGCCCACGTGCATTGAGTCAGCGTCGCACGTGACAGCGAGCCGGCGTCCTCATGTCTGGTGGCCTGACGCATCGCGCGGCGAACCCCATTGGAGGAGCCTGCTCTGAAGACCAGCGGCGCTTCTGATTGGACATTTTAGTTGGGCCCGGTGGAAATAAAAGAAGCCCTGCGGCGTGTCGCGATCAGCGGTTTTAGGCGAAAGGCTGACCTATGTGTTAGAGAGAGGAGCTCGGCTCTTCGAGTCTCTGTCGGCCCCAGTGCCGAAATTGTAACGCCTCTGTAAATATGCTGTACATAAACCTTGTTTAACTCACCGTCGTCTCGTCCGCTCGTCTCCTCAGCTCTGCGCAGAAGCAGTCGCGAGCTGAGAAACATACGCTACCAAACGGCTGGTGACCTTCCCGGCGGGGTCGAAAGCAGTGGCGCCTCCGGGACCGCGTCGGCGTCGCCGTTTCTCAACAGTGGTGGCATCGGTGGCAGCCACGGAGGCAGATTCGCAACAGTGGTGGCTTCGGCGGGATCGGTCCGCCGTTTTGCAACAGTGGTGGCTTCGGCGGGATAGGTCCGCCGTTACTCAACAGTGGAGGTCAGCGGCGGGATAGGCCCGGCGCTTCGCAACAGTGGTTGGCAGCTGCGGGATCGGCCGGCGTCAGCGACATCGATGCGGTGAGTGCCTGATGTTTTCCCCTCAGTTCACCAGACTACTCTAGCTCAGGTTGTAGTAGTTTAGAGAAGGGCTGTGTGAAGCATTAAAGTAAGCTTTGATCGTTTCAAGCCAAGTCGAAGCGCTTTGAAACCAAAGTTAATGCAGAGGGGGTAAACACGGCAGTGTTAAAATTGCTTGCGCGTCTTGCTAGTAGGCTTATAGTGGGTACGGCAAGTAGATTCTTAACAGGGGCAAACAGCAAGAGGCTAGTGTGAACGATGGAGAACCTTAAAGTGAAGGAACTCATCGAAATTTGTGAGGAACTCGGCATTACTTTGGGCCGTGCGAAACGAAAGCAAGCGATCCTTGAGATCATGAAGGATGAGGGAGTGTCGGCTGAGGAAGTCGATGAGGCCTGGGTGGATATTAAAGCACGCCGTGAGGAGGCTGAAAGGCGAGAAGTAGAAGCTCGCGAACGTGAGGAGGCTGAAAGGCGAGAAGCTCGTGAAGAGGCTGAAAGGCGCGAAGCTCGCGAACGTGAAGAAAGGCGCGAAGCTCGCGAACGTGAAGAAAGGCGAGAAGCTCGCGAACGTGAAGAGGCTGAAAGGCGCGAACGTCGCGAGCGCGAGGAGGCCGAGAGACAGGAGCGCCTCGAGATGAAACGAATAGAATTGGCAATCCTACAGTGTTCGCAGGCGCCTAGCGCAGCTTCTCCGACGATTCAGGTCAGCGGTATTAGAATTCGGGATCAACTGCCACCGTTCGTAGTGGGCGAGGACATGGCGAAGTATCTCGTCAAGTTTGAACACGTCTGTGAGCGAAATGCTTTGGAGCAGTCTCTTTGGGCGCGGAACCTGCTAGCTCTTCTTCCCGGCGAAGTGTCCGACGCGATAACTTGCTTGTCGAGGGAAGCGTTTGAGAGCTATGACGAGGTTAAGGAAGTGCTCTTGAGACGTTATAAGTTGTCACCCGAGGCTTTCAGGCAAAGGTTCCGGTATGCTAAAAAGGGGAATGAGTCACACGTTGACTTCGCGTTTCGTCTTAAAGCCGATTTGATTGAATGGCTCAAGGGCGAAGGTGTTTATGACGACCGCGATAAAGTGGTGGAATGCGTTGCATTGGAGCAATTCTACCGCTGCATCGAGGAGGATGTCAAACTTTGGCTGCAGGACAAACTTGGTGAAGTACAGCTAAACAAGGCAGCAGAGTTAGCTGAGGAGTATTATACTCGCCGAAAGTTGCATAGCAGGGCAGTGCTCGTTGAAAAGGATGAAAGAAAAGAGGGCTTTTCAAAGAAACCTGATCAACGGAAACCCGCTCCGCACCGTAATTTCAAGAAGGACCCGTCTCTTACGAAGGACAGTGTAGGGGAAGGGCAAACAGAAGCGGAGAAATCGAGTGAGGTTTCTACCACACAGGCATTAGAACCGGAAAACAAACGGAAGCCGCTAATCTGCTACAACTGTAAAAAGGAAGGGCACATCGCGAGAAACTGTCAGGAAAAGTTTGCCTTCGCAACGATCCGAGAATCAGAAAAAAACATGCGGTTGTTGGAGCCGTATCTCCAAGAAATTAGGGTCAATGAGAAAACGTGCCGAGCACTTAGAGACTCAGCGGCAACCATGGACGTTGTCCATCCTTCATTGGTGTCTCCGGATGACTTCACAGGAGAATGCGCGTGGATCAGGCAAGTCGCCGAGGAGCAGAGTGTTCGCTTACCAATCGCCACCGTTGTCATTGAAGGCCCGTTCGGTAAGCTTTGCACCGAAGCGGCTGTGTCTGCCGCGCTGAATGGTCGTTTTTCTTATCTTTTCTCCAACAACTCGGAGCAGCTTCTCAAAGAGCAGGGCAAATCGTTCTTCCCCAACTTAGCGTGCATGGCTCCCACGCGATCGCAAGAGCGAAAGCTTTCGCGGAAGCTTGATTTGGTTCCATGCGGTGAACTCTCAAGTGACCTTGTCGGCGGGTCGACGGAACCCCAGAAAGGAAATTTTCCGCATGAGTCATGTGAGCAGTCACGCGAGCGGCCCATCGCGGGAGCGGCCGGCGCGGTATGCGCTGGGGGAGACGACGTGGCGCCATTGAGTCAGAGCGAGAGGGTTGCAACGCTCTCGCCTGTAGCGGAAAGTGGGAGCGAGCTGCCGAGAGTTGATCGAGAGACGCTCATTCGAGGGCAGCGTGAGGATCTCTCGATTGAAGCGCTAGTGGAAAGCCAAATTGAAGCGCGAGTGGAAAGCCAGAAAAACGCGGCAAAAGTGCTGTCGAAGGAGCACTACGAGAAATCGGGGAAGAAGCGCGCTTTTGAAGTTGATAATCAGGTAATGCGGCTGCAGCCACCAAAAAGGAACAAGCTTGAGGTTGATTGGGAAGGGCCCGCCAAAGTATTATCGAAGCCTTGCGATACAAATTATGAAGTGAAATTAGGAAGGCGGCCGGACAAAATTTACAACTTGATGAAACCATACGTTCAACATCAAGCGATCGTAAATCTGTTGTTGAATGCTTCAGAGGAAGAGGAAGCAGAAAGTTTGAGTTCTAGTGAGGTAATCGAAGGGGGATCGAAAGTAATCCGGGAGCAGATAAACCTAGAGCCTAGCTTAAGTGAAGGAGGACCTGAGAAAGAGGACCTGAGAAAGATTGGTTCCGAGTTTGAAGACGTGTTTTCGGACTGCCCCGGAAACATGAGGGTGATCGAACACGATATCGAGCTAAGCGGTGAGGAGTCAATCCGTAGCAAGCCGTATCGTTGTTCCCCTGTGCAACGTCGAAAGTGTGAGCCGCTCTTGGTGCCGCATAGGTATCGTCGCCTAAAAGTGGCCGGTTACTGAAGTGGAGCATGTTGCTCCACAGCGCAACTTTGACGTTCGCTAAAGAAAAAAAAAAAGGTAAACGCTAATGCAGGTGCATTGAGCAGTGCGTTCCAGCTAGTAACTTCTCAACCTTTCGGTTTCTGGCTGGCGATTCGGGGCAAAATTTTGACCTCATCACGACCTGGGCTGAGCGCTCTCGTTCAGAGTGATCTCAAGGGGCCAACTTTGTGGTATTCTAATTCGTTACGTTGTTGTACGTGGAAAAAAAAAATTTGAGTTGTCATTTTAGGGGTCTTTTGTCCCACATGTGCCTCTTGATTTAGAGGGAACAAAATTCCGATAAACACGTAGATAGGTATATGTTGTACTATACTTTGTCTGGTGTTCTGTCGGGTGACCGAGGGCACTTGCTTGTGTCGTGTGTTGTCTGTTGTCGAACCGTTCTTAGCAAGTTGCAGAACCATCGACAAGTGCTGAAACCGAAAATGGTCAGAAGAGACGAGCGAAGTTGGCCAGCAAGTTGTGGCGACAAGCCAGTGGAGCGGGGATCCGTCGTCAATGATGGGATGTGTTCCCGGAACAGTCTGGAGCTGTATTCTCCCCATGGCCCTGGAGGCGAACCTGGAGGGACCTGGCGAACGAGCGCACCTGACATCCGAGCCCCGTGGAAGCAGCTCGTCTTTCCGGTGCATTGTCTGGCGGCGGGGGTGCTGTTATGCCAGCGAGTCCTCGTCAAACGTCCGTGCCTCTGAAACAGGCAATCTGGGTCAAGGCCAGCCCGCAGCCCGCCGGGCGCGAACAACTCCACGGCGTGAACACGCGCGGCGCATCTGTGGCCCACGTGCATTGAGTCAGCGTCGCACGTGACAGCGAGCCGGCGTCCTCATGTCTGGTGGCCTGACGCATCGCGCGGCGAACCCCATTGGAGGAGCCTGCTCTGAAGACCAGCGGCGCTTCTGATTGGACATTTTAGTTGGGCCCGGTGGAAATAAAAGAAGCCCTGCGGCGTGTCGCGATCAGCGGTTTTAGGCGAAAGGCTGACCTATGTGTTAGAGAGAGGAGCTCGGCTCTTCGAGTCTCTGTCGGCCCCAGTGCCGAAATTGTAACGCCTCTGTAAATATGCTGTACATAAACCTTGTTTAACTCACCGTCGTCTCGTCCGCTCGTCTCCTCAGCTCTGCGCAGAAGCAGTCGCGAGCTGAGAAACATACGCTACCAAACGGCTGGTGACCTTCCCGGCGGGGTCGAAAGCAGTGGCGCCTCCGGGACCGCGTCGGCGTCGCCGTTTCTCAACAGTGGTGGCATCGGTGGCAGCCACGGAGGCAGATTCGCAACAGTGGTGGCTTCGGCGGGATCGGTCCGCCGTTTTGCAACAGTGCGCAGTCCCACCTGACGACAAAACTGGATGCTGTTTTTCTAACGACTCTTAATCTCCTATATATCAAACTAAAAATAAATGGTGAAAATGTTGATGCACTAGTGGATAGTGGGGCATCTGTGTCTCATATATGAGGCACTTGTAAAGAGGAAAGAAACTATTCGAGGGAGGTCAGTACAAGTACAAAGATTCGATGGGACAAGACAAATTTATAATGAATGGGTCAGAAGAAGTGTCTCTTTTTAAGGCCAGGACGCTGACACTGATGCCCTCGTAGTGAAAGGGTGTGACTACAAATTTGTACTTTCTCAACCTGCTATAAAGACCCTAAAGCTAAACACTTATTAGAATAATGAAGTGACTGTGGCAAAACAGACGCGCGCTTCCTTGAGCATCGTGGATCGCTTTATTACACGTGAAGATGAAGTCCGCCGCCAATTCCCCGAACTTGTCTACTTAAGCAACTACCCACCGGCAACAACAAAATTTTCGGTTCCTTTGACGCTGAAAGACGTTACAACGGTCAGGAGAAAACCTTACAACATGTCCTGCGAGAAGAAAGTTTGGTTGAAACGCGAGAACCAAAATATGTTAGATGCAGGCATAATACGGCCATCGGCGTCCACGTTCGCCTCACCAATTATGCTGGCTCCCAAAGAAGATGGATCTTTGAGACTATGTACAGGCTACCGAGTCTTGAATCACCAAACAGATCTATTTCTTTTCCCGATGCCAAGAATCGATGAAATAATAGAGGAAACGGGAGGTTGCTAAGTCCCGTATAGATCTTTGCAAAGGATTTTGACAGGTACCCCTCGAAGAGACATATAAAATGTACACAGCCTTTGTCACTCCCTTTGACGTATATGAATACAATCGCTTACCTTTCGGGTGGAAGAACAGTGCTGCCTGGTTTCAAAAAATGATAAATGCCATCTTTAAACCTTTCCTTGGGGCATTTTCTAAAGTCTATGTTGACGATATCTTAGTCTATTCAAAAGATGAGAGTTCTCACGCTCAACATTTGACGGCTGTATTAATTAATGAGCGAAGCTCAACTGAAAGTGAATTTTAAGAAAAGTGAGTTCTTCAAGGCAAAAATAACATTTCTTTGACGCATCCTAGATGGATTGACTAAGAGTGCTAAGGAAGAGTCTGTGGAGCTTGTGCGGCAGATGAGGAAGCCAGGTAATGCAGACGCACTCAGAGTTTTCTTGGGCTTGCCGGACACTTCAGAAATTTCATGAAAAAATTTGCTGCCTGAGCAAAACCACTGAACGATTTGCTTCAATGAGTACAGATTTTATTTGAACTGATGAATGTGAAATGCTTACGATGACTTGGTATCAGCCAAATCATCATACCCGATCCTAACGCTGCCCGGCCGATTTTACTCTTCCTTTTCAACTGACGACAGATGCTTCCAACTTCGACGCAGTTGCTGTTCTGCATCAGCGAAAGCATGACAAAGCATATCAAGTTATTGGCTACTACTGGTATACGTTTACGAAGGCAGAGCAGAACTAAAGTACAACAGAGAAGGAAGCATTGGCTGTTGTTCTTGCAATGAGGTATTTTTGATCTTACATTGAAGGAACAAAATTCAAACAATTTACTGATCATCAGGCGCTTACACATTTGCTGAACGCTTCTCAACCAAAAGGGAGAATTGCCCGCTGGATCAGTGAAATTCAGCAATTTGATGTTGAATTCGCTGATTTTGAAGCGCATCAGATGCTGATGCACTTTCGCGGCTTCCAGTAATCAGTGGTTACGAGAAAGAGGAAAGTTTCAACTTACTCAAACTCTGGAAAAGTAAAGAGCAATTGATGCCCATAGGAAGAAAGTTCCTTCCAGTAATCAGTGGTTATGGGAAAGAGGAAAGTGTCAACTTACTCAAACTCTGGAAAAATACAGAGCAATTCATGCCCATGCGAAGAAAGTTCCTTCCAGTAATCAGTGGTTATGGGAAAGAGGAAAGTGTCAACTTACTCAAACTCTGGAAAACTACAGAGCAATTAATGCCCATATGAAGAAAGTTCCAGGTTCCAGGTACGCTGGTACGAAAGGTTCTTGAGCTGTACTATGATAGCCCACATTCAGTAGGACACTAGAGGTTTCAACGAACCATTTACAAATTGAGTAGGCGATTTACATGACCAGCAATGGAGAAGGATGTTGCCAATTACATCAGCTCCTTTCATGACTGTCAACTCAACGAGGCTTAATGCAATCAGAAAACGGACACTATGGTTTTCCCACTTCATGCAAGTGTGACATTTGAAACCGTTCATGTTGACTTCGCTGAGCTAAAGAAAAAAGCGAAGGCGTAAGGAAAGCTCAGTCTTTCTTAGTGTGCATTGATGAATGCTCAAGGATTGTTGCAGCTAAGCCAGGAAGGCAGAATGCGAAAACCGTCATAGCACTACTGAACAAAGACATGTTTAAAGGAGTGAAATGCATTGTGTCTCACAATAGGTCGGCGTTCAGGAGCCAGGAACTTGCAAAGTGGGCAGAAGAAAAGAACATCACCCTGAAGTTTACGGCCCCATACCATCCTTCAGCTAACGGGCTCGCAGAACGGGTCATACGAGACGTAAAGCAATATAAAAGCATGCACCCGGGATTCCTAGAAGGGTAGAAATGCTGCCTACAAGCAACAGTGTCACATCACAATAGATCCCCCACAAGTGCTTTGGGAGGCAGTCCTCGGTATGCCGCCGTTGGTGAACCGGCGTATCTGCCTGCAGGCGATACACTGGGAATCAAGACAAAACTACACCTTGAAGAAACCAAGAAGACTGCAGAGAGCCAAATAAAACACACGGAGTCGCTTAAACAAGTATTTGACAAGCGTCATAACAACGAGATCCCCCATATTACTTTAGGTGATCTAGTTTTTATACGGAAAGGATATATGACAGTCATAGTGCGAAACTGTTCGGACCATTTAAGGTGACCAAAACGGCTACAAAAGACGGAATACTGAAGACCATCGGCTACATAACCGAAGAAGGTGGCATGGAAATAGCTGCCATCAGCAATGTGATTCCCTGTATCCAGAGGAGTGACAAAACAAAGTCTGGGAGGGTGTAGTGACCCAAAGACGATTAACTGCTTTGGGGAGGGGGGGAAGAGAAAGAAAGATAATAAAAATCTTCTGTCTGTGACAGTGTTGTAACGTTGTAACTTTTAAGCAGGAAATTGCTAAGGAAAGAATCTATGTTAATACTCGGGGTAGTTCTCTACTGTTTGGGGCCAGGATGGGAGTATTGCGAACCAAGACATACCGGTCCAAATACGAAGGGGCAGACATGGTATACAGTGCGTGTGGAGAGGAGGAGGAAACTGTTGAACACTTGATAATGTTCTGTAAAGGGCTTCACCCTATAGTTCAGGATGGTGGGGCAGAGTTTTCAAAGCACTGGGGTTGAGGGACAGAGAGGGCATAATAGACTTTAAGTGGGTAGAATTAACTAGAAGGAGGTTATCTGATTGGTGGCTAAAATCAAGGCACGAGTGAAAATTAAACCCTTCACTGCAAAGTACCAGTCCTCAACTTCACTATTTTAAGGGGAAAAAAGATAAATTTTGGTTATGGTTCACTAAGTATTACGGCTAGGTGGCGTTAGCCGCCACCCGATCAGAAGGGTGCAGCCATATCAATCCATCCACCCATCCGATTGGCTGTTGCGCGCGTTTTGCCTGAGTGCGCGGGAAACGAGTGCCTCTCTCAGTCTCTGGATCAGTGATGCCAGCCCTAGGGATTTATCTCTAGATCTAGGGATTTCTAGCATCATTCAGGGATTTGGTGTCATTTTGTTGAATCTTGACATTTTTTGTTTCATGGAATTGTGACACTACGCGGCCTGATAGATGAATTACTGCCTTGCCGTGGTGTTCTAGTGGCTAAGGTACTTGGCTGCTGACCCGCAGGTCGTGGGGTCAAATCCCGGCTGCGGAGGCCGCATTTTCGATGGAAGCGGAATTGTAGACCCGTGTGCTGAGATTTGGGTGCACGTTAAAGAACCCCAGGTGGTCGAAATTACTGGAGCCCTTCACTACGGCGTGTCTCATAATCATATGGTGGTTTTGGGACGTTAAACCCACATATCAATCGATAGATGAATTACTAAGTGATCACCCTCCTTCAACTAGAAAGGCGATAAATAAGGATAATTCAGGCTTTTCGCATGTTTTTTTTTATTTAAGGCAGTTTTGTTATTGTGATGGAGGGACCCTGTGACAGGGATAGCAGTTTTGTAACACGAGACTATTATAGTTCGAATTCTGGGGCAAATTGAACTCAGTAGTCGTAAGCGTTAAGCACACGCGTATCATGAGCTCCCATAGTGAATGCTGCACAGTGATACAAAGATAAATATTGTCTTGTAGTGCCCATAAACACGTGCCAAGATTACGCTTTCTGCGTGACTTCACTGAGCAATGCCTCCAGGGGAAATAACTAGCGATATAATGGAAAAACAGAGTGAAAGTAGGACAAAAGATTTGATAAGGTGGTACGGGTTCAATATTACGGAAACGGTGTGGTGCAAAAACAAGAAGACTTTGAGTGTTCCAGTCTTTGCGTTATGCTCTTTACATGAGAGCAAAATGGCCAAGCAGAGAGCTGATCGAAAGTAGTGAGGAACTTGAAGGCGTAGCTATCAGTCAGTAATAGAGCGCCCTTGTTACATCAAAACTCAAAATATTGTAGCGGAGATTGAAAATGTGGAAATTATAAAAATAGACCACCAGCTGTCAAGCTGCATGAACAAGGAAGGCGCTACAGACTTGCGGTTGACGCGAATGATCACATCTATGTCTTCAATGAGTGTGAAAAGTGAATTTGACGTGCAAATCTGTCTCGGCGGCAACAGGTACTAACTGCAAATATGCAACTCCACAGATAGTGTGAAAAAAAAAAACCCTAAAAGATGGTTAGTGGTGATTTTTACTTTTAACAAGATTCAGTAGAACGTGGCCACAAAGTGCACTTTGTTAGGAGTCAATTAGCCTGAATAATGACATGAAAAATATGGAGATTTTTCTGATAATCTATGAATTTTCGAGGGTCTTTCTAGGGGTAAATTGTTCGCTTGGGTTGGCATCACGGCTCTGGATCGTCAAGCAAGACTGATAGTTGGGCTAGCTGGTGATACAATATGGGCGGTATATAACAGCGCACAAACTCACGGGATGAAGAGAAGGGACACAAGCAAGCGCCGACTTTCAACTGAAGGTTTATTGAAATAAACAAATTATCTGAACACCTAAAAGAAACATACATAACAAGCGCAAAGGGGTCAGCTAAGGACCGTGTCGACGTCATTAACAATTTTACGCTACGGGTAACTGCGCAGGCACGACAAAACTCAATTCAAACATTCTACTGTGTTACAAGCTGCCACTCTAGCGTCGCCAGCGCGAAGTCGGCGACGGGAATGACAGCAGGTCGGTTCGTTCCGTACGCAAGCAGAGACAGTGAAGAGATCAGAGACGTGAGAAAACAAAACAACTTTACTCTAGTGATATTGCAGCACACGGGATCTAATACAACTCTTCAATACAACTAACAAAATACATCGACACTTGATACAACTAAAGAAATATATAACAGAAACAATAAATCAGTTTACGAGAGAGAACTATTACAAACTACACAAACTAACAAGAATAGAACGACGGAGGAGAAAGTTCGAAGATATAAACAGGTGAAGGCATACGTGTGATGACCGGCAGCGTTGTGTCCCCGACGATCGTATGCGAGAAGTCGAAGAGAGTTCTGGCACGACTGCGATGTCGGCGGTGTTGCAACGCTGGTGGCTCCGGGAGGCTAGTGCTTGCAGGTGACTTCGAGCAGGTTGAGCTAACTCGAGGCGAAGTCCCGATGTCTACGTTGCAGACGTTAATATCGCGTCACAACTAGACGAACGGCTAAGTTGAGGTGGCCAGCCGATACAGAGCCACACTAAAAACTTCTAGAAGAGATGCTTGTTGATCTGTTTCTACACCATCTTGGTCAGCGACTAGTCTGCCTAGCAGGGCTAAATCCTGCGCTTAAATCCCCCTCGTGTCTCCTCGCTCTCTTCCTTGGGGACAAGAGACCTCTACCTGGGTCCAATCATGCGCGTTTAATTGATGGAAACTCCGCCCCAAAAATATTTTGACCCCACCCCTTTTTAATTGGGAGAGGGCCCTCAACTAGCGAGAGTGAAAACCTGTCGGGTTGTTGTCATACGGCTTGGCCACCAGAGCGTTTCCCACGCTTTTCCCCGTGGGAACGGTCAACCGTTTGGCTCTCAGCCGGTGCGTCTCGTAGTCTAATCCTTGTTCGGGGTATACTGCGGCCTTCTACGACCTTGCAGACGCCGCCGCAGTTACAAAAGGATCAAACGTCGGCGGCGACGTTCTAAGAAGAGCACCCCATTCTGCACTTCTCGGCTCCCTTTCATGCGCTCGCCGTTTCTCACGGTCAGTGGGATACGGCGCCCGTTAATTGCCGTGACGCGGTGTCGCCAAAAATGGCCGTCCGTGACATACTGATTAGGATTTCTTCTTTGTCATGTAAATATATCGATGTTTGACTAACGTCGCCGTACATGTCGGATTGTTGGTGGGGAATGGACGAAGCAGAGCGGCGGGCTCGTTGCAGACGCTTGCCCTCGGCTTCCTTGGCTCGCGTCTTGTCGGTGTTACCCGCGCCGTCTGCATTCTAGAACGTGATCGGACGCATAAACGGACGGGTAGACATATGGTCGGACGGACGCGCAAACAAACGAACAGACAAACGGACGCACGAATGGGCGGATGGACAGAAGTGCGGATGTACGTACGGATGCTTTGCCCCACTCATCATCATTCACTCCATGGACATGCTGGGACTTCTTTTTTATCCCCTTACCCCGTTCCCTACAAGGAGCTTAGCGGTGTTGCCAACAAGGCAGACAGAAATGAGCTCCTTTTCCCTTTCCTTCAATAACTACTTACTACGACGACATCGGGAACGCCGACGTGGACAAAGCAGAAGTTCTCGATGACGAGGAAATAGTGCCGCTCACTTCCGGCGTAGAAGAGGAGTCTAAAGATGCGAACTGTAGATATAAATGTAGATCAATGTGTAGATATAAATGGTTCTCATTGAGACTTCCTTCCTGTTAATTCCGGTGTCCCCCAGGCAAGTGTTCTGGGACCGTTACTTTTCGTGATTTATATTACAATGTAGTATCATGTGTTAAAGAAGGCGTTGAAATACGATTATTTGCAGATGATTGTTTGTTATCCTGCACAATTATTTCTTCTGATGATCATCGAATTCTAAACGATAGCCTCGACGCAATAAATAATTGGTGCGACCTTTGGGACATGAAACTAAATACCGAGAAAACCGTATTTATGCGTATCACTAACAAAAAGCTACCGTATGAACATCAGTACACAATCAATGGTTTTCCTATCTCGCGAACTGATAGCTTTAAATATCTTTGCGTTACAATTACTAGTAATCTAACATGGTCCTCCCACATTCTTAAAGTATGCGCCTCAGCACGACGAAAACTAGGCTTAACAAGACAAACTGAAAAATTCGCCTGTGAACATAAAGCTTTTTGCGTATAACTACGACCATGCCTTAAATACGCTTGCATATATTCTGGGATCCACACACTAAAGAAGACATTGACAATCTCGAAAAAATCCAAAGATTAGCCGTCCGCTTCGTTTACAACCGGTACCGCCGTCACGACTCCCCGACAGAACTAATGAAAATGAATAAAATCCCTACTTTGTAATCTCGACGCAAAATTTCTTTTCCAATTATCACACGGGAATATCAGACTCGAAACGTCGGCCTTCCTGACTCCGTTATCATCGCGTCCCACCAGGAATTACCATTCTGCAAAGTTCACGCCTATCACAGCGCGCACTAACAATTTTGAGTATTTTTTTCCTCGCACTATAACCGACTGTAATTACCTTCCGCATGAAATTATTTCATCCGATAATGCGCTGAAATCTATTGATCAAATGTTTGACTTGTAAATTTTGTATTACTATTTCACAGTGTTTTTCAAAATAATTTGTATTGTCCTGTTTATTGTTTTTACCTCGCTAAAGAGTGTATAATTGATCTAACGGCTGCGTAACACCCCCACTCCTGCCTGGGCCCATTTGTGGCCTGCATTATTGTATATAAAAAAGAAGAAAAAGAAACACTATGGAAACCCTCGAGGATGGATACGTGCACACCAAGCCAGGTGATGGACGCCGTCGACCTTCCGAGGCTGTTTGTTGGGGCCGACGGGGTTGCGGAGGACGCTTTGATTTCACTGGCCAGCTGTGAGAATTGTGGGCTCCCGCTGCTCACGAAGCGTGAAAATCACGAGCTTTTTCGCTATAGCCAATGAAATTGTTCTCTCGATTCCATGAGCTAGGTTGCAGATTTGACGAAATAATTTGCAGGTACCCGTGACTTCGTTAAATCTAAGTCCAACTGTACTTTCCCGTCGGGCTGTAGAGAGAGAAAAAGCCAACGGTCCGTTGCTAAGGTAAGAAACGTATGGCTCCTGTGCGTACACATTCGGTTTCTCGGAAGGCCGTCTACTAGCGGTGCATGTTGGTAACATGCATTTACCCGCACACGTTTCTCTGAAAGCTCTTGACAATAAGGCGATCTGGCCGGATAAACATATACGCTGGCAGAACACTCGAAGATAATGTTTTGGGGCAGATATCTCTACATGATGTTGCTGTTTTCCTTTTTTCCTTGTCACGTATACTGCAGTCAAAGCAATGCTCCGATCGCAGCAATGCAAGCTGGCCCTGACGTAACTGTGGTATTTAAAGTGCACATTATAAAATAAAAACTGCTACGGAAGTTGTTCAACGGACATTCGCATTAGTTCCCGCTATCAGTAACGTTGTCATACAAATTTTACGAGAGGGGGGGGGGGGGGGGTTAAAATATACGCACGTGCGAACTTACTTTATGTATGTTCGTGCGTGCATTTTTATGGGTGCGTGCATACATAATCACACAAAATTAAAGAAAAAAATTAGTGCTTTTACCCCCTCCCCCTGCCTACGCCACTGGCCGCTAGCATGCCAACACACTTCAAGTAACGGTGGGCTACTCGAATCAAATAGCGCGCCTTCGCAGGCTACGGACTACAAAGGTACCCCTAGCGGTTGTTGAGCGAACAGCAGTGCCAATACTTTGCAACGCGTAAATATCTCGCGCCTAAATAAACCCACAAATAGAGTTTCATTCGACGACAATTTTAAAACGCGCTTTTTTTCAGACTGTTACGCGTCGACCCTCGGTGCCGTTCGCGTTTCGCGCAACATCTCGCGCGCGAGGTTTGTTACGCGAGTTGAATATTGGAGCCGCCATGTTTGTCGTGAACACTATTTTCAATCCTCGGCGTGTGTATTTGGCAATGTGGTCCTCGCGTGCGGTGTGTGTGTGTTCGCGCTCAACATCGGGATGTTATCGGCGACAGTAGTGTGCCTTGAACCTGCCTGTTCGACTGCGTCGTCCACCGAAGGTGCGTATGCGTCCCCAGTGCATCTCCGTGGCCCTAAGCACGCCTTAGACGAAAACACAGCCATGCTGCTCTGCTCGCGTGTGATTCTTTACCGCTAGTCTTCCGGCGGCCCCCCTGTCAACGAGACCGGCTGGCATTGGCGTGCTGTGACCGAAAGAGCAAAGAAAGTGAAAAACTGTCGCACTATTTTTGACACCGCGGTGTCCCCCAACAAACGACTGGGCGCACGGCGGCTTCTTTTCGTCACAGAAGCAACATGATGCAGATGCTGGCTGGCTACAGTTTCTAAGTATCCGTTATTGTGGCTGCTTCTGCCTCGAGCGCCTGCCTGATTTGTAGAGACCGTTTGTTCTTGTTTTGAGCGTGGCCGCGGCGCGGTGCCCATGTTCTGATATGGCAGTACGCCTTTGGGCTGCAAACCCACTTTTTTTTGTGTGTGTGTGGAAAAAAACAGTGGCTCGATGGACGGCGCCGGCCGCAACGATTTCTTTGTTTTTGCCGTTCTCGGTTTTCATTTCCTTCCGTCGTTGGGTAATTGTTGTATGCCCGTATTCGTCAACCCCGTGGCGTAGTCCCTTTTATTTTTCTGTCGGCCGCGTTTTCCCGCGTCAGCTCCGAGTGTCGCCTTGTTTGGCTCGGTGCCTTTGTTTGTTTGTTTTGCATTGTAGGGGTCGGCGAGGTGGGCTTCCGCGCTGGTGTGCGCGCGCCGAAATCGGTTAGGATGCAGTTGTGGACACGTCGTCCTCGCTGTCGACTTCGGTGCAGCACGTCCTCTGATCCCTTATTCCGTTTTGCAGTTCCATAGCTCGTTTTTTTTCGTACACTCTTGACTTCCGTTGAAGGCGCGAAAACTGCACGATTCACCCGTTCCGTCGAGTTGGCATCGATTTCTAACCCGATTCAAATCGGTATCCACGTCACTCTGTGGTGCGCCGCGGTCGATCGGTGGTCACAGGGCTCGTCTGCTGATCCGAAGGTCGCGGATACGATCCCGGTCGCATTTCGCTGGAGGCAAAACGGCAGAGGCGACGCCAGCGCACGTTAAGAACACCAGATGGTCGAAATTTCTGGAGATTTCCCACTATGCGGCGTTACTCATAATCGTTTGGTGGTTTTGGGACGTTAAACCCCGGATAGTATTACGTCACACGGGGGCGACTGCTTGTATGGCGCTGTTGTGGTCCAAATGCGTTTTCACCAGCGATCGCAAAACAGCGTGAGGATGAAGAAGCAGTTCGTATGCGCACCTCTGCACCCCCCCCCCCCCCCTCCAAATGGCGCTTTTTTTCTTTGTTAGGTACGTTCTAACTGGCCTTTTGCCTTACGGCAACAAATGCACGCGCAGTGCTGTTATCGCGACTTGCTTCCGCCAAGGTGTCTCTTACGAGACGCGATATTCAACGCACGTGCGGGCGTAGTCTACGTAGATTTTCGTCGTTTTGCCATGGCAAGGAAATGCGCCGCCCAAGGATGCGGCAGACGCGTGAAAGGGTCGGAGGTGGGGGGGGAGCGAGGATTACCCGCTCGAAACCTAGCTTTCGTAAGCGTTTCTTTGCGCGTGGCGATAGTCCGCCGGCGCCGCTGGGTTTGTTTTATCTTACTTTTTTTTTTGTTTGAAGCAGCCTAGCAGAGAAGGCTGCGTCTGCAAGGCTGACCGCTTAGGGCTGCAAAAAATCCTGAGACTGAAAAAAAAAAAAAAAACGTAGGCGGCGCGCGTGCAGTGCTGATTGAAGAGAGGCGAACTTGCGTACCCCAGCGCGAAATTGGGTCTCCCCGGATGATGTTTCGCTTTTCTCGCTTATTATTTTTTTTCTTCGCGCCCCACTGCCGGTGTCATGGCGTGGGAGATTCGTGTGGCCTGCTCGAATTGAGCACGCGCGATGAAAGAAAAAAAGAAAGCGCCGATACGTGTCGTTGCGCGTTGTCGCATGGTGTGTTTACACTACCCTGGTGCAAAGCGTGTCGTTTTGATACGTCATTGACAGTAACGAAAAGTAGTTAGAAAGTTCGAACTTGAGTAGCTGTTTCAGTTGGAATATCTGGGAGAGCGTGCTTAGACTACCTGCGATGACGTTGTGGACATTATTGTACATTACCAGGGATTCTGGCAAAACAACGAAACGTGGTGTAGTGATATTATGTAAGAGCGAAAAACAAACAAACAAAAATACAAAACATAACAAAAAATCTAGGCACGAAACGTTGCTTTTCTTGGGTTTTAAAGTCGTGGCATATGCATATCGATGGCAAGGAGATTCTAGAGGCCATATCAGTGCATGTTAAGGAAACCAAGTTGGTCTAGATTTCCGGAGCCTTTCACTACAGTGTTTCTCATGATCATGTCGTGGTTTTGTTTTGGCCTGTAAAACCATGTTTGTTATTAGGTCATGGTATATGTGCTTCTATGGGCTCGAAATCTTCGATCATCAGGGAGGTGAACAGCTGACCAATCGCCAGTATATGGTACTCTGTTACGTTTGACTGCCAAACAAATGCTGCCCTATATGTGACAAACACTCAGAGACTGCAGAAACCGAATTGCCGAGTATTCGCTTTACCCACTGCGAAGTTTTGTTCACTCTTGTTTACTCTGCAAGTGCATCTGTTCTCTTTCACAAGTTGTTCTGGTTTGCAAGACGTTCGTTCGTGTCAGTTTGCATCGGTAAATGATGCTTCTCACTTGGCCGTGACAACCATGGTCGAATAGCTCTGTTGTACTTCTCTCTCCGGAACAGTCAATCTGTCTTCCGCAACTTCTGTCTATGGAACAGTCAATCCGTCTTCTGCCCCTTCGAGAGCTAGTAGTCGGTCCTAGCTAGTAGACGTCACAGACAGGATGCATAGTTCTGGAATACGGCAGCTTTTTTTTTTAAAATTTATTGAATCATACAATACAAAGGATCATCAGACTGCTTGGACCCGTAGCTGATGGCTAGTGTTGCTTTCGCGACACCACTTGCATCGTCCCCCATTACTGCACCGGTTCTTAGTCACGATTTTCTGATGCAAATTAAAGACGTAAGAGCCACAGAGGGCACCGGTTTGTAGTTTGTTTGCTCTTATTATCAGATCTTACCGCTTCTATAAGCACCGAGCTTCAAAACAAAAGGAAGCATGCACAGCGGCTATAGCAAAAACGTAGGAAATGTGGTGTTCTAGCAGACAACCCAGCCCGGCGACCTCTGAGTGACGTCATCACGTAGGTGGCGCCACGGTATGTCTTTGAGGCCAATATGGTGGAGAAATTGGTGTATATGGCACCATCTGCAGAGCGGCGACTGGGCAATTTCTAGCTGACCTTGAGAATGAATCGTAAATTCCAGGCTGTGTGTTAAAGTCGGGTCCATGTCTTCTCGGGAGCCTCGTTGACCAGTCGGAAGTATTCTCTGACCATGCTGAAAATGTGCTGCAGGACCCCTTTAAGGATGCCATTTTTGCCTGAAGTTTTATATTACATTGGATGATAGGTGGGAACCGTGAGCTTTCTACTTGCGCTGGTAATCTCATTCTCATCAGCTGTGTTTGTTTTTAGAGCAACAAGCCAAAAATATTCCAACTTTCATGTTCGATATTCCTTTAATGACAGCTAGATGCATTACTGTTGTAGCTTCACAAATAAACCACTGTATAGACTACCATACAAAGGGTAAAAACAAACATCCAGATGCAACATTCGTAGACTTCAGGTGGTTGCTTGCACACGATAACATTGATAAAAGAAACGTATGGGCTGCAACGCCTCTGCGGCTTTGACTAATGTATGGCGCTGTCAAACTAATCATTCATCGAAGTGGTGACCAAAGTATTGGCTATTTGGAACACGCCTGTGGTGGTTTATGGCCACTGCCAGTTAATGCAGTTAGCTTGCTAGATTAAATCGGAAGGTTCCAAATGGTGGGTGTGGTCACTCAACCATATATCATGGCACTCATGAGCGTTGCGCTTAAGGTAGTAGGCCACCTTCAAAAGTCTTTTTTTTTTTTGCGAAATAAATTTTTAGGGTATTATTTTTCTTGCACGCCCAAACATTCACATATATGCTGCAACAAAAATTATCCTCCTAGCATCATTAGTTGGCGAGTTACAGCAACTTTTCTAACCCTATGCTCCTATAGCAAAACCGAAACCACATTTCCAACTGTGGTTTCGGTTTCGAAAAATCCCTTTCAAAAGCAAGTGTTGTTTCGCCTATATTAATGCTATTCAAAATACTTTATGCATTTTATTGTGACTGTTATATAAGATGATGTCATTAAGTACAACTTTGTGTTTAAAAGTCTTTGTTAATCTCTAACAACCGCCACAAGGGGTACGCACGATGCTCGTCAGAATTTTTGTTGTTTGCCTTGGTCAGGCTACGTCAGGCTTCGTTCTGCATTTGTTCCACGTGTCAACGCTACTAGGGCTGTATCCTTAGTCCACCTGGACCATATTACGACCAGCATGGGGAAGTGCAGAACACAGAAGACGAGGAAGCGCAAGTTTGCTGGAAATCGCTACACGACGACGAGGCTGCCTACTGACACAGACGCCGGTGTTTCGGCGACCGCGAACAACCTTGGGGACATAAACAAGGCGTGCCAGGCTCCACTAGAGAATTCTGCGCTCCAAGGGAACAGGATAACGGACATTGGTATTCTTTCTTTAGTGTTTTCATCGCTGGCATGTTCCGAATGCATGAACACAACACTGAAGCTCGTGGAATGCTCTCACCCAGGGATATGCTCGGCTTGTGCGGTCGCGTGTACCGACTGTGGGTTCAAGCGCCCATTTCATATGTCGAGAAAGGTGAGTCGTGCCAATGAGAACAATTTACGTCTGGTTTACGCGATGTGCCAGTTAGGAAAAGGGCACGCTGGTGCGAAAACTTTTTCCAAAGTGATGAACATGCCTGCTCCTCCACGTCACTCCGCCTAGGACAAATTGTCATCTCGGCTTTCTGCAGCGGCAGGAGAAGTGGCATCGAAGTTGATGACTGATGCTGCTGTGGAAGTTTGTCGTGTTGTGGGTAGGGGCGAGTATGGTGTTTCAGGTGATGGCACGTGGCAGAAACGTGGCCATTCATCTTTGAACGGTTATGTGTCTGTGATTTCTGTTGACACGGGTAAGGTTATTGATGTTGAGGCCCTTTCTAGTTCGTGTAAGTCTTGTAAAACCAAAAGCAAGTTGAGGCAAGATAGTGCTTCGTACCAGGAATGGAAGGCAAACCACACTTCCTGTCAAGGAAACCATGAAGGAAACGCTGGCAGTATGGAGACAGTTGGTCTATACCGAATATTTGAAAGGTCGAGAGGCAAAAGAGATTTGAAGTACGTGCAGTACTACGGTGATGGTGATTCCAAGAGCTATGCCGCTGTCAAAGACATGTATGGAAAGGACAGTGTGCAGAAACTGGAATGTATTGGGCATGTCCAGAAGTGTGTTGGCTGCCGCCCCAGAAAACTGAAGAAGACAGTGCTTGTACTCGGTGGTAAGGGAAAGCTCACTGATGCCCTCATTGACCGCCTGCAAAACTACTATGGCATCGCCATAAGGGCTAATGTGGGGAACATTTCTGCAATGAAAAAGACTACCCTTGCCAGTCTTTTTCATTGCATCTCTACCGACAAGCAGCCGAGACATGGCCTGTGTCCACTTGGACCGAAAAGCTGGTGCGGAAACCAAAGGGTCGAAGCACTCGGCCGAGGTAAATATGTACACAAAGGAGGACTTCCAAATGATGTGCTCAACAAAGTTAAAACTGTCTACAGTGATCTGTGCTCTGATGAAATTCTAATGAAGTATCTTCATGGAAAGACTCAGAATGCTAATGAGTGTTTCAATGGTCTAATATGGCAGCGGGCACCCAAAGAGGTCTACGTAAGCTTGCCTACAGTAATGTTTGCCTTGCATGATACTGTGGCACGCTTTAATAATGGCAGTGTAAGCACCCTAGATATCCTGAGGCAAGCTGGCATAGAACCAGGGCACCACACGACGAAAGCTTGCTTCGCCAGGGATCACCTGCGCATGCAGAATGCTAAACGCAAGTCAGCGGATGGGACAAAACAGGCCCAAAAAAAAAAAAAAGACGAGCAGCCACTCGAACAAAAGGAGACAATAATGCTTCTGCAGAAGGGCCCAGCTATGAATCTGGTGCATGTTAGGCCTGCATGCGAAGATTGTGACCCTTTTTACAAGCTCGGAAATTTTTGCGTTTTTCTGAAAATAACAATTTGCTCCAAATGTTGCGACGCAAACTTTCAGAACGTATTTCTCAGCGTATACTTTGAACTGAAATTTCGCACAATGATTTACAACATATATATCTGTGCAGTGAACTAGAATAAAAGAAATCCATTGAATATTTTTCAGTTCACAGTTGAATTCTCCAACAGGTTCAGTCTAAATTGGCTCTTTTTCCCCGTTTTTTTGTTTTTTTAGCATTACTTTCTTGATATTCACTGCATAATATTTATTATAGTTCACTGCATAGCTCCAATCATTAGTTACACAAACGTCAAAGCTTTATTGAATAAAGCCACCCATTAGTCACTTATCACAGCTGGCGTGGCTAGCACTTTTAATGCAATTTTCGACAAAGATTACTTCCCTATAAATAAATATTCAATATTTTGCACTGTAAATAGCTGGGTAAATTAAATAAGACATGCTGGTTTTAAGGAAAAAGTTATTTCAATGCGGCCTGCCCTTTTGTTTTTGAGTGGCCTACCACATTAAGGCCTATGATAGGCTTAGCACGTAAGACTGACCTGAAACGGTTAGTCAAAAATGTTTTAAAGGCAATCGTACTGTTACAACGAGCAAGATGTTGAAACCTTGTGTCGAATTGTATTTGAGTGCAGGGAGTGCGATTATTTGCTGGAGGGCATCCATATTTACAGCATGAATAGCCCCATCTCTGTGAACGACTAATGTCTGAAAAGTGATTGTGAATGAGGTACTTTTTCACTGGAAGTGAAAAGAATGCTGTGCCAACCAAAGGTTTATGAAAAGCAACCAGAAGTCCAGAGAGACTCTGCAGAGATTACTAAAGCAGGACAAAAGCTTGCCTTTGTGAGTAAAGAATATCTCCCGTTTGTGCCCTTGTTAATTGTCTGAGGGCTGTCTAGCTCTTGATGTTAACCTGCAGTGGGTGCTCATCGTTGCAGCCTTTTATGCATGTGCCTTTGTGGAGGAAAGGTCACATACATTTACAGTTATATCCAAATATACATGAGCGAAGCTTTTTCAGCGGTGCCCATGTTGTCTGTTCTTAAATTTATTTTGCTCTTTATTATGAATCATTACATATATACAATGAACCACATGATAGGCTTCTAAATAACTTATCAGTTTAAAATGGCTGAATGCTCTGTGAATGAACGATCTATTTGCGCACAATAATTTCTAGATGAGTGGCGCGGCATCACAATGGAGTGTGGCACAAGAGCGGGTGGAACGGCCAGCTAGGGTTTGGTACCAGGGCTTTGTGCTGGTGTACCACATGTTGTGCGCCAATTCCCAGACACCATGTTATTTGGACTTTGGACAAAGTTGCCCACTCAAGTAACATGTCAGTGGCAGCAGCTGCTCCTTTTTTACATGGCTGGCGGAGTTTAAAGACCAGCAAGACTGCATGAGTGAGCCGCTTCGGCACGAAGGTTTGGAGGGAACAATTGTGCTGCTGATGAAAGGACGTGCTCGCTAACCACCACGAACGGTCTTCGTGTTCCAGAAGACCACCTCTGTGTATCGCACAGACACGCAACCGGGTGCCGGATTACTTTGTTATTTTCGAAGAACTTGTGCAGTGATTGTAGGAACGAGCCTCGGCAATGGTACTGAGGCAAGGTCAGTTCTGGAGAGAGGATGCGATGAACAGTGTTCCAGGAGTAAAGTCCTACTGCTCTTTGGGACAATTCAGTGCGAATGCTATGTTCTTGCTTAGTGAAGCTTACTTGTAGCATGGGTGTTTACAGATGGTTGCCAAAGGGGTGCTCCCCCGATCCACCCAAGCCACAACAGCACTCGCTTCCTACCCAAACTAAAAAATCACTCCCCCTATTCCCACCGCAATGCAGCGCAGGTTTGCATCCCCCAACACGAAATCTTGCCGATTCTCATGCTCGGTAGTGATGGACGGGCCGAGGCGCTGAGGAAGATGGGCCTGTCGAGCTTGGCAGCTCTTGAACTAAGCAAAAACGGAACATACAGTGCCAGCGTACGACCCAAACGCAAAAAGGGAATACATGATGGTGCTATTGTGTATTCCCTTTCTATGTCCTCGTCGTATACTTGCACAGTGCATTTTATAATGCTTCACCAGCAAGCCCAAGTTCTCTCCCTTGATAAATGGAGAATCATCTTTTGCTGACTCGGCTGGTGCTGTCACTTAAAAAGTCTGTCATCGTGTGACACCGGGAAGTTGTGTCATGTTTTCATGACTGGGGAGGTAGTCATGTGGGAACTGTTTATTGTGATGCCCGTGGAACAGGGATGTTAGCGTAGTGTGCAGTGGTCATTCTGAACACACTTGGTTCCTAGCCTATTGTGCGGGATGTGTTCTTGTTGTAAACCTTGCGATTTCCAGCTGACGCAAATGCAGTTGCCCACTGTCGGAATGAACAATAGTGATACCTTCGGACAAAAACATTTCCGTTCGCTCCTTGTACCTTTTCTATGGGTACGACTTATAGTTCTGTTGCTTGTACGAAAAAAAGTGGTGCAAGTGCTTTCGAGAAGGTAGGTGGTGGCAGCATCATTGTCATGTTTTGTGCTGTGCACTTCTCACCGATGGCGAGTTGAACTGCAGTGACAACAGGATGGGAAAAAAAAATTCAGTGCATTGTGCCAATTTAAGTTCTTGACAGAGTACGTTGCGTTAGGAAAAAGAATGAAAAGAGAACACTGACCCTATTGATAGTTCTAATATTCACTGTCACACTGCCACGATTCCCATATCCACAGCAGAAAGGAAAAAAACAAAGAAAGCTTTTTATGGCAGATGTGGTTATTGGTCCTCAACATTGAGGAAGCAATGGACACCTACACAATTTAACATGACCTCAATAAAAATAGCTACCCGATCCTGATCAGTGTTTCGAAATGTACGACACTGGCACTGCTGTCTTGGGCCTCTTCAACTTTGAAAAAGACGGTGTGAAGCCACGTGAAGTTTTGAATAATAGTAAACTGCAAGATTGGTCACAATGTTAATGTGCTTTCGGCCTGATGGATTCGAACACACCTCTTGAACCCTTTCCATTGAAAGTGAGCCCTCTTTTTGGTTGTGTTGCCGGAGTGGTTCTATGTGAAGGCCAGCAACTGCTAACCAATCTGAGCTTCAATTAGTCTGAACGTTGGCTGAACCTTGCACTCATCTTCTTAATAAGAGTCCAAGTCCAGTTTTGTTTTTAGCGAAATACTAGCCAAAAGAATATGCACCAACTCGCACTTTCACCTATTCTCTGCAACATGGCATAAGACACTGAAAGATCTCATGCATTTTCAGCCTTCCAAAACTTCTCTGTATTTGATAATTTTGGAGGAGCTAATGTTCTAATGCGGGGCAGAGGAGTTTGAACACTATAATCAGCACGGCCTGTTGACTTCCGAAGAACAAAGGGATGGGCAGACTCCTCAGCTTCCGAACTCCGTGAGATTCTAGTCTGCAGTCTCGTATTGCGCTAGTTTAATTTTTCATTGCCTTTTACAACACATTGTTACGAAGTTGACCCAGCATGACACTCAACAAACTCGTCTAGAGTAGTAGCTGTCGCTTGCCCATCGTGGCTGTGGTCGCAGGCAAGTTAGGCAGTTTGGCAATTTGGCAATCGAGCACCTCAGCAACCGTAACTGCCAACTTCTTGCCTTAGCACCCATTTAGGGATTTTGTTGCTTTTGTTCTCTGGCACGACGGTGGTTGGAACAGATTTCTCCTTTAGCAACAACTGAGTGAGCAAGCACTCATGGCATAAGCGTGTACTTGGCGTGCTTTTGTCGTCTTTATTACACTTGGTGTTCTTTTGCTGTTTGGGGGCGAGTTTCTTAATGTCACGGTGCGAAGGATATGGTGTTACAGAAAATTCAGCGTTGTCGGCATCAGTGGCATTCTATGTAAAAAATAACAGTAGATGCACTCATTGAAAGTCGGGGTTCAAGCTGGAAATGGGTTTCAGGCATTTGATACTGCAGCCTAGTGTGATCTCAGAGTCGTGCCAGTAATCGAATCTCTTTATGGAATCACATTACAAATATTTTTTTAATAGGCACCTAGGGAATACTTGCTACATTGCAAAATGTTGCATTAAGGCATAGTGAACTTCTCACAGCTGTACTTGCATTAGGGGCCCTAGGAGGGTTTACAGTGGCCAATATCGTGTGTGGGGACCTAAGTTCCCTCACAAAGCTGTTGAGATGTTCATCGAGAAGTGAAGCGTGACAAGGTAATTTGAATAGGGCTCTTCAACTATGTAGCACTCCACTGTGAAAGGTGTATGCGAAAGAGGGTATCCCCCAAGCCTTATTCTTAACAGGAATTTTCTTCAGGCCACCAGGGCTTCATTGAAAATCTTTGGTGCAGGTCTTTGCACGTCTGGATTAAAGTCCACCATGGTGCTGAATCTCTCAACAGCTTTTTGTCAGCCAGCACATCGCCATGTGTGAACATCTTTTCTTTTCATTCAGCTTGTCGACCTCTGCTGGGCCTTTCCTGTTCTTGAGTATCAAACGAAAATATTCACACTAAGGCATGCATAGGCAGTCTGGTATTTAATATGAAATCTATATACAAAAAGAAACATTTCAATATTAGAAAAAATACGAAGGAAATCAGTATGGTTCATCTTTAATAAATACAGCTCGGAGGCATCAGTCACGTCTCTTCTAGAAACGGCTGAGGTCGAAAAATTAGCAATTAGCAAATTGGCGATACCACGAACTATTTTACCTTCTTTATCATGGACAGTTAGGTATATGAAAGGATACATATCTAAAAGACTGCCACCGGCGGCTTACTCGGTCCCTTCATAATAAAAAAGTAACAGAGGTCTCTAGTCACACCAAAATGTTCCAGTATTCTATTTTCCCGAGAACTGCAACCAATTGGAATTTTCTCCCCTCAGTTGTGGTGGAATGCCAGTCACTATCATGCTATCTGCAGGCCCTTCAGTCCATGGGACACAGGTTTGGCATAGTTTTACATGAACCCTGATGCTCTTTTTTTTCCATATGTTGACATATTCATGTTTTCACTAGTTATTTAAATATCTTGCTGCTTTGTACGAATTTGTTGTATTATTCTTCCTTGGTTGTTATTATCGCCACTGTGCCTCATATGTGTTTATTGTAACCATTTTTTTTGTCTGAATATCGGACTGGCAGTATTGTAATAAATAAATAAATATGCAATATGTATTCTCTTGTAGGTTGATTGACCCCATGATCTCTTTTCTTGCGCAGTTGTGTTGGTGTTGCGGCTGCTGTGACTTACTGGGACCCCACTGAGTTCAAGAGGAAATGGAAGAATGCTGGCACACGTGACCTTGACGCAAGGAGCCAAGATGCTAAGGTAGCAGTGGGAGCCCAACGGCAGCGTGCTCTCGGCAGAGGCGACGGAGTTCGTACCGCAAGTGGCGAGTGGTCATCATCATTACCCACTCTTTTTGCTTGGCACGACAAATTTTTCACTGCCTTTCGGATGCTTTCCATGGCTTCTTTCTGTTGACATGGTCTCTTTAGTGTTGTGACATCATGTAGGTGTGCTCGCAAGTTCCCGTACGTGCGCCGATGTTCGAATCACCTCTACTGCCTGCGGGCACCACTTCTTGTCATTCCAGCATTGAAAGTGGCAGTGCGTGTGTCGTGGCCGTGTGCCTTGATCGTCGTATGTCTGAGCTGTCGTAGGTCGGCCTGCATTGTGTGAGGTGCAGCGATGGCAAGACTCGAAAAGTGATTCTGTGATGACTGACCGTGCCTGCCACTGTGTTCCGTGTGGTGCGAGTGTTGCTGAGACTGTGTGCGCTCTGCTGCTGTCGTGGGAGATCGGCCATTGTTTGCTTCGTCTGCCCGCCTGCACTGCCTCTGTTCACTGGATACTTCACAAAGACAGCAAGACTGACGACTGCGCATCTACTGCAGGTTTGCTCTCGTGAAGGCTGGGTCTACAACGCCTGAACGTCGTGGATCCCGGAGGTGAGTCAGTTCTGAGTGGTGTTGATTGGAGCTCTTGCGTTCCCGTCCCTTTAAACGAACAAGGATGAAAGAGTGTGAGTGCAGAGTCTTTGAACATCACGAGCCACTGGTCTCAAACCTTGCTTTCCTCCTCCGTCATGTGAGTTTGGTCCTCGGCCGGAGCTCCTATGCATGCAGGGCTGGCACTTGCACTGCGGCTGGCTTTGCCTGTAACTGTGCTTTCAGTGCTTCACTAGGTTCTAAACACCTGCAGTGCACTGATTGGTGTGCGGAGCACTCGAGCACTGGCAGTTTGGGTGGAAAATGAAATGAATACTACATTGCTACAACTGTAGATTGTCAAAACTTCAAACACAGTTTGCATAGCCACAATGCGATCGTGCGTTCAGAATTCACATTAGACAGTATTGTAGTTGTCGCTACATTTTTTCAAGTATAGCTTGGTAGTTGTGCATTGTTCCATGCTGTAAACGGCAAATTGCAACGTTTCACTTTAGCCGAGCTCCTAAGCGACTAGTGTATATACCACTGATGTTGAACCAAGCAAGGCTTCATACACGGTTCATTTTCATGTTAGCAGCCTTCAGACAAAAAGCACGCAACTTACCTACCTGGTGGTTTTTGCGATGACATAATTGGTAAGAGTGAAGCAGGTAGTACCAGCAGTTTTTCAGGCATAGGGATCTCGACGAAATTCGTGGTGTGCTCACGAAAATACGTGATGTGTTCCACATTTTTGTGGCAAGTAAAATTAACACATTTTTGTGGCAAGTAAAACTTTTAACATCTGTTGGGAGTGTTCAGAATGGGGACAAATCCTAAGGGGATAGAGGTGGAGCCTAGTCATATCAACTCTCGAAGAGAATTCCCCGCAAATGTCACCCGCCTCGCTCGCACGGATGAGGCGGACGGAGGGGGAGACCAGTGTTAACAGACAACCCTGGTGGCTTGTACCGCCTGTTTTCACCAGCTGCTAAGTGTGAAACCACCAATGCAGTTGCGCTCTCTCCCGGAGCGAGTGCCATAATGTAATGACACACTCGCGTAAAATTCCACCTTATCCCCCCACTCCCGGAGGATAGTTTAACCTATTGAGGAAAAGGTCCCCGCTTCCTTCTAGTAGGTGCGAGGAGGTTGCATGTGCTCACTTATGGTGTATCCTGACGACGGACCAACCTGCAGGCGGCCAAGTAACGTGACAATAAGAATGCAAGAGGCCCATTCCCTGCGCCATACACCCGGGAAGTTGGAAACGGAAGGGATAAAGCCCGGGCCGATACCAGTTCCAAACTTGAACGATGCCGCGCGCTCATCTTCAAAAAGAGCCCTCAAGTTCGAGGTGAAGAAAAATAAAAAAACCCGTCTTGTGGACACCCCACTTCGAGCATGCGGCCCACAGCCAAGGATGGGTACGGGCGATTCATGGAGCCGCTGCCCAGCTACGGACTCCCCCAACTGGAAGAGGAAGGTCATGCGACAATGAGGCCGTGGGCCAAAAAAGTGGTTGGGCCTATCATATGGATACACGATTATCCGTATTGGCACATGATCCGCCATCACCGCGTCTCCCCCAAGAATTTCTCTGCCGTGTGAATATCCCTTTAGGCACCCTGTCCTTGCAGATTGTAATGTGTGCAGCAGAGAAATGGTGTTTGTGTTGATGTCTCGTGAACCCTGTTTATACTTTTTGAACGTGTAGGAAAGCCTGTAATATTGGTTGAAAATGCAGTCGTAAACGTGCCGATGAAATGTTCTACTGCGTGCAGCACTGGTTCCAAAGTCTTCCATAAAGCTTTGGTGGGTACACTTCTACAAGCACCAACAGTGCACATGGAAGTGCTTTTGCTATCTTAAGGGGGCCATGAAATGGTCACTTACCAATTTGTAGTTTTCAGTGAAAACTGGAAGTAGAGAGGGCTATTAGAAAAGTATCCGACCTTATTGTTTTTTCCTTGCAAGCACCTGATGGATTTGAAACAAGGGCGCTTGCATCAGCGGACCTTGAACCTTTGTGCGCATGTGGGAATTTTTTTCCAGCCTGCCAATAGCGTCAGTCGCTGGGATGCAGCGTTTGAATCAGGTTGTGCGCAGTGCTCTCGTAGGTTTTTTATTGATAGGAAAATGACCGAGTGACTGGAACAGCGCTACTGCTTGAACTTTTGCCAGAAACTGGGCCATAGCCAAGTGGAAACCATTGGGAAGATCAAGACCGCTTTCGGTGACGATGCTATGAGCTATACACAGATTAGAGTGGTACAGTCGGCTTAAAGACGGCCGCACATCAGTGAAGAGCGAGCTACGCTCCGATCGGCCATCAACATGCCGAAATGACTAAGTCATTGCCGAAGTGAATGCTGTGGTGATGCGGGACCGTCGTGTGACTATCTGGGAAATCGCAGAAGAGGTGGGCATCAGCACTTCCTCTGCTCATTTCATTATGGTAGAAGATTTGGCCATGAAGAGAGTTGCAGAAGAATTCGTGCCGAAACTGCTCACGGTGGAGTAAAAGCAACTTCATGTTAAAGTCTCACAAGACATGCTGGATTTCACAAGCAGTGACCCTCATTTCATGAACACCATTATCACTGGTGACGAGTCTTGGGTGTACGGGTGCTACCTGAAACCAAATATCAGTCATCATAGTGGAAGCATTCGATGTCACCAAGACCAAAGAAGGCCCACCAAGTGCGTAGCAATGTCACAGTGATGCTGAGTGCTTTCTTTGACTCCCACGATGTGGTACACCACGAGTACGCACCGCAGAGCCAAACAATGGCCTAAGAGTACTACAGGGATGTCCTCCGTCACCTACGTGATGCTCTGCGGCGCAAGAGACCTGAGTTGTGATCATCAGGAAACTGGCGCATCTATTATGAAAATGCTCCTGCACATTCCTCACACTTGGTTCAGACTTTTTTTTGGCAAAAAGTCACTGTAGTTTAACAGGCTCCTTACTCTCCTGATATGGCTTCTTGCGATTTTTGGCTGTTTCCCAAACTCAAGAGGACATTGAAAAGAGAGCCATTTCAGACAAGGGAGGACATTATGGCTGCAACGACAGCTTATCTAAACTCCATTCTGAAAGAGGCCTTCTCGAAACGCTTCCAACCATGGCAGCACCGCTGGGAGAAGTATGTGGAGTCCCAAGGGGACAACTTTGCGGAGGATAGGTTTTCAACTCTCCAACTATGCTAGTTTTTTTCTTCTACCAAAGGTCAAATACTTTTCCAACAGACCTCGTATATATGAAAAGAGAATTGTAACGAAAAATTTCCACGCAAAAGAAACCTTAGGATTCGTCGGCTACAAACCCCACCCACCACCGGGGATCGTCATTCTGCCGTGACGTCATGTACTGCATGGAGTGAAGTCGTCGTCTTCTACCACAGCTTCACCTGCTGCTGATTATTCAATTTCAGTGCCAAGCTGAATAGAGCTAAATTATTATGACTTATGCGCAAAGCCCCCAGTTTGTGAAATCTTGAAACATGAGTAATAAATGATACATAAGACATATATATATATATATATATATATATATATATATATATATATTGCAGATAGAAATATGTCACGACGCTCAAATAAATTCACTGAGTATGCATTTATAATTAGAATCATTACTGGTCATTGTCCAATTCACATTATAACTAAATATATATGTCACGGAAGTAAACAGGTCACAACTTGAAAATGAATATGCATAGTATACCTTTTTAAATAAAATACTCTATTATTTTGGCTATTTAGTTGACATTAAATTTGGAGCCTCTAAGTTTTGAATATTTCCAATTACATTATTAATGCAAAGTTGCAAAAATGCTTTTGTACTCCTCTGGCACAGTCCCGAAAGAAGGTGTTTAAGAAGGTGTTTATTTTTTCGCTGGTTGCTGACACGCCAGGCACATCGACTGGTGGTCGGCAACATGATTCGTCGATCGACAACACACTTAAGCAAGTCGCCTGCTAAAACAAAGTGCGGCTTTGCTGTGTAAATATGGTTGCTAACTAGGCAAGATGGTGGACCTATGCGCAACTATGCTCCCGTAGGGAGCATAAACAGGAACTCTAGTCTTTATGGCCTCTAAGATGTCAACAATAGTGCTTCTGTACCTTCCCCTGTGCTGTGTTGTCCTTGTGTTGCAAGGCCAACTTGATAGACTTGCACAGCACAAAAGGAAGAGACAGATTAATTAGTTTGGAATGACTTGGCACTCCTTTGTCCTTTCATCCTGTATATTTTTACACATCAGCCTCAAAGGGCCTGAAACCACCTCGGGTATTTTTCAAACATTATAAGTAAACATGCGCACCATGTACAGAATGCTGTTGCTAGCAACGATGCCACACGTGATGCTACTGAAAGCCACAGGTGCACCACAAATTCTAAGAAGCAATTCTGCCTGTCAGGGCCTTTCAAGCTTCCCCTTTGATGTGCAGGGCATTGGTATGTTGCATCTTTGATGTTATCAACAATCAAGGCCGCGATTGGTCGAACAATTCTGGTTAGTCTTCAAGCAGCTGTCCGTCCTTGCTGTTCTTCATTATGCTGCCCACGTGCACGAGGTTGCGTATCTGCAGCTACGACCGGTAACGTTAGTGCAAAATTGTTATTGTAACAACACGGTCATTTCTAATGGTTTTGGTAAGCTGCACTAACTGAATCAACAACAGTGGGTAGCAAAGAAGCATGCAGTTGACATAGTCGCAGTAAGCGGAAGTAGGCACTGCTTTAAAGAGTGTGTCGGTGATAGAAGTTGAAATGGCTCCAGCCATATTCCTAGACAACCCAATGTTTTGTGACCAAACTTCTCTACAACTTGGCTGGAGCCATTTCACCTTCTTGAATCTTCTACTTAGCCAGACAGATTGCTGTTAAAATGTTTACATTTATCTGTTGGTGATGACATATGTCATGGGAGATTGGCTGGGGCACTTGGCTAGGTGGGCAAAGCGGCTTTGGCGGTGGATAGCAAATTTGCTGAATATTTTGTAACTGGCGCAAAGCTAGAAAGATACTTAATTTCAATCACTGGGTTGTTTAGGCAACGTTAAGCTAGGTCAGTATTCAGGACAGAACCACGGCAACAATTTTTCATCGGGAATGCAGAATTGTGCCTAGTTGCCATCCTTGTCATCCTTCCCCCTGTCAACTTGTTTATTTGACTGTTCCTCGCAATGGCCATCATGCCAAACCCTAGTCTCATGCCGCACGGCTTGGCTTACTGTGACCTTCCTGGTGCTTTGATTTGCAGGCCTGTCATGGTCTCTGGAAGGGGGTGCATCTAATGGCGAACCACCAGCAACAGCCAGCGCATGACTTTGCACCTTCTTGGCTCAAGATACCCACCTATGACACTGCGGTGAGTGAGGCAAGCCTTATTCTGTGTTACCTGAAACCTGCCAAGCACAAATCTATCACTGCAGTTTGCTGAATTGCCTCTTTGCTCCTCTGTGATTTTCAGTGATCATTTCGTGCACTCCGATCTAGATTGTTGTTTTTATAATTTAAGTGAATAGTGGTCTTGAACTTTTGTGCGTGTTTTTGAGGTGATTGCCACCGGCTCAAATTTGCCGATTCACAGTGTTTATTGGGTAAAAAACAAGCATATATATATAGAAGATGTACATCATATTAAAAAACTTTTAGAAAAGGCAACGTAAACTCTGGTACCACATTTTGCGAGTACTGGGTAAGTGCACAAATTCGGCATCACTGAGTGAAATAAACATGAGGCTGGCACACTTATTTCCTTTCCTTCAAGTATAGAAGGCCGCAATGACTTTTCTTGCTATCTGCTCAGTATGATTGGACAGTGTTGTCATGCTAAAGAAGGGCGTGCAGTCACATTCCTGACAATGAGTGGCGAGAGAGAATGACTCTGCGCCTGACAATGAACATTCCTTTTCCCTAAGACAAATGTTGGCGCATCTTCCGCTCTAAGCAATGTAACTTTTACGCACGATAATAGTATATGGTAGGCAAAGGCCTCCTTGCAATCAGTACAGTGAAAAGTGTGGTTAAATTCTGCAGTTATTAGGAACACTACTGCCGACTTTGCTTTGCTTAACAATGCTATTGTGCACTTTTTTTACACACATGGACTGAAGCCTATGCGACAACGAAAAGATTACGTCAGTGTGGTGTTTTAGAGGCATAGGCTTTTAGCTTACAGTCATGAACGTTGTTGGTAATTTCTGCATTGCATCTTGCATTGAAGCTTTGCTCTGGAAGCGGTGGTTGTTGTCGCATTGCTTGCAAAATGCTGAATCTGTTCTTAAAGCTGGAAGTTTGTTTATGGTTCTGATAATACACTACAAAACAGTATCATCTGAGCAGTGGAGCTACTACAGGTTGTTTCCTGCAAAACATCTGGGCGCCCCCATCATGGGCCGTTAAAAGAAAACTAAAGGCAGCTATTAAGTCAACGTTAATTGTTGAAATGGCGGTCCAAAAACCTTGTAGTGTTACTTTTGTGCCAAGGAAGTGCTTATTTTGAAATAAACCACATTTTAGTGCTCTTCATCGGGTTAGCGCACTTCAAGTTACCCGCCCAAATGGTATGTCTCGCGTCACTGCTGCCGTACACAATGTTGCTCGACTTTTTTGTGCGGCCGCTGACACTAGTAGCAGCAGAACGAAAGCAGCGGGAGTCACAGCAGCAGTAGCCGCAATTCAATAATCTGCTGCCATTCGCTCAGAGATGGCAGACTAACGTTATTGGTTCAACTGGGCCCTGCTGGATGGCCCGACCTGTCCAGTTTAACCAGGCTAAAATTGAAGTTTCGAACCACGTGCACCATTCCCCATGGTAATGTCTGGCGGTTCTTTTTTCCATGAATCAAACAGAAACGAACAAGCAGCGTTTTATTACGTCTCTTGATGCACGGAGCGTTCTTTATTTAGTGCAGCTAGTTGGATTACTCGTGATTAATTGTAAGCAATTCATGTGACGTTATTAAAATCATTTTGAAAATTTTCTACTGCGGCACATGTATACTTGTGCATCATTTAGCTTAATTTCTCGGTAAGTGGGGCACTGCTGTTAATAATATTGTCATTTTAGACGTCGTACATTGAGCTTTCACTCTGGTGTCAATTTTTATTTGACATGAGTGTGCCTTTAAGTTCCTCGTTTTTGTGTACCGAGACGTGAACCATGAAACATCGCATTCACCAACCAAACAGTTTTCATGCGTATGTGTCTACAGTAACCCTGTTTATATTTAGTTTTTTTTTTAATGATACAGAACACAAAGGCTAACAGCCCTATGTGGCCGCACTCAAACCCGCCCGTCGATAGTGTATAGAAGGAAGGCATTTTCTTATTGACTCGGCCTGCAGCACTATGAAGTGCAGTGGGCAGCGATAGAACAGTGCACATGCAACAAGAATGTAATGAAAATCTCAGTTACGTTACCTTAGTATGGTCAGGCAATTGTTGGCATTGCAAAAATATATGTTTACACATATATGCACACGAACAGCAAAAAAAATGAAAGAAGAAATGCAAAACCTGTACAGTAAACGCAATTGTGATTCCTAGCAATTCATTCAGAGGAATGTAATGACAGCTGCTTATTTTAAATGGTGTTGGGGTGTATGAATCTAACTTAATATAAATTTAATAGCTTGAAGGACTAATCAAACAGATTATTGAATGCCCATATTAGCGTTTGAGTAATGAACAGCTGTCCATACTATTTATGGGAAATAAATTTCACAGCGTAACATATGGACAACATTAGCTGTTTTCGTCTTCATTAAAAGCAGCAGCCGTGCATCAGATGTGAATAAACAGCCTATTCACGCGCTGGGGCCCCAACCTACGTGTGCAAGTTCTAGTAGTTGGGCCTTGCGAAAGATAGCCTGGTTTGCCCAGCAACATAGCATGCTTCGCCACGTACGTTTTATGTTTACAATATTTACTGTGAAGTTTGCAAGGAAGCTACTTGTTAAAGCAAGATGCGATTCGAAAAAAAAAAAAAAAAGTTCCGTTAATCTGTAGCAGAAGGCAATGAAATTTTCGCTGTATATGTAGGCTTATATGCTGATGTCAAATATGTAATTAGTTTTACAGTAAGTTGCACAGTTTTTGTTTTATGCCATGCCAATGGTTAAAGTGCAGCTCTTTTTGGGAAAACTTTTTCTTCCACTAAATTTTTATGGTTCTCAGTCATTAATGGCTCATATTGCTCTATAATAACTTTAGAATGGAAATAAGTATAGAGAAAGTGAATATAAGACATTTTAATGGACAAGAAAAAATGTAATATAAAACTTCTTAGAATTGTCAGCCCATGCTAATTGTTTGCTTTAGGCTCGTAATAATTATACTGGCGACAACAAGTTTTAAAGGATATACTTGCACCCTTCACATGTTAAAGAATATGTGGGCAAAATTTCACCCTGATGTGGCTCTTGAAGTACTGAAAACATGATTTTCAAACTCAAGAAACTTTCTCTAAAATGGATCTTGAGAAAAATGCGTTTTATAGGTTTAAGTGAAAACTCATCTATGCGGAATAGGTACGTTTTTTAAGATGACTTCTTCCATCATGAGAGCTTGGCAATCATGCTTATTTTGAGCATGTGGCTTTAGTGAACTCCTTTAGCAATTACTGTGTGAAATGCAGTGGCAAATAGCCAAGGTACGATTTCCAGGACACTCTAGATGATGAGCTCTTTTTAATTTTAGTAGCCACCTTGTGGTATTTATGAGCGATCTTAATCTACTACGAATATATTTACTATTTTAAGATTTTTGTCTTCAAAGTAGAGAAGCTGGACTTGGTGAAAGCAAATAAAACGAAAAATATGTAATTTTTGAGAATAAAGCTTTCATTTTTCGATTCTCATTTTTCCTTAAAGGGGCCCTAAAGCACTCTTTCAAGTAGCCATGGAATGGATTCACTAAAGGGGCTTATTCCCTCACTAATTCAATTGAAGAAAAAATTTTTAGAATCCATCCAGTGCGAGTGAAGTTACAAAGATTTGTTGCACGCTGCAGTGGCATTCTTTCCTTTCTTGTCTTGAAGAAAGTGCTGGAAGCTGAGCAGGGAGGGATGGCACCTCGTCACCTTGAGCGCACTTTTTTCTTCGAATGTCCAGTTTCTCAGTGCCATCGCGCGCGTACACGAGGAAAAGTCGCGGCCTTTCACGCCGGTCCCAGTAACGACCGAACGCGCCATGCTCGGATCAGCCAATGACTCGTACTAGGCATGGGATGTAGTGATCTTGAGCCTGTACTGTGATTTGTTGAGAGAAGAGAAAGCGTTTTTCACTGACTGAGAATTTATCGCAAGTTACAGGCCGTGTGCTGCGCTAATACATTTGGCGCATGTTCTCGGGAGCCTCGACTACTGATTGGCAGCGTTTTTTTACCATGCTCAAAAAGTGTTGTAGAGCCCGTAGAGTTTCCTGATATACACTAGAGGGAACTCTGGCGCTAGTGTCTGTGGGAGCCGCAACGCACGGGGCTTCAGCGAGCATGGGAATGATGGATGGTACACAGATTTGTCTATTTTTCGTACTTCTGGCCTGCTTCTGGCTCCGTGTGTGTTCGTGTGGCTTGGAGCTGTTTTCTCACGAAACAATCTGCAAATGTTCAGTGGTTGTGCTTCACCTCCTTATTATTTCAGGCTTACCATTTCGAATTGGATCACGAAGTGCAAAAGGGTTTGTTCTTTCCTTCAAAACGAAATCGTAACTAGCAATAAATGAAGCCGCAAGTATGATTCGCCGCCCGCAAGTACGAAGACTAGGCAAATCTGTGTACTACCCATCATTCCCATGGTTGCTGAACAATCCAGCGGCAGAGTACCCTCTTGTTTAATTTTAGGAAACTCTATGACAGGGCCTCTTTGAGTGTGTAGTAAAGAACGTAATGTAGACATTCAGAAAGTAAAAGTGGACGAAAAGACAACTTGCTGCTGCCATGGACCGAACTTGCAACCTTTAGTCAGCTGTCCGCTTATTTATAAAGATTGTGTGCACAGGCTTGCTCCTGCAGCACATTGCTGGTATAAAATAAGTGTTCCGTGCTTGCCATCGTGGCTACGGGTGGCACTAACAATCCCAGGTTTGCCGGCGAATAAACACCCGTTAAATTAGACGAGAGGGCGACTGCCACCGCAGCTCAATTGGTAGAGCATCGGGCACTTTCCTTGGTCCCTGCCCCTGATAAGCTTTTCGTCTACTTTGCTTTCGTCACATTTATATTGTAATTACGGCAGTACAGTTAACGCCGTACAATTGATGTGCCCCATACCTTCCTTGGCCTCATTAGTTGCTGCTTTTCATTAAGGCCATTAATTAAAGAGAGAAAGTGTCTTTTGCAGGTGTCATTGAGGTTCAACAATATCACGATAAAAATTTTGGCTGCCATAATGAGTGTTTTACTGTGGTGGTGGTCCTTTCAGAAGAACTCTGATGCCCCCCACCATCATGCACGGTCTGACGAGCACCGGCTCGGATCCCATCGCCGATCAGGAGGAAGCGTGCGGTCTGGTTTCCACAGTGATGGCTTCCGGGAAAGAGACCCTGGTGAGAAATGCTGCTTCATTCGTTCGAAGGAAATAGTTTCTAGCACTTCAGAGGGGAGCTCTGGACATTTTCTGAAAGGCACAGTACGCCCCTGGCTTTGAAAGCCTATTTGCAGTCGAACTCCTTTATAAGAGACATATAGGTAACAGAGGCACCAGTGTGCCTACACTTAAACAGGGGCTGATAAGAAAATGCATACGTCATACCCTGTCTATAAGAGATGCCTCGTATAAATTATGACAATTGCTTCCCAGTGCATGTCTGTTTTAATGGCATTCAACTATACGGGTGAATCTTTTCCAATAAAAAGTTGCATTGCGCTGCTATGTCCGAGGGTGCAGAATTAGTTTCTCACCACCATGGCCAGGTGCCCATTATGCCCTTACTCCAGGGAACAAAAGCAAAAAAACGTCTGTTTACTTTCATGTACGGCGAAGAATCCCAGATGGCCAAGATCATTCTGGGGCTCCAGATTACGCTGCACATCATTATCAGATCGTGGTTCTGGAATGTAAAGACCCCAAATATTCTTTTCCAAGGAAAGCTTGCTTGGTGCATACACCTGGTAGAGTGAGGGCTTAGTATGGTGTATGAGAATGGGGCACTGTGTCTTCTGGCTCCGAAAGCATGTCTCGTTTTGCGATGCCGGCCAGCGCTGCCAGAGCACTCCGTACTACTGCGGCGCCTGTGTACCCCCCCCCCCCCCCCCATGTAATTTATCAAAAGCTGAGATACAAAGCCTCCAAGATCGATAGTCGTAGTTGCCGCACCTGTCGCAAAATGTATAAAATTTTTTAGAAAAAATGTAAAAAGAAGTAAAGCAGTATGCGTCATTGAGCATTTAGCATCGTGGCTTCTTACTCTTCTGGCTCATGCTGGTAAGAGGTGGTCGTGGAACTCACGTGATGATGTTTACGTTATCCTTTCGGACCTCCTCATTCATTTCGTCGCAAATACTCATTGGTCTGACAGCTAGGCAGGCGTATATATGCATGGAATGAACAGCAAAGTGCTTTTCATCCCTTCTGCAGTTAAAACAGTAACCAAGCAGACTATCTGTCTGGGTCCCTGTTCTGCAATAGGAATGTGCGCACCATAGAATAGGAATGTGCGCTGGGCATACCGTTTGATAGTGGCACCCTACGGGTGGCGTCATTGCAAAAGCCATCACCGCTCTCCCATTAGTTTGTTGCCCCGCCGCGGTGGTCTAGTGCCTAAGGTACTCAGCTCCTGACTCGCAGGTCGCGGGTTCGAATCCCGGCTGCGGCGGCTGCATTTCCGATGGAGGCGGCAATGTTGTAGGCCCGTGTGCTCAGATTTGGGTGTTTGTTAAAGAACACCAGGTGGTCGAAACTTCCGGAGCCCTCCACTACGGCGTCTCTTATAATCGTATAGTGGTTTTGGGACGTTAAACCCCACATCAATCAATCCCATTGGTTTGCTGTGGAGGCGGCACACTGCCTCATTCTAGTATACAATAGCATTAGTGGAGTGAAAGCTGAGCATTATCATAATGAAGTCACATTGAAGGCAGAAATATTTTTTTTAGCATACAGTAATATCTCGCTAACCCGAACTTGCATATGTCGAAAAATCAGCTAAGTTGAAATTTTCTGCACTGCACATTTTCCTATATGTCCCCTGTATGCTGTTCACTTTATTTTGGAGTATTTTCGGGTTGGATAGCGGATAACTCGAAATCTTGGCTTGGAGTAGAACTAAAATTTTGCCACCAGACCATTCCATAAGAATCGCGCGATGCTGCCACACCTGAGGTCTGTTCATTAGTTTTCTTATTTAGTCGTGCCTGCCACTATGTGGATGCTTTCCGGGAAGGCGAAGTGCGGGAAGTCTCAGCCCAGTGACATATCAACTCTGTCAAGCAATTATGTGGCACGTCATGTGACACATGCGCTGAGCAGGGAGGCCCTCAGCGTGAAACTTTAAAACAGAACATTGATATTGATATTCTCGTCAAATAATAGATTTGTGATGGTGAAATGAATGATAATGGAGGTTTCAGAGTACACTTGATCGACCTAAACCAATTCGTGGCATCACTTTAATGTCCTTTAAACTCGTGCATTTCTCTACTCCACCCAAATCCACAACGAATGGCAGGTGGCCGCCAGTCCCCCCTGGGCGACAGTCGTGGTGTGCCGTTCTCATCGAGGCATGCTTCGGCGGATGCTGAGGACCGTCTCTTCCACCACTCAGTGCCGAGCAGCGGCGTGCACAAGGTGGCGCAGCCACCGCGTCGTCCGCACAGTCGGCACGAATTCCGCGACTTCCTCCAGCCATCGTACCACAAGGTGAGAGGCTGGGCATCTCTGCTGGTTTCTCTGTGTGCCGTAATCGAAACGCCTTTTCTGTGTGTGCATTATTCTATCGTGTGTGTGTGTGTGTGTACATTAATTTTGTGTTTTCTTTTTCTCTATCCTAGTCAATTATTTCGCAACCCTAGTGCTGGGGTGCGAACCGGATGCTGATATCTGGATAACCTCTCAATCTTCCTCTTTGTCTATCTTTTTACCAATCGTAGTAGCCTGTGTCAAGGCGTGCTGTGATATCACTCGGTGATAGTCGTATGAAAAATGACTCGAGACTGGTGTCATTAGAGAGCACCAGAAAGAGGCACTAGAAGGCAGGTATCAGTTTTGCCTACAAAAATTTGCCTAATGGGTTTTTAATATCTCCTAAGTAAACAAAATGTTAAGTTTACTACATGGCACGAAATTGAAATTTTTTTCAATTGCTATCCTGTTGCGTGCGTTTAATATTACGCGATTTTATTATGCCCTTACTATGTGTCTGCGAGAGAGAAAAGAAACACAAATAACAAAAAAGTGATGACGAGTGACTATATGCCCCAGTAAAGTGATGCCGCTGAAGCCCACTACAGCAAAACTGACGGGTCTTTTAAAACATTTCTTTGCCCCTGAGCACTGTCACATTCAACTATGCAGTTCACAAACATCACCTATTCCAAAAAAAAATTCTGCTAGCTTCGTTCGCCTTCTTCCTTTGGACGTTAGCATCGATGCCACTACCACGCTCTGTCAGTAGATGCGTTGCAACATCATTATTGTGGGTGCCGATGAAATTGTGAATAACATCAAATGTGTTCAAGCCCTGTGGCGCAGAAGACATCGACGATGCGCCTTGTGTCTCACAACGATGCATCGGCATGGCAAACTTCTTTAGTTATTGCCATGCCTTCATGGGCAATAATGTCCGTGATGGTGGTGATGTATTCATCTATGCCGGCATGCGTTGGCACATTTTTGGTAGTTCAAAGGGCATTTAACATCCATCCTAGAATGTTACCCCCTAGAGTGTAAAACCATGTCAATATGCACCTGCACAAAACACAAGACAAGATAAAACCATGCATTCATTAACCATGAAGTACCTCATAGCCTTTTCATTCTTTAGCCAACGTTGTGGTCGTACACTAGCGACAACATATGCCTACTTCTGTGTGTTTGTGCGAATTTGCATGGGCATAGCTTGATTTGGGGTAGTCTTGTGCACGCTGATTTTGCTCTTTGCCGCCTTGTGCTGCAGATGAGTCCTGGTGCCGTGCAGAGCAGCGACAACTGCGCCAGCGTTGCAGTGAGTGCCCAGGTGGGGGGTCCCACTGTCATGTCCCAACGCAGCAAGAAGAACCTTCCTGGCAACAACTTCAACCAGGAATTTGTGAGTGCTGTTATTCTGCATGCCTTGTTTGCTCACCAGGCTACATACTTGATTCCCGGTTGATAAGATGAAATGCGAGAGTGTTGGTGTGAAAAAAATAACTGAGGCAGCTTCGCATTAGTGGCAAGGTATATGTAAACTGGTAGCGTAACTTCCATAGAAGCCCATGGATCCATTAGTCAGCGGCTCGTTGCCACGTCGCCATCCACATGAAGAGGGGACAACTAGTAGCAAAAAAGTAAATAAAATACGACGTCGCAAAACGGAAGCGGTAGCGACGTCGCGCATTTGCTCTACATGGTGCGAAATTGAAATTTTTCTTGATTGCTAACCTGCTACGTGCCTTTAATATTACGCAATTTTATTGTGGCCTATTGCATGCGAGAGTGAGAAACAAAAATAACAGATTGAGGAAGCAAAGCAGTATAATTAGCACTTGCAATATGCACAAAAAACCTCGCAGAGACAATTGTGAGATAACTCTTCACGGACACAATAGCATATTAGTTTGAAAACTTATGTTGCCCAATTGTTGAAAAGCACTGCAGCGAGACAGCAGTTCTGAATATGTAGCTCTGGCAGCCCTAGGGCTCAGCGTCTCGTTGCTTAGCCTGTCGCGTTCACAGTCACCAAAGGCGAGGGAACGCCAGCCGTGCGCAAGCAAAAGCAGTCGGCATTCACAGGAGCAACTTCTACACATTCTGGGAGCTAGTTGAGCTATGAAATGCATTGAAAAATAAGTAAACTTCTGAAGGTACGCACAAAACCACCACAAAAAATTGAGCAATGCGTCGTTGACCTGGTAATGTGGCGAACCAGAGAACACGCCGAACTAAACAGAAGTTCTGATAGCATATTGCCTGGATACCCTCCCAAAACCGTTGGCCCATGTTACCAGACTGCCTGCATGTGCCTGCTGTTTCTGAAACCAATCGAAAAAAATTGGGTGCTCAACCACATACCAAAGACGTGAGCTTTATTGAGGTAATCTAATAACTTTTTGTAATAAATAAAATTAAGACTATTAAAAAAAAAATTTCATTAATTTTTTTGTTGCCTCGCCGTGGTGGTCTAGTGGCTAAGGTACTTGGCTGCTGACCCGCAGGTCGCGGGTTCGTATCCTGGCTGCGGCGGCTGCATTTCCGATGGAGGTGGAAACGTTGTAGGCCCGTGTGCTCAGATTTGGGTGTACGTTAAAGAACCCCATGTAATCGAAATTTCCGGAGCCCTCCACTACGGCGTCTCTCATAATCATATGGTGGTTTTGGGACGTTAAACCCCACATATAAATCAATCATTAATTTTTTGTTATCGATGTTTTTTTCCCCCTCGCCAAGTCGCGCTTCAATCGTCACGCGGTTATTGATGCCTGTCGCAATAGGTTTCGAACCACGTTTCGTTCAGACTTTCGCGACCTATTTAGATTGACCTTGTTAGTGGTCCCGAGCCTGAAGGGCGCATGGAGTCGGGCAGCATTCTTTGTTTTTCTTCGGTTGTCTGCCTTTCTTTTTCTCTCTTCCAGTTCTTTGTCTTTTTCTTTACTCTCTTTAGTTCTGTTTATACTATTTTTTCCTTTTTTTTCCCTCTCGCTTTCTTTAAAATTTTTATGTGGGGTTTTGCCTATGGTACGCCAAGCGAAAAACAATATATGACTGCCTGGGCCCCTAAGGTGCTTTGCACCTAATATCATGGTCAAGGTGCTCGAAGAAAAAACTCTCTACACTGCAGATGGAGATGGTTATGCTTTACACTCAGACCTCAATGTAACGAAATATCTGTTATAGAAAAGTAAATGACAAATAGTCTTGCAATAGATGCAGTGTTAGGAATAACCTTCATAACAAATTTTCAGATACATATTTATTTATTGATTTCAAGGTACTGCAGTCTCGAAGGACTATTGCAGGAGTGCAGGCAGAATACATAAAGTTGAAATGCAATGCAAAATGTACCGAGCACGATGATCAGCGGCTATTGATCTACAAAATGCATTCATCATGTGATAGGGATTTGACAAGGCTGGGCAACGCATTCCATACTTCGCTAATGCGGAGAATAAAAACTTTATGTAAATGAATTCGTTTGAGTGTATGTAGTTTTGCCTGCATTACGCCACGCGACCGCGACAGCATACGATTGCCTGGCCCCTAAACTGCGCCGCGCTTACATAGCCTGTAAACAACCCGTGCCCAAAGAGCCTGTAAACAACCCCAAAGTTCAAAATTTGTTGTTAAAAAAATGTGCACTTTTACTTCATGAACATGCTGCTGCAAGAATTTTGCGAATGCGTGCTATATTAAGGAAGTTAGAGGGGCTAGAACATCGCGCTCAGCTGTTTTCAAATTTGCGTGCGGTCTCGCCACCCTTCTCTTTCAGAGGGAGGGTAAGGCGTGGCCTGTCGTCGCGACTCCACCCACTTCAGCAGTGTGACAAGACGTCAGCGATTGACGTCATCGGTGAACTCGATCAGTCGCAACGCAGTTCCGCTTGCTGCAACACCTAGTTATTTACTGTTCACCTGGTGCCGATGCTTCTCCACAGCCCAGTCACTCAATTTGCAGCCAACAACGATTTTCAGCAAAACTGCGTTCCAACACCTGGACATGAAGTTAGCCCGATTTTTCTGGAGTTCGATTTTTCGCAAGCAGACTGTTGCACCATCTGGGAGCAGCAACACAAAACACAAATAATGCACCTAGTAATGGGTGTGCTGATCAATAGGTGGCACAACAACCTACTCACTCCCAAAAACTGGGTCAGTGAAGTGTCCCGATTTCGATTTATGGAGCCTATAAGGAGTTTTGCAATTCATATGATTGAATAGCTCTGTCGTAGATTTGGGTGCGAAAAGGAACTGTCGTTGACTTCACTACTGTTTGTTGAGAGCTGGTTTAGACAGACCAATCGACGAGCTGCGTGCTGCGTCTCAGCGGCGATTGCAGAGTTGACGTCTCTGCACATGCAAGGAGCATTGGTCAGGCATAGGAAAGAAGCGTGGGAATGGTTTTTTGAAATGCAGGCTCTGCTCGGCACGCAGCTCTGTAGTATTCAAAAAAGGTGATTGCTGCAGTCTACTCTACGAATTACCAAGCTTGTTTAGGGGGTGTAAAAAAAAAGGTCGGAGCCTGTTGAGTGGCCTTTTAAGAACTTGTAACAACTCCAAAATTGTGGAACCTATGGAAGTTCGCAGTACGGGAACACGGCTATTCTCGTGCTCAAGAGTTCCCACTTCCCTGTTTACCTAAGCGTTAATGATGCCTATGTTTGAGTTAAAGGTGTAGAGTTTCCCTAGCGGGGGTAGGGAAACTCGCAAAATTTGTGTGCAACATGCACATTACTGTATGCTTTGCTTTATCGAGTCCCTGCTTGTTATGGCAGTTGAGATATGTGTCGTCTGCAGCAAGTTCCGTCAAGTTGTTAACTCTGTCAGATGTGGCTGCGTGGCGACGCGGAGATGGCGTGGGGGAGGGGCATTTGCTCGCTCGGCGAGGCAGTTGCACCTTTTTTTTGCACCATGCCGGAGCCTGTTCCATGTTTCCCATACGTTTTAGTGATTGTAAGTTTAATTAAACGTGGTTATTTGTTGTTTTTATTAATGATGTTATTTTAAACCTTGTTTGTTCAGTTTGACCCGGGTTCGCACATTGCTAGACTTAGTTATATGGCATGTATTGTGTGCAGGATACAAGATTGGTCTGTGTGGCAGTAATTTTGTCTGAATTTTTCAAGTGAAGTGATGAAATTGGTCTTTTTTTCTTCCCGCAGCCCACGTTGCAGGGTGCAGACGTAGCTCCTGTTCAACAGCCGCCAGTCGTCAACGGCAGTGTCTGGGGTGAGGGCTGCTTGTGCCGGAATTGGGGTTGTGACTGTGTTTTTTTTTCTATGAAGTTGTTCTGAAATCTTGAGTAAAGGGCCTTCTCTCTGGTCAGTTCAGACAGACATGCATTGTTTTGCATGTAGCTTTGTGCAAATATTCAAATGATTTGAATATTCTAATGAATAGTACGGTTTTCGAATTTGCTTCAATTCGAATTTAAATTATTGAAAATTTTTAAGTATGTGCAGTGAACAAATAAGCGCAATTTAGTCAGCATGTAATCCCCTGTAAAGGTGGTTTCACTGTAGTAGAGGGATGATAAATCATGAAAACAACTACTCAGGAAAAATCTGCACTGCTGCAGAGCCCCACTTTAAGGTTGAATGAACATATTACAGTAGAATCTCAATACGAATCTCGAGGGGTCACAAAAGATATTCGTGACAGCCGAAATTTGTCCTAATTCCTTCAGCAGCCATAGCACGCCTCAGGACGTCGAGCGCGTGCAGAGTTTCAGCCGCCGGTGGTGGTCCTTCGCCGTCGCACTCGTCCATTTCCTCGTCATCGTCGCTGGAATCGGCAACTTCACACGTGGCCTCGTTTACAATATCTTCCAACGTGTGCGCATCACAAATGGCAATATTGTTATCCGCCGTGCAAAAGTCGTCAGCTGAACACCCGGCTTCAAAACATTCCCAACCCTCAATGGGCTCCTCCGACTCTGAAAAGGCCTCTGGCACCTCTTCGGGAATCCTAAAGAAGCCGCATTTACCAAAGCAGTTCTCAATGGTAGTTGGGGTTACTCTGTCCGAAGCTATTGATAGAAAGTGGATGGCGTCCAAAAGGCTTATTCTCATGCCACCCGAGAATAAGAATCAGGCTTATTCTCAGGCCATCCTCATCGACCTTCGAAGAATGTCCAGTTCCTCCTTAAAGGGGAGAGCCTTCCGTTTGCGAGACATGGCTTGCTGAGACTCCGCAAAAAGGTACAACAAAGCAAATTCGTGTGCTCGACTGGGCAAGACTGTCGACAGCCTCTGCACTACATTAACTAGGTGTCCGCACCAGAGAGCACCCACCACCAAGCAAACAAAGATACCGCCACCAAGCCGTAATACTTAATGAACAAAAAACTAGATTTATTTTTTATTTTCCTTAAAATAGTGAGGTTGAGTACTCATACTTTGCAGTAAAGGGTTTAATTTTCACTCGTGCCTTGACTTTAGCCACCAATCAGATAACCTCCTTCTAGTTAATTCTACCCGCTTAAAGCCTATTTTGCCCTCCTTGTCCCTGAACCCCAGTGCTTTGAAAAACTCTGCGCCATCATCCTGAACTATAGGGTGAAGCCCTTTACAGAACATTATCAAGTGTTCAGCAATTTCTTCTTCCTCTCCACACGCACTGCATATCGTGTCTACCCCTTCGTATTTGGCCCGATATGTCTTTGTTCGCAGTACTCCCGTCCTGGCCTCAAACAGTAGACAATTACCCCGAGTATTATCATAGATCCCTTCTCCACCGTTGTCAGCTCCATCTGGAGCCTTCAAGAGAAAGCAAAAGGCGCACTCCGGCGTTCGAGATCACGCAGATCTTCGAGTCTGTCGCCCGCCGCTCGCAGGCGACGTTGACAACGTGCCAAACCGGTGGCGCAGCACGCATTTCAGCGCGTGCACGCACGCTGCTTGCTTCCACGGCCGTCAATGGGGTGGCGTTTATTCGTATCAAACAACTCGGGTAAAAAATCAGTTCGTAACAACCGTACTCTATCGCATAGTAAATTAATATGCCTCGGCAGAGATCACAGAAAAATTCATATCAGCCGTGATCGTATCATCGAGATTCTACTGTATCCTCAAATCAATTCATCATTTTTTTTTTTTGAAGTGTAAAAGTTTGTTATACAGGCTCTAAATTTAGTTAATTTGGAAATCTTACATATTTTATAGATTATCGCTAGCGTTCTACTGAAAGTCAAATGCTGCTACTATTCAAAGTTGTTTCTGCTTCCTATGAACAAAAGAAATTGCATTTATACAGAGGCCTTGTTTTGATTTAAATAAAATATTTTGCACGTTAGTTGTGTTAGGACAAATATGCCCTTTTTTATATGCATATATATGATTCAAATCCAATTTTAAATTATTCGATCAAGTCATTATTCGCTTTGAACTGGCTGTAAACCTAAAATTTACCAATCGCACAAGCCTAGTTTTTAAGCCTTGCATGGCCAAACACGTCTGCAGTGTGTCGTGGCCTAGGCAAACGGAGAAGCCAACGAAGAAGCACAGGACGCAGAAACCACATTGATTGGGGATGAGAGTGTGGTCGTCGCTATCACCCTGGCCATAGATGATGTCTGCACGGTTTTGAAGGCATGTTCTTGGCCATTCTGTGAAGAGCCAAAACTGAGCTACATTTGCTGCGACTGCTGCAAATGAAACCTGGGTGACTTAGGTTGCTAACAGTGGAATCGTGGATGGCGACCAAAATCAGAAGAGATGCAGTCGACCCACACTGATGTTTAATGAAATGTCTTTGTGCTGCATCCATCGCCCACAAAATTGGGGTCGTCATTTATGTAGTAATCGTAGATATAGTGTTCGTATGGTCCTGAATGTGTGGGTGCCACGTTGACTTGGGCAACTACTTTGTGCAGCTAGGCGAAGTGAGAGCTAGTGGTCATTGGGCATGGATACAGAGGCCTTATCGACCTCTCACCAGTGTTTCTGAAATCTTCACCAGACGAATTCTAATGTTGGGCGGGCAGTAACAGCTTAGGAGGAAGAGAAAAATGCTGGCCGATGGCTGTGTTGTAAAAGATTAATACGTCTGCTCCCACAAAGTAGCTTTGTTCTCTTCAGAGTGAGTGGACAAGGCTTGTGTGTGTAAGCGTGAACTTTAGTTTTCGACACTACCATTTTGTTTGTCATTTTTTTCTCTCTCTCTTTTTTAAGTGTTACCTATTGCACGCACATAATACAGCCGAGCCTGCTTATAACGAACCTGAGCATTACGCGGCATCCGTTCGCTGTATCCCGAAGTTCGTAGTAAATGAAACACAGCTTTAAAAAAAAGTTGTGAGTGAAAACAAACTTTTTTGCCCCAAAAAGTCCATGATGCACATGTTTCGAAGAGCAGAATTGATTAGGGCGGTCTCGAGTTCATTTAAAACGGCAGGCTGCTCATCCGCCGAGGCCCGTGGCATAAGCTGCATGAGGCGCTGGCTCCAAACTTTGTCGTTCTCACAATCCGATTCCTCCAAATCGCTCTCGCCACGTACTTCATTCATAATGCTCCAATTCATGCAGAGTTCCGCAGTGTCAGTATCATCGGTCGTAATTAAACCACCGCAACAGATGTCCCACCCGCTCTCCCAGGTCGGAGCCTTGGAGAGCGGGTGAAAACCTGGAATCGCCGCCACAGTGGTCCTGTTCGAAAGCTTCAGGCTCGGCATCGGGCCCGACGAACGACGAAGTTGGCTTCGCGAAAATAGTTTCGCGCACATGTAGCCGTCACCGCCACCCATGATATATTCACCATCTCTACAGCTGAATACTGGGACGCCCGAAGCTGCAAGTTAGCTGTCAGATGGTCAACAGCTATGAGCAAGCGCTCCGCAACGCGGCACCTAACGCGCGGATTACGCTCAAGCCAAGCTGTCACACTTCAGACGTTTTTTTGACCGGCACGAGAAAGCGTGCTAGTCCTCCCACCGGCAATCATGACCACAAGCACACACACCAAGAGCGAGCAAGATGCGCATACGCGTGGAACAGCTCTGTGCGCGTTTCCAGTCGGAAAACGAAACTAATTCGAGCCAGCGGGGCGGGCGTCGCGGAGCGGTGGAGAAGGGCGAAGGGGTTGTGATCAAGAGAGGAGAGCAGACTTGCGAGAGAAGGGCAAGAAGTTGCGATAAAACATGGAGGAATGAAAGATTCCTTCCTCCTTGCGGTAAAGAGAGGGGAGGTTGCGGCGGGAGGGCGACCTTGAAAACCAAAACAGACAGGAAGGAGGCAGGTTGGGTAGCTTGCTTGAAAGGTCCGCGAAACTCGCACGTAGAAAAACTTGGAAAGAGTGCCAGCGCGCGCAGAAGTCAAAGCATGGCCGCCTCGTTCGGTGTGCGCGGCGGCGTTCGAAGAATCGGCGGCCGTGATCAAGAAACCGTTTTGTTGCCCCGGCGGGTTTGCGTGGCCTCACGAACTTCGATATTTCACAATTTGTTCCGCGCAAATTAACAGCCGTTTTCGCGCTTCCGCACGCGCGCGGAAGGCATGCTGAGTTGAGCGCGAAGTGAGCGAGAAGTAGTCCTAAACATGAAACGAATCGCAAATTATCAGAGTCGGTGGGGTAGCGTACGTGTGTGCACTAGACGCAGACTAACGGATACAGGCGGTGGTCGACGATATTGGCAAATGGTCTGGTCACTCCAGGCCGGTGACGCCAACGACAGTACCAGCGATCAAAAACAGGGTACGTGGCCGACCGGTCCTCGAAAGGTTGGTGGCAGTGTGAAAACACGGGCCTCGTCTGGTGATGCGGGGTGCTCAGAGTAGCTGGGGCACAAAGGACGGAGGGGTGCGTAACAAAAAGCGGTCGGGGAAAGCAGCAACAAGAGGGGCGTGGAGGCAGAATCGGCGTTTAACAATAAGAATGTATGGGCACCTCGCCGATGCCTGATCGGTGGTCGAAATTGGTTTCCCGAGAAGTCTGCAAACCGCCGACTCCGTTCGCTGTAACCGATCAGCGGCGCTCGGAGACGTTCGCTGTAAGTGCGATTTCGGGCCATTGAACCAATGTATATTGAGACGGTCACGCGAATATTGTTCGTTTTAAACGAAAGTTCGTCTTAAGTGGGGCCGTTATATGTGGGCTCGACTGTAGTCGCCACGGGTCTGCAGATGAGCGTGTATGTACATTAAGATTTTTGCCCTTGTCCTTCGTTTTAGTTGAGTCTTGTGCCGGCAGTCCGTGCTCCCTGCATGTCTCTTATCATTGCGTGTTGCAGAGAACCCACGCAACTCCAAGGTGCACGGGACAGTGCTGAAGAAAGTGCATTTGACACAGCGAACTTCGCCCAGGACAGAGCCCGCCAGTCTGCTCGAAGCGCGCTCCAAGAGCCCCAACTCCACCTCGGGTAAGTGCTCGCTTTCCTGTGAAAGGCAGTTCTGGTCGCTCAAACACTGCTTTATTTTATCTATTTATTTCATCATACTGTGGTCCAAAGTTGTCAACATTAACATGAACAAGTGTATCCAGAATTTACACACTCTCAAGTATTTCTTTATGCCTTCTTCTAGTGGTTTCTTGCAATCCTTGAAAGATTTCGAAGTTTTTGGAGGGCTTTAAGAACTGCTGTGAATTCTTGGTTCATTCTTATTTCTTTAATGGATAGTCATTGATTACACTCAAATCTCGATATAATGAAATATCGGTTATTACCAAGCAAATGAAGAATAATTTTGGAACAGATATGGTGTTAGGAATAAACCTTTATAACTAATTTTTGGATATAACGGACCTATTTTGGTGTAAGATGCAACGATGTTATAATCAGGCTGAGTGTGTGGCAATAATATGTCGCAGTAGTATTGAAAGTTAGGCTAGTTGCTAAGATAGCATGCTTAGGTCCAATGCTATAATGACGAAGACTGGAGGAAAACAGTCTTTGCTTATGCAGAGATATTGTCAAGACATAGATTCCACACAATTAGAGAGGTGACAGGCATTCCACATTAAGGGGAGATGCTAGTCTTGAAATGAAAATTTTTATTATTGGAGATACTATAATGCTATTATTTATTTTTATTTTATTTAGCAATACTGCTAGCCCCAACATGGGGCCATAGCAGAGTGGGTGAACATAGTACAAAAAAATCAACAATACAATACTGCAGTCAAGACAGAACAAAGCACTTCAAACAACATAAAAAATGTTTCACGTGAAAAAAAAAAAAAACTACTCAGATATACATTTTTCAAATGCCTCGATACTGGCTGTTTCAACAATTTTGCTGTCAAGCTCATTCCATTCTTTGGCAGTGCGCGGAAAAAAGGAATACTTGAAAGTATTATTATTGGGCTGGAAAGGAACGACAGTGTGTTTGTGACGTTGTCTGGTAGAGTAACCGGAAGAGAACTTTAGGTATTCACCTGTGGTACTATTTATTTGACCATTAACTATCTTAAAGAAGAACAACAAACAGGAAATTCTATTTCTTTCTGAAATCCGTTTGAATCCCGCTTTGGCAACTAATTCAGAGACTGACGTAGGGCCGTATTTATTGAAAATAAACCGGACAGCCTTGTTTTGGATTCTATCTAGTTTATGGATATTGACATTGGTGTAAGGATCCCAGATAATGTTTCCATAATCCAAAATGGGTTGGATAAGAGATTTGTACGCCAGAATTTTGGTGTCGTATGATGAATAGCGAAGAGAACGTCTCGAAAAATGTAATTTCATCATTGCATTATTAGATATGTAGTTGATGTCGATCCCAGTGGAGGTTGCTACATATATGCAAGCCTAGATACTTGTACTCTGTTACTCGATTTAGGATATTTCCATCAGCTGTGTAATTGTAAACAAGGGGACACTTCTTATTTGTTATCGACATGGCCACACTTTTTTGATAGTTTACACACATTTGCCAAGAATTACACCACTTCATGAGTTTCTCAATTTCTGTGTTAAGCTTAACTTGGTCTTCAACTGTGTGAATAAGTGAATACAACGCACAATCATCTGCATATAATCGTATTTTAACCCTGCAATTATCAACAATATCATTAATGAACACCAAAAACAACAACGGGCCGAGCACAGAGCCCTGGGGAACCCCTGAGCCAACAGGTAACATGTTTGAGGGAGTGTCTTTAAAAACAACGTATTGCTGCCGGGATGTTAGATACGATTTAATCCAGCTACACAGTTTCCTGTTTTTTAATAATGTGTTCAGTTTAATGAGCAATTTAGAATGGGAAATCTTGTCAAATGCTTTAGCGAAATCTAAAAAAAAAAAAAAATTAAGTGTGTATATGTATTTTTTTCTCCTTTTTTCAAAAATATAATTAGTTTTTATGTACACCGACTAGTTATCTAATTCTGAGAGCATAAGTGAAGTCTAATTGTGCAATTTATCACAGGTCATTAAGGCACTTTCCCTCAATGATTTAGGTTCTATTTAGGATGCAGCTGTAGCCAAAGACCTGCCGTGCGGAGCTAGGCCATTTATATTGTCACTGAGATACATTATCATATAAAAATTCTCATTTGCGTTGTTCCTCTACAATTTTGAAATTCAATTCGCTTACATTGTTGTTCATAACATTTCATATGTCCCTTTTAGCCACAAAATATAGTATAGCTCCACAGTCCTGTGTCTTACGAGTTCAACGATATAAAATTTTTAGAAATTGCTTCACAAAAACTTGATTGAAAATTCTGTAAGGCCGGTCAGGTTGGCTAAAAATGTGAAGCTGAGAAAATCGCATTTGAAGTTTCGACATGCACTGCAAGATTTTTTATAAGGAACTTTTACCACAAATTTTATGCACATGTACGCCACCTATTCCCCTGCAAAACAAAACAAAATTTGCCTTATTCTACCCTTGGAATCATTTTTCCAATGTGGAAAGCATTATCAGAACCCCACCATGACTAGCTGTTGAGGGGTTCTGGAAAAGCCGTGGGGTATGAGGCTCAAATGACTAGCTGTTAGGCAGCATGCTGCCTTTGTTAATAAACTGCTATGTTCCGGACTCTCAAGGTACAATGAAAGTATCCGGAAAATGGGGCATCCATCCAGTAAAACTAATGCCCGCAAAAATGCCCCCTTTTTGTAGGTATTTTTTTGCTGACGCAGAAGGTCATGGTTGTAGTAAAAAATTCTCGTTGCAATCTTGTAAATGCATCATTTAGGTGGTCTGGAAAGAGCCGTTTATAAAAAAAAAAAAAAAATGTTGACGGTGCTACCTCTGCACCGTCAGCGCTGCCGAAAATCTGATGGCGCCTACTCCAAGGAGGTCGAACTTTCGGGTAGCCGACTTTCCCGACAAAACGGTCTTCGTTTGCGCCGATTTCTCGACTCGCTGCTCCTGTTCCGCCGTTGAGTAGTACGCTGCATCAATCCGAAGTGTATGGCTTGTCGAACTTGGCCCTACAGCGTCGTAGTAGACAGCGTCGTTAAGGTTTCCGGCTGATATAACGGGTCAGCCGTGACTGCAACTAGCTGCCAAAGGGCACTTGTGGCCGGCGCCTTCTTGTTTGTTCCAAGGCCGTTTATTTATGGCTTCAAAAATCTCGTCGCGTCGATGATTTCAGACGAGAGTCTCCAGGCATTCGATCGCAGTGAAAAAGTGCCGGTGCAAAACAGAAACACGGTGCGTCGAGAAACACGCACGATCGCAAGAGCAGACGCTTACAAACTGACAGCCACGGCGGCGAACGCAACACAAAGAAAAAAAAAAGACGCGTCGGTCACCCCAGCCAATGGGAGACTCGAAAAGGCGCCCGTGAGGGCAAATCGGCGATCTGGAAACGACCTTCAGAAAACCCATGACGACAGCCATTCCACTTGAGCGACGCCATTTTGAGATGGCGCAAATTGTGCACAAAGAAAACAGCTTCAAATCAAGCCCAACATGGCGGCGCTCGGTCTGCCGCGATGCACATGGCGCGCACAGGAAGTTCGAACAAATTTCGTCCTTATAAGAACATTTTAGTGCGACCGGGGTGCATTGAAGGCCGATTTTATCGCGTTTCCCGACCGAATTCAGTGTTAGCAATTTGAGAGTAGGTGCTCAGAAGTACAAACGCCCTGAAAATAAGCTTTGCGAAAAATTCATTTTTTGACCATTTTTGATCGTTTTAAGTCCCGCGTCCCTCCCTTAAAAAAGCCATCTTAACCATTGAAAGTGCCACTTCAATCTGCGGATAGTTAGCAGGCCTATGGAAGGCCCACCAACACTGAATTGTCTTGTTTGTGGCTTTCAGCTGCTTGTGCTGCCGTCGCTATTAGAACACAAAAACTCAACTCCGAAGTGCCTGCCGGCGGCCTTGTTGCCATTGTTTAGTGCGTGATCAATCACTTTCAACTTGAAAGCAACCGCGTAGCTTCGATATCGACTTATAGCGTAACCACGGAATGGACGCAAAAACATGCGCCACTTAGACTACCACTGATACGCCGAAACGCGTATTTGCCACTTGCTTCGCTTTGCTTGGGGCTCCGTGCATTGATAGTAGGTATGATGTTTAAGAGATGGCACTACGCTGTTGTGCACTATCGTCATCAGTGGTTTGAAGAAGCAGAAGACATTATTGCTGCAATTTTTGAGGGTGTGATAATTACTCGTGGAAGAAAAAATCTTGTCTTTGTGAAAGAGTGTGGGAGGGGGGGGAGCTATAATTACGCGAGTAGGAGGATTATGCAAGATACCTGGTACGGAATTTCTACATGCCAGGTGTCTTGGTTTTCAGCAATCTTGTGCTTGGTCATTGTTTGTTCCTACTCTAGCGGACTCACACAATGAATGTAGAGTTCCGACAAGGCTCAGTTGTGGAACAAAAACAGTGCACGCATGGCAGTAGTGATGTGAAAGGCACTGCATAGTGTTTTAGGATACTGCGCTATGTGTTGTTGTCACTTAGGTTGGGATTCTGATTTTGCAGTCTGGGGCATGAACAAGCCCAGATTATTGGCTCTTCAGCCAAGTTGGCATTTATTTAGTCATGCTTCAGCACTGACTGCCCTCCATAGTACGAAACAATGATCTCCAGTGGAGCATGGATTCTGCATACAGTTCTCTTGGCCCTTGTACATATGTATGGGAAAAAACGAAACAAGTCGCCCCGCCGTGGTGATCTAGTTGCTAAGGTACTCGGCTGCTGACCGGCAGGTCGTGGGATCGAATCCCTGATACGGTGGCTACATTTTCGGGGGAGGCAGAAATGCTGTAGGCCCGTGTGTGCGCAGATTTGGGTGAGCGTTAAAGAACCCTAGGTGGCCGAAATATCCAGAGTCCTCCGCTACGGAGTCTCTCAAAAACTTATAGTGGTTTCGGGATGTTAAACCCCTACATACCAATAAATTAATCAATAAAAACAAATACAAAAACACACGCACACAGGAAGCTTGCACTCTAAGGGAGCCTATCATGTCCTTAAAGCTATGTGATCGTTGCTGTTTTGATGGGGATGCTTTGCCACGCTGGTAAATGAGCATGCCAATTGTGGCGTTAAAGTACGATGTGTATAGCATTAGCTTAATGGGAGGGTATGCAAGAACATGACAGTTATACTACTGGTTCGAAAGTAAGATAGGCCGTAAAGAAAGGTACCGGCATTATTTAGTGAAGTGTGGTTGACAACTGGGCTTGTATCTTGTGCAGGTGCAGGTGCGTTGCCCTCTGCCGTGTCGGCGGTCGGAGCCCTCAGCCCCAAGTTGGGACGCCCTGCTGGCCTGACTGGCCCCTCACCAGCCGTCAAGACTGCTGTGTCTGCTTCGCAGAACTCTCTTTACAAGGCTCTGCTGCCGTTAAACAAGGTGAGGTCGCACAGCATCTCTCGGTACAGTTTTTATTAGCAGACCTGTTTAAAGGCATTTGCAACCGATTTAACCTAGTTTTCGCGACACAACAGAAAGCTCACCTTCGTTGTTGGTGAAACCTGCTATTGTTGATTCCCAAATCATGTGGATGTTTTCTAAGCAGAACTTTTTTATTGAAGCTGCTAAAAAAGTTGGTCCTTCCTTTAGAGAAGCAATAGCAATGCTGGTAATCCTCCTTGCAAACTGTTATTACACTCAACGTTCTGGCTTCACTGGAGTGAGTGCAACTATTGTTCACCACCATAATTTCTTCACTTTTAAACCATATTTGAATGTAAAAAGCAGATCGAATGATTTTGCCAAACGCTCATCGTCATGTGAAGTCCCTTTTACTGCCTCACTAGGTTGGCTCTCCTCGTACTTCTCAAACTTGTTGGCAGGTGACGCTAGGCCCTCAGCTAACGACTGTCATGCTTCTACCTTTGCACATTAGATCATAGATGAAGCAACGGCATAGCCACCGCTCTGCCTAGTACGAAGGTGTATATACACATTTTCAGCTAGAAAAGATTGTAATATATAAAAGTGTACCGCATTTCGGCACTAATTCAGAGACAGTTAAGTCCTTGAAAAGTATTCATTAGGTCTTTGAAAGTTCTTGAAAACCCCTGAATTTTGTTTCACTCAGATGCTATGAACCCTATAGAGGTTTCAAATACATGAGCTTCTATGGAGAAGGGCGGGGCGCAGAAAAAGTTCATTATATCGAGGAATCTGTATATGGAGGTTCATTATAAGCAGGTTTAACTGTGCAATGAAATATCGGTTATAACGAAGTAAATGAAGAATAGTCTTGCAGTGGATTTAGTGTTAGGAATATACTTTTATAACAAATTTTCGGATATAAGAAACTTGCTTTTGTATAAAGTTGACATTGTTATAATGAGGTTTGAGTCTGTAATAAAGTATTGTGGCAGGTGCGACTTTGTTGTAATGAGGTTTGAGTGCAATGAATTTTTTCTGTACTGTGTCAAGTGAATGCACGTAGGAGCCTGTAAGTTTTTGTGTTGGCTGCTCGGGAAATATGGGCTGGTGAGCGCGTTCTGTTGTAAAAACAGCCTGGCCGTGGGCATTGTGCGCGTGTTCTCTACGCAGAAGAGCCAGCCGGGACACGCCATGGAGATCCTGGTAAAACATCCCAAGACCAAGGGCAACAAGGGGGACTTTCTGAAAGCACTTCGTTCGGCCGACGGTAAGGAGGTCGACGGGGCGACCACCAAGGCGGCAGGCGGGGACACCATGGACCTGCACGACCGCACTAACGGCCACGCCGAGGTGAATGCAGCCCCCGTTCTTTTTGGGGGAAAATGTGGCACATGAAAACTTTTTATTTTTTTGCAATCCTGATCGATTTTAATAACTTGCAGAGTTCATAAATGCTCCTTGGTTGGTTTCAAATATTCAGTCCCTTTTTTTTATATGATATCACAAGCAGCTACTTTGTTTAAAGCCTTGTTTGCGGTAACCAATGTAAAACCCACAGAATTTTTCGGGAATGTTTGAAGATGGTCAAAGTATAAATCATTGCTTTAGGCCATTTCTTAGCCAAGTTGTGGTCTGTATAACGAGATTTAGAAAGGGCCCTTATTGATAACTGAAACAAAATCTTTTATTTAAAACACTTTCTTATGAAAGTATTATGACAAAATGTACCGTACGACACATCACATTTGTTCATGTCAGAAACAAAAAAACTGTAAATATAACCCAAATAGAACAAAAAAGATCCATCACAGGAAGGACCTAAAAATTTGATCCCTGGTCATTTTTGAATCTAACAGAAGAGTGCATCGGTGATCCATTTTTTTAATGTAGGATAATGATACACGTTCACAGTATTTGGCTACGAAAACTTTCAAATAGATGTGTAGTGCCGTCAGGAACGTGCAGAGATTGTCAGCGAAAAAATGACATTTTGACATGACATTTCCTCCGAAATTTGCCAGCTAACGTTCGCATCAAACCCATGGCGTTCGCAACAAGTGGTGCAAAAGGTCATCACGATGACGGCACATATTGCCGAAATTCGAGACATGGTTATGAATAACATTACTGTACCGTCACTTGACATCATGTACAAAACGCTGCCATTGTGCCCAGTGTATGCGGCCGACAAAACTCATTTCCACCACACTTTTTTCCTCGAGTGCATTCATTTTTGGGGTTGCCTCGCCCATTGCGCAATGTACTTCCAGTCAGTGTTCGTGCGCTTCTCCTGGCCTACTACACAAAATTTATGCTTCTTTATGGAGCAGTGGGTACCCATCAGTGGGCTTGTAGCATCCCAAAGAGTGTTTAGAAAAGGCTCTGAAAGGCCGCTCTTCTAGCATTCGTGCTGTTACTGTGCTGCACGTTCCACGCAGGCCTGTCGTTTTTTTTTTTTCATTAGGTTCGCAGCTAGCCTTCAGCTACGAGTCCAGCCAATTGGTTGCTTTGTATGTCGTACATGCCTGCAAAAGAGGAACTTGAATTTTGAACAAGTTTATGCATCACTGATGCAGGTGGACAATGGCCCAAGGGGTGATGAAGGCGGTGACTTGGAGTCCTCGTCGTGCGACTTTGGAAATCTGTCGCTGGACACGCCCGAACACCCGCCACTCTCGAGCTCACTGGAGGCGGAGCAGAGGTGAGTACAGTGGAACTGCAATTAAGTGTCCTCCCGGTTTTGTGACAGTCCCCCATTTTACGATGAATCGGTTTGGTCCTGGCAAAAGTGCCAATAGTAATTATGTATTGAAGGGATACTGACACAAAATTTCACCCGCAAGACAGCCTGCGGGGTCGATTCTCGTGAACATGGGTATATCATCCGCAAAATATCAACAGCGAATGTAGCTTAAAAATCATTTTTCAGTAACTTTAAAGTTTGAATCTTGAAAGTATTGGAACCATCAAATAGGAACCCATAGGGAGCCCCTTATTTCCCTCACATCACCACACTGCAGTAAGTAGAAGAAGTTACGTTTTATAGCCGGCATTTCTGTATTGCCGTGTTGCAGCTGTTGATCCTTTTTGGTGCCTGCACGCGAGTCCGTGGCCGCGGGGCACGCGTTGGAAGTTTTGTGTTTGGCGACACTACTTTCCCGTTTACTGTTTGAAATGACTTTTTTGATGTAAACCGTGCAGAAGTGCGTTGGAGTTCTGTGCCGACATTGTCGAGAGCTGCACCCACTAAGCGGCGATAGTTGCGCCCGGCGGCTTGTTGTATTTCGTGCTCTCTCGAACCAAAACTGAAACCGGTTGGTAGTGAGGAGCCCGTACATAATTATCCGTCGCACCCTGCAGCCGACAATGTGTTGTGTTGCGACTAGCAGGCCCCAGCAACACATTGCAGCAAAAAAACTCGAAGCCATAGTTTTTGTGTCAGTACCCCTTTAACACTATTGCATTAAAACATGCAATTTCTTTATAAACCTGCGACATCGTTGCCTTGTGCAGGCTGTTGCGGGAGATGGGCTGGAAGGAGGAGGCCTCAGATGACGACACCTATGCGCCACTGACTGAGGAGGAGCTCCGCGAGTTCCAGAACCTGACCAAGCTGGTAGGTGCAAGTGCTGTTTTTACCACTGTGTGTGTGTGTGTGCAGCAGTAATTGTCATGATGATAGTCATTTAGAGCTTAAGGGAGGACATTGTGTGTGAAGATATTTTCTGTATTTGTGGACCAAACATGATGGAAATACACATGCTTATGTAGTTTCTCCTGCTGATTTCAAATATGCAAAAATTTTCATTGTAGGTCAATTAATTTGAAGATACACAATGCTGCCACTCTATAATTGGAAAGAAAGTGCTTATCAAAAAGTAAATATTATTGCATAGCTAGACAGTGCAATTAGCAATAAGTGCAATGCTGCAAGCAGATTTCAAATAAAAAAAAAAAACTAGTGATTCTGCAGATGATGAAAGTTGAAGAGTCATGTCATGGCTATCACATACAAAGAAATTTAATGCTTTCTAAATTTATATAGGCAGCAAATGAAAATTCTGCTCTCAGCACTTTGTAATACACAGATTGGGCTTTACGTTAATGAGAAAATTATTGCTCTAGCTGTTCTAGATTGCAAGATATCAACCCGACAAACTAGTAAAGTCAACAAAAAGCATGTTTTCAGAAAACTGAGAAAAAGAAATAAAACTCATTCATTTACATAACTGCACTTGAAAATGCTCAGTATGCTTCGGGCACGTAGTCCTTTTGACTGAGTCCCTGTGTGGTGCTTTTTCAGGGACTGGTGCATGTGCTCCGTTGCTTGTCGCTTCTTGATCGATGCTGCCGCGCGCCGTCGATCCTTTTCAGCCATGCAACTGCGGCTTTGCCAGCTGGGGTTTAGGCTCAGCTCTTTCATAATGTCTTCTGATGCCTTTTTATTGCCTGCATTGAACTTGAGCACTGCTTCTGCCACAGCTGCCTCCACCGTGAATAGCGAAGCATGTCACTCCTTTGGTGCCAGTGCCCAGATCATTGAATGGAGGCATTTGTTGTTATTTTGGGTTTTCCCTCGCTGGCATCGTTGCAACAGCTTTCTGCCTGACAAGCGCTCAAAAATGGGAAGTAAGGCTTGGCAGACATGTGGAGGCAGCTTTCGACGATGTTTGGGAATGGGCTCCCCCTTGGCCTTTGCCACATTTTGTTTGCACCAGGAATTTGGACCAGGTAGGCACAGAGTGTGGTTTGCCACATCATCATTGGACGTGATGTGATGATAAGTGGCCATCACTGCTGTGTGCATAGCATCAACATCACCACTGTGTGTCTTCAGAGCCCACCCATAATAATTGGTGAGTTTGGAGATCAGGTCTCCTGTCAAGCGGCCCTTTCCCCCAAGACTCTCAAGGCCAGGGCCTTTGTGTTTTGCAATCAAGTTGCGCAAAGCAGTGCCCGTACGCTTTTGGACATGATTAATGCAGTCCTCTTTTTTCACTGAGATATACCGATGAACCTTATCTTCTTGTAGCGCAAGGTAACTGCGGCTGTCCCCGTCGCAAAGCACCGTGGTGTAGCGCAGGTTGTGCCGCTCAAGTGACCACCTGAAAAGGATGAGGGCAGTCTCAACCTCCATTTCCCCAGCCTTCTTGTTACTGTTTTTTTGACACTGGTGATGTTCCTTCCACGCTGCACAAGAAGGGTCACCTTCCTTTGGGCCCGACTCGCATCCAGCACAAAAGTTGCTCAAAACAACGAAGTCAAGCACCAGCCCGCTGAACAATTCTATGATGGTGCCGAGATCGATATGCGACGAATGACCGCGAGTCATCCATGACCCAAAAAACTACACCGCGATGTTTCCCATGTGGCCTATATTAAGTTTGGCGTATAGTTCACGAACCGACCGCACGCAGTCGCTTGTCAAATTGCGTGCAGCACGATCAGCCGCGGGGGCCAACTTCGTCTTCACGTAATGTTGCCACGTTTTTGTGTGAAGACCCCGACGGCTGATGACCATCAACGAGGACACATCATTCAGCATGGTCTGTCTGTTCCCCGTTGCCTGCATGGCATGCGCGGCCAAAACGTTCTCAGCAAAAGGCTTTATGCGTTCATCGCTACATACGCGCAGTGAGCTCCACAAGGATGCAGTCTCCCCACAGGTTGAACACACAAAACGCAACTTCACGGCGAGTCCGAATTCCCGGTCGTCGCGTACAATCTGCAGTTCTCCATTGCATGCCTTGCACTTTGCAAACGGCAACAAATCGCTGTTCACTGTGCCCAAATCTATAATTGTGCACGTGGTTTCGTCAGGCGGCCGAGCTGCTTCGTCTGCACCGTCAACCACGAATGCGCGTTTCCGTTCCGTCGCTGCAGCGGACGACAACTCCGATAACTTATCTTCGGCTTTAGCTCGCTCCTCTTCCAAGTCAGATTGCTGGCGATAGATAGTATCTAGATGCACGCGACCGCTGCTTTAAGGCTCCGCGGCTGACGGACTTTGCACAGGCTTCGTGACAACTGATGCGGTATTTAGGCTTTCCGTGGTAGCGTCGACGACTTTGCCATGGGACATGGAGAGTGTATCGTCTCGGGGGTTTTGCTGCATAACGGAGCACTTCTTGAAATTTGCTACTAGCGTCCTTCGCACCTTTTTCGCACCAAACTTGTGCCGCGTGCGGAATTCGCGCTCAGGATTTGACATCGCAAAACTTCTCCGCTCACACTGAAGCAAAATGGCGCACATGGACGCGCGCCTTAATATTCGGAGCAGACAAAGTCAGGAGCCTCCGCCAATAGGGAGGCAAGCTCAACTCACGTGCGTGAAGTAGCGAATAGGAAGGCGTCCTGATACTTCTTTTTGCCGCTCATTTTACAAGCTGCCAATGGTTAAATTGGACCCATTCTGGTGGTAATTTGAAGGCAAAAGACGGCTCTCCCAAATGAGACCAAGTGGGTCGCGCTGGCACACATTAAAGGGCAGGGGCGTGTCACGGAAAATGTGCGATTTCAACGTCGATTTCGGCTCAGATTTAGCTAGAAAACGCCGTATAAAGAGTCTTAGGAGCTAAAATAATGATATTATAGGCATGAAATTCACGATATAAGTGCACTAGTAGCCGTAGATTTCAAAAACGCAATAAAAAAACCGAGATTTTTTCGCGATTTTACAGTCTCCACAACCTGTGTACCTCCTTAAAAGAAAATGTAAGCTCTCCTCTCAGAACCATGCTGCACCTGCCCTTCACCTGTCTAAGACGGTCGTGCTAGCAGGTTTGCGCATGAACCGCAAGTAGCTTTTCTTGCCTGATGTAGATACTGTGCATATCAAGAGTTGAAGGCTCGTTTTTACTACCTAAAACATTAGTGGCTTCTTTTCAGAGGTTGATTCAGACTAAATATTCACTGGTTGATTTAGAGCGTGTGTGCAGGGGTTTCCACTGGTCATACCAGAGCAGATTGCTTCGCGATGGATTGCTCTCACTTGCTTTGCTGGCAAGTCATGGATTCGGGCTGCAATTGAACGATTGGCATATGTCGCTCCTGTCACTCTGTGAGCAACCTTGGTCGTGCTTTTCGGCGCAGTGACTAAGGTTGCCGTGGAAACGTGGTGTGGTAGCTTGGATAGAATCTGAAACCAGTTAATGAGGCACGCATAAGTCACTTTCGGTGTAATCTTGCATTCTTGTGTTCCACCAGTATATCTGGAGCGGTACAGTTTGAGTGCTCGCTCCAGGATTTTGGTGGCTGCTCAATATCTCCCAGTGAAAAACGGCATAGGTTTGGCCGATTATTTAGGCCAGAATCCCAACGAAATTTACCAGGACATAAATGTTTCTGACCTTAAAAACAGCAACTCGACCATCAATCTGTATGGCAATGTCCAATATCTTAAATGATTCAGATATGGTTGACATTGTTAAAATCATTTAGGCTATCGCATCTGGCCTTGCACTATAGAGGCTGCGATGCATCTGTGATACCTTGCTTAGTGATACAGGGTTGTGATCTGTTGTCAGGATTTGTCTAGAATTGTTCTTGGGCTTTGTGGCTAGCTTTCACAAAAGTTAACTCAGGCTTACCACACAAGAACACAAGATGAGAGGCATGTGTTCAGGCCGTCTCACATGGCAGAAAACACGGCGATTTCTAGGCTGCTAATTTGCTCACAGCGAAAAAAACCATCGATCTCCCTTGCCGAAATGGTCAGCGGAGAGTGACCAACATGTTGTGAACATGGGCCGAGTAATCAAAGTTGCACCTATTAGCTTCTTCTGGTTATGGCCGGCTACTGCATACTTTAGATCGAAAAGTGCTTTCAGATTACAACGCAAGCTTTTTGGTACTGTTCATGAAAACTTGACGAAATGCACGGATTATCACATTACATTTGAAAAATTATACAGTGTCTACCACAAAGATCAGCAGCAAGCAACCTTGAGGGCCGCGGCAAGCGGAGCAAAGAATTGGAGCCCAGTTGTAAACGTTGTAAAATGAAACCGCTATAAACAGCGGTTGGTGAACGGAGCAATCACAATAACTTTTTTTTTTTTGGCAACATGTGAAACGGCCATTCTTTTCATGTTATTGCAAGAAGCCTGCTTTTCCCATCTGTTAATGGTTACTTCATTTTAGAGTACTTTTTGTGTTTTTTGTTTCAAATTCAGCCCATCATTAGCTGTCTCAACCCTGCTTGGTTCTGCATGTGCCTCACATGGGAAGCCTCTGTAGTGAACTATTACTTGGAAGCACCTTATTGCGCTGTTTCTTGAACCCCATGTTATGGTTGGATATTATACTTGCGTGCAAGTTTTCCTGGCAATGAAGGCAGGGCTGCAGAGCCAAAATACGCATGTGCTACTGCTGACGAGCATACTAGTCCCAAAATTAACTCTGTGCTTTCTGTGTGCGGATTAAAAAAACAAACAAACAATATCATTCAATTTTTATGGAATTCTATTTGAAAAAAGGCTCAGCACAAGCTGAAGTGATATTTATACAATTGCCGGCAGTTTCGTCGGACTATGCGGGAACCGCTGAAAAGATGGCTAGTTCGAAAAAAAAGGATTTGCCAGAACAAGAAAATATAGCAGCATATCCACGGAGTGAATGATGGAGAGTGGGGCGAAGCATCCGTCCGTCCATTCGTCCTTGCTTCCGTCCGTCCATGCGTTCGTCTATGTGACCGTCCGTGCATCCATCCGCACATCCGTGCGTCCGTGACTGCATTCGTTCATGCATCCACCCCTGCGTCCGTCCATCCGCCCGTGCAGCCATCCGTGCGTCCGTCCACGCATCTGTCTGTGTGTCCGTTGTATAGTCAACACTCAAAGTACCACCATCTTGCATCTTTTCATCATATATTCCCCATATAGAAGCACCGCCATCCAGCGGACATTCCAAGGACTAAATGGGAGGTGGCACACGCACACTTTCTTACGGCTTGCGCTTCGTGTCTACTTCCCACCTTTAACCACCTCGAGTTCATGGTATTGTCACGTGCTACGAAAGGTCTTCAACTCGAAAGAACTGAGCCGGCGGGGAGACGCATTGAAAACTGGCAAGATGGCTGCTTCAATAATCAACAACTAATCAGAGCGCCTGCTGCTTCAGAACATCGTCTTCCATTCTATCGGGCAGCCATGGCTTAAGCTCACCGTACCTAGCGGCTAAGTGGCATTATTCCCCCTTTGAAAAAAAAAAAAAAAGGGGCATCACTCTGATGCTCGGAATGTACAAAGGCAAAGTCGGGTCGAACCAACAGAAAATACACGCATACAAAAAAAAAACAGCAATAAGGTTCATGCGCAGTCGCACTACCGCGTGAAGTACGGCTTCAGTCGCACTACGTGCACAATCTCCGAGGAGTGCCTTCGCCGCCTTGGCGAGAAGGCGCCGTCAGGGACTACCTCGTAGTCCACATCGCTCACCTGTCGCGACACTTTGTACGGTCCGAAGTAGCGACTGAGCAGTTTTTCCGACAAACCCTGGCATCGGACTGGAGTCCACACCAAACTTGATCGCCTGGATGGTATTCAACTTGTCGATGGCGAGCGTTGTAGCGGCATGCGTCTGTACTCTGCTGGTGCTTAATGTGTAGGCATGCTAACTGGCGTGCTTCTTCGGCGTATTGGGTGAGCTGCACAGCGTCAGGAGTCATCAAAGCGTCGCAATTGAGTGAAAGCATCGCATTCAGCATGGTCTGGACCTCACATAGACAAGACGGAAAGGCGTGAATCGCGTAGTTTCCTGGACGGCAGTATTGTACGCGAATGTGGCGTACGGTAGCACCTGGTCCCAGGTCTTATGCTGGACATCTACGTACATGGATAACATGTCAGCGATGGTCTTGTTGAGTCGCCCTGTCAAGCCGTTGCTCTGCGGATGATATGCCGTGGTCTTGCGATGGCTTGTGTAGCTGAGCTTGAATACATCATCAATGAGTTGGGCTGTGAATGCTGTTCCTCTGTCTGTGATTACGCACGACAGGGTGCCATGTCGAAGAACGATCTGGTCCATAAAAAATTGGGTGACGTCGGAAGCCGTTGGGCGTTGTAGTGCTTTTGTTTAGGCGTAGTTCGTCAAATAGTCGGTGGCTACTACGATCCACTTGTTGCCGGCAGATGATAGCGGAAAGGGCCCCAGTAAGTCCATTCTTATTTGATCGAATGGCGCTCTAGGTGGTTGTATTGGTTGAAGAAGCCCCACCGGCTTCAGTGGCGGGGATTTGCGGCCTTGACATTCCCGGCAGCTTTTCACGTAGCGCTTTACGGATGCGGAAAGCTTAGGCCAGTAGTACGCTTGTCGAACTCGAGCTAGAGTTCAAGAGGAACCTAAGCGACTAGATGTGGGCCCATCGGGGCAGGCGAGAAGAATGTAGTCATGCATGTCAGTTGGCACAACTAGAAGATAGGTTCTCTCATTGCTGTTGGAGTTTTTCTTATACAGGACCCCATCTCGCAGACAGAATGAAAACAGACCTCGAGAAATACATCGAGGTATGGAAGAGTTGCGTCCGTCAAGGTTTTTGATAACTGCGCGAATTTCGTCGACCGTGAGATGTCGTGTAATCAGATCCGTTGTAGTAAGGGCCCTAAGGAAACCACCGTCATCCTCGGTGACGTGGCCACAAACTTCGACAGGTGCACGGGAAATGAATCAGCATCTTCGTGCTTGCGGCCCGATTTGTAAGCGATCGTGAAATCGTATTCCTGCAGACGAAGACTCCATCGTGCCAGTCGCCCACACGGGTCCCGTAGATTGGCTAACCAACTCAACAAATGATGGTCGGTCACTACCTTGAAGTGGCGTCCGTAAAGGTAAGGTCTAAATTTCATCGTGACCCATACAACAGCGAGGCACTCTTTCTCTGACAGAGTAGTTGACCTCAGCGGGGGAAAGAGTGCGACTAGCGTACGCTATCACTCGCTCTGTGCCCTCTTGTAGTTGGACGAGGACAGCACCAAGACCCACGTTGCTGGCGTCAGTATGAATTTCAGTATCAGCGTCTTGGTCAAAGTGAGCGAGGACTGGAGGTGTCTGCAAACGCTCCCGTAGTTAAGAGAAAGCTGCTTCCTGTTCTTCCTCCCAGATGAATGGAAAATCTTGACGAGTGAGTCGAGTGAGCGGTTCAGCAATCCTAGTAAAGTTTGCTATAAAGCGGCGATAGTACGTGCAGAGGCCTAGAAAGTAACGTACTGCCTTTTTATCATGTGGCACAGGAAACGAGGCCACGGCGGTACTTTTGTCGGGGTCTGATCGAATACCATCCGCACTGACAACATGGCCGAGAAACTTAAGTTCCTTGTAACCGAAGTGGCATTTTTCTGGCTTCAGTGTCAGGTTAGCAGAGCCGAGCGCTTCCAGCACATTCTGCAGACGCTTCAGGTGCTCCTCAAAGGTGTCAGAAAACATGACATCATCCAGATAAACTAGGCACGTGTGCCACTTTAGACCGGTAAGAACAGTGTCCATTATTCTCTGAATGCCGCAGGTGCAGAACAGAGGCCGAAGGGAAGCATTTTGAATTCATATAGGCCATCCGGTGTAACGAAGGCAGTTTTTTCACGATCTCGTTCATCAACTTCGATCTGCCAGTAGCCACATTTCAAGTCTATCGATGAAAAATACTTGGCCTGCCGCAGTCTGTCGAGGGAATCTTTGATGCAGGGCAGCGGATAGACGTCTTTTTTAGTCACGCTGTTAAGTTTTCTGTAGTCCACGCAGAAGCGCAGTGATCCATCTTTTTTCTTCACGAGCATGTCCGGAGATAATCAAGCACTCTTCGAAGGTTGGGTAACGTCATCTTGCAACATCTCTTCGACTTAAGCATTTATCACGTCACGTTCCTTTGCCGAATCGCGGTAAGGGTGTTGTTTTATGGGGGAAGAGTCGGTATACGTAAATATTCGGTGTTTGGTGATCGGTGTCTGACAAACCTTCGAGGTGGATGCGAAGCACTCTTTAAACTGATATAGCAGTTCATGTAGCTCAGTATGTTGTTGTTCCGAGAGGGTCGAGTTGACATCAACTTTGGCAAGTAGTGAAGTCGCGTCGCTTGGTGTCGGTGGAAGCCCGTCGTCGGCTGATATAGATGCGAAGCATTCAGAAACGTCTGTGATAGGGTAGGCGAAAGCGATGGTGGTGTCGCAAAACAGGTACCGGTACTCGTTACTGAAATTAGTCACAAGTAAGGAACAGTGTACGTCGTAAGGCGTGACGAGGCTGCGTGCAGCGCAGACACCTAGCCCGAACAAAAGCGCCAACTTGCCTGAGGCGACAACCTCACCATCCCGTAACTTGTTGGACACCACGTCAACTATAACGCTTGAACGCGGAGGCAACGTGATGCTGTCGTCAGATTTGTCGGAGGATCCAGCTGTCGAAAATGTCACGGTACGCTCTCGAAGATCGATAATAGCGCCGTGCTCCCGCAAAAAGTCGACTCCCAGGATTAGGTCTCGGGAACAGTCTCGAAGTACGAGGCAGCTGGCGAGAAACGTACGTCCCCGAATGCTCACTCTGATAGTGCACATGCCGATTGGAGAGACTACGTGCATGCCGGCAGTACGAATTTGAGTTTCGTACCAAGGTGTAACAACTTTCTTTATGTGCGCTGCTAGTTTTCCGCTCATGATCGAATAGTCCGCACCTGTGTCCAATAATGCACTAACATCGTGGTGACCGCCGACTACCACATGTATATCCAAAGAAAATCTCCTTGTGGCTTTCGTCGCTGTCATCGGGGAATCGCTCCGGGTCCGTGCTTGCGTCAGTGGGAAGCCTTGCTTGCATCGAGTGTCAGCGACCTCGCTCCCGAAGGTCGCCGTCGTTAGTTTTCCCGCCTAGGGCTTGGCAAGCGCGCCGGTGCCGCCCCTGGGAGGCTCCGAAAATTTAGAGATCGCCTTGGGGATGGGGACCGCTACTGCCGCCGCAGTGGCATGCGCTGTTGGGAAAGTTATTCTTCAATAGCTTTCGGTCTTTCGCTGAATCTCGGCTGTGGCGAGTCGACGACAAAACCTTGTAGTCCGGGGTGACGATAGGGACATTCCCGGTACACATGTCCAGCTGCACCATAGTGATAACACAGTGGTCGTCTGACCATTGTGCGCCATACGTCAGATTTTCTGGGAAGCGGCTGTTGATTTTCCAAGTGCTGAATCGGCTGCAGCGAAGGAAGCGCATCCCGAGGCATAGGATTAACGAAGCGCGGGGAAGCAGGAATATATCGACTGGTAGCTTCTGCGTATGATGCACAATGTGGCTCCGTCGGGACAGGCGGGACATAACTGGAAGACGACACTTGAAGAGCCTGTCGTACTTCGTTTCTGACGAGGCTGCAAACAAACCCTGCAGGTTAGAACTGGCACTGAATCTTTTGTAGTTTGTCGCGCACCACCGATCGAATGAGGTCGCAGAGAGACTCGATGTTGAGGCTGCTTCCTGCTCCTCCGATATGACCTACTGACGAAGCGACACTCACTTGCCGGTCGTACACAGTAGAGCACTGCTGCAGCACTTCTTCCATGGTTGTGGCTTCAGTCAAAAATTTCGCTATGGTCTTTGGGGGACAGCGAACGAGGCCAGCGAAAAGCTGCTCTTTCACTCCTCGCATTACATGGCGGACCTTCTTTTCTTCCGCAATGTCGGGGTCGGCTCGACGAAAGGCTCGTCATGTCCTCGTCGTACATCATGACGCTTTCATTTGGCATTTCGAGGCGTGACTGAATCGCTCGTTCACGGCGATCGCGATTGGCCCAACTTGCCAGCAAGTATCGACGAAAGACGCTCCACGAGGGAAAGGGCTCACGGTTTTCGTACCAAGTACGAGCGCTGTCCTCCAAGCCGAAATCCATGTTCCTCATCTTGTCGAAGTCAGTCTAATCATTGTAATCGGAGACCCGTTTGAACTGAGCCAGTCTTTGACATCCTCCAAGACGGAACCGTGGAACACCTTCGGCACACATGGCTTCCACAGCGTATAAGGAGTGGCTGCAGCGCTTTCCGGTGCGTTGGAGGCTGCAGCGCCTTCCCTAGTGTTCGGGGGTGTCACAGACGTCATGTCGCGAAGAGGTCGACGCTCAGAAGGTAGTCCTTGGAGTCTTCGGCTTGAGAGGTGAATAGGTGTCACTGCAGGTACAGGGCTTCCTGTAGGCGTTAGGAACATCGGCTGGGGGTTACCCAGCAGTTCCACCAGTTGTCACGTGCTACAAAAGGTCAACTCGAAAGAACTGAGCCGCCGGGGAGACTCACCGAAAACTGGCAAAATGGCTGCTTCAATAATCAACAACTAACCAGAGCGCGGGCTGCTTCAGAAGATTGTATTCCATTCTATCAGGCAGCCATGGCTTGCGCTCACCGTACCTAGCGGCCAAGTGGCAGTATATTCCAGTTCACTGTATTCATGGCACTGCAGCCCAACGCTCACTAAACCTTCCTAAAACCAAGGAGGTGACACCCAACGAGTATAACGTAGCATCCCTTTCTTGTCAGATAGTGCTCAATGTACATGCCAATGGCTGCTAATGGGGAATGAGAGACAGGAGAATTCAGCTTTTACTTTTTTACGGTTTGCGCTTCGTATCTACTTCCCACCGTTAACCACCTCGAGTTCATGGTATATACTAGTTCACTGTATTCATGGCACTGCAGTTCAACGCTCGGTAAACTTTTCTAAAACCAAGGAGGTTACGCCCAGCGAGTATAACGTCTTGTCAGGTAGTACTCAATGTACATGCCAATGGCTGCTAATGGGGAATGAGAGACAGGAGAGTTCGGCTTTTAGTTAACGCACACGCTGCGAATTTTTCATTTTTAACAATGCACAGGAGAAGTCTCCCACCGGCACCACCTTGGAGGTCAAAACGTAAGACTGGTTACACACTAAGACTACTAGGAGGGACGAACGGGTGCTGCTTTAAGGAGCTTCGCCCCTAAAAGCACCTTTTATTGTCCCAGTGGCCAGGAAAACTTGCAAACACACATCTGCACAAAAGCACGATCACACACGACCAAGACCTCCATGTCAGCCAGTGTTTAGCAATCACTGTAGGTGGTAGCACTGTTGTGACCCGTGCTAAATCTGCATATGATATCAGTGGCGGGGGTGGCACTTAATTGGAGTCACTGTTCACTTGCGCTGGTTCAGGTACATGACAGATGATTCCATCACCCAACTCTGCGGAAAATCTCGCGAAACATTAGATTGAGGTTGGCCGCCTTCAATACGACTTCGTCGCAGTTGTCAAAGTCCAGTAGTGGTTACTGTGTTTCTTCCTTGGTACCAACGGCGCAGATGGAATGGGTGGTGTAAGGGTTATGACCAGGCTTCACATGTCAAGCAACAAACAAGAGAGAAAGACGCAAGTCGCGAAATTCGGATCAGGCCTGGCTGCAGAAGCAACCGATCAAGCACTCTCAAATGCCAAATGGAACAATGTTAGGCTATTGTTCGTGCTGCAGTGCTTCTGGCTGGGATTTTTTCTTGTCTGTTTTGTACATGCGGCCATTTCGAACGTCACGTTCAGCTGACTGCGAGTGTGGCTTGGCTTGGTATGCGGTTTGGCTGTGATAGCCATTTAAGGGGAGACGCGGGTCGAAAAGTCGCGTTTTTTTTCCAAATTTCACCTTTTCTGTTTTTTGTTGCTTTATCATCTTTATACATTATATTTTGACATCTGAAAATATCACAGCGAAATAAGCATCAGAAGTCAGTGAAAAACGCGTCTGAGTGAGCGGCAGTGACGCGCGGCATCACGAAATTTACACAAAACGGGCTGCTGTTCGCGTGCTCGCGGGGCCGCGAAGAGAGCTGTCCGCCATATTGCGGCCGCTGGCTCGTGTAGAGTTGTCCTTACTCTCCACGATCCCGGTTCTTGAAGTCTCGTACGTTCACGAAAAATCTAAAAAAAAAAGCAACAAAAACAGTCTTTTCCCGCCGTTTCAAACCGCGCGCCACTAACGCAGGGCCGCCATTGGCTGACAGCACCCGTGTTTTCTTGCCGTAGTTCGCTTCACTGTTTTCCGGAGTTATTTTTCGCTGTTTTCGTGCGATGGCAAGCCCGAAAAAGGCCGTTGCCGACCATCGGAAATACAGAAGTAAGAACAAGTTCAGAGGGAAGCGGCGGAGGACGTACAAGAAAGCCACCGCCAACGAAAATGTCCGCGACGGGCCAGCGGCCGGTAGGCCTAACATCGACCACGGCAACGTCGACCATGGCAACTGCGACGACGAGATCAACGCTGCAGTGAATTTTGTGAGTGCATCGCAGAAAAAGATCGCGTTATTCGAAAACGACGTCAGGCCGAATGCCGATCGTGCCGAAAGCGTAGTGCTGTGCGAGTTGGGTGCATTGACGGCCGTCGTCGCAGGCGCGGCATGCCCCGTTTGTCACGAGAGTAAACTCGCAGTTCGGGCACCGAATAAAAAGCGGAAAGGCCTTTCGGCGTTTCTGGAGCTACACTGCGAGAATGCGGAGTGCTCGGAGAGCATCCTTTCGTCCGCGTACTCGTCGAAGCGGGTCGCGTCAGATGGCGGCCGCGGTGCAAGCAGAAGCTACGACAGCGGGAGTTCGCGTGACGCCTTTGCCGTGAACCTGAAAGTGGTGCTTGCAGCGCGTGCCGTCGGTATCGGGCATGAGCAACTTTCACGATTTTGTGCAGTAGTTGGATTGCCAAACCCTATGCACCATAAGACCTTCCATGCTATCGGCAAAAAGATTCACAGTGCGGCAGTGAAGGCTGTCTGTGAAAACATGCAAAGGGCACGCAGCGTCACCAAAGAGGTGGCTGGTAACAGTGACGTGCCAGTCATGTTTGACGGCACATGGCAAAAAAGAGGCCACAAAAGCCACAATGGTGTGGGAACTGTAGTGTCCTTGGACACTGGTTTGTGCCTGGACTATGAAGTGCTTTCCAACTTCTGCCTGGCGTGCAGTTTGCATAACGACATGGGAGGCGATGAAGAAACATGGCAGGCGTTTCATCATCCCGTTTGTGAGAAGAATTGCGACTGTTCTTCGCATGCCATGGAGGCCGAAGCTGCAGTGCGCATTTGGCAGAGGACTGTGGACTATGAGACACCCCTGCGGTTCACCATCTTCCTAAGCGATGGAGACAGCAAGGCCTACAACGGGGTCTGTGATGCCAACGTGTACCCTGACACTCCAATTGAAAAAGAGGAGTGCACCAACCACGTGGCGAAACGTCTGGGCACCGGCCTGCGGAAGCTGCCAACGCCACTTCCACGAGGGGAGAAGCTGAAGGAGACCACCATCCAGAAGCTTCAAACTTACTTTCAGGTGGCCATTGTGAACAATCGGGGAAATGTCCACAAGATGTACACTGCCATATGGGCCTCATGTTTGCACTCGTGCTCAACAGACGGTGCTGGAAGTCACAAGTTCTGTCCTGCAGGCCCAGACTCGTGGTGCAAGCACCGACGTGCTGAGGCGCAGGGCCAGCCTGCACCGTGCCACACCCCCCTCCTGACCAAGGCCCAGGGTTTGGCAGTCCTCCCAATCTACAAGCGTCTCACAGATGCGAAGCTGCTTGCCCGGTGCCTCCACGGCAAGACACAGAACGCGGCCGAGTCCCTGAACAGCAAAATATGGCTGCTGTGTCCAAAGACCCGGTTTGCTTCCCGGACTGCTGTGGAAACAGCCACAGCCATTGCAGTCCTGTGGTTCAACCGGGGCCACGCGAGCTTTGAAAAGGTGCTGGAAGAGCTTGGGGTGCTTCCTTCGGAGGCCCTGGTTACCCTCAGCGACCGCCGAGACAGCATGCGCATGCACAAGATGAATGTGCGTCAGACCGCTGAGGCGAGGGCACACCGTCGCAGTGCAGCCAAGAGGGCCCGGGTGGAAGAGTCCTGCCGCACCAGCCGGGAAGGGAAAACCTACGGTGCTGGAGAGTTTTAGACAACTGATATTCCCTCTGGACATGTGTGTATGTGTTCAGCACAAGTTTCGTGCTACTGCGTTTTTCATTTTTGTAAATACAGACTTTCAAACTTTCAAACGCGTTTTTCTCATTTCGCAATTTTGGCCAATTTGCATTTTTTGCGGGAAGTGTTTCGGGCACTTAGAATGGTCATACGACGACGAAATTTGGCACACACATTGAGGAGAGTGCGTAGGGTGCCGATATCTACTTGAATCAGCACAACCTATCAGCTGTAAATATCTATTAATAAATTTAATGGTGGTCGAGTGGAAAAAAAAGGGTAGTTTGCTACACAGATGTTTTTTTCATAGTTTCAAAGTTGGAGCACAATTTCTAGCTAGATATCGGCACTCTATGGCTAATAGGGAGCAAAAGGAGCCATTGAACAACTCTCTGCATGAACATTTAGTATGCGCGAAAGTTCCCGGAAAACTTATCAAGTTTCACCATTACTTGAAACACAACTCCCAAACTATTGCACTTATGTAAAAACTGATTACAGATTTGGAATCAGGAGGAAAAACTGCATCAGTGGTCCAATTTCTGAAGCTCTAAGTTGAATAACAAAAAAAAAGTGCTTTCGAGGAGCGTCTCCCCTTAATGGATACTTTGCTGGCGAAAGCCGAAAAACGGCTATTACATGTAGCCTATACACACAACCTTTGAAATTGTAAGTTCTGCATTGACTCCTACATTGGCTTTTACATTGGCACGATCTCTAGCCATAGACAGTGGAACCATGCAACCTGATAATTGATTGATATGTTGGGTTTAATGTCCCAAAACCACCATATGATTATGAGAGGCACCATAGTGGAGGGCTCCGGAAATTTCGACTACCTGAGGTTCTTTGCACCCAAATCTGAGCACATGGGCCTACGGCATTTTCGCCAGAACCTTTCAGTGCTACCAAACTGGTGAAAATATTGTAACTATTGCGGACAGCTGATCATGGCATTTGACTCCAGACTCGGATCAGTGAGCCAGAGTCCAAAAAAATCTAACGGCGCACTGCAATGCCTCTGAATTTTCAGTCGTGAGTTAACACTACTTCAATTGGACAAGTGGCAGTGTTGCGAAGGTGCCCAAACTAACGGGAATGTCCAAATTTTCAGCTTTGTAATAATGAATCTGCAACTTTACTTGTTTACTTTATGCATTTTTATTGCATCTTTACGTTCATGTGAGAGTGTCGCATCCTTTACGTGCACATCAGAGCCAAATGGCACCTTTGTCTTCAGGTCACCCTCGAGCTTTTCCGATCTTTCTTCGAAGGAGATTGTGCCGAATTTCACTAAAAGATGGCTGTCTAAGCCGACGAAACAAATAGTATGCAGTGTTGTTATTAAAGCACGGCTGCTAGAATAATCGACTGCTATCATAGAAGATACGGAATGTTCACAAAGCAAAAATTAGATATGCAGAGCAGTGCACATGTAGTAGCTCCACCTCTGTAGCATTTCCTGCATTGCCAAGAGAAGTTGTCAGCATGTATAGCCTATGTTTTAAGAGGGTCCGTCCTATGTACGGCTGATGCAGAAGCCTAACTAATGTTTCAGCCGCACACAGCCGTACTGTGCACGATTAACGTCTCCTATCCGTAGCTCGTCTCACTGCAGCTACACAGGTTCGAGCGAATAAGGCAACAGGCTAGGTCAACATAACGACACTTTATCGTTAGGCGTTAGCAATAAGCGCGCAAGTGTCGCGAGGAAACAAGGGTAGACGCTTACTCCTTGGTCGTTGACGTCCTAGGCTCGCAGGGGGGTTGCGGGTCCGACCTCCTTGGTTCCTGAGCCGGTGTCAGAGAGACCGTGCGGCCGTCCGCACGCCAGTTTTGACCCCTGCCCCGGTTTCCCTCTCCCTGACGAGAATAATACCTTTTCCTTGCTGAGGGGAGAGGGGAATCTGTGCTGCGTGCCGGGAAAGGGGGAATCACGAGCGCCGGCCTTGCGGGTATTCCCGCACCTAGGCTTTCGTGCTGCCGTAAAAAAGGAAAGGGAGGCTGGGTGCGCGTGATCCCCCACAGTTTCCAGAAGTGGACTTGTCTTCTTCAAGGCTGCTTCTGCCTGACTGGCACAGCCCAAGGTTGCCTGTTGCTGCCTTGAAAGGAATACTGACACGAATTTTAAATATTTTAAGCAGACCTGTCATCTGCTAGTAGCACATGTAATAATAATAGCTGGGGTTTTATGTTCCAGAGCCATCATATGATTTTGAGAAACGTTGTAGGGGAGGGCTCTGGAAATTTTGACCATCTGGTGTTCTCTAACGTGCACTGACATCACACAGTATACGGGCCTCTACCATTTTGCCTCCATCGAAATGCGACCGCTACGGCGGGAGTTGAACCCGCGACCTTTGCCTCGGCAGCTGAGCACCGTAGCCACTAGCATTCCACCGAGGCGGACTCGTGGCACACGTAAACGATGCTGATTGAATGATCGTCTACTGACCCCAACAGCGTTTTCCGTGATTTAAGCTGCATGCACGGTCAGTGTACCTGTGTGGATTCGCCGGGATAATATCCATTGCAGTTGGGCTTGCTTGCTGATGTTCTGGGCGGGAGGCTTTACAATCAAAGTAAAATATTTTATACGAGTTGTCGAACCCCAGTGTGTCGCGAGCGTTAATACTGCACATGTAGGAAATGAACAACATCCCTTTTAGTGTCTCAAAAATTGTCTGTACACCTTTGAAGACAAGTCCGCTAGTCTATTCGTTTTATTTATTTATTTATTTGATACCCACAGCGCCATAAGGCATTACATAAGGCTAGTTGAAATGTCGGCTTCATTGACACCTTTTATTCATGAAATATTGGTCTCTTCCAAGCTTCCATCTATGCCTGAACTTCCACCTTTCTGTTTTTTTAGATACTATCCTAGGCATTGCATTTAACTGCAAGACTCATGTTTTTTTCCCACACAGCGCCAGGAGAAGCTGCAGCAACAACAGCAGCCGCAGCGCAATGGCATCCAGCGCTCGACGGCTCTGCCCGACCGGGTGGCCCTCTGGAGCCCCCGTCGTGTGACGAACCTGGCCATCCCGCTGGGCAATGGCTGTAGCTCTTCGTCGTCATCATCCGACTCAGAGTCCGACAGCAACTGACTGGGGGCACCAACTTCAACACGTTCCCTCGCTTCCGCGAGCTTTTCGCCTGCCCTCTCGGTTTCTTTCGCAGACTGTATTCCCAGAGAGACACTCTGCCTTCGCCTGCCTTTTTTTGCCTACTTTTCAAATGCCGTTTCCGTGGCAGTGGTGGAAGTTTCTCTGAACTGACTACTCCCGCGAGTGTGCCCCGATTTCTTTGTGTTTTTCTTTTTAAGTCGTGACTTCGGGGCAGCTATGGCTGTCGGCCCCTTTCTGTCTCGATTGCTAGCATGCGGGTAAAAAAAAATGTGAGCGCATCGCGTGACTGCCGAAGTGAAAGAGAAATTGTCCTGCCATGAAGGACAGTGGTTTGTGGAGACTTTTCGGTGCAATGCGAGACGTCGCGAAATGGGGGAAAGGTAAGTGCCTGCCCCCAGCTTGGCTAAAGCGCGGATGCGGATTTGTTCCTTTCGTCTCGCTTGTACTACGGCGTTGACTGCCTTTGACGACTGCGATGCCCGTGCTGCCATGTGTGATGCGGGCCCAGCTGTGTGTGCGTCTCTCTTTGCGTCTTTCATGCGCCTACAATGTGCCATGTTCATCACTTTTTTTACGTGTATTTTTTTCCCCGCTTTGTGTCTTCAGTGCATTCTCTTACAGGTAGCTATGCCAAGGGTTTGTCGCGGGCAATTTACGGCCACAGTGACGCGCATTTGAAATCGTTGCTAGTGTTACTGCGCAGTCATGCATGTTTTGCTACTGTACCATTTTTGTCAGTTTGGAGATTCAAGATAATGCAAGTAGCGCGCTTGCTTCACAGCGAGCCCTCTGGTTGCACGGGCTGCGCTCCTAGCAGGCGTCGCTATTGATTCAAGTTGACACAACTTTGCCTCTTGGCGTGAAATTTGGTAATTTTTAGGCGAGTTGGACGTACCTCTTTTGCACAATGATGCCGTTGCCTTGAAGTTTATCGTGCACCCACTAGTTGACTCGATCGCAGTTCAGCGTCAAGTGATCGTGCAGCCATGTTTGGTCTTTGTTTGCCTCTTTATTAAAGCGATGTTTTAACGTCTTGCTGTCTCTGTGGAATCACCGCGGCGAGAGAGAATGGTGTAAGCGTGCGGGCGAACGAAGCCCCAGATCACTGGTGTTCTCGCTTGGGCATCAGGCTGGATCACTGGCTGTGTGTTTTTTTTGTAAATATGGTGATTTGCCAAGGGTCTTTTTCCCGCATGGAACTTTTTTTTGTCAAGGGGTGCCCCCTCCCCCTTTTCCGACCGCGCAACGAAGTTTGCAGTGGTGCGAGGGGAAACGTGGCGGCAAGTGTGACGCTTTGGTCGAGAGATGTTTCTCCTGCTCTTTTGTACAGTGACTTTTTATTTCTTCTTGTAAATGACATCCCTTCTGAAGTGATTCGACTGAGCGCGCTCTTGTTGAGAAGATTGAATAAAAAATGTGAACTTCAAAAGTGACCGCTTATGTTTTTTTTTTAAAATTCTGACATCTCGCTTAGCGTGCAAGGTATACTAGTCTTGTCACGTGCGTTCCTGCTCCCACAAATTGCACCAGTGCTGCTTTGCAGCTGCACTGGGTCAGTGCCAGCGCAAGAATGTTTTTAGGTGTGGAATCGCCAGTTTCGTTCCGGGAACAGCAAGTTTTCGAAACCGCGGGATAACTGTAACTCTTGTGGTGATTCCCGCAGTTTCTTTCTGGAAAAGTTGTCTTTTCACAAGAAATAAAAAGTTCTTCATGTTTGCATACAATCTAGCGTCAGACAGATTGTAATGCTGCGGTGTCGCCTAGGCGTCATCAGTGCTTTACAACCATACAAAATACTGAAGACTTGATAAATTGAAATCTCTTGAATGTAACGGCACCTGATATAGTTGGTTTTGTACTTGTACCCTGCACCCTTGTGCATTCCTCGTTAAACGACACTCCCGTTAAATGGAACACATTTTCCTGGCCCCTTCAGGTACTTCAAGTGCTCTTAATATGAACACATCAAAAGAGCACTTGGATTGTAGACTTAACCCTACTCGCGCATCATCATCCATGTGGTGGTCCAATTAAAAATCGCCTTTATACTTGAATTGAAAGCAAATGAACAGTTCGTTTTATATAGCGAATCTTATCATTACTTTTTTTGTTTCAATGAAAAAATTTAAACTTTTCCCAATGACGGCAATGGGAAATTTTAAGGTGGCATCTGTCGTACGACCAATGAGAAGATAGGCGCCAACGCGAAAGTTCAACAATTTTTTTTTTCTCAAAACTTAATATGAACACATCAAAAGAGCACTTGGATTGTAGACTTAACCCTACTCGCGCATCATCATCCATGTGGTGGTCCAATTAAAAATCGCCTTTATACTTGAATTGAAAGCAAATAAACAGTTCGTTTTATATAGCGAATCTTATCATTACTTTTTTTGTTTCAATGAAAAAATTTAAACTTTTCCCAATGACGGCAATGGGAAATTTTAAGGTGGCATCTGTCGTACGACCAATGAGAAGATAGGCGCCAACGCGAAAGTTCAACAATTTTTTTTTTCTCAAAACAAAAAAGTCATGTAATGATAAGATTTGCCACATTAAAAGGAATGTTGATTTGGTTTCGATTTAAGTATAAAGGTGATTTTTTAATTGGACCACCACATGGTGCAAATTGCATTCAATATGAACAAAACTGACAATTTTGAGAAATTTATGATTATCGTAAATTTTACAGGTTGAGAGGTCTAAAATATTTTTTTTTCTCAAGATATACCTTCTGTGAAGTATTTACTACTCAGATATTTATACAAAGTGCAGAATTTTAATAGAAAAAGAAATGGAAACATAACGTATTTTGGCTACATTCTTGGAGGCGTATGTGCCAGTAAATTTGCAGTTATATCACTGAGCTTCTAACACCTTACACAAAAACCTTTACTCAACAAGTAGATAAAATTTGGTATATAAAGAAGAAGCAGTACTTTTAAAATAGTTTTTTTTTACAAACACCACCCAAACGGAATTCCAAGAAGTTCAGAAGGCAGCCAGGTGACCAAAATTTTTTTTCAGCGATGTCGTTCCGTTTCACTGTTTTCAATGTACATCAGCACAATTTTTTTCAAATACATTTGAGAAGTTCGCCAAAATGGTTGGGACGTTTGGCATGGAAGGACCCAATTGAGACCAGCTGCCAGGGGATCCCCGAGGAACATATAAGCCTTAAGAGACTTGGCTTTTAATTCAACACCACTTATTAGAAACTTCGCAAATTTTGCGCGGGCTGTGAAACATCTTGATTGCTTCCTTGGAAAGGCGGCGTGGCATACGCTTGCACATTTTGTTGATCTTGTGCGTAAGTGACCATCTGAACGCAATATTTACAGTTAGTGAAACTGTGATTACTAATTTACACATGAAATTCTACAAAATACAATTTTAATCAACATGAGGTAATCGTGCAGTGTGCCCTTAAAGGGGCCCTGAAACACTTTTTGAGCAACCATGAAATTGATTCTCTGGAAGAGAGTTTTGCCTCACATATTCAATGCCGCAAAAGTTTTAAGAATCCGTCCAGTACGAGTGGAGTTGCAAAGATTCGTCACACGCTGCGATCGCGTTCTCTCTCTTGTCCCAACAACAGCGCTGGAAGCTAAGCAGGGAGGGATGGGAGGGGCAAACAAAAAGCACACGCAACTCGTGACCTTGAGCACCCCCCTTTTTTTTTTCTTCACATACGTGGTTTTTTTAGTGCGATGGCGCGCGCACGCGTGGACAAGTGACGGCCTCTCGCGGCGATCCCTGTAAGAACCGAGCGCGCCATATTCAAATAACCCTATGGCTGATAGATGGGTAATCTACATGTGATTTTTGATTGATTGATTGATATGTGGGGTTTAACGTCCCAAAACCACTATATGATTATGAGAGACGCCGTAGGGGAGGGCTCCGGAAATTTAGACCACCTGGGGTTCTTTAACGTGCACCCAAATCTGAGCACACGGGCCTACAACATTTCCGCCTCCATCGGAAATGCAGCCGCCGCAGCCGGGATTCGAACCCGCGCCCTGCGGGTCAGCAGCCGAGTACCTTAGCCACTAGACCTGTGATTTTTGAGCGTCTTCCGTCATTGTCGAGGGAAGAGAATCAATATTTAGCTGACTTTGATAATTTATTGTGAATTTCAGGCCGCGTGCTGTGCTTTAACATTTGGCTCGTGTGTAGAAAACAGATTGAAGATGGAGCTCGGAGGCGAGGAAGAAGAAGTAGCCAGGGGCACGCTCTGCATGTTTTTTTTTCCTGTTCTGTCAACAATAAACCGAAGACGCATCGGTTCTGTGGTCTCTCTGGTCCTTCTGGAACATGGTGCCGTGACCAGGATGATCTGAAGACAGACGCACAGACTTCAACCCCATTCGCAACAACGGGTTGAAGAACGAAGCAGCGACGCCTGGCTCAAGGACGAACTGTCGAGAGAAGGACCACGACCGACGACACACATAAACAGGCAAGAGCTCTTTCAACACGTTTTAGACATGAATAAAGAGGTCCTATCGAAGAAGCGGAAGACGCTTCGAGCAAATGTGACGACGCTTACGAGCGAAATCGATAAGAAGATAGAAGAAGACGCCGATCGAGCGCAACTTACGACGCTTCTGAACCAGATGAAGAGCGTGTCACAGACGCTAAGACAAGTTAATGAACAGATTAAACCGTTCATTGAAGAAGACGACGCGGAGGCGGAATTTGAAAGAGTTTTGCATTATGAGATGAAGATCGTCGCTGCAACGACAAAAATAGAGCAGCAATTACGCGAGTTAGAACAAGCGACGCAACTGACTACTAGAATAGTCACAGAACAGTCGAGTTCAGTGCAAGGTACTAACCAAATCTTGGAGACGCAAGAGCTTGTTAAGTTGCCACGTCTTGAGATGATCAAGTTTGATGGGAAAATAACAGCATGGCCAAGGTTTTGGCATCAGTTCGAGACATCGGTGCATAACAGAGTGAACATGCCGAAGAATCAAAAATTTAATTACCTTCTGGCGTCTCTGAGCGGGGAGGCTGCGTCCCTCATAGAAGGTTTGCAGTTTTCTGATCAGAATTACGAGCATGCAGTCGCTCTTCTGAAAGAAACCTTCGGACGAGAAGATAATTTGAAACCTACATAAGAGAGCTTGCAAACTTGGAAGCAGTGAAGAGTCCTAAAGATGTAGATGGGTTGAAGAAACTCTTCCAAAAGTTGCAAGTGAACACACGAGCATTGCAGTCATTACGAGTGGAAACGGGTAGTTACGCCACAGTGATAGCTCCTGTTGTGAAATCTGCGCTACCGGTGGATATGAGGATTGAGATGAAGATGAAAGTGTTAAAGAAAGGTGACAACAGACCAGCAACTACGGAATCGGACTCAGCGTCAAGAGACAGCACGAGCAGTTTGAAAGAAATTATGGAGTTTCTAAAGATATACATGCGCAGCAGAGAAGAAACTCGAGAGGGAAAATACGACGTGACCCAGTCACCGCACAGTATCAGGCGGACTAGAACATCTACGTTTCAAAGCACCTCCATTAAGAAATGCATCTTCTGTGAGATGACTGGACACTACACGGAAGATCGCAGAAGAAGCATTAGTATGCAACAGAAGAAAGAAGCCTTGCAACGGGAAGGAAGGTGCTTCAGATGAACCAGACCTCACCACACAGCGAAGATATGCCGCGCTAACGTACGCTGCAAAACATGCAAGGGAAGGCACGCGACATCCATGTGTCGATCACGTTCGCCTGCAGGAAAGTCAGCACAGCAGCAAAGCGGTGATGTTGAGCAAGTGCGTAAAAGCGCGCAACCTGACCGGTTAGACACCAGCAAGTCCTGCAACATGCACGCACAGCAGTCTGATGAACACAAATGCATACTACTGCAGACAGCCTTTTCGTGGATGGAGGGAGAAGACAGCGGGTGTAACGCACGGATTCTGCTGGACAACGGGAGTCAGAGGACATTCATCCTCAAAAGATTGTCAAGAAAACTAGCGTGCAAGGTAAAAAGATCCGAAAGGATTACTGTAGGATCATTTGGAGGAGGAGAGATGGAACTAGACATGAAAGTCGTCGAGGTCAGCGTGAGGAAGAATCCCATCTCGGAGCCAGTCACGATTGAGGCACTGAAGATAGAAGTTATATCCTGTGACGTGCTATCATCGCCACCGTTGACAATACACGAAAGAGCAAAATCGATGGGAATTCGTTTGGCTGATGACAACGAGAAGACGGACAAAGAAAGAAAAAATATGGAAACTTCTATATTAATTGAAGCAGATTATTACTGGACTGTAGTCACTGGTCGCGTTTGCGAGATTCATCCAAAAGTAATGGCAATGGAAACAATATTGGGATGGACGGTCCAAGGTCCTGGAGGACTTCATTGTGTGCCAATGAAATCATCGACGGTTATGGTACTCAAGGTCAGTGCCAAGTCGGACACGACTGTGGACGAACTGCAGAGATTTTGGGACTTGGAAAACATGGGCATCAAGGAGAAACCAGCAACAAAGATTATCGATGAACATGGGTTTAGACTACGTCCGACAAACAATGGAGTTCAAGGCAGGAAGATACCAAGTGCGGCTACCATGGAAGGAAAACGTGACATTGGACGACAACGACACCATTGCAGAGAAGAGGCTTATCCAGGTGACCAAGAAATTACGCAAGGATAAAGATGAACTCTTAGCCTATGACAAAGCTATTCGAGAGTACTTCGAGCAAGAAATAGCAGAAAACGTCGAAGAAGAGGCTGAATCCGATATACAGAACAAATTTGTATACTACATGCCGCATCAAGCTGTAATTATAAAGGACCGAACAACGACCAAAATGTGGATCGTCTTTGACGCATCGTCAAGCCAGAATCCAGGTGAAGTCTTCAATGACGACTTGGAAAAGGGGCCAAACCTAAACCCCGACATCACAAGCTTGCTGATGAACTTTCGACATCACAAGATCGCTATGTCAGCCGACGTGGAAAAAGCATTCTTGCAGATCAAGATACATGAAAATGACCGAGACGCACTGCGATTCATGTGGTGGGAAAGAATACCCAGCGAAGATATGCCAACCCCGAAGATAAAAACGTGGAGGATGACGAGGGTTACTTTCGAAACTACACCAAGTAGCTTCCTTCTAGCGGCCACGATTCATCGACATTTGGATAAATTCGAAGAAAAATATCCTGTAGTTGTGGCGCAACTCCGGAAAGAAATCTACGTCGATGACGTTTTACTAGGAGCCGACGAATACTCGACATCGACAAAGATATACAAAGAAGCACGAGATATTTTTCGCTATGCGGGAATGAATTTAAGAAAATGGATTTCAAATGACGCCGAGCTAAGAAAACTCTTTGATGAAGAAGGAGAGGATCTGGATCGAGGGATAAGAAAAGAGGGACAAATCAAGAATTTGGGACTGAAATGGAATTTCGTATGCGACGTGTTGAGCTTTCCCGACACTACATGGCGAAATAACAAGGTGAAAGATCTGTTTGTTCGCAACCGCGCAGCATAAATAAGAGCAAGTCCAATGAGAGTCAACGGGGTTATGTTAAATGTGATGAAAATCCTGGGGATTTGATAACAAGGGAGATGAAGATGAAACGTTTGCTGGACAGTGAATTATGGTGGAAAGGCCCCACGTGGATTAAGAATGAAAAATGAAGGCCTGATTATGACATCACGCAAGAATCGGACAGTGATGACAACAAAGACGAAAAAAAGAAAGTGGCATGCTTAACTACCACCACGAGTGAAGAAAAGATAATTGATGTGAGCAGATTTGGATCATACAAGAAAGCGTTACGGGTTACCGCGTGGGTGATGCGTTATATAGGAAACCGACGAAAAGAAAGGAAAACAGGTTCGTTGACAGGAGAAGAATTGGACAAGGCAGAGTTTGTGCTGATAAAGCAGGAGCAGAAAGCGCTACAAAGTGCAGTGACACGAATATATGACAACATGAATCTGTACGGCACGAACATCTTCGAAGATGATCAAGGTGTCCTGAGAGTAAAAGGGAGGCTTCAGTGGAGTGATTTGAGCTTTGATGAGAAGCATCCTATTATTTTACCAAGAGAAAGTCACTTTTCAGAACTCCTAGTTCTGAACGCGCATCAAGTAACAATGCACGGTGGCGTTGCGGCAACATTGACACATCTAAGAACGAAGTTTTGGATTCTGCGTGCCAGACAGATGGTGAAATATGTGATAAAGAAATGCATCACATGTAGGAGATTCAATTCTAGACCAATGGCACAAGAAATTCCACCACTACCAGCTGACAGGATAACACAGACGAGGCCATTCGACACAGTTGGTATAGACTTTGCTGGACCGCTAAATGCTCGAGAGGAGGAAGGCGAAAAAGTTACTAAGCTTTACATTGTGATATTTACGTGTGCAGTAACAAGAGCCATTCAACTGGAGTTGGTAAAGAGGATGTCATCAGAAGCGTTTATACAAGCATTCCGAAGATTCGTAGCTAGAAGAGGATTGTGTACAGCTATTTACAGTGATAATGCAAGAGCATTCAAGAAATCTGAGAAAGAGATGAACAAGATATTAAAGATGGAAGATGAAAGGGTTCAACAGTATACCAGTAACCTGAAAATAAAATGGAAGTTTATTGTAGAGTTAGCTCCATGGTGGGGAGGATTTTATGAAAGACTGATCAGAAGCTTTAAGACATCCATGTCAAAAACTATAGGTACTCGACTTTTGGATGAAGAAGAACTACGGACTGTGGTTGTTGAAGCAGAAGGAGTACTTAACAACCGGCCACTTAATTATGTGTATGACGATCCTAATGAGCCACAACCCATCACACCGGCGGACGTTATAGGAGGCAGGCAAGCAATGAACAAGCAGGAAGAAAACAAACTCGGAGAATACAGTTTGCTGAATTACTGGAGTGCAAGAAAACGGGCAATGATAACATGGTGGACCAGATGGAAAAAGGAGTACCTGAGGGAGCTTAAGTGTGCCAGCAGAAAAACAGAGCGTCACACAAATGTACAAGAAGGAGATGTACTTCTGCTTGGAGAAGCGCGAAAAAGAACTCAGTGGAAACTCTGCAAGGTCGAAAAGATTTTCCCAGGCAAGGATGGACTAGTGAGAACATGCTTGCTTCGTACACCTGAAGGAAAGTTAGTCAAGAGGCTAATTCAACTGTTGTATTCGCTCGAAGGTTGCTTCGGTTGAATCTGGCCGGCGGGAAGATGTAGAAAACAGATTGAAGATGGAGCTCGGAGGCGAGGAAGAAGAAGTAGCCAGGGGCACGCTCTGCATGTTTTTTTTTTCTGTTCTGTCAACAATAAACCGAAGACGTATCGGTTCTGCGGTCTCTCTGGTCCTTCTGAAACATCGCGTGTTTTCGGGAGCCTCTACTGCCGATCGGCGGCGTGTTTTGACCATGCTCAAAAAATATTGTAGGGCCCCTTTAAGTAAAACCAACACTGTCCTTAACCGAAGCATACTAGTTGATATTACGCATCGCCCATGTAAGTAGAAACTGGCTCTTAATGTGTTTGATGAATGTACCATCGATTGGTTAACATACCATTGCGAGATATGTTTCATGGTTCACTTGTAAGTGAGGCCCTGCTCAAATGTGCGCTTCAACATGTGATTGTAGTTTTATACTGATCCCGCTACCACACAGTCAACAACGTGTTTGTGAACAAATAAGCACACTTTTAATATATACGTATAGATTGGTAAAAGGTGCAGATACGCCGCAGCATTATTTAGTCTTGCAGTGCTATTATAAACACAAATCGCAGCACATACAATGATCAATAGTCATCCCCTGGTGAAATCTCAAAAGGATGCACATTACAAACGCTATCTTAAGAGATCGTGCCCGGATCTATTCTCATTTTTGAAAGGTCGAGCTTATCTGAGCGGCAAAAATAAAAGCATTGGCCAGCAAAGCTGCAGCTCACACACTGACGACAAATTTTGGGATATTCCTTTGCCGAGCAGTAGGTGGCCTGTTCTTGCACTTCGGACAGAGCTACGGGTATGCACGAGTGCCTTTCGCAGCTGTTTAGCATGCCGTTGATTGATAGTGTGGTTTAACGTCCAAAAACCACCATAGCATTATGAGAGAAGCCGTAGTGGAGGGCTCCAGAAATTTTGACTACCTGGAGTTCTTTACCGTGCACCCAAATCTGAGCACACGGGCCTACGACATTTCCGCCTCCATCGGAAATGGAGCCGCCGCAGCGGGGATACAAACCCGCGACCTGCGGGTCAGCAGCCGAGTACCTTAGCCACTAGACCACCACGGCGGGGCATTTATAGCATGCTGTTCAACACAAGTATCGCGCGGCACTAGTTTTTTTTTTTATGGCACTCCGAAACAAATGGCAGAAAATGGGCAGCACCAACACATCACAGTGAAGTTTACAATGCAATGTTGCATCATCTCCATGTTGAAAACTCTCCATTTCGCACTATACTACATCTAAAGCTGCTCTTACTGGAAGCAGAAGTGATTATTACAGTCAAACGGCTGCGCCGGCCCAAAATTCCGCATACAGTGGATCCATATATCCGTCTTGTCGCAGGGGAAAACACTCGTCTGAGGATGGCCTGAAGTCATAAAGTCTTCCAGTGATGAAAATCAACTAATCAACAACATCTAAATTATGCACGCCGTGATGATACACGAAAGTGCTAGCTTCTTATGGAATGCGCCACTGCGAATTCGGAGCCGCTATAAAATTGCCCGTTTTCAAGCATATGACGCAACAGCTCTCTGGAAGGTCGTTGCAAACGCCATCCTGCTTGTCCGCATCTAATGGGTTGTTTACTTGATCTATATTACGGCGTGTGGTCGACCACGCTTGAGTGTGTTTGCATTATAACCATGCGGTTGGAGGAGGGCACTGATCAGGCTGGGCCGGCCGGTCTGATCACGTGACCTCGATCGCAGCATTCACTGACAGTTCCATCGCTCACTATTAGAGCGCCTAGATGGAGCGAATTTTTGTGTGTATCAATGGCAAGGCCTGTAGTACTATAGCCTAAAGGCAAACTTTTCAAATTGACAAGTAATAGATACGTTAGAACACGATCCTGTTTCATGTTTTCTTGCTATACTTGTCTTTGCATGCGCACTGCGACAAATTCGGCTGCCACAAAACGCGCCATGCCTGCGCGGAAAGCGCAGCACAGTCACAACGAAAGAATTGAGCGACCTTTCAGAGGCTTTTCTAAACACTCATTGGGCAATTGCTGCAAGCACACTTGCTGGTTGCCCACTATGGCATTAATAATAATAATAATAATTTCTGGGTTACAGTAGGCCGGCGTTCGCTATGCTAATCTTCGTCATTTTTTCTGAGGAGCGTGGTATCCGCTAAACACTTGCAAGGAATTTTGTGCTAACTGTTCATGTGGCTGACAACGATGAGGAATTATGCCTGAAGTGGGTATACAGGTTATTGGGGAACAAGAACAAGCTTTCGTAGTGAGTCGAAGCATTGAACGACCCACTGGTTACGCTGTTCGCCTTGTGTGACGACTGGTTGTTCTTTTGCTGTTCTAAAACGCTTTATTACTCACATTAAAGCGATTCCTTTCCCGACATCAAACCTACCTAAGGCAAGATTGCGAACAAGTCCCAAGCACCGGCGTAGCTCAGTGGTAGAATACTGGGCTGGCACGCAGCGGACCAGAGCTGGCGCTCCACTATGTCCTTGGTATACTAGTTTTTTTTTATTTCTACGATCGTGGTTACGGACACCGGCGGCGGCAGCGGCGGCCGACAACTACGGCGCCACGCGTGACCCGAGTTTTGATATCAGCTTTCGCTGCAAGAAACTGTGGTCGCCAAGTGACTATAGATGTACTGGCTGGCTGCAAGAAGTGAATTAAACGAATAGTGGTTATTGTGAGTAATTTCGAGAAGCTGTTTCTTTTTTCACCATAAAAATCATTTCAATTGCTACTGATTAGTGAGATCGTTTAACACTTGCGTTATGCATATTCTTGAGGTTCTTTTTAGAGGGCTTCTACACGAAACGTAACACGCCAAGGCTCTTATCAACGAAGAAGACCCAGCTGAACCACCTTAGTCGATAAGCACGAGTCTTTTCGCTCTGGGAAAGGAATCCAATGTTCTTTCCTGAGATGGTAGGGTAAAACAGAAAATTCTACCACTTTGGATTAGTAGCGTTTGCTGTCTGGCTACACGGTGCTTGGCTGAATTTGAACCGACTAGTGCGAATGTTCGGAACGAACATTCGCGCCACTCAATTCAAAATCAGTGCTTTATACTAGATTATACTGCTCTGCGACAATTTTCATAGTGCTATGACTTCCATTAAGAATTGCAACAGGAGAAAACCTAGGAGTTGAACATTAAGCTGCTTCCGAGGCATTCCTAAGAACCATATGGAGCCGCATCAAGGTTCAAGAGCGAGCGTCCCCCGGGAGCACTTTGAGAACGCCTGCCTCATGAGCTCACCTTTGATAGGCTAAACTATTGAGCACAACGCCGGAGCACTGTAGAGTGCTCGAAAGCAACGAATCAACTTATCATACAGTTCTCAACGGGATCACACTGTGAAAGCTCGTCCTATAGCCCTTCTGGATAATTCTAAGGATACCAGTGACGTCAGCATGGTGAATTTGCAAAACGAGAAGTGGCAAAGATCGCGAGTTGCGATAACGGTACCGAGCTCCCTCCGTGATTCGTTGGCGTCACCCTGAATGAGCTCTTTTGTTAAGAGCTTCCTCAGACAAAGTGAGAACACTTCGAACTTGTATAGAAGGACAGGATGACCATATAACAGTCTTTCGTTCAATCAGTTAAGCGGAGAAGTGAATAAAAAGTATCCGCAAGGCTGAGAACGTCCCGCCGTTATTGCAAGTCTGTCCTTGCCGAGCCACACACAAGGAAGCCCATCTTGCAAGTTGTTTTCCACGCGAACCCAGCCGCGCGTGACGAAGTGTTGCTCGCTCTTTCGTAGTACACGCGCAAGGAGATACGGACTGGGGCAGCTCCCGCACAAGACGACACATTATTTGTGCTCGAAGGCATTATTCAAATGAGGTTCCACAGACCCCGCTATTGTCGAACCGCTGTTACAAAATTGCCCATTCCGATTGCGCGTCTTCTCCATGATTCATGCCTCAGTCCCAATTGTAGGCAGGCTTGTCGACGTCGGGCAGCTTGTTGGCATCGTCCGTGCGACAATTCACTTCGTCGGCCACTCTGGCAGCCTGCGTAACAGTAACGCAACCGCGTCACAGAAGGACATTGACGTAAAGAAGGTAAGACAACTGGCGGAGCGACTGTCACCGCTGTTTGTGGTGATCCACCAATCTTTACGTCGTCAAGAGCAAACCTATAGCCGTCGCAAAGGTGTCTGCCACATTTTTTTTCTGTCTCTTTTCTTTTTGTCTCGTCCGACTAGTGACATCGGGATCAGCGAGTTTCCGGCTGGGCCGCATAAAACCAGCTGGCCAGGTACACCAGCAACCCACACCGCCTTGGTTGTCCGACTTCGAAAGTGGAAGTTCCCCAGTTGTCTCACGCGTTGCCCCCTGGATAAGCTCTCTGCCCCGTTCGAAGGAACATGACGAACCGAGTTGTGGCCATCTTCGCGATACTCTGCTTCACCTCCGCCGCCGTGAACGCTAACGGTAAGCACGTCGCTGCTCGCTTATACGCAAATTAGGGTTAACGTAGAGGTCGCGTACGAGTGGGGCTGTACTTTGCTAGTTAAAACTATATGTGAAGCGCTTAAAAAACAAGGACGCAGTGAGGCGCAGAGAAAACCACAAACATTTCCATACTAGCACAGGCGCGCGAAGGTGTCTCCTTCAGGAGGAGGGGGGGGGGGGCGAAAATTCTTCGTAGCGCCCCCCTCACTATTCAGCCAATGTATATGGCAGATATTGCACCCTTTCATTGTTGCCTCCCACCCCTCGGGCGCACGTCTATGCGTACGAAGGCGTAGCCAAGGGGGTCAGAGTTGGAGGTTCAAACAACCCTCGAAAATTTTCTATTATACTTGCACACACTGCATGCACACATACAAATGCACGCATGAACATAAAGCATGGTTGAACTTCCTTCCGTCCGAAAAAAATTCTGGCTGCGGCCCTTGTTTTCTTATGTGGTTGGTTTTCTGCGTGCCTCGCGTTATTCTTGTTTTTCAAGTGTGTCCAAATAATACGGTACGCTTTTTTTAAGACCTCCTCGTATAACACGTGGGCACCTCGTGGTATCGTTGACATACCCGTGCGGCTGTAGCAATCTTCTCTGGTTCATTTTGATATCGCTCGGTAAAGTGTTGTGAAGGCATTAACGATATTATAAAGCCTTTAACGCATGTGCCTTTACGTGGTTAGTACGATCCGCATCGCTTCATAGATTTTAACAGAGGCCACCGGACTTCACGAGCGCTTGTGAACAAGCATCATGAGCCCGGCCTGTGTAGACGCAAGCTGGCTATTTATCCACCTCCTTCTTACTCTTATTTTCCCCCCTTTTCCCCACCCCAAGTACAGTGTAGCCAACCGAGCCAAAGCTTGGTTAACCTCCCTACGTTTTCTCTCCATTTCTCTCTCTCTCTCTATCAGAGACCCTAAAGTTGGTCAGTAGCTAATAGTTATAGAAACAAACAGAGAGAGAGAGAGAGGATAAGCGTTTATTATAAGCAGGTGCAGCGTGCGCCGAAAATGAATTTTCATTTCCAAGTGTGCATGCTCGGCAACGTGCAGCACCTACAGAGGGCGCAACAGTAAACTGCATTAATGCGTCGCCAGCGCCACGAGTGGAGACTTGCGGTCACTTCAGTTTCAACTCGCGTGCTACGAATCGTCGTGTCTCTCGCCAGCGTTGTATGCGTGCGTGTGCGCGAAGGTGACAAGTTTGATAAAATGGGCATAGGCTTTCAGAAACCTAACAGTACATAGTTCTTTGAGGCCTCAAACGATGAGAAAGAATTTATACTTAAAGAATCAGTCATGTTTCCTATGTGACGTGTAGCACAGACGCGCAGCGGTGTGTTTTGAGAGGGCAGTTCGTGCGGCCGGCTAGCGCAGAGCACGAAGCATAGGCCACCACCATCGATGCTCGCAAACATTTTTCTTAACATTTTGCCTGCTTACTGTTGAGTGAACGATGACATTTGTGCTTGACGTGTTATAGACAACCCTTTGCGATGCGTTCAAGTAAAACGTATGGCTGCCGAACTGCGCGTACGTGTTGCATTTAGTAATGTGTGGCATTTTCGCGAAGTTTTCTGTGCAGTAGTTCAGCTACGTTTGTTGGAACTGGTCGGGCTGCATGAGTCCTTGAATAACGTTGTCGCATGCCAGCTGTGCACGTGCTATCTCAGCTGTCACGTAGCGCGGCATCGCTCGCATGTGCAGTGATGTTAAGGACTATACGGCATCACACTGGGAATAAAGTTTAAAATTATTGTGGTCCAGCCTCATCTTGTCTGAATTGCACAACTTCTTTTTTGTTTTCTTAGTGCTACTGCTTACTAACTGTGCCGTTAAACGAATTGCGATACGGAGGAAAAAACCGCAGCGGCTGCGTACGAGGGAAAATTTCCAGATCTGTCAGCGGCTTTCCGCTAACGAATTGTGGACTGCGGACTCGAGATCACTTTGCCAGCAGCCTCTCGGTTTCCTCAGAACTGTAAAAAAATGTCACTTAACTTGCGTGGAGAATAGATTCACAGCGAACTAGATAAAGCGTGTATACTTGATAAACGCGCTTGCAAAATTACTCGCTTCACGTGGCGTACACTAATCCAGTCTTACACGGCGTACTAATCCAGTACACTAATCCCGCCGGTTTCTGAAGCGTGTATAATCACGGCGGAAAACTGAAGAAAAAAAACTCTCTTTTGGGTGAGCATTTATTATCGTTATTGCCAGAGTTTATGACAATAATTCGTGCGCGACATTGCGAAGCATCGCTAACCACCTGACATGGATTATGGATGGCTCATGGATTGGCTGCTGCACGAATCGCGCCAATTCCTCTCGTTCACTCCCGCACCGCGGCGCTACCGGCTCAGTGCACGTAAGGTGCTTGACCGGTTTCCCTCGCCCGGAAAGGGCGAGAGAAAAGCACTCAGGCACCCTAAGTGCACGTTTCCCATACTTTATCTGAGGGAAAGTACTGGCGTTTCGGACGCACACCAGCTAGTGAGATTTTTGCACAGAAGCGAAGAACGGACGTACCACGGCTCTATGGGTGTACCCTACGTTTTTCCGCAGGTACTAGAGAGTTTTAGTACTGCGTAGGCTGCGTACGTGGCGGCGTTGCGTACGTAAGGACGCCACGTTCTGCGTAGTGCGCATGCGCAGACCGCAACGCGCACGTATCGCGTTACGTACGCAGCCGCTACTTACGCACGCATGAAATGCGTGCGTGCGTACGTATGAGGTGATCGCGCCGCTCTCGAACAAGTTCGCGACAGCGCGAGACTTCGTTTTGCAAAATGGCGGCATCGAAGGCAAGCACTGACGGGCTCTGTGGCTTAAAATATGGCCATAATCTGGCTATAACACTTGGATTGGCTCACATTGGCTGTCAACAACACGTACTTCTATTTTGATCTACCAGATGACGCAACACGCTTCACGCTCGTTACGTACGCGGGTACTACGGCGTACTAAAAGCCGATTAGTGGCAAACGACGCCACGTAACGCAAGGTGCTTGCGTGATGCGTACGTAGCACCATTCCGCAGTACTAAAACTCTCTACTGGCCGGCTACTGATTCCCCGTTTTTCAGACGCGACGTATCTTATGGTCGAGCTCAATCCGGTGAGCCGCGTGACCACCCTTGACACGCATGCGCGTCCCCTCCTTTTCTTTCTCCTCTCCTACGTTCCACCTCTCTCTTCCCTCCCATCGCTGACGCAGACAGTGTCTTCTTGCGAGTTTCTTCATCTAAAAAAAAAAAAAGAACGACTGTTCGCGATGCACAACCGTTCACTGGCCACTCCGTAATATAGGCACTGGATCTTGACATCCAAGCTAGAAGCTGGAAGAAGATTTCGCTTGTGCGTTGCTGAGCAATAAAAATTCGCAGCGTGCGCGTTAACTAAAAGCGGACTGCGGGTCTGTGTGTCCAATCGGAGTCTTCTGTCTCAATTTGCCAAATAGCAGCGATTGACATGTTCCAGTAGCAAACACCGGTCCATAAGCGCCATCACTGCGTGCTCTGCGCCTTCCCAGGTTCCTCTCCTGCACAAAGCCGCGATGAGTGCCGCCGTCAGTGTAACCGTCAGCACCCGCTGGTTCGCATCTACGCATGGTTACTTTTAGTGGGATATAGTGTAACTTTTGTTTTTGCTTCTATGCCTATTCTAGAACCTGCGTCGAGTGCTACCAATTGCTAGGAATGTATGCCATTGTGCAATCTTTTTCAAATGCTGCAGCTGATTTGGACCGCGTCGTCGAGCAACTGAAGTCCTTGGTGCGAGATTTTGTGACTGAGGAGGACAAGGCACAGGAGTACCTGAGCAAGATTGACAGTGGGAGCCAATGCCTCTCCGTCGCCAAGGACATGAACCCGGAAATCGTCAAGCAGGTTGGTACAGTGGGCCCCGTAGCAGCTTTTCCCACTTAGTAGTAAGGTGTTGCATGAGATCGAGAGAACTCTTTATTGAAATGCAGAGAATTAAGCCAGCATATAAAATTCGCTGACTTGCTACTCTCCGTGGGGAAGGGGATTGAGGATAGAACCTACGAGTAGGAAAAGAGAGAGAGAGAAAAAAAGACAAAAAGTAAATATAGATGATAGAGTAAAAAATATAGGAAAAGGCCATCTCTTTCACCATTGAATGAGGACGCGCGATAATAGTTTTTTTGTGGTGTCAAGCTACATTTAGAAGTGTGGCAGCTTGGGCTAGTTGGTATGGCATGACGATAGTTATAGCGCAAGAACAAAACGACGACACAGAGACAAGAATGTCCTTCATGTCCTTCTTATCTTTGTGTCGTCGTTTTGTTCTCGCGCTATAACTATCGTCAAGCTACAGTTACAGCTTGTCTAGCTGACCAATGCTGTCCAAGTATGCAAACAAAAGTTTCATAGCACGCCTCTGTAAAGTCGGGCAGGCTAAAGGTCCCAATACACAGTCAAGGGAGAAAGTTCTCTCGGTTATAGAATGCATGCAACGTTCATAAAGCGCACGCAGCATACTACACTCAAACAATATATGTTCCACAGTTTCGATGGAGCCACAGTTGTTACAATACGGACTCGCTGACTGACCGAAGCGGTACCGTAGGCTGTTAACATAGGCACTGTTTAGACGTAGACGATGGTATAGCGTTCCCAGATGGCGAGGAATTTTGAATGAGAGTCTTGTTCTCAGATAGGGGTCGAATGAGTGAAGGAAAGCATAATGATGTGTCGGAAGGTTCCAGCGTCTCTTATTGTCTTCGATCGCAAGTCTTTTGGCCATCTGAGCTGCATCTAATTTAGTGAAATAAGTTCGTCTGTAATTGTGGTGTCGAAGACCTTTGCGTGCTGCTTCATCTGCTTTTTCGTTGGCGGAAATGCCACAATTAGCCGGTATCAAGTGAAATATGATCCCTGCGGTAACAGCCAGGTGATGTAGGTATGCTATGTCGAATGAAACGGGGTGAGAATTAGTTTTCTTCAGGAGGTTGAACAATATCTGTAGTGCTCCCTTGAAGTCGGTGAAAATGAGATCGAAAAACGCAGGCGGGCAATAGTCGTTCAGCAAACCTATTTCTCTTCATGTGAAGTGGGTGACTATAAAGCAGACTGCATGTGGACTTTACCAGCTCGCATTCAAATCTATCTATCTATCTATCTATCTATCTATCTATCTATCTATCTATCTATCTATCTATCTATCTATCTATCTATCTATCTATCTATCTATCTATCTATCTATCTATCTATCTATCTATCTATCTATCTATCTATCTATCTATCTATCTATCTATCCGTGATTTAATCTCATCCCTGACGTTGCTACGTGTTTTGCTAAAGATTGTGTGAGTGACCTAGCCATGACTTCACTTGTACCCAGATCGCCAAGGTAGCCATGCCCACAATCATGGAGTGCGGAAGCCAATTTATCAGGATAAGGGACCCCCAGGAAAGGGCCGATAAGGTAAGCTCAAGGCCAGCAGCATGCATTTCTTTTTAACCTAACGAACCCGCTCTTCACTGTAGAAACGCGCTAAGGCGGAGGTCCCGCCTGCGGTTTACTACCTTGGGACCTCCTCCTGCATACTTACTCACAATGTACACTTCTGATGCTAATAAAGAAACATTGAGTGATAAAAAAAAAAGGCCTGTACACACGCCCGCGTTGCTGCCCGTCAGCGTGTGACGCGGTGCCGTGCCTTCTCTCAACGGAGAGAAAGAGGGCACGTAAGGCCTGCGCCCTCTCCCTCAATTGGGAGGAGGCGCCGCGTCACAGCGCCACACGCTGCAACGCTTACATGTGGTCAGACCTTTACTTGCGAAAGGGCACGCTCCTCCCACCACAACCTAAACGCTGGTTCATAATCTCGTGGGCGCATGTGAAATGCAGAAGTTGCAATAGCGCCTTGTGGCATCGTCATCAGATCAGTTTAGCAGCGATATAATAATAATAATAATTCAAAGAGGTCTTTAAACCCCGAAAACCCGGTTATGATGCACACCATAAGCGTGAGGCAGATCATTAATTTTGACCCCACTGAAGAACTTTAACCTACTTCTAAGCCAACGGTGCATGGAGGCTATTTTCATTTCATCCGTATCAACCACCGTGGCGGAGAACAGAACCCATGAGGGATCGGGTTCGACGGCTCGCGCGTCTCCAGAAGCAGTTCGGTTGCTTAACTTTGGCGTGTGATATAAATGAGCTATTAAATCCGTACATTGATTGATTTGTACGTGGGATTTAACGTCCCGAAATTGCCATACGATTGCGAGAGACGCCGCATAGAGTGAAAGACAAGAACGCTGATTGAAAAAAAAAAACAACAAAAACTGATGCTGATTCGAAACCAAAAAAAGCCGCCTGGAAAGTTTTTTATTGAAATTGGAATACAATAAAAGAGTTGTTGAATGTTATAATGCTAGTAACGTTAGATCGATAGTACAACTAGTTATTCAGATTGATTAAAACCATAAAAATCTACAGCATGAAGATGACGCAAAGTTCGCTCGGAAATGGTTACTTTTGCAGACTACTATAAATTTCTTGCTTTTCTGTGTGGCATTTGTCTAATCTTAGTTTTTGAATGTTTCAATGAGGACTGAGGAAATAGATCTACGCAAAATAAGAAAAGCCTTAAAACTAACCGTATACATTACGTTTTCAACGCACGCGTCGGAGTTTCATTGATTTCGTCAATTGATGTACTTATTGAACGTTTATTTCGAATAAAGTATGGTGTTACTTACCTTAATGAAAGTTTGCACTCTTTTCTACTGCCACTGAAAACAGAATGGACTAACTTCGAGTACTTTAATATTTCAGATCAAGGACTGCTTAGTAGAAAAGGCGAACAACTTCAAGGTGAGCTCGCTTCAAGTTAGGAGCACGGTTGTCACCAAGTGCTCGACAAAGTGATTATTAATTGCAACTTGTAGTACGACCAGCCTTGTGCTGTTTTCCGGTGGAAAGCAGCAAGAAACGTCCATGTTTTCATTATTACGCTTTCTTATAAAAAAAAAAAAAAACGTGGCGTTGACTGCGTTAGGGCTCTACACCCACGAGGCAATCGCAGGCTGGCTCTGTTAATATATATATATATATATATATATATATTGCCGTCTCGCTGTAATGTGCAGCAATTATCGCGATCGCAATAAAGTGGACTTTAGTAAGAAATAAAGACAGCCATTTATTTTTATAGCGCTCGACGAGGTATAACTCGGGAGAAAACGCTTGCATTAGAAAATGCGGCCACAGTATTGCGACCAAAGCTATATATATATCTTCGCGCTGCCCATGACTTCATCGCAAACTTTACCATGAGACGACGACATGTGCACAGGTGTGATCCTTCTGCTGATTGCTGCAAAGACAGGACACGCACGACCACGCCCTGCTGATCTAATTGCACAGTGTGTGCTAGTGTCAACATAATAATTAAGATTTGAGACGTACGTGACACTAATAAAAAAAACACACACCAGCCGAGACAAAAACATATCGATGCTATAAGTAATAAAAAAACAGAAAGTTGCTCTGAAATTCTTGCACGGGCACATTCTCACAAAAGTGCGCTAGTCATCGAATATTCATCCCTGGATTCAACCGCGCATGGTAAACGGAGTGATCGGGAAGCTAATAGTTCAATTTAACAACACTCGCGCGCCCAGAGGAAAGTTCATCTTGCGAGTTTTGAATACTCCCCCCCGAGTAAGAAGCTGCTTCTTGCTTGAGTTGGACAGTGCGCGGGGCATGAAAAGTTGCAGTGTAATAAATCCAGCCCTAACCGTATCTTATCGCATTGCAGCAATCCAGTGGAATGACGCCCGAGGAAATGAAGATGTTCGATGACGCTTCGGTGAGTTGTACGCCTGTATGTCGCCACTGCATCGGTTTCGATGGTCACCTGCAAATAATCGTAATGCGCTTCCTTACGCCGATGGAGTCACTATATGTTTGTTATTGCTCGAAAGAATGCAAGTTTTTACTAAATGCGTGCCCCCCCCCCCCCCTCCCCTCTAGACAACGTTTCATGAGCTAATCAGGCGGTAATAGTGGCTACGTGGTACGTTTTCATGCTTATGACGCGCTTCAAGGTAAAACACGGACCAGAAAAAACGAAACACAGCGTGACGCGCGATGAGGTTCTATTAAGAAGGCTTGCTGAGGTTCCGATGAAATATAGCGTTCCGATAAAGTTTGTACGACGTTTGTAGGAGTTGTAGTTATGTTTGTAGGAGTTTGTAGCACGTTGTAAATGAGGTAAAAGATAATAATAACTGTAGGGGTTTAACGTCCTTACACCACCATATTATTATGAGAGACGCCGTAGTGGAGGTCTCCGGAAATTTCGACCACCTAGGGTGCTTTAACGTGCGCCCAAATCTGAGCACACGGGCCTCAATGATTTTCGCCTCGTAAATTTAGTCACCGCGGTCGGAATTCGAACCCGTGACCTTCGGTCAGCAGCCGAGTGCCTCAGCCACTAGACCACCGTGGCGGGTAGAGTTAAAAGACACTTCATAAAATAGACCCCCATTCGAAACGAGATGTGCGTTTTTGTATAAATATCAGGGGTAGGGCAATAATTTTTGTTTTCCGGCACAGGGGTGGGGTGAGTGGTTGGAAGAATGGTTCGACCACCCTTTAAATGCTCGTGCAGTGAGTGTTCGGATGTATGCGTGCTTATACACGCACAAAAAGTTTCGAAATTTTTGATGAAAACTACCCTTTCCCCTCCTCCCCCCATTCTATTTTCCTTATACGGCAGGGGTGGATACTGAGAACTAAAAAAAATATTATTATTGACGCTTCTGTCTCACCGAGATATTTCCTTTATTATTTTTCAGGCATGCATCCAAGAGCAAGCCAAGGGAGTAGTTTAGCCTGTATTGTTATTAACGATAGTTGATACACCGCTGCGTGCTGTACCGGGCGCCATGACGCCTCAACCAGCTTTCCTGATTGCAGAACAAAATAAAATGTTGAAGAAAATGAATGAATTGGCACGCTCATTTTCTGCTCCCGAGGATATGCCGACGCAGCTACAGTGCTTGCTTTGGCATGTTGATAAGATATACTGGAGGGAAACAGCGCGAAAGATCAGGCAATGAAGGGTACATACAAGAGTGCCGACTTGCAACAGAAGTGTATTCATGAAACCACGAGTTACATACCTGCGCAGTTGAAACGAAAAGAAGAAACGAAAGTGACAGTCAAAAGTAAATGAAAAATCAACACCATTAAAAAAAACCATGCTGACGCAGGACATGCATTAAAAACAATGCAGCTGGCACAAAGGCTTCTTTACTATAACACACCGTACTTCAATCAACGCCTTACCGAATTAACCGCCCGAAAATGAGTGCTTCAGGTGAAAAGCATGGAAGGCCGTTTCTATCTTGGGCGATGTGCGTGTTCTGGGAAATCCCAATCACACGTGGCAAAGTTTATATCTGCCAGACCGGATGCTGTGTTAATGACAGGGCAAGAGAGCACGATCTTTAGATTACAAACAAAATTGGCGTCCATTGACCTATGCACTGGAAATATTACATGCGTGGGCAGGACCTTACAAATGTTCGCATATTTGGAAGGAGCAAGAACACTGTGGCACGTTATCTTTTAAAGGCGCATTTTATCAATGCGAAACGAGATATCTGCATCAGTGACACATCTGTCACACTGAGTGAAGCAGAAGCGCAATCTTTCGATATCGCTATTTCATAAGCGTGGCATTGTTCGCCATTGTCCTGCGCAACTGTAAATGCGCACATGTCTGCATGTATATACCCCCCCCCCCCCCCCACTTTCCTCGAGCATTTTTAAAAATAAATTCAGTAGCAAGTTGTCCCCCTCTCTTTTCGTCTACGTGGGTTGCGTCGTAAACCTTCTTTGTAATAATAAGTGTTCTACTTCGACGTCCCAGAACCACAACTGGATTGTGAGGGACACCGTGGATTGTAGTGTTACGGAAATTTCGACCAAATGGGCTTCGTTAACGTCCACTTAGGGCGGCACTCCATCGAAAGTGCGGCCACCGCGGTCAGGCATTCGATCCCGCGACCTTTTATATGAATAGTCGAGCAGCGTAACCACGAGACCACCGCGGCGAGTCTACAGCCACCTGTCGATGTTGAACGCCTAAAACTGCCACCGCCTTCACTGCGCCCAGACACCAACCTGCAAGGCGTGCTCTTAGAAGCTTCCTGACATCCGCAGCCTTCGTTTACGAGATGCGGAGTGTTCATCGCTTTACGGCGCTCTTACGCGCTAACTGTGCGGCCTTCACCGGACGTCTAGCGTACAGATCACTAGCTCGGTGCGCTATCTGCTCCTTGTAATCTGTGAGAACTGACAGCGACGAAGGTGCAAGTCACCTGCAGGCATGGTCGCAGAGAAGCTGCATCGACTCGCGACAGTTCTGCGCGGGACTCGTCCCATAATCAACTCGGAACTTTCGGAATGCTTCGCCCGGCTGCCATTTCCAAGGCATTCATGTAAGTGTCATCACAACGCATGCATAGGACGCTTACGCAGTTAACCGCGGAGCCGAACCGCGAGATTGAAGTAACTAGAAGAACAAGAATGGGCTGGAGCACATTCGGCAAGCATTCTTAAATCGTGAATGGTAGATTGTCACTATCCCTCAAGAAAAAGGTATACAACAGCTGCACCTTACCGATCCTTAGCTACGGAGCAGAAACCGAGCAGATTGCAAGGGGGGTTCAACTCGAGTTCAGGACGACGCAGCGAACAATGAAACGGAAAATGATAGGTGTAACCCTAGAAACAAAATAGAGCGGAGTAAGTCAGGGAGTATATCGGGGTTAAGAATATCATAGTTTAAATCGAGAAGAAGAAAGGGACATTGGCCGGGCACGTAGTGCGTAGGCAAAATAACTGTTGGTGAGTGAGAGTAACTGACTGGATTACCATAGAAGGCAAACGCACGTAGGGGAGACAGAAAGTTAGGTGGGCCGCGGAGACGAAAAAGTTCGCAGGCATATACGTGGCAGCTTCTAGAAAGCACAAGACTAGGTTGCTTGGCGGTCATAAGAGGGGGCTTTGCCCTGCAGTGGGCGTACTAAGGCTAATGATGATGATGATTATGATTGACGAGAAGAAAGAATTCGTGTTACACTTCATGGCCTTACGAAAAATGTTTCTAGGTCCATTGTTTTTTGTACCCGACAGCTGTATTCTGTTCACCGTCTGGTTAAAAATATGGCAAGAAACATGTTGAACTATTCGCAAAATCCTTTGCCCTTCAAAGCTGGACTGGTTCGAAGATTATTCAAGATTGAGTACATGTACATAATACAGACACTTTTGCACATAAAAATGTCCCATAGCATAGACATTGTAGGAGACCTTCTTATAATGTTAAAAAAGGCAAACACTACTTAAGAACAAACTAACCAGAGTACAAAGTAAAAATCAATATGAAAAGCAAAGTAATGCATGTTAATAACATAAAACAATAGATATAAGAAACTGTAGCAGAATAATAAGCAAACACTGATAAGGACAATGAAATTGAAGTATATATTGTTTGCTGAACATTCAATAAATGGTGTTATTGGTGAAACATGAAATTGTGACGCTGACGTTTGATTGACGATACAAAAAAAGCACACTTATTCTAATACGACAAAAAGTTCAAAGTTTAATTAGAACAAAAGCTAGTTTCTATATAATGTTCGTTGAACATTCTATAAATGGCGTTATTGGTGAAACATGGAATTGTGACGCTGAAGTTTGATCGACAATACAAAAAATAAACATGTTATACGACAAAAAAGTTCAAAGTTTAATTAGCACAAAAGCTAGTTTTTAAGAACTATAGTTATTTCAGACCTTAGACCAAAGTAAGAAGCTGTTATTTGAGGTATAGCGGGTAACGTTGGAATAAGCGAGGTTTTGATTGAGAAGTTGTTTCGGAAGGCTATGGTGTTTACCTACTCGACAAGCAAATATGCACAGATTAAATTTGCTCAGACTGTCAATATTCAGCATGTTTAATTCACGGTATAGATCGGTAACATGAAAACATTGGCATTCTCTAGGTGATAATGCGAATTGTTCGATTTTGAGCATGTTGAAGGGGAAAAAAAGATGTCAATGATATGTTTGAACCTATGAATCGATGCGATAATCAGGATGACTGTGAATGAATGCATACGATAAGGGCATCAAAGTGGTGAAGTCAAAATAACATCTATCTTTTAGTAGTTCGCTTATATTGTAAGATGTTTTTAGCAGCAGCTCGTCAGTATGCAAGTAAAATTTTAACAGGGAATCGAGCTTAATTCTGAGGAAAGAACAATGATCTGATTGGTGGGCGAGATGTGTGAGTTAATGAAAAGTGGTGCGACTTAAGTGTTATTTATTGACCTTAAATTAAAGACTGAGAACTCAGTTTTGGAGGGATTTGGCAAACCGTTATTTTTATCACCATGCACTAAGGTGAAGAAGTTCAGCATCAGGGGCTGTTATGGGATTGCTTACTGAATTACTTGGACATAAGAGCCGCATCGTGAGAACTTAAGATACATTCATTACATGGGGTTAGACACTGCGGAAGCTCGATATTATAGAGTAGAAATAAAAGCAGTCTTGCAGTTGAGTGTATAACAAAACTCTGTATCGCGATTCCATTTACATTGAGCATAAATAAAAAAAACACATCAAGAATGCTTCAAAAGCAAGTTGTTCTCAAGGGGTTGAACTATTCTCTTGCATGTACATTAGCAATACTGATGGTTGAGCAGTCTACACAGTCATTGAAGAGCTCTAATACATTTGTATGTGATCAAATCAACAGCTAGTTCAGCCTAAATTTACGCGTAGAATCACAAGATACTTGTATTTCTCATTTTTGCGCTTTCTATTAAGCATGTGTCAACATTGTGATCACAGTTACTAAACCATCCAGTTAAGCCAGCTCGACATGCAAAACTGTTCTTTTCAAAGAAGGAGGGGTCCTGGTAAAAAGAAATGCAGGCTTTTTCAAGAAAGAGGGTCGCATATCACAAGTAATTGAAACCTGAGATGTCAGAATACGTTTAGAGGCACGTTCATCGCGACGTTGATTAAAAGGGTGATGAAAAATCCAATGCACCAAACGAATCGTCTTTAGCCGTATGCTTCTACCGCATAGCACAGTTAGTTCAGTTAGAAAAACACAAAGCGGCAAGGTTGCAACACATTACGCAGGTGCCGAAACCCATCGATAAAAGAATATCTACATACGGCGGGGAGACAAGTGGCGCAGCACTAAATGTTGCTTCCCGCCGATTAAGCACGTGACTGTCACACGCAACAAGGTTTGCCATTATTTCCAGCAGAAACATGATTACCTGTTACAAACATTTTAACAATAACGCACATCGCTGCACCCCACTCAGGTGAACACAAATCAAGTACAGCAATGTCTTTTAAATTAATTCCTTGATTCAAAAACTTAGGGCAGGTAATAACCACAGAGTCGAACCACGAGATCGAAGTAACTAGAAGAATAAGAATGTGGTGGAGACATTCGGCAAGCAATCTCAAGTTATGACAGGTAGATTGCCACTATCCCTCAAGAGGAAGGTATATAACAGCTGTATTTTGCCAGTACTTAGCAACGGGGCAGAAACCTGGAGACTTGCAAAGAGGGTTCAGCTTAAATTGAGGACGACGCAGTCAGCAATGGAAAGAAAAATGCTAGGTGTAACCTTAAGAGAGAAGAAGAGAGCAGAGTGGATTAGGGGACAAACGGGGATTAAGGATATCATAGTTGAAATAAAGAAGAATAAATGGACATGGGCCGGGCATGTAGCGCGTAGTCAGGATAACCGCTGGTCATTAAGGGTAACAAACTGGATTCCCAGAGAAGGGAAGTGGGTTAGGGGGAGACAGAAGGTTAGGAGGGCAGATGAGATTAAGAAGCTTGCGGGTATAAATTGGCAGCAGCAAGCTCAGGACCAGGTTAACTGGCGGAACATGGGAGAGCCCTTTGTCCTGCAGTGGACGTAGTCAGGCTGATGATGATGATGATTCGAAAAAAGTCATTTCACATATGTAGTCTTAGAGCTCTATGTTCCACAGCTGCGAAACAACAAAGCTTGCCGCGACTGAACCACAGCCAGACAATTGTGCACGGTACATACTCAATATTGTTTGAATATGTATATTGGTGACCAATAATATTAATCAACGTGTTCTATTGTCGTTATAGAATGTTGAAATAACAGGAGTCGATAAGGTTAGATGAACGTGTTGACACAGTACACGAAGTCGTTACCATAACCAATCTTCCTGGCGAAATATGCTTCGCGTTACAGGCCACATCCGTTTGCTCTCAACTATGTGAGCAAAAGAATGCCGCGTTTTTCAGATGGCACTCTCACTACTGAAATTCCACATTGGCGTACAGGTTTTTGTTGTCGATGAAACCGTTTAGGTCGATGGTCATCCACGATACTTTCTCTGTACAGCTGCCCATGTTGGGCGTTCCGGACGTCGGCTTCTTGACCGCACCGTAGTCTTCCATGCGCATTGGCAGCCTGACGTCTGCTTTTGGAAACCGGGGATGAGTGAGTACCACTGTTACCTTCTTCACGAAAGGCCACTCCAGGAGGCTGTCCCACGGGCCGCTGCAAATGCTCAGCACAAACCACAGATGCACTTCGTCTCTCTGGTCTTTGGCAAGCTTACATTCTAGCTTGAAACTGTAGCCAGCGAGAACGCAAACTTCCAAGGGGATAGCGACTTCATAGGTGGTACTCTTGGCTTTGTCGTGCATGACAGGCACGTCCGCGAAGGTGCGCAGTATGATGAATGCATCGGGTTTGGACGCAGCGCGGAACGGTCCGCTAGATATCGGCACTAGCCCCGCCGTTTGGATCGCGCAGACATCACGGGCCGTGTTGGCTCGCTGCAACTCATGCTCGAGGCTTGCAACGCGTTCCAGTAGGCAGTTGGCAACGTTTACAACGTTGTGCTTGTCGAGCTTCTCTTCCGCTTCTCCACGCAGTCGTAGTTTTTCCAGGTCCGCTCTTATCTCCCCGAGCCCGCTGACGATGCTCTTGACGCCTTCCTCGCTGACCACTCGTCCAGAGACGATGCTTCTGTCACAGTGTTGGTAGTGCTGCACGGCGACGCCTCGAACCAGAGTCTGGCTACATCTGCAGCACTTGACCTCGTCTTGGCTGCAGTGGGCCAAGTGACATTCCAGATCCGACAGTTTTCCGGCGAAGCTGCAATGTTCGCCACCTGCGATGCAACGAACGTGGAGCTGCTCCAAGTCGGACTGCCTGAAGCTCAGTGAAACGACTTGGGTATCCGCGAAAACGCGGCCGTCTAAGGGGCACTTCACCTCCTTGACGGTCAGGCCTTTGCAGATGAGACACAGGACGTGACCACAGGGCAGCAACGCAGATTGGGAAGGCACCAGGCCGCACGAGCTACAGACTCGAGTTGCTGGCAGCGGCTCGATGAAGGCGACGCGTCGGCGCTCCAAGAAGCCATCGAATCCCGTTAGCACGTACTCCGCGAACGGCATTTTTTCTTCGGGCTCGCTAAGCGCAAGCACGTTATCTCTGACAGCTTTGGAAGAACGCAACGAACAGTGCTCTGCTGATGGCGGCCGCTAGACGTCGAGACGCGTTGTAACACCACATACACGTACCAGTTCAGAGAACGAAAACTGTACCTTTGGGCTGTTGCAACGCCTCCTAGATTTCTTGTGCCTGCCGGATTATCGGTGGTCACTTGGGAAGAGGTGGTCGTCGGAACTATGGTGGTGGCGCCACTCAAGTAGGGCTGTCTTCAAAAAGATTTTAACCTTTTCGAAGCTTACCTGCAACAAATATAACGTAAAAATTTAAAAAAAAACGTAAAAGTAATTATAAACAACCTTACGTAAGTGACGCAGTCATTCAACAAACAACTTTTTTAATACAAGGCATCCTCTGAAATTAGTAGCAAACGCCAAAATTGCCAATTTCAAAAGCCAAGTACGAAGACTTTTACTCCTACGTAGGCAGCGCTGTCTTAGATGACCGGCGTTTCGTGCTAATCCGGTAGGCACAAGAAATCTAGGAGGCCTTGGCTGTTGTATCAAAATAACACGCAAATACGTAGCGGCGGCGTACTAAACTGCAATTCTGCGAGGCGAGACGGCGCTGGTCGTTCTTAGAGGTGTGCGCCGACTGGTCGGCGCGCCGCCGCCAATAGTTCTCGCCGCGCCGCCGCCGCCGACGCGAACTGATCGGCGCGCCGCCGCCGCCGCCGCCGCCGACGTTTTTCATCGGCGCAATCGGCGCGCAATTTATGCGCCAGTACTGACTTTTCACAGATTTGTCTTCTTTTTCATCTTGATTTATAGTTTCGTTTCACATTTTATGTAGCCAGTAAAAACCAGGCTTCTTAGTTATCTTCATTCAGCTTCAGAGACCGAGAGTACCACTATGAACAGCGGAACGAGTTCGGCGGCCGCTGCATGAAATGACATATTGAACAAATTGACAAAAAATAAATGTAACAGTTACAGTAAAGCATAGACACTGCCATCTTAGGTTTAGAAGCAATTTATCTGTTTTTTTGTGTCGTAATTAGCTATGATTATGGTGTTACGACGTTGAATGTTATGGCCCAGCGTTTTGATGCGTGCGAGTTCGCCATAGCACAATTCGAATATTCATACGGATGGAAAACGGCATCATTATCAGTCCAAGATGGCAGCCTATAATTGTGCCCGAAACAGGGCGTACATAAAGAAGAAATGAAGTGGTAGCAGTGCAGCACGAATGCAGCGCGTTAGATGAAGGGAGGAGGAGGAATAAATGAGGAAGGACATGGAGGTTAGGTGTTAGATGAAGAACTACACAAAACCCCGAAGGATGAAATCAAAATAGAGAAGTTTAATGAAGATTAAAAGCATCGAGGCATATTACATGCTCGAACCTACTCAGGGTATATCAGCACCTGTCCGCGGTGTTAAAGTTGATAATTTTCGAGGATGACCACTTATATTCAGCGTCTGGACATGCTGCATAAAATATTCACCATCTGTTTTATTTTTTAACTTGTCTGTTTGTACCGGCCTTTTAAGACATTGGATACCCGGGATGAAGATGCCAAGGCAGTAAGATAACAAGAGAGAGAAAGGAAGGCTGGGGGATTAACCATATCTTGGCATCCGGTTTGCTGCCTAGCACTGAGGGTTGAGAAATAGGGGCAAAAAAGGGCGTGTAGAGAGACAGAAAAGAAAACGCATGAGCACTCAGGAGTAAGATGGCAACCTTAACAGAGTATTTATTACATTCTGTACAGACAGGGCGAGAGGTCTCTTGCGAATGAGCTGGGTGGCTCACTATAAAGTGTACGTTTTGACTTAATCAGGGAATGGGTCCAGAATGCGCTGTTGAATCACGAGACACACACACCATTTCTGACGGTGCCGCTCACACTCGCGCAAGTCAAGGTCCTTGATTGGGGCGTGGCCACCACACTGCACCTGTGACACCAAGAAACCATTGTGGTCGTCTCGTCGAACGTCTTATGGTGTCGGAAAGCCACCTCACTTCCCGGCTAAGATGGACAGTACACGGCGGACAGCAGGCTGGCAGCCCTTCGGTGACTTGTTTGATGAACAAAGAACGCGGCCCTCCCCCGTCGGCCCAGGCACCGCGCGTAACAACGGCTATCCAGTGGTGAGAAGAGGCGTAATGAGCTTGTGTGAGACCACCAGTTTTAAAAAGAACGAAACAAAATTTTAAAAAACTTGCCAGTAGACAATTTACAAAAGACGGCTGGATTCATCAAAAATGCAGAGACCGACATTTGAGCGACATGTCATATATGACATAGTTCAGCAAACTGGTTTTCATCCCGTAACTTGAACGGACCTACCGGTACTGGGAGAGGTTAAGAATGATTGTCGCTGACAGATGTACTTCTGTTGCGAAGGTAATGCTGAGAGTCAACCAAATAAAACTTAGCATTATATTCAAGTCTTGATAAAAAAATAAGTCAAGTTAGAAAGCTCCTCAGGTGGCCAAATAATAAATTACTTCACCATACTTTATGAAGAAGTAGTTTGCAAATAAATAATGCCATTCAATGTCATTCAATGACGTGACCGCAATCAACGGTGTGTCGTCGCTATAAAACGGGAAAGTTATATGTGGACACGATCGGACGAATGCGGCGGAGAACGAATATGTCACGTAATAAAAGCGATGTGATGTTGCACATTTTCATCTTTACAACTCCGTGCCCTTTTGCTTGCTCGTGATGTGTTCGAAGGAGCTAGCCAAGTCTCAGGTAGAAGTCAAGCAGAGTAGCCGGGGCTGATAAGAGCAACGTTCATGTTCACTATTTACACACTAAAGGTAGCATCATGGAAGCTTGATGAGAGCTTCTGAGAGCTGGTTCAGAGCGTCTCGGTGCTCGCGTTTTAAGCCGTGGTCTTCCTAAAATTCTCTGCAGGAGAAAACAATAGACAGTTTGCAATAATCTGCAAGGCAGCTTTTCTGTAAGGTTAGTTTTCCAACCATAAACTCTCGTTCACAGACTGCTTTTCTCGCTCATTTTGTTTTTGCCATTCACCTTTTTCAGATCTTGTGCTCGCGTGCCTTTGCTGGAATTTGGAGAGGTGACATTTTGTTGTACTCGCGTGCATTCGCTGTAATTCGAAGAGGTAAAGACACAATGAGGGAGAAAAGCAGTCTGTGAACGATAGTTTTTGGCTAGAAAATAAACCTTATAGGAAAGCCGCCTTGCATATCACTGTAAACGGACAGACTGCATGTCCATTCAGTCCAGGGCAGTCCAAAGAAATTGCCGTCTTCATCTCCGTCCCCCAAATGGTGGGGGTAGTGGTTAGAAGAAGGCGCCTAATTTCTGCAGCCCAGCAGGGAGCACGGCGCAGCGAATAAAGATAAAAAAAAACGAGAAGGAAAAAGAGAGAGAAAGTCAAACACTGCCTTCTTTTCTACCCAGGAAATAGAAAGGATGCACGTTCAGTTCGTCACACGGTGAGAGAGAAACACAACGTAGGTCATAATACAATAATAGGCACAACACAGCACAATGCGATAACGTTGCATCGCACGTGCAGAATAGGGCCTGCAGCGCTAGGCAGGCTAGGGCGTGGGGGAGTGAAAGACTTGAAAGCACCACAGAGTGTGGGAAACATACCTGACCACGAATCCCAACCTCTCGGCTAATTATTCAGCGTGTCTCGTGGCACGTCGAACAAATCAAGCTGCCTCGATTTCCGACAGCTCTTCTTAGGCCGTCAGTCAGTCAGGCGTGTCCAAAGAGTTTTTGACGAGGGGAGCCAACAGCCCTAAAGAATTCGAAGTATGACTTTCGTGTTGTCGCCTCTTTTGGCGCACCTCGAGAGCGTTGACCCGGAACAAATCAGGGTAGGTGACGTGACTTTCCGCGAACCTTACCTGCTTTCCAAACCAGTTACTGCATGCAAGCTTCCCCTGAATGGATGAATCTGTGGTTGAAGAAAAAGAAAAAGACACTATCTTTCCTTGCGAGACCACGGCTCAGTCCCTTGAAGGGAAAGGGGAGAGTGGAGAAAATAGTTTAGAAGTAGGTAGGAGGAGAAGGTTTGGAAGAACGTGACGGTCATGGCTGCTAGAGCAGAAAGAGAATAGGGGCCGTCGGCAGGGCACTCCGAGTCGTACAGCTTGGAAATGTGGAGTTACAACCATGTACGCAGATACCTATGGTCATTCCCACGAGAGAAAAAAAATCTGGATCACCTTTCTTGGGCTAGAATACAGAAAACTAGCTAAACGAGAAAACTAAAATAAGTAAAGAAATAACCGATAATCTAACCACCACTTGTCACCACAGCTGCGGAAGGAAAGAATCAAAAACATAATCCGCGACCTCGGCACCAGCGGCTACACAGAGGCATTTCTTCGTAGAACACTGTGTATAAGAAAAGACACGGGAAACACGACACCAATGGCGCCGCAATGACGCCACGTGTCGACCAAACTTGAGCTCACGGAACAGGGAACGAAGCACAATGGCAAAACACTGCGAGACCACTCGCAACATATTTGCGTCATGCATACCAGTCCCGACGGCATGGTGTACAGCTCGATGGGTTGTATTGTAGTCTTTCTGAATTCCTTGAAGTGCACAAAGAGCGCGAAAGGTTGGGTACAAGGAACTTGAACATAGAAAACGACTTTGCCATCAAGCCTTTTGCAGTGTGTACTGGACGAACGCAGCGACGGGTGACGAACGACAGGAATTCAGTTCTTATGCGCTTCAGAAATGACTATGAATGGAAAAGTTTTTGAATGGGAATAAAAAAAAATCATCAAAAACATGGGTGTTGCTATGTCGGTGCAACAGAACTGCAAGCCTGTTGGAAAAAGATGGCAGCAATATCTCATAAAGAGACTGGAGAATTAAAAGCCTCTCTGATTTCCGAGAAGTAACAGAATTCTTCAATCACGTTACAGCTTGAATACATTGATTTCCACGAGTGATGAAGGATCACGTATGGCATGAACGGTGCGTTTCTGCCTCCTTCCTTCTTGAAATATGGCCGCGACAATTTTCATGGTAACCTAAATTACGCAGCCACTGTTTAATTGGTAGCAAATGACATGACAAAACCTATGATCTGTGTCATCGCTACATTTTAACAAAACTTGAAATCGTGCCAGATGGCGCATTGCTATCGGGAAATTTCGAGCGCTAACTAATGCCTTCACGCGACGTTCACAAGCACCCGTCCTGTCTCTCTCATTCTTGTTAGCGCCTTGTTTGGCGCTCACAACTTTCCAGATCGCCACATTTATTCAAAAAGAAATTGAAGTGGCATCTCAGGGCACAAGCAGTTCAACGAAATAGAGAGAGAGAACGGGCGCTCGATTGCTCGCGAATCGTGCTGTTTTCTCGTCTTTGAAGCCACATTAATAATGAATCCGGAGCTTAGCTCTTATTCTCCGTTGATTAGGTACATAATCATAGATCAAGCTCAGTGTGGATTCCGATGTCATGTAATAAAGGTGACCTGGAGTGGCACATGTGTCACAACATGCTGCAAAACCCAATTCCATGCCTTCGTACCATCATGCTCGTTTAATACGAACGTTTGTACATTGGACTACAGAAACAACATGAAAAGACCGAGAAATACTTAATTCTTCCGTTCGTTAGTAATGTACTTCGTTATGCGTTTTTATGTTCTCTCGGAGCATATCACGAGAGTTGTGTAGCATGAATGAACATAAATTGCTGTTTCTATTTCACCACAGTCGTTGAACGGTGTACTCTATAAACGCATCATCTACCATAAACTTCGTGCCAGCACAATGCATAACATGCTCAATTACTCGCCAAAAAAAAAACGCGGATTTCACTGAAAGAAACTCGTAAACCTCGTTAGATATTCAAACGTCAAATTTAGAAATAGCACCACCATGAACGAGATTAACTCCATGGCCAAATTTCACTGCAAAAAGCGCTTGAATAACTGCACCTTGCAGGTATGCAATATACATTGCATGAGGTTTTAGAAGTGTGGTGACATTATTAGTTAAGGTTACATTGTTTTAGCGTTGAATTAGCTTTTTAGTCACGTTTACTGTGCTTTTAAAGTTAATATTTCACCTCATCGGTAATTTAGTGACGTCATTTCATTTCCACATATTTAAATGAGAGTGATATCCAAGCATTTTTTTTAAAGATATGTGACTGGTGTTTATCAAAGGACCAACCCTAGAACGAGTGCCGGGGAGGGGAGGGGGGAGATATGAACAGTTTATAATTTGAAAAATAAAATTTTCGGCTTTACAAGCCAGAACGTCAATACGACACCAAGGCACGCCATAGTGGGAGGTTTTAAATATTCGAAACCATAGGTCGGCAAAATAAATAGAGCCTATACATAGACTCTCTCAGTAAATAGGCTTTTATCTTAGGACTCAATATAGGGCCCAGCCTATAGCTGAAATTTGAGTGACATATAAGTCACCAAAAATATTTTTCTCTCGAAAGAATTTTCGCGATAGACTGATTTCAATGAAGTAAATCAGCCCGACTTTTTTTTTTTTCGAATACACCTAGATAGTCGACAACACGTTTAGGACGTTTGGCGGGGAACGACCGATCAAACTTTACGTCGATACCTATCACTTTTCGTCTCCACTGTCTCTTTCTAAGTTCATGTTCTTCCTTTCTTGAAATTCAACTTCACAGTATTTTAACAAATCCGCATCATATTGGTTCTATAGAAGAAAATAGCTTGTGGTATACGCATCTTAAACAAAACTTGGCCGTGCACTTACGCCCCATCTCACTGTTTTGTATCAATCATTTCACCGTTCTCATTTCACTTACGGTATTGCCGCGTGGTTGCGACGTCAAAGAAGATGGTACGTGGGTTGCTCAAGACGACACTTTTTATTTAGTGAACATGTGCATAGGAAAGTGCAAAGTGCTCGAAATTCGTGCTTTACACAGATAGCGGTAATCAGAGCATTGGTCGTTGGTAATATGATCTGCGCGAAGGTACGTCGCCATTTATACACGTAGCATCCATATCGTAGGTGTCTCAAGCTTATCAGAAAATTCTAAAATAATCTAGAGTGTTCGCAGACAGCCAAGCGTCCTTTGCGCAAGGCAACTGAATAATATGTGGTGTTTAACGTTTCAAAACCACCACATGATTATGAGAGATGCCGTAGTGGAGGACTCCAGAAATTTTGACAACCTGGGTTTCTTTAACATGCACCCAAATCGCAGCACATAGGCCTACAGCATTTTCGCCTCTATCGAAAATAAAGCAGCCGCAGGTGGGACTTGATCCCGCGACCTGCGGGTCAGCAGCCGAGTACCTTAGCTACTGAACCACTACGGCTGTTCCTTTGCGCAAGACTGTGACATAAAAATACAAGCGAGCGTGGCAGTACAATAATGTTGCGATAAAATTCCAGCAGATGCAACATGTTTCACTGCGGATGCCATTTTCATACAGAACCGTCATCGGGTGGCCACGCGTTGCACGGTGGATCGACGTCTTTGGGTATTTTGAGAAGGCTAAGTTTCTACCTAAAACATACCGCGTGACGACCGCACTGACGTTGACTGTAAACTTTAGCGAAACGAAGTGCACGCTTTGGTGGGATGATATGCATGTCATTAAGAAACTGTTGTGTATTCCTCAAAGGTCTAGATCCTCAATGGTGGAGCAACCCTTCTGGATGAAAGGAATATATCCATGTAATGTTTACAGCCAGCCTGTAGACCGCAACAACTAACGATGTGGGCCGACATCACTCCTGTAAGTCTATTTAGTGATGTATCCGTTACAGTAAAAAGTAACTAAATACCTCACTAGTTACTCAAATAAGAAAAAGGGGAACGTTTCACGGCTCCACGTTATATAGATACATAAAAAAGGTAACGCATTACCGTTACCGTAACCGAAAAAAACAGAACGAATGTTACCTCTGCCGTAGCTCCGGAGTCATCAGTTTTAATCAATGTGTCTTTGCTGCAGAAACCCACAATGATAATTTTAAATCTCAAATTTATGTTTCACACATACTAACCCAAGCAAGGATTATACTCAAAATGTTCAATTAACGAGAATTATTTGTACAAATGTACTGAACCTTAGCAATGTCATATAGAAGCTTAATGATGCCTGCACATGTGATGGCTTCTGACTCTGCAGTGACACAGGATGAAACCATTTTTTTTCATTGGAGCATTATACACAAAGTGAGGTCCAATAATCCACGGTATTCATGAAGAAACTATCACTGAACTCTCAAGAAATTTACAAATATCGGCCTTTTCTTGATCCTTCAGCACCTCCACTAAAGCAAGTCGAAATCGCCACTGTTGGATCTAGCCACCGCAATGGCCCGCCGCGCTCCAGTAGGCAATCACGGAGGCCTACGGAGGCCTACATTGGTGCCTTTTAATTAGAGGGGGGGGGGGGATCGGGAGATGTCGTGGGGAAAAGGGGGGGACACTTACAAGTTTGTGACTCCAGATGTGCCTTGCAGAGACCTAAGTCTAGAAAAATCACGTCTTGTAACACACATCTTGCAATAGCAGCATTTTTTAATATGTTGCAGGTTTTATTTTTGTTTATATAAGAATTCAAATCATGCCTAGAAATCAAATATACAAAAAAACAAATGTTCCCAGCACTCGTAAATGCATTGTTCTATTGTGTCTTTTCCGGAACAAGTCGAGAGTGGCAGTTGCCATTTCGATTTCTCACACATCTGATGGGTATTTAGCACGGGAACACGCTACAAAAAAGCATTGAAAAGTTGAATGTTTTATACGTACTTATCAAGCATTCTTATTTGTGACGTTTTTAAGAGAAATTTTAATGGGGCCCACTTGCAAGGGGTGTTCCCCTCCCCTGACCAAACACCAAGGGGTCGGGGAGTCAACGTTCTCTGCAGGCGTGGTCAACGGACGCCCAGCTCGTGACCAGTATGGGCTGTCTATCTGAGCAAATATTGCATTTGCTCTCATCTGCACATATGACCATCAACAGGTTTTTGTTTTGGGAGGATGCAAACCCATCTTTCAACTTGCATCACGACTGAGGGGGTAGGTCGTGTTGGTGTCGCTAAAGTGGGTAGCAAGTGCTGGTGGAGCTTGAAGGGTTCAAGTGTCCTTTTTGCACCACCCGCCTCGCCCACGCCCATGTCTACACTTCATTCATTGAACACCGTGCTGAGAACTAGTTCAATAAATGCGCAGATTTGTTTTCTTCCGCATCCTATACCACTGCATGAAAGACTCTCACATTGTGAAAAGAAGGTATTTTGATTCGTTTGAAGGAAAGTTACATTCAAAGCATGACAGATACTCAGAAAAGCGGTTTCATGCAATCGCAACAAGAAAACTCGAAGCAGAGGTGGTTCTTTTTTGTGCAGCGTACAGTGTAAAAGTAAGATCGGATTAGGAAAAAGCGAAATGAGTGACGTGCGTCACTGCTTGCTCATTGTTCAATGAAAAAAGGTTTCATGAAGTATGACGTTGCCAATAACTACAACAACTTAAAACAACATCTTAAATTAAAAAAAAAGCAAAGTGCTGCACATTTACCGTAGAACATGGATATAGATTGAAATACGCGTTATTTTTTCATGTAAGCGAATTAAAAACTATTTTACAAAACGGTTTGCATTGATCGGGATGTCGGCACATCTGTGTAGTGTCATTTATGCTATTTGGATTAATATTCCTGAATTTCAACTAATTCAGTAACCTGTGGTGGAAGAGCTTTTTGAATTTTCAGTTTCGGTTTCTGCGCCGCCGACGCCGCCGCCGCCGACGAAAATTGGCCGCACGCCGCCGCCGATGAAAAAACCGGCGTGCGCCGACAACGCCGCCGCCGCCGACTCTGGACGACCCCCACGCCGCCGCCGGTCGAAATCGCCTCGGCGCACACCTCTAGTCGTTCTACCATCGTCAATTACAGTGTACTAGAATAGAGGCAGTGTGCTCACAGGCGGCGGTGGGTGACCCACTTCGTGTCGACGCCGAGAGGCGGCGCGGTTCGCAGCGTCACCTGAAACTCCTTTGTGGGCCGAAGTAGAGAGCCACAGCGCATTTGTTGAAATGCCAGAAATTATGCAACGTTCGCGACATGCAATGCACGACACTTCTTTTGGGGCATCTTATCAGTGTGCAGGGCGTGAAGCAACTGACATTGTATTATTTTCCGGCCGTTTAAATGTTCAAAGTGGTTTCGCTAATGCAGCAGTCATGTCGACTGCGGTTCCGAGGTGCGAAAAACACTACGCACTTTTTTTTTCGCAATGTCAGAATTAAAATTTTGGAGTTTAATGAACCGAAGCCACACTTCCGTGATGAGGTGCGCCATAGCGGAGGGCTGCAGGTTAATTTAGATCCCTTTAGAATTTTTAACGTCAGCCGAAATGCCGACAAACGGCTTGTTTCGTTTTTCTCCTCCGTCAGGAGAACAGCCACCGCGGCTAGGATCGAACACACGTCCTTGGGTTCAACAGTACAACGCCTTAGACAGCCTCCACGCCGGGTTTTTCTTGATTACGTGCCTGCCGCAGGAATGCGCGCCCTAAACCCAAACTTTAACCACCATGACAACCACGCACGACGTTTAACATTCTAGCATCGCTGCTTCGAGACTTTAGGTGATGATTGGTGTGTGGCGTGATTCTTGCTGTAAACAAGACGTAGCATCATTATTATCAACAGCCTGTTAGGTCCTGCAGGACGGAGACCTCTTTCATTGATTTACACCCGCTCCTGTCCTTCACTGCCAGAGTCCATTCCATTCATTGCCTCTGAATTTTCATATTTCGTGTATCCATCAAGTTAATGACGTAGCAAATTAAAAAGAAATGATAAAAATTCAAGTAAATTGATGAAATAATGTTTATTTACAAATAAGTGATGAAAGAATTTGCACAAGAAATATTAGGGTAAAAAAAGGCTGAATAATGGCAAATCGAGACATTTACACATTGATATGCACCATTACTTGGAAGGAGTCTTTAAACAATAACAAAACGACAAGCAATGCTCGGGCTCCGCTGGAACATCATCCTATGTGAAGTCGCAGTCCTCCCCTGAATCACCAATAACAGCCCGTGGAAATTCAGTACAGTCAGTCTCGAGAGTACTTCGGCTCTTTTTCTTTGCGGCTGCATGGTCATTTTCGCACATCTTCCTTTTAGCTCTCGGTTTTGGCATCTTCTTCGTGAGGTACTGCGGCAAATTTGGAAGAATCGTGGGGACGGCGTTTCCGACAGCATCGGTTTATCACGAGGAATGCGTACCTCTTTGCCATCTATATGGTGCACGAACTCCTTGATAACGAACCTCGGTTAGAAATGCAGTTCGCAGACCGCAGAAAACTCATCCAGTTTCTTATCTGCACGGTGGAGATTTGTTTCCCACTCCTTCCGCCGTTCTTCATCACGCGGGACGCTGAACAAAGACGCCTGTGGTGCATCCTGCACACGACTGTACCCGGTTCGACAACCGGGCGCAAAACAGTAATTTCGACGGCGGTTAGGCATCTTCACGAACACATACTACACAATGATCCAAGCATAAAGCACAGAACACGCACACGGGGTACCCACATTGATCCAATCGAACCGATCGAACTGAACTCGGCGAACCAGCCCCGTCCACCAACACGGCCAACACGAACCAAGAGAAGTTTTTCAGGTGCGTCAAGCGTCAGCGCCCCTGGTGGGCATCGTGAAAGTCGACACAGAGTGCGCTACGGCGAAGCGCCGCAAGGATAGGGCAGTGAGCACACTGCCTCTATTCTAGTACACTGTAATCGTCAATAAACCGACGCATTTTTTTTTGGCGTCAGGTGCGGGGGGGGGGGGACGGGGGGGGGGGGGCTGGTTGGTTCGCGCTGGACGCTTCCTCTGTTTTTTTTTTCGTTGCTAAATCGCGCTTCGCGTCTGTAATTATCACCAGGTGAGCTAGGTGGCCTCCACTGGCAAAAACAACGTCAATCAAGTTAGGTTTGCATCGTTTATTGCGAGTGTCCAAGCGGGTACAATCAGTGTGTACGGTCGGGTCCGAACAAAACCATTCACTCATAAATATCGAAAGCTTTCAACCCATGTGTAAAGACTCTTGAAAGCTAACAAGCATGTGCATCTAACTGAACATCGAGACCGCTGAATGATCGTAGCTCTCATTGTGTTGCGGCGCTCGAGTTTAATAGCATGGCTTCAGGACAAGGGTTTGATTCTGCCGTCAGATGCGGTGCTTGCCCTGTAGTGTTGATCTTGAAGTGAAGTGAATGCATGATGTGGAATCGAAAACGAAACTTGCACATGGCAGATAGCTCGCACAGTGAGACCAATGTAGTTTTGCGAAATTTGTTTAATAAACAATTGCGGATGCGTGCAGTTCTGAATCTTTGTCGCTCTGCAATGCTACATTGAATACTTTACAATTGTGCAAGGTCGTGTCGACAGGGTAGGCACTAGTTATAATTCTCAGCCGTGAGCCCATATCAAAGGTAATATGTATTTAGGTGATGGGCCTAAAAATATTTCAGGCTTGCTACATTTATTGTTAGAGTTAAGTTACACAGTTACTACAGCTAGATTTCTCGTCGCAGGTAATGACCGGTCTGCTGCATATGCAGCGAACATGCATGCTAAAGGAACAGAGTTATGAGTTGTGTGCTTACCGATCGAAAATGCCCAATTCTAAGAAAATAAGCTTTAGGCATGCATTGTAAATTTTTGTTGGTGCTCTTACAGTACACTATCTGCACAGCTCTGAGCACTAACTCTTTTACACAGACACATCGATAGAACTTGAGCACTTTCTTGCAAGCAATCGCTCCTGAAATCAAATGGTAGTACATGATGCGAATCTGTCCGAATACTGGATCAATAAAGGTCACACTTATTACACACTTGTAATTGTGTTTGCTTTTTCAGTATACTTGTGCTTGAAAGCTGAAGTTTTTTTCTCCCTGCTACTTTTAGAGGTTAGGACTTGAAATACGTACTATCTCGCAGTGTGGCTGTGAATAAGTCAAGATCATGCATGTTTCAACTACCTGTGCGATTTCCTAGAATTTTTTTCATAACCACAGTGCACGGAATTTCACTTCGTAGTGGTAGACACTATAGTTATGACAACTTATTTTGAACAAAAGCAGATGTGCTCAAAGAAATCTGGGACGTTTCTCTGCTATATGAAAAAAAAAACAGTACCACATGCAATGAACACAATCTTGCTGCTGTTCACGACAATAACATCTTCTAAATTGTGCCATTCATTTAAAAAATGCAGACGAGGTACAGCACCAAAACTACTTTATAATTTTCCTGTACGTTCTGCTCTGACGGCAGTGGTTTGGTGCACTCGCACGCACTGCTTAACAAACAACATAGCATTCGACGTAGGTACTGTACCCACCTCTACGAATGCGGCGTGTGTTGCCACGGTGTTTGCATCTCAATAAATTAAGCGAATAAAAATAAGGATTCCACCTAGTCGGCACCTTGTCATTCACTTGTGATGCCGCACTGCTTAACTCGTGCTGCATCACAAGTGAATTCGGCAAGCATCACAAGAATTCGGAGCACATTCGGCAAGCATTCTGAAATCATGAATGGTAGATTGTCACTATCCCTCAAGAGGAAGGTATACTACAGCTGCACCCTACCTATACTTAGCTACGAAGCAGAAACCGGGCGGATTACAAGGAGGGTTCAACTTGAGTTCAGGACGACGCAGCGAACAATGGAACGAAAGTGATAGGTGTAACCCTAAGGGACAAATTAGAGTGGAGTAAGTCAGAAAATATATCGGGGTTAAGAATATTGTAGTTTGAATCAAGAAGAAGGAAGGGACATTGGCCGGGCACGTAGTGTGTAGGCAGGATAACCGTTGGTGATTAAGGGTAATTGACTGGATTATTATAGAAGGCAAACGCACGTAGGGTAGACAGAAAGTTAGGTGGGCCGCGGAGAGTAAAAAGTTCGCAGGCATAACGTGGCAGCTTCTAGAAAGCACAAGACCAGGTTGCTTGGCGGTCATAAGAGGGGTCTTTGCCCTGCAGTGAGCTTACTAAGGCTAATGATGATGATGATTATGGTTGACGAGAAGAAAGAATTCGTGTTACACTTCATGGCTTAACGAAAATGTTTCTAGGTCCATTGTTTTTTCGTACCCGACAGTTGTATTGTGTTCACCGTCTGGTGAAAAATATGGCAAGAAACATGTTGAACTATTCGTAAAATCTTTTGCCCATCAAAGCTGGAGTGGTTCGAAGTTTATTCAATATTGAGTACATGTACAAAATACAGACACTTTTGCACAGAAAAAGGGCCCATAGCGTAGAAATTGTAGGGGACTTTCTTATAATGTTAAAAAAGGCGAACACTACTTAATAGCAAACTAACCAGAGTACAAAGTAAAAACAAATAAGAAAATCAAAGTAATGCATATTGAAAACATAAAACAACCGAGATAAGAAACTGTAGCAGAATACACAGCAAACACTAATAAGGACAATGAAATCGAAGTATATAGTGTTTGTTGAACATTCAATAAATGGTGTTATTGGTGAAACATGAAATTGTGATGCTGAAGCTTGATCCAAGATACAAAAAAAGCACACTTATTGTTATACGACAAAAAAGTTCAAAGTTTAATTAGAACAAAAGCTAGTTTCTGAGAATAATAGTTATTTCAGACCTCGGACCTAAGTAAAAAGCTGTTATTTGAGCTATAGCGGGTGACGTTGGAATCAGCGAAGTTCTGGTTGAGAAGTTGTTTTGGAAGGCTATGGTGTTTACCTACTCGACAAGCAAATGTGCACAGATTAAATTTGCTCAGACTGTCAATATTTAGCCTGTTTAGTTCACGGTATAGATCAGTAACATGAAAACATTGGCTTCTCCCGGTGAGAATGCGAATTGTTCGATTTTGAATATGTTGAAGGGAAGAATGATTTGAATGAAAAGTTTGAACCCATGAATCGATACAATAATCAAGATGACTGTGAATGAATGCATACGATAAGGGCATCAAAGTGGTGAAGTCAAAATAACATCTATCTTTTAGTAGTTCGCTTATATTGTAAGATGTTTTTAGCAGCAGCTCGTCAGTATGCAAGTAAAATTTTAACAGGGAATCGAGCTTAATTCCGAGGAAAGAACAATGATCTGATTGGTGGGCGAGATGTGTGAGTTAATGAAAAGTGGTATGACTTAGGTGTTATTTACTGACCTTAAATTAAAGATTGAGAACTTAGCTTTGGAAGAATTTGGCAAATGGTTATTTTAAGCACCATGCACTAACGTTAAAAAGTTCAGCATTAAGGGCTGTTATGGGATTGCTTATTGAATTACTCGGACATAAGAGCCGCATCGTGAGAACTTAAGATACATTCATTACATGGGGTTAGACACTGCGGAAGCTCGATATTATAGAGTAGAAATAAAAGCAGTCTTGCAGTTGAGTGTATAACAAAACTCTGTATCGCGATTCCATTTACAATGTGCGTAAATTAAAAAAAAAATCAACAATGCTTCAAAAGCAAGCTGTTCACGCCGGGTTAGACTATTCTCACGCCTGTACACCAGCAATACTGATGTCTGAGCAGTCTACACAGTCGTTGAAGAGCTCAATTACATTTGTATGTGATCAAATGGATAGTTCAGCCAAAATTTATGCGTAGAATAGCAAGATACTTGCATTTCTTATTTTTTTTGTGCTATCTATTAGGCAGGTGTCAACAACATTGTGATCACACTTACGAAACCCTCCAGTTAAGCCAGCTCGACACGCGAAACTGTTCTTATTAAAAAAGGAGGGGTCGTGGAAAAAAGAAATGCAGGATTTTTCAAAAAAGAGGGTTGCATATCACAATTAAATGAAACCTGAGATGTCAAAATACGTTTAGAAGAACATTCATCGCGACGTTGATTAATAGGGTGATGAAACATCCAATGCACCAACCGAATCATCTTCAGCCGTACGCTTGCTAGTGGCTAAGGCACTCGGCTGCTGACCCACAGGTCGCGGGATCGAATCCCGGCTGCAGCGGCTGCATTTCCGATGGAGGCGGAAATGTTGTACGCCCGTGTGCTCTGATTCGGGTGCACGTTAAAGAACCCCACATGGTCGAAATTTCTGGAGCCCTCCACTACGGCGTCTCTCAAAATAATATGGTGGTTTTGGGACAGTAAACCGCCATATCATTAGCCGTATGCTTCTACCGCAGAGCACAGTTAGTTCAGTTAGAAAAACACAAGGTGGGAACGTTGCAACACATTACGTAGGTGCCGAAACCTATCGATAAGAGTCTACACATACGGCGGAGACACAAGTGGCGTAGCGCTAAACGTTAAACGTAACATTAAACGTAGCACCGATCGCGCATGTCACTGTCACACGCAACAACGTTTGCCATTGTTTATTTTCAACAGAAACATAGTTACCTGTTGCAAACGTTTCAACGATAACGCATATTGCTGCACCCCCCTCAAATGAACATAAATCAAGTATAGCAACGTCTTTTTAATTAATTCCTTCATTCGAGAAAAGTTATCTCACATATGTATTCTTAGAGCTATACGTTCCACAGCTCCGAAGCAACAAAGCTCACCGTGACTGAACCACAGCCAGACAACAATTGTGGACGGTACGTACACAATATTGTTTGAATATGTATATTGGTGACCAATAATAATAAATGCGTTCTATTGTCGTTATGGAATGTTAAAATATTGGGAATCGATAAGGTTACGTGAACGCGTTGACACAGTATACAAAGTCGTTATCATAAACAATCTTTCTCGCGAAATATGCTTCGCGTTACAGGCCACATCCGTTTGCTCTCAACTATGTGAGCAAGGGAATGTTGCGTTTTTCAGATGGCACTCTCACTACTGAAATTCCACATTGGCGTACAGGTTTTTGTTGTCGATGAAGCCGTTTAGCTCAATGGCCATCCACGATACTTTCTCCGTACAGCTGCCCATGTTGGGCGTTCCGGACGTCGGCTTCTTGACCGCACCGTAGTCTTCCATGCGCATTGGCAGCCTGACGTCTGCTTTTGGAAACCGGGGATGAGTGAGTACCACTGTTACCTTCTTCACGAAAGGCCACTCCAGGAGGCTGTCCCACGGGCCGCTGCAAATGCTCAGCACAAACCACAGATGCACTTCGTCTCTCTGGTCTTTGGCAAGCTTACATTCTAGCTTGAAACTGTAGCCAGCGAGAACGCAAACTTCCAAGGGGATAACGACTTCATAGGTGGTACTCTTGGCTTTGTCGTGCATGACAGGCACGTCCGCGAAGGTGCGCAGTATGATGAATGCATCGGGTTTCGACGCAGCGCGGAACGGTCCGCTAGATATCGGCACTAGCCCCGCCGTTTGGATCGCGCAGACATCACGGGCCGTGTTGGCTCGCTGCAACTCATGCTCGAGGCTTGCAACGCGTTCCAATAGACTGTTGGCAACGTTTACAACGTTGTGCTTGTCGAGCTTCTCTTCCGCTTCTCCACGCAGTCGTAGTTTTTCCAGGTTCGTCCTTATCTCCCCGAGCTCGCCGACCATGCTCTTGACGTCTTCTTCGCTAACCACTCGTCCAGAGACGATGCTTCTGTCACAGTGTTGGTAGTGCTGCACGGCGACGCCTCGAACCAGAGTCTGGCTACATCTGCAGCACTTGACCTCGTCTTGGCTGCAGTGGGCCAAGTGACATTCCAGATCCGACAGTTTTCCGGCGAAGCTGCAATGTTCGCCACCTGCGATGCAACGAACGTGGAGCTGCTCCAAGTCGGACTGCCTGAAGCTCAGTGAAACGACTTGGGTGTCCGCGAAAACGCGGCCGTCTAAGGGGCACTTCACCTCCTTGACGGTCATTCCTTTACAGATGAGACACAGGACGTGACCACAGGGCAGCAACGCAGATTGGGAAGGCACCAGACCGCACGAGCTACAGACTCGAGTTGCTGGCAGCGGCTCGATGAAGGCGATGCGTCGGCGCTCCAAGAAGCCATCGAATCCCGTTAGCACGTACTCCGCGAACGGCATTTTTTCTTCGGGCTCGCTAAGCGCAAGCACGTTATCTCTGACAGCTTTGGAAGAACGCAGCGAACAGTGCTCTGCTGATGGCGGCCGCTAGACGTCGAGACGCGTTGTAACACAACCGAACACCTACCAGTTTAGAGAACGGAATTTGTACCTTTGGACCGTTGTATGAAAATAACATGCAAATACGTAGCGGCGGCGTACTAAACTGCAATACCGCGAGGTGAGATGGCGCTGGTAGTACTATCAGCATCAATAAACAGACGCGTTTTTTTGTTGCAGGTGGGGGGAGGGTGCGTGGCTGGTTCGCGCTGATCGCTTCCTGTGTTTTTTTTTTCCTTTGCTAAATCGCGCTTCGCGTCTGTAATTATCGCTAGGTGAGCTAGGTGGCCACGAGTGGCAAAAACAACGTCAATCAAGCAAGGTTTGCATCGTTTATTGCGAGTGTCCAAGCGGGTACAATCAATGTGTACGGTCGGGTCCGAACAAAACAAGCACTCATACCTGTCGAAAGCTTTCAACCCAAGTGTAAAGACTCTTGAAAGCTAACAAGCATGTGCATCTAACTGAACATCGAGACCGCTGAATGAACGTCACTCTCATTGTGTTGCGGCGCTCGAGTTTAATAGCGTGGCTTCAGGACAAGGGTTCGACTCTGCCGTCAGATGCGGTGCTTGCCCTGTAGTGTTGATCTTGAAGTGAAGTGAATGCATGATGTGGAATCGAAAACGAAACTTGCACATGGCAGATAGATAGCTCGCGCAGTGAGACCAATGTAGTTTTGCGAAATTTGTTTAATAAACAATTGCGGATGCGTGCAGTTCTGAATCTTTGTCGCTCTGCAATGCTACATTGAATACTTTACAATTGTGCAAGGTCGTGTCGACAGGGTAGGCACTAGTTATAATTCTCAGCCGTGAGCCCATATCAAAGGTAATATGTATTTAGGTGATGGGCCTAAAAATATTTCAGGCTTGCTACATTTATTGTTAGAGTTAAGTTACACAGTTACTACAGCTAGATTTCTCGTCGCAGGTAATGACCGGTCTGCTGCATATGCAGCGAACATGCATGCTAAAGGAACAGAGTTATGAGTTGTGTGCTTACCGATCGAAAATGCCCAATTCTAAGAAAATAAGCTTTAGGCATGCATTGTAAATTTTTGTTGGTGCTCTTACAGTACACTATCTGCACAGCTCTGAGCACTAACTCTTTTACACAGACACATCGATAGAACTTGAGCACTTTCTTGCAAGCAATCGCTCCTGAAATCAAATGGTAGTACATGATGCGAATCTGTCCGAATACTGGATCAATAAAGGTCACACTTATTACACACTTGTAATTGTGTTTGCTTTTTCAGTATACTTGTGCTTGAAAGCTGAAGTTGTTTTTTCCCTGCTACTTTTAGAGGTTAGGACTTGAAGTACGTACTATCTCGCAGTGTGGCTGTGAATAAGTCAAGATCATGTATGTTTCAACTGCGATTTCCTAGATTTTTTTCATAACCGTAACGCACAGAATTTCACTTCGTAGTGGTAGACACTATAGTTATGACAACTTATTTTGAACAAAAGCAGATGTGCTCAAAGAAATCTGGGACGTTTCTCTGCTATATGAAAAAAAAACAGTACCACATGCAATGAACACAATCTTGCTGCTTTTCACGACAGCATTCACGCTTTTGAGGAAGCTGTGCTGCAAGTGCTCATCACCTTTATGATTTATTATTTTAGGAGCCCATTGAATATATGTGCAAAGCTAAAGCAATTGAGTGCATCCTTATGAGCTTTGGCGCATCATTTTGTAAACTTGTATGAACTAAACACAGGTAATTAAAACAAAACAGTTCTGGGTGTTGTTCGTAAACTGTCACAAGACACAACTAATGGTCGGAAAGCCTGTTAGTGCCCCTCACTGCGTGGTTGTTCGTTTTAAAATTAATAATTTCTGACAATTCACATGGCAACTATGAAGTTATCGTGAGTCATAGAGTAATGGGCAAATTTAGATCGATTCTGGCTTCCAGGGGTTCAAACAAATTACATTGTAGCCTCACAGGAGACAAGACTACTTGAAGAAACATTTGCTCTGACACCTTATGTTAACAGATTTTTTTCATATTTCAAGGTTCCATCTTTTAAGCGTCAGTTTAGTTCACCTGCACCAATCAGAACTGGTTGACAGTTGTGCACGAGAAGTTCAGAACTTTTGCGGCACTAGTTTAGCAGTGCGGCATCACAATTGAATGACAAGGTGCCGACAAGGTGGAATCCTTATTTTTGTTCGCTTAATTTAATGAGGTGCAAACATCTTGGCAAAACACGCCGCATTCGTAGAGGTGGGTACAGTACCTACGTCGAATGCTATGTTGTTTGTTAAGCTGTGCGTGCGGCTGCACCAAATCAGCGCCGTCAGGGCGGAAGCTACATGAAAATTATAAACTAGTTTTGGTGCTGTACCTCGCCTGCGCTTTTTGAAATGAATGACACGATTTAGAAGATGCCATTGCTGCGCCACTGAAAAGAATGGCGAAGTGCAGCACTTTGTAAAATGGATCATGTGGTGCAGGCGAATTGAACAAACCCTTCAGCACACAAGCGTCTTAGCGTTTGACCCTCATCGAAATATGGCCACTGTGGCTGGGATCAAATAGTGTGTTGTTGAGCTCAGCAGTGCCACACAATCTAATAGTGTTACAGTTGCAACATTATTGAAGTGTAGATTCCATATCACGGTAGACAGCCAATGCTTGTGGCCAATCTAAAGCCTCGACTGCAGTGGGCTACGATACCACGATATGCCACGATATGCCACGATATGCGCGGTAAAACATTCACAAATACAGCATTACATGTGTTAGGTTCGAGATAACCTGTTGTAGAGGACGTTCAGATGTTTCAACGTGCTTGCAGAGTGGACATTCGGTGGTAGTCATCCTGTCCTTGCATGGCAGTCTGGAAAAACAAGTAACATGACTAGCTCTCAATGAATGAAATCAATGCATAATCAATGCACGAAATTTTCCAAAGTAAACAAATAAACTCAGTAACTAGTAAACAGCAGTATTTTATACATACATATAATGGTGCCTCATAGCACGTCTATCACTCAGGGCTGCTTCTTCACAAGGCATGTCATGTAGCAGCTTCCTTGCCCATTGTACACAGCTGCTTCCATGTCAGGTGGGCCAGGAGGCTGTGGCAGTAAAAGAAGTATTTCTCATTTATGTGACACTTTCTTGGTCACAATATCCCAAACCAGACTCATAATTATGTGATGTTTCTCCAACGCGACTGCAGTAAACTATCAACTAACAGGTTTTTTTTTGCAATAGTCTATCGGCTAGCTACGAAGACGCATGCGAGGCGACAGTGGTTTAATTTATCTGCCTTCTTTCATCGCAACGTCCTGGTTGGGGTTACCTGGTGATAGAATTTCAGAATTAACGATTGAGTCAGCGACTCGTTACCAGGTGAAGTCACGCCGCAAGTAATGCACGTTTTTCCGGTAACAGATTAAGGCGTTAAACAGTTTTAAAATTTAATATTGCAATGCGCTGCCACCGTGTGACGCTACGCAGTCTTTGGCCAAAAAAAAAAAAACTACATATGTTGAAATGAACGAACTAGCCCTGCTAGCAACCGTCCTTAAAAAAAAAAAAAAAACTGAAGTTGTTTCTACTGACCCTTCGGGCTTGCAACGGGTGTTCATCCGATGAAAGCTGCAACGATTGCTTCGTTCTCCGGAAGTCACTATAATTCCCTTCGCGAAAGCATTTGAATGAGTCAAAATGAACAGAACGAGAAAGAGTGTGTCGGTCGACAGAGTATCGAAATATTTACAGCGAAGTGAAACAGTCCGAGACACCTCCGAACGTACCGCGAGCCGTTACCTGCCGTCGCAACCGTTGGCCGCCGTAAACTTTGAAATGAGGATAACGATGTCAATAGGCTGCTGCTGACCTCGAATCAGCTGGAGCAAAAACCATTACAAAAATTGATCACGCAGCACATATTTAAGAAAAAAACTACTTGCTAGAATAACAAGTTGTTTTATGTGTAGCAGTACGCAAAGGTGTAGTATTTGATCATTTTAAAATTAAAACTTGACCCCGACGAGGGCGCCTCTACAAGAAAGTGCAATAGCGAGAGTGGCGAGAGTGTTTAGTAACTCCACTCTAGGTGTTTGAAGCAGAGCACGCCGCGGTTGATTTTTTCGTCCCCTACAGGTGAGCACTTGAACTTGAGAGTTTCCGGGGCCTACATAAGTCTCTGCATGACGCTGCGCCTGGCGGCGATGGCGAGAGGGGGGGAAATGGTGAAGAGAGGCTGAGAAATATAAAGGAAAAAAAACCGTCAAAAGAACGCCCAAACAACTTCACCGCCACCAACCTCAGCACCAACGTGCGGAGTGCGCAACTCCTCTCCCGTTACCCTTCGCTCTCTCTATAGTACCTAGAATATTCTAGGCACTATGCTCTTGCTAACCTGATACGGCAGCAGCGTGGAAACGTCGAATCGTTGGTGGTGTTGTAGTAGCACCGCATTTTTCGCAGCGTTCATTTGGATGATTTTTTTGCCGAGGTCATGAGAAAAATAATGAAGAGTCTGGTTGCTCTCATCCTTATTCCTCTCGTCGCTGCAACCAGTGTCAAACCTCTCCCCCTCTTTCATAGAACATTCTCACATTGCTTTCTTTTTGTATTCGGAAAGTCGATGGCAGATCCACCGCACGTTAGTAGTGGCCACTACTCTTCGTCGACGTATTGGGTCCTTATGAATACACGTGGAGCCTTTTTCAGTTGACGGGGTGGCGCGGCGCTCAACTTTATGAAATGAAGGACGAGTTTTGAGTCGACACTACAGGCGCCGTGTGTACGATTGTGCGCATTAACTTATGAAGCACGTCAAGCCGTGTTTTTTTTTCATGCATGGCTTGAAACGCATTGCGGACGTTCGTGCTAGCTGAGTTATGGGTTGTCCAGAGGGCCCACACTGTGGTGGTCGAGTTTGGTAGTGATTCTTGAATGAAGCAAAAGGAAAAAAAAATTGAGCCCCTACACTGTCTGTATTAGAGTTCGACATCTCAGCGATAGCCCAGAAGGGAAGGGATAAGGAGGGATAAAACGATATAGAGAAAGTTGCAAAGTTTGAGAAAAAGGGCTGTTTTGTCTTTTGGAGCCTCTATTTTTTGGGTCTCCAGAGCCAAGGTACGCACGGCTGTCAGGAATAATGAAACTAATCTTATCACTAATTAATCAGTGTAATTATTTAACGTTTCTAAAGTACTTTATACGTATGCAAAAAATCAAAGTATTGCTTTAATTTAGGAACAGTTTTTCTTTTTCCAATTTAGATAATTATATGTATTAGGTCAAGCACCATAATTTCCGAGGCAATCTATAATCTTTCTGCTATATAAACTCCATTATTCTAAAACTGCCCACTATTTTATAGACAACTCAATTCTTGGTCGATCCCTTACAGTGGGTTTGCGACACGGGCACTAGGTGAACAAGAACAAGACTGGCGAAAGATTGGGATATGGTTGGAGAAGTCTGTGGACGACGTCCCCGATCGGTGAGCAGTTGTCGAAGCAGTTGTCTTGTCCGCGGACATCGAGGACGAGACAACCGTCAGCCACGAAGTCCACCGAACGCCTCCAATTACAAACTCAAAATGGAACCGTACATATCCTGGCTACGAGTTAGAGTCAACAGGAAATGTTTTTTTTACCTCCCCTCGTAATCAACTTCATGCGAAGCGCCTCATAAAAATTTCCCCGAGTCCTCTCTTCAAATAAAATGCTAGCAGGTCAGAACATCTTACAACACGAATTAAAGAGTACAAAATCTAAAGCTACCGTGGGGAGCACCGACTATGCGACATATTACTGTTAAAGAGCATTGAGACTATGGTCAAAAAAGTTCAATATGCACTAGCGAACTTATCAGTCGGCTCACTCAGACTCACTCAAACTAAAGGTCGAGCAGTGAAACAATTTGACTAAACACAGTTTGAGTCTGCGTAAGTCCAAGTGAATTCGGGCTGCAAAAAATTAGGAGAGCCCAACCACGAGTGAGTAGGCGTGAGAAACATTTCCGTCCTAGTGAGCCCGAAGGGAAACACATCCTTCATGTGTCTGTCTTAGTGAGCTCTATATTTTTTGCCAACCAATGTTTATGCATTTGGCTAAGATGACTGGAAGGTGAAATGCACCTTCTTTTTTGATCAGTGGAGATATATACAATCTCCCGCCCCTACCGGTAGCTTTATGCCTCTAACGTGGTTTTAAATGCGAATGAATTTCTTAGTCGGGCTATGTCAGGCACCCGGCGTTGTCCGTTACAGTGTCCGCTCGCCGGTAGGTGTTGTCTCTCCGTTCTCTTGCTCTCCCATAGTACAGCTGCGGGCGCACACGATTATCATCGCCCCTTAGCAACATGAGTATGTAGTGCGAGAGAATGTAGGAGTGGGTAGATGCAGCTGCGTCGCCGCCCCTTCTCTTGCCGTTCGCTCTCTTTTCCGCTTGCGCCCCATTTTCCCGTCCACTCACGCATCACTCTCGACTGTTCGCTGGCTGCGCGCCTCTCAAGAACATTCGGAAATGTGTGCTCAAGACGCCGATGTGAAACGTCAACACCGAGCCGACAACACTGGCGCTGCACTCTCCTGTCCGCTCGATCATCAATCTTGACCGTTCGCTGGCTGGGTGCCTTTCAAGGTGATCGCAGAAGTTGCTGAAGGCGAATGCCTGACGGCAATGGTTCCCTCACGCGGCGCAAAAAATGCATTCACATTTCTTCACGATTTGCTTCAGGGAGGCGGGGACTTTTTATACACTACCATCAGGATCGGAGGCATTGGTCGCTTCACCTGTTTGTAAATACGCTGCCACGCTGTGTAAGCTGTGGAAAAAGTGCGGTCAGCAATATGCGTGACTGGCGCTTCTTGCACTTGGCAGGCGTTGGCTTGGCTTTCATCTTTGTAAACGCTCGTGCACGAACGCGAACTGACACCAGCGTGAAAGGCTACGAATGAAACACCAAGAAGTAAGAGATAAGAGACGCTAAGCGATCTAGAACCACGTATACACAACTGTATAACGAGGCACCTTTATCTCTGACGCAAAAAAAGATCTTCATTTATTACTAAACTCAAAGAAGAAAAGAATTGCCTTAGATGAAAAAAAAATTATCGTACTGTTCCTTAGTGCGATCGCATTCATTGCAAAAAGTCTCATATTCTTCATAGCGTCGCACCTGATACACAGCCTCCACGAGTGGCCTAACTTCGACCAATGAATGAAGTTAGATGACGTTATGACGCCATATAATGACGGAATCATGTGATATTGATTCTCTGCATCGCTAATGTTGGCATTTACACTGCGGGACGTCAACGCCAACGGACAACTTGCGCGTTTGATGATGCGTCTGAGGCCTTCACTTGGATATTGAAAAGCAGTCGCTGTCACAATTTACGTCCAGGCATTTAGCATGCACTTCACGTTGACGCGTCTTTCCAGGTATAGGCAGCCAACAAAATTAAATCGAGTTCATGGCATGCAGCTTCTGCTTACATGAAGGATTACTAGAGGCCACTCAGACACGTGTGCACGGTGATTCAAGGGATCCAGGCAATGATTAATGTCACAAGAATTTGTTTAGGCTCCAATTCTGTGGTTTGCAACTGGTTCGTACGAGATGAGGGGTACGGATAGTGCACTCCATATTTGGTAAACGGAGCCATGCAAAACGAGTATGCCATGGAGCCAAGTAAGACACAGGGGGTGCTATTACTCATTCATAGTTAAAGCATAGTATGAGTAAGACTTAAAGGAGGGTATCTTAGTAAGCCTGCGATTCGCTGATGACATTGCCTTCACGAGTAACTCGGGGGACATTAAAGCTTATGATTTCTGAACTGGACGCGGGAAGCAGAAGAGTAAGGGTGAAAATTGATATGAACAAAACTAAAGTAATGTCCAACAATCTCGGCAGAAAACAGCACTTCGCGATAGGTGGAGGTGGAGTTGTAAAGGAATATGTCTACTTAGAACTGGTAGTAATCGTGGAGTCAAATCATGAGAGTGAGATAACTAGAAGAATATAGATGAGGTTGATCACATTCAGCAAGAATTCTCATGAATGGTAATCTGCTGCGACTAACCCGCAAGAGGAAGGTATATAACAGTTGTATCTTGCCGGTACTTACCTATACGGAGCAAAAAGCCGGAGGCCTACAAAGAGGTGTCAGATTAAGTTAGGGACGACGCAGCGAACGATGGAAAGGAAAAGGATAGGGTGTAACCTTAAGAGACAAAAATAGAGAAGAGTGGGTCAGGGAACAAACTGGGGTTACGGATATCACAGCTGAAATCAAGAAGAAATGGACACAGGCCGGGCACGAAGCACCTAGGCAGGATAACCGCCAGTCCCAGTCATTAAGGGTAACTGACTGCATTTCCAGAGAAGGCAAACGCACGAAGGGGAGACCAAGTTAGGTAGGCCGATGAGATGAGAAGTTCACAGGCATAACGTGGCAACGGAAAGCACAAGACCGGGTTGATTGGTGGATCATGGGAGAGGCCTTTGCCTTGTAGTGGGCGTAGTCAGGCTGATGTTGCTGCTGCTAGCTGTTGATGATAATGAAGATAAGTAAACAATGAGCCAAATTAACGCATACGAAGCAACAACGTGTCCCCGGTGAGAGCCGAGCTCCCGACCCCTTATATACGCGCTCGGTGCCGAACCAGCCATGTTAACGGCATTTTTTCTTCTTCCACGGGTATTTTAATGTGTTTGGGGGAACCGATGCATGTGAGATGGGGCGGCCAAGTAATCCCCTTGCGGTTACATCTATGCGCCGCTGCAAATTTATCGATGCAGCAGCCTAGCCCACAAGTTTTCTTTTTTACCGTGAAAACTGTTATGAAATCACAATAACGGCCGTTTTCAGCGCAGTAATTATCCGGCACCGCCTACACCGCCGGTGTCCGTAAGCAGCATCGAACGAAAACAACACTAATTGAACAGGGTCGTGGTGCGAATGCGATTCGAACCCTTGACCTTTGAGTGGCGGTTCAGTGTTCTTCCACAGAGCCACGCCAGTTCTTTGAAATCGTTCGCAAGTGGGACTTATGCAGACCTTATATCGAAAAAAAAAATCGTGTTAGTATATAAGTATAGTTAAGAGTGCTTTAGTGGAGTAGAATTATAACCAGGCTTCACGTTATGCGAATCGCGTAACGAATAGGGTTGTTGAATGCTTTCAACTTATTACGAGAGACTGGGGCCATAGTTCATCATCATCAGCCGTACCCTCAAAAATGGCACCCAATGTCGCAGGTATGTGGCGGATACCGGGCTTCTCCGAAGAATGGGTAATCGTGGAGTCAGTGTTTCTCTACATCGCAAAAGTTATGAATTATCGCGCAGCGAGTGCCGTACCATGGTGCCTGTAGACAGTTCTGCCAAGAGCGTAAAAAAAAAAGCTCTAAAAGGGTGGCTCATCTACCTTTCGCTCGGACTGGGCTGCACGTTCCACGCAGGCCTGTCAATATTTACAGCGAAGCTGTTATGAGATCAGAACACGGGCCATGCGTGGCGCCGCCACTGCCGGTGCCCGTATCCAGTATAGAAAGAAATAAGAAAAAGAAACCTGTGTAAAAAAATACCACAGACACAATGGAGTTTGAACTCGGCCCCACGGTGTGTGAGCCCAGCATTCTACCTCTAAGCCACGCTGGTTTTTTTTCCCCATGGTATTTATTAAAGTACTTGGGCAATCATGACAAAATCAAGCGAACAAAAGTACAATCAAATCGCGAAAGTAAGCGTTCAAGTGTTACTCATAAACACTAAATGCCTAACACAGCGCGAGTGCTTCACATGGAGAGTTCTTCACATTGTCTTATACAAACAAAAAAGGGGTGAGGTCAAACAGTTCTCTAAGACGGAGTACCAGTCCGGTCTAAAGTCCAGCTCGTCGTAAATGTTTTTCAGGTGGATAGCCATTTGAATGAAGTGTGCGCTTGAAGAGGTGGTGGGCTCTACATTGCGGTCTTGCATTCGTGTCTTCCACAAGCTGTGCATACCCATGAGGAAAAACATATCATATGGTACTTCATCAAGCGCTGCTGGCAGAAGATAACGTATTGTGTGAGAATTAATGACGAAACGTTTTTTCAGTGCTCGCTGAAGGACATACCAAAACAGTATGGCATCTTTGCAGCTAACAAAGCAATGTTCAATCGTTTCCGACACATCACATAGACGGCAGTTAACAGACGGAATGAAAATACCTTTTCTTTCTAACCATGTGTTTACCGCCAATGTTTCAGAGTGGAGTTTATAGAAGAATGTTTTTGAATTTGGTGGAATGTACATTTTGCGCACTCGCTTCAACACATCGTGACCTGGAAGATTGGCGTAGAGTGAACGGTACAATGGAGGTCACCAGCGTGTTTTTGAATTCGGTGGAATGTACATTTTGCGCACTCGCTTCAACACATCGTGACCTGGAAAATTGGCGTAGAGTGAACGGTACAACGGAGGTCACCAGCGTGACCAAGGGCCACGCTGGTGTTTTTTTTCTTTAATCAATGAAATTATCACCCGTAAAGTACACAGAACATACTTCATCAGAAGTCAGGCAAACACACGCAAGCGTCAAGAACGGCAAGCCACTCCGGAATGGGGTCAAAAGTCTTGACAGCACTGCGCACTTGAGCAGCTGCTTCTCGGAAAACAGATCTCGTCGACCGTGGTGGCTCGGCGTGTCTATCGATCATGCGACTTTTCCATAATGAATAAAGTCCCAACTACATAAACAAGTCGTAAGGAGTACTATCAGTCTCGGACTATTTGAACGGAAGGAACCTAATACCATGAGCTGTGATTGGAAGTTCTTTTCTTAACGTTGTGTTTCAGGGGCGAAGCTCTTTATAGTGGCACCTGTTCGTCCCTCGTAGCAGTTGTAGTATGTAACAAATATAACACTTTGACCTTCAGACGTGGTGCCGCTGACAGATTTCTTCTGTGCATTGTTGAACAAAAAATTCCCAAGCATTTCCCCGAGGGTGAACATGGTTAAGTGCGAATGCACGGGGTGATGCTACGAGGGGTATTTATTAATTCGCACTATTATATTTATTAATCACACTATGGTGCCTTTATGGTGTAATGGTTCTTGGGAATCGCAATTTGATCACACGGGGGAGTTTACGTTAACTCACCGGCGAATGGCAACGGATTTTAACTCTACTCCCCCTCACGACCCGCTCTTGACGGGAGACTGAGAGAGAAGGCGGGCGCGCGAGAGAGAGGGGTGCGCGCGCAGCTGCAGCGAGCGAGGACAGCGGAGGAGCGAGCGAAGGGGGAGGGGGTATAAGTCGTGTTACTGACACCGATATCAGCGTCGCGTCCGTGGCTTATTCGGTAGAGCGTCGCGCTGCGGCCCGCCAAGTCCTCTTTCTTTTAAAGATAGAGAGAAGACTGCGGACGCCGCCGACGGCGGTGGATGGTTTGGGGTCGCTTATAAAGTGTATTCACACTTAATAAAAAAATAGTGCTCAATGTACATGCCAATGGCTGCTAACAGGGAATGAGAGACAGGAGAATTTGGCTTTTAGTTAACGCGCACTGCGATCTCCATTAGCAGTCATTGGCATGTACATTGAGCACTATCTGACGAGAAAGGGTTGCTACGTTATACTCGCTGGGTGCAACCTCCTTAGTTTTAGAAAGGTTTAGCGAGCGTTGAGCTGCAGTGCCATGAATACAATGAACTTCTATATACCATGAATGAACTCGAGGTGGTTAAAGGTGGAAAGTAGATACGAAGCACAAGCCGTAAGAAAGTAAAAGCTGAATTCTCTTGTCTCTCATTTCCCATTAGCAGCCATTGGCACGTACATTGAGCAGTATTTGACAGGAAAAGGTTGCTACGTTATACTCGCTGGGCGTAACCTCCTTGGTTTTAGAAAGGTTTAGCGAGCGTTGGGCCGCAGTGCCATCAATACAGGGAACTAGTATATACCATGAACTCGAGGTGGTAAAGGTGGGAAGTAGACCCGAAGCGCAAGCCGTAAGAAAGTGTGCGTGCGCCACCTCTCGTTTAGTCCTTGGAATGCCCGCTGGATGGCGGTGCTTCTATATGGGGAGTATATGATGAAAAGATGCGAGATGGTGGTACTTGGAGTGTTGAATAGATGGAGGAACGAACACACAGACAGATGCATGGATGGACGCGCGTCCATCCATGCATCGTCCATTCATCGTCCATCCATGCATCGTCCATCCATCCAGATGCATCGTCCATCCACGCATCAGCCTCAAAGATGGACGTGCGTCCGCACGTCCATCTGTGAGGCCGACGCTGCTTTCGTCCATGCATCCACCCCTGTGTCTGTCCATGCCATATGGTGTAGTAGCGCAATTTTCACGGGGACGAAGAGGACAAGATTGAGTCTGCGCAAAAGCTTCTGTTGGCAATGATTCAGTGTTCGTAGTTCTTTTCTGTGCCGCTAGGGTTATGGGTTATATATGAAGTGCTGCTTCTGAAATAAAAATTAGTTGCGAGTGTAGCGAGTGTCGTGTGTTCTTGTCCTTTTCGTCCCCGTGAAAATTACGCTACTACACCATATGGTTAAATGATGTCTCACCAACTAGCCCAGCTCTCAACCCTACTGTCTGTCCATGCGTCCATCCATCCGTGCAGCTTTCCGTGCGTCCGTGCATGCATCTGTCTGTGTGTTCGTTCCTCCATCTATTCAACACTCCAAGTACCACCATCTCGCAACTTTTCATCATATACTCCCGATATAGAAGCACGGCCATCCAGCGGACATTCCAAGGACTAAACATGAGGTGGCACACGCACACTTTCTTACGGCTTGCGCTTCGGGTCGACTTCCCACCTTTAACCACCCCGAGTTCATGGTATATACTAGTTCCCTGTAATCATGGCATTGCGGCCCAACGCTCGCTAAACCTTTCTAAAACCAAGGAGGTAACGCCTAGCGAGTATAACGAAGCAACCCTTTCTTTTTAGATAGTGCTCAATGTATATGCCAATAACTGCTAATGGGGAATGAGAGACAGGAGAATTCGACTTCTAGTTAACAGGCACGCTGCGAATTTTTTATTGTTCAACAATGCACAGGAGAAATCTCCCACCGGCACCACCATGCAGGTCAAAGCGTAAGACATGTTACGTACTACGACGAGGGACGATCGGGTGCCGCTTTAAGGAACTTCGCCCCTAATAAAACACATGAGTCTTCAAGTATTGTTGTGACTGGTGCCTGGGCAGACGAGGAAGCGGCGCTCTTTCGATGCCGAAACAAGTAGCCGAACGGCCGGCTGCCTGTGTCCGCCAGGTATTGTCCCTCCTAGCCGGAGGGTGAGGCTTCGTATCGCCACGACGCGGTAAGCCGTTGGAGAGACAACAAACACAGCATCTTTCTTGGAAGAGACCGCGGCGGCCGCCGCTTATCGCCCCGCTAACTGAGCGAGCAGTTCGGCGTACCCTTTGATGTATGCCGTCATGAGCTTGGGACCCCTCGACCAGCGGCACACACGCCACGAGGAAGAGCCCCGCTGAAGCCACCTTGGAGTGCAGTGATCACGTCTCAGTATTGCATGTTCACGTGGGCCATGCATGCACGTCCCCCTCGCCAGTTGTGTGTGATCCGTGATTGGACAGTACCATCTGCACGTGCTCCTTGATCTAGGGATCTGGGGAGAACATACCTTTTATAATGGGCCACCCGGATCATTCGAAGGAGCTCCATGTAGAGGAGCGCCAAATTCGAGAGCTCGCCATGTAAAAAAGAGCTTGTCATGTACGAGAGATCACCATGTACATAACGTAAATAAACCCTCTTCAAGTCTCTCTTCTTCTTGCCTCGACTTCATCCCGGATCTCCGGTGCCTGCAAACACCGATCGCAACAGTAAACACTTCCTTAATTCATTAACGAAATCTTGTTCTGGCAGACTTGATGCATTTAGGTAGTATATGAGGGATTATTGGTCAGCTGGCAGCTGGCAATTAGTTCACGTGCCACGTGACGCCAAAGAGGCTTATTAAGAGTGGTCCACACTCGCCGCCATGACTGCTGGTGGCACTGATTGACACTCCCACGTTTAATTCACATATATACCCCACAAAGTGGATGGGGGATAGCCGCCATGGTAGCTCAGTTGGTAGAGCATCGAACGTGTTATTCGAAGGTTACAGGTTAGGTTCCTGCCGACGGCAAGTTATCGTTTCATCCCCTTTTTTTCTACACATTTACATTACAATGAGGTCTAATAACTTCCCCTATGCATTCTTTGGCCTTATTATCTGTTAGATCTCATTACTATTGTGTCAAAACACGAAAAAACGAGCCCTTTAGTATACACTTCTTTCCATTATATATATTGTCACGATGAATCACAATTACTGGGGGTTCATTAAACCACCGAATAGCTAGCGCTGGTACGATGCGTCAGCCGTGGCTGGCTCTCTAGTCGAGAAGAAGCACGCGATCTTTCTTTCCTCCAGATGGTAGAGCCGCTCTTGCAGTCGACCCACTACGCGTGGGTGGCATTATTCCCCCTTTCGAAAAGAAAAAAAAGTCCCAAAAGAGGGAAAGAAAAGTACATAGCACCTCCCCGATGTTACGACATAGGCACGTAAAAAAATAAATTGGAAATTTGGGAAATTAAAAGTAGAAATTAACGAGCGTGCCAATATAGGAAAAATCAATGAACAAAGAAGCAAGTTCACAAAAATAAACGAATAACTCAAGGAACAGTGTACGGCAAGGAAAAAGTTACGAACAGCGTGCAATAAATGGTTTCATGCGCAACACAAGAACGACGTCTGGCCTCGGTCGTGTCCTGCTCTGTGCCTGCGATGTTTAGTCCGGAACCACTTCGTAGTTCACGTCACTGACGCGGCGTAACACTTTATATGGCCAAAGTATCGGCTCAGTAACTTTTCATTAAGGCCACGGCGGCGGACGGGCGTCCACACCCAAACTTGGTTTCCGGTGTTGTAAAACACTTCTCCGTGCCGTGTGTTATAGCGCCGTGCATCTGCCTGCTGTTGCTGGTCGATGTGTAGTCGCGCGAGCTGCCGGGCTTCCTCAGCATGCTCGAATTCTTCGGCGTCAGTTGCCAACTCGTCTTCGTCTTGGCACGGTAGCATAGAGTCCAGCATGGTCTGCACTTCGCGGCCGTAGAGAAGCCGAATTGGCGTGAATTGCGTGGTCTCGTGCACGGCGGTATTATACGTGAAGGTCACGTCAGGTAAGATCTGGTCCATGTTTTGTGCTGTACGTCGATGTACATTGACATCATGTCTGCAATGGTTTTATTCAGTCGCTCGGTAAGTCCGTTGGTTTGTGGGTGGTACGCAGTTGTCTTTCGGTGTCATGTGTTGCTCAGTTTGGAAACTTCGTCCATAAGCTGCGCCGTGAATACCGTTTCTCTGTCCGTTATTATACTGGAAGGAGCACGGTGTCTTAACGCGATGTGGCGCATGAAAAATTCTGCTACCTCAGAAGCCGTGGCTTGTGGGATTGCCTGCGTCTTAGCGTAGCGTGTTAAATAGTTGGTAGCGACGATCACCCATTTGTTGCTGTCCGCAGACAGGGGAAATGGCCCAAGAGTGTCCATGCCGACTTGGTCGAATGGCGTGCAAGGTGCTTCAATGGGCTGAAGCAAACCAGCTGGCTTAACAGATAGTTGCTTTCGGCGCTGACATTTCCGACAGCTCTTGACGTACTTCTTGACGCTTGCCGAAAGTCTCGGCCAATAGTACCTCTCGCTCACTCTGGCAAGTGTCCGCGAATAGCCCAGATGACCGGATGTGGGTTCGTCATGGCAAGCGAAGAGGACGTCGTCTCGCATGTCTCGAGAAACCACCAGGAGGTAGGCACGGTTGTTCGAACAAGCGTTCTTCTTGTACAGCACACTGTCTCGAAGGCAGAACGACTGCAATGAGCGAAATAAATGACGTGGTATGATTGTGCCCTGGCCCTCTAAATGATCAATGATTGGACGAACCTCTGCGTCATCTCGCTGCCGTTTGCTCAAGTCTGATGAGCTAATGGCGCCCAGGAAGCCTTCGTCTTCCTCTGCTTCCTGACTGATGACATGAAGGGGTGCGCGTGACAGTGTGTCAGCGTCTTCATGCTTACGGCCGGGCTTATGGACGATAGTGATGTCAAATTCCTGCAGCCGCAAGCTCCACCGTGCTAGCCGTCCTGAAGGTTCGCGCAGGCTTGCCAACCTACAGAGGGCGTGGTGGTCCATCACTATCTTGAAGGGACGACCATAAAGGTACGGGCGAAACTTGGTGATTGCCCACACGACTGCGAAGCACTCTTTCTCCGTAGTGGAATATTTCGCCTCGGCACGGGATAGAGAGCGGCTGGCGTAGGCTATCACTCTTTCGGTGTCCTCTTGACGCTGAACCAGCACTGCACCGAGCCCAATGTTACTAGCGTCGGTATGGACCTCCGTGTCAGCATCATCGTCGAAATGAGCGAGAACGGGCGCTGATTGCATGCGCTGTCGCAGTTCACCAAAAACTGCTTGTTGCTCGTTTTCCCAGACAAACGGCATGTCGTCCCTTGTGAGACGAGTCAGAGGTTCTGCTGTGAAAAGCCATGAATGAACCGGCGATAGTACGCGCACAAACCAAGAAATTGCCGGGTGGCTTTCTTATCGACAGGAGCTGGTAATTCGGCAACAGCGGCAAGCTTGTCTGGATCGTGCCGGACTCCTTCGGTGCTAACTACATGTCGAAGAAACTTTAGTCTTCATAGCCGAAGTGGCACTTCTGTGGCTTTAGTGTGAGGTCCGCCGATCGGATAGCCTCCAGCACGCGGTGCAGGCGGTGAAGGTGCTGCCCGAACGTGGCAGAAAAGACCACCACATCATCAAGGTAGACAAGACAAGTCTGCCACTTGAGCCCTGTGAGGACAGCGTCCACCATTCGCTGGAAAGTTGCCGGCGCTGAAAACAAGCCGAAAGGGAGTACACCAAATTGGTATAGGCCGTCTGGAGTCACGAAGGCTGTCTTATCGCGGTCTCGCTGATCTACCTCGATTTGCCAGTACCAGCTTTTGAGATCGAGAGAAGTGAAATAATGGGCACGACGAAGTCTATCCAGCGAATCGTCGATACGCGGCAGCGGGAACACATACTTTTTGGTCACGTTGTTAAGCTTTCGGTAGTCGACGCAGAAGCATAGCGACCCGTCCTTCTTTTTGACAAGCACAACTGGAAATGACCATGGGCTTTAGATGGTTCGATAACGCCATCGTCAAGCATCTCGTGAACTTGCGTACGTATCGCTTCACGTTCTTTAGCCGACACGTGGTAGGGGTGCTGGTGTATAGGGCGTGCGTCCTCTTACGTGATGATCCTGTGTTGAGTGATGGACGTCTGGCGGATCTTTGAGCAACTTGCGAAGCAAGACCTGTACTCGGACAAGAGCGCTCGCAGCGCAGTCTGGTTATCGGTGGACAGATCAGGATTGACGTCAATGCTGCTCATTGACGTGTCTGCGTTATCCACTAGTTCTGACGTGAGACAGTTGCTTACGTTCTCTACTTCGTGGGCAAACGCTGTCGAAGTGCCACGGAAAAGGTGTCGATGCTCGTTGCTAAAGTTCGTGACGAGCAATTCAGATCCGCCATCACGAACGTGTAATACACTTCTCGCTACACAGATGCCTTGCTGCAGGAGGTGTTCCAAATTTGTCTCGGCCACCACATCACCATCGCCCAAACCACAGCATGTTACGTCGACTAGAACACTTGCTCGTGGAGGAAGCGTCACGCTTTGTTCAGAAATACGGAGTACGTCGACACGCCTTCCGTCATCCTGCACGTTGATTGGTCGCTGGGCTGAGAACGTGACAGGGCGCACTGCAGATCAACGATAGCTCCATTTTCCCGTAGAAAGTCAACTCCCAGAATGACGTCATGGGAGCATTCACGTAGAACAAGGCAGCTTTCTACGAATGTATACCCTTGAATCTGTACTCTAGTTGTGAAGGTGCCCAGTGGAGTAACCACATGACCACCAGCTGTCCGAATCTTCGAGTTATGCCACGGCGTGATTACTCTCTTCAGCTTCGTTGTCAGTTTCGCACTCAGTATGGAATACTCTGCGCCGGTGTCCACTAACGCATTAGCTACACAACCATCAATTGTCATTGCTATGCCGGCAATCCTTTGCAGCAGCAGGTGATGTCGGATCAGTTTCTGTATTTCTGTACGATTCTGCGTCAATAGGAGGTCTTCAGCGCTTCGTCGTTCAGCGACCCTGCCTCCAGAGGTCGCTTCGGCTAGTTTTCCCGGCGGGGGCTGGGGCGGTGGCGCGTACGTGCCTTCGTAGTATGATATGTGCTGCGCTGACTCGACTGAAACAGCAGGTACAGGATGAACGAGCAATGGCGGCGATGCAACAGGGCTTTTCAAGGCTTCCGCGTAGGTTGTCCCACGGCGGTATTCAGCAGGAGCTGACGCAGCTGTATAAGGAGGCAAGGTGTCCCGGAGGGCCTAGTGCAGCTCATTTTTGATCATAGTTGCAATAGAACTAATCGTAGGATGAGGGGTTACACCAGCCTTTTTCAATTCTTCACGTACTATATCACGGATGAGTGCACATAGAGAGTCATTGCTGGTCCCAGCGGCGGTGAAAATGTCAGCAGTGGACATGCCACTGACCTGCCTGTCGTATTGGTTGGATCGCTGCTGCAGCACTTTTTTCATTGTCACGGCTTCGGACAAGAACTCCGCGACCGTCTTCGGAGTGCTTCGCACGAGGCCTGCAAAAAGCTGGTCGTTGACACCGCGCATCAATTGACGTAACTTCTTGTCCTCCGTCATTCTTGAATCTGCCCGTTGGAAGAGGCGCGTGATGTCTTCGACATACGCGGTCACAGTTTCGTTTGGCGACTGGCCGCGGGCAAGAATAGCTCGTTCAGCTCTTTCTTGGCAATCAGCGCTGGCATATGTCTGCAGAAGTCTGCGAGAGAATTCGGGCCACGTCATCAGCTGCTCCTCTCAATTTTGATACCACGTGCGTGCCCCGTCTTCGAGATAGAAGTAGACACGACCCAGTTTCACCGCGTCGGCCCATTGATTCAAGGTGGCTACGCGTTTGAAGTCCGCCAACTAGTCCTCAACGTCCTCGCGCTCCCTACCATGGAACGTCGCTGGTGCCCGTGGGCTTTCCTACGTATAGCGGTTCGACGACGTGCTTCCCGTGCCGGTTGGCAAGATTTGCACCGAAGTGCTGGTCATGTTTGTTGACGTGGTGGGAGCAGTATCGTCGACTTCCGGATGCAATCCCCTGATTCGGCGGCTGGTCCGATGCAAGGGAGTATTGACTGGCACTGGGCTCGTATTACGGCTTCCTGGGGAGGGTCTGTAGCATCCGTGAGACTACCCAGCACCTCCACCAGTTTTTCACGATGAATAACAAGTACGGGGGGTTTATAAAACCCCCGAATAGCTAGCGCTGAGACGATACTCAGTCGTGGCTGACTCTCGAGTCGAGAAGAAGCACGCGATCTTTTCTTTCCTCCAGATTGTAGAGCCCTACGTGTGGGTAGCAATATATATATATATATATATATATATATATATATATATATATATATATATATATATATATATATATATATATATATATATATATATATATATATGGTACGCTTTTTTTTGCCGGTAGCAATTTTGTGCAAACCTAGTCGTAGACCTAAACGGACGCTGCAGAGACGTACTAGATTCGTTTTAGACTAATTATAATTTACTGTAAAAACCGGAACATAGGTCAAACTTTTTTAAAAGAACACAGTGAAAGGTCGAATCTTGTTTTATATATCGGTCCTTGGCAGAAGAAAATGTGGAAGTCTCGCAGCAATCGGCAGCCGAAGTTGAACGCCTCCATTTCCATCGTGAGCATCAGCAGCGGTGCCGTTGGGCAAAACTAAGTAGGCCTACAGTGCTCTAGCAATGCCATTCTGCCTCCGTTATTTGCTGTCAGTCTGCTGTTTTCTCTTCTCTATTTCCTTCAGAAATGAGTGGCAGTCGACGGCAGTTTACGATAGGCTTTAAGAAAAAAGTTATCGAACTGCAGTGCACCCAGAACTAGAAACGCTACTCGCCGACTTCGTATGGGAGCTGCGTGCAAGGTCTCTTCCCGTAAGAGCGTAGTGCATCCATGTGAAAGCTCTATATATAGTGTGCAAATCTGGGCTCACAAGGGCACAATTCAAGGGCTCGCCATCATGGGTGTGCCTATTTATGCAGCAGAAGGGCGTTGCACCGAGGCGACATACTTTCGTCTTTCCGCAAATGCTGCATCAGTAACGAATTGGATGGAACGGAGGACGATGCACTCTGGGACGTTACTATTGAAAAACAGACGTCGTCAGACTCAAGTTCGGACGAGTCTGAGTGACAGCACTTGGTGGACTCCTGGCGTTTAGCTGCATAAGATTAGTGTCCAAATAAAAAGAAATGTCACCACAGTGCAGCTGATTGTGTCGCGTATTTATCAAGGTAAGGGTGCGCTGCAATACTTTGCTATTTTTAAATATTTCTTTTTCGGAAATTCAAAGGCAGGGGGTTGACCTGTATTCCGGTCTGACCTATGTTCTGGTTTTTACGGCATTCTTTGTGGACTCAGTTGTTAGCTTTGTGATGATTGGCTCAATGATAGAAGAGCGAATAAACAAAACAAAAACAAAAGAAAAGCTATTATTTGGGTAGATTTGTACGAATGAGCAGCGCTGGCGTAGTGGTTAGAGCATCCGCCTCGCATGCAAAAGGTCCGTGGTTCAAATCCCGGTGCCGCGCAGTTCCCAACCGGATAAAAAAAATCCGCGTGGTGATGGAACTGCATTACGAGGCCTGGGGTGCGGCCTCACCGGTAACCACCGCCGGGAACGCACTCCCTCACCAGAGAAGGATTGGCCACCCTGGTGCAGTATCTGGCCACTACCTCCCACATGCATACGTCAAATAACTCACGGCCCTCAGTCCCCAGCAGCTGCGAAGCAACTGACCACGGTGGCGGTCATATCTGCAACGCAGCAGAGGGTGCTAAGAATCTCTAGATCCGGACAGGCCACCATTGGAACCTGAACTTGGCAACGTTTAACGCTAGAACCTTATCTAGTGAGGGAAGTCTAGCTGTACTATTCGAGGGCATTAATTGGAATGTAATAGGGCTCAGTGAGGTTAAGAGGACAGATGAGGTCTATACGGTGCTATGGAATGGGTACGTCCTTCGCTATAGGGGCTTGGCTGACAGAAGAGAACTGGGAGTTGGGCTCCTAATTCACAGAAACATAGCTGGCAACATAGAGGAATACTATAGCATTAATGAAAGGGTGGTAGATATTGTAATTAAACTCAATAAGAGAAACAAGATGAAGGTGCTACAGGCTTACGCGCCTACATTCAGTCATGATGAAGCTTCAGTTGAAAGCTTTTATGAAGACGCGGAATCGGCAATGGGTAAGGTAAAAACAGAGCATACCATACTGATGAAGACTTTAATGCAAAGGTAGAGAAGAAGAAGGCTGGAGACCAGGTAGTAGGAGATTATGACATTGGTACTAGAAACGCCAGAGGAGAACTACTAGTAGAATTCGCAGAACGCAATAATTTACAGAATTTGAATACCTTCTACCGAAAACGAGGAAACCGCAAGTGGACATGGAGCCCTAATGGCGAAAATAAGAACGAAATAGACTTTATAATAAGTGCACACCCAGGCATCGTGCAGGATTTGGAAGTGGCTGGCAAGGTACGATGCAGTGACCATAGAATGGTACGGTCTCAAATTCGCCTAGACTTGAGAAAAGAACGACAGAAACTGATACGCAAGAACCAATCAATGAGCTAGCACTGAGAGGGAAAGTACAGGAATTCAGTCTCGCTTCAGAACAGGTACTCGGCTCTTAGTGAGGAAACCAGCCTTAGCATAAATACAATGAATGATAATCTGACGAGTATCATTACGGAGTGTGCAATGGAAGTTGGAGGCAGGTTAGTTAGACAGGACACTGGCAAGCTCTCCCAGGAAACGAAGAATCTCATTAAGAAGCGTCAAATCATGAAAGTCTCAAGTACAACAGACAAAATAGAACTGACAGAACTTTCGAAGTTGATTAATAGGCGTAAGGTATCCGACGTAAGAAGGTATAACATGGAGAGAATGGAACACGCTCTGAAGAACGGAGGAAGCGTGAAAGCAGTGAAGAGGAAACTTGGGATAGGCAAAAATCAGATGCATGCACTAAGGGACAAAGAAGGCAAAATAACTACCAATATGGATAGGATAGTTAAAATAGCGGAGGAGTTTTACAGAGATCTGTACAGTAGCCGGGACAACAACGACTTTAATACTATAAGAACTAGCAGTAACCCAAGTGACACCCCACCAGTAATGATAGAAGAAGTCAGAAAAGCTTTGGAGAGCATGCAAAGAGGCAAAGCTGCTGGTGAGAATCAGGTAACATCAGTTCTGCTGAAAAATGGAGGACAGATTGTGTTAGAAAAACTAGCCACCCTGTTTACGAGGTGTCTCCTGACGGGAAGAGTACCGGAGTCTTGGAAAAACGCTAACATCATCTTAATACATAAGAAAGGAGATGACAAGGACTTGAAGAATTACAGGCCGATTAGCTTGCTCTCTGTAGTATACAAGCTATTTACAAAGGTAATTGCTAACAGAGTAAAGAAAACATTGGAATTCAATCAACCAAAGGAACAAGCAGGATTTCGAACATTCTTCTCAACAATCGACCACATTCATACTATCAATCAGGTAATAGAGTAATGCTCAGAATATAACCAACCACTATAAATAGCCTTCATAGATTACGAGAAGGCGTTTGATTCAGTAGAAATATCAGCCGTCATGCAGACACTGCCGAATCAGGGCGTCCATGAAGTTTATATAAACATCCTGGAAGTATTCTACAGGGGATCAACTGCTACAATAGTGCTTCATAAAGAAAGCAACAGAATACCAATCAAGAAGGGTGTAAGGCTGGGGGACACAATCTCCCCAATGCTATTCACCGCGTGCTTACAGGAGGTTTTCAGAAGCCTAGAATGAGAATAGTTAGGGATAAGAGTTAATGGAGAGTACATTAGTACCCTGGGCTTCGCCGATGACATTGCATTGCTAAGTAACTCAGGGGACGAATTGCAACTGATGATTACGGAATTAGACAAGGAGAGCAGAAAGGTGGGTCTTAAAATGAATCTGCCGAAAACGAAAGTAATGTACAACAATTTCGGAAAAGAGCAGCGCTTCGAGATAGGTAATAGTGCACTTCATCTTTTAAATGACTATGTCTACTTAGGGCAGGTAATAACCACGGAGCCGAACCACGAGATTGAAGTAACTAGAAGAATAAGAATGGGGTGGAGCACATTTGGCAAGCACTCTCAAATTATGACAGGTAGATTGCCACTATCCCTCAAATGAAAAGTATATAAAACAGCTATATGTTGCCGGTACTTAGCTAGGGAGCAGAAACCTGGAGACTTACAAAGAGGGTTCAGCTTAAATTGAGGGTGACGCAGCGAGCAATGGAAAGAAAAATGGTAGGAGTGACCTTAAGAGACAAGAAGAGAGCAGTGTGGATTAGGGAACAAACGGGGGTTAAGGATATCATAGCTGAAATCAAGAAGAAGAAATGGACGTAGGCCGGGCATGTAGCGCGTAGACAGGATAACCACTGGTCGTTAAGGGTAACTAACTGGATTCCTAGAGGAGGCAAGCGGGTTATGGGGAGACAGAAGGTTAGGTGGGCAGATGCGATTAAGAAGTTTGGGGGTATAAATTGGCAGCAGCAAGCACAGGACCGGGTTAACTGGTGGAACATGGGAGAGGCCTCTGTCCTGCAGTGGACGTAGTCAGGCTGATGATGTATATATTGAAATACAACGGTGCAGCTGACGCTTTATTCAAGAAACAGCAAGATGACGCCGATGATGAAGAGGAACGGGACGAAGACTGATGATGGTTATTGATAGATGAGGAAGATGACGTACAATGAATTCTCACACTAATTTCCCCCGTCGACGAAAGCGGCCAGCCTGGCCGCGAATTATGCTGTGGAACGCATACAATAAGGCTTGAGACGCGAAACGTGCACAATCTCTGTCCCGCGGCAGCGTTGGTCAGTGGGGACATGAACAGGTGGGACACGGTAGTTCACCGTTGAGGTCTGTTCGATAACTTTGTAGGGGCCAAGATAGCGTGACTCAAACTTTTCGCATAAGCCAGGCGTTCGCGCAGGAGTCCACAGAAGTACATTGTCGCCAGGGCGGTAGAGAACGACGCGGTGAGTGACATCGTAACGATGTTTGCGATCTTCTTGGCTAGCTTCGGTGTTCACACGGGCAAGACGACGGCATCGAGCAACGCGGGAGAAAAACTGGTCGCAAACGAATGGTGAAGAGTTGACGGGGCCAGAAAAGAATGAAACGTCGAGTGGTGATGTCGGTTGGCGTCCGTATACTAGGAAAAATGGAGAATAGCCTGTGGTTCGTTGAACGGACGTATTATATGCGTACGTGACAAAGGGAAGTATGGCATCCCAATTGCCATGGTCCGGTCGGATATACATGGACAGCATGTCACACAGCGTGCGATAAAATCTTTCCGTTAAGCCATTGGTTTGCGGGTGATAGCTAGATGTTGTGTTATGAACTGCTTTTGATGCTTGAAGAACTTCACTGAGCGTGCTTGAAAGAAATGCCTTTCTCCGTAGAGTGATGACCTTTCTCCGTAGAGGATGACCTTTCTCCGGTCACTCAAAAGAACACGAGGGGCTCCATGACGTAGGTAAATAGCATTCAAGAAAAAAGTTGCTACTTCCGAAGCACTTCCTGAAGTGATTGAGGCCGTCTCAGCGTACCGGGTCAAGTGATCAACCGCGGTGATGATCCACCTCTTGCCGTCTGATGTAGTTGGGAGGGGCCCGAAGAGGTCGATTCCGACGACAGAGAACGGCTCTGATGAACAAGGAAGTGGTTGTAGGGTCCCGACTGGAGTAGTAGTGGGCCACTTGCGGTGTTGGCAAAGTGTGCACGAGGCAATATATTTAGCTACTGTCGTGGAAAGACCTGGCCAGAAGAATCGACTGCGGATGCGCTCGTATGTTTTGTAGTAACCCAAGTGTCCTGACGTCGGGTCGTCGTGGGAAGCGCGCAGAACTTCAGTGCGTAGTGCGCGTGGTACGACGGGAACCCATCGGTGGCCTTCCGGGTGGAAAATGTATCGATATAGCACATCGTCCTCCAACATGAAAAGTCGGAGTTGTTTCCGGAGCCTGGCATTGGGGGAAGACGAAGCACCGGTAAGCCGACCGATGATGTCAGTGCAATAAGAATAGGCTCGCTGGTGAGAAGTAAGTACTGACGGATGGGTGGATGAAGGTAGGGAAGAAATGGATGATATCGACGAGGCGTCCTCCGTATAGCCAATTTGACAAGGGGATGTGACGTGCGCCGAAAACTGCGGCAAAGGGCATCGTGATAAAGCGTAGGCATCTTGATGTTGTCTTCCAGTCTTGTAGATGACGTCAAAGTCATAACATTGTAATCGGAGAATCCAGCGGCCAAGTCGTCCCGACAAGTTTTTGATTGTGGACAACCAGCAAAGAGCATGGTGGTCTGTCACAACAGTCGAATGTCGACCATGTAGGCACGGACGAAATTTTTGGATTGACCAGACAACAGCCAAGCACTCTTGTTCGGTTATCGAGTACCTCTTCTCTGCAGAGGTCAGAGTGCGGCTTGCATACGCGACAACTTTCTCGCGAAAGGCATGGTCACGCTGGAGGAGTACGGCGCCGATTCCTTGTCCACTCGCGTCAGTGTGTAATATCGTAGGTGCCTTGTCATCGAAATAACAAAGCACCGGTGAGCATGTCAGTGCCTGCTTGAGTTCTTGAAATGTGTCACACACGTCCCGTTAATTCGGGAGGCGATCGCCGGGCGAATTCCAAGGGCCAAAGTATCGGCCCACCGAATCGCACCACGAAAGCGTGGACAATTTAGAAGTGGTCCTTTTTGGCGCGCCAGCGGACGCCGGCTGTGGCCCAAAGATTAAGTCAGAGGCGAGAGTTGATAAACAAACAAAATTATATTCTCAATAATGGCAGATTAAAAACAATACACAAGTATGCACACTCCACAATAGTTGAGTACAATATGTCAACAATCAAACAACGTACTGCACAGTACAATCAGCCACACTCGAAACAACGGACACAGACAACAATACACACTACAATGCAGTCGCATGCATTGAACAACCAAGACAATTAAAGACTAAAGAGATAGAAAGCCTATTCAGTCCAAAGTTCTTAGAACAAAAGTCTAGATGATACTCTTCCGAGAATCACTCACTCAAAGTCCAGTGTTGTTGTCGTTCCGCTGCCCCCGAAGTTTCTCTTCCAGGAAACCTCGCCGAAGTTTCTCTTCCAGGAAACCTCACGTCTTCAATAGGCCACTCTCCAAGCTTCAAACTTCTTCGCCGGAAACATGTCGGCTTCACACACGCAGCTGTTGCCACGCGTCTTCGCTCGATAGTGGTAAACACACACTCTTGCCTGTAGCTCGAGTCGTCACCCCTCAGGTGGAAATCCTCTTCTTCTGCTGCTTTGTCTCTACGGACAAAACCTTCGCCGACTACACGGCGGAATCCCTACGCGCTCTGGCGCTAACTTCCGTCTTCTCCTAATCTTTCATCTCCGCTGCTCGGTTAAATACCCTCCGCGCGAGATTTCAGAAAGTTCTCGTCATTTCGTCGGCGCGATACGCAGCGAAGGCTGGGGAGAGGGCGAGACGGCTCGAAGGCCGTCCGCGATGGATGACTCAACCCGGCCTCACCACGCCCCTTTCCATCTAGAAAGTTCGAGTGCTTGATCGGCCGCCGTTGTGGGGTGAGGAGGTTCGTCGGCGAATCTACGCTTCCGAGGGAGAGAGTCACGTCCGGGGAGTCTGGATGTTTGATTTCTTTTTTTATCGTTGACCTCGCGGCGTCACTTTGGCGTTTCGTCGCGAGGAGTTGGCGGCGCGCTCTTTTTGAGCGCTCGTTCTGTGACACTGCCCCCCACTTTAAGAATATTATCTCATAATATTCAAAACCACACAAACGAGCGCGAACTGTCAGCACACACTCTCACAGACTGTAACCACAATCCGTCACTCATGAAACTTCACATTCACAGTAGATCACTCAATACAACTGTGCATTGTAATTCAATTCCACAACACATGAAATATAGCCACAAGTACATGAATGCAACACTCCATCACATATTCAAAACAATACAAATGTATAAAGTTCTCTCATTACAACAATTGTACAATACTATACATGACGTCACCGTAACAAACATTTTGACTCGCTCGACATACAGTTGTGACACAGGACAACAACCACATTAACTTAACATATAGCACTGTCAAACACATTCCGGTTCGACCTCAACACTTTTCCTGTGCATTTCGAACGGCGCTTGCGCCCTTTCTTGCGGTGCTCGCTCGATCTCTTCTTGTGTTTCCACGTTGTTTCTCGGCGAGCCCTTTCTAACGACGGTATCTGAGGTGGCGTCTCAGCCAACGTTGTCACTTCCGACATTGTTAACGGGTCATGATGCTCAACCGATCCTGTCCGGTTATTCACCCGCTTGTTCATGTCCCGACATTTGGCCTGGCTGGCCGACTCCGCCACCTTTACACTGTCGGTCGGTTGAGGTCAAGCTGACGTAAGTCCAGCTGCCCAGCACGTGAACTCATTCAATACGATGATGTTCTCATTCACTGTCTCTTGCGCCCAGGCTTCACCTTGGGCTCGAGTGAGATCCTTCCCGGGATTTTTCTCCGCTGTATCTCGCGGCCCCTGTGTCAGCGGGGGCTCCATCTTCGGGTCTTCCCCCAAACGTTCTGGTTCGTTCGGCCCTCGTGCCCCGTCGATGTTTCCGATGACGAGGTCGTACAGGGGGGTCGTCATACATAGAGCGGTAACCTTCCCGCTGAAGTACGGGGTTTCAACCTCAATTTCTGCTTCGGGAAGCATCCGAACCGTACGGTCAATTAGGCAAACCGGTTTCGTTCTGCCTGTCAACTCACTTTCCCGTACCAAATTTCTCCGCACGATAACCGTGGAACTACCGGTGTCTCTCAACACCATAACCTTCTTGCCCGCAACTTTTCAAGGCAGCGTTGGCATTCCCTTCGTAACACCGGTTGGCTGTTTTGTCATTACAGCACCCACAATAGGGATTTTCTCCCCAATTTTACACTCTACGAATCCATCGGTGACGTCATCAATGGTTTTTGGTGCCACTTGTGCACAGGATACCTGGTGAGTTTGACTCGCTCCGTTACGACATGCGTCTGCCTTGTGCCCAGTCTGACCACATTTGAAACATTTTACAACCGTGGGGCTCGTGAAGTTAGTTCGGCAGTTTTTAGCACGGTGACACACTCGGTTAAACAGAAAACATCGCGGAAGGCTCTCCGGTGCACGCTTATTTTCTTCGGGAGCCGATTTCTTCGAATCTTCGGGACACTCCTTCTTGACCTTGCCCAAATTAGTGCCACCTTGCGCTTCCAAGAATTGATCAGCCAATTCAAGCATGTCTTCCAGTGACTTAGCTCTCCTCTCTTTCAAGTACAGCGACAGGCTTGGGTGGCAACTAGTGAGAAATTGTTCTCTAATTAGGATCTCTCTAAGCTCATCGTACTCTTGCGCTGTCCCTGTAAGTTCAATCCATCTGTCGAAATAATGGCTAAGTCGGGCGGCGTACTGCGTAGCCGTCTCACCATCAGCTGGCTTTCCTGTCCGAAATCTGTCCCGGAATCCTTCCACAGTGAATCTAAATCGCTTCAGCAAAGCAGTTTTCACCTTTGCATAGTTGGCTACATCGGTCGGCGTCAGCCTACCGTACATACTGAGCGCTTCACCACTCAAGCAAGTACTCAAAGCAGTTGCCCATTGATGTTCCGGCCAATTCTAGCTCCTCGCAATCGTCTCAAATCTGTGAAGGTACGCGTCAAGGTCGTCCTTCCTCTCATCAAACGCTACGAGCAGCTTGCTTGTGTTCAAGCGGAAGCCATGATCTTCCCGTTTGCTGCTTTCAACTCTAGCCTGGACGGGAGTTTCACTTCGCTGTTGCAACCGGAGCCGCTCGAGTTCCATCTCGTGCTGCCGCTGCCGTTCCCTTTCAGCCATCTCCGCTTCTCTTTTTTCTTTCAGCTGTCGCTCCCTCGCTTCTCTTGCTTCTCTCGCCCTTTCGGTTGCCAACTTCTCTCTCTCCAGCTCGAACTTCAATTGCTGCTCTCTTTCTTCTTTCAGCTGTCGCTCCTTTACCTCTCTTTCTTCTTTCTCTCTCTCAGCTGCCAACCTCTCTCGTTCCACCACCTCTTTCCCCTTCTGGCGTACCCACTTCCGTAGTTCGGCGCCAGAAAGACCCATCTTCTCACCAAGAGCGACTAACTTTTTGAGATCCATTGTGTCTCGCAAATAAAACCTTGCCGCGTGAAAAAAATATCTGCCTAAATCAGTCTATCGCAACACTCTCCTGCACTCGTTAACGAGAACACTGAGCAACACACAAAATCGTTCCAATAGCAGTATACACAACTCGAGGCTCTTTCTCACTACTTTGGACACACTGTGCACCAAAAGATCCTGTTGTGGACGCCAGATTAATTGTCACACAGGTCCCGTTAATTCGGGAGGCGATCGCCGGGCAAATTCCAAGGGCCGAAGTATCGGCCCACCGAATCGCACCACGAAAGCGTGGACAATTTAGAAGTGGTCATTTTTGGCGCGCCAGCGGACGCCGGCTGTGGCCCAAAGAACAAGTCAGAGCCGAGAGTTGATAAACAAACTAAATTATATTCTCAATAATGGCAGATCATAAACAATACACAAGTATGCACACTCTACAATAGCTGAGTACAATATGCCACCAATCAAACAACGTGCTACACAGTACAATCAGCCACACTCGAAACAACGGACACAGACAACAATACGCACTGCAATGCAGTTGCATGCATTGAACAACCAAGACACTTAAAGACTAAAGAGATAGAAAACCTATTCAGTCTAAAGTTCTTGGAACAAAAGTCTAGATGATACTCTTCCGAGAATCACTCACTTAAAGTCCAGCGTTGTTGTCGTTCCGCTGCCCCCGAAGTTTCTCTTCCAGGAAACCTCGCCGAAGTTTCTCTTCCAGGAAATTTCACGTCTTCAATAGGCCACTCTCCAAGCTTCAAACTTCTTCGCCGGAAACACGTCGGCTTCACACACGCAGCTGTTGCCACGCGTCTTCGCTCGATAGCGGTAAACACACACTCTTGCCTGTAGCTCGAGTCATCACCCCTTAGGTGGAAATCCTGTTCTTCTCCAGCTTTGTCTCTACGGACAAAACCTTCGCCGACCACACGGCGGAATCCCTATGCGCTCTGGCGCTAACTTTCGTCTTCTCCTGATTTCTCATCTCCGCTGCTCGGTTAAATAGCCTCTGCGCGAGATTCCAGAAAGTTCTCGTCATTTCGTCGGCGCGATACGCAGCGAAGGCTGGGGAGAGGGCGAGACGGCTCGAAGGCCGTCCGCGATGGATGACTCAACCCGGCCTCACCACGCCCCTTTCCATCTAGAAAGTTCGAGTGCTTGCTCGGCTGCCGTTGTGGGGTGAGGAGGTTCGTCGGCGAATCTACGCTTCCGAGGGAGAGAGTGGCGCCCGGGGAGTCTGGATGTTTGTTTTCTTTTTTTTATCGTTGACCTCGCGGCGTCACTCCGGCGTTTCGTCTCGTCGCGAGGAGTTGGCGGCACGCTCTTTTTGAGCGCTCGTTCTGTGACAAGATGAGGCTTCGCATTGATCATTCCAATCATTCCCGGAATCCTTCCACAGTGAATCTAAATCGCTTCAGCAAAGCAGTTTTCACCTTTGCTCCTTCATACCGGTCACATCAAACGATTGGAATCGGCTACCAGGTGACATCGTTTCCATCGCTGATCACTCCCTCTTTCGTCATTCTTTATCAGCTCACCTATTTCGCGATAGCTCTCCTTAGTCATCCGATCTATTCCCCTCCTTACGAAGTTCTGTCTCCACGTGTCAAGATGCCAGCGTTTTCCAGTGGATTCTTGATTTTTTGTGTGTGCGTGTCATTTCCCTTACTTTTACACTTTTTTGCTAGTACTGTATAATTTTACTACATTCACTATTTGCTCATTGTGATTTCCTTATTTTACGTTTCACTTTTGTTGCGCCTCATTGAGTAGAGGTTTTTTTTAGTTTTGTTCATGTATAAAATAGCACGTATATTTTTCATGTTGTAACCCACTCCCCTCTGTAAAGCTTCGGCGATTGAGGGTAACAAAATAAATAAATAAATAAATAAATAAATAAATCGAAGGAACCGGTACTAGCAAGGAGCTTGTGGAGAGGAGCGGCAATAGTGGCCAAGTTGCGAATGAAGTGGCAAAAGTACGATGCGAGTCCGAGGAAATTGCTTAGTTTTTTGGAACGAAAGGGTCGCGGAAAGTTGAGGACTGCGGACATTTTGTCCAGATCGGGCTGGATGCCATATTTACTAACGAGATGTCCTAGAACTTTTATAGCTGTGTTGCCAAAATGGCACTTCCTTGTGTTTAGTTGAAGTCCAGCGTTGGAGAGACATGTGAGCACTTGATCTAGGCGTTGCAGATGATCATCAAAAGTGGAAGAAAATACGACGATATCATCGAGGTAGCATAGACAAGTTTTCCACTTGAGGCCACGAAGAACAGTGTCGATCATCCTTTCAAATGTGGCGGGAGCATTACATAGACTGAATGGCATTACGTTAAACTCGTAAAGACCACCCGGCGTAGAAAATGCGGTCTATTCTTTGTCTGCTTCTTCCATTGGTATTTGCCAATACCCAGACCGAAGGTCAAGGGTGGAGAAGTATTGGGCGCCTTGCAATGAGTCAGGTGCATCATCTATACGGGGCATCCGATATACATCCTTTCGGGTAATCTTGTTGAGCGCGCGGTAATCAACACAAAATCGTACCGATCCATCCATTTTTCGTACCAACACAACGGGTGCTGACCAAGATCTGGTAGAGGGTCGTATGATGTTTCTGTTTAGCATATCGGTCACGTTCCCCTCGATGATTTTGCGCTCGGCCAAGGAGACTCGGTAGGGACGACGACGTACAACAGTCTGACCTTCAGTGTCGATGCGATGATGCGCAACTGTGGTCTGTCCTAGCCCCGAAGCATTGGCGTCGAAGGAGGCCTGGTGTTTCGTTAGCAAATTCAGCAACGCCTCACGCTGAGAAGCAGAAAGGTCAGGATTTATCCTGGGAGCAAAGGAGGAGGAAGTAACAGACTGGGCCTGTTGTAGCTGAGCTGTCAAGGCGTCAAGAGAGACCAAAGATACCGGTTGGGTATCCACATAACATGACACTGCAGAACCTTGAGGTAGGAGGACGGGCTCTGGAGTAGGGTTCAGGCCAAGGATTATCGCAGCACTGTCTTTGAACCGCACCAAGCTGGAGGGGACTACAACGCCGCGAGCTAGACAGCTGCTGGAAGGAGTGATAGGGACGTCACCATTGGCATTATTCGGAGAAGTGACGGTGATGAGTTGCTCTTGACCCGGGAGCAGTATAGATTCGGAAGCTGTGAAGAAACGCAATGGTTTTTCGTCGACGTGTTCGCTGCAGTGATCGGTCTCGGCCATTTCGACTACACGTTGACGGCAAGAAATTAATGCAGATGCTGATGAGAGAAAGTCCCAACCTAAAATTAGTTCATGAGCACATGAAATTAAGACAGCGAAGGTGATGTGATGAAGAATACCATCAATGAAGACACGCGCTGTACATTGGGCCGATGGTCTAATTATTGCTCCACTGGCCCCTATCAAAGATGATTCAAGGTAGGGTGTCTTCACTTTCTGCAATCGAGAACACAAGTCGGCACGCATAACTGAAATAGTTGCTCCCGTGTCCACCAAAGCCAACACCCGCACACCTTGCACAGTTACCAATAACATGTTTGATGGTCGTTCAGGAGGACTTGGGTCATTTCGCCGCGATGCAGTTTTCCCTCCAAAATCTGCACTGTTTAGTTTTCCGATCGCTGGGCAGCCAGTTGAGAGACAGGCCGAAGTGGTGAAACAGAGTGTCGGAGTGGCGAAGGGGAGCGAGGTCGGGATGCACGTGTATTGTTGATCGTGTTGGAAATGCGCACAGGAGACGGTGATCGGTGGTTGGAAGGACTGTCGGCATAACGGTAGTAACCTCGAGCACATGTGTCGTCTCGTTCAAAAGCGGCATAACCACGACGTTCATCTTGCTGCCGACGTCGACAGACCCGGGAAATGTGTCCTCGAATTCCACAGTAGTAGCAAATAGGACGTGGGGCCCACCAGGAAAGAATAGTAGGTTGGGTTCGGTGGACGGGCGACTAGAGGTGCGAGATGTTCGTGATCAGGCACAGGTGGTGGTACTTGAGACGGCGAGGGTTGCATTGAAGTGATCTATGCATACGAAGCGGGTTGGGGGCATGGAGGAGCACGGTGGGTGCTTTGAAACGCTGACATTTCTTCCCTAATAATGGCACGCAGATCGCTAGAGACGGGTTGAGCGGGAACGTTGTTAGAAGGAGGTAAAGTGTAGGCTTGCAATTCCTCACGAATTATGGCTCGAATGATAGATCGGAGCTCCATACTGTTTGCCAGGGGGTTTTCAGAGAAGTCGGGTCGCAGGCGGATTGGCTGCAAGGTATCAAGCCACTGGCATACCGAGACGACGTCGGAAACCGTCGAAGGGTTGTGTGCGACGAGGGCGTTGAAAGCGGTAGGTCCGATACCCTTCAGAAGGTGCCGGACACGATCACCTTCTGGCATGATGTCGTCGATACGGCGGCAAAGTGCAAGCACATCCTCAATATAGGAAGTGTAGGACTCACCGCAATGTTGAACGCGTTCTGCCAGTTTCTTGCGAGCAACTTCTGAACGGATGGTCGGTGTGCCGAAAATGCGTCGGAGCTGGTCTTCGAAGGAAGACCAATCGCGGAAGTCGCTTTCATGATTCAGGAACCACGTCTTGGCAACCTGAGAGACGTAAAACTGGACGCGTGCTAATTTCGATGCCTCGTTCCAGTTGTTGTAGACACCTACGCGGTCATAGTTGTCGAGCCAGTCTTCGACATCTTCGCCAGGCAGACCGGAGAAGATTGGAGGCTCCAGAGGGGGGTTGTTGACCGGGCTAGGGTTGGCAGCTGGTGGTTGCGCCGGCGGGTGGTTCGGTTGGGCTTGCTCTTGCGCCATGGTGCTCTGCTGGCGTAGGCGACGTCCCGAACGGAGCTCCAGGAGCTGGCTTTGGATGGAGAGAGGTCGAAGAGATTGGGAAGCACCTTCCACCACTTGAAATACAACGGTGCAGCTGACGCTTTATTCAAGCAACAGCAAGATGGCGCCGATGATGAAGAGGAACGGGCCGAAGACTGATGATGGTTATTGATAGATGAGGAAGATGACGTACAATGAATTCTCACAATATATATATATATATATATATAATATATATATATATATATATATATACGTGAGAAAAGCAGGCATGCGTAGAAGGGGGTGCACTAAAATTAAGGTGATAACAGCACCGGCATAAGGAGCAATATCAACATAAACTTTCTTTTTGTAAGCCTCAATGATGGCACTTGTGGCCTGTGAGTGGTGCTGGCTGATCACCTCGCAATGCTCAAAAAGGGGCATGCAGCCGCAGTCACGTGAACTGCGAGGTGTACTTGAACCGCATTGTGCAAACGCTGTCTCGACCCCCCATGACACTCCTTGTACTCCTCGTGAGTGACAACAAGGAGATGATGCATGACTTTCTTCGTGATGCTCATCGACTGCCGACTTGTAGCAACTGCTGCTGCTCGCGCCGAAGTTCGCAGCAGATGCCGTGTGCTCGCCTTTGCCGGAGGCAGTTGAACTCGCTCTGGCGTCAGCCTCGTCCTAACAATATGGTGATCCGCCGCAATCGTACTCTTCACCATCGGGATCTTCGTAATACTCAAATGTGTACATGTCACCATATTAATAACGAGCTAGAATAAATTCCGGGAGCTGCTGTATAAGCGCAGTTATTGTCCCATACCGATGGAGGACATCCTGAGCCTGCGAAGCACCCAAGGCATTGAACAGCTCGCCCAAGTCGGACGGCTCGTGAACTTGTAGCAATCTTGGCAGCCCTTGCACAACATCCGCTACTCCAGAGTCACTGAGAACTATTGAATGCGATCTTTATACCATAGTGGCGTCATCGATTGTATTGAGGATTGTTGCCTCATCAGCGAAGGGCATGCTGTTGTCTTACGCTTCACTTTCTGCCATGGCAGAGATGCTGTGTGATGTCAATTCAGCTTCAAACTCGTGGCATGAAGTTTTCTTTGGAGTCACCTGAATTTTGTCATTCGATCGATGCTCGGGAGACTTTAGCTGATGACGATCGAAGCTCGGGAGGACCTCTCTCGGTCGTAGCTGCGTGACTGTGAGATCTTTCGTACATCTCAGTATGTGCGAACAGTTCAGGAAGGTTCATCTCCGTACGAGACGGGAGGTCGCCGGGACTGCTGCTTATCGAGCCCGACGACGGCTTTGACCTGCGCACGAACTTCCTTTTGCGGACCAGAAAAAAAGGAGCACCGTTTCACATCTCCTGGAGCTATAGCGATGCTTTGGTGGAAAGGTAGAAGAGAGTTCCTTGAAGTGGCTCGATTTGAATTGTCGACGTTCGCCGGGAGCAGAACGTGCCGCTCTGTTTGTTTTTTTGTTTCCCTATAGCTAAATGGCACGTACCCACATGGGGGCACTGGCCAAGAATGCAAGATTGAGACTGTTTAATGTTGTTTTAGGTAAGTCATGAAATCAAAAACAAAATATAAAGAATATAAATGCCACTCGTGCCTTGGATTGGAAAGCCTACCGAAAGATGGGGACACAAATGACGATGATGACACATATTTATGGCTTGTGGCCACTAAAAGGGTTTATGATGTAAGGTAAAATGAAGAAACTAACTAAAAGATATATATATATATATATATATATATATATATATATATATATATATATATATATATATATATATATATGAAAACGTCGTTTGAAAAAAAATCGCCATGTCCGCAGAGTGAATGATGATGAGTGGAATGAAGCGTCTGTCTGCTCCTATCGCCCTAGAACACGCAGTGCGTTCTTGTTCGCGCCACACCGGGCGACATCAGTGTCCACCGTGTCCGGATCGTTCCTTAACAGCAGTAACTCGCGAGCTCGTGCATTTCTACGACCTTTGTGATATTGTGGGCTCATGTTTTTTTGAGATTGGGGCTTCTAGAATCCTTTCACGTAGCTGTTTTGCCATAGACTCGAGTTCTTCTCCCGCATGCTGTGGACGAGCTTGGTAACTTTTAGATGGCATAGCAATTTTCTCCCAGTAGTGGTTAGGGTGAGACTTTCCCGTTGAGAAATTAACATTGCTGTGCTCGACTCTTCGAAATAACTGTTGCGTTAACCCTGTTGCGCTTCCCTTTGGTCGGGCAGGGGTGTTCAATAACTCATAACATGCCTCGTATGGGCCACCTTAGCCCAAGTAAACATTGAACTACTTCTGTAAGGGCACGTGTCACTTTCGTGTTATACCAATTTCTATGACGGATGGATCAACCATGGTCTTTCTATAATGACATAGCCATGCCGATGCCTGGAAATCATTTGCAAGTAGGACCTATGTATGCAGACTTCATGTCGGAAGAATTGCTTTCACGTGTGTATATAGTGAGGTGCTTTAGCAGAGTAGAATAATAACCAGGCGTCACATGATGTGAATTGCGTAATGAGTGGGTCGTTGAAAGCTTTCGACACATTTCAAAAGGTTCTGCCATATATTGTCCATCGTCATCACTCATCAGCCATGGGCATCACCAAAGTGCACACAATGTCTCACAGGTGTGTAGCGGGTACAGCGCTTCTCCGAAGAATGAGTAATCGTGTAGTCGGCGTTTTCAGACTTGCCAAAAATGATTAATTATGGCATAATGAGGGCCAAACAAGGCTACGTGTAGATGTTGTCCCAGGAGAGTAAAAAAAAACCCAAGAAAGGTGGCTTTTCCAGCTTTCTCTGCGACTGTGCTGCGCGTTCTGCACAGGCCTGTCAATCATTTGTTCATGCAACCTTCCGAGTTTATAACCATAAAAAATATGGTGCTACTTACTAACTTTGTAGTAGTAAAAGCTTGTCACCATGTTTACTACCTACATTGTACGTAATCGTAGTAACCTCCAAGTTGCTAACATTTCTATGACGGCGCTTACTGCTTATACATTTACTACCTGTAATGAATTGGTATTACAAGGTTATTAGCTTTGGTATCCTGACTAGGTCAAATATATGAATATAAGGGCAGCGCAACCAAGACCAACGAAGATACTACAGATAGAGGTGACTTACAGCAAAGATTGAATAGCGAAGATATGTTACATATATACGAGATAAAGGTAGGTATGTGCAAAGGGTACAATAACAATCACGGATATAACATTACCAGCATAAGCTACCGTCACTTGTGGATCCAACAGGAAGCTAGTGCATAACTCAAAATCGGTGAATATACGCAGCCCCATTTTACAATAGCGCGATTGAAGAGAGAACTCGCACACCCTCTGTGAAACTTTCTTAAATGATACGCAACGATCTCAATGATCTCAGGCGTGGCCGGCCAGCGGAGCTTGCCTGTCACCTCGCAATGCTCAAAGAGGAGCACGCAGCCGCAGTCACGGAAGTGAATTCCGAGGTGTGCTTGAAGCGCATTGTTTGTCGCTGTCTCTCGGCCTCTGATGGCACCGCTTGTACACTTCACGAGTGGCAACAAGGAGATGACGGTACATGACAAGCGGCGTTCTTCACTCCGTGACGGTCTTGTTCGTGATGCTCTTCGACGGCCGAATCAGCAACTGCTGCTAGATGAGCTCAAACGCGCGCCGATATTCGCCGTCATTCAATGCCGAGTGCCTGCCATTGTCGGAAGCAGTTGAACTCGGCCCGGCGTCAGCTTCGTCCTGGAGATGTGATGATCCGCTGAATTCGCACTCTTCACCATTGGGCTCTTCGTAATACACAAATGTGTACACGTCACCATGAGCGAGAATTAATCCCGGGAGCTGCTCTATAAACGCAATGAGCGTCCCGTATCTTTGGGGGACATCCCGAGCCTGCGAAGGACTCTGGTCATTGAGCAGCTCGCCCAAGTCAGACGGGCCCTGAACTTGCAGGAATCTTCGCAGCTGCTCTACACTATCTGGTACTTCCCTGAGAGCTCTCGAATGCAATTTTTCGACCACAGTGGAGTCATCCATTGTATAGGTGGTTGGTTCATCAGCAAAGGACTTGGTGTTGTCTGGTCGTTTACTTTCTGCCACTTCCGGGGTACTGTGTGATGCCAATTCAGCTTCGAACTCGTGGCATGGAGTTTTCTCTGCAGTCATCTGAATCTCGTAATTTGATCGAAGCACGGGAGCAGCTCTAGCTCTCTCGGTCTTAGTTGCGTTATGGTCAAATCTTGCGTACAGCTCAGGATAGTTCACCTCTGTACGAGGCGAAAGGTCACCAGGGCTGCTGCTTGTTGAGCCGGAGGACGGCCTCGACCCGACCGAAAAATTCCTTTTGTGGACCAGGAACAAAGCGGCCCCCGCTCGACATCTCCTGGAGCTAGCGATGTTTTGGTGGAGAGGCAGAAAGCATTCCTTGAAGTCGATTGATTCCGATGGTCGACGTTCGCCACGAGCACAACGTGCCTCTCTTCTTCTTCTGATGATGATAATGATTCCACAGCCATGGCTCGTACCCACTCAGGAGGATCGGCCTTCCTTCTTCTTCTTCTTCTTCTTCTTCTTCTTCTTCTTCTTCTTCTTCTTCTTCTTCTTCTTCTTCTTCTTCTTCTTCTTCTTCTTCTTCTTCTTCTTCTTCTTCTTCTTCTTCTTCTTCTTCTTCTTCTTCTTCTTCTTCTTCTTCTTCTTCTTCTTCTTCTTCTTCTTCTTCTTCTTCTTCTTCTTCTTCTTCTTCTCGATATGATGCTGCTCGCGCACTGGAAAGCCTACCCAAAAAGTATAGTGGGCATAATGATGATGACTATCGCGCATATTTATGGCTTCTGCCATCTCAAACGAATAAGTGATATGAGGCCAGCTGCAGAAACTAGCTCAAAGCTAGCCTGAACCATGCGGAGAGTTTCAGCGCGATAGAGTTAAAGAGTGCGTTTCGCAGAAATTCTGGTGTGTTTAGCTGGGCGGAGTTATACGAACGAGCGGGCAAGCGGAGAGGGGGCAGCGGAGCGGCGCCACTTGCCCAGCTAAAACTCTCTACTGTCAGCGTCACTGGTTCTGAGCCAAAAATCATCTTGTGCGTGACCATAACATTGAGATAGATGGTAATAAAACAAATAATAAAAAATACGGAGATTGGATTGAACCCGGCGCGTTTGCAAGCAGGGTTTCTACAATGGAGCTGTGCGTCTTTTACAGCGAGAGCTGCTATGAAATCACAACTTGGGTCACGCGCGGCGCCGTAGTTGTCCGCCGCCGCCGCCGGTGTCTGTAATCACATCACATGAAATAAGAAAAAGAAAACCTGGTACCAAGGACACATGGGGGCTCGAAGCTGTGTCCGCTGCATGCCAGCCCAGTATTCTACCACTAATTCGCAAACTTGCCGTAGGCAAGCTTGATGAGAGAAAGGATTGACGTTTTTTAAGAGTAATAAAGTGTTTTAGAAGAGCAAAAGAACAACCAGGCGTCTCATAATGCGAACAGCGTATCGAAGGGTCGTCGAACGCTGTAAAAGCACGAGCTGAGCCGTGGATTTTCTATGGAAGCTACACTCTTAAAAAAAAGTTAGTAAAAAAGTAGCAACTGCAAGTGAATAGGTAGTAACTGCAGCAGTTACTACCTTTCTTTGACCATCACTACCCTTTTGCTACCTGTTTAATACCTACGTTAGTAAATAGTTACTAGCTGCCACCGTTACTAACATTTTGCGACCTCTTTACTACCTAGGTTAGTAAGCAGTTAGTAACTGAAATGAAAGAGGTAGTAACTGCAAGAGTTACTACCTTTCTTGCCCCGTTACTACCTCTTTGCTACTCGGCTTTTGACTATCTAATCCAAAATAGTGTGTGAATGCGATTCTGATCATTTATGAGAGGAATCGTCTAAACGTATTATCATTAAACGGAAAAATGACGCAGAAGGTATACATAGATCAAGAAAATACATTTCATTCTAAATTACTCCACCGAGATATGTAAACTTCATTCTGATACTGTCTAAACGGAGAAGTACAAGTTAACGAACCATAATCAAGTGCTACACGCGCCGTAATAGACAATTACAACAAACTTAGTAAATTACAGCAAACATTAACAAGACCGGCAAATCAAAATAACCAGATGGTCACAATTAGCCTCGAGGACAGTCACAGTTATTCCACTGCGGCGTGTCTCCAAATATCATCATTCTTTTGGCGCGTCAAACCACCAAAACAATTATTACCTTTTAAACGCTGATATATTAGTCGTGTGAAGCATTCAAATGCACTGAGAATGAGTTCGGTACCTTGTTCCGGCCACTGTACATAATGCCTTTTTGTGGCCATTTTATAATAGGTAAATATAACATATAATGTTTTATAAGTAAGGCAGATTAAAGGTCTTGTGCTACGTCACCGAACACACGTAACCAAGTAGTACAATATAGGGCTATATGTTTATATTTCTTATAATTCCTCCTGAAACGCAAGTGCTTCACTGTGCCAGACATGCCCCTGCGAAGTAGGGACTATATATACCCTACGCTTACTTCTTACTGCATGCATACGTGAAAAATAGTACAAATATAACATCCAAATTTTGCACAGAACTATCACAAGGCAAAAAACGAATTCCATATGAAGTAAGAGGTGAATCTTTTTTTAAAGTCCTCTGTAAAATGTCCCAAAAGAAAATAACGTTCTTAAAATCAATAAACACATGTTCAATGGTCTCAGGTTTGTTACACAGGAGACAGCTGCTTCCCCATGGTACATACATCCCTCTCCTCTTCATTGGCTTAGGTCTTCATTCGGTTTGGCGTAGTATGCTATCGTACAGACACTGTGATGTGAGAGTTCTATCCGTTAATGAGTGTTTCGTGGAAGCTGTTATAAAAGTGCGAGATGTGTATAAGACTACCGACTGTAATGAAGATGTAATATCTTTGTTTGACGCGTTGTCACGCATGAAACACGTGTGATAGTGATTGTCATATTAGCTTGACCTGTAGTCAAGAAGGCAATAAAGGAAAAAAAATACGTGAAAAATAGTGAATCTGTTTGGTCTATATTCATGGCACACTACGCTTCTTACCCGACTTTGTCTAGTAATAAGGCATTGATTAGCCAACATTAGCAGTGGAGAAATTTGCCCAAAGTAATGAACTAGGTAGCATCGGTTACTACTTTTTTTGAAACCTCTAAAAGTTACTACCCATGGGTGGTAGCGGCTCGGGTAGTAACAGTTACTAACTGCTGGTAGTAACAGCAGACGTAGTAACAGTTACCACCCTCGCCGTTACTAACTGCGCTTACTACCAGGGTTGTAACATATGTGACAAACCATTACCACCCCAAAGTTAGCAAGTACTGCCACCTTTTTTCTTAGAGTGTAGAGGTTCTCTTAGTGTTGTTTTTGATTACAACCTAAAGTGGTTAGTAACTTGACGTACACACGTCAGATGCGATTCCTCTAACATTTTGGATTTGTTACTAGTAACTTATCCTGACAGCCTGTCACTATCTTCGTGAGATCAGTGACCACAAAGAAATACATGCAGACGGTAGTTTCAGCCCTTTTACTCGGCACACACAAATGAAAATTTCTACATCATACGATAAAGGTCACTTCGATGTTATAAATAATGAACTTGCAGTATTCTTTCCGACGTCTCGATCTAAATTTGACCACTAAATTTGAACTGAAACTAGCTGGCCTGCAAATGGGACCAATCGATCTCAGCTCCCAAGCTAACCTAGTTGGCCTGAAACTGGGACCAATCGGTCCCAATTCCCAACTGAAGCTAGTAGACATGCAAATGGAACCAGTTGACCGCTCTTCTCAGCAGAAACTAGTGGGCCAGCAACTTTGAGCAGCTGGACCGAGTTGATGCCAGTTGAAATTACCTGGATTCCAGTGACATTTTCATCTGGGTATGGTACCGTATGACGGTAGCGCTACTTCTTTTTCGACGGTTGAGCTTTTTTCGTCGAAGACACTCCAACACTATGTGGATAAAAGCTTTTTTGTCTGAAAGGTAATGTTGGGTTGTACGTCTCATGGTTGCCTGAAACTTGCTGTTGGCCTGGTCGATTCATGTACTGACGCAAAGAAGTACATATATATATATATATATATATATATATATATATATATATATATATATATATATATATATATATATATATATATATATATATATATATATATATATATATAGTCAATTAGTGCAATACGATGATAACGAGGGGAGGTAGGAGAGCGATTTGCACAGCCTTTAGGTTTTATTTTGCCGTTCTCAGTGTGGTCAGTCCATATTGTGTGCATAAGCCATGTTGTCCTGTGAAAAAAAAAAACAAAACAAAACGAAACAGGCTGTATTTTTTTAACCACGCTGAAGAAGCATTGCAGGGTCCCGTTAATAGTTTATACGCCTAATACTTATTTTTTCTGGCTTAGCTTTGGTCCAATGTTACAATCCCTGACCAGTCGTCTGAAGCGAGTCTGTGTCGTGGCGATCAAATGGAAGCTATCGTTGCTGTGCAACGTAGGAGACAAAGAAGAAGTTCTCGGCGGCCCTCTGAAGTTCCTTCGATGGGTGAGTTCCACCATTCTTGCTTGCTTTGGAGAAGAAAGTGGATACATAACCGAGTGAGTGAGGTGCGCCAATTAAACGTTCGGCTCCGTTATACCGGTGTTTCAAAAAACGTATCCGAAACCTTGAAAAAGAAAACAACAGGAAAATGCGATGTTTGTCTAATGCTTTTGAAACTGCTGCAGACATCCTAAGATGACTAAAGACATCATATGGGACAAGAAATAGGCAATGGGAACTAACAATTTATTTGCTAGCGTAAGGCGGTTATATCAAACGGGAGATACGAAGTAATTAATGTGAAGGAGCGATTGCACTTTGAGATCCCGAAAAAAGCGGTCTCCGGTAATGATTACAAAGTAATAAATTGCAGCCAAGAGTAGTGGTGAAACTGAAACCAAAACACGTGAAAACGCAACTGTCATCTATGTTCTTGTGTGTGTGTGCTTGTGTGTTCACTACTAAATGGAAGAATTTCCATTTGACTTAAGCACTTAACTTGAGTGATTAAAAAGGCAGACAATCTTAAATACCCACCGCGACAGAAAAAGCAATTGTGAACACAGCAAGCAAATATCACATTTTCCTAATTTTGGACACACCCACGCACCGGGGACCCACGCTACAGACAACCCTTCGCGGCAACCGCCACGCGCAGAAGAGACCTCTCTCTCGCCGCTACCAAGGCTTGTCGCCACCGGCGCTAACCTATTAAAGCGAGTGTATCGAATGAGAATGAACTCAGATTTGTGCCCAGGCAGGCACTAACCCGTGACGGTGGTCTACTGGTTATGGCGCTCAGCTGCTCAGAACCCGTAGGTCACGGGCTCAAATCCTGGACGCCGCGACCACATTTTCAATGTCGTCGAAAATACTAGAGACCCGTGTGCTTATACTTAGGTGCCTGTTAAATAACCCGAGGCGATTGAAATTCACGAAGCCGTTGACTACGAAGTTCCTCATAAATATGTCGTAGTTTTGGTACGTAAAACCTCAACAGTTATTACGATAATTACTAACCGAGCATTCCCTGTGCCGTCTTCTCCATTTCAACGCATGTAGCGTGGGCAGTAAAATGACTCCATACACGCAACCCTCAATTACTATCTCTTTCCGAGATCCGGGCAACATAAAGTACGAATATTTGTATGACATTAAGTCATAAGAAAAATTCTGATATGAACTAAACGCACGTGGTCAGAATGTTCCACGAGGAGAAGACAAAACACTGAGTGTCAAATGAGAAGTGGCTCCAGTTGTGTAAACAAAAGGAATACCTTGGGAACTTTACAAGAAAGCTACGTAACATGGACAAACAAAGAACTATATCTGTGCGTGTCAAGTTTCGCGCTAGTGTGCTCATGATAATATACGCGCAACTATACCGCCAGTATTTTCTAAGGCAGACAAACACTATCTGTTCTTGCTGAGACGAAGGCTTTAGGGTTAAAACGTCAATAACGGAGATGCATGCTGAAACTTAAGCGCACACACATGAAGACACAGACGCGGTAAAGCTTCAGTATTCGCCAAGGTTTCAGTGCGCCGAAGTTTCATTGTGTAGCAAAACCGACTAGCCCGCCTTTCCGCATTATAACGGAGATGCAGGGATGCATGCTCGCGGATACGGCAATTCAAGTTCAGGCAGAACAATCCGGAGCTGACTTGTGCACGTGCTACAGGTTACTAACAAAACAAGAATAATGAGAACTAAGGGACGATGATAAAGAGATTATACGGGACGCTATTTGTAATTCGAATGTATACGTGAAAAAAGGTGAATGAAAAGATAACTTCCCGTTGGCAGGCACCGAACCCGCGACCTTCGAATAACGCGTCCGATGCTCCGCTAACTGAGCTGCGGTAGAGGTCTTGCCCCCTTCTTCTTTATGGGTTATATATAGGTCGTCGCGCTGTATACTTTTCAGGCGATCGCCGAGCAGTTGACGGCAAGCTCGCTTACAACTGTTGCATCTTGTCTGTCTCTCGATTCCCCGTATTTCCAGCTATAGCAATAGGGGCCACTGTAGCACGGACATATGTAAATTCAGGGTGATCCAGCTACCTTTGGCCATATATAGTTAAGAAATACGCCAACACACTTTGTGATGATGATGATGATGATGATGATGGTCAAAACCTTATTACTCCCAAAAGAGGGGACCGACCGAGAAGTCGGTTACACTGCTTAGAGGTGGTCAGCGGGGATCCCTTGGGACACCGCGGCCTCCAATGCGCGTGACATTACCAGGCGTTGCTGTGCCGACATCTTCTGTGTGAGAAGCGCCGGCGTACTGTGGGCACGTCCAGGCCATGTGTATAAGGGTGGCAGACTGTGAGCAGTATCTACAGTGTGGCGTCACGAGGTGCGGGTATACCTTGCTATAAAGCCAGTGGTTGGTAAAGGCACCTGTCTGAAGCTTGCGCCACAGGACGGCATCACGCCGAGGGAGGTCTTTATGAGCTGGAGGATAGTGGAGACGGCCTAGTCTGTAGTGCTGTAGAATGTGTAAGTGACCAAAGGAGTTTTTCGCAGACCTGGGAGGGCGAAGAATGAGAAGTGTAAGGCGTAAGAAACTCTGCCCAGCAGTTGAGATCTCGGGCGACAGTGTGTGCCTGCGCATTTCCACTGAAGGATTCATGAGCTGGGGCCCAGATAAGAAAACGAGGTGAGACAGGCGGGGTGTGATGCTTTATGATCGAGTATGCCTGTGTAGAAATACGGCCCGCGCCAAAATTTCGGATGCGGATGGCGAGTTGGGAATCACTTATGATCACCTTGGTTATTGGGTCGGTCATCGCCAAAGCAATGGCAACCTCTTCGGCAACTGTTATATCGGTGGAGTGAATTACACTACATGCCGCGCTCCACCCACGGTGTGGGGCCAAAGCGACAGCCACCATTTTTGATCGATGTGGGTGTCGCGAGGCGTCTGTGTGCGTGACATCGGAACGATTCGAGAGATGTTTGTGTAGTTGGCGCGCTCGGTCAGCCCTACGATCCGCATGATGTTGAGCGTGCATGTGCTTGGGGATCGGAGGAATAGGAAGACTGAGTCGTTGATCTGTCGGTACATCTTGGTAAAGGGTGGCCGCCCGCGTGGGAATGAGTCCAATTCGGTGCAATACAGCACGTCCCGCATGCGTGAATGAGAGCCGCTGGTACTGGGACGTAAAGGTAGCTTCTATAAGCTCATTGACCGTGTTCGACACCCCAAGAACACACTTTGTGATGACGTAATCAAGTGAACTATTGCGTTGGGTGAGTCACTCGACCTTTCTTAGCGTACGCTACACTGGCCGAGGTCGAGCGGTTTTGCACGGCCTTTCGACAGCCGTGTTGCGCACGCCCGAGAGGCAGTGACGTCACATGGCACACAGCTGGCACGCCGGAAAAGGTCTTGAAGTTCCTGGAGTGTCATGTCACTAGTGAGCAGCCGATTGACTCGCGTGAACTTGCCAGCTAATCCATCCGTCCATCCATTCGTCCGTCCATACACCCATCCGTCCATCCGTCCGTCCATCCGTCCGCCCGTCCGTGGTTTATCCAACTGTATCTCACGTTACGTATATCCTGGCATAGCCGAGCTAAGCCACTGTTAATGTTTTACGTTCTGCTTCTATTAGGCAAGATTTATTAGCCAACTTTGAAAGCATCGAGACCGGGCAGGTTGAATGCAAAGTCCTCTATTGTGAAATACGGAGGCGTGGGTCTTCTGTGGGGGTAGGCGGGATATTGTTAGACTACACTAATCGTTCACACTCTTCTATGGTTTTTCACTAAGTTAAGTAGCGGTCACTTGCACTGAGGGGGTGTGGAGTCTGTACTGTGGTTCATGACGAGGACTTTGGGTCATGTACCACTATCACTCATCGGTGATAGCCATGGCCTGCCGCAACTGAATATGGTATAGGCAAAAAAAAATCGTATCTTTTGAAAAAAGCAAGTTGTCAAAAAAAATTTATGGTTCTATATAGCAAAAAAAGTACTGCGACATTCTGTTAAAATTACAGTGTCACTCTATTAACCGCATGACATGCCAGAGTGTTTAATATTTATAGAGTCCCATAACTTTGTGATTGGCGATGTTCAATTGTCAGGAGAAGTCGCATGCCTTGTTGTGCGATACTGCGATTTCATGTTCGAGTAGGTCTCGGCTGTATAGAACCGGGAGTGATGTTCGATAACTAGATCTTTTTGAAAGGTATGATTTTCTTGTCACCTATTTCCTATTCAGTTATGACATGACGTCGTTGCTGCTGCCGAGAGATGGCACCCCGTACAGGTGTTGTCAAATCCGGAGAATGCGCCAGCATACCCTGAAGCACACCGATCAGGCCGCTCTGGCTTTCATATTGTGCAAATAATAGCTCCGTGTTCGAATCCATAAGCTGCACTGTACGGTTATTCGCGCGTTACAAAAAAAAATTCCAATTAGAGAGTTATAGGACGCTTTGGAAAATGTCTGATTAGGGTTTCTAACTTTCCACCTGGTAAATATTACTTGTTCTGCTTATGCAGTTTCTCGAGAAATGCAAAAAAAAAAGAGCATGCCCACTACGCACTGTGATTGCAGTATTCTGTACCGTTTCGTGTACAAATTATACGATTTCTTTGCGGAGCACGGTTAATTTAAGCGATAAGCAAAGAGGAAGTTTTGGCAAATGAATCGGCTTTTGCGCAGCCCTTTCCGATAACGTTATTGCTTTACTTGCGTCTTCAGTGCATACAGATTCCACATATTCCACGGTAAGCACATCAACCGAGAGACTGGCTGTAAATTCATTTTTTTGTGTGTGTTTACACCTTTGCCGTGAATGTGTGTTCGTGGCACGAAGCAGTTATTACTGATTCGAAAGTTTATCGTGGTTTTGGGTTTTCTGCCTGAAAGCTTTGACGAGCTCATTATCTTCAACGCCTCCTTGTTGCGAGGAACGCATTTTGTGCGAACTATCCTACGTTGCTATGGCGTACACTTCTTATCTCTGTATTATTCTTACCAATTCGTAAAGCCCAACAAATGTATATTATCGTCTGTACATTTTTCTGGTTGAAAGTTTTTGCGTAAGAATAATAAATGAATTTGAATTCAAAAAAGAAAGTGTAAATACACGCAGCTAATACCTTAGGGGAGGGTAGCAGCATCAATAAATAAATAAATTTAAATACTCATATATGTGGGGTACGTCGCTCTTGTATTACCTTCAAATCACGTGTTTCATTTCAGTGTCATATCTCTTGTTGTATTCATTAATAAACCGGGAGTCATAGGATAAAATACTCCTTAAGGCAAAACGAAGATGTACGCGACTCCACATGTGCACTGTGTAATGAATCTGCGGCTACTAATTTAGGGTAAAATGCATGCTTAGACACAAGAGTACCACCACGTAGCATCCGTTAGAATCAAAAGTGAATGTGTTTCATGCTTAGAGACAAGAGTACCACCGCGTAGCACTCATTAGAGCGAGAAGTGAATGTGTTCTACACATCGAATGTCACTAGAACACGCGTCGATCGGAAGGCTCGAAAAAGAAAGTCGGGGAACCTCGACGTCATATTAGGTATGAATCTTTGGGCTTACGAAAAAAAAAGAGTTTGTTGCATTAACAATGATGTAGACACGCTAACCACACTTCTGCTATCGCCATTGTGTCTCGTATATGTACAAATCGGTAAAATTATATTGCCTTGCGCATTGCTCGCTCTGTGTGCGAGTAAAAGCCCGTAGAAGTATGTCAACGAGGGTGGCTTAAGAGGAAATGAAATTTGTCTGTGTCAGTCAAGCGAAGGAATATAAATGAGTGCCGAAGAAGGGGGGGGGGGATGCGTCACTCAGGCGGGCGCTGGAAACCGGTAAAAAACCGTGGTCACCTACGGCTCATAAGAACAGGTTCTCGCTGCATCATTTTTCGGAAGAACCGTCCATACACGGGCAACTTAATGGCCTCCCCAATCCGCAGGAACCACAACAGAAACCTACCCTGTCTGAATACTACACACATACTGACATCGCAGCTCGGCAATGCACCTGGTGTTGCGGCTCAGAGCTCTGTACACAGCATAGCAGACGGCTCATAGCTTTGTACGAGCTCTCACCGGTTACTCGGGGCTGACGCTACAGACGATGCAGAGGTTACTTCGCTCCCTTTAGCGGCCATGTTCCCTCACGTTTTGTGGAGTTAACGCCACACAGGGTTGTAAAGGAGTATACGCTGCCAATGTAACTTCGTATTACATTCACACTTGTCGATACCTCGTCCGTTGCTTCGCTCTCGCGTCGAAAGGATGACTTTATCTAAACAAATCTGCTGTGAGCAGCTATCTTGTGTAAGGCTTTTAAAGCGTACTGTAGTGGGCACGGTGGAATGAGCGCAAAAATTAGCTCCAACATGGCCACTGAAGAATTTCTGCTGAATAAACGTGCCCTCTATAAAACGCTGCACGTCGTCTGCTATTCTATACGTCGTCCAACGGTGAGGTTAAATGCCGTCTGGAGTATTACTTTAGCCTAAAGGGCGCCTTCAATGGTGCATGCGCGTTTGAGGCTCAAAAGCGCTGCCGTCTAAAGACAACCGGCTGTGGTTTTCCCGCTCTTAGCTTTGTACCTTACGTGTTTCGAAACTATTCAGTCTTATAAGTTTGGCTCATCAACATTATAGTGAGTCTTCTTGGCTGAAATGATGTTCCGTGCTCGCAATCGGGAGCCATCGACGTCGATCACATCCAGTGGCCTTCCCGGAAACGAGGCGTCTTGGAGTACATCTGGCGTCACGTCGCAGGACACGTTAACGCAGCCTACGACCGCGACAACGTCATTCGTTGGGACAGCGCCCTCGTTGACGGAGGCCGACTCGGGAGCCGCCATGGAGCACGTGCTTCCAGAGGGAGGAGCAGCAGATCCACATCAGGTCAGGGTGCAAACGTAAGCTGGGCAACGGAGAGTGCAGCCTTCGTTGAAGCCTTTTATTTTTATTTTTGGCAGGACAATACTTTTGTGTGTTTTCTTGATGGTTAGGGCATTAGCAGGCCACATACAAAGAATTATTTATGCATTTACGTGCACCGTGTTACTCTACTAGGTCATCAGGGCTCATTAAGCCATGGAATTAGAAATAATGGCAAATTTATTCCGGCTCCTCGATAGAGGAAGCAAAGTTTGAACTAATGTTTTATTCTGTAGAATGGAAGTCTTTGAAACAACTTCGGAACTTCGTCCCAAATTCAGAGTTTACTCACCTAGGCCTACATGTCATTGGCGTTACCCAATACTACGGCCACGAGTCTTCGTCTTTTTTTTTCTATTTGCTACCAGCTCTTCAATAATGCAACGAGAGTGGGGCCGGTTATAGCGAGGATCAGTGAAAGAATACTCTCTGAAAGATTAGCAGTTTTGGTTTCGTTTCCGAGTTGCTATTGTGTGATGTTGCGAAATGACACCACCATGGCCGAAAGAATTAAAGGGGCACTAAAGCGAAAAAAAAGGTGTTTTCCATATGAGTAAATTACGCTTCTAAATCCAAATTCACCAAACTCGCAAGAACACGCTTGGTTAAGAAGAAAACGCACGAAAAGAAAACGGTGGTGGCCTCGCCACCTTGAAATCACCCCACTAGACTTCGTGACGTCATATGTTTTGAAGGTATATCTATTTGACCCTACGAAGTTCCTAGCCAGTAAAAATGAAGTACATCAATCTCTGATGACGAAACACGCAATTCGAAGTCCGTGACGTCACGTACTACAAATTCGGCACGAAATTTTAAAATGAAACTATGACTGATTTTCTAATGCATAAGCACATGGAGGTGAAACCAACATTGTAAGAGTTTTGACAGTAGAATTTATAAATTTAAACCAAGTCATTTGTTGTTTCTTTTACAGCCCTCTTTTGATATATATTTAGAGGTATAATAGACCCTGCGTGCCTGTTTTCCGCTGGTGGCAACCTCAAGTTGTTGAGTAAACGATTCGTGGCCCCATTATAATGCCGAGAAGCTTCTCAGAATTGCCGAAAAGTATTTTGTCCAAAAGAAACAAAAGATGGCAGCTCGCCCCGCCGCGGTGGTCTAGTAGCTAAGGCACTCGGCTGCTGACCCGCAGGTCGCGGGTTCAATTCCCGGCTGCCGCGGCTGCATTTCCGATGGAGGCGGAAATGTTGTAGGCCCGTGTGCTCAGATTCGGGTGCACGTTAAAGAACCTCAGGTGGTCAAAATTTCCGGAGCCCTCCACTACGGCGTCTCTCATAATCAAATAGTCGTTTTGGGACGTTAAACCCCACAAATCAAAGATGGCAGCTCGCTCATGATTTTGGCAGTCCGATTTGAGCGTTCTGTTGCAGAACGAATCTTGTCCTATGGTGAAAAAAACACAAAAACAAAAAACGCTTCAAACATCTCTTCGCGTAGCTGTCTTTCTTTCTGTGTCAATATTTGAAAGTTGCTGTTTGGCGCTGCATCGTTAGAAATGGGTTGAAATATGCTCGTTTGTTTTTGTTTTCAGCCAAGAACAGTCCCGAAAGCAGACGTGTTTGTTGTGTTCCCTGTGCCTGCTGCTCATACTTCTACTTCTCTGCTTCCTGGCGCTGGTAATCTTCACCACTTCCGGTGCGTTTTACGTCGTGTCATGTGTCATCGCATAAATAATAATAATAATAATAATAATAATAATAATAATAATATTAATAATAATAATAATAATAATAATAATAATAATAATAATAATAATAATAATAATAATAATAATAATAATAATAATAATTATTATTATTATTATTATTATTATTACCAAAACTTACAATTTATATGGTGCATCGTATTGTCACGCTCAAGACCAACGCTTCGTTTATAAGGCGGCGTTACAAGGCCAAAGTCCCTAAAGGTGTCGGCATAGCACAGCCAAAGCGAATGCACTGGTGCGAGGGCTACCGCGCCTTCGTCTGCGTCTTTCTCGCTGGCAGATTATGCGTGTGGCATTGCCCCTCCTCTCGATAAAGCATACGCTCGATGCTAAACGAAGCGTTTACGGTAAACATGAGCAAAAGCCAGTGTCCCGCAAGACGTGAATGTCACTATGGGTGGCGTGATTTTAACCGCTTTGATTGATATGTGGGGTTTAACGTCCCAAAAGTGATTTTAACCGCACCACTTGCACAATCTCGGGCTGTGGTTGATAGGTTGTAGTTTCGCGATGCGTGGTGTAGCTTAGCTGGGAGACGTGTCCGAGGGGCCTTGCCGTAAGCGCCGAGTCCTCGAGTCGGTGATTAGGCATGACGGAGCGTCGGGGCGATGTGCTTTAGGATGCCGGAGAATAACGGAGTAAAAAGCGGGTCTTCAGCGTCAGAGTCATTGTGCTGACCTGGTCGCGCATAAGTATGAGTGTTGTTATGCCAGCGAGTCCTCGTCAAACGTCCGTGCCTCTGAAACAGGCAATCTGGGTCAAGGCCAGCCCGCAGCCCGCCGGGCGCGAACAACTCCACGGCGTGAACACGCGCGGCGCATCTGTGGCCCACGTGCATTGAGTCAGCGTCGCACGTGACAGCGAGCCGGCGTCCTCATGTCTGGTGGCCTGACGCATCGCGCGGCGAACCCCATTGGAGGAGCCTGCTCTGAAGACCAGCGGCGCTTCTGATTGGACATTTTAGTTGGGCCCGGTGTAAATAAAAGAAGCCCTGCGGCGTGTCGCGATCAGCGGTTTTAGGCGAAAGGCTGACCTATGTATTAGAGAGAGGAGCTCGGCTCTTCGAGTCTCTGCCGGCCCCAGTGCCGAAATTGTAACGCCTCTGTATATATGCTGTACATAAACCTTGTTTAACTCACCGTCGTCTCGTCCGCTCTTCTCCTCAGCTCTGCGCAGAAGCAGTCGCGAGCTGAGAAACATACGCTACCAAACGGCTGGTGACCTTCCCGGCGGGGTCGAAAGCAGTGGCGCCTCCGGGACCGCGTCGGCGTCGCCGTCTTTCGCAACAGTGGTGGCTTCGGCGGGATCGGTCCGTCGTTCGCAACAGTGGTTGGCAGCTGCGGGATCGGCCGGCGTCAGCGACATCGATGCGGTGAGTGCCTGATGTTTTCCCCTCAGTTCACCAGACTACTCTAGCTCAGGTTGTAGTAGTTTAGAGAAGGGCTGTGTGAAGCATTAGAGTGAGCTTTGATCGTTTCAAGCAAAGTCGAAGTGCTTTGAAACCAAAGTTAATGCGGAGGGGGTAAACACGGGAGAGTGAAAAGTTGCTTGCGCGTCTTGCTAGTTGACTTATAGTGGGTACGGCAAGTAAATTGTTAACAGGGGCAAACAGCAAGAGGCTAGTGTGAACGATGGAGAACCTTAAAGTGAAGGAACTCATCGAAATTTGTGAGGAACTCGGCATTACTTTGGGCCGTGCGAAACGAAAGCAAGCGATCCTTGAGATCATGAAGGATGAGGGAGTGTCGGCTGAGGAAGTCGATGAGGCCTGGGTGGATATTAAAGCACGCCGTGAGGAGGCTGAAAGGCGAGAAGTAGAAGCTCGCGAACGTGAGGAGGCTGAAAGGCGCGAAGCTCGCGAACGTGAAGAAAGGCGCGAAGCTCGCGAACGTGAAGAAAGGCGCGAAGCTCGCGAACGTGAAGAAAGGCGAGAAGCTCGCGAGCGCGAGGAGGCCGAGAGACAAGAGCGCCTAGAGTTGAAACGACTAGAATTGGCAATCCTACAGTGTTCGCAGGCGCCTAGCGTAGCTTCTCCGACGATTCAGGTCAGCGGTTTCAGAATTCGGGACCAACTGCCACCGTTCGTAGTAGGCGAGGACATGGCGAAGTATCTCGTCAAGTTTGAACACGTCTGTGAGCGAAATGCTTTGGAGCAGTCTCTTTGGGCGCGGAACCTGCTAGCTCTTCTTCCCGGCGAAGTGTCCGACGCGATAACTTGCTTGTCGAGGGAAGCGTTTGAGAGCTATGACGAGGTTAAGGAAGTGCTCTTGAGACGTTATAAGTTGTCACCCGAGGCTTTCAGGCAAAGGTTCCGGTATGCTAAAAAGGGGAATGAGTCACACGTTGACTTCGCGTTTCGTCTTAAAGCCGATTTGATCGAATGGCTCAAGGGCGAAGGTGTTTATGACGACCGCGATAAAGTGGTGGAATGCGTTGCATTGGAGCAATTCTACCGCTGCATCGAGGAGGATGTCAAACTTTGGCTGCAGGACAAACTTGGTGAAGTACAGCTAAACAAGGCAGCAGAGTTAGCTGAGGAGTATTATACTCGCCGAAAGTTGCATAGCAGGGCAGTGCGCGTTGAAAAAGATGAGAGAAAAGAGGGCTTTTCAAGGAAACCTGATCAACGGAAACCCGTTCCGCACCGTAATTTCAAAAAGGACCCATCTCTTACTAAGGACAGTGTAGGGGAAGGGCAGGCAGAAGCGGAGAAATCGAGTGAGGTTTCTACCACACAGGCATTTGAATCGGAAAACAAACGGAAGCCGCTAATCTGCTACAACTGTAAAAAGGAAGGGCACATCGCGAGAAACTGTCAGGAAAAGTTTGCCTTCGCAACGATCCGAGAATCAGAAAAAAACATGCGGTTGCTGGAGCCGTATCTCCAAGAAATTAGGGTCAATGAGAAAACGTGCCGAGCACTTAGAGACTCAGCGGCAACCATGGACGTTGTCCATCCTTCATTGGTGTCTCCGGATGACTTCACAGGAGAATGCGCGTGGATCAGGCAGGTCGCCGAGGAGCAGAGTGTTCGCTTACCAATCGCCACCGTTGTCATTGAAGGCCCGTTCGGTAAGCTTTGCACCGAAGCGGCTGTGTCTGCTGCGCTGAATGGTCGTTTTTCTTATCTTTTCTCCAACAACTCGGAGCAGCTTCTCAAAGAGCAGGGCAAATCGTTCTTCCCCAACTTAGCGTGCATGGCTCCCACGCGATCGCAAGCGCGAAAGCTTTCGCGGAAGCTTGACTTGGTTCCATGCGGTGAACTCTCAAGTGACCTTGTCGGCGGGTCGACGGAACCCCAGAAAGGAAATTTTCCGCATGAGTCATGTGAGCAGTCACGCGAGCGGCCCGTCGCGGGAGCGGCCGGCGCGGTATGCGCTGGGGGAGACGACGTGGCGCCTTTGAGTCAGAGCGAGAGGGATGCAACGCTCTCGCCTGTAGCGGAAAGTTGGAGCGAGCTGCCGAGAGTTGGTCGAGAGACGCTCATTCGAGGGCGGAGTGAGGGTCTCTCGATTGAAGCGCTAGTGGAAAGCCAAATTGAAGCGCTCGTGGAAAGCCAGAAAAACGCGGCAAAAGTGCTGTCGAAGGAGCACTACGAGAAATCGGGGAAGAAGCGCGCTTTTGAAGTTGATAATCAGGTAATGCGGCTGCAGCCACCCAAAAGGAACAAGCTTGAGGTTGATTGGGAAGGGCCCGCCAAAGTATTATCGAAGCCTTGCGATACAAATTATGAAGTGAAATTAGGAAGGCGGCCGGACAAAATTTACAACTTGATGAAACCATACGTTCAACATCAAGCGATCGTAAATCTGTTGTTGAATGCTTCAGAGGAAGAGGAAGCAGAAAGTTTGAGTTCTAGTGAGGTAATCGAAGGGGGATCGAAAGTAATCCGGGAGCAGATAAACCTAGAGCCTAGCTTAAGTGAAGGAGGACCTGAGAAAGAGGACCTGAGAAAGATTGGTTCCGAGTTTGAAGACGTGTTTTCGGACTGCCCCGGAAACATGAGGGTGATCGAACACGATATCGAGCTAAGCGGTGAGAAGTCAATCCGTAGCAAGCCGTATCGTTGTTCCCCTGTGCAACGTCGAAAGTGTGAGCCGCTCTTGGTGCCGCATAGGTATCGTCGCCTAAAAGTGGCCGGTTACTGAAGTGGAGCATGTTGCTCCACAGCGCAACTTTGACGTTCGCTAAAGAAAAAAAAAGGGTAAACGCTAATGCAGGTGCATTGAGCAGTGCGTTCCAGCTAGTAACTTCTCAACCTTTCGGTTTCTCGCTGGCGATTCGGGGCAAAATTTTGACCTCATCACGACCTGGGCTGAGCGCTCTCGTTCAGAGTGATCTCAAGGGGCCAACTTTGTGGTATTCTAATTCGTTACGTTGTTGTACGTGGAAACAAAAAAAATTGAGTTGTCATTTTAAGGGTCTTTTGTCCCACATGTGCCTCTTGATGTAGAGGGAACAAAATTCCGATAGACACGTAGATAGGTATATGTTGTACTATACTTTGTCTGGTGTTCTGTCGGGTGACCGAGGGCACTTGCTTGTGTCGTGTGTTGTCTGTTGTCGAACCGTTCTTAGCAAGTTGCAGAACCATCGACAAGTGCTGAAACCGAAAATGGTCAGAAGAGACGAGCGAAGTGGGCCAGCAAGTTGTGGCGACAAGCCAGTGGAGCGGGGATCCGTCGTCAATGATGGGATGTGTTCCCGGAACAGTCTGGAGCTGTATTCTCCCCATGGCCCTGGAGGCGAACCTGGAGGGACCTGGCGAACGAGCGCACCTGACATCCGAGCCCCGTGGAAGCAGCTCGTCTTTCCGGTGCATTGTCTGGCGGCGGGGGTGCTGTTATGCCAGCGAGTCCTCGTCAAACGTCCGTGCCTCTGAAACAGGCAATCTGGGTCAAGGCCAGCCCGCAGCCCGCCGGGCGCGAACAACTCCACGGCGTGAACACGCGCGGCGCATCTGTGGCCCACGTGCATTGAGTCAGCGTCGCACGTGACAGCGAGCCGGCGTCCTCATGTCTGGTGGCCTGACGCATCGCGCGGCGAACCCCATTGGAGGAGCCTGCTCTGAAGACCAGCGGCGCTTCTGATTGGACATTTTAGTTGGGCCCGGTGTAAATAAAAGAAGCCCTGCGGCGTGTCGCGATCAGCGGTTTTAGGCGAAAGGCTGACCTATGTATTAGAGAGAGGAGCTCGGCTCTTCGAGTCTCTGCCGGCCCCAGTGCCGAAATTGTAACGCCTCTGTATATATGCTGTACATAAACCTTGTTTAACTCACCGTCGTCTCGTCCGCTCGTCTCCTCAGCTCTGCGCAGAAGCAGTCGCGAGCTGAGAAACATACGCTACCAAACGGCTGGTGACCTTCCCGGCGGGGTCGAAAGCAGTGGCGCCTCCGGGACCGCGTCGGCGTCGCCGTCTTTCGCAACAGTGGTGGCTTCGGCGGGATCGGTCCGTCGTTCGCAACAGTGTGGAACGAGATGTAGAAAACGTTGTAAGAAATTAAAAAAACGTATAAAAAAGAAGACGAAAAACCTCTTATCACTAACAACTTAAACGCAGCACTTTCGAATCCCCGGCAGAGGGATTCACCCTTGTGCCACTTTGAAAGAAGTCCTACCAACTTTAAAACTATAAAGTTTTCTAAAAAAAATTACTAGAGGGGACACTGGCGCTGCGATTGTTCAGTGACCATCCGAATTATGAGTACGACATCTATTTGCATATTTTTCGTGTTTGCGGGCAGCGGACACACCTGTGGCTTCGTTTATTGCTACGTTTTGGTCTTGTTTCGAAAGAAAGAGCGAACCATTTTTCACTTAGTGACCCGATTTGAAGTGGTAAGCCTAAAAGAATAAGGCGGTGAAGCCTAACTGACGAACATTTGCCAATCGTTGTTTCGTGACGAAGCAGCTCCAAGCCGCGAGAAGCCAGAACGAACGTAAAGTACGAAGACTAGACGAAGCAAGCCGCCCGAGCAGATGCTAAACGCCACCAAAGCAAGAGCACTTTCCTCAACTTATCACAAATACAAAACGCCCAAACAGCCACGCTTAGAATTCCCATGTGGCAGGATCCTAATCGTGAATGAATTATTTTTTGGGATATCTATAATGAAGTGAAAACGAGAACCTAAAGTTGCAGTGCCGTACTTAATCACTTGTTCAAGAAATTTCATCTTGTATTCAGCACATAAAAATGCTGTTTTTTTTCGTCAAAACATTTTCCAGACTATATAAATATATGAGTGCGTACGCTGTCACTTTTCATACTGCCTATATAATCTTGGGGTAATACGTATGCCACACATCTTCATCGCCTAGACGTTTTACAAAAGCAAGTATTGTGATTAGTAGCATTCCAATCACATGCATCTATCTCCCTCTGCTCCTATATTCAATTCTCTAAACGTTCTATCTTTGTTTCGCTGATCAGTCAGAAGGTGTTAGTACTTATGATTTGTCTTACACTTAGTTCAATCTGTTGAAATTAACTCTCACTCTAGCTTCATCATTAAAAATACGCGATATATTCAAGACAATGGCATCTACTTCCAGAAGCTAAAAGAAATTACGGAAAGCTTAGCGTCGTATTATCAATCCTGCTATTTATATTTGTCACTAGCATGGTGACTTTCTTTATCAATTTGTTCGTGTTTCTTCCTCTTTCCCTCCATTACTGAAACATTGTGTAATATATATTATTTCCCGCTGACCAAAGTTCTGGTAATCCACGTTTACGTTGTCTTGGGAAGCTTCCCTGACAGTTGCTATTGCGGGTCTTCGAAATGTACAATTGCATGTTGATAATGTATTTTATTTCATTAAATCAAATTCGAACTTGAGTTTCAAAAAAGAAAGAAAAAACACAAAAGGTTGTTCAAATAGTAGGTCATGATAGTTTCATATGAAAAAAAATGCACTATGTGAAACATACTTTTGATGCATAATTGGTGATTTATATAGCACCAGAATCACCATTACTGCAGCTTGAAGCAGTAGATGTCCGAGTTTTATTCATTGACGCGACAAAATTATTAGAAGAAATCGAGATAAGCTTAGAGAACCTGTCACAGGTGTGATTAGTCGTGATGCAGTTTTTCGCAGCACATGAGTTTTTTTTGTCGAAGAGGGCGGCAGCAAGTTGTCATGAAACAGGATTACAGTCGGTACTTATTGCGTCAGAAGGTTCGGTTGTAGAGAAGTGGCCCAGTTTTTAGTTGTTGTATATTATTCGCACGTGGAGAGTCCTTAGTAGTAGTTTGTTGTTGCTTGCAAGTTGTTTACTGTTACTTGCACATTAAAAATGGGATGTTTGATGCACGTAGGGACGACGGAATCCTCGAGGAGACCAACACTAACACCCACCACGATCATTACAACAACTACCACTACAACCACGACCACTACAACAACTACCACTACTACTACCACGACCTCCAGTACCACTACTACAACTACCATAACCGCCACTACAACTACCACAACTAGCACTACAACTACCACAACCACAACTACCACGACCACCACTACAAGTACGACAACTAGCACTACAACTACCACGACCACTACTACCCCAACCATGACTACCACGACCACCAGTACAACTACCACAACTAGCACTACCACGACCACCACGATAACTACGACAACTACCACCACAACTAGCAGCACAGCTACCACAACCACGACGACCACAACTACAACCCAAAGACCGGCCTCAACGGGACCAACCACGCCTCTGGTCACTACCACAAGGTGTAAGTGACAACGTTTTTGTGCAATAAAAATATAGTAGGTACTTACGAGAGATAGCTACTTTGTACTAGTTGGTTGTACATGATCTGTAATAATAACTGTACATTATATATTAAGAAATGAAAAAAATTAAGATTGCTTACTCGTAAACAACTTGCAATTTGAAAACTTGCAGAAACAAAAATATCCGATTGTCAACTGGAGGGCTGTTTTTTATATTTGTGCGTTACTAGGAAATGAGGGGCCCTGATCATTACGTCATTATGTAATCTTCCTGCGAAAACTCAAGACTGCCATTCGCTCATCAGCCGAGCAAATCAGTAATAGAAGCACAATTCTTTCTCCGCCTATACAGCACGTCAAATACTATTTAGACTGGGCTTTTTCAAGGTATATGGTAGCGATTAGTCTAGTGAAAGCTATAGCGAACAGATTAGTGAACTTTTCGCAGATAATTATACTCTCTTTGACGAGTCATGTTAGCCAAAAGAAAGTTGTCGTGCCTCTTCAAAAGGGTGCTGCAACTCTTTTTCAGCACGGTCAGGAAACGTTGCCGATTAATACCGATGCTAATGGGAACACCTTAGCCAAACATAAGGAATTATCAAAGCCTGCTTGCAATTGCTCGCTGTTCTGTCGACCAATGTCGCCATCAACGTGGGTGACCACGTCATAAACCGAAAGTCCGTGGCCATTGGTTGATTTGAACATCGCAAGCTACACAGTCACCGTGAATGACACGACATGCCCGCGTTTGAAAAAAAAAGAAAGAAAAGAAAGAAACCAAAGTCCTCAAGCCCATGACCCGTGATAAGCGAATAGGCTCCTTGTCATCTCCCCTCCCCCGTTTTTCGCGTACGTTTCAGTGCACGCGTGCGTACGGAAGAAGAGATAAAGCGCTAAAAACGGGAAACAAATCCACGTCAATACTTCGAGGAAAATCTTTTTTTTTCAGTAGCAGATTTGGTTGGCAACAAATTCCTTTAATGAAGTCATTGTATGGTTATTTTGCGTATTATAGCAGGGCCCATTTAACGAGAATCATATGTCACAAGCCAGTACTCTCCAACAAGAATGAAATGGAATGCAAAACTTTATTTTAAATAAATTCTTCCGGCGAAGGTGGAGCCCTCATTCCAGGGCCCCTGTGGCCTTTGCCATCTTGCGTGCTCCGTCGATCAGCTTGAGTTGGTCTTCGGGCTTCGAGCTGGACAGCGCAGCGTCTCATTGCTCTGGCGTTGGTGTGTAGTTTCTTGGCGCTGCCTGTCAGTGTTGGCAGGCCCATGTCACGTGATAATGTGTTGGGTGTTCTCCGCATAGCGGGCATTTGTTGGTAAGTCATGTCCTTTTCTTCGTTGTTGTGTGAATGCGTTTTTTGACGTTACTTAACTCCCGTATATCGTATACATAGTGAAGCCATTTTGTTTTCGATGTCAAACGGTACTTCGTTGTAACGAAGTGGAACTGTTGCACGAATGGTTCGGCCTGAGCAAACCCGTTGTTGAAATTTCAGTCCTGCCAGCGAAGCTGACTTTCCCGCTGGTGTGCACGGTGAGCACCGCGTACCGAAAGTCGACGGCGCTTCCGAGTGACGGCGTGTGCGACTACCTCTTCTACGACTCGCTGTACAAGGGAAACGCGAACGCTTTCACCGAGCCACTCGGTCCCGACGTCGACGACTTCGTACAGCGTGCCGGGCAGCACAGGAGCACTGAATTCGGCCTGTCCTTTGCTTCTGAGTACGTGAGAGATTGGTTCATTGTTTCTGCCGTGACACGGGGCTTTCGTGCCAACCATGTACACGAGTGCTCTCTGTAAGAAGAAAAAAAAAGAGAGAGAGGGGGGGGGGTTATATATAAAGTCGATGCTGGATCCAAACAAATGTTGGGGAATTCTTAAGTTTCGCCTTTAAAAGTAGAACGCAACAGCAATATCCTGTCCGTAGTGCATACGTCAACCACTTATTGCATATTTTTTTATTGTGTGATGTTACTCGAGAAGTTTAAATTGTGGACTACTACAGCGTAATTGATGAAGTTCAGAGGGACTTTTGTCAGTGAAAGGTTTCGCATACGATTGCAATCTGTGCAATGTGTAGCATGCTTTAAACTATGCACGAGCAATTATTGATTCTGAAGTATTTTCAAAGTTGCTATGCAACCACTACGCGGCCTTAACGGAATGCCATGAAGTCTTTATAATCGCATGTTCAGAGACCCGATGGTAATGTGTGCTTGTAGAATGCATTATTACTGCGATATTTCATGTTCTATTGCGCAACATACACAGGAGGCATGCGTTAGTAAAGCCCGAAAGTTACTGCCACTGCATTTATAATTACAGGAAGTTATTTGCGCTTTCTTTTCAAGCAGGCACGTGTCTTTGGGGTAGAACTTCTGTGTCCATGCGGACGACCCGGGTTCAATTCTTTATCAGACCTCCAATTTTCCATTGTTTATTTTACCTGCGTCTTTCTCAGTTTTTCGGTCACGCAGAAGGTGATTTTTCACTCACAACCAATGATGCTGCTAACACCTCTGATGCCGATTCTGGAGCTTCGGCGAAACAGGTTCTTTATTGCTACCACGTTTAAGATTATTACCTTAATGTAAATCACGCCATCGCCGAAGAACTCCATACGGCTGGTCGGCGACACGGATAAGTGTGACCCTGTTGTTGGTAACGAGCAGGGATCTATAAATATATCGGTAGCTTTTAATTTGTCTAAAACCCCGTTTAAGAAACGTTCCCGCTTAAAAGTTGGTGTTTGGTGACATTAGCTAGAATGTTGTGATGACACTCCTACGCGGTCACCCTCGGTGGGCATTTGCCATCGCTGTCGGCGTCATGTTACATATAAAATACAAATGGATAAAACGTCCCAACGCATTCGTATGTTTTACGCGAAAGCAAAACCACGTAAGTGCTGGGTTGAACGCTGCCGCAGCAAGTGTTAATCGAGCAGGGCGTCTCCGTTTCCCGAAGGGGGCATGCGGTAACATCGCCTCGCGTACTGTCCTGTAGTCAGTGGCTGGTCTAGAAGAGAGCAAAATAATTTTCGTTCCAGTCCATTCTATGAAGGTGGTAAAACAGCGAAGCTATAAAACACCCAGATCTCTTGACTACATCACTTGATTGGTTTTTCGTCGCATTAGAATCGCGCAAAAGTGATAATGGCGCCTCACCTTCACTGAGAGTGATGACCAAGTGCGTGTAATTTTGCACGCTGGCCACTCATGTTTCATCGTTTGCAACCTGCTGACTCGACGTCTATCAGCCTCCCGACTTCGTCTTCGTTCCTGCGTCCTGGAGACGTGCGAACGTAGAGAGTTGAAGCGAATGGTGTTGGGCTTGTGGAGCGGACTCTGGAGAAAGAAACTGAAGGACACAATGTAAATTCTAAAAGTGTGTTCGGTGAAAGCCTGTGGCCATTCGACTGACTACGCCATCTCCTTTTTTGTTTCTTTTTGTGTATGTGTAGCGTTTCGTATAAATAGGGCTCCGTGTATCGATAAACACTGGTCGTTAGAAATTTCGGACAATTCGCGTTGATCCTATTAGATTAGCTCCGATTTTAAAAAGGCGTTTGCAACTTTCAATGCTAATAATATTCATGCGAAATGAGCTCACCTCCATCAGCGGCAGAAACCTCGTGAAGTATGCTTCCTTCGATAACATGCTTTGAGGTTTTAATAGGAACAAACCATAGCTGTTTTGTATTCAAGTATTTCTGCTTGTGTGTATATATGCCATTGCGCGTTCAAACCTTCGAGACATCTAAAATACACCTAATGTTTTCACATGACTTCATCGAACGATTCAGAGTATCGAAAATAGCAACAGCAAAACATGGATTTATATTGCAAAAAATTTATATTTTTCATGAAGAAAAATATATATTTTTTTCCTCACGAAGATGAGCGAAACTGGGGACAAAATCTGAGAAGCAGCTAGATTATCTCCATAACTTACTCCCCCCCCCCCCCCGAAAAAAAAAAGAATTTTGGCGACTTTACAGCAGTGCATTGTAACAACCTCATTAACAGGGTTAGTGAACAATAAGTGAGAAACAATTTCACGGATAAAAAAAGGACTACCATCAACAATGTTCATCATTCGAAATAAAACTAATAGGAACATATTGCAACAGGTTATAAGGCAAAATGGGGGAACGCCAGGTGGCGCAGAACGGAGCAGTCCGGGGTCTTTGGGCTCCCGCTTCAGCAAATGATTTTTGTGGTTTTTCGTGTGCTGTGCCTCAAGATCTTGCTACGAGTCAACTCATAAGCTGCCAAGGTTCACGTCGGTAGCGGACTTTCACCGGTAGGTTCATTTTTGAGCATTTTTCGGACTTTTACGCCACCGACTACGCCTCGCGTGCTTACCAAACGCCGAGTTGGCGTCTGCCGGGCAGGACGCGCCCTTCCATGGACGCGCCCTTCGTTCCACCTGCTGAGCCAATATGCTGGACGGTGCTGCTGTTATTATGGACGGTGATGAACTCCCTCCGGAAGAGTTCGGAGAGGAACACGGCTGGCGTTCCGCCGCGGTGAAGAAAAGCTCGAGGCGCACGAACGCCAGTGCTACAGAGCGTGCCACGGCATGCGGCGAGAATGCCAGGGGCAATTTCAGTGCTACAAGAAAAGCTCTACACTTGAAGAATCAAGTTATCAAATCATCGAGAATGCCTCGACTGCCTAGCGAGCACTGGAAGATTATCGTCCGTCCAAGGGGTGGCTTGGATGTTGAGAAGGCGGGCTCAGCTAGACTTGGCCGGGCAATCGCAGAGGCGGCTGGAATTGTACCCACGCTCATTAGTCAGGACATTGTCTGCCCGAATGCAACGCAAAATATCATAGTTATTAGCACGGCGTCCCGTGCGAACGCTGACTCTTACCTCAGGATGAGCTGCCTTACATTGGGAATGAAGAAGTATGACATCAACACTTACGAGGCTGCCCCGCATGAGACCTGCAAGGGGGTCATCCGTAAGATTGACGCATCGGAGAGCCAGACGGAGCTGGAGAGGAGCATCCTTACTGAAAGAAACCCCACGGCTCTGGGAGTCAGACGTATTAAGAACACTGAGACGGTGGTTATTGTCTTCGATGGCTACAAAGTTCCCAACTTCATTTATTTCGGCACAGCGCTGGTCAGATGCTCGCTTTACCATCGGCAGCATGACTGCTGCTATGCCTGTGGCAGACTCGGGCACAGGGCGGACGTCTGTCCGACACCGGACGAAGCTGTGTGCAAGAGGTGCGGAATCAACAACCCTGATGAGAACCATCAATGTTCCCCGACCTGTGGATTCTGTGGCGGCCCACACGCCACGACGGATAAAAGTTGCCAGCAAAGGTTTCAGCTTCCATTTATTGTGCGAAGGCGGCGAAGAGAGCGCCGTGCGGAATCAGAGCGTCGTAGTCAGCAAACGGTACCTGCTAACGCCGACGAGGGTGTGAGCCAGCCTGCACACCGCAACTCCAGCTCAAACAGTCGTTCTGCTGCAACTGGGGTGGACAGCCGTGACTCATCGCAACAGGCAAGCAGTCGGTCCAGATCCAGATCTCGGTCCAGAAGTCGCTCCCAAGGCCAGCGAAAGGGAACTTCGTCTAAAGGCCGAGCCAAGTCCCGGTCCAGAGATCGTCGTCGGTCCCAATCCAGAGGCCCATCGCACTCGAGGAGCCAGTCCAGGGACCCGCATGGCACAGTCCGTTTCCAAAGCCCACCCCAACCGGAGATGCAGGGTGGCTCCTGGGCTGACCGGGTGCGCAGCGGAAGAGGTGAAAAGGTAACGGGAGGCACTGCGCCAGAGCATGGTCTAGCGGAGCTAAATCAGCTTAGGAAGGAGAATGCCGAAATGCGCAGCATTATTGAGTCGCTGAGAGCCGAAATGGCTGAGCTTAGACGTGTCAGTACATCTCAAGCTACTCTGGCATCTGCTTCTCCGTGTGTAGGTTCTCCCTCTCCTCAACCCATGGAGGTTCCCATGGTCGTGGAAGCGGGCCCCTCGGGTAACCCAGCCAAGCGTAAGGCTGCGACTTCAGCCGAGAATGTGCAGGCTAGAGCTAAATCTGAAATTAAGGAGACTCTAAATTCAATTTGCCTTGAGATTCACAAACTTAATGAGCGTTTCTCGGCGGTCGATCAACGTCTCACAGTTATGGATCAGAAAATAGATATTCAACATGCCAGAATTCAATGTGTGGAGAATCAATTACAGAACGCCGGCCTTATGGTGCAGAGCCCCAATATCAGGGGAGCAGCTCGGATTCACCCGGATTTCTTTCCAGAGGGAACGCCTTTATCGGCGCCCATTCCCATGAGTATCCCCAGTTCGAATAGTACAGTTGCTTCTGTACAGAACCTGACGGCAGGGTCAGGGAGCACCTCCAATGATCAAGATGGCCTCGCACGCTGAATTTCGTATATGGCAATGGAACTGCAGGGGGATCCTTAGCAAAAGGGGCACCCTGCAGCAATTTGTCCGCTCTCACAGCGAGAAGCCGCAAGTGATCCTACTGCAGGAGACGCTGTCTGATAGTGTAACCCTCCCGGGGTACAAGGCACATGCAGTTAAAGGGGAAGGCAGAGGGATTGCCACGTTAGTCAGCAACAAGTTCACCTTTGTGACACATGATCTAGGGGTAAGACCTAATAAAACGGAGCTCTCCTTAGTTGAGGTCATTCCGAGTTCTTCCAACCTTTCCAGCATTTTTATACTGAACATATATAGTAGCCCTAGTGATCATAGGCAGCGTTTTAAGACGATCATAGCTAAGGCAACCAGATTGGCTGGGCTCTCTCCTCTGGTTGTGGCGGGGGATTTTAACTCGCCTTTCCGGGCGTGGAACTACCCGTATGATTCAGCTAAAGGCAGGAGCTTGTGGCAGGAGACGGGAGATGCGGATCTCTCGTTAATTACGGACCCGATGTTTCCTACTAGGCGCGGCACATCCACCACCAGGGACTCCACCCCGGACCTAGCTTTCGTGAAAAATGCTGGCTCGGTAGGTTGGGAAAATCTTCTGACGAATTTAGGAAGTGATCATTATATTACAGTTACTAAATTACAGATGGAGGCAAAATCTAAAAGAAAGTTTACTTACGTGGATTGGGATAAATTTCGGGAGTCACGCAGCGCTCGAGCGGAACAGGGGGAAATCCCGGACTCTCTGGGGCAATGGACAGAGATGCTGCTGCAGGACGTTAGAGCGGTTACCAGAACCATTGAGACAGAGGTACAGACAAACAAAATGGACAGTCGGCTTGCGCATTTACTGGAGGCAAAGCAGTCGCTATTGGCCAGATGGAAGGGTCAGAGACTTAATCGTAGGCTTCGGAAAAAGATAGCAGAGTTAAATACACAAATTGAAGAACATTGCAAAAACTTGTCGAGGCAGCAGTGGGATGAAATTTGTAATTCAGTCGATGGACAAATGCGAACCAGAGGTAAATGGAATCTTTTAAAACACTTGCTTGACGAGTCGGGCACTAAATCTAATCAGAGGGGGGTCCTTGCTAGAATACTTCATCTTGCTCAAAAATCCTCCTCGGGCGCGGAGCTATTGGGGCAGCTTGCTGAGAAGTATCTACCGCTAGCAGTTGATTCCATGCAAGCCTATCCGGGGTATATGGGAACACCTTGTGCCCATTTGGATGAACCCTTCACCATCAGCGATGTGCGACGTGCCCTGCACGAACTCAATGGCCGATCGGCGCCGGGTCCAGATAGGGTCACCAACAAAGCGCTTCGGAATTTGGAAGATGACTCTGTTGAATTTCTTACTGATGAGATTAATAGGATTTGGAAGGGAGGTGACATCCCGGAACAATGGAAGTTGGCCAAGGTGATCCTCATTCCCAAGCCCGGTAAAGCACCAAGTTTGGACAATCTGCGCCCCATCTCTCTCACGTCATGCGTGGGAAAGGTGGTGGAACACGTTGTCCAGAACCGAATCGCGGACTACATAGAGCACAATGATCTCTTCCCTCACTACCTTATTGGCTTTAGGCCAGGCCTCTGTACGCAGGATGCTATGAAAATCATTAAGTGTCAAATTTTAGATAATCATACCAGAGACACCAGGGCGATCCTAGGCTTGGATATAAAAAAAGCGTTTGATAATGTCCGCCATGATTCTATTTTAGATGCGATCTCAAGTCTCAACCTAGGTTCCTCATTTCATGCGTTTGTCAGATCCTTCCTGTGTGGTCGAAAGGCCATACTTAAAGTTGGAGATCTAGAATCGGATGTGCAAGCGCTGGGAAATAGGGGCACCCCGCAGGGATCTGTTCTATCACCCTTACTTTTTAACATCGTCATGGCTGGTCTCTCGAGGCAGCTTTCTAGAATTTCAGATGTTGGTCATACAATTTATGCCGATGATATCACCATTTGGTGTAGAGGAGGAAGTGATGGCACTGTAGAGGCGGCCCTGCAAGAGGCCATCGACACTACCGAGAGTTTTCTGGAAGACACAGGCCTTTCTTGCTCTCCGGAAAAGTCTGAGCTTCTCCTCTATAAACCGGTCAGGAGGGGCCGTCGACCGCGAGGCTGGGTGCCGCCCCTAGAAAATGACATCCACTTACGTACCAAAAGTGGACGATCAATCCCCAAAGTCGCTTCCATTCGGATCTTAGGTATGACGCTAGAAGCAACGGGCACCAACACCATCACGATTAAAAGGTTGGAAAAAAAGACAGACAGTGTTATTAGGCTCATAAGACGGGTGGCTAACCGAAGGACAGGACTATCAGAGGACAACTTGGTCAGGCTTATACATGCTTTTCTGCTGTGTCATTTTGCATATGTGGCGGCAATGCATGTCTGGAAGAGAATGGAAAGGGACAAGCTTAATGCAATGATCAGGAGAGCTGTAAAGAATGCCCTTGGGCTCCCCAACTACACCCACACCAATCGTCTCCTGCAGTTGGGAATTCATAATACATTGGAGGAAATTGCGGAAGCACAAGAAAGAACACAGGTAATTAGGCTGTCTGGCTCAAAAGCGGGGAGGATGATTCTCGCAGAAATGGGTATTCCACCAGCTCAGATTGAGGCTCTGTACCAAGGGTTGACGAGGGATCAGAAGGAAAACATCATTGTCTCGCCTGCCCCGCGGAACATGCATCCCCAACGTAATGTTGGAAGGAGGAGAGCGCGCGCTCGGGCCCTTCTTCGCCAAGTTGCGGATCTTGACGGGGGGGCCTGTTTCGTAGACGCGGCGCAATATGATGGCCAGAGAGACCGATTCACGGTAGTGGCAATCAACCATAAAGGCATTACAATTAATGCGGCGTCGGTATGCGCCAGAACTGCCAATGCAGCTGAGCAGGTTGCCATCGCCTTGGCTCTTTTAGATCAGCGTAATGAACACATATTTAGCGATTCTAGAGCTGCCATTCGTGCCTTCAGTGTTGGAGCTGTGTGCAAAGAGGCCAAAAACATACTCGGTGATAAGTTGCTTACAACCCATACCATTACATGGTTCCCAGCTCATATGGGAAACATGGACGGAGGGATCATAAATCTCAATGAGTTGGCCCACTCCAGGGCGCGAGGGTTAGCTGTCCGCGGCCATGGAGGACCTTTGGGTCGAACTGGAGATTTCGTAAACAGGGATCCGCCAACTACATATAATGAAATAACCCAACATTTCGCTATGGATAGGAGAATCTTTCCACCTCCACATGCGAAGCTAAATAGAGCGCAGGCGCTTACATTGCGATTACTTCAAACAGAAACGTACCCTAACCCTGCCTTTCTTCACAAGCTTTATCCTGATGTTTATTTAACCAACTCGTGTACAAAATGTGGCGGTTTAGCCACCTTACACCACATGCTCTGGGAGTGCCCTTCGGTACGTGGCACCGATACAGCATCGTCCAGAAAGTGGGACTCCGCTCTCCGGAGTCCAGACATAACATCGCAACTTTGGGCTGTCCAGAGGGCCCACGATGCGGCGCTAGGGCTCGGCCTTACTGTCCCATCGTGGGAGCGGCCCGCCGTGTGCTAGGGCGCACGCCTTCGGACTTGTCAATAAAGTTTTTCCAAACCAAACCAAAATAAGGCAAAATTAAACACTGTATTTCGGACCATTCTACGTTTACTAGAGACAAACTCCGATGAACGCCAAATATTCTCAAAAAGAAAAAGAAACCTCCGGAAAACACTCTCTGCATTTCAACAAAACTCTGGAAATAGCGTTTCGTTTCAGGGGAATCCACATTACTGGTGCGATTCTACGAACCACTTGGCGTGGAATCGTTTTCCAGTGTGCTTTCACTTATGTTGTGAAAAAAAATTGCGATAGCTGATTTTCGCTCAATGTGCAAGTACTGTTTGTCAGCGAACGTATTCCCTAGGCATAGTATTAATGAAAGGATCGTCGTTACTGTAAAAATGTCGTGTTATAGGCTGAGCATTGAAGCCACAATACGAAACGAGACTTACTAAGGTGGTCAAGTTTTCGATCTAAAACCAGTCACATAATAGCGGATCTGTATTATCACAAGCTGACATATCTGGGTACGTGCAGATAGAGGGTATAAAACATTCTCATTGCTCGTTATATTGTCGTCTGCGGGACGGCTTCATGCTCTCACATAGTAGAGTACCTAGTACCCTAAATCGTTAACCCCTTTTTCTATACACTTTGAGTTGGGTAGTTTTCAGATGAACTCCCGCCAAGTGTGGGACCCACGGGACAGTTTTATGCTCTCCCATAGTAGAGTGCCAGGTACTCTAGATCATTGACCTCTTTTAAATGCGAACTTCGGCGACTTTGAATCTATCTATCTATCTATCTATCTATCTATCTATCTATCTATCTATCTATCTATCTATCTATCTATCTATCTATCTATCTATCTATCTATCTATCTATCTATCTATCTATCTATCTATCTATCTATCTATCTATCTATCTATCTATCTATCTATCTATCTATCTATCTATCTATCTATCTATCTATCTATCTATCTATCTATCTATCTATCTATCTATCTATCTATCTATCTATCTATCTATCTATCTATGACTTTTAGCTCTCCTGGCTGTTTGGATAATGGTATCGACAACAAACTTGGTATGGCATAACATGACTGTATGACGAGCATATTTGACTAATAGTAACAATAAATTCATGACACGTATGTCATGAATGTCATGATTTACAAGTCATGGTCTTGCTGCTCTTGTGGTGGTGTCGTTCACCTGATATTTTGCAAAACTGGTATGCTATGACATGATTGCATGGCGAACACAAATGACAGACTTTAACGTGAAAATAATGACATGCATGTCATGTAGGTCATGAGTCATGACTACACGCCACGCTCATGATGCGCTCGCAGCCGTCTCGGTAGCTTCACATATACCGAATTCGGCGTTACGTGATGTGAATGGATAACGAAGGTATTAGACTGGTGCAAACATTATAATCATGAGAGGCGTGTCAAGTGACATTATGACTACAAGCCACACTCATGATGCCGTCACAGCCGTTTCGCTAGCTTCCCATACACCAAATTTGGTATTACGGGACGTGAATCGACGACAAAGGGATGTCACTAGTGCAAGCACGATAATCATGTGATGCGTGTCATGTAACAACATGGCTACATGCTACGCCCATGATGCGCTCACGGCCGTGTCGTTAGCTTCACATGTACCAAATTCAGTAGTACGTGACACGAACATATGTAAATGACATGTCCAAACATGATAATCATAATATGCGTGTCATGTAACAACATGACTACATGCCGCACTCACGATGCACTCAGGGCCGTTTAGCTAGATTCATATATGCCAAATTTGGCATTACGTCCTGTGAATGGATGACGAAGGTATGTGACTGGTGCAAAGATAATAATTATAAGATGCGTGTCATGTAAGAGCATGACTACATGTCACACTCAAGGCGCCAATACACTTAGACGTGACCCGGTGTGCGTGTGCTCCAGCGTTCGTTTCGTCGCGTCATGACGGCGATGCCCCACCAGGCGCCGATCGGCCTGGTATATACTCGTATATACTCGCGTTGCTTTGACGCATGCGCGTTTGAACACGCCCGGCGTCCCTTCGTCTCGAACCTAGGCAGACGCGGTGCATTCTGGGTAACGTGGTTGGTGCGAAATGCAGCATGTCGCATTTCGCACTGGTTGCCACCAGTCTGCGCCGACAGACGTTGGTGGCGTCTGGCGTCAGGCTATAGAGCGTTCGCGTTTTGCTTGCGTAGCGTCGCTGCGCCCAGCGTGCGCTCGTCCACGTTAGGTCGCAGTATAATGGGCCCTTCATGATGCTCTCCCCGCCGTTTCGCTTAGCTTCACATATTCCATGTTTGGTATTTTGGGACGTGAATGGACGATTAAGGTATGTGACTGGTGCGAACATGATAATCATCAGATGCGTCTCATGTAACAACACGACCACTTGCCACGCTCATGATGCGCTCGCGGTCGTTTTTCTAGCTTCAAATACACAAAATTGATATTGCTTGACGTCAGTAGACGGCGAAGTTAAATGACACGTCCGAACATAATAATCATTATATTCGTGCCATGTAAGACATGACTACATGCTACGCTCCTAGCACGTTCGTGGCCGTTTCGCTAGCTCCACATATACGAAATTTGGTATCAGGTGGCGTGAATAGATGATGAAGATAAATGAATCGTCCAAACATAATAATTGTGACGTGAAAGTTATATACGGCATAACTTACCTCTGCCACGTAACGTTCTGATTTCAAACTGACATATAGACCTTCCTTATTCGTGCTTCGCATATAATCGATTCCCACTGTACGGGGGATTTGCCATTTTTTCATAATATGTTTTCTTCTGATTCGCGGCTTTTAAGTGCGATCGCATGCACATACGTGGACGAATCGCGCCCTTCGCGGCGGCCCAAGTCAACACAACCTAGACTACTGAAGGCCCCTGCACTCCTACTTGACGTCACCACACTAGGCCCGTACGCGGCGCTTCTTGACTGCGGTCACTTTACCTATAAACGCTGCCTTTTCTTTAATTCGCGGTAAATAAGTCAATGCAATGATCAAGAGGCTAATGCAAGGCTGGGTCATATCTTGGTGCATTACACCGTAGAGGTGCCTCTTGTCTCGACCGCATGTGTACATTCGCACATATAGCTGTAGTGCGTCCTCGTATTCTTTGCTGCACTTTTTGTTGTTTGTTTGCGGGACATGACAGCTGGTGCTTGTCACCGAATGCTACGCAATACACGCTTTTATTCTAATGAACAAACCTGAAAGCTTTTTTGTTGTTTTGTAGTTGGGTTTACAGGTTGGAATATATCATTAGTTGTAACATCTCGTCGCCTTGGTCATTGGAATTTACCAAACATAATTCTTACGGCATGGAGAATTCTGTCATCACTGTTTTTTAAACCTGTGCACTATCCACATTTACAAGCAGTTCGAAGAGTGATACGAAACGTACAATAGTTTCAGAACAAAAATAAATTTTATTTCAGGAGTGAATAGACCACCAGGGGGCCTCAGAATACAGACACGCATGTCTCGTCGGCTCCGCCGATTTTGAGTGATTCTCAGCGTGAAATCGAAGAATTCACGGACGCCTCCTTACGGTGAAGAAAATGGAAGTTCCACAGAACCACGGGATACTGCTCTCAAGTAGGTGGACGGTTAATTTTCGGCAAATAGACCACATTTCTTTAACGCCGACGAACGCACGACGCCGTTGCCTCCTGCTGCTGTGCATAATGCGCTTGGCTTTGCCCACGGACGCTGGCGCCTCGAGCCCCCTCAAGGCGGATTCGCCGCTAGGGGGCCAACGTGAGCGGATGCCTGCAACGTCGGCTCCGGCAAACGGTACGTGCTACTCTTTACCAACCTTTCCTGCGGTCACTAGCCTGTTCGAACAGCGACATAAGGGTCTGAGGAAGACAGAGACGACGCCCATTCCGGGCAAGCTCCGACGTTCTGTGTGCAACAATTCATGAACCGAGACGCTGAGCATCCGAGCTAAGCCTCTCTGAGACTCCGCTCCTTCGTCGACACTGGCAGCAACGCCTCCCGTTATTATGGAAGTAACGGTTGAGGGCCACACCATCTCCGCTGAAGAGCTCCAGGCAGGCAATTGGACACCAGTTCTCTACAAAGCCTATGCGTCTCGACCAGCCTGTTCACAGAAACCACTTTCGCAACCCAACGCTACCGTCAAGGAGACCAACCCGAACGCCATGCGCGTCGAAGCAGCTGCAACTGGAAGAGGCAAGACGCCAACCCACCTACCACCTGCTACCAAGGAGACGCGCATCATTGTAAAACGCAGCAAGCAACTGCCGCCACTCCCACCGAACGCTATTCGCGTCGTTGTTCGTCCGCGAGGTCAACTGCGACTCCTAGATGTCCCAACGCCTCGACTCATGAAGGCAGTGCAGGCCGCACTTCAAACCACTCTGCCCGATGATTTCTGCCTGCGCATACACCCCACTAATAATACATTCACGGCAGCTACAACACACTCCGCCGCAGCCGAGCTCCTAAAGACGCTGACTTCACTCACCATTGGTGGCCATGCTTACCCCTGCATGGCTTACGTGGCACCCCCACCAGGAGCTACAAGAGGGGTCATCTCAAACGCCTTTGACGACGAGACGCCAACCCAGCTGTACGAAGACCTGGTCAAACGGAATCCTGAATACTCTATACTCGCAGCCCGACGAATGGGGAAGACGCACTCCATTCTCATCACCTTCGACGCCAATGAGGTGCCACATTCCATTAAATACATGGGAGCCATTCACCGCTGTACTCCATACCGCGGAAGTCCGGATGCTTGTACGAACTGCAGACTACCGGGCCATCGTCACGACGTATGCCCAAGCCCCAAGACTAATCTTTGCCCACGCTGTGGCAGCCAACACTCACCCCAGGAACCTCCTTGCACGCCTAAGTGCATTCTGTGCGAGGGCCCTCATCTTACCGGCACTGGTTCATGCAAAGGACGCAACCTTCACCAGCCACGCAAAACGACAAAGCAACCTCAAACACAGCGACAAGAACCGGTTCCACACGGGGACAACTTCCCCCAGTTGTCAGCGGGACCCACTCAGCCCAGCCAACTCAGCCAACCCAAGCAAGCCTGGACCGAGCCGCTTAAACAAGATTGGGGCCCTCCCCGTTCGCCCTGCAAGAACGCACTATCATCAACAGTGACTTCCAGTCTGCAAGACGCTCTGGCCAAGTCTCGGGAGGAGGCAGCGGCAGCCAAAGCAGAAGCTCAAGCAGCCCGAGCTGAAGCCGCTGCCCTTCGAGAACACATCGCGAAGCTGGAGACCCAGATAAGTACTCTCGCCACAAGCCATGCCACTCCACCTACCCCAACTCCTACTACATCCCAAACTCCTGCGCACAACCCACCCAACACCTCTAGCATGTCTTTCCCACCCAGCCATGTCAACGCGACATCCTGCTCTGATTCGCTTGAGTTAGATATCGACACGGCATTTCCTCGGCACACAAATCAGGACATTACCCCGCGTCCCTCAACACACAGCTCACTAGCCGATATTCCAACCATGCTTGAGTCTTTTACTGCTCGTTTTGAGGCAAAACTGCAGGAAGGTATCACCAGCATCAATCAGGAATGCACAACGCTCCAAGATGCGGTAATCCGTGTAACAACAGACAATGCAGCACTTAATCATCGTCTTGATGCTTTAGCTCAAACATTAACTGACCGCTACAACAATCTTGAATCACAGCTCAATTTGTTCGCAACATGCCTTGCAAAACGGGATCTCACCCCAAGTAAACGCAAGAAGCCCAAAGCAACTGAAGGGCAAGACAATCCACTCCCTGACGTCACTAACGACTCCCAACCTTGCGCGGCGGCTACGCCCCTTCTCAATTCTCATGATGGCAGCTCTAAACCGTAATCTGACACTCTGGCAGTGGAACTGCCGAGGTTTTGGCCAGAAGCGTCATGTTGTCCACCAACTGCTATCTTGCGCTGCGGGACCCGATATCCTTGCCCTACAAGAACCCTCCAACCCCCTAACCTTACCCGGCTATACTTCTATTACACCCACATCCCCTACACCCTCTCGGGTGGCGTTTCTAATTAATCGCTCAATCACCACCATCTCCCACTGTTTAGCAGTCCAAGACATTGATCACCTCTTAATTGAGCTTGTGCCGCAACATGCCAGAGCTAAAAGCCTCTTCATCCTGAATGTATACAGCAGCCCTAAGTGCTTACAGGGCAACTTCCAGCGCCTCTTTACGCTCGCGAAACGCATAGCCAATAAGTGCCCCCTACTCGTCGTGGGAGATTTCAATGCCCCACATACAGCCTGGGGTTATCCGCGCGACACACCAAAAGGACGTCGGGTGTGGTTAGCAGCGCAGCAAGCCGGCCTCTCACTGCTCACCGATTCTGCCTTTCCGACACGCATAGGGAATAGTGTCTGCAAGGACACTACACCAGATCTCTCGTTCGCACATCGCCTCCCTCATGCCACATGGTGCAACACACAAGAGAATTTGGGTAGTGACCATTACATTATCGAAATTCTCTTAAATATGCAACTACCCCGCAGGGTTCTCAGAGGTTCCACTTTTACCAACTGGGATTTTTTCCGCACATATAGGGCAACACGCACCCACGCCTCTATCACGGACATCACTGAATGGTCAGAACAACTCCGGAGTGATGTCCGATCCGCAACTCGTCTAGTACGAGAGGACTGCCCAAGCGACACAGTTGACTCTCGTCTCCTACATTTATGGGACGCTAAAACAAGCCTAGAACGACGCTGGCAAAGCCAGCGTTGGAACCGAACTCTTAGACGTCGCCTGGCCCGCCTGAGCAAAGAGATAGAGACCCATGCAGCCACTCTTTCGCGACAGAACTGGGAATCGCTTTGCAACAAATTAGATGGCAATATGAGTATGCCTCAGACTTGGAATTTGTTCCGACACTTAATTGACCCAACTCAGTCAAAGACTACCCAAAGACACAACCTCACCAAACTCCTACATACTTGCGATAAACCTCCACCAGAACTACTACAGGAACTTCGAAATCAGTACTTCCCAACATACCCTGCCGTATTGTATCCCGATTATACAGGTCCTCCTAATGAGCTCCTCGACCAACCCATTACAGTAGCCGAAGTTCAAGCCGAACTACAGAAACTAAACACTTCCTCAGCCCCCGGTCCGGACAATATTCACAACAAAGCACTCCGTAATCTCGACGACCAATCAATTGCCGAGCTTACTGAATACTTTAATGAGTGCTGGCTAAGGGGCATCCTCCCACCACAATGGAAAGAGGCCAAGGTTGTCTTTATACCCAAACCTGGGAAACCTCTCCTTACGTCTAACCTCAGGCCCATATCCCTCACTTCTTGTGTCGGCAAACTCATGGAGCACGTACTCCAAACCAGGCTCTGCCAGTACCTAGAAGGCAAGAATCTCTTGCCTGCTTGCATGTTTGGATTTCGCCCTGGACTTTCCACACAGGACGTTTTCCTACAACTAAAACATCACATTCTTGACTCTCAAACCTGCGATACCAGAGCTATCTTAGGAGTAGATCTAACAAAGGCATTTGACAACGTTGCGCACTCAGCTATTCTAGAGAACCTTATAACCCTGGGAGTCGGCGTAAAGATGTACAACTACGTCCGCGACTTCCTCAGCCACCGCACAGCAACACTTACCTTTGGCGATCACAGCCTGCCAGGCATCACGCTTGGAGCCCGTGGTACGCCCCAGGGAGCAGTCCTCTCACCTATTCTTTTTAACATAGCACTTCTACATCTGCCCCAAAAACTGGGTCAGATCCCCGACATCCACTTCAGCTTCTATGCCGACGACATCACCGTCTGGGCAAACCGTGGTAGTGACGCCGAAATAGAAGAACACTTACAGTTGGCACTAACCACCATCGACACATATGTTCGAGAACGTGGCCTTACCTGCTCCCCTTCCAAATCAGAGCTCTTTCTTTACCGACCGAAGCAGCATGCTTCAGCCATTCCCCCTATCTCTCTCACGCTAGGTGCCCACCCCATCCCACTTGTCTCAAAAATTCGGGTGCTAGGGCTAGTACTCTACTCACATGGCGCACATGGAGAAGTCATCAGGACTCTCCAAACACATGCTCAGCAGACCATTCGGCTGATTCGTCGCATAGCGAACCGTCGGGCTGGCCTACGCGAGCGAAACACGCTTCGCCTCACCCAGGCTTACATCGTCAGCCGCACCACGTATGCCCTCCCATACCTACCTCTCCGACAAAAAGAGAGAGACCGCATTAACGCGCTTCTACGAAGTTGCACAAAAACAGCTCTACGCCTTCCCCCAAGCACATCCAATGACAGACTCTTCAAACTTGGTGTACATAATACATTTGAGGAACTCGCTGAAGCCACCTTTACGGCACAAATATGTCGTCTGTCTAATTCGGTGAGTGGCCGCGCTCTTTTGACCCAATTAGACTTATCCCCAATAACAGAATCACCTGGAAGGGTCCCTCTTTCTTCTAACCTCCGCTCTCACCTAAACGTACCGCCCATTCCCAAGAACATGCATCCTGTGCGCGACGAGAAACGCAGAAAGGCAAGGGCCCGGGCCCTCCAGAGACAATATGGCGAGGACCAGAATGTAGTCTACGTTGACGCAGCGGAATATGCGTCAAGATCCCGCATGGCCCTTGCGGTGGCTGACAATCAGGCAAATCTCCTAACTTCTTGCTCAATTGTCACAAATTCCTCCACAGAGGCAGAAGAGGCAGCCATCGCGCTTGCTCTCATCTCCACACCTGCCACCACTATCATTAGCGACTCGAAATCAGCTATTCTTAACTACGCCAATGGCCTGATATCATGTAGCGCTGCTCGCTTGCTACGCTTCTGGCAGCCTCAGTGCTCCACAACCCTGATCTGGACGCCAGCACATGCCGGCCTCCTTGGCAACGAGGAGGCTCATTCTCTAGCCCGAGGTCTCACATTCCGGGCAGGAGAAATGGAGCCCCCTCCACAGGTCGAGGAGCGCTTGCTCTCTTTTCGTGATATTCTATCGTATTACCGGGAACAACGAAGAATATACGCACCCCCAGCCCCATCCCTAAACATAGCGCAGGCCACACATTGGCGACGCCTACAAACTCGAACTGCTCCATATCCCGTATTACTAAACGCCCGTTACCCAGACCATTTCCCCTCTTCATGCAAACTTTGCGACAAACCAGGAGACTTCCTCCACATCCTCCTCACATGTCCCACCTTCCCACATCCCCCACCTCCGGCTGTGGCAGTGTCATACTGGGAGACCATCATGACCAGCACTTCTGCGTTCGATCAGCGCCGGATCATCTCGTGCGCCATGAAGAGGATCGCACTTCAAGGGCTTTCCTTTGCTTTGTAAGGGTGCCTCCTCACTGCGAGGGTGCACCCACGTGCCATGAGGGGGCTCGGCCCCCACGCTACACAGTGGCAATAAATGTTTCTACCACCACCACCCCCCTCAAGGCGGCGTCTCCTCGGGTTAATGCCACAGGATGGCTACAATGAGCGTGGACGGCGAGGATATCACGCAACAAGAGTATGGGAACGAAGCAGGTTGGCGCCTTGTGAACAGAAGAGAACGAGCCAACAAAGAAACCACAACGCATGAAGCCAAGGACCAAGAAACGCACTTCTTAAGCGAGAACGCGGTCAGTAATAGGTGGAGGAAGGGACAGAGAGCAAGACAAATTGTGGCTGCGAGCAGGATGCCCCGTCTGCCGAAGGAAGATTACAAGATAATTGTGCGCCCACGTGACGGCTTCAAGGTCACTTACTACGGGATCAATCGTCTAGAATGCTGCATCGCCAACGCCTCTAAAATACCCAGGAATGAATCTGAAGAAGATACGGTATGTGCCAACTATAAACAGAAAATTCTAGTAGTCAGCACACCATCAGAGGAGTGCGCCGAAAAATACAGAACCATTGCTCAACTGAAGATTGGGGACAAGGAATTCGAAGCCAATGCGTACGAGTCAGCTCTGGAAGATACATCTAAAGGGGTGATACGAGGAGTAACGCAGGACGTGTCTCCAAGAAAGATCGTAAAAATGCTGGTAACCCCGAGAAATTCAACGGTCCTCATGGCCAAGAGGATGGGAAGCACCACGAACGTCATCGTCCTCTTCGATGGGCATCGCGTTCCAAGTTATGTGAGCTACGGAAGAGCACTGGTGATGTGCTCACTATACTGCAAGAAAATAGACGTGTGCTACCAGTGTGGACGCCTTTGTCACAGAGCTGACGTCTGCCCGAGCCCGAATAGCAGATTATGCAGAGGATGCGGGGCTGAGAACCCACAGGACCACGAATGCGAAGTGAAGTGCCAGCTGTGTGGCAAAGACCACCCGACGGCAGATCGCCATTGCAAGGACAGATTCAAGGTACCGTACCTAGTAGGTAGGTAGGTAATCAACTTTATTGATTCACGAAGGAATCTTCTGAGGGGAGGTGTGGTTGGGGAAGTGGAATCAGGATGACGACGAGCCCTCGGGCCGCTCTAGGTGGCCGGACACTGCTGTGCTTCGGCGACCTTTCTGGCCCAGCTCACTGTCCGGAGCTGCAAACCCGGTTGCGAGCTGCGCAGAGCAGCCTCCCATCGCTCCTGGTGTTCTGAGCCTTGCCACGGAGGCTTGGGTTTGTTTGGACAATTCAGAAATATGTGCTGGAAGTCGGCTCTGGTGATAGGACATAAGTTGCAATGAGGCGAGGTTTCGCCATGTGTAAAAAGGGACAGAAGAAAAGGAGTCGTTACTGTGGCCGTTGGAAGTCTGCGCCACAAAGCCTGGTCACTTCTGAAGAGAGATTTATGTGGCGGGGGATACGTTAGGCGGGAATTTCGATAAAATAGCGTGATATCGTGATAGCTGAGGAGTCGATCCCTGGCACTTCGAAGCGAAGGCAGGTCGCTGTGAGCCCGGTTGGCGAGTGCTCGGGCTTGGGTGTGAGCGGCCGTGTTGCCTGGGTGTCCACAGTGCGCAGGGACCCAGAGGAGGGTGATGAGGCGATCAGGCGGAAGAGATGATTCAAGAATTTTAGCAGCCAGAGAATGAATTCGGAAAGTGGCGAAATTACGAATTGCAGTTTTTGAATCAGAAAAAATATACTCAGCGGAGGAGTGAACAATGGCTAAAGCAATTGCCGCCTCCTCTGCTTCCAGGGAATCTGTCGAATTTGGAAGGGATGCACTAGCGACCAGTTTTTGAAATCCATCTACGACGGCTACCGCGAAAGCTCGATGATCTACATATTCGGCCGCGTCTACATTGACTGCGGGAGAATTAGGAGGGAAGCGCTTCTGAAGGGACTTGGCTCGAGCTTCCCGTCACGCCCGATTATGTTCTGGCTGAGTATTTTTTGGGAGTGGTGGGATTAATCAGTTGCTGCTAACAGTGACGGGAACTACATGCGTGGCCGTGGTGTGACCAGGAACGTTGATTCCAAGTCGGCGCAGGAGTTCTTGTCCTGTTTCTGTGAGTGATAGTCTTTGATATTGGCTGAAAAGATGCGCCTCTACAAGCTCTCCCGGAGTGTTGTGCACCCCAAGTTGAAGTAGTTTATCCGTGGCTGTTGATTTAGGGAGATGGAGCGCAGTTTTATAGGCATTACGAATGAGTCTGTAAAGTCGCTCGATCTCCGTAAGTGAGAGATAGAGGTAGGGGATAGAATAGGTAATTCTGCATAGGCAAAAGGCCTGTATGAGGCGGCGTGTGTGTGCTTTCCTCATGCCACGATGACGATTGGATATGCGCTTAATGAGGGAAGCTGTATTTTGAACTGAGGTGCGGATTAACTTTATGGTGTCAGCGTTCGAGCCATTGTCGGAAATATTAAGGTCTATAATATTGATTTTATTGACCCTGCGAATAGGGGTGTCATCAAGCATGACTTGAATGTGACATGTATCTTGCTTTTAAAGTCAATTACTAGGAGTTCCGATTTAGCCGCCGAGCAGGTGAGCCCAATATTGTTGGCGTGTTTAACAACAATGTCAGCGGCCAACTGAAGCTTCGATTCAATTTCGCCATGGTTGCCAGTATTGAACTAGATGGTGATGTCATCCGCGTACAAGGAGTGATTGATGGAAGAAAGTTTGGCAAGTTCCCGCGCTAGCGGTATGAGAGTAACGTTAAAAAGGAACGGACACAAAACCGATCCCTGGGGCGTTTCCTTGCTACCAAGCATGAAGGGATCGGTTTTGAAAGTGCCAACTGTAGGCAGACGGACCTATTGCTGAGAAAGGCAGAGACATACCTGTGCGTGCGAGAGCCTACGTTTAGTTCACTAAGAGATTGTAAAATCGAGGAGTGAGAAACATTATCAAAAGCCTTAGTGAGGTCCAATGCAAGGATGGCTCTGGTGATGTGTGCAAAAGTAGGATTTAGCACGTCCTCCTTAAGATGCAGCATGACATCTTGAGTGGAGAGTCCCGCTCGGAAGCCGTACATGGTGGAGGGAAACAGTTTTTCTTGTTCCATGTAGCGATTAAGACAATTGAGAATTACATGCTTCATCAGTTTTCCTGTACACGAGGTGAGAGAGATTGGTCTCAAATTATTAAGGTCTAACGGCTTATTATGTTTGGGTATGAAAGTCACCTTAGCTGACTTCCATTCCTGGGGCAGCGTGCCCTGCTCCCATTGTTAATTCATGTAATCGGTAAGAGCTGCCACTGACTTAGAGTCTAAATTTCGGAGTGTTTTGTTAGTAATTCCATCTAGTCCTGGAGCAGGTGGTGCGAAGTTTGCTTAGGGCAGCCCAAACTTCCGCCTCTGCAATTGGTGCATCCAAGTCTTCATTGGGAGCTCCATTGTAGGTAGGTAACGATTCTCGCCTTGGGCCAGGGAAATACGTAGTTTTAAGAGCAGTTTCAACGTCTTGCCCTTGTTTTTTTACTTCACACAAGAGTTTCGTAATTCGCTTATTACTTTCACATCGCGAGGAGCATGGATCTAACATATGGCGAAGCAGGGACCAAGAGTTCTTCATATGTAGAGTACCGTCGAGCCGGTTACATATCTGGTTCCATTGCTGCAATGAAAGTTTGGCCGCGTGTTCACTTACAAGCTGGAGTGTTTGTGACATTTTGCGTTTTAGTTTACGATTATATTTTTGCTTGAGCCATCGTTTCTGCAAGCTCTGATAGGCCTCCCATAGGTGGAGTAGCCTGTTGTCTACTGGATCACGGATATGTCCTGCTGGGGCTACTTTTTCGCTAAGAGCTACATCCTGTTTAAGCTGAGACGCCCAGTCTTTGTAGTCTTGAATTTCTTTTTTCGGGTTTCGGTCTCGGATTGCGTGAAATTTATCCCAGCCAACAATATGTTTTAAATGAAACTGTGGACGAAAATTGGCATGGGGCAGTGTAATTGTTAGGATGCAATGATCACTGCCGAGGTTGACCCCTCTGTGTGTCCAGTTAGCTTGTCACACATTTTTAGTGAAAGTTAGGTCAGGGGTGGTATCTCTGCTCACACTGTTGCCAATTCTTGTTGGTAGCGTGCAGTCAGTGACTAGAGTGCACCTCTTTCGCTGAATGTATTGAAAAAGGCTGGTGCCCTTCCGAGTGTTTCTGCTGTAACCCCAATCTACGTGCGGGGCATTAAAGCCACCCGTTACAACTATGGGAGCAGAGTTTGCTATTTGGATGGCCCTATCGACTGCTTCAAGAACAGCAGTGAGGCCATCTCTAGGATGAGAATAAATATTCAAAATAAAATATGTGCCTTGTCCTGTACGACGTGGGAGAAGTTCAAGAAGAAGGCAGTCACTGTAAAGATCGGAAAGATCATGCGCTATAAACGAAATATTCCTCTGTATATATGTGGTAGCCTATGGGGAGCTAGGATGCGAATGTACAGCCTGATAGCCGAGGAGTTTGCAAGCTTTTAAAGGCTCCTGTACGACGATGGCATCAGGGGCCCGTGTAGACCGCTGTATATAAAGTGAGAGGTTGTCTCTCTTGTTTCTTATTCACGGCTATTCCACTGCCATATGCAGAGCGAAGAGGGTGAAGATGAGGCAAGGGTGCAGGAGGGGGTTATGGCTGCGAAGGCGCTGGAGAGGGTTGAGATTGTGGGAGAGATTCGAGCCGAGCAACTAACACGTCTAGAATACTCTCTATCTTATTGAAGCGTTCAGCAATTTGCGTAAAGCCTAAATCAACCTTTTGTTTGAGTTGCCGGTGTTCTTTCCGAATTTTTTGACTGGTGCTTTTAAAATCGTCCTCCGATGACTCAGGTTGCTCTGTCCTTTTCTTTTTTGCTGGCTGTGGAGAGGAATCAATAATATCGGTTCCTGACTCGGCTGCCATATCAGGCTCTATGATAGAGGGGGAGATGGATAGGGGTAGAGAAGACGCGGGTGGGGCAGCTGTAAGTGTACCTAAACGTTTCAGCACCAGAGCCAACTGTTGCTTTAACTCTTTATTCTCTCGCATTAGACGTTCGATAGTCTCCTGAGTTTTAGAATTTTTTTTAGCGTCAGAGAACATACAACAGGAGCAGGAGGCTTGCTTTGCCCAGCTCACCTTTTCGGGTTTGGTGCTGAAGTCGCGGCTTTGTGATGCAGTTCGTCCAGGGCTTTTGCCTTTGCTGCCACGGTTTTGTCCAGGACTCCCGCTTCTGCTGCTACGGTTTCGTCCAGGACTCTTCCTTCTGCTGCTACGATTTCTATCGTCAATGCTTGAAAAAAACTCCTTCTCGAGCTGGAACTCGGGCTGCTCCTGCTGGTGCTCTTGTTGCGGCCTTTGTCGTGGCCGAGAGAGACGGCTGAAGCCACGCTGAAAGCGTTGCTTGCATGCCCTGTCACCCGTCTTGTGAGCGTCCCCACAGATGAAGGACAGCGGGGTGCAGGGATAGTCCTCTGGGTGTTTCTGTCCGCAGCTTGAGCAAGTGAGGTGATTTGGCAACGGACATACATCTCGTCGGTGACCGACTTGTCTGCAGTTTAGGCACGCTTCCACCTTCGGTCGAAAGTTGAAAACGGCGTAGAGGATGCCAAACTGTTTGACTGACGGAGGAAGCTCCTCAGCCATGAAGGGAATTAGCACTGAGCGTGAGGTACGCCCCATGCCCCTTGCTTGGACTATTGGTAGAAGGGGATTCGCCCGACGTAATTCTTGAAGCAAGTCCTGAGGTGATTCACCATTCCAAGCGCGGTAGATGATCTTGGCCCGTGCCCCGTCCGGGGGAGCTATGTACGCGTGAAATCCCAGTTTTTTTACCACGTAGCGTGAGTTCTCGTATTTTTGCATAGTTGGCAACTCAGTCATAGAGAAATAAAGAAAGGTGAAGAGTGGACACACCCGTAGACCCCAGCGGCCCAATCGACCCTAGCACACCTGGTGGTTGGTGAGAGCAAGTGGCGTGCGCTTCCTGTTTCGGTTTCACTGGCGCAAATTTTGAATTTTTATTTTTATTTTTTTTATTTTTATTTCGATTAAGTTATAATAAAGAGAGATGCAGGTAGTGATAATTCACTACGATTTTATTCATCGCGCTTGTTCTTGTTCTTTTGTTCACTTGTTGATCACTTGTTCTTTTGGAACAAGTGATCAATGTATATATCAGTCAAAGAGACAGAGTATCCGCAATGTTTTATTCAAAGGCAAGGTAGAGTCTGAGAATATAAAAAGCACAATATGACAAAGGTAGACAACAAATGCATCTCGCCTTACAAATAAATTGTAACAAATATTGTAACAAATACAGAGAGAACACAGACAACGCACACAACGCTAGAGTTGGCAGAAGCCGAGAAGCTGGTGAAGTATGACACACCGGGCCCGTTGGTAAGTAAGGATCTATGGCAAAACACAGCGCACAATGCTGAAGAAGAAGGAAGAAGTGACATATACACAGCAATGAAGTCGCGAATCACGCCTGGGGTTAACCAAAATAATGCATAGAAAAAAAGAGTGCACAGAAACCACACGACACAACATAGCAGAAAGGCAAAGCTGCAGTGTGCTGGCTGTGCTTAAGAACAGCTAGCCCAAAATGAAAAAAAAGCATACTTGATGCCTGCTTGTCCTCAGCAAGGTAGGGCTTTGCAGCTTGCTCACTACGTGAAAGACAAACTTTATGCTACAACACTGGCAGGTCTTGTGGCTCTTCTTATCATCAAAAACTTAAGATCCCAAGTGATTTGCGTCTGGGTGTTGTTGTGACGCTTGCGAGCTAAAATAGATTGTAGTCATCACTTATCCAGAATTGTGGACCTTAATTGGTGTTACGACAGCGGTATTACAGGGCTAATAAATAGCAGAAGGAAACCACTTTGGCTCATTATTTTTCACAAAGGCTCTACATCGTACGTTATCACTCACAAGGTATATAAAAATAAAATGGCAGCGTCTGCAGCCCCATCAAGCGCTACAAGTTTGGGTATTCTTTTGAAAATTTTGATGGGTGAGATGAGGAGGTTGATGAGAAGCTAAAATACGAACAGCGTGATAACGTGAACCATGACCACTTCATACTGTGTTCCTTACCCGCTCGAAGACATTTCCACAAGAGGTTTTGTTATCGATATATTATTTGAGCTGGAGAGATAAAGCATACACAGTGACCAAGCGACCCACAGTAAAGTGTACAGTTCGCCCGCATTTGCTACGAAAATACAGACAGCATACCCAACATTCTTTTTGAAGTTATGCAAATCACTTCGAGCGAATACACAGTGTCCCTACTCCTCATAGCGGGTAACCAAAACAATGTATGCAACGAATGAGTGGTTAGTTTGGTGAGGCTGTCTCCGCAGTCTTTTGATAGTTTTCCGCTGTGCTGCTACTTTGGCTTGCAGATGTTTAATGGTTTGCTTGTACTTCATTGATGGAGACATTGTCGCTGGCACACAGGAACGCACTGCAATAAACAAAAAAATGGATGTAAAAGCGAAGAACAACTAATCCCATATGACCACTTTCCTCGCTCATTCAGACCCAAGGTGCACAACTTTCTGTGGTGGAAAGTTTTCGATTCCACTACCTAAAAACAAACCATTCACAATGTTGACAATGCACAAAAAAAAAATGAAAATCACTGAGAGCCCACCCTTACATTTTGTAAGTGCACACGTAGTGTCCTTTTGAGGATAGTTTCCTCAGAGTGTCCTAAACATAAAATAGCACATTAAAAACAGCTGCAATAAAAGCATAGTCACCATTTTCTCTAGGGCACTCAGACGTGGAGCTGTTGGCGGAGACATCTTCTGGAGGGTCTTGTGAAGCTTGTTCAGTGCCTCGAACAGTGCTGTCGGAACAATCTTGCGAGCGGCCTGCGGAAGTCTCAATATCAATCCACTCTGGTGTTGGAGTGAACATACAACTTACCGGTCACACAAGTTCTCTTTGTGACAGCTGAACGACTGGTTAAGGTTTTCTCCGGCAAGACGAAGTCAGCAGAAATTATTTCACCAGCTACAAGGGAGCTGCCACCTGCAGAGGTTTGGTCAACAGTCAATTTGGGTAAAAAAAAGAAATCGCGACACTGAACGCACCCTGTTCATCGGGGCACCTCAATGTGTGGGAGCCGCTTTTTGAAGCCTCTACCGCAGGTCCTGAAGAAATGAAATTACGACAATGTGTCAGTAAGAGGCTTAAAATAACACAAACTGAAGCTCATCCGCACCTTGAAGCGCAGCTTCTGCAGTCATGTCACAGTCACTATTTGAAGCGACGCTCAGAAAATCTGCATATATGTGCAGTTGGTACAAGTTACAAAGCTTGTAGCATGGGGAAATTTAAACAACTCTTTCAAACGCATAAATTCGTAGAACGTGGAAGAAAAGAGAAGGCACCAACAAGGAAACAAGTAATTTGTGATTTTTGGAATTATCAACAGTGCCAGCTTTCACTGATGAAAGGTACAGATGCTCGCGTCCGTGGCAGACGCAGCACGCGTCGCCTCGGCTTGACGCCGTGCCGCCTATGCTATACTGCATACGTTGCACAATGTTCCCGTCAAGCCGCCGCATAGAGCCACAAACTTTCTTTTTAGCGAACGTCCCCGTCCTTAAAAGCTACAGAAAAAGGTTACAACTGCGTGAATGAGACGCCACGTAAGAAACAAACTCGCACACACGAAGCGCAACGTGTGTGTGTGCATCTTTCTATGTTTGTTGCATGGCGTCTTATTCGTACAGGTGTAACCGTTTTCTGAAAAAAAAATGACCGAACAAGACCAACAACATGTAATTCAACAAGCTTCGCTTGAAATCGTGCCTCACCTGTTATCTCGCGCTTGAAAACGCCGACGCAGCCGACGTTGACGAAAGCGACGAAAGCTTCTCGCTGTCAGTCATGCATGGGCTTGTCGCTGGGTGGATGGTGTTTATGACAGTACGGCTGAAGAAAAATAATCGCGTAAGGTGTGTTGAATAAATTGTTTTTATGTATAAAGAACATACCTAGTTTGGGCGTATAATTATTATTTTGTGAAAACAATTCTGTTGCATTGATTATAACAGTTTTTTTTGCGCTTGCGCCCTCTGACGTTTGATGAGAGCACTAGTTGATTACGTAATCGTGACGCACTTCCTGAGGCCAGGTTTCGCGGAGTGTCCTCTCTTGTCTTCTTCTTTCTCTATGACTCAGTCGGCGCAAGATGTGGACACGGTGAAAATATTCTTGGCCAGATTGGTGCACACAAGATCTTCGTCGGCAACCACAGAGTGCAGTGCGCTTTTGGCGACTACAGCCGCTCGTAACTCTACGTCGTTGTATTGGGCCAGATCTACGCCCACACACGGACGAAAGACAATCTTGAAGTCATCGGCTGGCAACCGTGGCAGTCGTTTCAAGCGAGGACGCGCCACATCTGTGTTGTCGAGCTTTGAGGAAACGCTGGGCGGTGATTCCGTTTTGCGTGCTGGCGTTTCGGCAGCTGACGCCGCTTTACTTGACTGCGTTCCTTCAGTTTCTCTTGACTGTTGTCGAGGTGAGCGTTGTCGGGCATCAGGACTACACTTCATTCTTCTGGGTTGAATTCTGTGGCAGGTAAATCCGTGCTACTCACCATGTATGCCATTGCGTTTCCGAATGAACTTGTGCACGCGCGTCGAAGCGCGAGCCCGACGCTGGTGCCGGTGGCGTTAGGGCTAACGAGGCGGCGTTCCCCCGCTCAGCAAGAGTTGATGTTTGCAAAGCTCCTCAAAAACAAAGAGGGTTAAGGTACTCACCAGCAGCGTCGGCAACTTGCTGAAGTTCAAGAGAGACCACTGTTGGCACCGAAAAAGCAGTCTTGGTTGAACAAAAACTTCGTAGAATACGGAGCCCATGCGAGGCACACCAGTCTTGCCTGGCCCCCTAGCGGACTCCACCATACCTGGTGAAACGACACCGCTGGGAACGAGCCAGACGAGAGAAAGAAGAAGCAATTTACTACGAGGCGGAAGCGAAAGCACTTCACAGGCAAAGATGGGGCGACTCAGGTCAACGATTAGAACATCGGACGCGAGACGCATCCGGACCAGAAGCCTTCACCAAGCTTCAAGCACAAGACAATAACCTCTCTACGTGTACTACCACAACATCTATGTCGAGATCCAGATCGAGGTCCAGATCGAGGTCCAGATCGAGGTCTAGACCCAAGATCGGCAATACCGGGTCTCCCCGACAACAGGAGGGAGGAGGATCGCAAAGCCCAAAAGGACCGAGCGGGGTCCGTGGCACCGCGGGACCCTTCTAGGTGAGCTGGGCTGATGTAGCTTCCGGGGCGCGCGCGGAGGCAGAGGCTGCTATTCAATGTAGGATTAAGGCGCTAGAGAACGAATTGGCGCAGATCAGGCAGAACGATGTTGCATTTATGAATGAGATTACAAAAGTCAGGGAAGAAAATGACTTTCTGAAAAACGGAGGGGTTACACGCAATGAGTAAACCTCACAAGTTTTTGCGGAGGAAAAAGGCGCAGCAATGGACGAAGAGGTAGCAGCCCTCACCCCGGTTAAATTTAAACCAGAGAACGCTCCGATTAAAAGCGTGGTAAAGAGACCCAAAGCAGTGGCGACTCCACAAGAAAGACAGGAGGAATTCTAAAACACCGTGGAAGCCAAAATGGAAAAATTGAAAGAAAATTGCAAACTAAGCTCAAAAAACAAGAAGTTAGACTTGAGGCAAACATAGAGGCCAAAATCGAGGAGCTAGGCAAGATGATATTGCAGAAAGTGCAGCAAATGATGGCTGATTTCGACGCCAAGCTAGCAATATGGGGATCGCAGTCAAGTGGTGGGGGCCCGGTTAAGACGTCTTTCAAACCATACGCTAGGACCTCGGTGCCCACTGAGGGATCGGAGAGCCTGGAACGCCGCCATGGACAGACAAAATAGCTACACGATTTGGCAATGGAATTGTCGAGGATATAATCGAAAACGACACATTTTGCAACATCTTAAAGACACCAGCACCCCGGATGTTTTAATGATGCAAGAAACGCACGGGCTGGCCAAATTATCCGGATATAAGTCATTCGGCAGTGCTGATGGAGAGACAAGGGTATTAGCAACGTTGGTTAAGCGAAATCACGTGGTGGTGCAATATGACACGGAAATTAGGGCAATAAATCACATTCTCCTCGTACTCATACCCACGCGGAAAACAGAGGACAGTCTTTTTGTGTTGAATATATACAGCAGTCCTAAATGCAGAAAGCACAAATTTTGCACGCTGTTTCAAAAAACCCTCGCTAAAGCGGGCAACCGGGCGCTAGTGATTGGAGGAGATTTCAACGCCCCACATGGTGCATGGGGATACAGGATCGAAACCCAGAAAGGCAGGAACTTGTGGTTGGACGCACAGGAGGAGGGCCTGACGCTCGTGACCGATCCATCCATTCCTACAAGAACAGGTACCAGCGTTTGCGTGGATACCACGCCAGAATTGACGTTCACCAAAAACATACTGGACACGCGGTGGACCAATACGCAACATGACTTGGGAAGCGATCATTTTGTACTTGAAATAACGGTGAGGGCAGGGCCGCGGAAGGCAAAAGGCAGACAACTTAAACTTGTCGATTGGGACAAGTTCCGGAACATCAGAGAAGAGCCCGACGAAATGATACAGAGTATTGAGGAATAGACCGATAAGTTAAAACGAGACGTGGGGGCCGCTACGCAAACGGTGCCACCAGAGGCGCAGCTAGAGTATGTAGACAATAAGCTTCTCCACATGTGGGAAGCCAAGGAAGGTTTACAACGGAGGTGGAAAAACCCAAGGTACAACCGAACACTTCGTAGTAGGATAGGTAAATTGAACAGGGATATAGAGCAATACGCCCGGCAGCTGTGCAGAGAACAGTGGGAGAAAAAGTGCAATGACATGGACAACCAGATAGGAATGGCAAAAACGTGGACCATTCTTAGACATTTGTTAAACCCGGACGGAAACAAGTTGGCAGAGAGGCATAATATTAATCGGTTTATACAAAGATATCAAGGTACAGAGCAGGATTTTCTGAACGAAATCAAGAAAACATACATCTCTCAAGCGCTTCCCGCTACACACCCTGATTACACAGGGCTGGCAAATGATGATTTAGACAACGAGATCGGGGAGGCAGAAGTGAGGGCCGTCTTGCGAAAACTCAATACTAGATCAGTACCTGGACCAGATGGCATAACTAACAGAATGCTACGCAATTCGGATGATGAGTCCATAACTAAGTTAACTGAATTCATTAACAAATCATGGAAGGCAGGACAGATTCCGCAACAATGGAAGACGGCAAAAATTGTGTTAATACCCAAGCCAGGCAAGCGACTGCAGATTGCGGACTTGAGACCCATATCTCACATCTTGCGTGGGGAAACTCATGGAGCACGTAATTCTGGAGAGGATAATTACCTATCTCGAGGACCGGGATGCGCTTCCACCCACAATGATAGGGTTCAAGAGGAACCTCTCAACGCAAGACGCAATGCTACAGTTAAAACATCAGATTATAGATAATGCGGGAACAGCGACAAATGCCATTCTAGGGTTAGACCTCAAGAAGGCCTTTGATAATGTAACCCATGCAACGGTGCTAAAAAGGGTAAACGATCTAGATCTCGGACAACGGATGTACAATTACGTGCGTAATTTCCTGACGGGAAGGAAGGCAAAGATCATGATAGGGGGCCTAGTTTTGGAAGAAATTGAGAGGGGCAGTGCAGGTACGCTGCAAGGCTCGGTATTATCACCTATGTTATTCAATCTGGCTCTAATTGGACTGCCAATCAAACTACAAGCAATCGAAGGACTGAATCATACAATATATGCAGACGACATCACCCTATGGGTGAGAAGTGGTAGTGATGGCCAAATAGAGGAAACGCTTCAAACAGCAGTTGAAACAATCGAGCGGTATCTGGAAGGTACTGGGCTAGCCTGCTCTGCAGTAAAATCCGAGCTGTGGCTGTACATACCTACTCGTAGAGGTCGCAAACCAGGCAACTGCCTGCAAGATCTCGCTCATAGAGAAGAAATACAGTTAAGAACAGCCGATGGAAAAGTCATACCCATAGTTGACAAGATCAGGGTACTGGGTCTGCTCATCGAAGCCAAGAGCAACAATGGAGAAATCCTCAGGCGACTGGATGCAACTGTAGCCCAAATATTGAGACTCATAAAAAGGATAGCAACTAAGCACAGTGGCATGAGGGAGGAAACCACGATAAGGTTGATACAGGCATTCGTGATAAGCGCCGTACTTAAAATGGCAAGTCGCGGAAAAGATCAAGTTAGACTGCCTCATTCGAAAAACATTCAAACTATCTATAGGGCTACCGATTAGCACAAGCACCGACAAACTGTTACAGCTAGGCGTGCACAATACCATAGATGAGCTCATTGAGGCGCAGCGTACGGCGCAATATGAACGTCACTCTAAGACACGAGCAGGAAGACATATTCTAGAGCGACTAGGCATAACGTATCACGCACAACACGGCGTCAAGGTGGACATCCCAAAATAGACCAGGGAAACAATGATGATACCTCCTTGCCAAAAAACATGCACCCCGAACACAATAAGGCCAGACGTGAGAAAAGAGCAAAGCAAATACAAAAAAGTTTGGTAATGAAAACGACGCAGTTTTCGTAGACGCTGCTTGATACAAGTGCAGACGGGGGTTTACCGCAGCCGTAATCGATAGCAACAAACGCTGTACGACATGCGCGACGATACGCACCACAAGTACCAAGACAGCGGAAGAGGTAGCCATAGCGCTTGCAGTAGCTCAGACAAACGCAACCGTGATAGTCAGTGACTCTCAAATGGCAGTGAGAAACCTTGCCAACGGCCACATCTCCCCGGAGGCACTACGTATTCTACAAGGAGGGTGTCGAACAAGCCCCAGAAATACATACATTATAAGGACACCTGCTCATGCCATCGCGAGGGATAGCAACAACGGGGCGGTACATGACGCAGCTCGAGGGCTCATCGACCAAGCTGCCCTCTCAGGTGCCGCCCCAGCCTCCTCCCGTGATTACGGCGCAGCAGACGAGTGGGAGTGGGAAGACAGAATGACCAGATACAATGAAATTACAAAACATTATAGATTACAGAGGGGCATATTCCCGCCCCTTCACCCAAAATTAACAAAAAGACAGTCTGTCGAATGGCGGCAGTTACAAACTAGGACGTATCCGAGTCTTGCACTATTGCACATTATACATCCTGATATATACAAAACGGACAGGTGCAAGTGTTATGACTCCAGAGCCACTCTGGAGCATATGCTATGGGAATGTAGAGGGATTAATACTCATAACAAGTATGCGGCCTCTGCTGACAGCCTTCACCCGCGCTGGGAAGCCGCAATGCTCAGCTCCATCCTCGAAGACCAAATGTGGGCTGTCCAGCGGGCCGAGAAAGCTGCCAGGATTCAAGGACTCCTGGCCGTAACCTAGGTGGGGCCAATTGCTCACCGCATCTGCTCGCCGTACTCAGAATAAAGTTCTTTCCTCCTCCTCAGGAGTGAATATACATGCACATAAACACACAAACACATACACACAAAAATGCAAACACATGATCATTTCAAAGTAGCTAACTTTCTTTTCGTTCCATTCGCTTTCTTTTTGCTCAGCACTTCATTTCTCAGAGAAGCGTAGTTTTTGAGCAGGATGTTTATGGCTGACAGCAAAACATTTTCATTACTGAATCTGGAGTGTGACCAGCTGCACAAGCATCAAATTCTGCGTTGTCATTCAACAAATACATAAGAACACTAAGTAGAGTGAATCGATGATTACTTTCGGCATAAAACAGAAGCTCATGTTCTTTACTAGCGACACAGTCGAAAACAACCTTCGCGCAGAGGACTGCAAGAATTACAGCTGGCTGTGGGAACTTCAATCCACCTCGACTGATGCTGTCAATCAGCACATATTCACTTTCTTCTAGCTCTCGTTCCGTGACTGTCAGTATGTCACGGCAGTCATCACATGGTTGTCGTTTAAGAGTTGCGTGTGCACATTAGCTGGCGATGTAGACCAATGCAGCCATGTCCTGTCGTGGCTTGTTTAATTCAGCATTGGTCAAGCGTATGTCGTACTTCCTGATTGTCTCCTCAGCATTAGGCTCATTTTCATTCTGACTGAGTGATTCAGGCATGTCTGCCAAAATCAGTGTGTTTGTAGGCGGATCTTAGCCTCAGCCTTTAACACTTGTGTTATCGACACGTTATAGTGCGAACCACATAGTCGCCTGTACCTCCCAAGCCGATCCTCAAGCGAGTCAGTTTGGGATTTACTGAGGAGCACGCATCTAAAATTAAGTTTCTCCAAGCAGTACCTCGACACCTCGATCAGGGCATACGTAGTTAGCCGTAAAGCTGTGTGGGTCTCTTTTTTGAGAGCGCCTGTTTGCACGTTTCTGTCCTTCCAGGAATCAAGCCAGCCAACAAACTTGTCCAGATATTGCAGCTGCTCGCAGCTGATATAGCGCACTGGCTCTTGCCATACATCTTTTAGCCTGCAGCCTTTATGAGGAGTCTTCACATTCACGGTGTTCCACCACTTTACAAATAAATCAATGGAATTTGCTGTACCATCAGCAAGGACCAAATGCAAACTTTCACCATGAATTCTCAAAGCCGTCGACACGAAGGGGTTAAATATCTTGAGAGCGAGCTTAACATTTTGGCGCTCTAGGTTACTTGGGTTCAGAGCCTTGTAAGTTTGCCCATAAGCAATTTTCACAACATTATTTTCTTCAGCTTCATGCAGTTTTCTTAATGTTGTGAACAATGCACCTTCCAGCCTTTTGTTCTTCTCATCATAACAATCAAAATGTGGATAATACAGGTACTTGTCAAAATTTTTCTGGTTTATCCAATTATTTAGAATGCATTTTAGCAAATGCACTGTGAAAAAAACGTGAAATAAAGGTTTCTGAGGATCCGCTGGATGAGGATACACTATTTCTAAATGGTTGCTTTCTGCGAACAGTGACAATACCTTTCTGTTAATTGAGTCACTGTATGTTATTACTGCCACTACGTGAAGGCAAAAATCTTCAAAAATGATTATTACTTTCTTAACACCTTATGTAGTTCTTCCGCTGAAATTTTAGACACTGGTAATATGTGTGCTACATCTTTAAATGCTGACAGTAAACTCTGAACCGTAAAAACGTGCGCTGTTTTCACTGGTTCAGTGCTGTTAACAGAAACTCCTGTTAACCTGCCCGCCTTGTAGTCAAAGAATTGTTGCAAGCGTATTTCATCAAGCATCAACGTGACATGTCTTTCATGCAACTTCAGTAGGCTGGCTTTTCTTTTCATGTACCGTAAGAGCCCTTCTTGATTTTGTTCATTCAAAGGACTCACATCATGGGTGGCACATACACGTTTAATTGTCGAAGGGTGAGGCAATACGATGTTACCACTGCTTCGCAAAAAGTTGTAACCATGGGGAGAAATAGTGTAAAACACAGTTGGAAGAATTAACAGTTCAGCTGAACACCTTTTGCTTCGGCACATCGGGAGCTGGCACTGTTCTTTGAGAAACATTATTGCTTCTAGTCTTTCATCCTCAAGAAGGTCTTTCTTAAAAATATTCTCGAAAAGCGAAACCACAAGCTTTAACACTCCATTCACTTTTTCATCTTTTCCAAGTTCTCTTCTACGACAGTACTCTTGTACGCCATCCGGAAGTTGCACCAGCACACGCATCTCGTGAACTGCTTCTGGAACGCCAAGCCGTTCGTCTAACGTAAGGCGAGCACCTCCCACAAAGACGCGCACAGACATAATTGATGATACGACTATAGACGAAATAAGATTCCGAGCTTCTTCTATTGTTGACTCAATGTGCGCAAAGATTACATGGCCGTCGGCGTTCACAACTGACCAATACTTTTTTCTTGTAGCAGGTGCAGGCGAGAATTCATGTCATCTAAGCATGTTAACTTGTTTTCTTCCAACTCCTTCTTGTGCGCCAGCACGGACTCCTCAAGAGCTTTCTGACGTTGCTCATATTCTCGTCGTTTTTTCTTCATTCCTGGTTCTTCTCTCGATTGGTGAGTATCCGACAGGAAGTCAGGGCTGTCCGGAAAAATTGTAGGTACAGCATCGTGCGTGAGTCGCGTCAATTTCATCTTGACTTCAATGGTGTGACCACCGCAATCTGCATATTTTGTCGTTGTGCGGAGATATTCCTCTTTAAAGTGACATTCGCATACCTGCACAAAAGACATAAATCAAAATCAGTTTGTTTCCACGTGAACTGTGCCTCTGTGCATATGTAACAAAACTAGGACAGTTCAGGTGTCGCTATTAAAAATTGCGGCGTCTTATTCCATACCTGGAAGGGTGCAGCAACACAATCTGTTGTAAACAAAATTGCGCTGATGCGTGCAACCAAACAAAATGATGACACAACTCCGGTCTGATATAGGCTTTCTCACGTTAACACTTGCAATTCTAGTGAGCGAAAAAAACAACCCACGTTGCAGGTACTTAGCGCAACTTCGTATTCCCTCAAAAACACGCATCCACTCGAAAAACTCACCTCAAATTTGTGCAAATGTGTGTGTGAATGTGAGCGTGTTTTTCGAAGGAATCACATGACAGCAAGTCGCATGCATGTAAAATGCGTAGATGCCCTCATGTTTCGTAGGTACCACGTGGAAAATATGCATACAGAAAGCTCCCTCCTCCCACATTGATAGGTCCGACTATCAGCCGCATTTTTGCAAAAAGTTACATTCCTGGTAATCTTCTGTGCCCAAATATTTTTGGGTGACATACGTAAAAACAAACACTTACCAGTGAATTCTTAAGCTTGGCAACATCTATGTCGCCCCGCCGCACAGCTCGCTGCCATTGTGATCTCCGCTCAGGGTCGCGAGGGAGCTCGAACAGTCGTACTTTGGGGTCAGTGTCGTAATTCCCTTTGCAGTTCGGTATACAGCAACGACCCATTCTTCCGCATATGTGGCAGACAGGCATGAAAAACAAAAAAAAATATTTTGCACCACATGAAGAACAGCGAAGAAAAATGGCAGACATGGCCAGCGAGGAACTCTTTAGCAACACAGCACCGACAACACCGAGGCAGTAAAAGCGAGTAATGCTGGGAAAGTCGCAGCTAGCGCCATCTCACGCACGTCGCTCGAACATTGCCTGGCTAAAGTCTAGGCTCGAGTGAAAAATTAAACCTTTCACTGCCAAGTACGAATCCTCAACGTCACTATTTAAAAAAAAAATCTTGTTTTTGGATCATTAGGTATTACGGCTTGGTGGCGCTAGGCACCGCCCGTTCCAAAGGGTACAGCCATATCCATCTATCCATCCATCCTGGAGCGGTGGCTCGCTTCCTCGGGCAGCGTAGGGTGACGTCACACGGCTGGAAAGAAGAAGTGCGGGGGCCTTCAGTAGTCTAGGTGGCGTGCCCAAATACGATTGTGCGCGCCATTTTTAAATCAGCCAATGGCTGATACTTGGCCCCTGACGCAGTGATTTTAGAGCCTGTATCGTCATTTGTCGAGACAAGAGAAAGCGATCTTTGACTTGAAGAACTCAGTGTAAATTTGAGGCAGCGTGCTGCGCAATAGTATTTGGCTCGCGTGTTCTCGGGAGCCTCAACTACCGATCAGCAGCATTTTGTGACCATGCTCAAAAAGGGCTGTCATCATCATCATCATCATCACGAACCTGATTATGCCCACTGCAAGACAAATGCTTCTGCCATGTTCCACCACTCAAGTCGGTCCTGTGCTTGATACTGCCTTTTTATGCCGGCGAACCTCCTAATCCCATCTGCCCACCTAAGTTTCTTTCTCCCCTTCGCTCACTTGCCTTCTCCTGGATTCTAGTATGTGATGCTTAATGACCAGCGGTTAACTTGCCTTCGCGCTACGTGCCATGGCCATTTCTTCTTAATTTCGAGTATAATGTCCTTAACACCCGCTTGTTCCCTGATCCAATCTGCTCTCTTCTTGTCCTTTAAGGTATACCTATCATTTTCCTTTCCACTGCTCGCTGCGTCGTCCTCAACTTAAGTTGAGCCCTCCTTGTAATTCTCCAGGTTTCTCCTCCGTAGCTAAGTACCGGTAAGATGCAGCTTTTATATACCTTCTTCTTGAAGGATAGTGGCCCGTTGGAAGGAAAGTCAGACCATCTTGCCCAAGGGAACCCTGATGGGATGCGAAGCACCAGCGTTACGCACGGGTGGCGTCATGGGTTCCACGGCGCTAACGGGGGTGCTGCGGTGAGCGTTGGAAGATTCGCGAGCGGTGGTTGCGGTAGCGGCAGGAGCTGCGGGCGAACAGACGAGGCGGCAGCTGCGAGTGCTGCGGCGAGCACATGGCAGGCAAGAGAACTAGTGACGTCAGCGCGCTCTGCGAGGGGAGTTTGACGTCTACGATCCGCGGCGGCGTGACCTCCTTGGCACCGCTCCAGCACTTCCGGCGAGGGGAGCGCGTTGCGGCGCGTTTGTGTGGACGCACGGAGCACAGGCTAGTCAAAGAGCTGCTTCGCATCTAAAAATGATGTAGGGTCCATTCAAACTAACGTTCTGTAGAGTTAGGCAAAATCAAACCTAAAGAGTTAGCGGCTAGCCTTGCATCGTATAACATTTGAATCTATTACTATCGAAATCATTGTACTAGCGAGGCGGCAAGTCTGCGACACTTGAAGGACACGAATTGATTTTATATAAATAGTTATTCATGTGGAGGTGGGCATCATTTCTAGCTATATATGCTTACAAATCCAGGACAGATACTATAGGCCAGTCGTGGAGACCCTTAGAGGTAACGTATGCCAGCATTGCTTTTTTCATTGTTGTTCCTGGGCAGTCAGGGATCATTTTTTTGAAGCTATAAGCTTCGTTGTTTAACAAACAGCTCTTCGTCTGCACTGACAGCGTTCGCCAATGATTTCTTTTTCGGAATCCAGCAACAGCCGCTTTGTGAGCGACTACGCTACCCCGGCGTTCGCCGCCAAGGTTGCAGACGTGGCGAATCGTGGCGTCTCGCACTTGGGAATTCTCAACATGCTCAACGACACTACGGACAATGCGACCTTCGGGCAGGCTTTGCGGATATTGCTGGTGAGAGCAGCACCGGCGTACCATCAGTGATGACGACTGCGTAGTCATAATTGCTTAGACATGACTAACATTTTCTTTTGTAAAGCTTGCTTCCACCTAACGCTAGTCTTTTAGCATAGGCTTTGGCAGGATTTAGTCTTGGTGATTTTGTCGGTTTAGTATTGTTTCTCCTCCCCTCCTCCTTCTTTCCCGCCTCTATGCAGCACTGGTGAGAAGCCGTGACCAGTGTTTCATCGCGGCAAGCGGAGAAGGAGGGGCACTGGTGTGGACAGGAGACGAAGATTACGAGAGCATATGTTCTTGCAAGAGCTTTCAAAGATCTCGTGAAAATTCACGTAGTCTTGTCCGAGTGATTACGTGATCACGACGTAATCCCGGTCGCAGCGGCCGTATTTTAGATGGAGGTGAAAATATTGAGACCATGTGTTTTGATTTGGGAGCACAATGAAGATCACGAGGTGCATGGCCGAAATTTCCGGAGCCATCTACTGCGGTGTCCTTCGTAATCACGCAGTGGTTTTGGTACTTTAAACCATGACAGTTATATGAGAAAGAAGCCAATAGTAAAGTGACTTTCACCGCCTTAGGTGAATTCGCAGAAGGCCATGCGAATATTTTAGTTAGCGTACGTGTGTCCTGCTTATTTCCCCTTGTCGCATGTATCTTCTTCAGCACTCAAGGTTTCGCGACGCTCTGGGCTATTTTGATACTTAGTAATTGCTATTTACTGAGAAATTATTGTCTGCTGTCGAACAAAGATAAAAAGATTTAAAAAATGTAGGCGGGATTCTTTTTCTTCTCATTGCGACAGAAATTCGAGCAGTACGCGGCGTCGACCACAACTGCGGCTCGTTACCCAATCACCGCCTTGGGGGTGAGTGTGGACGTGCCCAAGGTGTTCGACTGGTACAGGGAACGGCTAAAGTAAGCGGTGCCATTTCTTTACCTCTTGTCGGGAGCTGCCGTTTTCATCCTTGAAACAAAGGTTGAGGGAGCCTCAATGGGCAGACTGCCACCTTTGTTTTGGCTTTTTAAACCGTCATCGACCATCGTCATATTAATATGCTGACTATTGAAATGGAATTTAGAGGTTAGCAACAGACGCAACGCGAACAGTTACAATTTACATTCAGGGAAGCTGATCCGCACCTTCATATTTCACTGAATCTTCAGTTGCAGGGAACGCAACCGGAACACTTCCGTCCGCAATCTAACGGGTAATGATGTCCATCGTGTTCATTCCGACAGCTATAGCTGAAACTGGCGACCAGGGACAATGAAACAGCCTTAAGAGGAAGCGTTTTTTCGAAATTAAATGTTACTTGTTAGTAGCCACCACCTCTGTGACTCCCTATGGTTCCGCCTTCAAGTTTTTTTCCCTTTTTCGACGTCTTAGTGCCTTTCTTCGAGTTTAATTAACAGACTCGGACAGCGTCCCTCATCCTCACTTTGTGCTATAGTCATTGCCGCAATCTAGCAAGTAGCCAGCCACAGCTATGCACAAGATTTCTCATTCGGGATAGGAGGGTTGAAGTTTCACTGCACTCCCCTCTATTTGGTTGAGCTCTAAAGAACACAACCTTCTCAGATGTAGGAAAAAATAAAGTGATGACGTGCTTCCTGTTTCAGAAGGACCATAGAGACCACAGAACCGATACGTCTTCGGTTTATTGTTGACAGAACAGGAATGAAAAATATGCAGAGCGTGCCCCTGGCTACTTCTTCTTCCTCGCCTCCGAGCTCCATCTTCGATCTGTTTTCTACATATTCCCGCCAGCCAGTATCAACCGAAGCAACCTCCAAGCGAATACAACAGTTGAATTGGCCTCTTGACTAATTTTCCTTCAGGTGTACGAAGCAAGCATGTTCTCACTAGTCCATCCTTGCCTGGGAAAATCTTTTCGACCTTGCAGAGTTTCCACTGAGTTCTTTTTCGCGCTTCTCCAAGCAGAAGTACATCTCCTTCCTGTACATTTGTGTGACGCTCTGTTTTTCTGCTGGTACACTTAAGCTTCCTCAGGTACTCCTTTTTCCATCTGGTCCACCATGTTATCATTGCCCGTTTCCTTGCACTCCAGTAATTCAGCAAACTGTATTCTCCGAGTTTGTTTTCTTCCTGCTTGTTCATTGCTTGCCTGCCTCCTATAACGTCCCCCGGTGTGATGGGTTGTGGCTCGTTAGGATCGTCATACACATAAGTGAGAGGCCGGTTGTTAAGTACTCCTTCTGCTTCAACAACCACAGTCCGTAGTTCTTCTTCATCCAAAAGTCGAGCACCTATAGTTTTTACCATGGATGTCTTAAAGCTTCTGATCAGTCTTTCATAAAATCCTCCCCACCATGGAGCTAACTCTACAATAAACTTCCATTTTAATTTCAGGTTACTGGTATACTGTTGAACCCTTTCATCTTCCATCTTTAATATCTTGTTCATCTCTTTCTCACATTTCTTGAATGCTCTTGCATTATCACTGTAAATAGTTGTACACAATCCTCTTCTAGCTACGAATCTTCGGAATGCTTGTATAAACGCTTCCGATGACATGCTCTTGACCAAGTCCAGTTATATGGCTCTTGTTACTGCACACGTAAATATCACAATGTAAAACTTCGTAATTTTTTCGCCTTTCTCCTCTCGAGCATTTAGCGGACCAGCAAAGCCTATAACAACTGTGTCGAATGGCCTCGTCTGTGTTATCCTGTCAGCTGGTAGTGGTGGAATTTCTTGTGCCATTGGTCTAGAATTGAATCTCCTACATGTGATGCATTTCTTTATCACATATTTCACCATCTGTCGGGCACGCACAATTCAGAACTTCGTTCTTAGATGTGTCAATGTTGCGGCAACGCCACCGTGCATTGTCACTTGAAGCGCGTACAGAACTAGGAGTTCTGAAAAGTTACTTCCTTTTGGTAAAATAATAGGATCCTTCTCATCAAAGCTTAAATCACTCCCCTGAAGCCTCCCTTTTACTCTTAGGACACCTTGATCATCTTCGAAGATGTTCGTGCCGTACAGATTCATGTTGTCATATATTCGTGTCACTTCATTTTGTAGCGTTTTCTGCTCCTGCTTTATCAGCACAAACGCTGCCTTGTCCAATTCTTCTCCTGTCAGCGAACCTGCTTTCCTTGCTTTCTTCGGTTTCCTATATAACGCAACACCCACGCGGTAACTCGTAACGCTTTCTTGTATGATCCAAACCTGCTCACATCAATTATCTTTTTTTCACTCGGGGTGGTAGTTAGGCTAGCCACGGTCTTTTCTTCGTCTTTGTTGTTATTATTGTCCGATTCTTGCGTGATGTCATAATCAGGCCTTTGTTTTTTATTCTTGATCCACGTGGGGCCTTTTCAACATAATTCACTGTCCAGCAAATGTTTCATCTTCATCCCCCTTGTCATCAAATCCACAGGGTTTTCATCACTTTTAACATAACCCCATTGACTCCAATTGGACTTGCTCTTATTTTCTGCTGCGCGGTTGCGAACAAACAGATCTTTTAGACTTTATCCAGCATAATACAATTTGAGAGTCAGTCCAGAATTTCACAGTCCTTAGTTTCCTGATGAAATTCTCAGTTATGTGACTGGCCAATCCGACTGATATTGTGGCCGCCAACAACTCCAATCTTGCTAGTGTAATCTTTTTGATTGGAGCGACTCTACTCTTTGCAATGATTAGGTTGGCTTCATTGCTTCCATCGGAGTATTTTGTTACAATGTATACTGCTGCTCCATACGCCATTGGACTCGCATCGGAGAACACGTGTAGAGTCGATGCTTCCACTTCAGCTTGCGTGTTGTCCTAGCATCTGTTAACTGCGAAGTCATCGAAGTGCTGAAGCTCCTCCGACCAGTCCTTTCAAGCTGATCTATGCTGGCTTGGTAACGGGTCATACAAGTTGAGTTTAGCCTTCCAAATTTTTTGCAGCAATAATTTTGCTCTAACTGAAAATGGTTTCAAAAAACCTAATGGGTCATATAGCTTTGCCGTGGCCTGCAAAACCTGTCTTTTTGAGAGTTGTCTTATGTCCTTGTCATTTCGCCATGTAGTGTCGTGAAAGCTCAACACGTCGTCTACGAAATTCCATTTCAGTCCCAAAATCTTGATTTGTCCCTCTTTTCTTATCCCTCGATCCAGATCCTCTCCTTCTTCATCAAAGAGCTTTCTTAGCTTGGCGTCATTTGTAATCCATTTTCTTATATTAAATCCCGCATTGCGAAAAATATCTCGTGCTTCTTTGTATATCTTTGTCGATGTCGAGTATTCGTTGGCTTCTAGTAAAACGTCATCGACGTAGATTCCTTTCCGGAGTTGCGTCACAACTGCAGGATATTTTCCTTCGAATTTATTTAAATGTCGATGAATCGTGGCCGCTAGAAGGAAGCTACTTGGTGTAGTTCCGAAAGTAACCCTCATCATCCTCCACATTTTTATCTTCTGGGTTGGCATATCTTCGCTGGGTATTCTTTCCCACCACATAAATCGCAGTGCGTCTCGGTCATTTTCTTCTATCTTGATCTGCAAGAATGCTTTTTCCTCGTCGGTTGACATAGCGATCTTGTGATGTCGAAAGTTCATCAGCAAGCTTGTGATGTCAAGGTTTAGGTTTGACCCCTTTTCCAAGTTGTAATTCAATGATTCACCTAGATTCTGGCTTGACGATGCGTCAAAGACGATCCGTATTTTTGTCGTTGTTCGGTCCTTCTTAATTACTGCTTGACGCGGCATGTAGTATACAAATTTGTTCTGTATATCGGATCCTGCATCTTCTTCGACGTTTTCTGCTATTTCTTGCTCGAAGTACTCTCGAATAGCTTTTTCATAGGCTAGGAGCTCATCTTTATCCTGGAATAATTTCTTGGTCACCTGGATAAGCCTCTTCTCTGCAATGGTGTCGTTGTCGTCCAATGTCACGTTTTCCTTCCATGGTAGCCGCACTTGGTATCTTCCTGCCTTGAACTCCATTGTTTGTCGGACGTAGTCTAAACCCATGTTCATCGATCATCTTTGTTGCTGGTTTCTCCTTGATGCCCCTGTTTTCCAAGTCACAGAATCTCTGCAGTTCGTCCACAGTCGTGTCCGACTTGGCACTGACCTTGAGTACCATAACCGTCGATGATTTCATCGGCACACAATGAAGTCCTACAGGACCTTGGACCGTCCATCCCAATATTGTTTATATTGCCATTACTTTTGAATGAATCTCGCAAATGCGACCAGGGACTACGGTCCAGTAATATTCTGCTCCAATTAATATAGAAGTTTCCATATTTTTTTCTTTGTCCGTCTTCTCGTTGTCGTCAGCGAAACAAATTCCGATCGATCTTGCTCTTTCGTGTATTGTCAACGGTGGCGATGGTAGCACGTCACAGGATATAACTTCTATCTCCAGTGCCTCAATCGTGACTGGCTCCGAGGTGGGATCCTTCCTCACGCTGACCTCGACGACGTTCATGTCTAGTTCCATGTCTCCTCCTCCAAATGATTTTACAGTAATCCTTTCGGATCTTTTTGCCTTGCACGCTAGTTTTCTTGACAATCTTTTGAGGATGAATGTCCTCTGGCTCCCGTTGTCCAGCAGAATCCGTGCGTAGCACCCGCTGTCTTTTCCCTCCGTCCACGAAAAGGCTGTGTGCAGTAGTATGCACTTGTTTTCATCAGACTGCTGTGCGTGCATGTTGCAGGACTTGCTGGTGCCTAACCGGTCAGGTTGCGCGTTTTTACGCACTTGCTCAACATCACCGCTTTGCTGCTGTGCTGACTTTCCTGAAGGCGTACGTGATCGACACATGGATGTCGCGTGCCTTCCCTTGCATGTTTTGCAGCGTACGTTAGCGCGGCATATCTTCGCCGTGTGGTGGGGTCTGGTGCATCTGAAGCACTTTCGTTCCCGTCGCAAGGCTTCTTTCTTCTGTTGCATACTAATGCTTCTTCTGCAATCTTCCGTGTAGTGTCCAGTCATCTCACAGAAGATGCATTTCTTAATCGATATGCTTTGAAGCGTAGATGTTCTAGTCCGCCTCATACTGTGCGGTGACTGGGTCACGTCGTTTTTTTCCTCCCGAGTTTCTTCTCTGCTGCGTATATATATGTTTAAAAACTCCATAATTTCTTTCAAACTGCTCATGCTGTCTCTTGACGCTGAGTCCGATTCCGTAGTTGCTGATGTGTTGTCACCTTTTTCAACCTCCTTCATCTTCATTTCAATCCTCATATCCACCGGTAGCGCAGATTTTACAACAGGAGCTATCACTGTGGCGTAACTACCCATTCCCACTCCTAATGACTGCAATGCTCGTGTGCTCACTTGCAACTTTTGGAAGAGTTTCTTCAAACTATCTACATCTTTAGGACTCTTCACTACTTCCAAGTTTGCAAGCTCTTTTATGTAGGTCTCTCTTAAAATATCTTCTCGTCAGAAGGTTTCTTTCAGAAGAGCGACTGCATGCTCGTAATTCGGATCAGAAGACTGCAAACCTTCTATGAGGGACGCAGCCTCCCCGCTCAGAGACGCCAAAAGGTAATTAAATTTTTGATTCTTCGGCACGTTCACTCTGTTATGCACCGATGTCCTGAACTGATGCCAAAACCTTGGCCATGCTGTTTTTTTTTTCCATCAAGCTTGATCATCTCAAGACGTGGCAAATTAACAAGCTGTTGCGTCTCCGAGATTTGGTTAGTACCTTGCACTGAGCTCCCCTGTTCTGTGACTATTCTCGTGGTCAATTGCGTCGCTTGTTCTAACTCGCGTAATTGCTCTTCTATTTTTGTCGTTGCTGCGACGATCTTCATCTCATAATGCAAAACTCTTTCAAATTCTGCCTCCGCGTCGTCTTCTTCGATGAATGGTTCAATCTGTTCGTTAACTTGTCTTAGCGTCTGTGACACGCTCTTCATATGGCTCAGAAGCGTCATAAGTTGCGCTCGATCGGCGTCTTCTTCTATCTTATCGATTTCGCTCGTAAGCGTCGTCACATTTGCTCGAAGCGTCTTCCGCTTCTTCGATAGGACCTCTTAATTCATGCTTAAAACGTGTTGAAAGAGCTCTTGCTTGTTTATATGCGTCACCAACAGTCGTCGGTCGTGGTCCTTCTCTTGACAGGTCGTCCTTGAGCCAGACGCCGCTGCTTCGTTCTTCAACCCGTTGTTGCTAATGGGGTTGAAGTCTGTGCGTCTGTCTTCAGATCATCCTGGTCACAGCACCATGTTTCAGAAGGACCAGAGAGACCACAGAACCGATATGTCTTCGGTTTATTGTTGACAGAACAGGAATGAAAAATATGCACAGCGTGCCCCTGGCTACTTCTTCCTCGCCTCCAGCTCCATCTTCAATCTGTTTTCTACCCTTCTTACAACAGCTTGCCATTGATTTTCGGCTTTCCGGGGGTAAAGATGTGACGTAATCAGTTCTCAGAATGCAACTGCTGTGTTCTTCGGCTGCCATTCCTGCCAAAGTCTGCGTGGCAATAACGTTGCTCGTTAAACAATGGCGGAACAGGTGTGACTGAGTAAAAATATGGGGCAGACATGGCACCCCTTAAATGATTATGGGGGGCAGCCGCTTCCCCCTTCCTTCTCACGCGCACACCTATGCAAATATCCCAAGCCCCACTGCACGATGGCGACTTACACTTCGAACCAAACTCGCGTCAGAGGCCTCGGTTAGTTTGCCAATAACTAGAAATGAAGCATGACGGCGGTGAGGATTACTACGCAGGATTTGAAGGGGTTTCGCAGCAGTTTCCTGAGTCATGGTGGCATATTCTCATTATTACTGAATGACACTTCACGAATAATGCGCCGCAAAAAAAATCTGAATCTGTCAAGTACAGGCGGAGTATCAGGGATTTAGTAGCACGCTTCATGTGCTTACTTTCTTCTTTTGTAAGAGCAAGTGTGTTCAAAGCTTCGCAAGTAGTGTATTGCAAGTGGTAACGATGATGCGGCCCTTCATCGACGCGCGTCATGACCTTGAGTACTTTGTACTTGTTTTTTTTGTTTTTTGAATGTATGGTTTACATTCACTGTGATCATGAGCGAATGTGTGGGCACGTGGTGGCATCTCACGGCGGCCATGGTAACTGCGCAGCTCACAACATGGCCTCCGAGATCAGCCAGTGGCATGCCACCTGCTAATCTCTGCGGGCATGCTCACGAGGCTCAAATCGGCTAACTGCCCTGGATGTGGGTATATGGCGCAAAAATTTGGGTGTATCACATCATTCGTAGAGAGAAGAGAAAGTGATTTTGAGCTAACTTCAGGAATACATTGTAAATTATAGGCTTTGTGCCGCGGTGTAATGCTTGGTTTGCGTGTTCTCGGTAGCCTCGACTACTGTTCGGTAGCGTTGTCTAACCTAGCTTAAAGTTGTTGATGGGTCCCTTTAATCGCTCTCGTTTGCAGGACGATATACCTGCCTCACCTAATTGTGGCCCTGTCCCACTTTTCGTACCGGGATGCCGACCGCACGGACTGTCAGATAATGCCACCCACCATATCGCGCTACCCCAACCACGCCAAGCTGCTCTACGGGCACACGCTGGTGAGTTCCAGTATTCTGGATGCATGTACAGTTACAAAAAACTGCCATTTCAATCTTCGTTTTATTACCTTAAAAGGCCAACAAGAGCATTACATAATGCGTGGGTTTACATGTGTTCATTATATATTAGCTATAAGTAACATGTGAGTTAGCATTATTAAACATGACGTTGCTAATATAGGTGCATGATTATGTGATATAAACAATCATTCGGAACAATGAAAACGATATCCTGAGGTATTTATTGTGATGATTGATGACATATTTCTAGTATGAATGCGGGTGCGCTGGCTACAGGGTGATAACTCGGTGAGGCACAATGTATCAATTTGTGGCTGTGCGGGGAAAAAGAACCTGAGAAAGTAGTAGTATGAATGTGGGGGCAGTCTACTTGGTTCACGTGCCGAGTTCGAATTTGATGTGAACATGACACATGGACAACACCATGCGAACACAATATCGCGCAAAGTGGAGCAGCTTTCACAAGCTGACTCAAGCTTACTCGAAGGCCGGTGATTACACTTCTGTGAGTAATTTATTGAAGCCTCATATTGAATGTACCAGGCGAAGTGAATCCTAGACTTAGCATACCAGCGAATATAACGAAGAAAAGTATTTCATATAGCCATCACTTCATTAGGATTATAAATGAGCGAGTTGGTTCGCGTTCGTAATGAATTTTCTCGCAGAACTCATGATTAGGACGACAGATGGAGAAAACACACGAGACCGGTCCTGACTCTCAATTGAGGTTTATTTTGAAAAGCAAGAAAAAACAACGAAGGAATACCAGGCCATAAACACTCACTTAGAGCGAGGATATTTACCAATGTTTCCACAAGAAGGAAAAAAAATCAAGTAAGAAGGATAAAAGCATAAGTATATTGAAAAAGGGTAGCACTCCCTGGTGAGCATATATGCAGATGTCTAAGTTGAGGCATAAGATGAGGGCATGGCGCAATAAGGTTTTATTGATGTTGTTGCAGTTTTCGCTTTCATATGAAAAGTGAGCTAATCTTACGACCCCAAGTGCTGATCAATGTGGTTTCAAGTTCCCTTTTCTTTTGCTTTTGAAAATATGCTTCAGTTGACAGTCACCGTCTGTCTCGCGTGGCTTCTTCCGTCAAAATATCTGGCGCTTTACGTCCCTAAAAGATAATCGACTCTGGGCGATCCAGCAGGACAAGGAAGCTGCTGAGAGACATGGTCTCTCAGCCGACTCCTAGGCGGGAACCCAGCCAGGTAACCTGCAAGAAGAGAATAAAGTTGTTCACTGGCTCACATCCCTAAACTAGGTACTACAGCGTTATAAGGAACGCCTTAGTGAAGGGTCCGGAAATTTTGACCAACTGGTGTTTTTTTAACGTAAGCTGACGTCGCACATCACGCCGGCTTTTCGGAATTTCGCCTTGACCAAGTGCTATGGCCGTGGTTGGGATCGAATCCGCGCTCTTCGGGTCAGCCGCCGAGTACTATAGACGCAATACCACCACGATGGATGTGCTTTTTTGTCCTTGGCCCTACTCGTTAACGCTGCACGAACGTTCATCCTGATTCCTTTTAACTAGAGGGCCTCGATGCCTGCTCGGGGGCGCCCGCATCGAGGCACCCTACCTCTGACTTGTTTTTGTTTAAATTGTGCGTGACTGTGGAGCTGCCTGAAAACACCCGCTGATTTTGTATCGGAAATGAGACCCGCCATCATGGTCATCGAAGGCGGCTTGAATAAAAATTAATGACAGACGTTACAAGTCGTCCCCTCGTCTGTACAATTGGCTCTTCTACGCATCCGTTTGCTTCAGTTGCTTGCATGATTATTTTTCTGGTGTTTCAATATCTGTGAAAAACTAAAGTGCAATCTGGTAACACGTGCTTTTTTAAGAACATGTGTTTATATTGCCGATGGCTGAAAATGCAAGGTGGATGGGACTCTTGATTGTAATGTCTGTACGATTCCCATGTCGCGTGCCTCTGGCCGGACCAGCACCAGTCCGTGGCTCAGCTCATCAAGCTGGTCAGCAACAAGCTCCGAACCTCGGGTACCGTCTCTGTGACTATGAAAGGGCGCTGGTACCAGCCGAAGTATCCCGACCCGTTGAACCCCGACATTGGAAACTTCTCGTACTACGAGAACTGCACCACGTTCCAGGGGAACCAAGACATCGTGCCAGCCGCCGTAAGTGCGGGCGATTGAATACGGATGCGCATTTGGATACCGATCATTTAAAAGCAGAACTGACGCTAATTTCAAGTATTTCAGATGCGAAGCAGGTCTTTGACTAGCCTGTGTAACGCTGACCGTCCATGTCGCCGTGCCAACGCGCCGAACTACGCTCCCCTCGCCGCAGTTGCTTGAACGATGCCAAGTAGGTCAAGTCGCAGCTGCGCGTTGACGTCACTCTCTCCCTCACCCGCGGCAGCTGCTGCCTCCTGCGCCAGCTCGCAACACACCTCTCTCACTTCCCCATCTCCACCACGCTCAACGTTGGACAGCACGTCGAGTGGAAACACAAGACAGATTTAGTTGTGCGTCCGCAGCAGCCATTCGGGCACGGTCGGCCTTTGAAAATGGCTAGCAGGCTGCGTCCATTCGGCAGCTGCCGACGCGTAACTAAATCTGTCTACTATTTCGGCAATCGTTTGTCTGCCATGAAACTTACACGATAATCAACCCGCCTTTCATGTATTCGCATTTCGAGCAAACGTTTATTGGAATAAACGCTACACTGAGTTTCGCTTGAAACCGTTTTTCCAGCACCCACGTCGACGCCCGTTTCAACGGGGTCAATTAGTGCCGTGCGCACCGCTGCTACTTTGCATCCCATCAGGGTTCCTTTCGGGGAGGTGGTTCATAATTTTTCGGGTTGTCGCTGTGAATGAAACTCACGGGGTCTGCTGTGCATTCACCCAAGACTATGCAAAAGTGAAAGGCATTTTTTTTAGTGATGAAGCATTTGAGGGCAAGGATTCTGCGTCCGAATTTAGGTGTCCGTTGTCACGGCAGCTGTCTAAACATATGTGAGACCCCAAAAAAGTTTTGACAATAGACTAATATAAATCATAGTTGTAATGAAACAATATAAAACACTTCAAGCAACGCACGCTATCATTGCTTTGTGAACAGCAGAAGATGTAGTGGCACCTTGGTTCCTTCTCTTCCGTCGCTCTGACGTAAGCGTTGGCACACGCGCACAATGTTGCCAATTATTGTTGGACGCCAGTTGAGAGAGTCGGGACAGTATATAAAATTCATTTACGAGAAATCTGCGTATGTCGTCGGCTATTAATATAGGACAAATGATAAAAACGTGCAAATGAATGTACCCAGCGAATTTCATTGAGATCTAATGACCTCGCAAAATCGCCGGAGTTGGCCTTTAAGACCTAGCCTTATTGTATCTAATTAGGTCACTTAATGTGACGTAATTACATTACACGGGGCGACGCTCGGGTCACACACGTGAGTCACAGAAAAAGGTTTATCACTAGCCTATCGTCAATCATAATCGTGACGGTAGAATATAAAACGCTTACCAGTAGAAACCTTTTATACTAATGGGCAACTTCAACGTAGACATTATGGACCTTACGACTATAAGCTTCGCCCAATCTTCATAATTAACTTCCTGGAGATGCGTACATTTTTTTCCTTCTCAGTCGATGTGTAAGGGAGCAAGGAAGACGAACCATGGCTTGGCCGTCCACTGCCAAGTGCCGTCTTTATTGTCTTAACTTGAGGTCACCTGCTCTCCAGTTTTGTTCGCCGCCTAAAGGAGAGTGCGGCAATGGCGTCATGTGTAAACACGTCCCGTGGCATCACACCATAATTTGCGACGTCATGATGACCTCACAAATGTTTGCTATATATGAACTCACGATGACGTAAAATGGTGACATCATCACGCGATGTTCATTTTTTTGCATCATTCTGGTAACGACGGACGCCGGCGACGATCAAATTTTCCGTTTGGTTAACAGTCTATGATTTCTGGCTTAAAGCATGGTATCGAGAGCCATATAAAGAGGGTCGTAGGGTGTTTGGAATGCATTGGATATATTTTTAATACAGCTAACACCAACTTGACGACACGGGAAGACTGCTACCCGCTACATACTATATAGAAACAGCTGTAAGTTTCAAGCCAGTTGCACATGATTCACGTAAGTGAGTTGCCCTCCAGAGACCCGTGACAGTGATGTCTGCTGTTTAAGCTGCATTCAGGAGAATCATTTAGCTAGCTAAGTGCACTATGTTGACCTGTCGTGATAATGTTCATTTAGCTGCAGCTGGCTAGCAGATGCTGGATGACGAAAACTTTGAAGTAAAAGTGAAATATTTTGTACGCGTTGTCTCGCTCCATTGTGTTGAGAGGGCTGATAGTACACACCACGGAAACAAGATATTCCCTTTTTGGGGTACCTCGAAATTGTGTCGGTACTCCTTTCACGGGTGACACTCTTCAGAACCAGCTCACTCTCCATGACTTCTTTGTTCTCTTTGTTTTTGTGTTCTACGTGTTCTATCTTTCTTTGCTTGCCCTTGTCTCCCGAAAAGGTCTAGGGTCATTTGTATCGAATGGCATTTGACAGATTAAATGACACTAGGTACCGCGCGCTACTACGCGCTGCTGAATACAGCTTGCAGACGGTGATAATCGCAATGCAGTGAAGACTGCAATTAACAAAAAAAGAAAAAAGTCAGGGCGTCTGTAAAGAAATTATTTTCGGCAATCGGTTGTCACACTGCACGGATGCCATTGGGGGTACAGAGGTTACACTTCTTATTGGCGAATGCTATTGAGCCCATGGCCGGCAACGCTGTTGACAGTGTCACTGGGCAGGAGGTCGCTCAAGCTTTTGAGAAGGAACAAGGTGAACGGTGTGGTAAAAGTACAACGGTGCGATCCAAAATAAAAAATCATAATGACTGTTATAACAAATTAGTCACCCGTGTTATACAGTTTGTTTGTGGCCACTCTTCGGCGAGAGTACTGATTAGCAACAAGCACTCATTCACTAGCACTCATTCACTAGCACAAGTCATTTTTTCTTCGTGACATTACATTCAAATGGCAGTAAACTTTCTCTTAGTAGAGTAGACGCTCATTCGCGTGCACAGGTCATTTTCGCTTCATGACGTTTTGCTCAAATGACAATAAACTTTGTCTTGGAACAGGTTATCAATTTTTTTCTTGGCGAATCATTTATGTCCTTTTGCTTCTGGTCACTGTCCGAAACCAGGTTTGCCAGTCTTCCACAGCGGCAATAAAGAACAACTTCAAGTACGACAGTGGCTCGCTGGCTGGCATCTCGTTCGACAAGCAGCTACGACGTACACTCACGCTAGAGACGGAGGGCAGCCTTCGAGAAAAGGTGAGGGATTACGGGGTTGCATTAACGTCCCTCACGCACTATATTTTCCATTGTCGAGTTAATGCGAGTATACTGATGATTACTGATTTTACTGCGCGTTAAAGGGAAACTAAAGGCAAATATGAAGTCGACGTGAATTTTCAAAACAGCTTTACAGAAACATTGTAGTGCTTGTTTCGTGCCAAGAAAACTCTTAGTTTGAAATTGTAGATAATGTTTTAGTTGCCCGCGTACCGTTAGTGCAATTTAAAGCATCCTCCTTCGAGAAATGTTTTCTGACGAAACACGCGATGCTTCAGTAGAGCACAGCGCGGAGAGGACACAAATAGAAGGTATTGACGGGGATGTTCTCTTTACCAGAATATAATGAAGTTTGTCAGAGCAAAGCTCGGTAAAAATGAGACTTTCACCGTTGTTCTCCTTCTTTTTTGCATTATTTAAACAGAAATGCAAGAATTTCATCTGATTATTCGTTGTAACACAATGAAATACTTTTTTTGTCCTGAACTGTTTGAGTATTTGTGTTTAATTGTATTGACGTTGTACTGCGTCCTCGAGATTGTGTTCTAAAGTGTGCCACTGGTAGTGCAAATCGTATCCTACATTTGCTTTGGTGTATCGATCACTAAAGTTACGATATGTATTATATCCATGTTTCAGAAGCATCGACCTCCATCCCTGACTTAAAAAGTAATAAGCATTCATTTATTTGCGCAATAACCAGAGCATCATCAGAGTAATTACAGTGAGGGTTGAGCAGAATTTAAGTGGGTTCATCACACTTGAAAGCGGAAAAACATAAACCGGACCCAATAGTATATAAATTACATACCGTACACAGTTAGTATGTATAGAAATCAAGAGAAGCAACATAAATCATTAAGATAACTAGGTATAAAATGTATCACTTTAAACCTTATGGCTGCAGGTAATCTGTTTCAGTTTCATAGTGTTCGTGGAAAAGACGGCATCCTGAAAGATTTCGTATTGTAGGGTCCTCGCGATCGGTCCCGCGAATAGGGTTAACGACTCATACGGTAGCTGCTAGCTTTATTGCGATAAAAGTTACATGGGCACCCTCGGTGGGTTCTTGCTGTCACCATTTTGCTCCGCATAAAGTCCAAAACGATAACATCGCCCCGCGCATCGTAACATCTACGCACAAGTAAAAACACGCGACTACTGGGTGCGAAAGCGGCTAAAGCAGAGATGAACAGAGCCGGCTGTCGTCGTCGCACGAACGGCGCATGCGACATCGGTCGGTCGGTCGGTCAAAGAACTCTATTTGATGCTGAGAAGATGATAGCGCCCCCGTCAGGGGATGCCATTTGCGGGCCGCACGCATGATGGCGCCGGGAGGCTCAAGCTCTCGGCGACTTCGCGGGCTCTCTGGACAGCCCTAAGCGGCTGGTCCTTTGCGGAGCTCGTGAGGGGATGAAGCCAGTCTTCCTCCGTATACAAGGAGACCCTGAGACCCCGCGCGAGATTTGACACTGCCAAAACATTTGATGAAGTGTGCACCTCAGATGCCCGCAGTGTAGACAGCCTGTAGGTCCATGTCTTCCATAAATTTCGAACATATAAACGAAGATGGACGCGTGTTTGTCTGTAAATTTGCAGGGCTGTAAGCACGATCAACGGACGCCCCAGTTGATGGTGCTTACAGACAACGTTAAAAGTGGGAAGAGTCGCCACGGCCCTCCCTCGATCGGCCTCCGAGTGTCCTCATCCGGCGCGGTGGGAGAGACACCGCAAGTTCGTTGGCGTTAGTTTCGTGAGCATGACTGCCCAAGCGACCAAAGAATCAAATTAGATGCTTTTTACCGGTCGGTCCAAGATGCAGCAGAGAGAACGCGAGCGCCTTTCTCGCACACCGAGCTTTCCATTGGCGAACGGTTATCATATCATAGTAGAACGGTTATCATCGTCTCGCTTGCGAGGTGTTGGCCTCGATGATAGCGCGTAAACTCGAGACGAAGCGCCCCGCGAAGTACAGCTATAGTGCCTAGAATATACTGGGAAGGGGGCATATAGGATGCGTCGCTCGAGCGGCAACGACGACGTTTGTGCACAAGGGTGCGTGCGGCCGCGAATGCTATCTCACAAGACTTAAGGTTCGTGAATTGCTGCGCTTTGAACGTTTCGCGTTTAGAGGTTTGACAGCAAGAAACGCGCTTCGGTTCCTGAAGAAGCCGTGTTGTGAGCTCTTTGTTGAGGTACGTAAGATCGGACCCGGAAAGAGTGGACTGGCAACTTTGCTTTTTTTTGTAACATGACAATTTGTTGTTCTTGCACACATCGTTTCGCCCTCTCAGATAAAAAAAATGTTATGTTTGAAAAAAAAACTGATAACAGAAATGATATCGAAGAATTCGATTAAAGGATATTTTTGTTGCACAGAACGATCAAACAATAAAGGACACGATACGTCGTCGTGGTGTTCACTCTGTGCTAACTTTACTTTTTGCAACGCGTTGCTAACGAGATTGCGCGTCCACATTTTCAAAGTGCGAATGCGGCTTTGATTTTACACGCCATTCTACCTTTCTCTTCACAGCTGTGCGATCTGAAGCGGGATCTAGTGGGTATCGAGTTCAGCATCGCCGTGTATGACGTCGACTTCGACGCTGCGGGACCGGCCTGCTCCCCTTTGACCGTCCTTGGCCCCTACCGCCGCTTGCAGATGATCCAGAAGCTACGGAATTTCTTCAGAGACCACTTCAGGCACCGCTCACAACACGCGCAGTGCTTAGCGATACCTTTATGAACGTGACGTACACGAATGCGTCCCCGCGGGGCTTCGCCCTCTCACACCCAAGAGACGTTTTTAGGAGACATTACGTTATTCATAGGTTGTATTTAGCGTAGCGTGCCGTGCGCAAACGCTTAAGCTACACACGTGATGCAACGCATATGACTCGATTCCTGGATATTTGTGCTAATGTACTTCATTGATTGTTTTATCGATGCCTCTGCAGTTGTCATTTGTTTGATTATAGGTTTAGCCATGTTGAATGGCATTTGCGGAAGTCCTTGGCCAAGGTTCTGTTCTTCAACCATGACCGCTGAGATAGCGCGCCGGATGGCGGCGGTTCCAATCACACGGAGAGAACGCGATTTCCGAGATGGGCGGGGCCAACCCCTTTTCCGCACCGCGGCGCTCGCCACCGAGGCATCGGTAAAGCCGCCCCGCTTTTGGTGCGGCTCGGATGATGAAGCGAGGGAAAACTTTTGCGCTGCCGCATCACATTAGTAAAGTTCGTGTTAGGAGCTGCGCAAAGACATAGATGTGCATATAACACGCTGCACGCAATGCAGCGGCGTCGCAATGTCCTCTCAGTTACGCAGAACGCCGGCGCCCAATCTACGGAAGCTAACCGGTGAGACGTTCAGTTTGAGCCCCACAATTGCGTTACAAGGACATGTGGTCTAGCGCACCCTGAAAGTGAACGCTATCTGAATCGATGAAACTCGATACTGCAGACATAAATCATGCTCTTTTCTCTGGATGACCCCCATCGTGGTGTAACTGTTACCGTGCTTGAAGGTCACGGAATCGAATTCCGGCCACGGCGGCCGCATTTTCTATGTGGGCGGAATTCTTTCAGGCGGGCCATGTTTACTAAATAATAATATTAATAATATCAATAATAATAATGTCTAGGGTTTTACGTCCCGAAACCACAATTATGATTGACGTTGCAGTGAAGGACTCCAGAAAGTTTGACCATCTGGTGTTCTTTAACGTGCACGGAAACATATACCATTTCGCCTCTACTGAAACTCGACCGCCGCGGCCGGGTTCGAAGCCGTGACCTTGGCGTCAGCAGCCGAGCGGAATAACCGCTACACCACAGAGATAGACTGATGCCCATACTTGTATTTAGGGGCATGCAAAAAAATAAAAAACGCAGGTAGTTCAAAATTGGGAGTCATCTTTTACGGTGTCTCTTGTGTCTTGGATTTTGGACTTGAAAAAACCCAAATAACTGCGCTATTATTTTCTCGTGAAGTTGCCGCGTTACCGGGTTTGGCATGGCTAGACAGGTCTGCGGCGAAGGCGATGTAGCTGCACCCGCATAACTTTCCAGCAAAGATTGGGCGTTCAAAGTGAACACTACTTTGTTCAGAACGAAATAGTATTCACGTTAAACGACCATCACCTTCTAACGTCTCACGCGGTAGAAGAAAGACGCCAAGCGACAGTCCCACCACAGCCCAGGCTATCGACGTCCGACTAGAAACGGTTGGTCAAAAAAGAAAGGGCTTCCTCGACACGCGAGCCCTCGCCTTAGCCGGCTGCACTAAAGGGACCGCCACACAAATACACTGAACGTAATGCTGCTAAGAAAATAAGCACCCACGACACCACTCGCATAGCGCAGTGACCTCTGAAATTTATTTTTTTCTTGTTTTTCTATTCTTTGTATTTCTCTTGTTCTTGCCGTTGTTTGTCTTTCAATTCGTTTTCATGCAAAATAGTATAACTGTGAGAGCTAACATCATATACCCTAATTACTGACGAAGGCCAGACTCGGAGGATCTACTTGAATATATATATATATATATATATATATATATATATATATATATATATATATATATATATATATATATATATATATATATATATATATATATATATATATATATATATATATATATATATATTTATATATTGTGGGGTCTCGACTTGGCGAGCGCCATGCCACGCTCTTGGAGTGACAGGACACAGCAGACCCGGTCAATACAAATCAAACGATACACACATTTATTTAACTACTTTTTGAACGACAATATCGCCCGCCGAATTGATGGATCAATCGCTATCAAACACGCCAGGACATCCGTACAAAATATGACCATACACTTCATGGCGAACACAATAACACTACAAACACAATAACGCACCCAAGGCGGCGTCGCCAACACTTGACTTACCACGAGGGCCCCCGACGCGCAACCCGCGTTGCCACGTACTGGGGATCCACGTTAGAGACAACCGTTCGCGGCAACTGCCACGCGCAGAAGAGACTCGCATAACTCTCGCCTGCCACCAAGGTATGGTGGCTAGAAGGAGCGAAAAGTGGGAAAAAAGAAAACGGGTTATTCGAACGTCGCAGGTTCGGATCCTGCCCTCGGGCATGTTATCTTTTCATCACCTTTTCTTTTTTCGCATTTATATTGCAATTGGCCGAAAAACTTCCCCATATATATATATATATATATATATATATATATATATATATATATATATATATATATATATATATATATATGGCCTTAAAGCTAAGAACGTTTTATTCCCTACCTGCGCCACCGCAATGCTGCGGAGCAAGGACAGTCCACTGTGAGAAGGATTCGAATAATTTAGTGGGGTCACCTTCGAGTTCCGCATAGAAGTTCTTGTCCTCCAGTCGCCGATAGCCTTCTCTCAGGTAATCAGTTCTATCTAATATTACTATCGCACCACCCTTATCTGCAGGCTAAATTACCAAATCCGCTCGACGGCGTAGGAGCTCCAGTTACTTACGCTCTTCCGAAGAGAGATTGTTTCAATAGCGCCTTGTTTTTGAACAAGTCGATATGATGTCTTTTTGTACTGGCGATATATACATGTCTAGGTGTCTGTCCCGCTGTTGAGGTGGTTCAGGTGGTCACCAAGCTTTTTCTTAAGAACCAGGGAATACTGTTCAGCTCGGTTCATGGTCATGGAAGTACTCCCGTAGGCGCATATTTCTAGCAAAATTATCTAAATCCTGATACAATTGGAATTCAGTAAATTTTCGGCTAGCCAGACAGTATGTAAGACTCTTTGAAAGCAGTCTGATTTCGGTCTCAGATAGCTGTGCCAAAGAGAGATTAGTTACACTCGGAGGTGCCGTTTCCACATCCCGGTTGATATTTCTTGGTGTCGCCAGTATAGCTTCATGTGTAAAAATTGTCTCAGTATTCCGCTCTATTTTGCAACACTTCCGCTCTTTTGTCACTGCTGTTTTTTGAGTTTCATACTTCTCGAGATCATTAATGTCCTCCTGGCTGAGATCAGACTCACGTCTAAGTGGCAGTTCTTTCTCCTTAAGCTCACGGGATTTACGTTCCTTGTGCTGAATAATAATCTGCATGAGCTGCAGCGATACATTGAAGTGTTTTCTCCCACTGTGCTTGTTCTTCTCGATTAGGCTTGAGAGATAAGCCTTTGGTACTGAATGACAGGTTGAGTATAACGTCAGCGTCGAGTAGTGGAGGTCGTATTTTACACGTTTCTCAATTATCTTCCTAATCTATTGAAAAGAGCGAGATCGCGGTTTGGGGAAACGGGCCATACCTGAACTCTTTAGCAGTCAGTTAGCGTTCGACCGCGCTGGGTCGTCGTGCGGCTTTGCTATAACTGCGGAGGTTGTAGTCGTCGTCGGTGAAGTTGGGCCAGTGACAGGCCTTAGAGCAGGTGGCACGGAATTTCGGGTCGAGGAAGTGTTCGCGGACACCGTGTTTGCAGCAGGCGCTGGAGAGCCCGCACCAACGGGGGCAGCATTCCTCGCCAGCTGCAAGTTCTGCGGGTGCCAGCGGCTTGTCCTGGTGGTGAGTAGCTCTCTGAAGTGTAGCGCCAGCATCATTACACCCTCGAAGCTTAGATGAAGGCCGTCGGCGGCGAGGACCCTCCAAGGCTGCATCTCGTAAAAGGCGTGGTCCAGATAGAAAAAACCGTGACCAAGTTCTCCTCGATAGTACAAGCGGCGCACCTGACTTACGAAGCAGGATGCCTCCCTGTTAAACCATGCACGAATTTCTTATTCGCACCTCGGCGTCGGCAGTTTGGGGCTCTGGGTAGCGGCAGACTGATACACAGTTCGAGGTTTGGTCGCATCTGGTGAATGCGCTCAACAAGTTGTTTCAAGTTCCTCACAGCCTGTGGGCACCCATTGTCCGCAATGTCCCCGGTTCCCACATGAATCACTAGCCTCGGCAGTGTTGGTGGCAAACGATCAAGTAAGCCAGAGACGTCGTGGAAGCGTGCTCCGCGGTATGAGAAAAACGCAGGGGTTCCAGGTTCCATGGGGTTGAACGTTTGGTGTACATACTTGATCGAGGAATCTCCGATGACAGCACAATTAACTGGAACGCACGGGCAGCGCACCGAAAACAGCTCAGAAGTGGGATAGATGGCAGCCATTGCTGTACAACTGAAGAAGCTTTTCCAATGGGCCAAACATGTTTGGGAAGAGAAGAAACACATCTGAGCGGTTGTCTTAATTTTATTACCAACGGTTTCGACCGGTGGACCGGTCTTCGTCAGGGTTTGCGAACAAGTGCGACGCTATGCGAACGTGCCGCATCGACATGGTGGTGCGAAAAGGAAATAGGAGAGAGCGACAAATCAGTGGTGTTTTACAGTGGTGACATATGCTGTGCCGAAATGTTATTGTTATCTTCGTCTCATTCGCTGGAACAAACCAAAAAGAACCCAAAAAAGAAAAAAAAGAAAAAAGAAACAAGTGGTAAGAAAAGAAAGAAAGAGGGGAATAGGGCGGCTTCCGCGACGCGTCTTTGAAGGTCACGGAGGGACATTATGAATAAGCTTGGGTGGCAGGCAATATATATATATATATATATATATATATATATATATATATATATATATATATATATATATATATATATATATATATATATATATTATGACGTCTGGGTTGTGATTCTTATATGCGCTTCTTATATATGCATTAATATAATTATCATCATCCGTCTGCGTCCCTGTCCTCATTTTCACAATAATCATCGGGTGTGTGCGCGCTCAGTCTCAGACTGCCCGTTCGCTGCTGAGCCCTTGGCTGAATAAAAGCTGTCTCAACCCAGACGTCATACGTGGTGGAGGTACTGAGTAAACGTTGACAAAAAAATGACGATGTGGTCCAAGTAGCAGAGACAGGTCTTCCATTTAAGGCCGCGCAGCACGGTATCGATCATGCGCTCAAAAGCGGGCGCGTTGCACAGCCCGAAAGGCATAACGTTGAATTCGTATAGCCCGTCGGGGGTTACGAATGCCGTTTTCTCTTTATCCTCTTCGTGCATAGAAATTTGCCATTATCCGGAATGCAGGTCGAGGCTGGAAAAGTATTTCGCGCCTTGGTCACGTCTATGCGAGGCATTGGGTACAGATACTTGCAAGTGATCTTGTTGAACACTCTGTAATCGTCGCAAAAGCGCACGGAGCCATCCTTCTTGCGAACCAGAACCACAGGCGACGACGAAGAGCTAGATGAAGGGCGAATTACCTCTCGTTTGAGCATGTCAGCTACGTTTTTTTTTGATGATTTTTCTCTCAGCAGGAGACCCGCGGTAGAGCCAGCGGCGTACAACAGATGTTACGACTATGTGTATTCGATGCGTTATAGCAGTAGTGTGGCCCAACGTCGAGGAGTAAACGTCAAAGGAACTTGCGTGTTTCTTTAACAATGCAAGTAGCTGTTGCGTCTGTGAAGCTGTCAAGTCGTCACTAATGGCTGAAGTGAAGGCGGAAGAAGCAGGCTCACTGCTAGGGCTGTCATTGGAGGAGACGGCATGAAGTGGCACGACGCACGCAGGCTCGGGATACGTCATGCAGGTTACCGTGGTGTTCTGGGGAAGTAGAATTTTTTCGGATGTTGTATTCACAGCGGTGACAAGTGCGGAACCATTGAGAAACTGAACTACACCCGAAGCGAGAATGATGCCTTTACCGACACAACTAAACGATGGTGAGACGAATACGTCGCCATGGTCGATGTCCTTGGAGGTAATAGCTACAATCCGCTCTTGACCTAGTGGTAATTCGGTATCTTTCGCAGCTGTCAAACGAAGTGGCCTCTGGGGGTCGTCATTGAGCGTGCAGTCTGTATCGGTGAGGTGGACGACGCGTTGGCCACAGCAAATAGCCGCGGAGGCAGAAGAAAGAAAATCCCACCCTAAAAAAATTAATTGGTGAGAGCAGTCAGACAGGATGGCGAACTGAATGTGGTGTCGAATACCATCAATAAAACGCGGGCTGTACAGAAAGCGGAAGAGCGAATAGTGTAACCCTGGGCAGCAACTAACATGGGTCCATCGTAAGGGGTCATCACTTTTTTTAAACGTTGGCCTAAATTAACGCGCATAACAGAAAATGCCGCACCCGTGTCCACCAGAGCATCCACGTACACTCCTTCCACTACCACCAAAATCATGTTGCACGGACCTGGTGGAGGAATATCAGTCCTAATTCGGAATGCAGTTTTCCCCCCCAGAAACTGCATCACTTAGTTTTCCGAATGACAGGCAGTGACGAATGATGCAAGCCGAAGTGGGTAGGAGGAGTGGCGAAAGGGTGATGGTGAACGGCGTCTGGAGTTCCGGCTGTTCCGAGGTGCACTCGATACGGGCGGAGAGAGAGACCGGCGTGTAGGTGATGAATGACGTTGACCTTTATAAAGAAAAATATCTCGTTCACGCATGTCTTAACCACGGCGTTCGTCTTGCTGGCACTTGTGGCAGAAACGAGAAATGTGGCCGCGATACCCACAATATTAGCAAACTGGGCGAGATGAGCACCAGGGGAAGGGTAGAAACCATGCGGAGTACCTGAAGAGAGTGCCGTCAGGTGTGCAGAGGTAGGGTCAGGTGGTATCGAATGAAAGTTGAGGGGAGAAGCGGTAGCGACAGACTCGTACGATGGCAGTGGCAACGTCGTGTTTACCTTGCTCGGAGGCATAGCAGCGACCTGCGCGTAGGTTCGTATGGGCCGAGACGAGGGTTACTGGACGTAAGCCGGAGAGTTCAGAGATGTCAGTTCCTCCCTGATAATGTCGCGTAATGCCGCTCCAGTTGACTGTGGAGAACATGGTGGAGAAAGTGTGAAACCCATGTTCTGGAACTCTTCACGTATTATGTCTCTTATCAGGTCACGGAGAGGTCTGTTAGATTGTTCGCCTATGTCTGGTTGTTGACGAACAGAGTCCAGTGTATCGAGGCGCTGACATGTCGTGACGACGTCGGCTATGGTAGCCGGGTTCTGAGCAAACAGGGCATTGAAGGCAACAGGGCCGATACCCTTCAAAATGTGGCGTACTTTGTCGGACTCCGGCACGAATGAATTGGCCCGACCGCAGAGCGCAAGAACGTCCTCGATGTACGACATGTACGACTCACCGGAATGTTGTTGGCGAGTGTCGAGGGTTCTTTTCATGACTGTGGACCGAATGGCCGGTGTGCCGAAAACGTGATGGAGCTGCTGCTTGAAGGTCGCCCAGTCAGGTATGTCGATGATGTGGTTAAAGTACCAGGTCTTCGCCACACCGGTCAAGTAGAAAGAGACGTAACGTAGCTTGGCGCTAACGTCCCAGCGATTAGCTACACTCACGTGGCTGTACTCATTGAGCCAGTCCTTCACGTCTTCCCCGCGATGACCGATGAAGAGAGGGGGATCACGCTGGTGGCTGTGTACGTTAACATAAGGCGCGGCTGAAGACGGCGGGGGAGAGATAGCAGCAGTGATGGCAGCAGCGCCAGCAGGCTCGATCTGTGATATGCTGCCAGACAAGCGGGGCAATCGACGGCCTGAACGCAGCTCCAGGGAGTCGAGCGAAGTGGGAGAGGACCGAGGACCGAAAATCCACCTCCTCTATGTATGACGTCTGGGTTGAGACGGCTTTTGTTCAGCCAAGGGCTCAGCAGCGAACGGGCAGTCTGAGACTGAGCCCGCACACACCCAATGATGATTGTGAAGATGAGGACAGGGAACCAGGCGGATGATGATGATCATGATAATGCATATATAAGAAGAAGCGCATAATGAATGCCCACATTATAGTGAGCATTATTCATACGCGTCATCTCATCATGTTCATATTCATCATCAGTCTGACCTGTGTTGTGAGGCAGAGGCTCGGCAAGTAAAAGAAGTGGCAGCCAAAACGTTGCCTGATCTGAACGAGTGACAAACAACTATTGCACTCCTTTCATTCAGCCTAGGGTGTCTTTTCTCTTTTACTTTGTTTCCTCCAGTGGATGGTTTTGATGTTGAATAAAAAAAATCTTGCTGAATGAATTGATCGATTATTGGCTGATCCCCCTGAGTGTGTAGGAGCCATAGCTGTGCAATCATCATCATCATCATCAACGTTTCCTTACAAGTGGTGGAGAGTGATTTCCGGTCCCCTGGTCCCCTGCACCGCTTTTTCGTTTTATTTTAGTACAAACCATCTCTGGAGCTCTGGTCGGGTCGCCATCAGCCCAGTCAGCCCATGGTCATGTCGCAAGACGAGCACAACAACACGGCTGAATCCAACCCGCCTGCACCCCTGGGCATGCCTTCTTGGACTGTCACCGCCCCTCAAAAAGATCCCCCGATGTTCACTGGCCTTCGCGGTGAAGACGTTGAAGACTGGTTAGATAAGTACGACCGTGTGAGTGCGTTCAACTATTGACATGATTCTGTGAAGCTGTCTTCAGCGCTCTGGCGAGTCTTATACTTCGTACATTGAAGATGTCCTCGCCCTATGCCGTCGCTTCGACAGCTCGATGACGGAGCATGACCGCGTTTGCCACCTGCTCATGGGCATAGGCGCCGTCACACTTAACGCTTTCGCGGCAAAAAACCCACCACAGTCGCGGATATCATCATTACGTGTCAGCGACTCGACGACCTTCAATTGATACGTTTACAACCTGACACAGCAGATATCAGGCCAACGCACGGCGGTGAGCTCCGTGCGCTGATACAGACCATGATCCGCGAGGAGCTGCAACTCCAGGCCTCCTCGCCGTCTGATGAGCTCCGCATGATGCCTTCTGCATGCAGCCTCCGCAACATCGTGAGGGAGGAACTAGCGTCCATGACGTGTGAGCAAGTCTTGAGCTCGCATACCACTCCAAAGCCGACGTATGCTCAGGTTGTTTGCAGTGTCACCTTCTCAACAATCACCGCAGTATGGGTTAACTACACTGCAAAAAATATTTTCCCTTGATTACGTAAAAAGGCGTAGGTAACATGCTGCCAGCCACTTCCAGAAAAAGAAAATAGTACACCAGAGATCACAAAGAACACATAGAACGTACAGGGCGTTAAAGTTTCACTGAGATCTCCGCAATGAAGAAATAAAGTAACGGCTGCTACGGAACAATACCTCCTCACACACTAAACGAAAATGACCTGAAATAACCCCAAAAACTGGGTAAACCATGTGTCCTCTAGCACACCACCGTTAGTGGGGTTTTTTTACCACCTACTACCGAGGTAAAAATTTACTCCCGTGCTAACTGGGTTTTTGAACGTACGGAGAGTAGTAATTATTTACCCCAGTGAGGTTTTCAGCGAGTATAGAGAGAGTAAATTTTTACTGCCTAAACAAAGTTTTCCCGGCGCTTTCTAAGAGTTATTTTTAAAGCTCATTCAAGGGTTTATGGTGGCCGCCACGGTAGTATTTATTTACTACCGCTACTGAGTTTCTGCGGCTGTCTTGGGGGGTTTTTTTAAGCCTATTTGTGGCTTTATTATAGAGTTCCTGCGAGGTTATTTTTTACTACACTTACCAGTTTTTTGCGGCGATTGGCGAGAGTTATTTTTAAAGCTCATTCAAGGGTTTAAGGTGGCCACTGTGGTAGTATTGATTTACTACTGCTACCGAGTTTCTGCGGCTGTCTTGGGGTTTTTTTAAGCCTATTTGTGGCTTTATTCGAGTTCTTTAGAGGTTACTTTTTACTACACTTACCAGTTTTTTGCGGCGACTGTTGAGAGTTATTTTTAATTCTCATTTAAGGTTTTCTTGGGGCTAACGTAGAGGTATTTATTTAAACCTGTATTGTGGTTTTTGCAGTTAACTTTGCGGGTTATTAAAACGCAGATTTCAGGTATTATTCCAGCTGCCAAAAAAGAATTTTTTTACCTCCTTTGATAGGAGGCAATTTTTTTTCTGGCAACTCGAATGATGCCTCTAATGCAGCAAACTTCAGCATTTTCGGAAATTGATGTAGTGGTATTTATTTACACCCGTATTACACTTTTCACATTCATTTTTTGCATTGTTTTAATGCCATCCAGGGCCATGAGTAACATTTTAAGACCCCCTGAAAGCATGCCTTGCTTCAGTCTGAAAGTTCATTGAGACAAAATAAACTTCACATGAACATGTCTCCTATAACTTCGTGGCCATTCTACAAAACAAATAAAGAATTTCAAAAGGCTTCAGGCAAAAATTCATGAAAAATCAAATAATCTTTACTGATACACTCAAAGCAGGAGACGAACACAGCGAATAAAGAGTTAGACACGTGACTCCAGCAGTTGCTTGATTGCTGAAGAAATGAAAAGCGATTTTGCCTGTCGTTGCACAACAGAGCTTCATTACACTTAATGTACAGAGCATTGTGACTAGGCAGTCAGTATTACAATAATATTGCACATAAATAATACACAAGTACAATGAATTATGTGACAAGCATTGGAACATTTGTATTAACACAACTGTAACATTTGTACAATTACAATAGCACTGCTACTCCCGACTAGATTTTACAAGAAAAAACATACACAGGTCATGCGTAACAGGAGCAAAGATTTTAAACATAAGAGGGGCATCGATAAAGAATTAGAACAAAACGTATACTCTTTGTACTAGCTTGAGCACTTTTTGGACTTGCTCGTGCATTTATGCACACGGTTTCCAAGTCACCAATAGGCTTTTTTTCAAGAACACTAGCAACAATGACGAGCGTGCTAGCGCTTATGAGAAAATTTTGTAGGCCAGCACTTTTCAGATCAAGTGAACTTGGCAAGGTGAGATATATTACCGCGTAATTCACTCACAAACTTCAGTGTTTAAATGCGACGGCCTGTTTCTTGGCACTGTAACTTCAGATTGGAATAAAGCCTACAGGGCAAAAACAATTAAGTAGGACCAGGAAAAAAATATGCACACCAGAAGTGCTCACTCACGATTGAAATGTTATCACACGTGTTAAAAAACATTGTGACGACACGAGATTGACAGCACACAAAGCGCCTCAAACAAATACAATTTATCGATCGCAGGAAACAGACTGCAAAGACTTCTTCGTCTTTTGCCCTCAGCCAAGGACAGTCGCCCTGCTTCGTTATCCTCACCACTGGCACATACGCGCGGCATTATTCCCCCCTAAAAAAAACATCGTCCACTGTTAAACGATTGAGAAGCAAGGCGAAACCAAAACTGCACAGTTAGTCACTGAAAGTAAGGCTTCATCTGAAGCATGTGGACAATTTCTGGTGAATGTCTGCGCCGCTTTGAACACTGCACACCGTCCGGAACAACCTCGTAGTTGACGTCACTGATACGTCGCAGAACCTTGTAGGGTCCGAAGTATCTTCGCAACAGCTTTTCGGAGAGCCCAGGCTGACGAATACGTGTCCAGACCCATACTTTGTCGTTCACGTTGTATATGACGGGTCTGTGCCGGAGGTTGTAATACTTGACATTTTCGTCTTGCTGTTTGGTGATTCGCAACCAGGCAAGTTGTCTGGCTTCTTCTGCTAGCTGGTTAAAGTCTTCGGCGTCCATCTCATTGCCATCATTTTCATGAGGGAGCATTGCGTCTAACGTTGTCGTAACCTCGCGTCCGTAAAGGAGGCTGAAGGGTGTCTTCCGAGTGGTTTCCTGACGAGCCGTGTTGTACGTGAACGTGACATAGGGCAAAATGATGTCCCAGTTCTTGTGCTCTACATCTCAGTCTCTACATCTTCTCTACATCTTGAGCTGTACCACTTAGTCGGAAAATGGTGTCCAAAAGCCTGGCCATGAACGCAGTACCTCTGTCGGTGATGACTATTGCGGGAGCACCATGTTTTAAGACGATGGCTTCGATGAAAAATTGCGCCGCTTCAGCTGTCGTTGCCCGTGGCAGAGCGCCTGTCTCCGCGTATCGGGTCAGGTAATCCGTGGCGACGATTACTCACCTGTTTCCAGTGGCAAACTTTGGGAGGGGGCCCAGAAAATCCATGCCAATTTGAGCAAACGGTGTCGCCGGCACTCGGACAGGCTGCAGCAGGCCAGCTGGTTTGATGGATGGTGGCTTGCGGCGCTGGCAATCTAGACATGCCTGCACGTATGTTTTGACAACTTCGGCAAGTCTTGGCCAGTAATAGTTCTGCCTTATCCTCGCCAATGTTCTTGTGTAAACCAAGTGACCAGCGGTAGGTTCGTCGTGACAGGCTTGCAGTACCTCACGGCGAAGCGAAGAAGGAACGACGAGCAAGTAGCTGCTGCCGGAGGGTGAAAAGTTCCTCTTATAAAGAACGTCATTTCACAAGCAGTACGACGGCAGCCCTCTCGCAAATAACTTCGGAATGCTATTCGTTTGCCCTTGTAGGTAATCTATAAGTGGTAGCAGCTCAGCATCGCCACGCTGCTGTTGAGAAAAGGCGGCAGTGTCCACAATTCCGAGAAAGGCCGTGTCGTCATTGTCGTTGTCCGAGGATGCCGTCTCAACAGGAGACCGAGAAAGAGAGTCAGCATCGTGTTGTTTTCCCAACTTGTAGGCAACAGTGAAGTCAAATTCTTGGAGCCGAAGACTCCATCGTGCAAGGCGGCCAGACGGATCTTTCAAGTTGACTAACTAACAGAGAGAGTGGTGATCACTGATAACGGTGTATGGGCGGCCGTACAAATAAGGACGAAACTTCAGGACTGCCCATACCATTGCAAGACATTCTTTTTCCGTCGTAGTGTAATTAGCTTCAGCTCGGGACAGCGTCCTGCTGGCGTAGGCGATCACGTTTTCGTTTTGTCCTTCGACTGTACGAGCACTGCTCCAAGATCCACATTACTAGCGTCTGTATTAAGTATTGTTGGCGCGTCTTCCTCGAAGTGGGCCAGAACGGAGGGTGTTTGCATGCGCTGACGAAGCTCGTGAAATACCTGCTGTTGGTCTTCGCCCCATTTGAAGGGGGTATCTTCCCGAGTAAGCTGTGTCAATGGCCATGCGATGCGTGAAAAATTAGCAATAAGCCGCCGGTAATAGGCACAGAGTCCTAAAAAACGTCGCACTGATTTTTTGTCTGATGGCGTCGGGAAGTTTGCCACGGCGGCAATTTTATCCTGGTCGGGTCGAATCCCTTGGCTGCTTACGACGTGACCGAGGAATTGAAGTTCGTGGAAGCCGAAGTGGCACTTTTCTGGTTTTAGAGTAAGACCGGCCAAGCGTATTGCTTCAAAAACTGCTTCGAGCCTTCATAAGTGTTCCTCGAAAGTCGCCGAAAAGACAATCACGTCGTCGAGGTACACCAAGCAGGTTTGCCACTCAAGTTTCGACAGAACCGTGTCCATGAGACGCTGGAATGTTGCTGGCGCCGAACACAAACCAAAAGGAAGAACCTGAAATTCATAAAGTACATTGGGCGTAACAAAGACGGTCTTCTCACGATCTCTCTCATCCACTTCAATTTGCCAGTAGCCGCTTTTTAAGTCCATAGACGAAAAGTAGCGGGCGTTTCGTAGTCTATCCAATGAATCATCAATACGTGGCAGAGGGTAGACATCCTTCTTTGTGATCTGATTAAGCTTACGGTAGTCGACGCAGAAACGCAAGCTACCGTCCTTCTTTTTGACGAGTACTACAGGTGATGCCCAAGGACTGTTAGATGGCCGAATAACACCATCTTCTAGCATCGTTTTCACCTGTTTTTGAATTGCCTCACGCTCCTTTGGGGCGACTCGATAAGGATTTTGCCGGATGGGTCTGGCGTCTGAATCCGTGATGATGCGGTGTTTCGTCAGTGCCGTTTGACCAACTGTTGATGTGGATGAGAAGCAGCCGTGGAACTTGTTGATCAGCGTGAGAAGGCGGTCTCGCTCAATGGGAGATAACATTGGACCAATGTCGACAGGTGTCGGTGTAGTGATAGTAGACGCTGCTGCTTCCTCCACTAAATGACAATCTTCTGTTTGCGAGAGTTCGTCAAAATAGGCAATAGTTGTGCCTTTAACTATGTGTCTGCGTTCTCTGCTAAAATTTGTCAATAGTAGTTCAGCGCATCCGTCAATAACAGTGATGACAGCCCTGGCAACAGAGATGCTGCTAGTGAATGCGAGCTCTTTGATGTATTCAGCGATGCCAGTACCGTTTTGTAACTTGTCACAGTGCACGGATACGAGGGAACAGCTTCGTGGCGGCAGTATGACGTCGTCATCGGCAATACAGAAGCGAGGTGGCTGGTGTTCCTCATCTGTAGCAGTCTCCGAGCTTACAGTGAACGTTACACTTCTGTCACGGATGTCAATCACAGCCCCGTATTCGCGCAAGAAATCCATTCCCAATATGAGCTGTTTACAGCACTCGTGAAGAATGACGAGGGTGGCAACAAAGGTGGAACCAGCGATGAAGAGTCGGGCCATGCACTTTCTAACCGTTGTCATCAACTGACCTCCTGCAGTTCTTATATTGGGTCCCTGCCATGGCACCTTGACCTTCTTTAGTCTGTCGGCTAGCTGAAGGCTTATTATAGAAAAGTGGGAGCCAGTGTCCACAAGAGCCGTCACTTGGTGGCCGTCAATGTGAACGACGAGGTCAGCGCTGATAATGTTGGTTACGTCGGCAGTTGTTCCATTCGTCGGATTAGTCGTTGCTCTCTTCGTCTTCGGCATCGGTGGCTTGGAGCTGTTATATGTCTGCAATGGGGGCTGTTTGGAAGTTCGATTAATGGCAACCCCACCCCCCGAGGTCGCTGCGTCTAGTTTCCCCGTCGCGGGCTAGGGGACCTGCTCCTGATGACATCGGCAAAACTGCGATGATTAGGTGAAGTGCCCTGCGCAGGAGATGAAGAACGTGACTTGGGCCTCATTGGATTCTGCGGCGGTGTGTTCATAGGAGTGTCATTGTTCGTGCGTCGATCGTCGTACGTAGCGTAATCATGGTAGTGAGGAAATACCGAGTACTGAGCGTCGAGATAACGGCAAACTCTGTAAACGTGCCCGGCTTCGCCACAATGAAAGCATACCGGTGGACGATGAGCAGTACACCACAAATCGGTTTTCCGACGCTGGTAGGTAAATGGGGACTCACTATTGAACCACGTTGTGGGCTTCACATTTTGGCTAAATGGCATTCGTCTTGTCGGCGAGATTGGTGTGGTTGGGAAAGTCGGCGGCGGTGGCAGCGGCTGTGTTTGCAGGGTTGGTGGTGGTCCAGTCATTGGAGTCTGTTGTGCTGAAGGCGCGACGACGGGGCGTCGGACTGCATCAGCATAAGTAAAATGTCATCGCACACCATTATAGCCGGATGAAGAGAGAGCCTGGCGGACCTCATCCCGGACAACATCAGCGACAAAAGACAATGCCGGCGTCGGTTCAGTTGCTGGAATTAAACCAAGCTGCCGAAGCTCCTCCCTCAAAATCTCCCGGATGACTTCCCGCAGAGGCCTGTCGTTGTCGCAGAGGCTCGCCGCAGTCGTAACAGGGCTACTCGCTCGAACGTTGACCGGGCTCTGCTGGCGGTACCGTTGCTGTAGGGCCCGTTCAATAGCTGTAGCTTCTTTCGTGAACTCCGCTACTGTTGTTGGCGGATTTCTCACAAGCCCAGCAAACAGTTGCTCCTTCACGCCTCGCATTAGATACCGCAGCTTCCTGTCTTCCGGCATCTCGGGATCCGCACTGCCGAAAAGACGGGTCATGTCCTCGGCGAACATAGCGACGCTCTCATTTGGTTTTCAAATTCGAGCTTCCAAGAGACGTTGCGCATTCTCTTTTCTGTCAAGACTACTAAAAGTTGGTCAGCTGGTTGCGGAAGTCGTCCCACGTAGCCATGCTTCTTTCCCTGTTGATGTACCACGTCTGGGCGTTGTCTTTCAGGTAGTACACATTCGTGAGCTTGTCTTCTGGGGTGGCCCACTGGTTGTACTTCGCGCAGCGTTCGAACTAGTCCAGCGAGTCTTGTGCATCTTCATGAGTCTCACCATGAAAGCAGTCAGGAATCATGGGATTCTGAAGTGTCATGTGCGATGTAGCTGCACTAGCCATGGTGGTTGAAGGAGGCAAGCGATTGCTGGCAGTTTCTGTAAAGGGATTGAGCTCGGGAGCTATGCCTTGCAGACAGCGGCTGGAACGGTGGACTGGTGTGTTGACGGGTGGTAGTGATTACGGGTTCGAATGTCGGATCCGGGAAGGGGTGCCAAGCATGAAGACGTACCCAGCGCCTCCACCAGTGTGACGACGCATGATTGACGAGCACACAAAGCGCCTTAAACAAATACAATTTATCGATTGCAGGAAACAGACTGCAACGACTTCTTCATCTTTTTTTTTTCAAGAAATAAACAGTCAGATATACAGTCCAACCCATTTAGAAAGATCCCAGATATAACGACCATATATCGGTGCACTTACGATTTTCCTACACTACCCTATGAAACTGAATCTACCTACACCGAATATTTTTGAAGGTCTACTTTTACAAAGAACCCTTCCAACACGATCGCGGCAAAAATATAGCGCATACGAAGTGCAAGAAAAAGTTAAAACAGGCGTTCTGAAACACGTGATAGGTGTGCTTGCGTGCGGACTGGTGCTGTTTAACTGCGAGATACCACACAATACGGCGAGCACCGCAAGCAGATTTCAGACGTTGCGAGCGAGGTCGTTTACTTTCCACACATTTCTTCACAGGCAGAACTTTAGTTAGGAGGAAAAAACGAAACGAAAAAAAAAGGCAGCATGAAGAATTGTGGTCAGCTTTTGCATGGCAAACTATAGTGCATGAAACAGTATGAAACCGCACACTTCGCTACACCTAAACGATTAGAAGTGCTACAAAATTAAAATCAAAAACATTTATAACGTAAAACTGAGATACCTTAGGTCTAGGTTGTGCCTTTTTCAGAAATTTTAGCATTTCTCCTCTCGCAATTCATTATTCTAGCCTGACTATCATCTGTCCTGCCGCACAAATAGCCCCTAAGTGGTCTACCCACAATTGGAACAGACCGCTGCACATCTATGCTCCTTTGTTTTTTGTTGTTTTGTGAACACATCAAGAGACTAAAGCTAACTACCCAGAGACGTTATGCTCCAATCCCGCCCGCAAGCCTTCAAGTTGTTGAACAAGTCATTGTCACTAGACAACAGCCCACACCTCATGTAAAAGCTGGAGTTTTCGAGATAATAATAAAAAAACTACAGGAACTAAAATTGCACTGATATGACTTGGACTAAAGACCGCAAAAGTGTGTCAATAAGTTAGCCCTAAATTTCTGCCTTTCAATCACGAGTACTGTGCAGAAACTGCCTTCACAGGCAAAACTACAAAACGTATCACAGAAGGTCACAGGTTTGGTCCCTGCTAGTGGGAAGTTGAATTTTGGTCCACTTGTCACATTTACATTACAATTACTCCTAATAACATCCCCTATACTTTCTTTGGCATTATTGTGTGCGAGTTCTCATTATATTGCGCCTAAAAAAATCGAGCCCTTAAATTTAGACATTCCTTCAAGGGGCCCGTCAACACTTTTTGAGCATGGTCAGGAAACACTGCCGATCGGTAGTAGAGGTTCCCGACAACACACGAGGCCAATTGTATAGCGCAGCACGCGACCTGGAATTCACAATAAATTATCTAAGTCAGCTAAAAATTGCTTTCCCTTCTCTCGACAAATGACGGAACACGCTCAAAAATCCCTTGTAGCAAGTCCACCTATTACCCATTGGCTGATTTGAACATAGCTCGCTCGGTCGTTACAGAGGTCGCTGCCGCAGGCTGCGATTTGTCCACACATGCGAGCGCGATTACACTGGAAAAGCTTAACATTCAAAGAAAAAAGAAAGTGTTCAAGGTCATGAGTGACCTTGAAAGGTGTTTCAGGGCCGCTTTAAAGGGCCACTCACCAGGCCCTATACCGAATTTTAGTTAGACAATGGAAGTTGTTGGGTGTCCGATGAGGAACATTTTGCCACAAAAATTTTTCGAATCGGTTCATCACGAGCGGAGAAAACAGGTTTCTTGAAGCGGCGCGAAACGAGGATGAGAGAAGGCGAGCTCGAAACCCTTGCCGCTCCTCCGCGTAGCCTTCGCAAGCCAATTCTCTTCCCCACCCTCTCAAGCATCCCACCATGTAATGATGTGCGCATCACGTGCCCAAACAAGTCCAACCCCCGAGCACGCCAGCAGCGTTGCTTTGTTGACCAGCGTTAATTTGTGGTCTTCTGCCTGTTTCTGCGGGATGGTTTGAAAACGATGGCTTAAACGCGATAGAGTAGACGAGTACAATGAGTGCGCGAACGCTTAGGAGCGTTCTACAGTGGTCGTCTGCTCAATGCACTGACCGCGGGGACACGAATGCGTGGAAAACGCTGACACATTAGCCCCGCATCTCGTAGCATTTCACGGAAAAAAATGAAAAAAAAAATTCGCACAATTTTTTATTGCGTCTCATTAGTTATATTAAGTTTTATTAATCTCTTAAAGCAACAAATACATGAACTACGCATGTTGTGTTAAAAAAAATTTGCCATGTTACGTGGTACACTGTTGACAACGTCAGAGCAGACTCGTCTACGTAGAGGACCAGCGTCATTGCACTGCCGTGTACGTAGGGCCATTCCTACGCCCACGTCACGCCCTCATTCTCTACGCATGAGCCGTCAGAGGGGAGGGGGAGCAGCTTTGATCTTGAAATTTGACCCATTTCCGCGATGAGTAGCGCTGCGAATTTTGCCAGACATGATCATGAACGCCTCGTCTACGTAATGCGCTTGTCAGCTCAAAATCCTCAAACCTGGTGAGTGGCCCTTTAATACATTCTTCTGTAATATGTAATAAACTTCTACAAGAACTCTTCTAGGAAAAGTTCTTGTAAAAGTTTATGAGCTCAAGGGCCTTTACTTTTGGCTTAGTTTGGCTAAGGTCCACAAAGGCGTGCTCAATGAACGTCAGCACCCTGTCTGCCTTTTTTGGATATTTAATGTGAAATACCCAAAAAAAGGGAGAACAGGGAAGCTACGGCAGAAAGTAGCGACGATGCCACAAACAGGCGTTGATTATCCGCGTGAAGCACCAGGGTGCCGTCGGTAGCTCTTTGAATGCAGGGCGTCAGTGGCGTGTCTGCTTTCTGCAGAACAAAGCACAAAGCACAAATCAGTCACATAACTTGAACAAGCACTCAATGTTTTATAGTAATAAAAAAGAAACCGTCCTAGCGTTCCATTTTGTATTCTAAAAGATCTTCCAGAAAAGCAAGCACATTCAAACATGGTAATAAAAGCTTGATGATTTCTGGGGTTTAATATCCCAAAACCACCATATGATTATGAGAGACGCTGTAGTGGAGGACTCCGGAAATTTTGACCACCTGGGGTTTTTTAGCGTGCACCCAAATCTGAGCACACGGGCCTACAACATTTCCGCCTCCATCGGAAATGCAGCCGCCGCAGCCAGGATTCGATCCCGCGACCTGCGGGTCAGCAGCCAAGTACCTTAGCCACTACACCACTGCGGCGGGGCTGGTAATAAAAGCTTCCCTACTGGTACGAGCCTATTTTATAGTTGTTCTGCTAACTACACAAAAAATGTATGTCTTGGTGAACACTCAACGAGTATGAATGGTAGACTTTCTAAGAATTAGGATGACACCTAAGTATTTGGATCAGGTTTTTTTGTCAAGATGATGCTTTGTTATCTTCATGCAGTGCCTGCTTATTTTTAAATTTTTTGTACTGTAAGAGTCAGAAAGCACAGCATTCCTATGACTCAGCACAAAGACTACTTGAGGCAATTTCAAGTTCACAGCTGTCAATAGCACTTAAACATTTATTCAACAAGATGCAAATGTTGATGATAACTTGTACATGCTAATTAAAATTACACTAAGCTGCTCCACACTCCCAATACCAGGCATGAAAATTTTTGGAATCCTAAAAAAGGATTGTTACTTTTTATAGCTTGGACTAAACAAGATCCGATCATGGAAATTTGGCTATGCATAGGAAGCAAGCTAATAAAAACATGATGACCGAAGTGCTAAAAGTGGTGGGCCAATGCTCATCAGTAAATGAGTGAGCCACTGCCATCAACGCACAGTGGCAAGGACAGTCTTATGCAGGATACAATGAGAGAAAAGCATGCATGTGTTCAAGCCTGGCTATGTTGCATCTAATCTGCTATATAGCTTTGAAGCACTCACGTCGGTCAAAAGTGTCTCCAATGAGTCATTGCAGCGGTTTGCAATGAACCTGAGAACACCTAAAATAGCATCCTCTGCAAAGAACGAAAAAAAAATTTATGTCAGCGTTTCCATATGCCATAATTTCTAACATTCAAACAATATGCACACACATGAAATTAGGTGCAGTTGTGCATGTCATCAAGTTTCAAAGCAGAGGGGCATGACAAAGTCGGCACATCTGTTCAAGCGTAACTTGTAATCACCACTTTCTCCACTAAATGACGGCTGGCACGACTTGTTAGCCACCACCATGATCACCACAATGCGATGAAAGCGGCAGTGTCGACGCAGCATCTCAAAATGCGTCAATATCCATCAAAACAAAAAAATGTCGCAGAATATCCACGGAATGAATGATGAGTGGCGCGAAGTGTCCGTCCATTTGTTTGCGTGACAGACGCTTCACCCCACTCATCATCATTCAGACCGTGGATATTCTGTGAATTTCTTAGTATAACAGCGGCATCTATCCTCTTTAATAGTCAACTATACCGAAACCACTAATGCCGTCCAGTGATATTATTTCCAAGGACATATACACACTGCTATCTAATGAGCAATTCTTAAAAGCAACTTGAAGTGGTTACTACTACAACATACTACTACTAGGAATCGACCCACACTTTAGGGAGCTTCACCCCTAAAACAAGCTTGCATTGCTGCGAAATAAAGTTTAGTGCTGCAGCGGGCATGCCTTCCTGGGTCCAAGCATAACCACATAATAGACAATCATTACTTGGTCTTACTGTAAACAAAACGGCAGTGCCACAAAACAGAGTTGATTGATAACTACAAAATGTCAATACCTTCTTTCTTTTGAAGCAAGTTAAAAAGCTCCTGCTTAGAAGCATGGTTTGTACTGAAGTTTTTAGATTTAGCTCAACTTTTCACTGCAGGTTTGCTTCTCGTTTCATTTTCTGTTTCTCTTTATTTTTACTACTAAGATTTAAAAATACATTACTGTATTAGCACTCATTTATAAAAATGGTTGATGTTACAGAGAAATAATAGTTGTCATGACAACAATGTATGTGTGTGAACTACAGGAACACATTACCAGAGGCCAAGGTCGAAAACTCTGTCACCTCCTCTTGGTGGCCATGACTGAGAATCATGGCACAAAGGCACTCGAACCCCTTCATGACGTCATCCAAGATGTTTTTTTTATACAGCAAGTTGAATTCCAACTGCAACTGAAAAGAAAGATCACAATGTTTACCACAGATAACTGAAAAGAAAGATCACAATGTTTACCACAGATGTCACAAAAAAGGGGAGGGAGATCAGAGCATACAGAATGTTCGGTGGCCAGGAACGGATACTCCAACAGCGCCTGCTGTAGAGTCATGCACTCGAGCCGCTCATGCCTTTCTTTGGCGGTGGCGAGGAGGCGCGGCCGCAGCTCGTCATCCCCTGCTGTGCTCGCATTTTCTGTGAGCCACTCGTGGTGCCTTTGACGCCCCTCAGCGGTCTCACCGTAAACAATAAGTTCTGGGTTGTCCTGCAACATGTGAATTGAGTGGCCACTTTATTAGTGCACACCTAGCACAGTAAAACAAAAATAAGCACCAAAAATATGTGCACCAGTGATAACATTTCACCTGCACTTTTTACAGAAAGCAAAAAACTATTGTTTCACCATGAAAAATATATCTTAAAAAAACACTTACAGACAGCCGGCACAGCTTCTTGTTGATTTCTTCTGGCCCTGGCACCCTGGGCCTCTTTGGTGTGTTTAAGACCCTCATGGCCTCCATTTCTTCGGGGATGTTTTGCATCTTTTTCCGGTTATTTTTAAACTTGTTTTTCAGTGCAAGTTTCCACGATTCCTGCACATTGTGCAAAAACACAAGCCCGAATGAGATTATTCTCACAGCTTTTGTCATGAATTTCAATGACCTGAATAGCTTTGTTACAAAAGAAAATACTGTTATAAAACCTTATATGTTTTCTACATGGCTTTCTGCTGCGGAATTTGTAAATGAGAATGTTTTGACAGAACTCCATCTGCCAAGCTGGCTAAAAATTAATACGAAAAAAAAAAGAACTCTTTAGCCACTTTTAGTCCAAAGTAACTAATATCTAAATTGAAAACTAAAAACTGATTCGATGTTTCGGAACCAATGCAGTCCCTTCTTCAGGGGACTGCATTGGGAACTTGTCGTTGAAGCGTCCCCCTTAAAGCACTGCAAGGGCCTGGACCTTGTTTAAACTTACCGGCCCGAGCCCGGCTCGCTGGCCTAAAGCAAGACCTAGGCCATACCCTTACCGGAGGAAAAAATGCACCTACCCGGCCTGACCGCAGATTAGACCTGACATAGGCGAGAGCCAATAATCTGGGTGGTGTTGCTCGAACACAGAATTGACAACACGGTGTTTTAAGTGGCAAATATCAGTGCTTTGGTGGCGAATGCTTTGCTAACAATTATGCTTTAATTTGCGGAAATTGTAGTGCAACTGAGAAAATTTTGTGGCTGGTCGACCATTTTCGCACACCGTGACACAGTTTCGGCACATTTCGCGGTTTTGGTGGCGCTCAACAAAAAAATTGGGAATTATATCAGGTTAGTGCGAGTAGTGCAGGTGTTGCACACCTTAGCAAACCTGCTTTCTGCTTTTTCATATTTTACTGGCATATGGCTCCCTAACGATGTACTGGTAGAGGGCAGTCACTGGACTATGCGAGCATACGACTGACAGGAGGTGGACGAAGAGATCTCTAGCTATCTTGAAAGTTTGTACCAGTTTTGGTAATAAAGACACGAATAAGCTTTTCGACGCTTACTCATCAGATGCATATCATTCGAGGTCAAGTTACAGCTGCCCAAATCTTTAACTATCGTACTCGAGTGGCGACATTGCTGTGCATCAGCACCACACAATAGAGCTGAGTTACAAACAAGGCGAGAGTATGTGCAATCCCAGAAAGTGCATTCAGCTGTGCTCATGGTCTCCTTGGCTGCTCCTTCTTCGGAGCATAATCCCATATCTGCACATTTAAAGGGGCATCGTCACAAAAACTTTGGCCTCGCATTTTTCTGTTGCTGCTTGCCTGTTAGTTATTACACGACATAACATTTGCTGCAGCACATGACAGATAATTTATTACATGCCTCTCATTATCCACCAGCTTTAGTTTCAGTTTGGAACAGCTTCAAAAACCGGGTGCAACTATTGCCACCTAGCATGTGCATGTCAGCACACAGAAATGTGACACACTTTCGCACGGTCGACATCAAGAATCAGTTTTGAATAGAAAACGAAACTGCAGTGTCGTCAAACAGAAAACATTTAAAGCATGCGCCACGGCAACCAACCATTAATTAAGAAATATAGACTGCGGGAATAAACGCAAAAAAGGAAAAATAGTGGCTATGATGTCATCATAACTTGTTTTATTGACTGCAGCGTGGTGACGGCGGGCAAGTTCGGGGTCCCCAAAAAGTCCTCCTCTAGGGTGTCAAATGGCACGATGGAGTTGAAGGCTCACCCAAACTTCAAAATTAATTTAAAACACCTTCCAAGCTATACCTATTCACTGTTGATATTTCGCAGATGATATACGAATGTTTACGGGAATCGACCTTTCAGGCTATCTCGGCAACGAAATTTTGCGTCAATATTCCTTTAGGAGGCGCCAAGTTTTTCCATTTTAGGAGTATAAATGTGTGGCGTATCGTGAAATATTTCCTCAATTTCTTACAGCCACATTCAGCATTGGAACATTATTTCTTTATTTAGAATACGCTCAGGGCCAATGGCATCACAGAAGGGGTGGGGCAAAAATACAGAAAATTGATAGTAGTTCAGAAACAGGTCACAAGACAAAAAAAATTCAGAAATAGAACTCACTGCCATTCATAACTACATTTCAAAACTTTACAAGTAGTTACTCTAGTTATAGCAATACAAATAAAGAAAACAAAATACATGATACCTTAATTATAAAGAAAAGTCGAAATTCGGTGTATCAGCAAAGAGAGGCACATGATATAAGTATGAATGGTGGTACCTAGTTTAAAAGAAAAAGAAAACTTAGAGAAATATATCACGTACAGATTCTTTAAATTGGTTAGTATCCTTGATGGTGACAACATCTGGAGGAAGGCGATTCCACTCATCACTAGTGTGTGGCACAAATTAGTGAAAGTAAAGAAGATGCCTTACAAGATGGAATGCCAACTTTGTGTTGGTGATCAATGCGAGATGATATGTAATATGGTGCAAAATACAAGCACAATGCTGAACTGGACAGACTCACAATGATGAGCTATATACAATTCCCTCCCAGTCAGAAACGTCATGCATTCTCTTCCGCATGACCTTTCCCCATTGTATTGCGATGACTTCCGGCAACTAACTACTCGTAAATGGTGCCAGCTGGTCTTCTTTGCATTTGTACCAAAAGAGATTTGATTGACTGATATGTGGGGTTTAACATCCCAAAACCATCGTAGTGGAGGGCTCCCAAAATTTAGACCACCCAAGGTTCTTTAACGTGCACCCAAATCTGAGCACACAGGCCACAGCATTTCCGCCTCCATCGAAAATGCAGCCGCGGCAGCCAAGATTCGATCCCGTGACCTGCCTGTCAGCAGCCGAGTACCTTAGCCACTAGACCAACACAGCGGGGCCGTACCAAAATGGAGCATGTAGTTGTTTGGGAAAAAGGCCGCAAGGGGGGTGCGTACACCTCAGAGAGATTTTGACTGCTTTGACAGTTGACAATGACCCAGCGAGAAGGGCGGTCACCAGTGCTGAGAGTCTCGCGTAAGCAGCGAGCATGGAGTGTCCCACGCAAGGTATTGAGACGGCTCTTGCCTTTGCCCTTGTGTTAATTAAATGCCTGTTTGTGTTTAATCAAATGTCCATGTCTGCTATATGAGTATGTCAGACACAAACATCGCCACACGTGCAACCCCGCACGGTTTGACTGGCCTGCACATCGATTTAAAATGTACCCCTTGCAGGCCCTTCAGGCGTCGCAGGCTGAAGTGTATAATGGAAGCCTGCGAGACTGCCGCACGCACGCCGCTGTTAGATCAGCTGGGCTTCACCCTACGAGTGTAAATTTGAAGCAGGCTGAAATGGATGTTTTGAACTTCATTACTATAGCACAAATTCGCAAAATTTTTGTGTCCGCATGTTCACATAGCAAAAATGTGCATATTTCTCTCCATTATAAATTTTAGACCTTAGGGTTGTTTACTGGCCCTTTAACATTTAACTTATGCGGCTGGAAGTAGCATGAAAATATAGCAAAGGTTCCATGCTCACCATGCCGGTCCCTTTTTTGATGTTGTCCCGTAGGTGCGGGTACTTCTGAATGAGCTGTTCCACTGCTGTGTTGTACAGCTCCTTCGAAGGGAACCTAAAAGAGAGACATGTACTAATCTATTCATGCTAATGGTACAGCATGAAAATAGAAGGAGTGAAAAAAATAACTACAGACAGAACTGAATGACAAAATTTTGATAATTTCTCTATGGTTACAAGCAATGGTAACTAGCCATTATTTCTCCAAATGAGCAAATAGCCAAACCTAAACACGAGAGAAGTTGAACAGAATATGTATGCTTAAAATAATGAAATTAGTTCGAACAGGGAGGTTCGCTGGAGGCAACATTTCCACACATTTATGCTGCCCTGATGCCACAACAAGTACACTTGGTAAAATGCTGGCTTCAAGTAATATGCAACTCACCTCATGTCCAAACTAAAAGTATGTTCACATAAACCTGAAGGTCACAGAGAAAGACCATGCAATGTACATGTATGAATGCAAGCCACTAAGTTCTGATTAGCACAGTTGAAGACATTACATTAGGCCCTAAGAAAAATGCAGGATGCAGGAGCTCCAATTTTTTATAATACATTTCAGCATCTGTATGACGATATCTAAAGACTACATAAGCACTGTTTATAAAAATATTCAGGAGGACAAGCTCGTCGTAACATGTTTATCAAAAGAAAACTTTGAAAATATTCTACAACCACTTTTAGGTAACTGCTCAGCTCACACTTGCATCATTAAAAAGGAGTATATTAGAAGTAAGGGTGCATTTATGTGCCTTGCAACAATGATTCTCGGTTGGCTCAGTCGTGTTTCTTTTCATTCTCAAGACTCGGTGCTCACTATGAGCCTATCGAAGAGCCCTAGTAACAATGATAGCAGCCCACTGTTTACGACATGGAAGCACCTGGCATATAATGACAAAACAAGAAAGTCACTCAGAAAGTCGCAGTATTTATTCACACAAGAAACAATTGGAACCAGCGGCATGGGACTGAGAACCAACAACACAGCCAAGCTGCAAGCCATAACTAATCTACGATGTGTGAAGTCTGAGGTGAAGTCAGTGCTGCAACTCGGCTTGGCATTATGATATTTAGAAACGATGGAAGAACCGAATTACAAAAGCCAGGGAAAATATAGGGGATGTGAGTTGTAGTAGTTATGATGCTTGCGAAAAAAGTAAAAAGGACAAAAAGATAACTAGCCACTGGCAGGGTAACTTGCAATTTACCTTTTCACCCTCCTTGTTTTCTTCAAACTTACAATGCTATTATTACAAATAACATCCTTTACACTTTCCTAGGCTTTCTGGTCAGTTAGTTATAATTGACGTTATGCTTAACAAAGAAAAACAAGCCCTTAAAGTTTTCCTTGATCTGGCACTACATTAGGTCAGAAGCACTACATACCATACTATTTTGAAGCAAGCTTGAAAAATTCTGTTGACAATGGCTCGCCTCACAGGTCCCTCCACTGGTTCGCCCCTCTGCAGAACTTCCTCGTACGGCCCGAAAGCAGGAAGTCTAAACTCAAGATAGTCAAACTGCTTCCTTAATGGCACATGTATTTCCACTAACACTGTGGTGCAGATGGAGTCAGCACTGAAACAGAATGTTAGTGTCAATTTTCAAGCTCACAGAATATTAAACAACTGTTTTTCAGGTAACAAACATGCAGGACCTTTTATATTTATTTATTTATTTATTTTGTTACCCTCAATCGCCGAAGCTTTACAGAGGGGAGTGGGTTACAACATGAAAAATATACGTGCTATTTTATACATGAACAAAACTAAAAAAAAAAAAAAAAAAAAAAACCTCTACTCAATGAGGCGCAACAAAAGTGAAACGTAAAAATAAGGAGATCACAATGAGCAAATAGTGAATGTAGTAAAATTATACAGTACTAGCAAAAAAGTGTAAAAGTAAGGGAAATGACACGCACACACAAAAAATCAAGAATCCACTGGAAAACGCTGGCATCTTGACACGTGGAGACAGAACTTCGTAAGGAGGGGAATAGATCGGATGACTAAGGAGAGCTATCGTGAAATAGGTGAGCTGATAAAGAATGACGAAAGAGGGAGTGATCAGAGATGGAAACGATGTCACCTGGTAGCCGATTCCAATCGTTTGATGTGACCGGTATGAAGGAGCAAGAAAATGTGTTTGTGTAGCAGAAAGTACCTTTAACCTTGTGTTCATGGTCGATCCGAGAGGAGTGATATGTGGGAGGCGTAATGAGCTCATTACGCAGTGATGGATGATGGTAGGTCTTATGGAAAAGGCAAAGGCGGAAGTACTTGCGACGCAGTGATAGAGGTGGCAGTGACAAGTGGTGCTTCATTGCTGTTACGCTTGATGTACGGTGATAATCCGATAGAATAAAACGTGCAGCGTTATTTTGAATTAGCTCAAGGTGCCTAATCAAGTTTTCGTGGTGAGGGTTCCAGATTGCAGCAGCGTACTCCAATTTCGAGCGCACGAGGGTTTTATAAAGAAGCATCTTCAAGGAAAGTGGGGCGTTGCTGAAATTTCGACGTATGTATCCCAATGTACGGTTAGCATTGTTCGTGATGACGTTAATATGGGCATTCCATGTTAGATTGAAAGAAATGGTGACGCCTAAGTACCGGTATGACGACACTTGGTCAAGATAAACATCACCCAGTTTGTATGTTGAGGAGTTATTAGGCTGGCGGGAGACTGTCATTAGCTTGCATTTTTTGGGATTTAATTTCATAAGCCATTTATCGCACCAATTCCTAATGTTATTTAAGTCTGTCTGCAAGATGTTCCTATCATCATCGGTACGTATTTCCCTGTAAAGCACACAGTCATCGGCATATAAATGAACGGATGAAGAAACGCAGTCAGGGAGATCATTAATATATATTAAAAACAGCAGAGGTCCCAGAACTGAGCCTTGCGGGACACCCGATGTTACACTTATTTCCGGCGAGTCATGACCGTTAACAGTGACGTACTGAAGACGGTTTGTTAGAAAGTAGTTGAGCCATGCCAGTACATTCGAGTCAAGGTTGAGAGAGGAGAGCTTATGCATTAGTAAAGCGTGATTGACTTTTTCAAATGCTTTTGCAAAATCCAGGAAAATGCAGTCAATTAGAGATTGTTTATCAAGAATGGTATGCAGGTGATGAGTGAAAAGAAGCAACTGGGTTTCACAGGAAAACGTACGCCTAAAACCGTGTTGGGCCGATGTAAAAAATGAATTCGATTCTAAAAGTTTCGCAATATGTGAATGCAGTACATGTTCCATTAGTTTACACGGAATGCTTGTTAGTGAAATGGGCCGATAGTTAAGAGCGGAGTGTTTATCACCAGACTTGTGTATCGGCACAACCTTACCGACCTTCCAGTCCAGCGGCAAAGTTGCTTGGTCAAGTGACTGCTGGAAAATCTTACACAAGAAGAGAGACGAATATGCGCTTGTTTGTTTGAGAAATTTTGAGTTGATACCGTCAGTCCCACATGATGAGGATGTTTTTAAGGTGTCAATTAACTTCAAAATTCCTGCAGAATCAAAAATGATAGGAAACATTGAGCGGTAGTCACGGCACACAACTGCGTCAACAGGCGCAGCAGTATTTCCCGAGAAATTGGCTGAAAAAATATTGTTAAATAACGCGGCACATTCAGATGGTGGTAGCGGCTCACCAGAGTCATCGTTAATTGATAAATCCGCATTTTGGCTAGAATTGATAACGTTCCAAAATTGCCGGGGGTTCCTTGATAACAATTCAGGCAACGTATGCGTTTGGAAACGATTCTTAGCAGCACGCACAGCTTCCACGTATTCTGCCTCAGCATTTTGATACGCTACCCAGCAGTCACTAGTATTTTGCAACTTGGCTGTGCGGAAATAGCGCTTTTTTCTATTAGACAAACGTTTTAGATGCGTGTTATACCACGGTCTTTTTGTGTTGTTCCGTATGCGTCGAAGGGGAATGTGCGCATTGGTGACATTAGTAACTAAGTTTTTGAAAAGGTCCCAGTTCTCTTGTACACTTCTCTCTTCAAAATTGCAACAAAATGTGTCTAAGTACGCGCACATATCTTGGTTAATGGCGTCAAAATCTGCATTGCGGTAGTCCCGGATGTACTTGTCTTTTTCAGTTCCACGTGAAAAAGACATGGTGATGTCGAAGTGTAACACCAAATGGTCGCTCAGACCAGGAAGATAGATAATTGGGGATATGAAGTCTGGATGAGTTGACAAAACTAGGTCTAATGTATTAGACGATTCATTAGTTACCCTTGTTGGTTTCGTTACAACCTGGGTAAAGTTGAAACAATTACAAAAATCTAGGAACTGTTGGGATTGTGTTGAAAAGGGGTCGAGTAGAGGAACACCAGCGTGCCAGGTAATGTTAGGAAAATTCATGTCACCAAAAAGAAAAATTGGTGACGAAGGATACCGAGTGACGACATAGCTGAGAACGTCATGCAATTGATCGACGAATGACGATGTATAGTTTGGGGGACGATAGCATACGCCTAATATAATCTTTGTGTGCTTACTTGAAATACCAACCCAGACTGTTTCCAGAGAGGACACAACTTCTACTTGAAAAGAGGAAATTGTATGCGATACGGCTATCAATACACCACCACCCTGTCTATCTTCTCTATCGCACCGATACACATCATATGTGACGTCAGTCTGGAAAATTTCTGTATTTTCCACCGTTGAGTTGAGCCATGTCTCGGTTAATATTACTAATTTTGCCTCCATTGAGGAAATAATAGAATTAAGCTGAATCCTGTGTTTCATAATGCTCCTTATGTTGGAAAAAAGAACAGGGACATTGAAAAGAGCAGTCACGTCATCATTCCTACCTCCGGCTAATTGTTACTTGTGAGGACGACTGAAGTGAGTAGAATTCGCATTCATTTTGCGGTTACGAGTACTAAAGGCGTGTCCATTGCGACTACCCGAAGGCTTATCTTGGGTGACACTGTCGTTTGGAACGGGAGTTGTAATCTTACTAGTTGCCTTCTTTAGTATACTATCAGTAGCACGGTCATAAATGTAGCAAGTGTTACCTACATACAACTTGTCATGGCGAACTGAGAAAGCTGGTGACTGTGGCAATGAGTTTGCAAACTCAAATAGTTTTTTCCGTGCAACTCGTGTGGCTATTGAAAAGTCTTCTGTGACGGAAACATTAATACCTTTAAACGTTGCTCGCTTAAAAAGAACTTGTTGCCGAAGCTTAAAACGACTAAACTTGACAATGACAGGTCTACACCTGTTTTCTTGGTAGCTGCCACCTAACCTATGCGCACGCTCAATTACATCATCAGTTATGTTCGGGTCGACGTGTTGCATCAGAAGGCTTACAATTTTTTCCTCAGTTTGTATCCACGATTCCTTAGCGTCCGGGATACCATGAAAGATTAGGTTATCACGACGCGCCCTGTCTTCAATGACGTCAAGGCGTGAACTCATGACAGTGCTTGTTTGTTCGAAGGTTTTCACGGCCTCTTCTGCTAGAATGAGCCGCTCTTTTACGTCATCAATTTTGTCACATTGGGCCTCGATTTTCAATATCCGCGTATTCATTGCGACAAACCCTTCTTCGAAAGACTTCTGCGCCGTCGCGACATTAGCCGAGATATCCACTTGGCCCTGGGCTAGCCTACCCGTCTCAGCCTTTAGTTCTTTTAACATCGTTAGCACTTCTTTTTGCCATTCATCGGGACCGGGGTTGCTTTCAATATCTCCGCAACACAACAGCTTAGAAAGTACATGAACATATTCATCATATGCGGTACACAGTGCGTGGGGGCACGGGAAAAGCAAAGCATATGATGACACAGTGGAAATAACTTAATCAACAATTATTCTGCGCTGTTCTGTATTGTGCAGAAATGAGTAAAGTTCTAGGTCTTACCTCTGATTGAGATGTTCCCGCGAAGGATCATGTGCCCTGGAGCTCGGGCCGGCCTCAGTGCATTCACTGCTGGTTGGCTGCACAACAAAGAAACTTTCAAGCTATAGCTCTTTAATTCATACCACCACAAAAATTGTAAATATCTGTGGAATTTTGTGAATTAGTGCTTAAAGCATCATGAAGTACAAGCACATCTCAGGAATGGCATTTAAAAAACTGGTATAAACAATCACAGCTCACTTGAATTAAAGTAGAACATTAAAACCATCAGGCAGCAAGCTGCAATGTGTGTGAAAGCCTCTGATAGCAAACAGTATTACAAGTTTTAAAGTCTATGTAAAAAAGAGAAAGAGACTATTCCTTGTATTATCATCATCAGCCTGGCTAAAGTTAGAGCAACTTAAAAAAATTTTAGGCAGGTTAGGCAAGTCAAAAAAAAAATAAGAAATCATATTAAATTGACATTATTGGTGCAGCTGTTGCACCCCTGTGATAGCTGCTTTGATAGTGACGTTAGCATAACTGGTGCATTACGATCTTCTGTACACGGACAGAAAAGCTGTTTGTTTTGAAATCTTCCAGTTGATCTGCATAATCCAAGTGCCTCTTTGCATGCAGGACACATTCGTGTAATTAAACTGGGCCATTGTATACAGATGAAAGGCACATTCCTAAGCTTAGCTTCTTCCATTTACCTTTTGTTCAGTAGGTGAACTGGCGAACTAAGCATCTGATAAATTATAATGACTTAGACAAAAGTCACAGCCGGATATTATGGAAAGGCCAAAGGTACTGTCCACCACAATGCATTCATTATTGGTGGTGCCGCGGCCCCGTCTGTGTATAGGGCGAATGACTGGCCTTCCTCTGCACGCGACACCTTATAGACATGCAGGCATGCTCTGTACGGGTGACAACAGCGAAAGGTGTGCTTGTTTAGCCGAAGATGCGCGCTCCCTTAGGACACTTTTGTCCTATGTATTTCTTAAGATGAAGCACATTTTGATTATCAACATACACCTGCATAAACGGTGCACTCTTTGTGACAGCCTAAATTTTTTTTTGTGCAGCTATTGGTCAATATTCAGCTGTGCTGAATATTGACCAATATTGATATAATCGCATGCCTCAAAACAGCCATAAAGCTTGCATCATTGATGCAGGTGTGTTTTATCAACCTAAACGGACTTCGTATTATAAAATAGATGTGACGAAAGTGTCATGAAGTAGCACGGATCTTTGGCTAAACAAGCACACCTTCCACTGTTGTCAACCGTGCAGAGCACGCCTGCATGGCTGTAAGGCAGCGCATGCTCTTGTGCACATGACGTCATAACCCGCAATGTGTCGCGCCGCAGAGCAAAGCAAGTGGCTTGCGGGCTATACATAGATGTGGCCGCGGCTGTACTACTCAGTGACACCGCACAAACTAGCTTCCATTAAGACTCATGTACATTTCCATAACACGGTAATTATGCCAGTAAATAGCTAATGCTATATGAAAGATGATTCAACTCAAACCGGCACTATGAGCTGAACAGCTGTATCTGGAGGTTACATAACTCATTTTTGAAAAAGATACTCACATCTGTAGTGGGCGGCAGCACGTTCCTCCCCACCTTGATTTTAGACTTTGGGAGGATTGTGCAGTCCTTTTCTAGGTCGATGTATTCATCGACTTCGGTGTCAAAAACCTGGAGCTGAATGAAACATTTCATTCATAAAGTTGGGTGAAACATGTTGTGGCACGCATGTTAACAGACAAGTAAACAGCGTTTTTCATAAATCGCTTTCCGTTTTTTGCTGATCCCTTATATCACTTGTGCTAACTAAACTAATTAGCATTTCTGAGGGCGAGAATCTAAGTTTCTTCAACTTCGTTATTCGATTTGAAAAAATGCGAGCAATAGCAGAGTGAATAGCATGTTATTTCACGAGCTCTTTTTGGCATCACATACACAGAAATAATATGCCGTTTTCTGTGCTGTTCATCCTGTTTTGTGTTACATATTTCACTTCACTAGATATGTGCTAGTTCAGTATATTCGTACAAAGACTGTTTGGTTATGCGTAATTGGTTATGTGCGATACCCACCCTATGAATCCAATACCATAACACGAACAGCTTACTAATCCACTAATAGAACCGATTCGGACCTTCCTAGTAGTCTTTTTGAACTTAGAATTTGAACACGATCTGGTTCTATTGCCTCAAAAAGGTGCACTACGTGACACAGACGTAAATATCAATGTGATGAAAATGGGTGAACAGCACTTTTCTTCCATCAATGACAAGAAGTTTCAAAGTACTCAATTGGTACTCACCAAGGTTTGCTCGTCCACTGCAGTGTGTGTAGACAAAGCGTGGACTAGCTCGTCGTACGAACCCGTAGGCAGCACAACTTTTTTTTGCTCGCCTGTCTCCAAACGCACAACGCATACTACGGCCGCCATGCTTTTAAAACTTAGCACACGCACAAAAACGTTGTACAAGTACAGGAGCAAACGCCGCCGCGGAATGAGAATTTGCGCCACGAGCAGCCACGAGTGATATGCGCGCTACTCAAAGATGTCGTCACGTCGTGACCCAGCGTTGCCACGCTAGAATCATCTCACCTCTAAAGTGTAAGAAAGCACTTGCTTGAAAACAAAAACTTCACTAACTGAAAATAGTATTAAAAATAATTTCTCTGACGTATATTTAGTTATTTTTAGCCATGGTACTTGACAGTGTTGTACTGTTAACTTTGACACGAATTCATCACGTCACAGCGTTGCCAACATTCACCACTGCATCCACTGCGCACGAGTGCATCATAACGCATGCATGTGATCTGCAGCACCTTCAGTGGGCGCCCTTCCAGATTACTGTTAATCTGAGCCGCCGCAACGGTAAGTTACAGCTGATCTCCGCTTTCTTCATACTGTAATGGCGAAAAGCAGTGGCTGCATTTTTATACAATTACAAATATAAAGCAGTAGCGGTATCTTCCCGCGGAAAGCTCGTGCCCCTTAGGTATTCCAGCATTTCAGCTGTTGCCTCGAATTACTACTTGAGCATCTTATCAGCTCAGCTCACAAGAGGGCTACGTCGGGAGCTTATCGCTACGCATTTGTTACAGGTATATACCAGTTATCTGCCAGCTAATAGTTTTAATTCGAGAAAAAATATCAAACCTTCGCTTCGCCCCCCGGTTACCGTCAATGTATGGGGCCGAGTTTACCCCCCCCCCCCCTTCACGTGCCTAGTAGGGTGCCTCGCCCCCTAGTGCCGTTGTCAGACTCAATGTAAGGAGCAGAACTTGCGCCTCCCTCTTAGATGACTTGGGGGAGCGGCCGCCCCATCTGTCCCCCTCGTGCGCACACCTATGTGAGGAAGGGTTACAGAATAGGGCTCGGTGCTACCCTGCTTGACCTGTGTCATGCAGTCTATTTTTTTTTCTATCTAGGTTTTACATTTGTGCATTAATTTGTGATATTTCAATCTCAGCTTCTTCATTGCAGATGAATTCTACAAAAGCATATGCATGTGCCCGGTGCCACCAGAGGACCAGTTCATTGTCTGCACTTTTCCGGCACTTTTGCACTTGGCATGGCACAGAAAGTAACTGGACTTGCAATTTTGAAAACTGTGTGCGGACGTTTAGACTGTACAGTTCATTCCGGAAGCACGTGAGGAGACACCACGACCATTTGCTTCAACCACCTGCCTGTGAGACCAATGATGAGCCAGTGCCTCGTAGCACTGTTGTTGGTGCAACTGATGAGCCCAGTGAAATAGATGCAACTGATGAGCCCAGTGAACTCTGTGAACCCAGTGATGAGGAGCCCCCACAGGGATGCAGACACAACAGGAGCACTTGTGATGTTACTGATCAATGTGCCATGCATCTGTCCTCTCTACTGTTAAAGTGGCAAGAAGGCAGACAATTGCCAGAGTGCACTGTGAATGAAATTGCCAATGACTTGCTCAACTTCATTACAGATTTTCAAGCTAAACTGAACACAGTTGAAATGGGAAGACTCCAGCACCTTGGGACAAAATCTGGCCGAGAACAATATTGGAAAAGTGTATTCACTTTTGTGTCTCCACAAACTGTGCATCTTTCAAATCACCCAGATGATCAATTTGAATATGTACCTCTTCTAGAGACCATGCAAGCTATTGCTAAGGTCCGTGAGCTTTCAGGGGAATTAAAGCAGTCTGCAACCCTCTTGAAGGATGTATGTGATGGAGACTACTTTAAGGAGCACAACATATTTAAATATGCTGGCTCTGAGAAGTCGTTGGCCCTTCAGGTATCTTTTGACGAGTTTGAAGTGTGTAACCCTCTGGGAAGCAAACGTGGCAAACACAAACTTCTTGCTGGATACTTGTCATTGTTAAATCATATGCCACAGTCGCGTTCAAAGCTTGATGATAAATATCTGATTCTCCTTGCAAAAAGAAGCCTTGTAACGAAATTCAGTTATCAGGAAATTCTCAAACCACAGCTGAACGACTTGCAACAACTGGAATCTAATGGAATTAACATAAATGGGACAGTAATGAAGGGGTCACTTTTATATGTTAGTGGCGACAACCTGTCAAGCCACCAACTTGGTGGCTTTCGAGAATGTTTTTCATCTGGCCTTATGTGCCGCTACTGCATGGCAGACAGAAATGAGATCAATGATAAATGGCATGAAGAAAAGTTTGTCACGAGGACAAAGCAATCGCACAGTCGTCACGTTGAGCTTGTCAAGCAGGATCAAACTTTAAGTACTGCATATGGCATTACTGGTGAAAGCTGCCTGAGCTCTCTGAGTTCGTTTGATGTCACGCAAGGCTTTCCACCAAACATAATGCACGACCTTCACGAAGGCGTGATTCCTTTCATCCTGAAACATGTAGTCGGGGCCATTGTATCAAGCGGATTTTTGACTTTGGAGCAATTAAACGAGCGACTTGCCAAATTTTCATTTCAAGCGGGGGACAAAAAGTCTAAGTTGCCCCCTTTGTCACGTGCAGCAGTTTTTGGAAAAACCCCCATAAAAGGGTCAGCTGCTGAAAAGCTTTGTTTTTTTCGTTTCTTCTCTTTTCTTGTTGGGGACAAAGTGCCAATAGACAATCCTGCATATAAACTATACCTTCAACTGCGTGCTATCGTGGACATCATTCTTGCTCCGCAGGTGTCCAAAGGTGGTGCTGCATATCTGAAGGAGTGCATTGAGGACTTTTATGTAGCATTCAGGAAAACTTTTCCAAATGTCAACATTATACCAAAGATGCACTATATTATTCACTATCCTAGCCTTCTCCTTTCATATGGCCCTCTTAGTAGACTGTCCTGTATGCGGTTCGAAGCAAAACATTAATTTTTTAAGTCTCTCAGCAGGGAAATGCGAAACTTCGAAAGTATTTCTGCAACACTAAGTCGCCGGCACCAAATGCATCTTATGTATGCTTTGACACAACCTCATGAACCACTGATTGTTAAAGGCAGCAAAGCAATGGATTTAAACATGTTGCCTGACCTTTTGAAAGACAGACTACAGGAACTCTCTTTGAATATGACAGATATGCAGTGTGTGGATTCAATTACTGTCTCTGGAAGGACACTATCTGTGGGTGCTGTGGAACCTTTGCTTGTACCTGATGACTGTCTGCCAGAATTTGCCAAAATTACACTCATTGTTGTACATTCACTTAAAATGTTTGTATTTGCCTCCATTCTCGAGACAAAATATTTCGATGAACATTTTCATGCTTTTGTTGTTGAGAGCTCAACTAACAATGTAATTATCGAAAATGCTGGTCACTGTGGAGAGTTTCATGACCTGTTGCACTTATATGAAATTGGAGGCAATAAGTATGTAAGCCCTCGTTATGCTTTCTTTACAGAATCAGATGAGTAACACTTCTGCACTTTATGTGCAATCCTGTCCCCTCTATGGGCAGTCAAGGCATTTTGAGTTCATTTTGTTCACTGGACTACTTTACAGTTCACTGTTTTCTCACATTGCTACCAGAAGTTCCGTGGTAAACATTGACGCCTTTTTAGAATGTGCTGTGACAGTTTTCCATGTCATCTTAAAATGAATTCGTTATTACAGTTTATTGGTTCCGACTTCACTGCTAGAGGTTTCATACTTCATGAAATGCAAGCAGAGTTACATGGATTTGCTGTACGTCTTTAGCGCTTTTCCCCGGCGAAAGCACGAAACGCTACACAAGGGTGAGGTTCATGACCTTGGGCCCGTTATATTTTGTATCTTTAAACATCAACTCACTTTCACTGTGTGTGCTGATTTGATTCTATATTGCATGTAGTTCTAGCGTGATAGAGCCCAATGTGGGTGCATCACAGGATCAGGCAGTTGCCACAGCAGCTATGCAAGTCACAATGCTCAAAGTAGCCAGAGGCTGCATCGAATGTGTTTGTGACATAGCTATAAAAATTGTGCTTTTTTAATTGACCCTGAAATTAGGTGCAAATTTCATGCTGTGTGCCATGTTCTTCGGAGCCTGGGCTGCCTATCAGCATCATTTTCTGATAGTGTTCAAAAGATGCTGCAGGGACTCTTTTAGATTCGGCAATATTTGCCGTATTGCTTCTATTATACTGACAAGAGTGCACTACTTCTCTGCTTGGGTTATTCAATTGCTGCTGCATAACTCCTTCTTACAGTGAAACTGTTCAACCCTATGCAGACAAAAAATGGAGATGATGAAGCTAACCGAATTTTCTCACATGGTGACGCTCTCACATGATTGTAGTTATGTTGTTGTTTTTTATTCCACATCATGTGCCTCCTTTGCACTGCAACAGCAGTGTTGTGCCATGTTCTTCTGAGGTAACTTAACTCTCCTGCTCAGCTGCCATGTTGCTCACATTGTTTCTTTCATAGGGCCATGATAATATGAGTTCAGGTGACCTGATATGAGTTCAGGTGATGCAGCGCTTTCTCAGCTGGGGCCCCTACTAGGACTTTTTGCACACAACTTCATTACTGCCCTGTAGTCACAGTGATATGTGCAGAGGAAAGAGAAACGATTCTCCTTAACCTTTTAGCTAGTGCATTCACATCTCTACATCATAAGCACAAGCCCTCATACACAAAGAACTATGGGAGATTGTGCCAACACACCTATGTACAGAATTAGCTAAAGTCTGCGTCAGCAGCAGAAATGTGTATGGAGTTAATGGGCATGGGGACAGGCTTTTTGATGTGTTTTTGCACTGCCAAATGGAGATATGCAGTACCCTATGCACAGAACAGCTGTGTTTCGTTTCAAGCATTTTGTTTCATAGCATTGCACGACCTGCAATGAATTCTGTCAACTTTGATGCTCACTCAGAGGCTCTTTTTGCTTGCAGCAAAGGTGCAAAATTTATAGACTTTCCTACTTTGGGAGAAGGCATGACAAGGAATTTTCGGCTATGTTCAAAGCTTGGCTTGTTTCACTAAGCATAATATGCTCTGCATCAGATGCAATTAAGATCCCTATCTTGTGCTGTCTCAGCTTTTCGTCTTAGTACTCTCCTGCCTGCTCCTACTCAATGTTGAATCTTTTTGCCACAAGAATATTATTGTGTGCCAATGTAATTATACGTTTAAAGTAATATGGGAATTGTGATGCCGAACGTACCGTCATTTCTTAAGGCTGATTATTTTTGCACCTTTTAATATTGACGCACCTGTGTTGTTCTTTGTCTTTACATCTTTGCAGTAACACTCCTCTTTGTGCTAGGCGGTCATGTTTTTTGCCGCTGCTACATTATTCAAGTCGAAGCATAGCATAGCCAGAAGTTGGTACACCATGCCACCCCTCCACCCGAAATTTTTTTCGCCATGGCATGTAGAGAGCAAAAAATTACCATTTCAAGGGGGGTGCCCCTCACTGCAAAAATTTCTGGCTATGCACCCGTTTGAAGTGATTCTTTTTTTTTAGATGCTAGTCCTGCCAAGTCTATTTTATGCAGTAGCACTTTTATGCTATTTTATGCATTTGTCTTCCGTTGTGAAAGATGTAGCTGTATGTACTGTTGTCTAATAAATTGTGACATGTAGGTGACTGCACTGTCACTATGTTTTGCTCTGAAATATTCTCGGTTGTGGTTTGCTGTTTGTAGTTTCACCGATCTGTCTAGTGATAAAACTGTGGTAAGCTAATGTTTTGCCTTCCACGTCTAAACTTTTCTGAATAATTTGAAGGAAACTCTCCAATGTGTCATTAACCCTTTGTTGCATGCTGTCCAGTTTAGAGGAAAAACTTGGAAAATTTGTGAGTCAGCTGTGGGGACTCTGAGAGGTGCATGTGCATATCGGTAACTAAAGTGGACAAAAGAGGTTTTCATTCGCTGCATTAGATTGCACTATGGTTGAATGCTTTTCCCTGCACTCTTGTTCAAGAAGGCAGACACCTACATTGGTGGATAAGTCAAGTTCTCGTCTACTTTTTTTTTTCCTTATAACACATACGAAACTTCGATTTGGTATATTTTATTTTATTGCATGGACACGATAGAAGAAGCGTTTATAATTACAAGCTGTATATATTGCGGCTTAGCGAAATGAAAGTATTTTTTTACAAGTTTCATACTGTGTCCACTCTAGTGAACACCATGCATGCTGTAAACCCAGCTGTGGTGCCTTTGATAGTGCATGTGGGAAATGGTAACTAAAGTGAAGAAAAATGGTTTTAATTCACCACGGTGAATTGCAGCAGGTTTCTGCCCTTTTTTCTGCGCTCTTGTTCAAATAAGCAGACTCTTGCTTTGGCGGCTTTTTGAAATTCACTTCTTTCTCTTAAAACACAGATGAAATCGTGATTTGGTATGTTTTAATCAATGCCATTCTAGCCAAGAACAGTTAATATAGTGGCTTAGTGAAGTCAAGATAATTTTTCAAATAGTTAAACCCCCAGTGTCCCCGCACCCCCTTAGCCCCCTCCACTAGAAAGAAATTTCTGGCAACTTTTCTGGTGGTACTGCAGCAAATTTTTCGCTACAATTTGTTCGAGCAAGACAGCTCGATTGGTGAAAAATGAACTTATTGTGCATGTTGTTCACTGTAGCGGACATTCTGTATTTTATGAAATAAAGATTATACTTCAATACCTTTTTTGTGCCTTTTTTTATGAATGCAAAATAACAAAAAAAAAACAAAAGCAAGTTCTGCTCTGATGCATACGTAGGTTCCTGCCATGCAACAAAGGGTTCAATAACCATAATCAACTTGTCGTTTAACAATCATTTGGAGCCTGTAGTCACCCAGACTGTGAACGCATTAGTCACATTTTGAGGTGGATGAACGCACAAATGTTTCTACGAGCGGTACCAGCTAGTCTCCAATAGGGGTACCTTACTGCCCTTTCACAGGATGCTCAATTCAAAGAGAAAAACTTTGAGGGCACTTGAGCTTTGCCTTCAAGATAAGTACTAAAATTTCATTGCACGTTAAAAAGAATGTTTGCTTAGAATAAGAGCCATTGTCATGCACGTGACTAATAATCATTTTGTGATGTGGCACATCAAAGCTCAGGTTACATTTTGATTGGCTGGTGAGCTTGTATAGCATTTAGCATAAGCTGCTCATGAAAGCAGACACAGTTTTCATCTGCTCGAAAGGAAGGTTTAGTCAAGCAAACACTGATATAAGAAAAGCGATCAAGACAACAAAGACTTCTATAATTTGAAGGTGCACTTGGCAGTAAAAACTCTGAACTATGCATGAGTCTTCTTTCTTATCTCCCACTGAGGGCACATTGTTGTCTTGTTCTCAGTTTTATTTGTCTGTATTTGCTCGGCTACTTCTGCTAACATGTATTTTTACCAGCCAGCTCAGCTTTTCATTGTTCTGAGTTGCTGTCCTTGTGAAGGACTTGAAGAGGAATACTGCTTCCAATGAGCAATTAGTACAAGACCTGCAGTTGTAGATGTGTATGTTTTCTTAAAGTCACTTGCACTAAGGCTAGTTTCAGATGACATCTCATTTTTGCTATTAGTTTTTTGTGATAATGTTATAAGCTTGTTACTGGTCTAAAAGTGCTAAATAAAGCAGTAAACAAGGGGTAAGGAAAAACCTAATTTGGAAAATTGCACACATTGTGGGCTTTTGAAGGCAAAAGATGCAGGAATTTTCTGTGCCGTCTCTGAAAAATTTCTTGGGCACCCTTAAAAAACACATAACATCAAGCTAGAGGTCTCGAAGTTATAATTACTAGGTTATGCTGTCATATACCCTTATTTGATTTTTATTTTAGAGATGGTTTGACACTTCCCTGCTTTGTTCTTATGGTAGGGAAGATGAAACAATAGAACATTTTCTGATCTCTTGTTGGTTTTCTGCCTTAAGTAAGCGATCTTTGGAAACACTGTTACGCGTCATTGGATGACATTTAACACCTTAAAATTTACTATACCTAGGTGAACAGAGCTTTGTACACAGCACAGGTTTGATCAAAGTCAAAATTTTAGGTTGTATATGTCTACATCAATTTCACACGAAGCAGTTGTATTTTTGCTTTGCACTAAGTGTTACAAAGTGGACCGAGATTGTCAGTTATGCGCATATCGTGGCCTTAACCAATCGCGCCCAGTACTGGTGTTAGAAAAGTAGCTCATGGTCCAACGTTACTTTAGTAGAGGTGTGTGCGAACTTCGGGTAGTCCAAAAGCCCGAGCATGGCCCGCAGGCTCAAATAGGCCGATATCGTCTCACATCGGGCTGGGCGCGACAACGAAGTGCTTATCGCGCAGGCCGTGCCAGGTGCAAAGTCCATATCGAACCTAAAATATAGATGCTCTGCAGGAATTTTCCCAATGCGTAGCGATGAGCATGCGGGATAACCTTAGTGAATTATCCCCCTGTCCTGCATCTGAGGCACTAAACTTCTCGAAGGATAAGCAGTCTACATATACACAAGCTATTGCTATGCCCAAGCAAAAAATAACGGCAGTTTTGGCAGTTCCATCAGTGCAAGCAACGAACAGAAATTCCTGCAGTCGTACTTCACTGAAGTCTAAACCATTAGACAGCTTATTTAGACACAATTTCTTGCAATCCGCGTGTCATTGTTTATGTACCACTCTGATACGTTGAATGAAATGCTACATTCCGCAGCTAGGCCAACGCCGCCTTGTACATACGTCGGGCCGCGCGGGCTCTCAGCCAGCGTCGAGCTCTGAAATGCGGCCCGTACGGGTCGCATTTGAGTGAGTGCTAGCGCTAACACGTTAGAGCAGAAAGGCAAGACGTTGAATGAAATGCTACATTCCGCAGCTAGGCCAACGCCGCCTTGTACATACGTCGGGCCGCGCGGGCTCGCAGCCAGCGTCCAGCTCTGAAATGCGGCCCGTACGGGTCGCATTTGAGTGGGTGCTAGTGCTAACACGTTAGAGCAGAAATGCAAGACGTTGAATGAAATGCTACATTCCGCAGCTAGGCCAACGCCGCCTTGTACATACGTCGGGCCGCGCGGGCTCGCAGCCAGCGTCCAGCTCTGAAATGCGGCCCGTACGGGTCGCATTTGAGTGGGTGCTAGTGCTAACACGTTAGAGCAGAAATGCAAGACGTTGAATGAAATGCTACATTCCGCAGCTAGGCCAACGCCGCCTTGTACATACGTCGGGCCGCGCGGGCTCGCAGCCAGCGTCCAGCTCTGAAATGCGGCCCGTACGGGTCGCATTTGAGTGGGTGCTAGTGCTAACACGTTAGAGCAGAAATGCAAGACGTTGAATGAAATGCTACATTCCGCAGCTAGGCCAACGCCGCCTTGTACATACGTCGGGCCGCGCGGGCTCGCAGCCAGCGTCCAGCTCTGAAATGCGGCCCGTACGGGTCGCATTTGAGTGGGTGCTAGTGCTAACACGTTAGAGCAGAAATGCAAGACGTTGAATGAAATGCTACATTCCGCAGCTAGGCCAACACCGCCTTGTACATACGCCGGGCCGCGCGGGCTCGCAGCCAGCGTCCAGCTCTGAAATGCGGCCCGTACGGGTCGCATTTGAGTGGGTGCTAGTGCTAACACGTTAGAGCAGAAATGCAAGACGTTGAATGAAATGCTACATTCCGCAGCTAGGCCAACGCCGCCTTGTACATACGTCGGGCCGCGCGGGCTCGCAGCCAGCGTCCAGCTCTGAAATGCGGCCCGTACGGGTCGCATTTGAGTGGGTGCTAGTGCTAACACGTTAGAGCAGAAATGCAAGACGTTGAATGAAATGCTACATTCCGCAGCTAGGCCAACGCCGCCTTGTACATACGTCGGGCCGCACGAGCTGGCTGCCAGCGACAAGAAGGCGTCGAGCTCTGAAATGTGGCCCGTACGGGTCACATTTGAGTTAGTGCTAGCGCTAATACGTTAGAGCAGAAAGGCAAGACGTTGAATGAAATGCTACATTCCGCAGCTAGGCCAACGCCGCCTTGTACATACGTCGGGCCGCGCGGGCTCGCAGCCAGCGTCCAGCTCTGAAATGCGGCCCGTACGGGTCGCATTTGAGTGAGTGCTAGCGCTAACACGTTAGAGCAGAAATGCAAGACGTTGAATGAAATGCTACATTCCGCAGCTAGGCCAACGCCGCCTTGTACATACGTCGGGCCGCGCGGGCTCGCAGCCAGCGTCCAGCTCTGAAATGCGGCCCGTACGGGTCGCATTTGAGTGGGTGCTAGTGCTAACACGTTAGAGCAGAAATGCAAGACGTTGAATGAAATGCTACATTCCGCAGCTAGGCCAACGCCGCCTTGTACATACGTCGGGCCGCGCGGGCTCGCAGCCAGCGTCCAGCTCTGAAATGCGGCCCGTACGGGTCGCATTTGAGTGGGTGCTAGTGCTAACACGTTAGAGCAGAAATGCAAGACGTTGAATGAAATGCTACATTCCGCAGCTAGGCCAACGCCGCCTTGTACATACGTCGGGCCGCACGAGCTGGCCGCCAGCGACAAGAAGGCGTCGAGCTCTGAAATGTGGCCCGTACGGGTCACATTTGAGTTAGTGCTAGCGCTAACACGTTAGAGCAGAAATGCAAGACGTTGAATGAAATGCTACATTCCGCAGCTAGGCCAATGCCGCCTTGTACATACGTCGGGCCGCGCGGGCTCGCAGCCAGCGTCCAGCTCTGAAATGCGGCCCGTACGGGTCGCATTTGAGTGAGTGCTAGCGCTAACACGTTAGAGCAGAAATGCAAGACGTTGAATGAAATGCTACATTCCGCAGCTAGGCCAACGCCGCCTTGTACATACGTCGGGCCGCGCGGGCTCGCAGCCAGCGTCCAGCTCTGAAATGCGGCCCGTACGGGTCGCATTTGAGTGGGTGCTAGTGCTAACACGTTAGAGCAGAAATGCAAGACGTTGAATGAAATGCTACATTCCGCAGCTAGGCCAACGCCGCCTTGTACATACGTCGGGCCGCGCGGGCTCGCAGCCAGCGTCCAGCTCTGAAATGCGGCCCGTACGGGTCGCATTTGAGTGAGTGCTAGCGCTAACACGTTAGAGCAGAAATGCAAGACGTTGAATGAAATGCTACATTCCGCAGCTAGGCCAACGCCGCCTTGTACATACGTCGGGCCGCGCGGGCTCGCAGCCAGCGTCCAGCTCTGAAATGCGGCCCGTACGGGTCGCATTTGAGTGAGTGCTAGCGCTAACACGTTAGAGCAGAAATGCAAGACGTTGAATGAAATGCTACATTCCGCAGCTAGGCCAACGCCGCCTTGTACATACGTCAGGCCGCGCGGGCTCGCAGCCAGCGTCCAGCTCTGAAATGCGGCCCGTACGGGTCGCATTTGAGTGGGTGCTAGTGCTAACACGTTAGAGCAGAAATGCAAGACGTTGAATGAAATGCTACATTCCGCAGCTAGGCCAACGCCGCCTTGTACATACGTCGGGCCGCACGAGCTGGCCGCCAGCGACAAGAAGGCGTCGAGCTCTGAAATGTGGCCCGTACGGGTCACATTTGAGTTAGTGCTAGCGCTAACACGTTAGAGCAGAAATGCAAGACGTTGAATGAAATGCTACATTCCGCAGCTAGGCCAACGCCGCCTTGTACATACGTCGGGCCGCACGAGCTGGCCGCCAGCGACAAGAAGGCGTCGAGCTCTGAAATGTGGCCCGTACGGGTCACATTTGAGTTAGTGCTAGCGCTAACACGTTAGAGCAGAAATGCAAGACGTTGAATGAAATGCTACATTCCGCAGCTAGGCCAACGCCGCCTTGTACATACGTCGGGCCGCGCGGGCTCTCAGCCAGCGTCGAGCTCTGAAATGCGGCCCGTACGGGTCGCATTTGAGTGAGTGCTAGCGCTACCACGTTAGAGCAGAAATGCAAGACGTTGAATGAAATGCTACATTCCGCAGCTAGGCCAACGCCGCCTTGTACATACGTCGGGCCGCGCGGGCTCGCAGCCAGCGTCCAGCTCTGAAATGCGGCCCGTACGGGTCGCATTTGAGTGAGTGCTAGCGCTAACACGTTAGAGCAGAAATGCAAGACGTTGAATGAAATGCTACATTCCGCAGCTAGGCCAACGCCGCCTTGTACATACCTCAGGCCGCGCGGGCTCGCAGCCAGCGTCCAGCTCTGAAATGCGGCCCGTACGGGTCGCATTTGAGTGGGTGCTAGTGCTAACACGTTAGAGCAGAAATGCAAGACGTTGAATGAAATGCTACATTCCGCAGCTAGGCCAACGCCGCCTTGTACATACGTCGGGCCGCACGAGCTGGCCGCCAGCGACAAGAAGGCGTCGAGCTCTGAAATGTGGCCCGTACGGGTCACATTTGAGTTAGTGCTAGCGCTAACACGTTAGAGCAGAAATGCAAGACGTTGAATGAAATGCTACATTCCGCAGCTAGGCCAACGCCGCCTTGTACATACGTCGGGCCGCACGAGCTGGCCGCCAGCGACAAGAAGGCGTCGAGCTCTGAAATGTGGCCCGTACGGGTCACATTTGAGTTAGTGCTAGCGCTAACACGTTAGAGCAGAAATGCAAGACGTTGAATGAAATGCTACATTCCGCAGCTAGGCCAACGCCGCCTTGTACATACGTCGGGCCGCGCGGGCTCTCAGCCAGCGTCGAGCTCTGAAATGCGGCCCGTACGGGTCGCATTTGAGTGAGTGCTAGCGCTAACACGTTAGAGCAGAAATGCAAGACGTTGAATGAAATGCTACATTCCGCAGCTAGGCCAACGCCGCCTTGTACATACGTCGGGCCGCACGAGCTGGCCGCCAGCGACAAGAAGGCGTCGAGCTCTGAAATGTGGCCCGTACGGGTCACATTTGAGTTAGTGCTAGTGCTAACACGTTAGAGCAGAAATGCAAGACGTTGAATGAAGTGCTACATTCCGCAGCTAGGCCAACGCCGCCTTGTACATACGTCGGGCCGCGCGGGCTCGCAGCCAGCGTCCAGCTCTGAAATGCGGCCCGTACGGGTCGCATTTGAGTGGGTGCTAGTGCTAACACGTTAGAGCAGAAATGCAAGACGTTGAATGAAATGCTACATTCCGCAGCTAGGCCAACGCCGCCTTGTACATACGTCGGGCCGCACGAGCTGGCCGCCAGCGACAAGAAGGCGTCGAGCTCTGAAATGTGGCCCGTACGGGTCACATTTGAGTTAGTGCTAGCGCTAACACGTTAGAGCAGAAATGCAAGACGTTGAATGAAATGCTACATTCCGCAGCTAGGCCAACGCCGCCTTGTACATACGTCGGGCCGCACGGGCTGGCCGCCAGCGACAAGAAGGCGTCGAGCTCTGAAATGTGGCCCGTACGGGTCACATTTGAGTTAGTGCTAGCGCTAACACGTTAGAGCAGAAATGCAAGACGTTGAATGAAATGCTACATTCCGCAGCTAGGCCAACGCCGCCTTGTACATACGTCGGGCCGCACGAGCTGGCCGCCAGCGACAAGAAGGCGTCGAGCTCTGAAATGTGGCCCGTACGGGTCACATTTGAGTTAGTGCTAGCGCTAACACGTTAGAGCAGAAATGCAAGACGTTGAATGAAATGCTACATTCCGCAGCTAGGCCAACGCCGCCTTGTACATACGTCGGGCCGCGCGGGCTCGCAGCCAGCGTCCAGCTCTGAAATGCGGCCCGTACGGGTCGCATTTGAGTGGGTGCTAGTGCTAACACGTTAGAGCAGAAATGCAAGACGTTGAATGAAATGCTACATTCCGCAGCTAGGCCAACGCCGCCTTGTACATACGTCGGGCCGCACGAGCTGGCCGCCAGCGACAAGAAGGCGTCGAGCTCTGAAATGTGGCCCGTACGGGTCACATTTGAGTTAGTGCTAGCGCTAACACGTTAGAGCAGAAATGCAAGACGTTGAATGAAATGCTACATTCCGCAGCTAGGCCAACGCCGCCTTGTACATACGTCGGGCCGCGCGGGCTCGCAGCCAGCGTCCAGCTCTGAAATGCGGCCCGTACGGGTCGCATTTGAGTGAGTGCTAGCGCTAACACGTTAGAGCAGAAATGCAAGACGTTGAATGAAATGCTACATTCCGCAGCTAGGCCAACGCCGCCTTGTACATACGTCGGGCCGCGCGGGCTCGCAGCCAGCGTCCAGCTCTGAAATGCGGCCCGTACGGGTCGCATTTGAGTGGGTGCTAGTGCTAACACGTTAGAGCAGAAATGCAAGACGTTGAATGAAATGCTACATTCCGCAGCTAGGCCAACGCCGCCTTGTACATACGTCGGGCCGCGCGGGCTCGCAGCCAGCGTCCAGCTCTGAAATGCGGCCCGTACGGGTCGCATTTGAGTGAGTGCTAGCGCTAACACGTTAGAGCAGAAATGCAAGACGTTGAATGAAATGCTACATTCCGCAGCTAGGCCAACGCCGCCTTGTACATACGTCGGGCCGCGCGGGCTCGCAGCCAGCGTCCAGCTCTGAAATGCGGCCCGTACGGGTCGCATTTGAGTGAGTGCTAGCGCTAACACGTTAGAGCAGAAATGCAAGACGTTGAATGAAATGCTACATTCCGCAGCTAGGCCAACGCCGCCTTGTACATACGTCAGGCCGCGCGGGCTCGCAGCCAGCGTCCAGCTCTGAAATGCGGCCCGTACGGGTCGCATTTGAGTGGGTGCTAGTGCTAACACGTTAGAGCAGAAATGCAAGACGTTGAATGAAATGCTACATTCCGCAGCTAGGCCAACGCCGCCTTGTACATACGTCGGGCCGCACGAGCTGGCCGCCAGCGACAAGAAGGCGTCGAGCTCTGAAATGTGGCCCGTACGGGTCACATTTGAGTTAGTGCTAGCGCTAACACGTTAGAGCAGAAATGCAAGACGTTGAATGAAATGCTACATTCCGCAGCTAGGCCAACGCCGCCTTGTACATACGTCGGGCCGCACGAGCTGGCCGCCAGCGACAAGAAGGCGTCGAGCTCTGAAATGTGGCCCGTACGGGTCACATTTGAGTTAGTGCTAGCGCTAACACGTTAGAGCAGAAATGCAAGACGTTGAATGAAATGCTACATTCCGCAGCTAGGCCAACGCCGCCTTGTACATACGTCGGGCCGCGCGGGCTCTCAGCCAGCGTCGAGCTCTGAAATGCGGCCCGTACGGGTCGCATTTGAGTGAGTGCTAGCGCTAACACGTTAGAGCAGAAATGCAAGACGTTGAATGAAATGCTACATTCCGCAGCTAGGCCAACGCCGCCTTGTACATACGTCGGGCCGCGCGGGCTCTCAGCCAGCGTCGAGCTCTGAAATGCGGCCCGTACGGGTCGCATTTGAGTGAGTGCTAGCGCTAACACGTTAGAGCAGAAATGCAAGACGTTGAATGAAATGCTACATTCCGCAGCTAGGCCAACGCCGCCTTGTACATACGTCGGGCCGCGCGGGCTCGCAGCCAGCGTCCAGCTCTGAAATGCGGCCCGTACGGGTCGCATTTGAGTGGGTGCTAGTGCTAACACGTTAGAGCAGAAATGCAAGACGTTGAATGAAATGCTACATTCCGCAGCTAGGCCAACGCCGCCTTGTACATACGTCGGGCCGCGCGGGCTCGCAGCCAGCGTCCAGCTCTGAAATGCGGCCCGTACGGGTCGCATTTGAGTGGGTGCTAGTGCTAACACGTTAGAGCAGAAATGCAAGACGTTGAATGAAATGCTACATTCCGCAGCTAGGCCAACGCCGCCTTGTACATACGTCGGGCCGCACGAGCTGGCCGCCAGCGACAAGAAGGCGTCGAGCTCTGAAATGTGGCCCGTACGGGTCACATTTGAGTTAGTGCTAGCGCTAACACGTTAGAGCAGAAATGCAAGACGTTGAATGAAATGCTACATTCCGCAGCTAGGCCAACGCCGCCTTGTACATACGTCGGGCCGCACGAGCTGGCCGCCAGCGACAAGAAGGCGTCGAGCTCTGAAATGTGGCCCGTACGGGTCACATTTGAGTTAGTGCTAGCGCTAACACGTTAGAGCAGAAATGCAAGACGTTGAATGAAATGCTACATTCCGCAGCTAGGCCAACGCCGCCTTGTACATACGTCGGGCCGCGCGGGCTCGCAGCCAGCGTCCAGCTCTGAAATGCGGCCCGTACGGGTCGCATTTGAGTGGGTGCTAGTGCCAACACGTTAGAGCAGAAATGCAAGACGTTGAATGAAATGCTACATTCCGCAGCTAGGCCAACGCCGCCTTGTACATACGTCGGGCCGCACGAGCTGGCCGCCAGCGACAAGAAGGCGTCGAGCTCTGAAATGTGGCCCGTACGGGTCACATTTGAGTTAGTGCTAGCGCTAACACGTTAGAGCAGAAATGCAAGACGTTGAATGAAATGCTACATTACGCAGCTAGGCCAACGCCGCCTTGTACATACGTCGGGCCGCGCGGGCTCGCAGCCAGCGTCCAGCTCTGAAATGCGGCCCGTACGGGTCGCATTTGAGTGGGTGCTAGTGCTAACACGTTAGAGCAGAAATGCAAGACGTTGAATGAAGTGCTACATTCCGCAGCTAGGCCAACGCCGCCTTGTACATACGTCGGGCCGCGCGGGCTCGCAGCCAGCGTCCAGCTCTGAAATGCGGCCCGTACGGGTCGCATTTGAGTGGGTGCTAGTGCTAACACGTTAGAGCAGAAATGCAAGACGTTGAATGAAATGCTACATTCCGCAGCTAGGCCAACGCCGCCTTGTACATACGTCGGGCCACACGAGCTGGCCGCCAGCGACAAGAAGGCGTCGAGCTCTGAAATGTGGCCCGTACGGGTCACATTTGAGTTAGTGCTAGCGCTAACACGTTAGAGCAGAAATGCAAGACGTTGAATGAAATGCTACATTCCGCAGCTAGGCCAACGCCGCCTTGTACATACGTCGGGCCGCGCGGGCTCGCAGCCAGCGTCCAGCTCTGAAATGCGGCCCGTACGGGTCGCATTTGAGTGGGTGCTAGTGCTAACACGTTACAGCAGAAATGCAAGACGTTGAATGAAATGCTACATTCCGCAGCTAGGCCAACGCCGCCTTGTACATACGTCGGGCCGCACGGGCTGGCCGCCAGCGACAAGAAGGCGTCGAGCTCTGAAATGCGGCCCGTACGGGTCACATTTGAGTTAGTGCTAGCGCTAACACGTTAGAGCAGAAATGCAAGACGTTGAATGAAATGCTACATTCCGCAGCTAGGCCAATGCCGCCTTGTACATACGTCGGGCCGCACGGGCTGGCCGCCAGCGACAAGAAGGCGTCGAGCTCTGAAATGTGGCCCGTACGGGTCGCATTTGAGTGGGTGCTAGTGCTAACACGTTAGAGCAGAAATGCAAGACGTTGAATGAAATGCTACATTCCGCAGCTAGGCCAACGCCGCCTTGTACATACGTCGGGCCGCACGAGCTGGCCGCCAGCGACAAGAAGGCGTCGAGCTCTGAAATGTGGCCCGTACGGGTCACATTTGAGTTAGTGCTAGTGCTAACACGTTAGAGCAGAAATGCAAGACGTTGAATGAAGTGCTACATTCCGCAGCTAGGCCAACGCCGCCTTGTACATACGTCGGGCCGCGCGGGCTCGCAGCCAGCGTCCAGCTCTGAAATGCGGCCCGTACGGGTCGCATTTGAGTGGGTGCTAGTGCTAACACGTTAGAGCAGAAATGCAAGACGTTGAATGAAATGCTACATTCCGCAGCTAGGCCAACGCCGCCTTGTACATACGTCGGGCCGCACGAGCTGGCCGCCAGCGACAAGAAGGCGTCGGGCTCTGAAATGTGGCCCGTACGGGTCACATTTGAGTTAGTGCTAGCGCTAACACGTTAGAGCAGAAATGCAAGACGTTGAATGAAATGCTACATTCCGCAGCTAGGCCAACGCCGCCTTGTACATACGTCGGGCCGCACGGGCTGGCCGCCAGCGACAAGAAGGCGTCGAGCTCTGAAATGTGGCCCGTACGGGTCACATTTGAGTTAGTGCTAGCGCTAACACGTTAGAGCAGAAATGCAAGACGTTGAATGAAATGCTACATTCCGCAGCTAGGCCAACGCCGCCTTGTACATACGTCGGGCCGCACGAGCTGGCCGCCAGCGACAAGAAGGCGTCGAGCTCTGAAATGTGGCCCGTACGGGTCACATTTGAGTTAGTGCTAGCGCTAACACGTTAGAGCAGAAATGCAAGACGTTGAATGAAATGCTACATTCCGCAGCTAGGCCAACGCCGCCTTGTACATACGTCGGGCCGCGCGGGCTCGCAGCCAGCGTCCAGCTCTGAAATGCGGCCCGTACGGGTCGCATTTGAGTGGGTGCTAGTGCTAACACGTTAGAGCAGAAATGCAAGACGTTGAATGAAATGCTACATTCCGCAGCTAGGCCAACGCCGCCTTGTACATACGTCGGGCCGCACGAGCTGGCCGCCAGCGACAAGAAGGCGTCGAGCTCTGAAATGTGGCCCGTACGGGTCACATTTGAGTTAGTGCTAGCGCTAACACGTTAGAGCAGAAATGCAAGACGTTGAATGAAATGCTACATTCCGCAGCTAGGCCAACGCCGCCTTGTACATACGTCGGGCCGCACGAGCTGGCCGCCAGCGACAAGAAGGCGTCGAGCTCTGAAATGTGGCCCGTACGGGTCACATTTGAGTGGGTGCTAGCGCTAACACGTTAGAGCAGAAATGCAAGACGTTGAATGAAATGCTACATTCCGCAGCTAGGCCAACGCCGCCTTGTACATACGTCGGGCCGCACGAGCTGGCCGCCAGCGACAAGAAGGCGTCGAGCTCTGAAATGTGGCCCGTACGGGTCACATTTGAGTTAGTGCTAGCGCTAACACGTTAGAGCAGAAATGCAAGACGTTGAATGAAATGCTACATTCCGCAGCTAGGCCAACGCCGCCTTGTACATACGTCGGGCCGCACGGGCTCGCAGCCAGCGTCCAGCTCTGAAATGCGGCCCGTACGGGTCGCATTTGAGTGGGTGCTAGTGCTAACACGTTAGAGCAGAAATGCAAGACGTTGAATGAAATGCTACATTCCGCAGCTAGGCCAACGCCGCCTTGTACATACGTCGGGCCGCACGAGCTGGCCGCCAGCGACAAGAAGGCGTCGAGCTCTGAAATGTGGCCCGTACGGGTCACATTTGAGTTAGTGCTAGCGCTAACACGTTAGAGCAGAAATGCAAGACGTTGAATGAAATGCTACATTCCGCAGCTAGGCCAACGCCGCCTTGTACATACGTCGGGCCGCACGGGCTGGCCGCCAGCGACAAAAAGGCGTCGAGCTCTGAAATGTGGCCCGTACGGGTCACATTTGAGTTAGTGCTAGCGCTAACACGTTAGAGCAGAAATGCAAGACGTTGAATGAAATGCTACATTCCGCAGCTAGGCCAACGCCGCCTTGTACATACGTCGGGCCGCACGAGCTGGCCGCCAGCGACAAGAAGGCGTCGAGCTCTGAAATGCGGCCCGTACGGGTCGCATTTGAGTGGGTGCTAGTGCTAACACGTTAGAGCAGAAATGCAAGACGTTGAATGAAATGCTACATTCCGCAGCTAGGCCAACGCCGCCTTGTACATACGTCGGGCCGCACGAGCTGGCCGCCAGCGTCAAGAAGGCGTCGAGCTCTGAAATGTGGCCCGTACGGGTCACATTTGAGTTAGTGCTAGCGCTAACACGTTAGAGCAGAAATGCAAGACGTTGAATGAAATGCTACATTCCGCAGCTAGGCCAACGCCGCCTTGTACATACGTCGGGCCGCACGGGCTGGCCGCCAGCGACAAGAAGGCGTCGAGCTCTGAAATGCGGCCCGTACGGGTCACATTTGAGTTAGTGCTAGCGCTAACACGTTAGAGCAGAAATGCAAGACGTTGAATGAAATGCTACATTCCGCAGCTAGGCCAATGCCGCCTTGTACATACGTCGGGCCGCACGGGCTGGCCGCCAGCGACAAGAAGGCGTCGAGCTCTGAAATGCGGCCCGTACGGGTCACATTTGAGTTAGTGCTAGCGCTAACACGTTAGAGCAGAAATGCAAGACGTTGAATGAAATGCTACATTCCGCAGCTAGGCCAACGCCGCCTTGTACATACGTCGGGCCGCACGGGCTGGCCGCCAGCGACAAGAAGGCGTCGAGCTCTGAAATGTGGCCCGTACGGGTCACATTTGAGTTAGTGCTAGCGCTAACACGTTAGAGCAGAAATGCAAGACGTTGAATGAAATGCTACATTCCGCAGCTAGGCCAACGCCGCCTTGTACATACGTCGGGCCGCACGAGCTGGCCGCCAGCGACAAGAAGGCGTCGAGCTCTGAAATGTGGCCCGTACGGGTCACATTTGAGTGGGTGCTAGCGCTAACACGTTAGAGCAGAAATGCAAGACGTTGAATGAAATGCTACATTCCGCAGCTAGGCCAACGCCGCCTTGTACATACGTCGGGCCGCACGAGCTGGCCGCCAGCGACAAGAAGGCGTCGAGCTCTGAAATGTGGCCCGTACGGGTCACATTTGAGTTAGTGCTAGCGCTAACACGTTAGAGCAGAAATGCAAGACGTTGAATGAAATGCTACATTCCGCAGCTAGGCCAACGCCGCCTTGTACATACGTCGGGCCGCACGGGCTCGCAGCCAGCGTCCAGCTCTGAAATGCGGCCCGTACGGGTCGCATTTGAGTGGGTGCTAGTGCTAACACGTTAGAGCAGAAATGCAAGACGTTGAATGAAATGCTACATTCCGCAGCTAGGCCAACGCCGCCTTGTACATACGTCGGGCCGCACGAGCTGGCCGCCAGCGACAAGAAGGCGTCGAGCTCTGAAATGTGGCCCGTACGGGTCACATTTGAGTTAGTGCTAGCGCTAACACGTTAGAGCAGAAATGCAAGACGTTGAATGAAATGCTACATTCCGCAGCTAGGCCAACGCCGCCTTGTACATACGTCGGGCCGCACGGGCTGGCCGCCAGCGACAAGAAGGCGTCGAGCTCTGAAATGTGGCCCGTACGGGTCACATTTGAGTTAGTGCTAGCGCTAACACGTTAGAGCAGAAATGCAAGACGTTGAATGAAATGCTACATTCCGCAGCTAGGCCAACGCCGCCTTGTACATACGTCGGGCCGCACGAGCTGGCCGCCAGCGACAAGAAGGCGTCGAGCTCTGAAATGTGGCCCGTACGGGTCACATTTGAGTTAGTGCTAGCGCTAACACGTTAGAGCAGAAATGCAAGACGTTGAATGAAATGCTACATTCCGCAGCTAGGCCAACGCCGCCTTGTACATACGTCGGGCCGCGCGGGCTCGCAGCCAGCGTCCAGCTCTGAAATGCGGCCCGTACGGGTCGCATTTGAGTGGGTGCTAGTGCTAACACGTTAGAGCAGAAATGCAAGACGTTGAATGAAATGCTACATTCCGCAGCTAGGCCAACGCCGCCTTGTACATACGTCGGGCCGCACGAGCTGGCCGCCAGCGACAAGAAGGCGTCGAGCTCTGAAATGTGGCCCGTACGGGTCACATTTGAGTTAGTGCTAGCGCTAACACGTTAGAGCAGAAATGCAAGACGTTGAATGAAATGCTACATTCCGCAGCTAGGCCAACGCCGCCTTGTACATACGTCGGGCCGCACGGGCTGGCCGCCAGCGACAAGAAGGCGTCGAGCTCTGAAATGCGGCCCGTACGGGTCACATTTGAGTTAGTGCTAGCGCTAACACGTTAGAGCAGAAATGCAAGACGTTGAATGAAATGCTACATTCCGCAGCTAGGCCAATGCCGCCTTGTACATACGTCGGGCCGCACGGGCTGGCCGCCAGCGACAAGAAGGCGTCGAGCTCTGAAATGCGGCCCGTACGGGTCACATTTGAGTTAGTGCTAGCGCTAACACGTTAGAGCAGAAATGCAAGTCTCATCGTCGCAAAGTGCACGCTACGGGGTGGTGTCTGTATGATGCAAAGTGGTCGTTATATCGAGGGTTTTACGTGCCAAAACCAGGCTCGCCGCAGTGAAGGGCTCTGGAAATTCAGACCAAATGTTCAGGCCATATATGGTGCGTGAATGGACATCGCACAGTACACGGGCCTCTTATTCCGCCTTCATCGACATGCGTATACTGGTCGTAAGCGCGTTCACGGCACAGCTAGCCGACCCTGTACGTGCGGTATACCTGACTGTCATACAGACTGCGTGGGTTCGATTGTGGCTAAGTGCGATGTATTTTTAATGATCGACAACACCGCCAAGCGCGGCACCGCATTTTCTGTGACACGGGGTTACGATTTTCGCACTTGAGTCGCTGTATGCGGGTATGTGCCTGCCGCACATCACTGGTTGAAAGGATTTCATGGCGTGTGCGACAAGGAAGTTGCATTGGCCATATCATGACCTTACGTTCATACGTCACACATTCGAGCGCTACAGAGGTTTTATCAAGTATTTAAAAACTTGAATATAGTTGCGGGGTAACTGACATGAAATGTCACACCATGTGTAAGGTTTGCTGCCAGGCAATCGACCTCTACCTGCTGGCCTTGCAAATAAAGTGTGTGTCACTAGTGCTATGATAACGAGGGACATGTGCAGGGTTCTCCCTCAGAGGATGCAGAGGTTTATTGCCACCCTCCTCCCCATTAAGTCATTGGGTAAACTTTGCTTCCCCCCCCCCCCCAATGTAACAGCTATAGTGATCTTGTCAGATAAAGCTGACGAAACTTTACAGCACTCTTGCTGCACCAGCCATATACACACTGCCTGAAACTTCTGCATTTTAGTTACTTGGGCAGCACTGAATCAGCTCCTGCTGGGTTGGATTAAAAACAGACTGCTGATGCGTAGCACGTGTGTCAAATAGTGTGTGCATGGAAGATTTCACATATACTAACTTCAGTTTCAAATCTCCACCCCACTGGCCAATCATTAAACTCACTCAGACTTGCTCTAGAAATGTATTTTGCACTTGACGCAGACTGTCAAACTTTTTTCAACCGAACTCGCTCGTACTCAAGCTCACTAAATGTGTCCTCAGATGGGGTCACTGTGCCTCAAACTCAGCAATATATTACTCACAGCTTAAAACTCATTGGTCCATGGGCATATAATCATCTTTTTTAGCCATAGTGTCAATGCTCTGAGACACCAATATCTGACAAATTTGGTGCTTTGCATAACACCTCTTCATTTTATACTTTAAAATACAAGTTATCAGAAGTTGCAAACTAGTAACAACATTTTGAATGAATGACTTGACTGATATGATATTTTTATTGAGAAATTCTTGTTTAACTCGCAGTTTGTGGGAGGTAGGTGGGAAAATCAAGGCGTCTCCACCAGCACTCTACGTAACTTGGTGTTGAGTGAACTAGGTGTTGAGATAATTCTGATCAACAAGGACTGTAGTGCATTGCAGTATGTGTTAGGAGACATGGATGTGAACATGAGCAGACATAAAGCTTATAGCTATTCTGAAAAGGAGTAGTTAGGACATATCATCTTTAGAAAAAAAGTTGAGCTCACTTAGATTCACCAAATTTTTCTTCATACTCTTTTGAACTCATGACTCAAATTTTTTTTCTCAACTAGATTCACTCTTACTCAAACTCACGAAAACACTACTTGGTAAGACTCAAACAGTTCTGTCTCGGTATGAGTGAGTCGACTCACAAGTGAGTATGCGCCGCACAGAAGCTGGTAAAGTGAAGAAGCCTATTCAATATTACCATTGATGAGAGGGCCATGACAGAAACATCTCGGTTTTGAAACTATCCTTCATACTTGATGGTGTAGCTTTAGATTGCCGTAAAATCCTGAGCAAGTGCCACCCTCCCTTCTAGGAGAGATTTCAAATATGTGGTCTCTTCTACCCTCCAATCATTTTCACTGTTTCATTCACAGTTTTTGTTTGCGCAATGAGGGCATACGAAAACAGTGAATGCATGCGAATTCAATAAAGCATTTAATTAGAAGCACGGGTGTGCATTCCTTATTCTTAGCAGCTCTATCATCACAATCTTCAATATCGTACCATGACCGAGCAAGGGCCCCCGCTCCAAATCTTTTCAAATAATCCTTCACCGCAAGAGGGTGCTTGCTCGAGAGTTTACGGTAAGTTCACCTAGCATGCCATACTAAACCAGTCGAAAAGCAAATTCTCTGGGTGCATTCAAGAGTCACTCTATCAAGAGTGTTGCTAGATTGCACCTCTTCGGGTTTGTTAGTGCTGTTTCAATTTATCACGACCCAACCTTTGTAAGGAGTTCAAAAGATGAAGCAGTCCAAATAACTTGCTCTGTTTTCATAATCAGGCTGGTGAAATCACGTCAAGCTCATAGCACTTACACAGCAGAGATAAAAAAATACAAAAAGTTGTATTATTCACAGTGTGGCCTCCAGCCATCCTTTTTTAAGCGTGAATGCGGTCTGTCTGCACCTGCTCAATATCGCAGTACGTATCTGTTGCAAGAAATGTTTCGTGACAAGCCAAGGGGGATATGGGCTTCATAACTCTTCGCCAGTCCCAATTATTTTAATAATTGATATCTTAAGCCAGGAACTGAAACAAGGTACCAACTAGGCCTGGGCAAAGATACTTGGTACCACATCTCGGTACTATCACGAGATACTGAGACGGTAAGCACTGAAGTTAGACACAAAATACTAGCAAAATACATGTATCTGATGCAATACTTGTCATTTGTATTGTAATATACATGGATAATTAGCAAATTCATCAGTAAAATTCCAGTGTTGGGGCTATTGCGAATTAGCAGCTCTTTGTTTTCAAACTTTGGTTTGACAATCGTAGTTTCTTCTTGTACTACTGACAAGAGTAGACAGGCACCGAGAATTTACTATCAGATTCTATCAGCTAAATACATTGATCTCTGTCCCCATTATTGTCTCAATAGGAAGAGTAAACTAGGTGCACTCACCAAGTAGCCTAACTTACTATTGCTCTCTTCAACTCCTCCCTCCTAGCAGGTCTCCTTTATTTAGATCAAATACCAATATGTGATATTTTGCTTCGGTATTGTTCATAGAGTGTATCATAATGTCATTAGACAGCAGTCCAGGAGGATTTCATAATAATAACACAGTTGCGCTGCGCAATATGCAATTTTTGCCTCCTGTGTATGAAAATGGCACAATGCAATCGTTTTGGAAGTGAATCATAAATTAGAGTATGTTTTACTTAGCACTTCCTCGTATCTTCTTATCTGTTTATTCCCAATAGCTTCAAGTTCTAGAAAAAACAATGTCTCAAAAAATTTTAAGGTAAACTAGCAAATTGTTTTTATTTCTATGCATTTGTAAATGCTGTTGAAACTGCAGTTTATAGTACAAGGTATGCATTTGCAGGTGCTATATATAAAGAAAATACAAAATGTATATCACAGGGGATCATCATATTATCATCATGACAGCAGTACACTGCATTTAAGTGAACCTGGTTTAATGTGCTCATAGTATTAAGTAACTGTAGGCTCATCAATACATAAATCTGTCTTAGTTTTATGCAACAGGTGACCACAATGCACGTAAACAATAGTTGAACAAATAAATCATGAATAACAAGAACAACATCTCAATGTATGCTATTTATTAGTTTGACCTTTGTGAAAATTATGGTGCGCTCTAGCATTCATGATTAACAGTTGAACTTCAAAGTGAGGAAGCGCATAGTGCATTTATCCATCTCCACTTTGAAAACTTAAGAGAAAGAGACAGTTCTCATTTTTTATTTGTTATACCTTGAGGCTTTACAGAGGACACGTGTCGCTTACAGCAGAAAAAACACATAACAGCCAATAACGCTCTGCCCATCAAAAATAATTAAATCACTCAATTTCATTGAATGCTTCCACTTACTTGTAAAGCATAAAAACTGCACCAAGTGCATTAAAGAATGATGACGTAGATGTGAAAGATAATTTGTATTTGGTACCAAACTCATTCTCACAAGTAGATGCAGGAAAAAAAAAATAGCAACTTTTCAGGATCGTTGCCTAAATGACATTAAAAGAGAGCAAAGTATTAGAGTATGTGGAGAATAGACAAAGTAACTCTGAACACAGCCGGTGTCTTTGCTGTCTACTTTTTTAGAACCAATCCTGCACAACACTTCTAAGACATCAACATTTACTGACTGCCCCAAAATTGCTAAGCTGGTTGACATTGTAAGGAATGTGCAAACTACTGAAAACAACATGATGCTGATAGATGTGTCGTAAGAGCAGAGAAAAGGGTAAATGTTAAATAGAAGTCTGAAATAAAATCACATTGAATAGCCATAATTGAGAGGAAACCAGCTATCTAAAGAACTAAAGATTAAAATCAAAAGTGAAAAGTTTTTGAGCAACAAAAGTGCGGAACTCTACTGCAGGCTCGAACCAATGCAAGGATAGGTGCTTTATTATCCATGTGTGATGTTAAAATATAAAAGTTCGTGATGATAACTACATGTCTATAGCAGTAGAAAGTGGCGTAAAAAATATTCGCCAAGTTTTCTTATTATGCTTCATCCCACATACTGGGGTAACCAAGCGATATGAATACTGTGCCCAAGGCTTCTGTGTTAAGGAATTGTGATACACAAAAAAGAAACATGGCGATCAAAAATTTATGTATTATCTGCCAGCTGGAATCTTAGAGTGAATGTGTACAAAGTTGTGTGGAAGCTCTCATGATGTATTCTACCGAATAGGTTTCCTATATTCACAGTATGCTGGTGCTAAGCAATGAGTGACTCCTGAACAAGAAAGGCTGCTGGCTGCAGCAACATTCCTTGTTCAATAGCTTCTCATAGTTATGCCTTCATCTTCCCCTAAATTTATAAGCTTTGAATATATGTTACAGGCATGTGCACACTAAAATTGTTGTACCAATGTTGCTTACTTGTGCATAACTTATTCTTGTTACTTTCAACATTGTGATCAAAGTAACAAGAATTAGTGAAATATTCAAAACAACTGGGTGTTTTACACATTGAATATTCCTACATGTCTTTTATATCAATAAAAACAAGTGAATGTTTACATCATGAAACACAATCAATTATGTTTGTGATATTACAACACTTGTGCATTTACTTTATTGATGCCTGTTTATGAAAATAGTTCTGCTCCTGTTTCTACTGAGAAAAAGAATTAGGTGTGACGTGAAAGGTGGCACCTATGGTGTTCGGCTCAGTATGCTCTGTTGACATGCAGTCAAAGAAGAAAAAAGGAGTGGGGATTAGAAGTTTGTTGCAATAAATCTAAATGATGGCTTCTTACATGGTACCTACATAACTGAGAGTTTTCACATCAGTGAAAAGACTAATTTTCTTCATACTATGGGTGTCGCCATGGTAAGCCACGAAACTTCAGTTTTTTTACGTGGGTGAACACAGAGAAGTTGAAATCCTGAAGCAAGCTAAGCATGGTTTAGAAGGTTCCTATGACTTGTTTTAGGTTGGTGTGCTTTGTAATATGAAACATGCCCATAACAAATAACACTCATATTAACAATGACTATTTGCTTTAAAATGCTTTTGAAAGCTGTTTGGATGCAAGTGTCCCAACATATGAATCATATCTATAAATGCATGCAAGTAATATCTATCACAAACTTTCACCCAAAAAATGTTTAGCAGGCTTCTGTGAGTTTTTGTGGATCAAACGTCTCCCAATACCACAAAAAAACGAGGGACTATATGAAGAGACAAAACTAAATTATAAAAATTGTGACCCTGCACTTTTTCATAATAAACTGCTGAACAGAGTGAAACTGGAAGTCTTGCTATTTGGCTATGTTTTGGTACACATGTATGATGTAAGCATGCAAGTGAACATACTCTTTAAGTGTGACATGGGCATGCACTAATGTGCTGCTTTCTGTAGATAAAGAAAGCGAGTGAGCATGAAACGCTTGCATGGGGGGCTCATCAGTCATTATTATTTTTTTTTTGCTGCTGAATCCCTCTTGGAAATATCTATTAAATCGACATAATCTCCATCACATTTGGTACAGGTGCTGGCTATGTATGCAAAAGTACTCATTTGTGATTCATTTCAAGTCAAGACAACCGCACAAAGGTGCAGACTGTCAGGTCATTCAGTTGATGCTCCAGACCTAATTGATCCCTGTGTGCTCCTGCATGCTTTCTATCTGTACATTGGTTTGCATCTTCACCGAAAAGTGACAATATGCATCATTATGCCCATCGTCAACTGTCTAACCTCCCCATAACCAGGCCCTTCCACTTGCCTGTTCAATTTGCATGACGACATTCTGTACCATCATAGCCTAAATGCCAATAGATGGGAACTTCTTGTGCTGCTACTACCATCTTTGCACCAGTGTTCCGCAACAACTAAGCACCAGCTATTAATCTTGGTGTCTTTTCTACACCTATCATATAGTGCACCTATCACGTAGGACTTCACTTTTTCTAGAATGGTATGTATCGTTCTCTGGCCAGCTACATCACTGTTTGTGACCTGCACCCCATCGGCATACCTACACAACCATTCCTCTATGTTGGCCTTGACCTTCTAGGCCCTTTTCCTACATCAATTTTGGGCAATCAACAAATTTCAGTTCCCGGAGATATGCCATATGCATTGTCACCGCTCAAGCAAAGCTAACATGTTTTTTCTGCTCCACCAACTTCACTGACTTTCTTCTATAAATTGTTGTTTTTCATCACGGCATCCCTCAGCAGTTGCTTACTTATTGAGGCAGGTACTTTCTGTCACATGTCATGAATTACATCCTTCCCACCTGCTTCACTGAGCAAAGGCATATCAAAGCTCACCATCTACAGATTGACCGAGCATGGGAACTGAATGCTTACTCAGATGCTCCCAATGTACATTTCACCAAATTACTGTGACTGGGACAGCGCACTCTCATTTGTCACACTCAAGTGCAAATCTACACATGAAACCACTGGTTATTCACTGTCTTATTTGTTATTTTGCTGACATCCAGTGTTACCATTTGACATGCTCCTTCCTTAGGCTGCACCCTTGTGTACTGAACATGCCATAACCTCATTGCTTGACTGCACGTAGATTGTCAGCTTTCCCGTGGCCGGCTATAAGTTTTGAAAGAACACTAAAAAGATTGTTACGATAGTTGGCATCGAAACATTCACATTATGCCAGGACCTCTGGAACTGCTTTGGTCACCATGCCACTATCGAATTATTGGAAAAGCTTCTCTCCCATTATAACAGCCCTGGTAAAAGTATTTTCCCAACTCAACAATGAGAGTTGAGATCACAGCCCTGGACACTGCCTTTTTTACCTCCTCGCTCCAGACAGATGTTGTGCACATCTTTATATTGAAAACTTACTGCTTTGCTGGTGCCTCGCAGCCATGGGAAGTACCGAGACGGTGCTTACACTGAGGGAGATGATGCTATGGTGCGATACAGTGCAGTTATTTCCAAAGATGTTGCATGTCATCATCTGCTGATTCACTGTCAAAAATATCTGATAAATTGGCATCTTCTCTCCATCTCGATATAAAATATTTGCAAATTAATGCAAGTATGTGCTGTTGAAATTCCCAAATGATCATTTCAGCTTAAGTCAGTCCAAAGGGAATGATAAAAATAAGGACAGTTCTGAACAGCATGACGAGAGTCGGTGGTTGTCGATGTGGCAGTTAATGTTCCTTCTAAACAATATGAAATATGGTCATACCTCAGTTTCCTTCATTCTGTACATACATGTGGTAACATGCTCTGCTCAATAAAGAACCTTGTCCTTATGCACATATTTCAGAAGAGGCATTTCTCATATACAGGCTTCTGAGAAGACGTCTCGTAAAAAGTGTGCTCTAATTGAGTAAACTTAAAAATGCTCAAGAAACACTGTTCTTTGTGCCCTCCTCACATTACGCATGCCCTTTCTAGTTGTCCTGTGTAACAGGACATGTGTCATAAGAAACAACCAGGGAACCAAGGCATGTGCAACTGCGAATGAGCCACTGTTAAATGCATAGAGACACATAGGAAGCAAGAAGTGAAACAGTCGGCAGAAAAAGCAGCATTTATTTAGCAAATTCAGACAAGTTTCAGAGAGTATTTGATACACTAAAGCCACTGACACCGAAGACAGCTGGGCAATGTTTAGGAACACTGGATGGCTAACACCACATGCGAGGAACTTGCTAGAGTCAAACCAATGTGTAAATGTCATGAACTGTGCAAGTCCAGTCACATTATGTGTTCACAGATCGCCAAAACATGCTCGCGAATCCTGCCCGTCTTTCGCAACGATGATAGCGTTAGTTGATGTCGAAAACCGACACTCTGCGGTTCAATACCTGCAGCACACCAAGTGATGCGTTATATAGATAGAGCTTACACTGCGACGAAAACACCTAACGCCGACTTCTTTCTGTCAAGTGTTTCTCACATGCTCGCTCGCTCACTCACTCCTGCACGAACTCGATAGCAGCGCTAGGCTTACGGTTTACACAGACGTCACTTCATTTCGCGGTAGCTTGTTCTCCAAACTTTAGAAGCACGTTTCTACTCATTTAGAGCACAACCTAACAGCACTAGCACAAGAGCAAGCAATAGTCGTATGTGCGACGTTTTGACTCGGCCGAATATACAGTCACACCGGATGATATCCGGAAATATTCGCTGGATTTGTCCCACCACTTGAGACGTCGAAACCACGTCGCACTGGTATCACAAGTAGTCGTTTGCTGTGTCGTTCCAACACCACGGGGTCTAGGTGGTATTGGTCGTTCTCGCACCGGTTGACGAAGCGGTCACTCAGGAACGTTTGCAACGCGTAGTTTCTGTGCCCCATTAGGCATAGCCGCCGGAGGTGTCGCGGCCTCTAGCGATGCGCCTGGTTGATGTGTACGCCAGCGCAAGCGAGCGCATGCGTGTCGGCACAAATTCTAGCCCTGGCTCCTCGAGGCGTATCCACAGAACACACATATATATACAGCCATGTGCTTGCGTACTCGCGCGAACCAATGGTCTGATTACGGCCGTCGGACCTTCGGTCATCCGCCATGTTAGTCTGCATGGGGAGTTTTTAATCACGTGATGTTGTAGGTTTTCTTGATCACGTGTCTTTAAACTCTCCACAATAGGTTTTTTATCACGTGACACAAAACTCCCTAAGGAGTAAAATTGTATAGTGACATCGTTTTACTACCTCTCTGAGAGATGGTAGTAAAAATATGTCATGACCGCCTTTTACTCTCGTGTGAGGTAGTAATTTTAAACCCAAGGTAGTTTTCAGAGGTCATGAGCCGCAAAAACCCTAAACTCGGATAGTTTTTGCTTACAGTGCAGTAGGGCCATTTCTCACACATTATTCATATTACTATTGCTACATGTTTATAAATAACACGTTTACATTAGATTAAACATGAGGCATACGTAGTCAGCAGATATTTCTTCTGCAAGTACAAGGCCAATCAAAATTTCCCAGGCCACTATTCCAATTATTCCTGTGGCAGCGTCACCTGGGAACTTTTGACTGCACCCGCACATGCTAAAAAATTTACGAAGTGAATTGAAATGTTTAAAAACCAACAAGGACAAGTTTCCTATTTACTGAAATCGTAGTTTATTTTCCCATTATCATAAAAAGAAATACAGCACAGACATGCTACAAGTTGTGTGAACAAAAATTGTCAAAAAATCATTTTATTTCAGCAGCTTTGTATCTGAAATTTAAAATATGAAGGAATATCATAACTCAATGTATTATTAAATGTATTAAACAATTCAACGATTGGGGTTATACCATGCAAAATCACCCAGCATTTCTTTGAACATCACGATTATAGCGGAAAAAATTTTCACATTTCTCGAAGTTCGAAACTCGCCCTGGACATTTAATTCCGTTGCCAAAAATTTTGCTCCCGAGTTATGAGAGTCTGCAGTATGGCGCCGACTGAACTAAATGTGGTCAAACAACAAATATCTTCAAATGTCGTTTTCAATGAACTCAATAAATGGCATTTCAAGCAAGGTAATGAAGTGATCTAACTAAAAGTAATGACTTACTTATGTATATCAATTCTTCAAGAGCTTTTCCCACGAGCAATATTGAATAATGTTGCCAGGTCTGGGATTTTTTTCTGGTAACATGGCAAATGCCAAGGACACTAATAGGATATGTGCTGGTGTCCTTTTTGACATGCTACAAATTAAAAACAATTTACGTACTGAAGTTTAGCAGATAGTCTAAAAAAATGTTAATAACACTTTTTTTTGGCAAAAGCTCTGTATTCATCGTCAAAAAGCTTGCCTTGGTGGTCGGACAAAAAATGTGCACAACATTCCATTTTGAAGCTCTATGTACTACCTCAATATAGGTGAAGTTACTAAAGCGTGTTCTTTTTTAAACTCGGGAGTATTTTTTGAAGTTATGTATCTCCACCAGCTTTACCCCTACTTTACTCAAGCGGCATGAAGCACTCGCAAGGGCATTTTTCAACAGACTTCCACAGAACTGAGGTACACACAGCAAGCTTGATGCAGAGCAATTGAAATTGTAATGGGGCTATCATGTCCATTCCATTGCCAACAGAGGTGCACTACAATGAATGTCGCTAGAGTGGGGAGACCAGCAGCGTAGTAAAAAGATATTTTTCGCTCGGGGATGGTGTGTGAGGGGAAGGCGACTTCGGTCATACTTTATGTACATTCTTGTGTGTTTGCATGAGTGCATGTAGGCATGCACATGCAGAACTAAGAAAATCACAGAATATCTACGAAGTGAATGATGATGTGTGGGGCGAAGCTTCAGAGGGTTTCATCGGTAACCCTGAATCCGTCTGTCTGTCACTCACACTAGCACCTTCGGCTGAGTCATCGTTAAACTAGGCGGTCACGAACCAGTCACAGTAGAAGGACAATCCACGGCTTTAGGATACAAAATACCTGGACTGTGCTGGGGTGGGGGGGGGGGGAGAGTTTAGCAGCTCCTTATGCCTTCCTGGCTACGCCACTGGTGATGACGCCTAGATGAGCCATCAAGCCATTAAAAAGTATAAAGTACACAGTTATTTTTAATGTACAACATAAACCACACTATCGCCTTGGCTACTAGTTCTTAATTTAAAGTTTTTTTCGCTTCTGTATTCATATGACAGGCTTTGGGTCTCAGGGAGCAGGGTGCTCTCCTGAAAGCCAAAAAAATAAGAAGTGGTGTTTTTACGATAGCGTTTATAGCGTACTGCATCAATGCTACTAGCATGCTACGAGATGTATGTACTGCATATGGCTAGATATTTTTATTAGGCGTATAAAACACACCTACTGCATATGCAGAACGGCCCAGGAAAGTAGGATTTCTGACTTTATGTCTCTAAAGCTGCATGGCTCATTTGGGAGTCGCCACACTGATCCCAGTCCTTGTAGCACCCCTCTGTTGGCAATGGAATGCAGATGATAACCCCTTTCCCATTTCAATTGCTCTGTAGAGAGCACCAAATTCACTCTTTGTACCCCAGGTAAGTGGAAATCTACTGAAGATTGTCCTTGCAAGTGGGTCATGTCACTTGAGTTACGTAGGCGAAAGGCTGGTGCAGATACATAATTAGACAAATATTTTTCATATTTAAAAAATAATACCTTCTAGTAACTTAACCTATAAATAGCTTCTATATAGAGCGTTAAAATGAAATTTTGTGCATATTTTTAATGCGACAACCAAGGCAAGTTTCTGATGCTGAATACAGATGATTTTCAAACAAACTGACACTCACAATTTTTTTTTTCAGAGCATCTGCTATAACATCAGTGCCTAAATTATTTTTAATTTGTAGCATGTTGACAGGCCACCAGCACATATTTTGTGTCCTTAGAACTTACCACGTTCCCTAGAAAAACCCAAATGTGGAAACTTTATTCAATATTGCTCGTGTGAAAAGCCTTCGAAAATTGATATACATAATTAAGTCATTATTTTAAAGTTAGATAACTTCATTACCTTTCCAGAAATGTCTTTTAACGAGTGCATTCCAAAAACATCTCTTGAAAAAAGTGTTTGACACCTTTTACCTTATCTTCAGATAGGTACAAACATTAATTACGGCAGTAATTAAAGAAATTAACATAATTATCTATTTAACCAGTGCTAATAGCCGGTCGGGTAGAATGGGCAAATTGAACCCCTTCCTAAAAATAGTCCTTAGGCAGTTTAAAATTTAGGAAAAGCGGCCACTGGTAATGGTGTTAAAGTTCTGTCTGATTGTTCGCACCTCGGTGCTACCTGCCTTCAGCCACCTTTTCCTAGACAACGCAGAGGAGATGAACTTCGGCCGGACGGCGAGAACACGCGTGTAGGCGGCAGCGCGTCAAGATTTTACGGAAGATATCGCGTCGTCTTTCGGTGGCGCCAGCATAAAGAGAGGTGCACACAATAAACGGCTCCACTATGGCGTTAACCCGAACACTGTTGGCAAAGAGTTAATGCAAGTGCTGTGGGCAAGTTTTAAGAGCGCAATGGAAACGTCACGCTCGAAATGTAAACACGACCAACACAGTCAACCGGCGATTTCCGTAAATGATGTATTTTCTGCTCTCAGTACGTACTCCGTCTCATAAAAAGCATGCATGATACAAGCTGCGCGTAACCGACATCGACGAAGGAGCACTGCGTTTATGGCCTCAACTTTACTCGAAGCGGCCTAATATGAGATATTGCGTAGGTACTACACAACACAGATCATTAGTGGCACTAGCTGTAACCCAAACGGCGAGTAAATGAGAAGTCAGGCACTCACCGCCAAGATGCAGACAAGATAAAAAAGCAACGCCAGCCGGTTCTCGTTCCGTGTGTGCTTCCTGGCCTTTGAGGAGCGTAGTCGGGCTAGTGACTAGAGTAGTGACAGCCGACGGAAGAGTGACGATGGCGGTGCGCCTGCCGTGGTCGAATGTTTCCTCTTTCCGCGATTCCTGCATAATCTACCGTTTGTGAACTGATACAGTTTCGTAGAATAAAAGCGGTGCAAAACACGCCGCGGCGATGGACGCAATGATGGTATGTGACGGCCATATTAATATAAATTTCTGGAGGTCATCCGTATTGCAAATAATTACTTTCGTCAAGTTTTTTGTTGAAGAAAGAGACACTTTTTTTCACTATTCAGTGAAACATTATTGGTAAACGTGTGCTGTATCCATGATATTCGCGAAGTGGCGAAGTCTGTGATTCTTAAACGTGTGCTGCATTCTTCATGTTGGCGAAGGAGAGGAGTGTGTTTATTTCCTGGACACTATGTCCGCTTTTCTGTCCGTAAATACGCGCAATTTTTTGCAGTGTACACTGTCTGATAAAACAGAGTATCAGTACAAGATTTTTGAGTTGCTGAACACTGGTTGGTTAAAAAAAAACGAAAAAAAAAAACCCCGCTGAGCATCAACGTTTTTTGTCAGATTCCTTACTTCGTTGTTCAGACGGTAGCAGTGTCGCCTAACATTTATCTTTTTAGGGATTGCGTAGGTAAGCTTTCCGGAGTCCGCACTAGGCTTAAGTCGCGTAGGCAGAATCATTAATCTTTCGCGCTAGAAATTGCAAGCAAATTATTTATGTCAGTGTACATAACTTGTGCAGACGAAAAATTAAACTTCGGGAAAGTTTCATCTTCAGTGCATCATGGGCGAGAACGTTGCTAATTTCGTAATTGCGATTGAATAACTAAACTGGGGTTTTATGCACAGTATGATAAGAATCTGATAATGAGACAAGCCGTAGATTAGGAAGGTTGGACTATTTTGACCAGCTGTCGTATTGGTGCGTTAATAAGTTTGTAGACGAGCAGTTCTAGCAGTCCTGAGCAATGGGTGTACAGCGGCAGATGCAATCAAGACTGAACCCATGTCGCTAGGTCCATCAGAATAATGTAATTGGAGGAACGAGTCAGTCACGTCTAGTGCAGCGCAATTGGACAATCGATAAGATTGTCTTGTGTTTTCATGAAGATGATTTTATCGAAGGGTGACACGCAAAGAACATCATAGCCGACATTAATAATGCCCACGAAATGCTTGAAGTAGACAAAGTGAACACTCAAAGTTTGCGGAAAAATGAGAATTTTCAAAATATTTAAACAATTTATTTCTTCACCATCTATACAATATTTCTGTCTTATATATAGCTGTGCTTTATTGAAGAAAAATAATAGTGCAGAGTAGAAAATAAACTCAAAAAATTATCTTCAATTTTATATCACGGAATAGCTAAGAGATGCAGTATTCATAACTGGTACTGTCAACTAGGTTATGATCAAGCTTTTTAGGTTGTTTTTTTTCAACACCGAAATATAATCAGAGCCTGTTATATGTTCCCTTAATTATAGAATTCTTTTCAAGGCCTAGTGTCCCTTTTTTTATACCTCAAAAGAAAGATCTGCCATCATTATACCTGCATATATATGCGCCAATCGCCACCATGAATGAGTAAACAAAGTTGATGTTCTTTTTCACGAAGCGTTAGTGCTCAGAAACAAGAGAAATCGGACAATGCAGAGGCAGAGGGGGCGACGGGAGTGTAATGAACGGCTTCGCATCACGGCCGACATTAGATGAAGAAAAATGGCTTTCAGACAAAGCTTTGTGTCTGTGGTTCTTTTCTCCCTGCACTTCCCAACTCGTCGTTTTCTTGTTTTTCTTTTGCGAGAGGGTATAGTATTGTCTTTTTTTTTATTGCACTTAGTGTCTTGCTTCTGCTATACGATGCAGTCGAGATCAATGCTCAACGTAGGAAAAGACGTGCAATGTAACTCGACTGCTACATCAGAGATTGTTACAAAGAAAAGAGCGTACACGAACGTGTCACGAGATCAAAGAAGTTTAGCTGCTCTAGCGCGCTGCAGAAAGAAGAAGCAAGTTACATGAGATAACGGGTAGAGTAAAGCTTACATTGGACCCGTAGAAGAAGTAAAAAAGAAAAAAAAACTCTCATCGAGTGGGAGCAGGACAACAGCAGGCATCAACGACGACGACAAGGGCCGAGCATGTTCAGCTCGACAGCGAAGCGTGAAAAATGTGCAGCAGGCTGCCAGGTGACGCCTTGATAAATGACCCTCAATATCTGAGCTGCTGCAACGCACGCCGAATAAGTTTATTGTACCCCATTTTTCAGCTGTGACCCTACGTTCATAACTGGCCCTAACACAAATAGAAATGAGTGTACCATGCTCTTGGCTTTGTGTTATTGTTACAAAGCGTTCGCTAAAGAGAATGCGGAACTATTTTTAAATCTTTCATATCTGACACCATTGTCTCTAAGCTAGACCTATATTTTGTAAAGCGAAAGCTTCTTCTGGGCGTAATCAAGGCGAACGCATTTGTTAGGTACGAAATTTGCCAGCCAAGAGAGACGTCAAGGTATACGTTGCATAAAATAATCCTGACATCGGGTACAGCTCACCATTAAGACACCAAGTTGTGCGTATCAGAAGTAAACTGATGGCTGAATTAGGACAATAGCTATGACAAATTTTTGAATGAATAGAATCAAGGGATGTGGTCCAGTACAAAGCCCTGATGTGCAAGCGGCGAATGTGAGTCTTTTTTGTGTACTCGTAGTGTCCTTAAAAGAAAGAAAAAACTTGACACTTGAAAAATTAGATAAGTTCCGATTAAAGTACTCAATTCTAGAATAGTTGTAAACAGCCAATGTTACCCGTACGTTATTTCGTTTTCTCACGAAATTATTTCACACTTATTAGGTAGAAACCTATTTGAGAGACAATGGGAGGTCTGTCTTGCGAGCAAGGACCAAGAGAGTAAAGTTGCTCTGCTCGATCAGGCCCAGCAAGCCGCAAAGGCCAGTAGAGCCCTGACCTAGGGGACCCACCCACCTTCACTCTAGTTCTATCTAGTAATATAGAGTTTCTGCTACTACTTTCGGCACGGTTTAGGCAGGCATTAGCAGCCGGAGCCGTGTTAACAACTAAGAAGGCGATATTCACAGGGCCCAATGATGACAGAAAACGTCCGAACGCGATAATACCTTTCTAACCGTATGAAGAGGAACGCGTGCACAAACCAACGGCCTTAAGGCGTATTGAAAGTGAACTCTCGTACTGATGTCTTTCAAGTTTTTCTTGCAATTTGATTCATTCATTCACAAAACTTTATTTTTGTCCTGAAGCCCGGTCTCTTCAAACCGAGGCGGGCCGAATACACGTCTGTACCGTCGGGCCGAGCCTTGTGGCGTCATCGTGGACCTTCTGGACTGCCCGTAGTTGATGTTGGTAAGACGCGCTTCGCCCCACCGTTTGCCAGTAAAGCCATTATTCTTTGGGGTCGGTGACAGTTGCGGTACAGCCCGCCAGCATGTGTCTGATCCCATTGGTGCCATGGCACGTGTCGCACTTGTCTTGAATATCACTGTCAGGGAGAATTTTATGTAGAAAATACGGAGTGGGATAAGTTCTGGTTTGCAGTGAACGTAGCGTGACTGCCTGAGCCCCGTTCAATATTGAGCGCGGCAGTGGGAATCGCCTACACACCTAGTAATAATATTCTGTGATATCGTCGTATGTGAGTGAGTGAACAACTTTATTCACTTCCTGCAGGTTACCGGGCTGGGTTCCCGCCCAGGAGCTGGTTGAGATACCATGTCTTTCAGCAGCTTCTTTGGCCTGCTGGATCTCCCACAGTTGATTAACTGTAGTCCTGAGCTGAGCAGCGCGGTCCGCCAACGCTCCCGTATGTCCTCATTGGAGACAGCGTCTCACGTTTTGCCAATTAGTGCTGGACACTTCCAGAGAATATGCGCTAATGTGGCCCTATTACTACAATACTTGCACGAATTGGTCATATGCAAGTCGGTGTAAATGTGTTTCATAATTACGGGATTAGTGTGGATGCCTGTTTGTAATTGCCGCCATTGAACGGACTGGGACCGGTTGAGCTTGGGGTCAGGCGGGGAGTATTCCCGTCATTGAAGTTTACATTGTTGGATAATGTCGTTGAATTTTGTAAGTATATCCCCCCACTCCCACTCCCCCACAACAGAGTCCGTACAAGTGGTGTACGTTGCCCGGAACGTGAGACCTCGAGCCACGTCGTGCGCCACCTCGTTAAGATTGACCTCCGTGTGATCGACGGGTGTGTGGACGGGAAACCAGAGAATGCATGCAATTTGGTCGCCAGAGCGGGCTTTGGCTTTTGTAAGGACTTTCAGCGCCACTGGAGAAATCCTACCATTTGCGAAATTTCGGACTGCTGTTTGTGAATCACTGATAATATATACTGGGCATCGGTATGAGCTATCGCGAGCGCGATAGCGACCTCCTCTGCTGTATCCACGTGATTTGTATTGATTGAAGCGCTGGTTATGCATTTTTGCGTATGGTCTGCAACCGCAGAAACAAAACGGCGATAGTTTCGATAGCGCGCTGCATCGACGAAGACCGCCTCCTTATTATATAACTAGAGGGTAATATCGTGAGCATACATGCTGTGATGAAGCCCGGGAATCACGGACAGTTTTGAGGGCAAACCGAGGAGAGCTAAGTTGAGTAACATGAGCGATATCACGGAGCCCTTTGGAGTTCCTGCACTTCCTATGGGTATCTCAGATGCAGTGAGTGCACCCACTTTGACTACAGCTTGTCGGTTTGTTAGGAAGTCGCGAATATAGTTATAGGTTCGAATTCCGAGATTTAAGGCGTTAAACTGTTGGAGTATTCTACTGTGTGTAACGTTATCGAATGCTTTCTTAAGATCTAAACTTAGTATAGCTTTGGTTGAGCGGGTCGTGGTGTCTATGATTTGGTGCTTCAATTGAAGCTTAGTGTCATGATATGAAAGGTGCCTTCGGAAACCTAACATGGTGCACGGAAGAACGTCATTGTCTTCAAGGTAATCTGTTAGTCGAGCTAAGAAGGCGTGCTCCATGAGTTTCCCTATGCAGGAAGTTATAGAGATGGGTCTAAGGGTGTGAATGTTCAGTGGCTTTCCCGATTTGGGGATAAGAATAATCTTGGCAACCTACCATTGTGGAGGTAAACGTCCTGTGGTCCAGCATGCGTTAATGCAGTCCGTAAGGTGACTAATAGATTCATCGTCTAGGTTACGTAATGTCTTGTTCGTAATAGAGTCAAAACCAGAAGTGAATTTGGTATTAAGGCGGTGTAGTACAGCGCGAATCTCTGCTTCCGAAAATTCTTCTTCAATAGTTGCATTTGTCTGACCGGTATAATCTGGTTGTAGTTGAGGAGGTGATTGGGAGATATGTGTGTGTGCTATCTCTCGCAAGAGTTCCTCCTCTGTACCTGGGTAATCATGGATGAGCTTATTGATGTGTGGACGGTGGACTGCTTTGTTGTTCTCAGGGTCTAATAGATTATGGAGAAAGTGCCATGTTTTTCCGAAATCTATTTGCTTGTCAATGGAGTTTCAAATGTCATGCCACTGTTGCTGACTTAATTATTTAGCATATGTTTCGATCTCTCTGTTGAGGAGCGCTATACGTTTCCGAAGGTTCCTGTTTAATTTCTGGGTTTCCACCTCTTTTGGAGTGATTGTCTCGATTCCCACATATCTAGAAGTCGGCTATCAATCTCCTCAAGGTGCGCCTCTGGGGGCACTGTTTGTGTAGCATGATCAATGTCCTGTCTTAAAGTGTTGGTACAATGTTCAATATCATCGATGGGTGAGACATTATTTTCTCGTGACTTGCGGAACTTTGCCCAGTCGACTAGCTTATGTAGTTTTCCTGCTGGTTTGGGAGGGCCCCCTTCGATGTGGATATCGATGATGTAGTGGTCGCTACCTAAAGCCTCTAGCATGTTACGCCATGTTGTTGTAGGTGCATGTTTGACGAATGTGAGATCTGGTGTAGTGTCTTTGCTAGAACTGGTGCCGGCACGGGTAGGCGCGCTTGGATCCTTGATGAGAATTAAGCCTTCGTTGTGGGTGTCGAGCCAGAGATCGCGACCTTTTGGGTGAGCATAAGAATATTCCCAAGCTGCATATGGAGCATTAAAATCGCCTCCTATTTAATAGAATTTCAACTAGCGATGTTGAGAGCGCTCTTAAAGGGGGTGCCAAACCTGTGTTTTTTGTGTTTAGGGTTACTGTATATGTTAAGTACGAAAAAGCTAGCGTGTGTTTTGTGGTGTGGTATGAGTTTAATTAGAATGTTATCGATGTGCCTAATTTTGGTATCGTGTTGTAAACAGTATGGTCTCTGCGGACTAGGGTTGTAAGGGTGGTAGTATCTCCAGTGGCACAGCCCATAAAAATGGCAGCATATCCACGGAGTGAATGATGGAGAGTGGGGCGAAGAATTCGTCCGTCCATTCGTTCTTGCTTCCGTCCGTCTATGCGTCCGTCAGTGTGACCATCCATGCGTCCATCAGCCCGTCCGTGCGTGCGTCTGTTCGTGCGTCCGTCCCTGTGTTCGTCCATGCAGCCGCCCCTGCGTCCGTTCATGCGTCCATCCATGCATCTGTCTATGTGTCCGTTCGTCCATCTATTCAACACTCCAAGTACCACCATCTCGCATCTTTTCATCATATATTCCCCATGTAGAAGCACCGCCATCCAGCGGACATTCCAAGGACTAAACGATAGGTGGCACACGCACACTTTCTTACGGCTTGCGCTCCGGGTCCACTTCCCACCTTTAACCACCTCGAGTTCATGGTATATACTAGTTCACTGTATTCATGGCACTGCGGCCGAACGCTCGCGAAACCTTTCGAAAACCAAGGAGGTTACGCCCAGCGAGTATGACGTAGCAAACTTTTTCAGTCAGATAGTGCTCAATGTACATGCCAATGGCTGCTAATGGGAAATGAGAGGCGGAGAATTCGGCTTTTACTTTCTTACGGCTTGCGCTTCGTATATACTTCCCATTTTTAACCACCTCGAGTTCATTCATGGTATATACAAGTTCATTGTATTCATGGCACTGCGGCTCAACGCTCGCTAAACCTTTCTAAAGCTAAGGAGGTTACACCCAGCGAGTATAACGTAGCAACCCTTTCTTGTCAGATAGTGCTCAATGTACATGCCAATGGCTGCTAATGGTGATCGCAGCCTGCGCGTTAACTAAAAGCCGAATGCTCCTGTCTCTCATTCCCCATTAGCAGCCATTGACATGTACATCGAGCACAATTTTTTATTGTTCAACAACGCACAGAAGAAGTCTCTCACCGGCATGACCTTAAAGGTCAAAATGTTATACTTGTTACATACTACGGGGGACGAACGGGTGCCGCTATAAGGAGCTTCGCTCCTAATAATGTGCGGTACCGTGCTAATTTGGCCAAATCATGTGACTCCTGTAGAATAATATTATCTGGCTTGTTCTTATCACGGATATATTGGGTTAAAACAGCTTTCTTATTCGCGTAGCTTCGACAATTCCACTGCCAAATGGGGTACGTAGGTTGCTTAGCCATGGTGAGGAGTGGGGAGCATAAATTTTGCCGGCTGAATCAAACCGGTGGGTGGCGAAATGGGTTTCGATGGTTGAGTTCCGGGCACCATTCTGTTCGATGGCTGCGAGGAGGTCCACGACTCCACTGCTATCATTCTTTGGTTAAAGTCCTCATTTTGCTGTTGTATTAATTGAGTAAGCGTATCTACACGATCGGTGAGTGTAGGTATGAGACGAGACGTTGCGGTCATCCACGCACTGAATTCTTTCACGCACTGAATTCTTTAACTGATTTCATCAGGTCAACAACAGTGGAATTACTGATAGTAGTGCGTGTAGGTCCGTCCTGACTATTTGAAGTTTCCGCTTAGCGTTTAGTGGAAGGGGGAGTTCTTAAATTTACGAAGCTCCTCTTTAAGCATGCGGTTTTCCTCGCTTAAAGCGTTCATTTTCTGATTGCATTGACTAAGCATTTGTTTGAGTTGAACTATCTCGGACTCTAACTTTTTCAATGAGTTTTGAGATGCGGCCTCCTCAGACCTATGCTGCGTTCCCACGACCACGTCTGCCCACCTAAATTCGTGTGGTCCTGGTGTTCGGCTCCGTGACCTGGATCCGGACCTTGAATAGGTGTGGGATTCGGGCCGGCCCCAGCCTCGTTGTGGTGTTGGAGGAAGAGTGTCCTGCTTATTTGCATCATTGCTGGTTGTAGGCTTAGGCGAAACTTCTTGTTGGCGCTCCCAGCGGCGACGTGTCACGATGTAAGGGGTCTTGTAGCGTGCCCTGCAGGTCCTGCCAGCCGTGCGGTGGTTGCTTCCGCAGAGTTGGCATGTGGGTGTACACTGGTGGTCTCCCGGGGGGCTCGGCGCCCCGCATCGTCGACATATACGATCTTGAGGATTCAGACACACATCCGCGCAGTGTCCCTGTCTGCCGCAGTGATAACATGTAGCGACTTGTTCCCGGTATAGGGTGCATCGCAGTAGAGCTCCACCGTAGTGAACGTACGTCGGTACCCTGAATCCCTCGAACAGCACGATCACGGCCGTTGTGTTACTCAGCCTTCTATAGAAGGCTGAGTAACAGCCAATGCCGTGGGATTTCTGGGTGTGACAATGCTGGCGGTGATGTCGCGGGCGCTATCTTCCAAGGGGATGCCGCGTATTACGCCTTTGGAAGTATGGTCCGGCGCCGCATCGAAGGCACTGGTCTCGTACGTGTTGTTGCCGACCGTGATGCGGGTTATACGTTGATATTTATCAGCATGTGCCTCGATGGGTGTACTCACGACGATGATATTTTGTTGTAGATTAGGGCAGACCATGTCCTCAGCTTGAGCTTCTTTCGGGATTGCTGCTGCTTGGTAGACGCTGGTCGCTATGCGGACAGCTCCGTGATCAGCGATGGGGAGGCCCCCTCTTGGACGTATAATTAATTATCTTGTAGTCGCCTCGAGGTAAACGTGGCATGCGACTTGCTTTGATGAGTTGTCGTAGACGCTGCTCGCCTTGTTTCTTGTTGTAGTTGCCATCTGCAGTCTCCACACGGGGAGCCAACGCTTACCCGCGATTTGACTTCCGTGAGCCTACTGTCCGCCACCCTGCGTTTTCTTCAAGATCATCACTGGAGACTTCTTCACCATCCAAGGTGACTTCCATCTTGTTAGAAAAATGCGGCGTTTCAGGCGCGTCGACCAGTGCTTCCTTGCTACCACCGATCTGCGCAGCAGCGTTCGTGGCAGCGGCAGCAGCTGTGCATGTGCGCATCCCAGCTCTCGGTCCGCAGGCTCCGATGTTTAAATGGCCGCTCAGTAGAGAGAACTTAACTTTCCACCTTGATTGCGGTGTCATATGAGTCCTGGTGACGAGATGGATCTTGTGGTACCAAATACTGGTGGGTATTCGGTGATTTTTGCTGCAAACTCATGCGTTGAAATCAGAGCTGACGCGAACACGCGTCCGCTCGCTTGGCAATCCTGAGAACACAGCGTTAGAAATTTTTTTATTTCTTACACCGTGCAACCAATGGCACCTTTCGCCGCACATGCCGTCTTTCTGTTGCGAGAAACGCGGTATCTCGTTGTATGTGATTAAATTATCTTTATAGCCCCCGGAATGGTAGTGGGCGTCGGGTCGGGTCTGACCGGCACGGCAAGCGAGTCCTCATGCCAGCTCAATCGTCACCTCATTGAGGTTGACCCGAGTTTCGTTCACTTGTCCCATGTGCGCAGGAAAACATCGAATTTCAGTATCGGTAGGATAGACTTTGTTCAAAAGTTTAACCACAGTCCCAGTGACATAGCCTTTGTCGAAGCTTGTAATTGCTGCTTTGGAGTCGCTATAGACGTATGACAATTTTCCGTTTCTGATAGCTAAAATAACCGCGGCTTGTTCGGCAACCGTGAAGTCTGTATAGTCGGAGCGTCCCACACCTCTCCCTGGCTGTCGACCCCCACAGCCGGATAGGTTGCAATTTGTTGCCCACTTTCATGAAAAAAGTACAGTAGCGTTGATACTTGCTGCAGAACAAAGCGTCATATGGCTAATGAAGAAATCAGCAAGAAAGAAGAACTGCTGCGTCTAGCGCTTCAACGTTTTAATCATTTTACTACGAGCTACTTACACAGTATTGCAGTATTTTGATGCCTGATTTCTTAGCGGCATTTTTTATGTAACACGTACAAGATCAGACATGTTATAATAACAATGTTCGGTAAAAACAGATGATGACGTATGTGTTTACACTTGTCAAGCTATAAGAATATCAGCGTTTACGGCGCTGCCAACTCGTGTGTTTGCTGAAGTAAGAGGCAGAGCGCATACTCAAGTGGATTCAACGGGATAGCGTTAAAAAGCTCATTAAAAAGCCCAGAAATTTCCGCCTCGGGGTCGGTGTCAGCGTTGAAGTCGTTGATTGTTAACGAAACGTCATAATCATCTTGCCCGGCAGTGAAAAATGAAGACAGTTGTCAATAAAATAAATATAAAGAAACTTTGCGTCCGAGTGAGGATCGAAGCCAGAGCGTGTGCATGTCAAGCAGGCGTTTAGCCGCAGAGCCACGATAGGCGTTGACACTGCACTGAAAAAAAAAGAACACTATATGAATGTCGTGTAGTCGAACAAGTCTTCTTTAAGCGTCACATACTGCATGACAGAAGTGTAGAATCGTGTCAGGCGTCAAACACGAGAATCAAGATATCCGCAATAGCATTTCACGAGATCACCTCAGCTCAGAAATCAGGACGCAGGGTCTTCCCCTTACACGCCATAAAATGAATACAGCACGAGCGGTTATACTCCGACAACCAAGACGAAAATGTACGTCACACCAGTCATGCTGAATAGAAACGACCCAGGCTTTTCGCTCAGCTGTCTGCGCTGAAATCACCGTCACAGCAATTTAGAACACACATGCTCTGGCTGGATTACCAGACGCTAGCTCAGCCACCAGGCAGCTGACGTTACTTTCTCCCTCACTAACAGCACGCTCGTTAAAGCACTCACAGCTACCGGCTCTTCCGCCCGCTCGAAACACACATCTCCCTCGCTGCTCCTTCTCCATGACTCGCAATGCACGACCACACGTCAAGCGAAAACACTCTTTCAACTCGTTTGTCTGCCATGAAACTTACCCAAACCCAATGCGCCTCCCGCGTATTTGTATCTATCTAAACCTTTGCTTCAATCCGTTCTTTCACATGCGTTTCAACCGGGTACGCCGTGCGCACCACTACTGCTTCACATCCCATCAATGTTATCTTCAGGGAGATGGTCCATAAGTTGTGATTTCTGCGTTACTGCGCTGTTTTGTTGGTCTCATTCACCATAAATGACTGTAGCTGCCGTTTGAACGGATAAAATGTGTTTATTTAGTATTAATGAAAAAAAAAACCCTCGGTGTTCTTCCAGCTGTCTTTGGGCTACTTGCTACAGCTCAGCTTATCACCAGACCTTTTTAGTGGGCACAAACTATCAGTGCAACCTATCATTATCATTGTGCCTAGTACAATCGTTAGGTGGTCTTTCCAGGGCATGAGCAGCATGAGCCATGAGCAGAAGAAGAACAAGAGTGGCACGTTCTCCTCGCGGTGAACGTCGACCATCGCGGAGTGATTATAAATTCACGGCCGCTGATTTTAAGCGTCTAGTGCGCAAAGCAAAAGAAGACTATGATATGAATAAATTTAATTATCTGTCTAAGTCTAAAAATAAGAAAATGCTTTTCAGGTTTTTGCGTGCGAGAAAAATGATTCCACAGGCAGAAAGCAGTCATTCCGCCATTATGTCTCCTCGCGAACTCTCTGATTTCTTGGAAAATATTGCTAAAAGCTTGCAAACCCTGTTTACGACAATTATGCCAAAGTCCATGGTGAAATTAAGGGTGGATTGTGATATACAGGAGGTATCTTTAGCTGAACTGGCGGATGTGATGAAGAGCTTACCGCCCGCTGCTCCTGGACCTGATGGGGTGACCTCTACAATGATTAAAGTGCTATACGAAATATCCCCACATGAAATCCGTAATATAGTTAATTATTCACTGAAAAATTCTTGGATTCCGGCAGATTGGAAGCTTTCCAAAATAATTCCGATACTTAAGAAACAGGGAATGGAGTTTACTCTGGATAACATAAGGCCTATTTCATTGACATCTAACCTGATCAAGCTTGTAGAGAGAGTCTTAAATGCCCGTTTAATAAACTACATCAATGAACATACAATACTAAACCCCAGACAAATCGGCTTTAGATCGGGATACTCCATTTGGTGTGCACATGTGGATTTGGAAAGTCGCATACAACTGGCTCGGCATCGCCGCGAATACTGTGCACTAGTCACTCTAGACTTAGCTAAAGCGTACGACAACGTGGAATATCCTATCCTAATCCTCGCTTTCCAAAACATATAACAGCATGGATTACAGAGTTTGTGAAAGACAGAGACTTTTATTGCTTCTTGGATGGATGCTCTTCTAAAAATATAAGCAGACACGAGGTGTACCTCAGGGCTCAGTATTATCCCCGGTGTTATTCAACATATTACTAAGTTTCATTCCAACTCATCAGGATATCCCAATTTACGTATATGCAGATGATATTGCTTTCTTCGCAACAAACAGTGATCTGCACTCATTGTATTAGGCATTACAGAATTACATGAACATGCTAGAAGGATGGCTTGACAATATCCATATGTCATTGAACGTCAAAAAAAGCGCACTTCTGCCATTCTCTTTTAAGGATCGTGTCAACATTTCCCTGATGTATCGTACCGAGCTCATTCCCCAGGTCGATTTCCTGAAATACCTAGGCATCGTATATAATAGGACGCTAAATAGGAAAAGCCATATAGACGAGGTTGGCTGTAAAGCGTCACGCGCCTTGGGGTGGTTACGCAAATTGGGAAACAGAAAAATAGGAGTGCGTAGGAGTTCATGGATAATGATTTACAAGACGTATGTTCGCCCTATTATGGAATTCGGGTGCGTAATACTTTCAGGCAGCGTGGCTTACAAGATGAGACAATTAATATTATCAGAAAGAGAAACCTTGCGCTCATGTCTTGGACTCCCCAAATTTGGGGCAAATAATGTTTTGTATGTGGAAGCGTACCTTCCACCTTTGTTAACTCGGTTTAGAATACTTACAGTTCAAACTTTCTTAAAAATATACAATTCGCCTCTGCGACAAGCTTCTTACGTTTTTATTCAAGAACCAACCGCATTCTTTGGAACACAATGGTCTAGACTACACTCCCCTCAGATTAGGTTCATCCAAGCGTTGCTAGAGCCTCTCAATGTAAATATTTATCAGATTGACATAACGAAGATGCCTGATTAAAAACATGAAATTAACATTGCTTATGTTTTCCCCTCTAATGCGAAACAACTGCCCCTTCAATATTTAAATAATCGGTTAAAGGATTACTTGACTCATCTGTCCATAAACAATATTATTGCGATGGATGCATTCGTATTGAACGAAAAGGCTGGAGTAGGCATCTTCTGTATATCTCTAGACTGATCTTTCTCAGTTAGATTACCAGATTACACGCCTATATTCATCGCTAAATTATTTGCTATAATTCTAGCGCTTCGTAAACTTCCTGCGAGCGAATCAGAAGCGGTCATACTTACCGATTCTCTCTCAGTATGCACTGCACTATCTACAGCAAAAAAATGGACATTATTGAGTATGATTAGCAGTTTATTACCAGCAAACCTGAAAAAAATTCACTTACTATGGATACCTGGCCACTGCGGAAATTATCCAAATGAGATGGCAGACTCGTTAGCCAAAGCATCTTTAAGCGGACCACTCTTACCCATTTTACCTGATTTCGCCTATGTAACAGCACTCAGATATAGAAATGCTTGTTTGCACAAAGAATTAGAAAAATTATCATTGGATAAAGTCAGAGACTTCGTACATCTAAGATTTTGCTGGAAGAAACAGTGGTGTGTATCTCGGCAGTTAGAAATTACAATCACCAGATTACGACGCAAAATTCCGCATCTGAATTAGTACCTACATAAAGCTGGACCAACAGTATCTCCGTTGTGTCTCTTTTGCAAGGAATCAGAATCAATAGATCATTTCTTTTTATCCTGTCAACGATATGCTTATCAAAGGAAAAGATACTTGGTCGAACCAATTCAGAAGCTAGGTTTAAAAATAAACGTGGAAGTAATTTTATATTTCGGAGGGATTACATTAGGTTTCTAGCCACAGGGAGGTTTTTTATTCTGTGTGTGAGTACATAAAGGCAACAAGAAGATTACCTTGTTAGTATATTGTTATTATTTATGGCTACGAGACTACCTGAATGCCTGACTTAGCACACTTGATGATCCTGCCGCCCGGTTCTTGGCCGATCCCCCTTTGTGGGCGAGTGCCAGCAAAGATGAAGGTTCATCATCATCATCATCATCATGATCGTCATCAATGAAGTCAACGCAAGGAACGCTCGACTGCCCTTGCAGGAGAGCGTCGCTAGCTCCAGATGTTAAACGGTGCTGCTCCCCTTCAAGCCCGCAAAAGGAAGTTCGTGCTGAAGGCGAGGCCATCCTCCGGCTCGAGAAGCAGAAGTCCTGAAGACCTGCCGTCTCGCATGAAGGAGGCTTTCTCTGAACTGTTCGCCCATCCTGAGATGCATGCAAGATCTGATGATCAGGCAGCGACCACCGAGAGTGCGGCTCCAGAGCTTCGGTCGAATGACGAGATTCAGGCGGCTCCAGAGAAAACTTCGTGCCACGAGTTCCAAGCTGAGTTAACATCACACATCATTCCAGCAGTGGCAGAAAGTGAACGGGAAGACAAGACCAGGCGACTCGTGGAAGAAGAAACCACTTTTAAATACAAGAGTGGCACCATTCAGGTTGAGCAGTCGCGTTCGAGCGCTTTCGCCGACTCCGGCATACCGTATGTTGAGCAGCAACTGCGAAGAATGCGGCATGTTCAAGGCCAGTCCAATCTGGGTGAGCTGCTCAGTGCGTTGACCACTTCGGAGACTCGGGACGTCCTCCAACGATACGCGACTCTTACTGCGTTTGTAGAGCAGCTCCCGAGATTTATTCGATTGATGGGGACCTGCAGGCATTTGTGCATTACGAAGAGCCTGACGATGAAGTCTGAAACTTCAGCGGATCATGGAATGTCCTGAACGAAGCTGATGTTTAACATTTTATGTCTACTCTTTTGCTTTCGTCTCGTTTTAACGCGTTTTAAACATGTTTCTCCAGAATAAACCATTCCGCTGCTAAGAGCATGTCGTCCTGTGTACTCTTTTTTTCTTGTTTGCAGTATTTTTTTGTGCCACCGAGATACAACATAGCATATCCACGGAGTGAATGATGAGTGGGTTGAAGTTTGCGTCCGCGTGTCCTTGCGTCCGTCTGAATGTCCATCCGTGATTCCGTCCGTCCGTGCGGGCGTACATGCCGCTGTTCGTGTGTCCATTCGGCCGCGCGAATGGACGGACGGACAGAGGCACGGATGCACGAAGGGATGGATGGTCGGAAGCATGAACGAATGGGCGGACGCACTAATGGACTCACGGACGGAAGCACAGAAGGATACACTGTCGAACGGACGCATGGACGTATGAACCAAAAGTCAGTCGGACAGAAGCATGGACCCATAGATGAATGGACGGAAGCGCGAAGGATTGCCAGACGGGTGAACGCACGGGTGGTTGGACACACAGATGGAGAGCTGGACGCTTCGCAGCATTCACCATCACTCACTCCGCGGATATGCTGTGAATACACCCAACGCCATCAGTTATATTGTTTTAAGGACATCTACACACAACGCCATTCATTCAGCAAGTAATAAACTAGAGGTGGCTACATATTACGTACGAAGGAGGGAACGACCCAAAGGCCCAAGGAGCTTTGCCCATCGAAAAGGGAGATCTATTTACATGTAGCAGTGACAATGGCGGTATACGCCGTTCTCGGAGAAGCTTGAGTGTGCTTTCTATCCAGCAATGCTTCATAGATTTTCAAATCGGAAACTGGCCTTCAGACGTGTAAAAAGAGGCGCCCTTGTCTGTACTTACTCCTGGTTTGCCATGAAAAAGAAGAAAAATAACACCGCATATATCTTGCGTCAGACACCATGACGTAGCAGGAGACGCAGAGGCTTTATTTCACGCTCACATTTAAACAAAATTAAAAAGAAACCAATAAATATGTATGAGCGTCGGGTTCTGCGTTGTCTACACTTGCCGGGTGTTGCCTAAGCACACAAGAGTGAAAACTGTGGCCGTTAGTTCACGCTTGTCCTGCGGCCACTTGCGAATTATTCTCTATAGCTTCATTCTTTGTGCTTAGTGGGAAGCCGGAAATATCGAGCTTTCATAAAAGAGTCTACAAAGAATTTCCCATCTCTATCAGATTAATCCTTGTTGAAAAATCTAGCATTATCTCGCCCCATCAATGCCGCACAGATTACGGCTCTAAGCAACGCCCATTTTAGCGCTGAGTTCTCTCGTGCAATTGCCCATCTCAACCTGCCAACAACAGTTCTTAAATTTTAGTTGCATGAGCAGGGAGAGCCAATGTCGTTTCTCGCCTTGGCAAATCCGGAGGAGCACTTACTTCGCCTGATACTAAATTTCGGGAAAAAATGTGTTTAAAGACAAATGATATAAGCAGCTTGCACTAGTAGCACCAAGTCTAAAGGAACTGGGGCGATGGGCTACCACAGATGTTTCTCCGGTTTTCCATTTATTTTCTCCCACCTGTCTTTATTTCTCTCTTCTGCAGTTTTTCCGTTTTTGGTCTTCTATTTATTTTTATTATCATCAAGGCGCTGCAACAGTAGGAAGTAGACTTCTGGTTGATTGGAGCGCGAGCTGCAGTTGACTGTGCTATACGTCCATTTACCAGCCTTACAATCGTCATCAAGGCGCATGAAGAACAAGATGAAGAAAAGGTCTCTTTGACGCGAGTGCCTCCTTAAGTGGCTGTGCTGTGTCTGGTTTTGCCAGCGGTACACCGAGCTACGGTACCACAAGGCAGAACACTACAGCCAGGCCGCACAATCCGATCCGCACTTGAACCAGAAACGGTACGAATTTGATGGCTGTGCTTCAAGTTGAAGGGATACATAATTTTTTTTCTGTCACAAATATGGACTTAGGCATTTATATACATACACATATAACAGATAAGGCATGACAGCCGAAGTTTAAGTGTCAAATAACTGTAAACATTATATTTCAAATTATTTTTGATGATTTCATTGAAAGAACACCCGCTTGTCTTGGGAGAAGGTGGGATCCTTGCTGCATTTAGTGGAGCAAATCTCAATCACGTGCTTCCTTCTATATGGCCTCCGAGATCAGCTTCAGCAGCGTGCGAGGCACACAGTTTTCCCGAAGATCCACGATAGTGGTTGTAACTGCTTAAAAAAACTTAAAGAAGTACTTGAATGTCATTATTGTAATCAGTGCGTTTATTATATATGAGATTGCATAGCAGAAGTGTGGAATCGCGCAAGGCACCAAAACATGCGAATTGCAGTGGGTGGTTATGTTAAAAAAACAACTCATTGCAAAGCGCTCTGACATACTTGATCAAGAACACCAGCCAAGGCACCAACAAAGAGAGCAGTTGCGTATAGGCACGCGTAATGAACTACAGACAAATAGCGGGAGCTTCGCTGATACAGGAAAGCATGATTTATGGCGTAGCGAGAACATTACTGTGCAGCAGGGATTCTAGGATAGCTTGAAACGGTCATTGTTACGTGCACGGTCTTCCGCTTCTTACGTGTAGTTGATGCATGCCCCCAGAAGCAAAGTAAAACTAGCGATAGAAGAGGTGATGTGCGTGGGGCCCAATTACGCTATCGTGTTCAACCTTTGACCGCGATTCTCAGGTATCTTTAAAGTTTTTGAGAACGTTAGGGATTGTCGAGTTTCAAGTGCCCTAGAAGGAAGGGGTTTCGTGTTGCGCAGAGTAGTTGGAAATTAATTTTCATGAGACAAGCTGTGCTAGCCATGAAACTGTGATACTCTGTTCTGTGAAACATGCCGAAGTAGCTTGTGGTCGCGAAGCAAGAACGACGAATTTAAATTTGGCACAACTGCACTCCTGCCAAAACGAATAGGTGCACTTGAAAATTCCGAGCAGGAAGTATTGCCTATTTTCACCTCCTCTGGATGACTGCCCCGCCACAGTGGACTAATGGCTAATGACCCGCAGGTCGCGGAAGTGAATCACGTCTGCGGCGACTACGCTTTCAATGGAGGCGAAAATGCTGTAGGTCCGTGTGCTCAGATATGGGCGCTCTCTAAAGACCCCCAAGTGGTACATATTTCTGCAGCCCTCCACTATGGTGTCTCTCAATCATATTGTAGTTTTGGGACATTGAACGCCACACATAAATCAATCAAAGCCTTCTGGATGACTGACGAACACACGTATTTCCCTGTATGAGTCAAACTGCAAGATTCTGAGAGATAAAAGCCATATACGGCCGCTTCAATTTGATAAAAGAAAGCACAACTATAGGATATGTTTGTGCTTGTCCCGATCCGGCTGCAATGCCTGGTTATTACTATCAACAGTCTAAGAAACTTCAAACTTAACACGATTATGGAAATGTCAGTTAGCTTAGAATTGAGAAAGTTATAGTACAATAATAATTGTTGTTGTGGTTTAACGCACCAAATACGCGATACCATTACAAGAAACGACACAGACGAGAGCTTCGGAAGTTTCTACCACCTGTTTTTTTTACACGGGCGTCAACGATTTTCTTTTTTAACAAATATGCGGTCACCACAGCCGGGATTTGATACTGCGACCTGCGGGGCAGCGCTCCAGCAGCATAGTCAGTGAACCGCCACGGCTTTTAGGTAATGGAATAAGGATGCTCCGTTACAGGGCAAACGTAAGGTTAGCACGTTTCACCCCTTATTACTTCAGAGCATCGTAAAGTGTCGAAATATGACAACGGCGGTGGCGGTAGCGGACAACTGCGCTTGACCCGAGTCGAGATCTCTTAACAGCTTTCGCTGTAAAATACAGGGATGCCCCCTCTCTGCTGGCCAAGGGCGTAGCCAGTGGCACAGGTTGGCTTTTCATCCGCCTTCGGTGGGAGTTCCTAACGTTACTAGACCAGGTTCAGTTTACAATCTTCACCGCGTTGCGCGGAACCACCACCGATTCCGCATCGACTTGCGCTGCAGTCGCATCAGAATCCAGCGCTGCGCAGTACTCCTGGTAGTCCTCCGTATAGTCCTCATTGAAACGGCTCGCTGGATTTTGTGCAGACCAGTTGTGCACTCGCGATCTCCGACGTCAGCGTAGCTCTAACCGTCTGGGCTCGCCCTACGTCATCTCCTGACGCCGACCTCCGACGACAGTGTAGCTGTGACCGACTAGACTTGCTCTACGCCATCTCCTGACGCGGACAAGTGCTCTCGCAAGTGGTGCCCGGTCCTCAGACTCCTGTAACCATGTTTCCATCTTTCCTATCTCTCCTATCCCCTTTATATGTCGTCGCTCTCTGGCTTACCTCATCTCCCTTTCTCTCTCTTTATCTCTACATCTTTATTCCTATTCTTTTAATCCCTCCTCACCCCCATACCTTGTGAGCTACTGTTGAGTTGTCGCTCGCTGAAGACGACAGTTTCGGGGCTCACTTTTCTCTTCCTTTCTCTCTCTTAGAACCACTTTGTGAAACTAAGTGTGGCAGTTAACCTGCCGCAGTCTTTCTTCTGTTGCTGTGTGTTCGGAACTTTTCCGGTGCTCTGTAGCTGATGTGTTTACGAGACTGCTAGTTCGATGAAGTGTTGGGTGTGCATTTAAGCTGATCAAGTCATGCCGACGTGTTGTGTGCCAGGTTGTACGAGTGGGTACCGGAACGACACAAGCCGGTTGGATCGACATTTCTTCGCCGCTCATTGCGACAAAAAACTACGCTTAGCGGGGAACAGGGCCCTACCCCGCGCCGACAAGGACCTCACAACCACGTTCAGAGTATGCTCTTTGTATTTTCATCACCAGGACATTCTCAAAACATATGTGCACGTTATCAACGGATAATCTGTCGAAATCCCGAGAAGTAAGTGGAGTCTCGTAAATGGTGCGCTGCCGAAAATCTTCCCTAATTTGCCCTCGTATTTATCAAAGCCTGCGGGCAAAGGACGAAAGCGAAAGCGAGAAATCGATGGGGTTACTAACCTTGAAACAGCATCACCGCAATCCGAACAAGCTTCTTGCAGCACAATTCCTTCTGATGGCGTCGAAGACAATATGCCCGAGCCATCCGAGCCATCGTTTAGCGAAATAGAATGTGTAGAGCTGCCACAATCATGGCACAGAGTCACCGTGAAGAACAGCAGCGGTACATTTGCAGCATTTCTCACATTGAAGTTTGAACGGAAGGCGCTGCAAATCGAGAAATGCGTTGTTGTGGGCAGTGACAGAGTGGCAACCGCAAGTGGAAGAGGCCGCAAGGCGAAGGCTTTCGTGAGCAGGAACATTAGGACTATGCATGACCTTAGTGACCTCTTGAGCAACGTGCACAAGTTTCATGCATACTCCGGATACAATGTACAAGGCAACAGCTGCATTTCACTCAGATGCCAGGCACTTTTCAAGCAGCAATTGTGTTCATTCTGCCATACTAAAAAAAACAGGCATTCGAAAAATTCTTCTCAAAAGCCAAAAAGGTACTCCTCCTGGCGACAAAATAAAGTGAAGAACCTTCACAAAAAAGCCATCAGGGCCGCAGCTTAAAGAGTGTCATTCATGAAGAATATGGCACAACTAAAAGAGCAGCTGACAAGTGAAAGGCGTGCATCCATTAGTGAACAATTAATGTCGCTTCCACCTCTTCAAAAGCTGACATTCAAGATGTCTTTGAAACAAATGGAAGCTAAGGGTCCACAAGAAGTACGCTACGCTAGGAGCTGGGTGCTGAACTGCCTTCTTCTTCACATTTCAAGCCCAAAAGCCTACCATTCAATCCGGAAGATCAACTTGCTTGCCCTACCAAGCTGCGGCCGACCTAATCAGGTACTTTCAGGTGTAGCGTGTGAGTACGGTTACAAGCGTGGGGTCCTGCAAGCGCTCGAGGCATTTTTTGCAGACAAGCGTTGTGGGGTCTCGGCGAGGCGAACGTGCGCATCGCCACGCCACGCTCTTGGAGTGAACGGACAGAGCAGACGCGGTCGATACAAAGCACACAACATACATACATTAATTAACTAATTTAGACGACGATATCGCCCACTGAATGATACACCGATTTCAATTAACACGCTACCATACAAACATCATAACGCAGTGACACACTAAACACACAATAACATGATAAACACACACTAACACATACCCAAGGTGGCGTCGCCAACGCCTGACTTTCCACGAGGGACCCCGGCGCGAAGCCCGCGGTGCCGAGCACCGGGGACCCACGCTACAGACAACCGTTCGCGGCAGCCGCCACGCGCAGAAGAGGCTGGCTCAATTCTCGCCCACCGCCAAGGCCTGCCTTCCGCCAGGGGCCACCGCCGGCGCTACCACTCTACCAACAGTGGTACTCAAAGCGAACACAACGTTATCTATCGCCCGGCGGTGGTCACCACCAAAATAAAGCCTTGAGGCGAGACACGTGCGCCACGCGGCGCAGACAACTTTACAGGGGGGGGTGGGGGGTCAGCACTACCCCCCCCCCCCCAGCGTGATGAAAAGTATGACACACTCGTGCTTGATGAAATCAAACTCAGGGAGGAAGTCGAGTTCAATAAGTCAACATACAAATTTGACGGCTTCGGGGAGTTTGAAAGCACAGGAGAGCAAAGCAAGGCTATTTTGGCTTACCACGCCCTTGTAATTATGTTTATCCGTCTATTTCATAATTGGGTTCAGCCCATTGCAAGCGTTGCAACTAAAGGTGCAGCGCCTGGTGTTGTGTTGGCCAAAATTGTCGTCGAGTCAGTTCTGCAGCTTTAGCGCCATGGTGCATCAGTTCTGACTGTTGTGAGTGATGGTGCGGGAAACAACCGATCAATCTGGACGCATCTTGAAATATCGGGAAAGTTGCATCAGCCTGTGAGCAAGATTCCGCACCCTACACTTAAGGATGGACGCTTTCTTCATTTCCTGTGCGACGTGCCCCACATCCTAAAATGTGTAAGGAACCATCTCCTGACGCACACATATGCAAAGGTAATTGAAACAAGGTTGCACTAATAGTTGCGTAATGAATAATTTGGAAATAGCCCGTGTAGAAATTAGTTTTGTCTGTTATCCCATTGATTTTTCTACCAGGCTGGTACGAACTGCATCAATTTTAAGCACGACGAGTGCCTGTATGGTACTGAAAAAGACAGCCATCTCAAGATCGTTCCAAAATGGACCTCCTCCCACGTCAAGCCAAACAAGCTGGGGAAAATGGGCGTTAGACTCGCAGCACAGGTACGTTACCAATGTCATCCCTCTAGCCTGACCTTTCTGCGGTGTCTTTTTTCTTGTTTTGTTGGTATTATATATCCAAATAACTGACCTTAAAATCTTTCTTCCAGTTTCTCAGCAGGAGTGTCGCCATTGGGCTCAAGTTTGAAGGGGAGCAGCATGCACCAGGCTTCGAGGACAGTGAGGGAACAGAACATTTCAACATGCAGGTGAATAACCTGTTCGGTGTTCTCAGCGCCAAACTCCCTGCCACTGGCATCCGTAAGAACTCTCCGAAAATCAAAGTAACGGGTGGTTTTATGCGTGTTTGTTGTGTTATATTGTGAGGCAAATATATTTAAGGAGGCAATTGTTTCCCATGCTGCAGGTGATAAAAGGCTACCTCATCATGCTGAACACGACCGAAAAGGACATCATTGAGAGAAATTCAAAGCTCTTTGCATCTCAGCTGACGACGGAATCTCTTCGAGTGACACTGGTGTCGGTGCTAGATATCATCACCATCCAGCATGACAAAGACGTGAGATACGTGCTGACTGCAAAACTCAACCAGGACCCATTATAAGTAGGTATTTTAGGTTAATTTGGGCGTAGTTTGTGGCTGCCTTGTTTTGCTAATATACATTTACAAGTGTTTACTGTTCACTTCCCAGCGCTTTCTTTTGAGTCGTGAAGTCGTTTGGTGGAGATGAAGATCACCCTACGAGTGGACACTTCAGCCAAACATTTAGGCTTTTGATCCTCTACACTCCTTTGAAGATGGCGACGAAAAGAAATTTCGCTAGCGATGCAGATCGCGTTCTTGCCACCGTAGACGAGAGCCTAAGCTCGAAAAGGCTTGAAGTTATTCAGCAAAAAAAAAAAAGGAACGAGAGTCTGGACAAGCTTGGACAACTCATCCACACAGTTGTGTTAGAGAAGTTTCTAGAAGGGGACCCAAACCAGCGCAGTTATGGCCGACCTAGTGCAACTGATGCTGCCTTGTACTACCTGGCGAGATACGTAGTAAAAAAAGCAGGGAAGTTTTCCAGCTGCCATGACTGTAAGACCACTCTTATTGCCACGGAAGGTGTGCCACCTGCAGCCATTTTGACCGAGATGCGTTCCTTGGTTCCGGGTGCCTTCCAGCTGCCGTCGAAAGCCCTGACAGCAATGGTTACGCTCAATGAGAAAGCTATAGCTGTAAGAACCAAGTCCAACGTGGTGATCGGAGACTTGTTTTGGTGCACTGTACAAGACGTTTCAAAAGGCGGTAGCCTTGTAGAAGTTGGGTGTTCTAGTCATTGTGAGGAGCTCTCTGCACGTATTTTAAAGTTTTATTTAGTAACTCGCATGAATTTTTATCCAAAGTTTCTATGGGAACACAAAGACACGAGCATGCAACTTAAAGTAGCCAGAAAGCGTGCAAAGCTCTTGTAAGTAATGGACAAAGCGATGATATCTGGGGTTTTACGTGCCAACACCGCAATATGAATATGAGGAACGCCGCAGTGGAGGGGTCCGGAAATTTTGAACATCTGGTGTTTTTCAACGTGTATTGGACATCGCACAGTACACGTGCCTCCAGCATTTCGCCTCCAAAATGCGACTGCCACTGCGCGGAATTGAACCCGCGACCTTCAGCTAAGCAGCCGAGTACCGTAACCACTATACCAATGCGGTGGACATATGTAGGGGCCAGCACCTGAAATGTGTGGAGTGTGAACTTGTGTGAATTTGTGTTCACAGAAAAGCGAGGGGACAACCAGTGTATTAATTCTTTATTTCATGGCAGAAGTAGCAGACAGTAGTAAATGCACCTGAATAAACTGATGAATGAAAGCCCTGTTGCTTTGTTACTTTCAAATCCATGCTGAATCACTAGTGAAGCCAGTGGGTACGATTTGCCCGCCGAGTTAGCATGAAGCAGCATTTACATTGAAAGGGGGGGGGGGGGCGGGGAGTGCTCACGAGCACCGACACCATGGCTATTAGTTCCGACGCACATGGGTTGTTTCGCGAGTCGTTTGTATCAAGGGCAAAGTCAGGAGAGGGGCGTTAGAAGGTTCAACCCCCCCCCCCCCCGAAAATATTTTATTCTTCTTGCACCTATATACACGTACACATACAAACGCACGCATGAACCTACACGAACAAAGTTGTACCCCCCCCCCCCTCCCCGAAAAATTTTTGTAGCTACGCCCCTGGTTTGTATGGTAATACGAATGCAAAATGTTGTGTTCAAATGACGCTCGTTATAACCTTAGGTGAATTGCAAAAGAGCAGGGAATGCGGGAAAGTAGCGAACGACCTTACTTACTAAAAGGTAGTGAAAACACGCACGCAATGTGAAACGCCTGATGTTCCGGGCGTTGAGGGCTTGATACTGTAAATCATGCCGCGCTCACGCTTTAAAACAAGCACAGAAGAAGCGCCAGCGGCTGAGATATGTTGCAGCGATGATTTGAAGTTTTTCATACTGTTAAATGTAAATAAACGCACACATTGGGCGCCCGAGCACAGCCTTGCGTGCGGTGAGGGTGGATCTTGATGGAACGCTCCCGCCACCTGTCGGCCAAACCGAAAACGGAGACACAAGCGTAGCACGGCGCCGGTGGAGTTTGTAAACTGAACCTGGTCTAGTAACGTTGGGAGTACCACTTCGAAAGTCCAAAGCGGCGCGAGAGAAACCGAAGCAGGACTGATTACCGAGTGCGTTGTGGACGTCACGCTATCGGTGCCTCTGATCGTACTGCGATTCGGCTAGTCGTCGTCGATCAACTTGGCACACACCATGGGTACCACGCCCCGCCATGGTGGTCTAGTGGCTAAGGTACTCGGCTGCTGACCCGCAGGTCGCGGGATTAAATCCCGGCTGTGGCGGCTGCATTTCCGATGGAGGCGGAAATGTTGTAGGCCCGTGTACTCAGATTTGGGTGCCCGTTAAAGAACCCCAGGTGGTCAAAATTTCCGGAGCCCTCCACTACGGCGTCTCTCATAATCATATGGTGGTTTTGGGACGTTAAACCCCACAAATCAACCATGGGTACCACGGGCTTTCGTTGTTAGACAGTTATAGTATACTTGGCTTACCGGGATACCAGTGGCTTACCGGGAGCTCACCGGGGTCGAACGAAGTACGCGTGGTGAGATACGTGCGTTGCACGTACCGCTCGCCGTACGCGCGCTATTTTTCGAACTTATCGTCACCGTGCTAACGTAAATGTATGCACTGTACGTAAAACATGGTGGCACTCTCGGACGCCAGCTTCGAAGGGATTTTGGCGCAGTTGTTGAAAGATTCACTTTGTTCGGAGCAAATGACTGTTTGAATTGGCGTCGATTGCCTTCAGTTAGCTTCGGTGACCGAGTTTCTGTGGTAGCCTCCCATTTCGAACGTGGCAAGACTCAACTACAACATCAATGTTAACAAGTCGGCAACATATATGTTTTCGCGTTTGATGCATGGTTCATATTTTTTTTGCTTTTATGGATACTAAAATAGACTTGTAACAATGCTTCGCGCAAAAATTCTCGTTTTCAGTCCTTTTCACTGTTCTTTAACTTATTATTCATACAATAGGTGACACCACCATCCAAGTTGGGGCACTAAAACACGTAAACGCTGTACGGCCAAACTATTAAAGGTGGTCCACAACGACCGTTTGCTGCACACTAACGCCATTCCAGTAACCTCCGCGATCACGCGAACGATAAACTATAACTCATTTTTGCTTCCTGATCGCTCTCTGACGAGTAACTTAGTCCGATCGGAGGGAGCGTGTAGAAAGTCACCACAGGATCGCGGCCCAAAAACAGAAAAGAGTGAAAGAGAGAGAGAGAGCCGAATTTTGTCGAGAGAAATTACAGGCGAATGTCACAATATTCTGGCACATCCCCCCCCCCCCTCTCTAGTGGCACATTCCGCATGTGACATAAGTGCACATTCTTTGTTCCGCTATTGACAACCAGAAGGCCGGCATGCCGATCCAGCCCTAACATTGCTGTAATATCTTATTCTAACTGGAATGATGAAATTTGCCTGTCAGTGGGTAAACGCCAGGAAGGAAAAAAGAAAGAGCAAGTTGCGTTGTAAACACTCACATTTAACATTTGCCAGAGACTGCCGCGCCGCGCGGCGCACGAGCCACCCCCACACAAAAATGGCTGCTGCGCCGCACGGAAGTGACGTCATGCGTTTTTTGGTTAGGCGCTTTGTTTGAATAGTCGGGAGTACTAGCGGTACGTCTAGACATAACGATAAAAGCAGTTAAAATTACGTCCAAACGAAAAAGTGAACAAAAATGTAAGTTAGGTTTAACGTGACAACAACACAGAACCGGCTTGTTTGCCATCTCGAACTGATCGGCAGCTGCGGCGTAGTTGGTAAGCAACACAGCAACTGGTGAGGTCGGCGGTTCAAGTCCCATTGCAGTTATCGGTACTTTTTTTTTGTTCACGCAAGTATTGTTTTAACATTTGCGCCTCCTCATCAGCCCTACTTGCTGCTGGTGGTGGTCCCGTTCCCAGGCCCTCTAATATTGGATCTTCGATGACTCTCGCAGGATTGACTATATTTATTATGATAAAGTGTTTTGCGAATTAGTTGTCTTAATCGGCGAGAAGCAAAAAGATACAAAAAACTCGAATGCAGCTGGCTGCATTGGTTTCTTCGGCACAGGTGTCAGGAATGTTGATTTCCACTGTTTATGAAAGTTTTTATGACAGAAAGGTGCACTGCAACGTAGTCTCGGGCAACTTTTTTTTATGTCGCTCAGTGTACCATCACCTGACGAGGTAACCAGCAGGCCGCTTTCTTTAAAATTACTGACGTGTCACCGCAATGTTCTAGGCAATCAGCACTTGATAAACAATGCCCAAGGGCACGTGCCGACGGCGTTAGCCCATCTAACTGCAAAACAGCTTGTCTGCCTTGCTCAATAACACGCGCGGCCTGTGACAGCACGGGAGCATTCACGTAGCAACGGATGAGAACGGCCGTACGTGTTCGCACTTGACAAAACAGACGGCAATGCAGTAGCTCTCGCCTTCGTAGATTACAGGCATCGTAAGAACATTACAATAAAGTTGTTTCCATCCACCATATGAACACTTCGCCAACGCACTGGGGTTTCATGCATGTGCGTCTGGTCAGTCACATGTGAACTGTGCGAAAGCATTTATTTAATCGTCGACTTTGTCCTTCGCGACAAGCAAAACTCGGCAGCAAGAACACTTTCGCCTTTGACAACATCACGCTTGGCATTGCAATCTAGAAAATGCAGTACGTCCAACAACTGTAATCCGTACATCATACTGAGAAACTTTATGGCGCTCCCACTTAGATGAAGCTGCGGCGCGGTGGACGGCCGCGCTAGCTCAAACCACCAGGTTCAACTAAGCATCCAGCAATCACATGAAGCAGCGACGACACTCCAGTCCTCCTTGGAAGTGGCCTAGGCCATGGCCACGATTTCATCGGAGTTTTCACCACCTAACACATTGCAGGCGGCTACCATCTCGCAGTGATTGCCTTTCGCAGCCGCAGCCCCCATGGCGCCCCCTGTATATAAAGTACTTGTAATATGTATTTGAATAACAAACCCAGGCTAATTAACTCGTTAAACACCTGCTTAGTAAATGTTCTGTAGGTTTATCACATTACACACGAATAATTTACACTTTAAACTAGCTTTAGTAATAATTTTGTAACTGACGTCACTTCCGTGCGGCGCAGAAGCCACTTCTGCGTGGGACTGGCTGCTGCTCGCGCGGCGCAGGAGACGCTGCCTTAACATTTTCTCAACACGTAATATCGCCAACCCTGCACGCTCAAGGTAGTGCTGCCATCTGTGAACGTAAAAATAAAACAATCACATGCGCACACATTCAATCGCATAGTTGCGTTGCCGCCATTCGCTCAACCTGTTTTCTTTCGTCCTCTAAAGGTAAGACTTTTGTTTTGTATTCGTGTCGAACAGCTCTATCTTGGAACACGGGTGCTGTGCCGTCATTTAGCAATACATTCATGAGGTGAATACTGTTGAGCAGATGCCGGAAAGCCTTGCGGATAGCCGTAAGGTCGCCGAGAAAATCGCGCTTTTTGTTAGCGTTTGAAGTAAGCGCATACGTTACTTTAAGAGGTCATATTTTTACGTTTCCACGCCACGATTTCCACGCCACACTTGAATTCCCTGGTGCATCATAATAACGCCACAAGACCGTGTAATTGATATTTTAGGTGGCTTGATCTGTTGATAACGTCTTCCATGCTTCTTTTCCACCGGGTAGTCACGTCGCTCGCTCGTTACATGCGTTCCCTTACTCGACATCTTACTTTAGTTTAATTAACAAAGTTATTCAGATCGTTGCATTGCATCTGCCTTATCGTGCCTACAACTTCCGGATGTTATTGGCCGCAAAACAAGTGGTGTGAGCTGAGACAAATCCCCACTCTGAAGAAAATAGAAAACAGTGAAGTTTGTAGGGAATAACTGCGTCACTGCAGTATGCGCATAATCAAGTTTAATAGGTAATGCGGCTTCTTAGAAAAAAAAAAAGATGGCAGCATATCCACGGGGTGGATGACGGAGAGTGGGGCGAAGCATCCGTCCGTGTATTCGTTCTTGCTTCCGTCCGTCCATGCGTCCATCCGCCCATCCGTGCGTGCGTCTGTACGTGCGTCCGCTCGTCCATCCTAGCGTCCGTCCATGCGCTCGTCCATGCATCCACCCTACGTCCGCCCATGCGTCCATCCGTTCGTGCAGCCATCCGTGCGTCCGTCCATGCATCTGTCTGTGTGTCCATTCGTCCATCTAGTAAACACTCCAAGTACAACACTCTCGCATCTTTTCATTATATATTCCGCATATAGAAGCACCGCCATTCAGCAGACATTCCAAGGACTAAACAAGAGGTGGCACACGCACACTTTCTTACGGCTGGCGCTTCGTGTCTACTTTCCACCTTTAACCACCTCGAGTTCATGGTATGTACTAGTTCACTGTATTCATGACACTGCGGCCCAACGCTCGCTAAACCTTTCTGAAACAAAGGAGGTTACGTCCAGCAAGTATACCGTAGCAACCTTTTCTTGTCAGATACTGCTTAATGTACATACCAATGGCTGCTAATGGGGAATGAGAGACAGAAGAATTTGGCTTTAAGTTAACGGAAACGCTGCGAGTTTTTTATTGTTCAACAACGCACAGGAGAAATCTCCCACCGGCACCCCCTTGGAGGTCAAAGCGTAAGACATGTTACGTACTGCGAGGGATGAACGGGTGCCGCTTTAAAGAGCTTCGCCCCTTGAAAGACTGGCCACAACATTGGCTGACCGACTGAAACACTGACTGGCTTCAACACTCAATGACTCACTGTCACACTGACTTACCGAAATGCACTGATAGCACTTGCGTGTGCCCATTCCATTAAGTTCTCGAGTCCAGATTGCGCGGACCATTTAGCAAATTCTGGTGAATCACCAACGCGCATAGCTGGAGGGTAGCAATGAAAGCGGGTAGGGGGCTCAACTTTTCCTGGCGAATATCTTCAATTTTCATTGCGTATATACGCGGGCAGACATTCATACGCGCGCACCAACATACACAAATTGAGTTTGCCTGGCGCCCCCCCCCCCCAGATAATATTTCTGGCTAAACCCTTGTCTTTCAGCACGTGGATTTTACTTGCTCTTTTCTCTATCTTTGGACACGCAGCCATCGATGGAGCGGGATTGGAAGAAGGTTGAAAACGGAAGTGACACTGGAGATGGAACTGATCCTTGAACAGGAGCTTCCAACGCTGACAACATGTGGTGAGCTCTTACGTTTCAAAAAGAGCACTTATTGAACTATGTGACCCGATGAAAAAGAAAAACTTGAAAGGAACACAAATATTTGCGCTTTATCCCCAAGGTTGTTGCTAAAAGAAGATAAACTGCGAATCTCTTTTGTGTGCTGTTTATCTGTGCTTTTTGCAACTTCAAATGAGAAAATGCGTCATAATAAGGGATTAATTAGGCTAGGAGCAACGCAAAAACGGAAGTTCGTATGCCGACTGTAATCATGGCATTAATAAAAATTAGGTTCTAGGGCTCAGTGACACGTTATTATTATTATTATTATTATTATTATTATTATTATTATTATTATTATTATTATTATTATTATTATTATTAGTGCGATAGCAATTATATGGACACTCTCCACTGAATTTTGCCGCCGGCGGTGACGTAGGCATCGGAAACGCAAGATAAAAATCCAGAAAAAGACTCCGCCGCGCAGAATTGAATGTGGAACTTCTGAATCGTAAATGTGAGGCGTTAGCCGCTGAGCCACCGAGGAACATCTCCTTTAACATTCTAACAGCTGGCTGTTTATATCTACAACTTGCCGCTGTTGGCGGGCTTCTCGAGCGAGGGATTATCGTGTTTTCAAAATTATCACCAAGATGGCGCCATGAGCGCGCAGTGGCTCATAGCTCATCTATCGAACTTTTAAGCAGAAAATTGCCAAGGAAAGGATATATGATAATACTCGGGGTAGTTCTCTACTGTTTGAGGCCAGGACGGAAGTATTGCTAGCCAAGACATATCGGGCCAAATACGAAGGGGTAGACACGGTATTCAGTGCGTGTGGAGAGGAAGAAGAAACTGCCGAACACTTGATAATGTTCTGTAAAGGGCTTCACCCTGTTCAGGATGACGGCGCAGAGTTTTTCAAAGCACTGGGGTTTAGGGACAGTGAGGGCATAATAGACTTTAAGCGGGTAGAATTAACCAGAAGGAAGTTATCTGATTGGTGGCTAAAGTCAAGGCACGAGTGAAAATTAAACCCTTCACTGCAAAGTACAAATCCTCAACCCCACTATTTAAGGAAAAAAAAATGAATCTAGTTTTTGGTTCATTAAGTATTACGGGTTTGTGGCGCTAGCCACCGCCCGATCTAAAGGGTACAGCCATATCCATCCATCCATCCATCCATCCATCCATCCATCCATCCATCCATCCATCCATCCATCCATCCATCCATCCATCCATCCATCCAGCTCTCATCTGCCACGTATACTTAGGCCCGCAGAGAGGAGGGGGTGGACGATCTCTCGCGCGCCCTTATCTCCCGTTGGGGGGATGATACGTCTTGGCTGGCGTTGGGGTTTCACTGAAATGATTCTGTTGTAGTTACCGGGCGCAGAAAGGTCGCTTCAATCGTTGCACAGTCTCCGTTTGTGAAAAGGGCACGCTTTTCAGACACAGCGAAGTAACAACTGAGACGCTTATTCGCGTTCATCTTCACCTGTGAACGTAGCGTGTATTAGCGCAGTACATAAAAGAAAGCGACACAGCACAGACATAGAGATAGCTAGGCGCTAAACTTCTAACTGTTTATTTGATGGCAATCACACCCAATTTTGTGCATCCGCGACAAAGCACAACTCATCTTGCACTTGTTCTTAAACCAAGGAATGTCATTGCCTTTTCTGACAGGGAAATTGATAACGAGCTTACACACAAGTGGCCAAATTGTTCTATCGCCTCGGCTTCTTTTCCTTGTCAGAAAAGAAAATGACGTTCCTTGGTTTAGGAACACGTGCAAGATGAGTTGTTCTTTGTCGCGGATGTATAAAATGGGTGTGATTGGCATGAAATAAGCAGTTGGAAGTTTAGCGCCTACCAATCTCTACGTCTGTGTCGTGTTCCTTTCTTTTATGTACTGCGCTAATACACGCTACGTTCATGGATGACCAACTCGCCCGATCACAAACCCTTCTGAACTTCACCTGTGAGAACGTTTCGTGCGTCACTTGTGCTTGAAAAACATGGGGCAAATTTCTATCTGTTTGCCATTCTGCGCGTGACTTCCAATTTGTTGCTATCGCGTATATTGCTTCGCCTTTGCGGCAAAGCTGTGACTTATTTTTACTATTTGATATGGATACGCAGAAAGAAGAATGAAAGAAGGAAAACAGGCAAGAACAACAAAACAAGAACGGAGCCATAAACACAACTAAATAGGCACGTAAAGGGTGTCTATATACGTGGGTATAACTGTGTCTTGTTCAAGAAAGCTAAGATCACCAGGTATGAGGCGGTGCTCATCCTTTAATATTTAGGGAACTTTATGATGGCTATACGTCAACGTGAAAGCTGACCTCGACGCCGTGCTGGCATGTCTTATTATGTTTGTTTTACTCGCAGGTGTTCTGCCAATGAAAGCGTGGTGCAGGAAGAGCCAGAACGGAAGCACACCATTGCCAGGAACTACAAGTGCGAACTGTGCGACAAGGTTTTGTCCAGCCAAGCGAGGCTCCAGCGTCATCTAGCTACACATGCCGGGAAAAAGTCGCATGTCTGTCAGTGCTGCTCGGCGACTTCCGTTCGAAAATGCAGCGTCTGTGAGCACTTCTTCACTCACCCTGGAAAAAAAATGTCACGGTTGTCCTACATGCGGCAAAGTATTCGCCAGGAAATGGGATTTCATCCGCCACCTCCGTGTACACACGGGCGAAAAGCCATTCTCGTGTGACTCGTGTCCGGCCAAGTTCTCCCAGAAGCAAAACTTGGCCAGACACCAGCTTACGCACTCCGGGGAAAAGCCCTGGCAGTGCGACCTGTGCCAGAAGACGTTCAAACACAAGTTCGATCTGAGGCGCCACTCGCGGGTGCATACTGGCGAGCGGCCGTACGAATGCAACTTCTGTCCAGCCACATTTTCCAGGAAGTCCAACGCTCGTAGGCATACGCGGATGCACACCACAGAAATGCTCTACGAGTGTGGCCTGTGCGGCTTGAGATTTCGGGAGAGAGGACACGTCATGGCACACATGACTAGAAGCCACGGTGATCTAAGAGCTCGTGCGGGTGGCCTTGCCCACCAGGATCCTCTCATCGTGGAGGGAAAACCTCAAGGGGCCGTCGGAAAGCATCAACGGGCGGAGCCCGGAAAGAATCTGACTGCGCAAGTCAAGTGATCTCCATGGTAAAGGCTATAATCTGGCGTGATCGAGAAGCAGCGATTCTCAAATGTCATTTCAGTCTGACGGATAAACACGCTTTCCGGTAACCCTACGCCGTGTTTGCAAGACGCACAAAGCGTGTTTTTGTTTTTTTGTTGTTGTTTAAAGGCAAGCAATAAAGAAAGTGCGCACGAAGTCATTTGCCTGCGATTGCGTCACTGCAGAGTATATTATATCCCTTAATTCATGAAACTTCAATGCAATCCCTTCTCTCACAGTAGAACGAGTCTTCCTTTTCATATCCAAACCTGCTTCAGTATATTAGGATCCTCGTTCAAAAACCTGCCATCGGTCAACAATAGCAGCCTGACTGTACAGGCCGTGTCCTTGCATACATGGAGCACAAGTGCAGCACTCACCCTTCATCTTCTCTGCTTCTTTATCATCGTTGTCGTTGTCTCTTCTTCGTGTGTTCACGCCAAATTACGCGTGATGGCGCATGCCGCTCCTGTAGCCCGGCCGTGAGAAAGTCTCGCAGAATAAAATGAGAATGTACGAAACTGTGTTTTTGCATAACGCAGCGGACAGTGGATAGTTACCGAACAAATGCCAGTTGCCTCAAAGCCAGTTGCGTTGAGGTTGGACTCACTCTCTCTAGATTTCGTGCCGACCGGTCGTGCCCCCGCGATCTCCGACGACAGCGCAGTTCTGGCCGACTGGGCTCGCCCAATGCCATCGCCTGACGCCGACAAGAGCTCTCGCCGAGTGGTGCCCCGTCTTCGGACTCCTGCGAACACGTCCATCTTTCCTATATTTTCCTTACTTCCGTATGTCGCTGCCCCTGTTTTACGCTCTCTGCTTACCCCTCTCTATGTATATACCTTTAATCCTATCCTTTTAATTCCTTCTTACTTTAATCCCTCGTCGGCTGCTGTTGAGGTGTCGCACTCTGATGCAGACAGTGACGAGGCCCACTTTTCACTTATTTTCTCCCTTTGAAGTATCAGATATGAAAAGGGCAATAGGAAGTCGTTTTCTTGTGGTTGAGATGACAGTTACATTAGTAGATATCAAGATAGAAGAATTGAATCAAGTGAGCAGAGCAGTAACCTTTCGAGAAGGTAAAAAATGGTACAAGAAAAAAAAACAAAAATTAAAATCACCGTTTTGCAGCAACAGCGAAGAAATGAATGGAATAGAAACAAATTGGAATGGAGCTAGGCTGGCAGATAATTGGTTCCGATATCTAACCCAATAAAACGGCGGTGTAAGAGAATATTGTCATTACAAGTAGCGACGCGGTTGTCCGGCTGCTGGTCATGTCAACGCGAAGCGTTCTGAGTACAGGGCCAGATTACTATAGCCGTCTCTTACGGGTGCGTTCGCGGGCCAGCGCTCATTACTGCGCCCTTATTATCGAAGTTCGCGGTCACTGCTCAAGCGATGCGTTACGTATTACGCCCTTGGTAAACACAACCGAATGGATCAAACAGTGAGTTAAGCCGAGAAAAGCATAAAGGATACAATCTTTTGCTTCTGATCTTTTTTTTTTTTGCCTCTAGTGGTCGGGTAATTATGACATAACGCGCAAGACGCGAGTTCAATCCAGTGCGCGGGGTCTGATTTGAGTGGAAGCTAAATGCCAGGCATATGTGCTCTGTGCTATATGGTCGCGCAGTAAAAAAGCATCCAAAGGCAGAAATTATCCGGAGCCGCTGCATTGTAGGTCATAAGATAGGTAGGTCAGCGATTCAAGGTAAGTCGTTACAGTGACAGCTTTCCTAAAAACGAATATTCATTGCGAAGCATTTTTCTTCGTGCACTGTAAGCACTTTTGGCGTCTGTCTTCCTATGTATATATCTAGCCGCTTCACTGATATGTGGGGTTTAACGCCACAGAACCACCATGTGATTATGAGAGATGCCGTAGTGGAGGGCTTCGGAAATTTCGACCACCTGGGGTTCTTTAACGTGCACCGAAATCAGAGCCTACAACATTTTTGAAAAGGCAGACGCCGCAGCTGGGATTTGATGGCGGGTCAGCACCCGAGTACCTTAGCCACTAGACCACCGCGGCGGGTCTATATAGCCGCTTACGTCTGGGTGGGTGCTCTTGTGTTGAACCCCTTACCTTGGTGTGAACCTAAATCAGTATGGTAGGGTAAGATGGTAATGCGAATTTGACACGCTGGTCAACAGATGATTAATGTCACTATACTGTCGCATACGGCGTCAAACACTTTCCGTCAGACAGTGGCAACCGCGGGCGGGTATGTGCCAATGCTACGCCGGCATGTTCCACAGAATATTGAAACTCCGCATCTATCTAGAAGGACGAGAACACACATGCGAAAAACCAATGTCAGGGTCTTAAGAAGAACTGAGCCCAAGCATTCTGTGCGGCAATAAAGAATTGTACCACAAAGCCATGCCGGTCCTCGGGAGTGCTTTTCATATAGTCCATAATGTTCGTGAAACGTCAGTTGTGGTTACAGTGCGCACTATCTGATTTTACAAAGCTTACATATGCACTCTTTGGACGCAAACGTCACATTGGGTTAATGCGACTGCAGTTGGGTGTCGTGTGGTAGAGTTGATTTATTTACCAGTGTACAGGGCTATGATCCTCGAGAGTAGCAGCGCTTCATATGAGCTTATCGTACAAATGTTCGTGTTGGCATCGTTGCGCAAGTGCAACTTGGTTATATAAACATTTGCGCTTCTTCAACATACCTATGTGCGTTCAACACTTAAACATATATTTAGCGTCTTTTCATGACCTGTAGTTCAATGAAAAAATCACGACATGGTCATCTTCTCTCCGCATAACGTCGATACCCAAGGTGTGCGGGATCTGCTGAATTTTTTTAGGGGCGAAGCTTCTTAAGCCATGAGTCATGCGTTCGCGATGTATATATGTAGTACTGGTAGTAGTAGTTAGTAGTTGTAGTGGTAATAATAATAATAATAATAATAATAATAATAATAATAATAGTAGTAGTAGCTAGTACTACGTAGCCACCTTTCGTTAAGTCCTTGGGATGTCCGCTGGATGGCGGTACTTCTATGTGAGGAATATACGATGAAAAGATGCGAGATGGTGGCACTTAAAGTGTTCACTAAATGGACGGACGGACGGATGGATGGACAGGCGGACAAGCAGACGTACGAATTGACGGAAGCGCGTACGGACGGATGGACGGACTGACAGACAGATGCATGGACGGACGCACGCAGAGACGAATGGATGGACGCACAGACAGACGGATGGACTGAAGCAAGAACGAACAAACGAACGGAAGCGCGGACGGTCTGATGGTCGCTCCACACCATTCATCATCATTCAGTCTGTGGATATGCTGCGATTTTTTTTCTCATGAAATTTTGATTGCTTCTTCTTTATAGGTAGAACTCTTAACTCAAGCAGAAGTACTGATTTTGAATGGTAATTTCTTTTCGTACTATGGCCAACAGTGTGCAATCCAAACCTGTCGAATAACGCCTTTATCAGAATTTTTTCTTATTTTTTTATAGCGCACCTCAGCATAGAAACGAGATGATTCCGGATGTCAGATGCACAGGCTGTGCTCGTCAAAACGTATTTGTCAAGACGCGTTTGTGTCGCACAAACCACTTTGTAGCTATAACGACAGGCGCAAATTCCATATTTTGGCACTTTTATTTTTATAAAGTTTAGTTTTTATGCTATGCTTGTGACGAGCGATAGCAGACGACGCTCGGTGGGAGTCTCGCGCCTTTGCCCGAGGAAAACGAAGTAGATTGGCGCCGGGCTCGCGGGTGCTCAAGGAACGTCGAAAAATGGTCTGGAGTCTCTTCCTGATCTTGAAAGAGTGTGGACGTCTTTCACAGGCCACCTCGGAACCCATTATATCCGATGGCCACAACGGCACGTCACAATCGGCGCCCAATGGTTCGAGGTGAACCAAGAAGACGTTTACATCATCTATGGGAGGACGTCGCTCCCTACGCACTCCTTTGGCTCAGTCACTGACGTTTGGAGTGCGTCGGCTCCATGGTCCCAGAATGGCGCTGACCCCACGTTCTGTCAACGTGTTCGAGCAGCTGGATGATGCCACCCGGGTGGAACTACTGGTCAGCTGTGTCCGAAGCCCATATCCTAAGGACCATGGTGGATCGGCTCCAGAGCGAATCAGAAGAACTGAAGCTGATGATTCTTAAGAACCATAACGCCGCCAAAGACGACGACGCACCAAAACTGCGTCTTGACGTGCAGATGAAGGCAAATCACAACATCTTGTGTAACCTACTTGCTCCACTAGTAGAACACAACGAGCGTCTTGAGTTAGAAACGCATGGAGATTCTCACGCCGAATCAAGCACGAGTGCTAAAGAGAGCAGTGCGTCGATGAATCTGAAACGCGGCTCGAAAAAGCAACAAAGACAATCCAGAAGCGATACCCCCAAGTGCATGTCTAACAGTGAAGACGCTCGCGACCAACGTTCGAGTTTCGTGACCAGCTCCTTACCGCATCTCGGGAAAGATTTAAACGTCTGGTTTCACCAAGTTCACTATTGGTTTAGAACCTTCAGTATTCCTGATGAGGTCGCTATACCGTTCATTATTTCCAGGCTCCCAGCTAAAGACTTTGCATGGATGCGACACCACACGACGGTGGCTGTATCTGTACTTGGGCTGACATCAAGGCAGCGTTGCTCCGACGTTATAACATAGACTGCGATGTAACATCTAAGCAGCGAATGTTCGGCGCAACGCAACGTGGAGGTGTGTCGTGTACAGACTTCGCATAGCGAATGCTTGGCCTGACGGAGCAGTGCAATTATCCTGTACTACAACAAAAATAGTTCCAAGTTATCATGACTGCTTTGTCACCCAAGGCAAAGAAACAATTTTTGACAAGCATTTCGGCGGCAAGATGATATGATAAGCTCTTTTCTGCGCTTTGACCAGATCAGGGATTCTGAGGAGAGCATTCAAAGTTTGGCTGCAATAGAACGCAAAACGCCATCCACAACGCCGTCCGCCGAACGCCGTGTTATGGCAAAGCATTCGCCTCGGAAGCCTATGCGTTATCGTCAACGCGCGGACAGCATAGAGTCTAGCGATTCCTCAGATGATGAAGTAGCTCAGAGAAAGATGCTTAAAGGAGGGGATACGAAAGTGAAGCCATCAGCATCGCGGCAATCGATTCATTCCGCAACGAGCGTTTTTGAAAGGCTGCAAGGAAATGCCCGAGAGTTCGTAAACTGTTCTTGAACAGCTCCAGAAATGGTCATTTTGTCACACAGTGTCCTCTACCGCTAACTGTATAATTTTTGAAGTGGCAGGAAGATTTCGAATCTTACAGCTCACAACATCGGGAAAACGAACAGCTGGTGACGCCGATACCCGTGAGGAGTCGCCAGTAATTGAGGAGGTTTCATGTGTCTCTGAAGCGGGTACTTTTTCTGTTTCTGTCGCCATCAACGGACAAACGATTAAATGCATCTTGGACTATGAAGCTGTCGAAAGCTTGGTTACGGCACCAATAGTTGACAAACTCGAAATAAGCACAAGGCCTTCTTCCCTACGTTTGGTAGAAGCAAGCGGCCATCAGCTACAAAATTTAGGTCATCTCAGGTCTGTGGTGACGGTTGACGACCGAATGCTGCAGCATGACTTTGTCGTTGTTCCCCAGTTACCTCACGAAGGAATGCTGTTAGGCGATGGCTTCTTTTAGGCTTCAAGAACCGTCATCGACCGGGGCTCAGAGAGCTTTACGGTATCGGTCGCCCAAAGGCTCCGCAAGGTATACCTGTTCAGGGGGCAACCACTGCCAGATTTTTCGTGGAAGTTAGTTCCTGTGGCTTGGCATCGCATGTCGGAAGACGAAAATCATTTAATGGTCACCAGTGGAACAAAGCTCTTGTACGACTGCTATTCAGTCATAGTGGAGCCCATGGTAACAGCTGCACCGGAAAATACAATGAATGTTTTGATCACGAACTGTTTTTCTCAAGCCGTGTTGCTTCCATATCAGATGACATTTGGCTTCATTGAAGAAGCAAGCAGAAAAGAGGACATTGAACTTTCTTGAGACGCCTGCCAACAGATCCTCCAAATTTCATGCCTTCCTTCTCCTGAGGACCTTAATGCGCCACCAGCTTATACTGTCGTCGATCCCCAGCACCGTTCATTCGTAATAGGAGACGTCAGCTTTAACATTCCAACAAGGTCATCTTCTAATGAGCTGCAGGTCGTAAGGATTTGTTGGCGAAACATTTCGTTTGCTTTGCACAGTCAGGCACCTGCACAGTTGAACAACATTGCATTACAACTGGAAACACAAAGTCAATATCGCAACGACGTCGCAGATTGTCAATAGCACAGCGTGATCTCAAGTGTATGATCAAGTCCCTCATTGGTGCCAATATAAAGCGTTTTTTCGGAGTCTTTGGGCGTCATCCCTTGTCCTTGTAGCAAAGAAAGACAGGACGACACGCACGTGCGTTGATTATCGACGTCTCAACGTTATCACTGAGGACATTGTGCACCCTTTCCCAAGAGTTGAAGATGTGCTGCAGGCACTCACCGGAAGCAAGTACTTTTCTGTTGTGGACTTGGTGCCTGGATGTTATCAGATCACCATGCATACAGATGGCATACAGAAGACTGCCTTCGTCATGCCGTGGGGTCTTTATGAATTCCTCCGGATGCAATTCGGCCTTAAAGTTGCCCCATTCACATGTCAGCGAGCCGTGGATACGATCATTGACATTATTAAAACGACAATGCCCATGTGTATATGGATGACTGCGTAGTCTTCAGCCGGACATTTGAAGAACACGTTTCGCACCTTCAGAACATAGTTACAAGGTTAGAATTATCAGCCATGGAGTTCAAGCCACAGAAGTGTTTCGTTTTTTTTTGTACTGCCATCAATCACCTTGGGCACGTTGTCACAAAAGACGGTGTATGTCCTGACCCATCGAAAGTGGTAGTGGTTCTAGCTTTCCGGCCTCCTCTAAATGTACTGAAACTACAGTCATTCATCGGGCTCACATCGTACTTCAGGAAGTTTATACCAAATTACAGTGTTATCGCAGTGTCTCTTTGATGACTCCGAAAGAAAAACGCTACTTTTTCTCGCGAAGAAGATAAACAAGTGACATTTGAGACATTAGGGCGCGCATTGAGTCAGCCGCCTGTCCTCAAGCTATTTTCCGATAAAACAGAATTTGGTGTTCAAATACAGACAGATGCATCTCGACTCAGTTTGGGAGGTCTATTGCTGCAAGAAGATGAATAGCTACGATGTTGTCCAGTGCTATACTTGAGTCGATCTCTCATAGGCGCAGGGAATAATTATTCTTTGACAGAACAGAAAGCTCTTTCTGTAAAATGGGCATTAGAAGAGCTATGACCATATCTGTTAGGCCAAAGATTTCAAGTGTTCAGCGACCACCATGCACGGTGCTGGGTCTTGCGCTACAAGGAAAGAAACGAACGTCTTCTACGGCTTACGGTCTATTACAGCCAATGGAAGTCCACAGTCCCTCTCACACAGTTGGGTTGGACATAATAGGACCATTCAAAACATCAAGAGGTTACAAGTACATCAATGTAGCCATTGATTACCTCGCAAAGTTCGTGGAGGTAAAACCACTTCAGAACATCAAGGCCACAACCGTCCAGAAGTCTGTCGAATGGCGGATCATTTTGAAGAACGGATGCCCAGCCACAATCTTCACAGACCACGGTACCCAAATGATGGCGCGCTCTACTGAAGCATACTTCAAACATCGGGGCATCAGACATGTTGCCACTACCGCAAATCACCCCGCAGAAAACGACTTGTGCAAAAGAGCCAAAAAGATAATCAAACAGATGATTGCCCTGACTACCGCCGGGGAAGAAAAATGAACCGATGTCCTCTCTTATATTGTATTTGTGTACAACACCGGGTACCAAGACACGGTTCACCAAACTCCCTTCTTCCTGGTCTATGGTAGGGATCCGATGCTACCATTAGATGTAGTATACAGCCACCGAGAGCTTGAAGAGCTTTAGGAAGAATCAAATTGTTTCACGGTTGTGTGTGAACGACTACAATAAGCTGGGGAGCTCACAGCCATGCACATCCGACTGGCTCAAGAAAAACAGAAGCGGGACTTTGACAAGCACCACAAGGACGGTGTGTTTGAAAGAGGACAACTGGTGCTCCTCAAGGCTTGAACGTCCGGTGTGAAAAAAACTATATCGTACACCGGACATTACAAGATAGTGAAAAAACTGTCTCCCGTGAACTACGAGATCGAACTCATGGGCAACTTGGGAAGTGACATTGTGCATGTTGAAAAAAAATGAAACCACATCTGAGCCTCATTGCTCACTTGAAGCAACCCAATGCTTGCCGTGCAGTGTAGTTCTTGGTGCTTCTATATAGTTTTGTGTGCCTTAAAGTGAAAAGAAAATGTTTTGTTGACTTTTGTAAATAGTTACAGATAGGACGGTTTGAGCTACTTTAGTTATGTCCGTCTTAGTGTTCCGTGTATGAAGTCGGGACGACTAGTGTCCAAACCCGGGCATATGACGAGCGATAGAAGACGACGCTCGGTGCGTGTCTCGACCCTTGGCGCGAGGAAAACGAAGTAGATCGGCACCGGGCCAACACCCCCTAGACTATTCACAACGCCCGTTCATATCCCTCTCTCCAGACGGCATACGTCACGCTAGTTGTTCGACTGTCCAGTGGCCGAGGACGCGTCACTCAGGCGGTGGTAATGGTGACCCCGCGCACTTTTTTACCCCGAACAGCGGACAAGCCACGACAGGCTTGCCTTTCATCGCTATCTGCTTCGCTGGTTAGACGGCGTTAGGCTTGGTGCTGCATCGCACTGCTCTGAGTCCTCATCCGTTCTCACGTGTCCTATTTTATTGGTGTTGTATTTGTGAGTATGTGATTACACATCGATAGTGCGACATGAGACGTTGTTGTGTTCCCGGGGGCCACGGCAATAATGACAGTGATCCCAAAGTGCGTGTTTTCGCATTCCCCAAGGATGAAGCTCGGAAGAAGTCTTGGATAAAAGCCATTCCGCGAAAGGATTTCACACCAAGCATACACCCCAAGGTGAGAAACTGCTGAAATTTGTCTTACTGGCTCTATCGCATTACTGGTGTCCTGGCTCTATTATTGTTGAACGGAGCGAGTATCATGAGTGGTGATGGTAGTTTTGTCACGCTTCAGGTAGGGCAGTGCGGTAAAATAGAACAGAAATACTAAGGCTCGTGTCAAAGTTCCCATTAGCCCGTTTTGTATGAAAGTAATTAAGTCACTGTTATGCTTGGCGCAGGTCAGTGAACTCCACTTCCTCGAGGCTGACTTCATCACAAAGCTGTCACATTTTGACGCAGCGTCGGGACGGTCATTGACAGTCGATAGCGAGAGGGTACGCCTAGTGTCAGATGCTATACCATTGGTGTTTCCAAACTGTCCGTCCTACCTGAGCACGAATCGCAATCGTCGAGAATCTCCTGTCTCGAAACGAGCTCGAATGGAAGACGAGGCCTTGAGCAAAGCGATCAAGGACTCTATATGCGAAAAAAGAAGCGAAGAGGAGAGAAATGCTGCGTCCTCTTTCGAACACTTAAGAGGCAAGCTTTCTGCTGTATGCAGTAATGATTTCTGGACCTTCAAGGCCAACGATCGTTATTTGATGTTTCTCCGCATCGAGGATAATCCTTCACCGCACGTGAGGTTTTCCGTCACTGTGCCTGCTGATCTCTCACTTGCAGTATCAGCAGGTATGATCAAGCTGGTTTCATTACCTTGCGGAGGCGCAGTGCCAGACGCAGTGCACGACATCCGGACGTTGTCGTCACTGCTCCAGCAGCTGGAAAACCACATGACTGAGATGCCTGAAGTTGCAAGTCCGTCGAAAACAGCATCAGTGTTGCAGCATATTGGCTCCTTATTGAATGAACTGTCCCAAGACAGTGACATCACCGAAGAACACAGTGCTTTGTGTCGTGTGCTAAATCAGCAAATAGCTCTCGCACTAGCTGCCCCCATTCGTCGCTACAGTGCTGAAACATTAGTGTTTTCTAGCATTCTGCATTCCATATCTCCGAACGCCTATAACTTTTCCAGATCAGCGTCGACGTTGACTTTACCCCATCCTTCAACTCTGCGCCGCGTTTGTTTCAAGTATGGAGGCGATCCACTGAAGGAGCAAAACGAAGCGAACTTCCTCTCCTACATTCGAGAAAGAGTGAAGTGCATGCAGCCGCACGAAAAGACGGTGACGCTAATGGTTGATAAAATTCATATCGAGCCATACTTGGATTATAAAAATGGGGTAGCATAGTTGGATCTGCAGCCAATTCTGAAGGGGCAGCCACAACCGCTCATGTTTTCATGCTTCAGTCGCTCTTGTCATCAAACAAAGATGTGCTTCACATTCTTCCTGTTGCTAAAATGACCGCCGAAATTCTACATGAGTTCTGCAAGAAAGTAATTTTAGAAGTGGAATCTATGGGCCTCAGGGTCATTGCTGTAATTACCGACCACAATTCTCTCAACCGGAAAATGATGTCGTTTTTCTCAGAGAAACAGGAAGTAAGCATTGTATATCCTCATCCAGCCGACAACAATCGGCCTATATTTTATGTCGCAGACCCTGGGCACATACTGAAATGCATTAGGAACAACTAGATGAATAAAAAAAACGAAGGAACATGTTTTTACTTTCCTGAACTGAGCCTGTCAGGAGTATTTCCCAACGGGCCGCCCAAAATGAAAGCAGCATCATTTGAAGCCGTACGGCAGATGTATGCACTGGAAGAGACATCACTTCTCAAGCTTGGCTACAAGCTTAATCCCAAGGCAATCAATCTAACACCTATGGAGAGACAAAATGTAAAGTTGGTGTTATATGTCATTACTCCGTTTGTATCAAACACGCTTGAGACTTGTGGCGATGCCCTTGAAACCACATGTGCTAGTTCAACAGCTCTCTTCATAAACATCATATCGACGTGGTGGAAAATCGTCAACGTGAAGACCCCTTCGAGAGGTCGCCGACTGAACGACACTCTTCAAAATCCAGTGAATTCTACGGTGGATCAACAGCTGGTTTTCCTTAGTGGTATGGTAGACTGGCTGGACGCTTGGAGCAGCGTCAACATGAGCCGTGGCTGCTTGATAAAGGAAAACACATTCTGCGTTGAGACTCACTTTCTACTCCCTTGTTGAGCTGTCGCGGTACTGTTTAGAAGAACTGAAGTTTAAGTATGTCTTGCTGGGAAAATTTCAAACTGACAATCTTGAAGATCGCTTCGGTCGCTACCGTCAGCTTGCTGGTGCACAATGTCACGTTTCCGTGCGGCAGCTTCTGGAGTCTGAAACGAAAATTCGTCTGCAAAAGCTGCTGATGCTTCCGCTGTCAGAGATCAGCAACGAAAGTGACACAGAAGTATCGCAACATAACTTTTCTGTTCATATCTCAAATGATGAAGAGAGATAAAGAGAGAGAGAGATAAATAAAGAGGAAAGACAGGGAGGTTAACCAAGCTTGGCTCGGTTGGCTACCCTACACTTGGGGTGGGGGAAAAGGAGAATAATAGAACGGAAAGAGATAGAAAAGAAGAGGAGTAAGAAATTGAAGCATAAATAGTCAGCTCGAGACTACACAGCACGGTCTCGCACAGTTCTTTCACAAGCGGTCATGAAGTCTGGTGGTCCTTAAAAAGTACATGAGGGCTTTCGTGGCTTTGCGCGTATGGGAAGCCGTCGGCCAAGGTCCCAGTAACTTCTCTTCTGTAAGCGGTCGTGAATCCAGCTGACAGAGCTTGGCTTCCATAATACGTCGTTCGGTCTGGTATGCTGGGCAATGACACAGAATATGTTCAAGCGTTTCCTCGCAGGCGCAGATGTTGCATGCCGAAGTGCTCGCCATTCCAAGGAGACGAAAGTAAGAATTTGTAAAAGCCACGCCCAACCTCATGCGACACAGTAAAGTTTCAGCACATCGTGGGAGCCCGGATGGCAAACGAAGTTGCAAGTTTGGGTCGATCGAATACAGGTGCGTGTTGGAGAAACCCTGCGTATTCCATTGTAGGAGAGATATATGGCGAGCAAATGATTGTAGTAGCCTTGCAGCGTCCGTTCTCAAGAATGGTATGGGCGTGCGTTGGTCTTGGTCATGAGCCGATCGAGCAGCTTCATCCGCGCGGTCATTGCCGACGATTCCGCAATGACTCGGCAACCACTGAAATACAATATCGTGACCTTCCGTGAGCGCTTCGTGGTAGTCATGCCTTATCTGATATACTGATTGTTCATGTAAACCGTGCTGCATGACAAACCGTAGTGACTGTAAGGCTGACCTGGAGTCGCAAAAGATGGCCCATTGGTTTGGTTGCTGGCGAAGAATGTACTTTACTGCACCTTGAAGTGCTGCAAACTCTGCTGCTATCGACGTCGTGGTGTGAGAAAACTTGTACTGAAGCAACACATTTTCAGATGGAACAACCACTGCTCCTGTGGAGCTGTTGGAATTAGTGGAGCCATCGGTGTAAACATGTATGCGGTCGAAGTACCTTTCGTCCAACAGACGCAAAGTCAATTGCCTCAGGGCTAGCGTTGACATGGGTGCCTTCTTGAAGATTCCAGGAACTGATAAGCGCACGTCAGTTTGACGAAGACTTCATGGCGCAGTTGCTGGATGCACCGCAAGTTTGAAGCCAGGCGGTAGTATGTCCTGATGTTTTGTCATGATACCGCAGTACGAAGAATGGGGCCTCCGAGCTGTCAAACACGCTAAATGATGTGACGGAAGCCGTGATAAATGCCGAATGTGCGCTCTCAGCGTCTCGACAATGATATGCGTTGTGACCGGTTGTTCTTGTGCAATAACAATAGTTGACACTGTCGATGAGCATCTTGGAAGGCCAAGGCATGTCGATGACATGTCGATGACATGATGTCGATGGCATGTCGATGACATGATGATGAGCATCTTGGAAGGCCAAGGCTTCAAATGATGAAATTTTCAACCCAAAGCATGACATGAAGGTCGTTACCGATATCGCTGGATATTGTGCTCATTCAGCTCCGAAGAAGCTGTCATGCGCATTTAGCAGCAGCGTACTCGTCCTAGAGAGCAGGAACATAGATTTGGGAGGTAACACAATGATTGACAACTTGTCGAGAGGAAGCTTAAAGTTTCCGCAGCCATGTACTGTGCACATGGTGCTGGTGACAACGCTTGTTGTTGAAAAGCTCTCCAAGGGAGAAAATGCAAAGGCATTCCTCGCGTCGAACAACCAACGTGGCATTGTCAGCTCCATTGCCATATCACTGCTAGGAGATATTGAGCTAGAGACTTGTGAAAATGGCCATACCTCTGAGACTATCGTGCGGCATGTAGTGCGTGTTGCAACAAATGTCGCTCTGAACAACTTTTGTAGACTTCAAAATGACACCATCCAAAGCACCGCACAAAAAAAGCAGCTGACAGAAAAATCAAAACCTTGAACAAGAAATGAGGTAGGATGGTTTTAGCCTTTCGTCCTAATAAAACCACTTTTACAAATGCATTTCTGACTACCACAGTTTGATCACTAAAGTGTAAAGGCAGGCGTAAACAAACGCAGACCACACAGGAACAAAAAAAGAACAAAAAAAAAAAGAAACACCGGCTTTCAATAAGTTCCCACAGCAGATAAAACGAGAACGAGTGGAGACGATGGCCGGGGTGCAGGTGCGAAACTAGCGTGACGTCACGCTCTCCCTGGAGGGGCCTTGCCAGTAGTCTAGGTGGTGTTGACCGGGCTCGCGGGCGCTCGAGGAACGTCGAATAAAAAAGGGCCTGGTAATCCCTTCCTGATCTTGAAAGAGTGTGGATGTCTTTGTGTGGACCCAGTATATCCGACGGCCACAACGACACGTCACAATGCTATTTCACATTTCAATGTTAAAACCTGCCTAAGCATTTGAGTCAAAACCATATATCGTTATGGCTCATAAGCTGCAGTGAAAACTGAATTATAGTTAAGACTTTTAAACTGCAGCTGTAAAATGTCTTCTCGAAGTAGTTGGTCTATCTCAAAGTGCCATGGCGCTAGATTGCAGTTACGCACTTTGCTGGAGCTGTTATTACAACTTTCGCGCTGAATATATGCAGTCGTGAAACTTGCACTAGAAAGCCGTAGAATGTAGGTTAGAGAAACTTAGAGAGAGGGTGGTGTGTGCGTAATATAACTAAATTATTCCCCTTCGCTCTAGCTTGGTGCCCCAGATAATTACTTTTTTATTAAAAAAATCAGTGCAACCACGGAGGGGTTATTAAAATAGGAGTTCATGGATGCGCTCACTTCTCTACATCGACGGTGGTGGTGGTGATAAAACTTTATTGCCCCCCCCCCCCAAAAAAAGGGGGATCCTGAAGGACACTTGACCAGACGCCAGGTGTAGAGGGCATCTCCCACGTTGGGACAGAGAGCCCGAAACTCTCCACTACCTGGCGGTACTCCTGGACAGCCGGAAGTTGGTCTGCTAGTGAAGCACTTCTTAGCAGTTTGATTACCTACAATAATAATAAAAAGAACTGGTCAACGTGTGCCGTATTATTGGTTGCTCGCATAGAGAGGCGTTGTCGGCATTATTGGCTTGGTGTCATACACACGCGCTTTGCGATATAGTCGGTGCGGCGAGGTTTGCTCTTGCGCTGCAATCTTGAAGGTAGTCCCTCATGAGGTGGCCGCGAACGGCGGTGCAGCGCGCTTCCGTTTTCTGTTTAAAGGCTCTCTAAGCTATCATGTCAGCCTGTTCTTTAAGCGAAGGTCCATTGTTACGTAACTAATATTCTTGTGCAATCACGATTTTTTAATTTTCTTTATGAGTGTGGTGAGTTTTTTATCATTGTTTCCGTGGAACCTAGTTTTCAACAAAACCTTTTTTTTATTAAATACTATTTCTCATATTTTTTTACGAAGGCCAGATAGGTCACCTGGTATGTAAAAAGATAGTGCAGTTCATATCTGGTTATAATCTGTTTAAAATCTTTTTTCAAGATCTGTGTCATTGTTACGTGCATTAAAAAGCAAATAAAATATGCACTGGTGCCCCCCCGTTCCTGAAAATTTGTATTTTCAAACTCTAGAGACCACATAATAAATGTCACTAATTGCTCCCAAACAAGATTCTTCCGCTCAAAAATTGAAATTTCGCTGCTCTAAAAACTGCTCCCAATTTAGTCTCAACTGTCTCACCCCTGGGTTATTATAATAATTTTGATATTTGCGGTAGCGTTGTAGTTACATGGAGTTTTGAGGTGGAGTTCTCAATTAAAATACCGGATTGAGCATCGCGTGTAGTGATTCAGATGTGCGCCATGTTTGTAGTTGATTCATATTCAATGTTTTTCCGTTGTTGTACATTTACGCTGTCTTTCGCGCCTGCACCGCGTATTAAGAAATGAAATATGAAGTATTGTGATCCAGAAAACATGACCCCCAAATGTTAGACGGTAGCTAAATGTTCATAGGCCTTTACGTTAATTCTCACAGGCATCTCTGGCGGTGATTTACAAGCTTCCTCGGTGAAGTTTGCGTGGCAAACGTACACGTAGGTAAGACTTGTTTTTACTTCTATCTTGGTGTTGTTCAGTAAAGGTAGTTGAAAATTGCCAAGTGTTGTGAAAACGCAATAAGCTGCTTCGAAGTCGACAACAGCTGTGTGATCGCTAGTGTAAATCATCCTTATAATATATATAAGGCGAACAAATGGTAGCTTAGAAGCAGGGCTGTAGCCAGGAATTTTTTTCGGGGTGGGGGGGGGGGGGGGTTGCGTGTAGAACGGCTGCCATTTTTTAAGATTTATACTGGCCTATTTGCGTGAATAAAACAAGTACATCGCTTACTTGTAATAATTCGATGGTACTTTTCAATTAGTTGTACCCAAATAAAGAAATTGGTATGTCAACTTCAAATTCTGGTTAAAGCAAGAAATAAGTTTGGACAATAGCACCACCAAAGCCGGGGACACCGCGGCCAATGGCTCCTGATGAAGTAACACAATGTAACCGCGGTACAAAAACGGTATGTATGTGTTACAAGCTGCCACTCTAGCGTCGCCAGCGCGAAGTCGGCGACGGGAATGGCAGCAGGTTAGGTCGTTCTGTACGTAAGCAGAGACAGTGAAGAGATCAGAGACGTATGTGGGGAAAAACAAAACTCTAGTGATATTGCAGCACTGCAGAGGAATCTAGGAATATTGCAGAGGAATCTAGTACAAAACTTAGTACCAACTAACAAAATACATATAAAATCAATAGATCAGCTTACAAGAGAGAAGTATTACAAACTACACAAAACTAACCAACAAAAAACAACAGATGAGAAAGTCCGAAGGTATAAACAGGTGAAGGGATACCTGTGATGACCGGCAGCGTTGAGTCCACGACGATCGGATGCGAGAAGTCAGAGAGAGTTCTGGCACAACTGCGATGTCGGCGGTGTTGCAGCGCTGGTGTTTCCGAGAGGCTAGTGCTTGAAGCCGATCTCGGGCAGGTTGAGCTTACTCGAGATTCAACTACCGATGCCTACGTTACAGACGTTAATTTCGCGTCACAACTAGACGAATGGCTAAGTTTAGGTGGCCAGCCGACACGGAGCCACAACCACTTAAGGGATACTTCTTGATCTCCTTCTACACCATGTTGGTCAGCAACTAGACGTCTTAGCAAGGCGAAATCCTGCTTTTAAATGGACCTCCGTGTCCCCTGATTCTCGTCCTGGGAGAAAAGAGACCTCTACATGGGTCCAATCATGCACGTTTCATTGTTAGAAACTCCGTTCCTTTTTAATTAGGAGAGGGTCCTCAGCTGAGCGAGAGTGACAACCTGTTGGGGTTCTCTCATACGGCTTGTCCACAAGCAGTTTTGCCCGTGGGAATGGTCAGTTTCCTTGGTTTCAGCCGGTGCGTCTTGCAGTCTACAGCTAGCTCGGGGTGCACCGCGGCCTTTGACAACCCTGCCGACGCGGCCGTAGGTACAAAGGATCAAACATCGGCGACTAACGTTTGAAGAAGAACACCCCATTCAGTACTTCCCTGCACTAAAGGCCAGTCTTTTCATGAGCGAACGGTTCCACCGGTCAGCGGGGGAGTGTGGCGCCCTTTAATTTGCCGTTACGCCGGGTTGCAAAAATGGCAGTCCATGACAGCATGTATGCAAGCAAACAAACAAATCGCCCGACATTCCGATCTTCTTGTTACCGCCGCCGCACATTCTGCTTGCTGGATAGTTTCCTCGTAATTGCGAAAGGATAGAAGGGTTGAAGCTTGGGCTAGCTGGGTTTAGCTTTTAATCGACTCTTGAAACATAGAGGGAAGTTTAAACGAGGAAGTTTTTCCTTCTCGGTAACTTAACAAATTCTGTGAGGACTTGTTCTGGGGTCACTTGAAGTTCTCGATGGATGCTGAGCAGTGCTAGTCCGGTCAATCTGTCGTTGTTCATATGATTTCGAAGGTAGCTCTTCAGCCTTCTCACTGTGGAAAAAGTCCGTTCCGGTGTCGACGTCGACACGGGTATAGTCGCCAGGATAGAACGTAGGCTGTGGATGTTCGGAAAAAAGTCGCGGTTGCACATCTCTAAGGCCTGTAAAGCACAAGCTGGACAATTCTTTTCTTCGATCTGGCAGCATTTGTTCGAACACAGTGTGAACTCTGCTTCGATGATATTAGCCGAAGGAATGTCGCCAAGGTAAAACTGCACTGCATCTTCAATATCAGAAAGGCTAGCCGATGCGCAGAATTTCGGCAGCAGCATGTTAAGGGCAACCACGACCTTCTTATGGGCATCGAACCGGTCTTTTAATTGATTTTCGAAGTCAGCCAGCAAAGGCAAATACACATTCCTCCGGTAGTACTCTTCGGGAGTAGCAGAAGGTACGTTGCTTCTTTGCATCTGCCTTCGAGTGATGCGTGGTAGGGCCATCTCAACATTTGTGATCTTCAGCAAACAGAGCGACTTCAGAAAAATCTTATTAAATTCCGTTTCCACACTAGCCCTTTTTGTGGAAAGAACGTCTATAACATTCTTTACGTGATCGCACGCTTGAGCCAAGTCACAGTCAATTTTTTGAAGAAACTTGCAAAGTGGCAGTGTCAAAGAGAAGAGGTCGCTACAGATCTGAAGCGAAACGACAAACTCGGGCTTCGTAATGACATTGAGCAGTTGAGAAGCTTTTGATGAAGTATCAGATGACGCGGCCTCGTCTTCCAAATATTCGAGGAATTGTAGAATAGGCACGTACAGTTCAAGGAAACGCTGAAGTGCATCGTGACTCTCTACCCACCTTGTTTGGCAAAAAAAGAGAACTGATTTTTTTTTCTTGTGTTAAATCTTCTACTTTGCCTCGCAGTTGGTTCGTCCTCTGTGGTGAAGCTCTCACAAACGTACAGGTTGAGGATACAGTTCCCAAACAGTTGCGGATGCTAGGGAGTTTGCATGCGTGAAGCAGAGGAAGGTTCAACGAGTGGGCGCTACAATGCACGTACAAAGCTTATGGCGCTGTTTGACGAATGAAGGCTTGAACACCGTTAAGGTGGCCGCTCATTGATGCCGTGCCGTCGTATCCTTGCCCACAAAGTAGGTTCAGGTCAAAGCCATGACCTCTAAGGCTGTTCAGGATTGTGCTCGCCAGCGCCTTGCCAGTAAGGTCGTACACGGGAACGAAATGCACAATATCTTCTTTAAGAATGGGCATTTCCGACGTGTCGTGTCCAACGTACCTTACACATAGGGAAATGTGGCCGGTGCGAGATATATCAGTGGCCTCGTCAGCTAGAACTGAAAAACACGAACCTGAGTGGACGTTTTCCACTATCTTTCTTTGTATGAATTTACCACAGAGGGTGATCAACTCATTTTGAATTTTTGGGCTCGTGTACAGCGCATTTGCCGGAGATGTTTCAATGTGAGCTCTCAAGGCGGCATCTCCACATTTTGCTCTCATCCTAAGCAGTGCGCGGAAATTTCCATACTCTTTGAATGGCAGCAATTCAGACATATTTATCGGACCAGAGTCGTCTGTGCCGCGAAGCAGTACTTCTTGCCTGCCACAGAAAAGGATTGTTTATATTATTGGCAGCAAGTTCTTACGGTTTTCTTCCGCCTGCTTTTTAAGGCCGTGGTCAAGTTGTGTTAAGATGTCATGCTGTGAGCAGGACCGGACTGCTAAAAAGTTCTCCGATAGCGTTGTTGACATGGCGTGATAACTGCTGGATGCGTGGCTCAAGGCGTCCATGGCTTTCTTGTAATTGGTGAACTCCTTAGTTACAAAACAGCTCAAGCGCTGGTGCTCCCCTTTTCCTGCACACTCGCTTGCGAAGACTACGCAATATTTGCAGAGTGCTCCTTGAAGCTTCTCTGAATAAACAAGCCATGAGTAACGACCTACCCAGTGAGGTTGGAACTTCAGATTCCTTTTCCCTGTGGCTGGATAATCATAGTTAGCCGGAGGGGTCCACGGATTGAGCAGCAGCTTCTCCATCGTCTCTGGATCATTTACATTATTGCTTTTCGAGACAAACAGTCCCAAGTCGAAAATATTCCCACTCGTCGCACAGAGGGGAGGCGAACCAGAATGTGTAGGTGCCATGCCACTCACTTTCCTTGGGCATTACCCAGTGGTAAAGGCGTCACTTTGCCCAGCGTTGACTGTAGAACAAAGATCACTTGGAGTTGCACTGCGGCCACCATCATTTCCCGGCGGCGCATGGGTGTCCTGCTTGTGTTCGTTCTCAGGTGATTCATATAAACCGGTGCATTCTCCTGAGTCGCTAAAGAAGTTCGGACGCGCTTGGCTTTCCACGAGTGCTGAGGAGGGCGAAGTTCTATCCTTCGAAGGAGGCGGTTTTTCTCCGTCCGCTTCATCGGTTCGAACTTTCTTGAAGTAAGACGCAAGACTCCTTTGCTTCGTTGTTGCAGAGTGTCTTTTCATTTTGCTGCCGCAATCCTGTGCACGCACACAGAAGTGGCCAGTGGCTCCAAAATGACGTTTGCGACTGCTTCGACTGCCTGGCGTGAATGGCGGGCGATGTTTTCTTCCTCTCTTATCCACTTTACAGTGGCTAGAATGTAGAAGTGTGATGAACGCGCCGGCTCCCGCCTGGCGCATGTGTTTTCTGAACGCCGCTACAGCTGGTGTGCATGCAGGCCCATTACTGTACTCCAGCTGCAGCAAACTGGATTAACGCTACTTAAAGACCTTTTCACAGAAGACTCCAGGGGCACTGCATACTCCCCTTAATATACGTGAACCCCCAAGAATGCACTGCCGAGACATTTGCACTCCCGTGGTACAGTCCAGAAAGGAGGTGTTGCTCCGTTCCTGTGAAAAAGTCACCTTTTCACAGACGGCTCCCTGGGCGCCTGCATAATTCTCTCTGGGCTGCGCTAATTAAATAGCCGTGACCCCCCAAAAATGCACTTTTTAGGCTGTGACGTCAGCCTCTGTACTCCCGCGGGCAGCCCAGCTTGGCGGCGTTTTTTTTGTCCTGTGAAAGTTGACCACTGGTGCCGGATTGTGTGCCGGCTGTATCCTCGCTTTGTGCGCTTTGTAGGGAGGCACATATACCTTCTGTGTACAGAAGAGGTAGATTTCCTTGCGTGTGGTTAAGGTTGTTCAAAGTTGCTCGGATATGCCAGTCTTTCAGTAGATGTCATCTTCGATGATTCGTTTCGGCGGCGAGGACTACAGTTTGAGAAAAGTTTGCCCTGCAGCCTGCGTCCTCGGAATGCGCCGCTGAGTTTTTCCGCTTAAGGGTTTCGTTCCCTGGCAAATTTGCGCACGTCGTGTTGGTGTTGCCGTTGCTGTCAAACTGTTTACCTTCACAGAAGTAGACGCGCTTTTCGTAGGGAACCCAAAGCCGACACGTGCGGTCCGCACAGACAGATAACTTCACCAGTGGCAATGCACAAGGAAAGCATCTGGAATCAATAAAGGAGCTGCTACGGTGTGAAAGACGAAAAAAAAAAGACTCGAAGGAATGCGACGGTGAAGTGCAAAGCTGTACAAATAGGGCAGGTGCGCGTGCGGGGGAGGGAGCGCTGAGGTGTTCTGGTAAAAGGGTAGGTTTGAAGAAAGGAAGAAGAGGGAAGCAATGCCAGGAAAGTTGTAGTGTAACTTTGGCAGCTGGTGGTCGCTGTGAAGGCGTGTAAATATTTTAGTATCACCCGAAAAGTTAAAGCATCAAAAAATTTCGGGGGGGGGGGGTCAGAACCCCTTAACCCCCCCCTAGTTACGGGCCTGCTTAGAAGCACAAAGAGAACGTAAATTCTACTTCCACTTAAGTGCGAAAAAATTCCGGAGTCTGTTTAATGCATAGGCAGGAATCCGCTGCGGATCCCGTGTTAATTGGTAGTGGTGATGAGACTTCTTACAATACATGGATGTATTAGAAAAGTGGCGGGGGGGGGGGGGGTAAAAGATTAACATGACATTTTGTGTGAAGTGGATGCCCCTTGTTTTTCCTGGTGAAAAAAAAATGATCAGAATAAAGTGTTACGCTCATTTAATTTCAACAACTTCTCAGTAAGTTGTGCGGTCTGAAGCCACAATCCCCCAGTTTCGAATTATGGTTGCTCTTCGAACATGCAAGCTCCGAAAAGGAATATATGTTGTGGATAATTGCAACAAAAGCTTGAAATCATCTCGTGACAAAACGAAAGCATAGGTGAGCTTTTTTGCAACGCATTAGTGTTTTGCGGTGAAGGGAATCAACTATCAAAAGTGAAAGATATATTTTACGGATCCCCGAAAATGGCTTCGCGGACCCCACTTGGGTCCCCTGGGAATGGAGAGATAAGAGGAGGATGTGCGTTGTGGTGTAGTGAAAAAGTCGGGAACAGAAGACATTGATTAGGCGAGTTTTGAAAGGGAACAATGGTTTGTTCGGTTAGTCTGTGGCTGAGGTTATTTCCGGAGTGCTATGGTGGTGAAGTATACCTAGTAAAGTATTGGTTTCGGTAAGTGAGCGGTTTAATGTCGACATGATCGTACAGTGCACATGGAGTTAGCAGAGCAAAAAAAAAAAAAACACTCAGTGCCTGTGTTGTAGAGTTCTCAATGAACTCCATGTATTTGGGCTGTGTAATCATGTCGAACAGTTACAGTGTCTGCACCTGATATGCAAATTGCTGGGTTCAATTTCCAGTTTCTGTCTTGCCACCATTGCTTTCTCTGAGAGGTATGGCGACCTGGTGCTTCGCGCTGTGGACGCTCATTTCTGAACAAAGTGACTTCCTTTTACCGCCCCCTTCCTCTTTGATACTGCACTCTTTTCTCCTATAGTCTACTTACCTAAAACCACTAGAGCATGATTTGTTAAGAAGTAGTAAAAAGAGCAGACTAGTCAGATTGGCTTAGCATAATTGACATTCTGTGTGTGTGTGTGTACTCTCCCCGTCTGCTGCCGTCATCACACCTTACCCTTCCGTTGTTTAGTAAGACTTCTAAAACGACTATGGCACGACTGTATAGTGTTCTTTGATAGACAAAAGAAGAAAGTACTTTATGCACAAGTTCTGTGTAGGAAAAAAAACTTTGAAACCTTGAAATCGGTTTCCATGCTCCCGCCCCCCCCCCCTTTTTTTTATTGTAGTCCCACCTGAGCCTTGATTTCTCACTTGCACTTGTTTTTTGGAGTGGTAGCCAAATGTTGTATTTGGTCAGAACAAATTGGTACGCATATTGGTAATTTTTGTATTTTCTCTGATTAGCACTTTTTTGTAATGCAGCTGGTGTGGGCATTATGCAGACCGAAAAACTTGACATGCCCGAGTAAAAATGGCTATCTGTCGGCTCTGTGCAGAACACCTTCAGACTTTAGTGGCATACTTCGACCATTTTCGTTTCCATAGCAGCATTGTTAATGGAGCCCTTTGCCCCTCTGAGTGATGTTGTGTTGTTCTTAAAAACTACTCAAGTTTACGATGTCACGTTTTAAGACACCAAAAACCAGTCAGCCATAAAAAGGAGGTAGTAGGACTGTTGTGCCAAGTGAAATCGTGCAATAAAGCTCTGTTTACACGCTCAGAACTTGTTTCACGTGTTACTGAGCAATTTCATGGCAACATAGATGCGTTTACCTGTCCTTTTGCTTATTGTGTAAGTGTGTCAACTTCTGCTGCATCATTTAAGACACATGTAAGCAGGTTTCATCGCAAAGCAAACAATCTGTTAGTGTGCTCTGGGCCTACAGGAGGAGGCATGGAACCAGGTTCCGAAATTATGCAGCCATTTCCTGAAAATGAAGTTTTTACAGGTTGTCATGGCACTGAAGAGCACAGTGCTCTCAAGTTTCTGACGGAACAATGGAAGTAGAGCCAGATTCTGCTCCGTGTGCTTGCGAAAGTGACGATGTCGGTGATACTGCACGCATAATATGTAGTGAGAGAAATAATGACCTGTTCATTGATAATTTCTCTCTCTCTCTTTACTGAAGTTGGAATCACAGCATCACTTGCCTGCTAGAACTGTCCAAAATATTGTGAAAGAGATGCAATATTTGCACTGTTTAAGTAAGAACATGCTTCTGCAACAGATTTCAATGAGGGTGCCAAGTGACTTGCTACCTCATGTTGAAGTGTGTTTTGAAAAAGATCTTCTGGAAGTCGCGGCATCTAATACATTGAGATCAACCTACTGTCGTCACAAGTTTTACCCGAGAAAGGTTTTGCTACCTCAAACCAGTGCAGCTTTCATTAGGACTTAACAAACTAAATCAAATGTGTCTGTGTAACTATGTTCCTATTGAAGGTCTTCACTTTTTGATGTCCTCTTTGCCCTTTGGTGGCAACAACATTGTTGATGAAGCCGTCTGGGACGACATTCCATCAGTTCATTCAATCAGGAATATTGCTGAAAACCAAATTGGAATTATTTTGTACCTCGATGAATTTGAGATTGTGAATCTTTTGTACTCTTCAAAAGGAAATTTTAAACTTCTTGGAGTCTACATGACACTCAACAACTTGTCATTGTACTACCGGTCACGTGTTGACAACATTCAGCTGGTTATGCTCTGCCGCCAAAAAGATGTGAGAGAGTTTAGCTTTGGTGAAGTGCTTCGGCGCCTGACAGATGACATGGTTCGTTTAGAAAGGTCAGGAGTGACAATTAACAATACTCAGCATGCCGTCAGGCTAAACTTTGTAATAGCTGACAACCTTGCCAGCCATGCTGTTGGAGTATTCACACAGAACTTCAGCTCTTCATCTTACTTCTGTCGGTATTGCTTAATTACACGGTGCGAGTTTGGGCAGAGGCCTCATGCAAAAGGTGCGAGACTTACTCTAGAAAGCTCCAATGAATCGCCTAAACGTCTTGGAAATGCAGGCATTGGGTCCAGTGATTCTGGTATTGTTAAAGATTCTCCGCTTCATTTATTGAAACATTTTCATGTGTGTAACTCTGGCCTCCCACCATGCATAGCACATGACTTATTTGAAGGAGTCGTTCGTCATAACATGGCCTTGTGCATTAACTATCTTGTGAAAAACAAAAGATGGTTCACATACAACTACCTGAATAAGAGAATTGACCATGAAGTACTCTGCGAGCGATTCACACAGCAAACCACCAAAAGTGCCCACCATTCAGTTTGATAGGCTGGGAGGCCATGCAGTCCAGAACTGGACTTTTCTGAGACTCTTGCCACTCTATGTGGGCGCAAAGATTGTAAATGATACTGATGCCATCTGGCAAATTCTGATTTTATTGGACAACATTGTTGACCTCCTTATGGCACCGAAGATTACACCTGCCCAAGTTGCTCACCTTAAAGTACTGACTAAGGATTACATCACTTCTAGGAGTTCCCTGTTTCCTCTTCACAAGATTAGGCCAAAGCACCATTACATGATGCATTACATTGAACTTATCCAGCAATTCTGCCCTCTCTGCCATGTTTGGACCATGAAATTTGAAAGTAAGTACCAGTATTTCGAGGGATGTACACGCAGTGCAAGGACCTTTAGGAATATTACCAAAACTCTCAGTGAACGTCACCAATTGTGTCAAGCCTTCCAGGCTGCCAAAGGCTCAGCTTGCTTTGCAGCCTGAGGAGTTCACATATATGAACATCTTGAAGCAGTCATCTATGCTGTCCAAAATGGGCGAATAGCCTTGCTAGAGGGCATAGCATTGAAAAAGGCTACAATAAATGGCTTTACGTACACCTGCGGTGACCATATTCTTATTTCTGTGACACAATATGATGCAACTTTTGGTTGCATAGTTGACATGTTCAAGTGCGACGACAGGTTTCTGTTTCTTGTTCAGTGCAAATCCGCATATCTGGAACCAAGTCTTTGCTTGTATATGTTGCAGGAACAGATCAATGAATCGCTGTTCGTGCAGGCATCAAGTCTCCTTGATTGTATGCCGTATGTGCCGTATGTCTATAATGGCAAGCCTGCCATCAGACTTAAGTCTTCCTTTCCTGAAAGGTTATGCGGAGCACATAATTTCTTCCTCTGCATAATTCCTTGCTGCACATGCTTTTCTGTTTAAAATTTGTGATGCACATGTTTAGTTGCCAGGAGATACTAGAAGGTACAAATGCAGTGAGTATGTTTACAGTGCAAAGGACTGTTTAAAGTTGTGTGTGTGATTTGTGAGTGAGTAAGTGTAGTCTTTTTGCTTGTTTTCTTAGAGTACGGCTAGCTTTCTTGCAGCAATAAAGACTTTCTTGTAAAAACGTTGCGCTGCTCAATATGTAAAGTTACGACACATTGTAGTTTGCAGCTGGAAGGGGGGGCGGGAGTTGCAATTCGGATAAAGTGGGGTGTTTCCCCAAGAAATGAGGTTTGGTTTTGCGGTATTGCAAGCTTAGACCAGTTCAGCTCTTCATGATTTGGAAAGTCGGCACTATATTTCACAATTCTTTATTGCTATAATATCGTATACCTTCAATGTTTTTGATTACACCTTCTTCAAACAATTCCAGAGCACCCTCTAGGCACAGGAAGAAGTGTGTTCATCGAGTCAGCTCTTTAGTTATCCACTAGGTGTTTGCACTTTGGTAGCATGACTCAAAAGAAAAGCCTCAGTGTGACACGACACTTCTTTCATTGCAACTACTAGACCTAACCAGGCGGACACATATTACCTTAACGTGTGAATTGTTATGTATTCTCTGTGAATACGTCAAATTCACATTACAGAACTTTGGGGCACCCAATGTTATATTTAAAGTAAGAAAATGAAGTAACAATTTGTGCGAGTTTCTGCCATTAATAGTAAATGGCATGTAATTAAATATTTCACTCTTTTGCAGTCAGTAATGCTTCATCTTCATGGGAAAGGAACTATAAAAACTGTAGAAAAACGGCCTATGCGAAAAGTTTGCTACAAAAAACAACCCCCCAAAACTTTTCTATTTGGGAGGTAACAACATATGCATCAGACGAATCTTAAATAGCCTAACTGTACTGCATAGACCAATAACACAATCTGGGATCTGCTGACACATAAAAATTATGAACCAAAACTAAATTCACGGAGTTATCCAAGAGACAAAAATGTGTACGCTTGCAAAATAGAAAACATGGTACAAAAAAATCAAGCAGCACAAGAACTGGCAGGACATGCTCTAGGTTAGGCAGGCCCTAGGGAAACGCTTTAACATATGAAAACTATAAAATTGCTTTTCAAAAGAAAAACCAGCTGCCACAAAAAAAGACTACTGTGGAATTTTTTGTATATTGATAACCTTATGGACATTCTCAATCACTTCAAAGGAAATTTCCCCACTGTTTGTGTGCATGCTATACAAGCAAAATTAAAATAGAATGTGACAGTATGTTCATGGTCTTATTATGGTCCTTTTGTCACACGTGCATTAACATATCACACTTTGTCAAAAAGTTTTACACATTTTTCGAATAGGACAAAAAAAAGGGGAAGGGAATTGTGCAGAGGTGTTAAATGTTCAGCCCGACAGTTCTGTCATTCTAGTAAGGTCAACAGCTGGGCTAGTTGGCACAATTTTTTTCTGAAAAAAAAAACAAGAAGAGTTAATGCTGAAGCTTCAAGAAATAGGTGAACCCCTCTTCCTTCCCTTTTTTTTTTTGTCAGTGCTATTCCAGTCATAGGTGCTTCTGAAGGTGCTATATTTTGCAATAAAAAGTATTCGCTGCTTTCAGGAGCAGAGCTTGTCAAAAGGCTCATTTGCAGTTGAATATCATTTTCTTTATACAATTCGAAGGCCGACCGTGCTTCAATGTGTGCCAATGAAATATGTCAGTTATGAGGTGTTTTTTTTTGTTGTCTGAACTGATGTATTCTTCGTAAAGCTTTCATGCAGATCCCGCTTTATTAAACCAGCCTAGCGGCCTCTAAAGGTTGTGTTGTTGGTTAATTAGGGTACAATGTTCAGGGCATTGAAGATGAACATGCTTTGTTATTGCAGGTAAGGCAATCGATCATGCCTTTCTTGAAGATATGGAGTGCGGATCACTCAATAACAAAAGATGGTCACCGCTGAAACAATGGATGATGTTATTCAGAAAGCAGAAGAAAACGGTATCTGCAGCTTGAGCAATGCAAAGGTGAAAACTTCACTTGTGCAGCATTTTGATAGCTTTTATTTTCTGACCAAAGTGTTCGAGCATCATCTTTAGACCGTTGCACTAAACTTCTGCTTGGCAGTTATTAATGCAGCAGCAAAGCAACCAGCAGCAGCATCGCATTAAGTGGGGCGTGTTGTTTTCTTGCTTTCCCACCATTGAACAGCATTTCAGGAAAAAATTGCGCCAAGCATATGTGACGAGGCCCAAACTGTCCTATTGTAAAACTGAAATGATAACGCCAAGTGCATCATAATTGTGATCAAGCAAGCAAACACAGCTTTCGATATATAGCTGGTGCACTTTATACCATGAGGAGCTGTAATTGTTTTAGATGTTTACTAGCTCGAGTTTGTGTACAGCTGCTGTGCAGACAATTTCCTCGCATCACTGTGATTATGAGCATTGGAGAGGAAGTTTTCGGGTAAAAAAAAATAGCGCTTCTTGCAAGGTTGTGACAGCAGAGCTGCTTGCCCCTTAGCTCATCATTGCTTGGCTGGACTTTTCTCCTCTCAACATCCCTTGCTATGCTGTGTGATATACTGCACTATTCATGGCTGTGATCCCAAGGGTTGGCAGTTGGCAACCTTTTCAGGTGGAAAGCTGATTTGCATGAAGCCAATATGGCACATGTTGCTCAGCAAATCACCAGGGGGGTTGAGGTAGGCAAGAATATAAAACTTTAATTAACAATAGTTATGTAAATAACTATAAAAATTGTGTTTGTTTTCAGCACACATGCCATAATGTCGCAATTCATGAACATAAGTTACCAGGAGAAAAAAAAAACTGTCTGGCACTGTAAGTTGCGGAGGTGGTATTCGGCTACCTAGCGGTGGTGTTATGAGCGTGTGCCAGGGGCCGCATAATGCAGCCTAGTGAACTGCATGCGGCCCATGGGCTGCAGGTTGCTGTCCTCTGCTGTAGTCAACAGTGTACATGTGCCACAGAAATTGGAAAATTTCGGTACTCACCCCGCTAGTCCACAAAAATTTAAGGAAGCACCTGGGTCCCAAACACTGGATAGGGGCCTCAAGTTTCGGCTTCTTTTGTTGACCATCTGTACCGAGTGCTTTGGCAGTGATTGAACGCAGGGTGGTTTATGATGGCAAACCTGGGCCATATAGCTCTACTGTAAAACGGCTTAAATATATTTGTTTGGTTGTGAACTGTTTAGCATAGTTGGTAACAGCACCATTTTAGCTGTTGTATGTTTGGTTGTAGATTTCTTAGCATAGTTAACAGCACCATTTTAGCTTTTGTAGCAGAGGCAGCTCTGCCTCCACTCTCAAAAGAAAATGGCACAACTGATCACTTGTCGAATACTGCCCTCAAGCTGCTGCACACCAGTCCTGGAAGCACATATATATGGTGCAACATCTCTGAGTATGCACCAGCTTCGAGTTTTCACTTTTTCAACCAAGTACATTGCACATTAAATTGACAAATTAAAATAGTTGTTCTAGCAATCCAACATTGTATTTTCATACAATATAAATCAAATGTAATAGCCATTTTCAAACTATTATGCTGTTTTGTTGCAGGTCGTCCTTTTAGATTGGACAGAACATGAGGAGGCTGTGTTTCAAGAAGTCCTTGCGCAACGGCCAGTAGACCAGAGAATTTTCGTTGTTGCGGAGGTTGTTTCCCCAGCAAGTTCACCTGTGCAAGGTATGAAAAGTGCTTGTAAGTGTAGTTGACATTTAAAAGTGACATGCTAAAAAACAAGACTAGGAGATATGCCCATACTAAAATTTTATGGGCTGTTCTGTCTCTTTATTTTCCATTTTAGCTTTCAATGTTACGAAATCAGGGATTTCTTCTTTTTGCATTACTAATTGCGAGTTAAAAGTTCATTCGTTCATATCTAAATTGGGAATCTCCTACAACAACTTTGCAGAATCGAAAGCATTGAAAGGCTTCTTGGTATTTGCTAGGCGCAACCTGAATGGCATAAAATTCATCATCAAGTGAGGGAAAGTACAGCGTATGTCATTTGTATGCTATAAATGTGAAAGAATTGATGTGGCAGAAAAGAGAACTTGCCACTGACAGGGACCAAAATTTACACGAGTGTCATTTATGCATAATAATAAACTACCTTTCATGTTGTTTATGTTGCTATATTTCGACAGATCAGCCAACAGCAACTTTGAAACTTGCAGTTCACGTAGAAGGCTTTATGAAAGTGTAATGTATTTGTTGAACTCCACCTTCAAAGTAGAAGAAAACTATTGTATCCTGGATTGCAGAACATAAGCATTGTCATTGCCTTTGTGGGCTATTTTAGCTATCTACCTGTCTAGTCAGTGCCTGTGAACCTAAATTGACTGATGATTTCATAATAATGACAATAAATACAGAGAAGTGATCTATACAAACAGAATAAGCAGAGCTTCGCGTAATGACATAATCTGTGAGGTCGCACAAAGGTTAGCGTGGCAGGATAGCACGAGGGTAGATTTTTTTTTTCACATACTTCGAAATCTTGGTTTAAATACATATCCGTTCTTTTAAAGTTAAAGTACCCGCACTATGCTGACGAGTTGTACCTTAAGCTTCTGGGTCTCTATCAACACAAAAACTTCAATGCACTCAGCTATTTGAATAAGCATACAATATGCTCTATTTACCACTGCTATACACTAGGCCACACAACGTTGGAGGTTGGCAGGCCTTCCAGTTTTAGAGCTATAGCTCCTCTGCCAGTGGGAAAGCTTTGTACTGACTTAAAATGGTGCTTTGGGCTAGTTGGTAGGACATAACGATTGTTATAGTGAGAGCTCAGATTGACGACAAAGGGACAAGAAGACGAGCGTGGAGTTAACATGCAGAGCTGCCACGGTGGTGAAGAGATTACAGTGCTGAGCTGTTCACTCGAAGGTCACAAGTTCGCTCCCAGCAGCAGCGGTACTAGCTAACATTTTGGTACAGATGAAATGTTAGCCTGTGTACTGTGCGATGTGGGTGCATATTTAACACCATCAGTGGGTAGAAATTATACAGAGACTTTTATAAACACATGCCTCATGTATACATTGTGGTTTTGGCTCATAAAATATGAAATAGAAAATAATAATAATAAAATTGGTAATAATAATAACATGAAGAGACTTGTATTACTGTTAGCATTTTTGTGATGCGTGTTCCCAGTAAACTTTACGCTCCTTGTTTCAGACATCTCGGAACGCAATGACATACTCTTACGAGAGCCGACCCATGACATCAGCATCAGTTTGTCAACAGAGAAGCCCCCCAAACATCTTCAGTGCACACTTAGTGCAGCAGGAGCATCCCCTCTTGACCCTAAGCATCGGAGGCAGTTGGCCCGTTGTGTTGTCGAGCAAATGTTAGTTATGTGCACTAGGCCAAAAAGAGAACTACTAAGGAGTGTGGCTGAGGAAGTGGTCAGGGCATACCCAGTCGCTCTTGAAGATAGGAGTATGAATGTCACCTTGCTTGGCCGTGGCTACGACTCATTTTTTCAACAACTTGAGGCGAGGGTTGAAAATATCTATCAAAGGAAGCGAGGAATCCAGTCATCGACTCCTGTGTCGGCACAGAGGAGTTTGAAAATGTCGCATGGCTGCATGAATTTGCAACCACGGTCAGTTTTGAAAAGTGATGACCTTGATGAAAAGCGGCAATTTCTTCAGTGGGAAGCACCGAAAAGCCCAAAGGACATGGATTATTCCTTGGCCATGGTGTACATGAAAGACACATATGAAGCGCAATGGCAGTTTATTATAATATAGTGCGAGCCGTGTCCATCATGCTCCCGGAATCCAGAAGGAGTGGCCACAATTGTTTCACCGTCCCTTCTTCTACGAGCACATTAACGTCCTTATTGGAAAGGATGCCAAGGTATGAATTGCATGTCACTGTGGAATAGATAGTAAAAAGAGTGCTGAGCAGTTCTCTAGTGATAGTTTTTTTTTAGTGCTAAAATGCCTCCTTGTGGCTGATTGTTTATGGAAGTATAGCACATTAGCTCCTAGACCTTTTCAGTTGCCGGTGTAGTGTTTGATCAGGAAACCTTTCTGTGGCTTCAGTTTTCTCTCAATATTTTAATATGGCATAATGCCTAGAACAAAAAACTTGTGTCATGTATTGTTGTTGTGAGCAGTGGAAGCAGTCATCTTTTCTTGTGTTCGCAAGTACAGTCGAGCACACATATAACGGCCCCACTTAAAACGAAGTTTCGCTTAAAACGAACAATATCCGCATGACCGTGAAAATATACATTGTTTCAATTACATAAAATCGCACTCACAACGAACGTTTCGGAGCGCTGGCGATCGGTTACAGCGAGCAGAGTCGGCGTCGACTTACCGGGAAACCACTTTTGACTACGGATGAGGCATCGCCGAGGTGCCCATAGATTCTTATTGTTAAACGCCGACCCTGCCTCCGGGCCCCTCTAGCTGCCACTCTTTGTTACCCGCCCTTCCATCTTATGTCCCCCGGCTACTCTGAGCACCCCGCATCGGAAGCGGCCCGTGTTTCCACACTGCCACACATCTTTCGAAGACCGGTCGGCCATCTCCCTTGTTTTTGATCGACGGTACTGTCGTTGACGTCGCCGGCCTGTAGTAACCAGACCATTCGCCAGCATTGTTAGCATCCGATCGTCTGCGTCTTGTCTTATCGTATTGTTCTATAGTGCAAGCGCGTATGCTACCCCATTGAACTCTTATAATTCGCGATTCTTTTCGTGTTTAGGACCTGTGCTCGCTCACTTCACACTCGGCTCAGCATGCCCTCCGCACGCGCGCGGAAGCGTAAAAACGGCTGTTCGCTTGCGCGGAATGAATCGCGAAATATGGAAGTCGGTAAGGTCCCGCAAACCCAAAGGATTCCTTTGGCAACAAAAGGATTCCTTGACCACGGCCGCTGATTTTTTTTAACACAACCGCGCGCGCCGCGGACCTTTCAAGCAAGCTGCACGACCCGCCTCCTTCCCGCGTGTTTTGGTTTTCAAGGTCGCCTTCCTGTCGTATCCTCCCCTCTATTCACTCTATAAGGCACTGCGCAGTGCTCCCGACCGGGTTGCAGAAATTAGGTGCCCTTTCTCATCTTCTAACCACTACCACCACCCCCACTCTATCGCAGCTCCTTCCCCTTCTCTCGCATATCAGCTCTCCTCTCTTGATCACAACTCCTTCGCCCGTCTCCACCGCTCCGCGACGCCAGCCACGCTGCCTCGAAGTTTTGTTTTCTGACTAGAAACAGGCCCAGAGCTGTATCACGCGTTCTGGCGCATGTGTTGCGTGTGCGCGTCTTGCTCGCTCTCGATGTGCGTGTGTGCTCAGGATGGCGGACGGGAGGCCTTGCACGCTTTTCCCTGCCGCTCAACGAAACGTCCAAAGTGTGACCGCTTGGCTTGGGCGAAATCTCCGTGCCGGGTTGCGGAGCGCTTGCTCATAGCTGTTGACCACCTGGCAGCCAACTTGCCGCTTCGGGCGTCCCGGTATTCAGCTGTGGAGATGGTGAATATTTCGTGGGCGGCGGTGACGGCTACATGCGCGCGGAACTGTTTCGCAAGGCCTGCTTCGTCGACGTGGGGCCCGAGAAGCTTCCGAACAGGATTACTCCGGCGGCTATTTGTGGCAGCGCGTCGTCGACTCCGACCTGGCAGAGCGGGTGGAACATCTGTTCCCAGACAACACAAACACAACCTCAGGACGTCCTCAGTATGCTTTCGTGAGGACAATATGACGCCCTCAGAATGTCCTCTTATGGTACTAGAATGGCACTAATCCCGTTCCCTTGTCCGTACACATAACAACCTCAGCACATCCTCAATACAACACTTCAGGACTTTTTCAGTATCTTTTCAGAACAACGATTGTGTGGCCGGTTTGGTACTGTGGGCAGTTATACTACTTAGGATTTATTTCTTTTCATAATAATTCCGTACATCAAAAGAAAAACACCTGCGATGTCTCGTGTATATATACTGTATTAATCAAAAGACAGGTGACAAAACAAACAAAGCTTGTTGAGTGAATTTTATTTAACAGTAATTAATCACAACTGACAGTTTTGTCAGGCATTCGAGTGCGCGTATAGTCTGAAAAAGAAAAGCAGTATCAAGGCAGTCAACACAGGTCAATCAACTACGTTTCTAATCTTCCTCGAAAGTTTCACACAGTGTCTTCATCACCACGTGTATCACGCCCAATGCACTCATTAGTGTTAGAGGCTCCGCTCTGACAGCCTATCAGTACACACGACACGGGCGTTGTCTTGACTTGTCCGAGGTCAGGCCCTGTGTCAGATGCACAAGTTGATCCTTTCACGTTGGGACCAGACTGCTTCGAAGCACAATTGATCGCGATTGGCTGGTGTTCCAGGCTGCTTCGAACCACACCTCGCCGTGGTCGGCTAGGGACAATGCATCCATGATCAGTCTGAACGTTGTGCAGCCCAGTGCACCCATCAACACGGTAATTTATCAGGCGTCATCACCTACGACTCACACAGATCTCACTTTTAACCATGCACACAAACAACAAAGGCCATGAACTTCCACTAATACACTCCACCCTCCCTGACAGGGCCGCCGCTGCCATCTTGACAGTCAGTTGGCTTGAAATGGCTTGGCTACTTGACTATTTAAAGTGGTGCCGCATTGTCAATGGTTGCCAGCTGCTAGTTTGTTATTACGCGCTACAGTGGCGTATAATGACTAATTTAAGGCGGTGACATTTGGGAACACACTGTTTCAAAATGACATTTTGCAATACCATGTTCGATACCTAAGTCAACTATTTACGCGTGTCTCATTAAGCGAAACGCGTAATTTGAAAATTTTCTGCCAAAAAAGAAACAAACGAGGCGAAAATATACAATAACTTTATGACTGTATGAGACGAACGTGTGAAGAAAGTTTTCACATATGAAATGCATCTAATTGGTGAGCAAAGGTCTTGAGGTATATCTAAGTGCTCAGTGCAATTTTCGGTCATCCCCAAAAGGTCCTTGACAGGACTTTATCCAGACCAATTGTTGTCCTCAGAAAGCACTCGAAAAAAAGTTTGAACCGGTGCTCACGCGTTGCTTTTGTCCTCTCCAAAGCGTCCTTAAAAGTACTTTTTCAGGATAAATTGTTGTCCTCAGAAAGCACTCAAAAAGACGTTTCTGGGTCAAACCAGCTTGTGTCGTCCTCAGTAAGTACTAAGGTCAATTAGAACTGTGCGAGGACAATTGTACCATATGAGGACGACCTCAGGACATCGAGTGTTGTCTGGGTTGCGATCACGGAGTGGTTGCGATGGTTTAGTTACAGCCGATGATGATGCCGACACCATGGAACCGTGCAGGGATAAGGGCATTGTGAATTAAGTACGCGGCAAAAGCGTTTTGGAGGAATCGGTTTGCGAGAACGACAAAACTTTGGAGCCAGTGCCTCATGCAGCTTATGCTACGGGCCTCGGCGAAGAGTACACTGCCGTTTGAAATAAACTCCAGACCGCCCTTATCCCTTCTACTCTTCGAAATGCGTGCATCACGGACCGTTTAGCGCAACAAAATTGTGTTTTCACTAGCAACTTTTTTTAAAAACTGTGTTTCGTTTACTACGAACTTCGGTATACCGCGAACGCATGCCGCGTCAGGTTCAGGTTTGTTACAAGCTTGCTCGACTGTATGTCTAATTTTAAACTTGTGTTTTACTTGAGCGGAGGCTTCTGCTTACATAACAATATTGGGCTTGCCTGTGCACTTTGAAGGATCCCATGTCAGAATCGACAACTATTGAAGACCTTCGGATAAAGGCTTCAATGTTTTCAGATTAGGATCACATTTCCTGTAAATGGGGCAGGACGTATTCTCTTTAGAAAAACTTTGGATTCTGGTAGTTAGTAATCTGCTCTCATTGGATACTGACAGAGTGTTTTCATTACTGAGATGTTCTTGTTTTATCAGTTTATTGCATATATTGCAGACTGTTGCTTATTGCTTATTCTTACTAGCTTTCCAAAAGTAATTCTTCGGTTTTGCCTGTTACAGGCTTAATATTACCATTTTTGTCGTGCACTCTGCAGTGGAAGGTGCTAAATTTGAAAAGTAGGCCTTTCGAGACATTTGTATGCATGAAATTTAGGTACAAAGCCATTCTTGCATATCATCCTATACTGATACAGATGAATCCCTATATAATAAAGATGTGCTGGGTAGTAATTCTTGTCTTTTATACAGGGTGTCTCCTTGGCACGTTTATTTTCTTAACACTTATTTTAATATAGGCACACCGGTGTTGTGTTTACTCAAATGTCTGTTAAATTAGTCTCTCTTGTAAACGGTTCTGAATGCATTTGAGTCTAAGACGGCTGCAACATATCGAAGTTTGCAAAGTGAATATAAAAAAGGCTAGTTTGTTCATTAGTGTAAAGTATATGAGACGGTTACTGCCTGTGTCACACGACATAATCTTGAAGGTATTTATTTCGCTGTCTTTTTTTTTTGTATTTTAGGATGCTTTTCGGGCCTCGTTGCAAGATTACGCACCATTGATGTTCGAGCACATGAAAAGTATAGTCAAGAAGGATGTCATGGCATGGGTGATTGAAATAGAACTGGAGCTTTCAAAGGGCTACAAGAATGCTAAGGAGGTTTACCATTGCTGGCTACCATTTCTACCATTGCTGGCTGCGTACTTTGGGGACAAAGAACAGGGGCTCTTCAAGGTTTTCTAGGTAGGTGTAGTGTACAGAATTTCATGATTTGTATAGTACTAAGAGAAATGCTCATTAGCAGCTAATAATAATAGCAGCACTAATGCATACTTGTTTAGTGCAGCTCTTTCTTTCCCTTTGAGTAAACCTGCCCCATACCTGAACTTTTTTTTAAGTGTCATTGGACGTATATTCAGCGTAAGAATATTTTTAAGAGGGAAAAAGGGAACTGGAGTGAAATACGCATATTCTCTATGCACTATGGGGCACTTTCTTTGAGGAAGTGTGTTGAGGCAAGTTCTTAATGCCACAGAAATTCGAAATGTAGTGGCTGAAAAAAAAAGTGATCGTAATATCAATATTATGCTTTGCCACATCCCCTGGTGCACTGTCAAAAGTTTTGCTGATTTAGTAGGCAGCATCGTCAAGTTTTTGTTGTTGACCTTCGAGTAATTCTTTCACGGGTGTAGTAAGATGTGAAGGAACCAGTGAACAAACGGTCGCACTGCACGTTGGAGATCTAAACTGCGACTACTTTTGGATTGCAGAGAAGTTTATCATGAATACTGATAACGATGAAGATAGTGAAGTGGTGCTTTCATCCTTGTAACTGGTTGACTAATCAACAGAATGTGTTATTGCAATGCATATTCTAACTTTAGTATGTCCTGAAAAACTTAAGCGCCCAGTGGGATACCACTTTCATTTATTGCATTGGTTCTGTGGGTTTAATACTTCAGGACGAAACAATTTGAACTCAATATAGTGCGCGTGATAGTGGCGGCCTTTACTGTGGCCATAGTCTCTGTAATTTCTGGCTAGAGGAGCTGCACGTGCCACTCCTCTAGCCCATTTGTGCTGTGCTGCTTCAAGTGGTCATCATCCAAGATAATGGTTACTCCATTGTTAAAACAAGAATAACTATCGTCTGTGGAATGCTGTCGAGCACTGTTATCATGCTCGCAAATAAAATATGAACATTTGGAGTGGCCTGCTTCAGAGTAAGACACCATAGCAACATACTGGACTTGATTTTTTGATAAATTTCTTTCATCTGTCTATAGGCATAACATTTTGTGCACATAAGATGCACCAATAAAAATGTTCTATAAAAGGTGTCTTATATGCAGGAATATATGGTAATATAATGGCCATTAAGGTATTCTAATCAGTAAAAAAAAGTGCTGCTATGAAAGCTTACGACCTGCAAGTAAGTGCTGAGCTGTGCAGTGTTTTTGGTGCATTAAGTTTTTGTGACAAAACGTAATTGGCACACTTCATGCTGGCATGCACTGTGTATTTAAAAATTAGACATGCTGCTTTCTATCTCTTGTCTTTGTTGCTATAAGAGTACCTGTCCAGCAAACAGTCTTAAGCTGGGTTATGTAAGCTGCTATCGTTACAACCATGAGCCAACATGACTGTGTGCTTAGACAAGTCAGGCATGATTAGCAATTAAAACCACAGGTACCCTGGTGGGTGGCACTTCAGCTCCTTATTCTGCTTTGCAGGTGCTCATGTGGCCACGCACTGACATTGTGAGAGTTATGGTTCATTGTGTGGCACCATTGGTCTTGGCATGCCTTTGTATAAACTCTCGTTTCACTTGATGAATATCTGCATGTGGCTTTTTTAGTTAGAAGTGCTTAATTTCCTCACCTTGACCAGATAAGATGCTTTACAACTACGTATAAGGTATACATTATGCATTGTGACAAAGTTTTAAGGGGAGGGGAAAACACTCTGTGTTTGAAGTGGTATATGCTATATGGGACGTCCATTTACTGAGTCATTTTTTTCCTTTTTAGCATGGCACAAGTATAACTGAAGTGCTTTCTGAGCTGCCACCTACACCCATCATTGCAGCCCTAGGTAAGGTGTGTTTTCAAGTTTGTAACTAGTGCGTCAAAGAAGGTGTTCCATGCAGTGGGCGGCGCCAGGATTGATGTACTGGGGCGAGAGGAACCATGACAAGAGTTCCCTCTTGGTGGGGGGGGGGGGGGAATTCGGGCTTGTTATGACAATGTTTTCCCTTAAGAGAATCGGTGCGATAAAGGGCAGGCAAAAATGGGGAGAGGTAAACACCATACTACTGCAGCCCTTGGTTTCATGTTGTAGTGGATTGACACTCTTTAATCGTGATGCATATATACTCGTATACTCGTATCAAGATTTGCCTGTCTGGCATGGAATCAAGAATCTGAGAAACTCCGGCAGCCTAAATGGTATTGATTACAGTACTGGTAAATCAATGCACCTAATTGAAGGGGTGTCTTCTACCTTTCGAAATGAAGCCACGATTCTGTATTCCATCCAGGTGTTGCAATGCATAAAAATCTAAATGTGTAACATGGTCTAGCCGTGCATGTTTTCATGCCACGGAAGATTTGAGGCTTATGAATTCTGTGCATGTTTTTTATGTATGTATGTAGGTAAGGTGTATGTAGGCCTGTATGAATAAATTTCAATATTTTAAAAGGTGCACTATTGGAAGGCATTCACACTGTGCTGAGAAGGTGTTCTACCATTCTTCTTTTGTTAGTAGCAAAGAATTGATTGATCAGGTCATCATGTTTATGGTTTACTTTGTAAATGTTGACACTCATCCTAACATTTTCACAGTAATTATCACGCATGTCTGTGGGGCACGCAGAATTTTTTTTTTACTTTTGCAGTAAGAGAGAGATATTGGCAAACACTGTAAGTGCCACTATTAATAATAAGTTTCCATTATACACAATGGAAAGCGATCATTTCTCGTACAGGGTTATCGCAAGCTGCTACATATTTTTGGGAAGTGAAGTAATCGAGTGGTGCATCATATGTCATTGAGAAATGTGGGTTTGTGCTACAGTCAAAACTGTTTTATCACCATGTCCAGGACTTTATACGAGGGGTGGGTAAGGTGTAAATAATAAGAGGACAAAGGCTTTAAACAGCAGTTGGGGTACGCAACCAAGCTCTACCACTTGTAAAATACAGGGTAAAAATGAACGCTTTTCATATTGCACATACAGCATATGGTGGGACACTGCAGTCGTGCCACATGCAACCTCTGAAGCAGTTTGACCTGCATAGATGGAAACACTCGACACGATGGTCTTGTGGTTATGGTGGTCGGACTGCTGGTCCATATGTCAGGAGATTGAATCCCAGCCGCGGTGACACCATTTTCGATGGGTGGGGGGGAGGGAGGAAGTTTTTGAGGCCCGTCTACTTAATTTTGGTGCACTTTAGAGCCCCCCCCCCCCCCCCCGCCCCCTATGGGGTCTCTCATAATTGCATTCTTCTTTTGGGGCGTTAAACTCAATTGATTATTATTGTGTTTGCACTGGCAGGAACAATTCTTATGATGTGCATGGACATTCGTAATGCACCTTATTAGGAGAACCTGCTCTCTGGAACATGTTTTTATATGGTCTAGATAAATTATATGTAATCTCCTAAAGTAATCAGTTACTTGTAATCGGTTACTTGTAATCGATTACAAATTCTTTTAGTTTTGTAGTACAATCTATCATTTTTTTTCAAAACTGTAACACTTCGCATTTTTCAATTCTTCTTGTAACTGTTTGCCCAACATTAACACCTTACCTGCAATACCTTATCTTAGGGCCAGCAGCAGCAAAGCACTGCACAACCACGACTGGTGTGCAAGGTGTTGCTTTGTATATAATACAGCCTTTCACTCCAGCACATGCATTGAGAGTGTTCAATGTAGCAGCCGATTTCTTGGCAAGAAAGCACTCTATTATCAGTAATAGCACCTTTGAAAAACTAATGCCAATAAAAGTGAACCAGATCCAAATTGTCCAATTGCACAAACAGCTACGACGATGACCTATAAATGAGACAAGACAGAATCCAATTTACCAACAGAAGTCCGTTTCCTTGAACACGCAGTTCTTTATATGAACACATGAGCACAATTTGTGCAATCTGCCGCTGAAGTCTCGGTAAGCCTTTCAGCCTGCATCAAACCTTTAATGTTCTCTTTAACATGCCAACTCCTGTAGTTTACACGCCGGCCACAGTGTTGGAGATTAAGTAAACTTGCATTATTGTGTTACAGTAATAAAATTATTAAGTAATGCTAAAGTAATTGATTACATTTCTATGATTCTTGAGTTACTTTTCTAGGGCCGAATTTAAACCCCCTAATGAATACATTTAAAAAATGGAATTGCAACTTTGATTGGTTACTTGTTTACTGTAACTAGTACAAGTCGGATGTAAATGCGCTTTTATTATAATTTTCTTACTCCTAGGACACTGCTGGAACACTTAGTTGGCTGACAGCCATCAAATAAAGTGAGAAAAAAATGGGCTCTCGCATTATACCATGTAAATCTTGTAAAATTTTGTAGCAACACCTAATTTCGAAATTGATGCTGTAACACGAGTTTCACTATAGGATTCTTTAATTTTTTTTACAGAAACCATCTTTTCAGACAAATGTTATGTCGCCTGTGAGCAGGAACTCTTTTGTGAAGCAACCGATTTTAATGAGGCAGTCTGTGTAATGTTCTTGACTTATTATGCATTCAACATGGTGTACCCAAATAGTGCTGCGACCACACTGGAATTCTTGCAAAGGTCAGTCTTTTCTGTTGGTGGTCATTTTCATTGTTATATGAGTGCTGTCATTCTCTCATTAAATTCAGTGCCGCCTTAAATTCAGTACTGGCTTTCATTACTTCTGCACACAAATTCAAAAATGTCTGATGGCAACCACTAAAAGTGTTCCCGAATATTTTTATAAGTTATGGCTCGCAAAAGTCTAAAAGCATTCATCTCTTACAAATAAAAAAAGCATTGGCCTGATCTGTTGGCTGTTAATGGTGGTATTTACACAGAGGAATGTAGCGCCGCATGCCAGGTCCTCACACTTTGTTAATGCCTACTAGTTTTTTAGTTTATGTTAAGCACTGCACTGCAAGCTGTTGTTATTAAGAAAATTTATACTTGTTCCTTAAATTCTACAGTTTGTACAGAGTGTAACAATGCTCTGGCCTAGTTAGTGCAGACATGACTAGAACGTGTGTTCTAAATATTTCGTGTAGCCAAGGTGCAAGATGAGAAAGTTGACAGCTCGAGAGCAGAGAGTAGACAGGCATTTACACACAAGTGTAAACAGATGTGCAAAGTGAGAAGAAGAATTACTCGATTGAGAGGTCACTGTCTCTTCACAAAGGAGCAAGAGTGGGGACTTGAGATGTGGAAGAAAAAAAGAACATTTTTACCATGGTACATGCTAAGCATAAGATCATGAGTGAGACATTCCTTGCCGCAACGATTGATGGTAGAACGGTTAAGGTGCTTGGCTTCACACTTGGAAGTTGTGGACTCGAACCAGGTTGTGGCGGTCACATTTTGATAAAGGTGATAGAAGACGAAGCACCGTGTGATTTCACTTCGTGTTAAAGAAAATGAGATACTCAAACTTTTCAGAGCCTTCCACAACAGCGTGCCTCATAATCATATAGTGGTTTTGGCATGTAAAATTCCCCATATCAAGTACAGGGATGGCTGTTTCAGAGTATAATAGGGGGTAGGTGGCTGCATGTGCAGTGATGGTTGCTGTACAAAAAAGTAATGTATATATAGGTATATAGTATATAGTACATATAGTATTGGCATACCTAAATCTAGAGTCAACTGTGAAATTCTGAGTGGATGTCTTGTCCAGTTTCGTAGCTAATTTCTGCACTGTTCCAGGAAACACTTTGCAACCTGTCATGCACCACATTCATGCAACCCTGATTTACTTCAACTAAACCAAATCCCAATTAGTAACATTGATAACCTCATTCAGGTGCAGGCACTTGGCACCCAAATTTCACAGTGTTATTCATTTTTTCCCGCATAATGAGCACTCCCCAAATGGGCTCATGACACCCATGGTTAATTTTAGGTTCCTACAAGCAAAACCTTGACTTTCGAGATTGGTATTTGCAATTCAGATGAGATTCCTACGGTGCACATATTTGGCACATACGTACTCGACCTTCAGTATTTGTGTCCACTGCCTGAAGCTTTTGCATTGGTGCGGATTTCTTGTCAGTGGTGCTTCAATAGTATAATCACGCCATCTGGTCATGTTTCCATCCTTGCCTCAAGTTGATTGTGTGTATCAAAACCAATTGTATTGCACCTTGCCAAGAATGAGACATTCATGCTTACCCTGCTTTTTTTTTCTGGATCCCCAAAAAAATCTGTTGCCATCATCTGGAGTTTTGGTGCTATTCCCTCAAGCCACACTACACTTTTCTGGTAATTTATTTTGTGATGCAGATTTGGAGGGGGGACATTTGCTTCACAAACTACTTTTTTACTTTTTACTTCTTACTTACCTATTGCTTTTTTATTGCATTTCCTGTTACACATTGAATTTGATAACTGCTTTACACACATTGTTTCATTACTTTGCATTCTATGTTCACAGATCTCTGCCACGTTAGGCCATTTCGCCTCCACTGAAATTGGAATGTGTACTGTGCAATGTCTGTGCACGGTAAAGAACACCAGATGGTCGAAATTCCTTGAGCCTTCCACGAGGGGGTCCCTCATGGTCGTGCAGGGGTGTTGGGAGTTGTAGCCCACATATTATTGTTATTAATAATAATAATAATATTATAAACATTATTATTACATGTGCACAGCCTTTTAGTCTGCTGCACATGTATCTATGTAAAAACAAGCAACAAAATAAAAGTGCCCTTAACATCTATGTAAGTTCACATTAATGTGCACGAACTTCAAGTGCTTAAAACTCTTGAGGGTCGTGCACCAGCTGTATCGTAACCATGTGCACAAGTTGCAAAACCAGAATATTTTTATAAAGTATGCAGTGTTTGCAAAAAAGCCACTATGCACATGTACATGCCGCATTATAATAAGTCGCTCAACACAACCAACAGTGCCTTGAAATTTCGCTTGAGCTGGTTACACTGTCAGATGCAGTAGTTGCTGCTAATGCATTATGACCCATTTGGTCATGTGCTTGTTCAGACCATCACGACTCGGAAAAATAATTATTTTTTAGATAGTGGTCGAAGGCTTAGGCAGAATTTGTCTTCTCGGAGGGAGGAAGGGGCACCTGCCATGGCAAAAAAAAAAAAAAAAAATGTGTTAAAGGAAGGGCGTAGGCCCAGTGTGCCACCCCCCCCCCCCTGGCTAAGCCTGTAATGCTATCTCGGGTAACTGCTTTCTATGGTGGTATTATAAAGACTGGGGTAGCAAGACAGTTCAAGCGCATGGATAGTCTTTTTGCTAGCTAAAGAAAATTTTCGTTTTACAGGCAGCTGTTCTATATCAATCCCCCAAAGGGTACCAAGCGTGAAGGAGGACAGTGGTCGAGGACATCTGTTAATGAAAAGTAATGAAGCTCAACTATATGCTACAAGCAAACTTCCTGTCAGAGCAGCTGAACTGTCCTGACCAGGTGTGTTTTATTAATTATGAAATGTCTTGTAATAGCTTATTCTCATGTGGTACGTTTTTCATGTAAAGTGCTGCATTTTAACAGCAGATGATGAGTGCAAGCTTATCACGATTTTCTGCAGGATTGTTTATTTTCACGTTTTTGATTTGAACCTCTTCAAGACCCTGATATAACTGATAATTCATTGTAGGAAATACCAGTGTGCTTGCATCATAATAGGGTTGGTCAGATGATGACATGGTATACCCTGCTAACTCGCACAATTTGTACAGCAACTATCAGTGTCCGTATTGCAATAATTTTGGCACTCAAGTTTGCTTTGTGTCAATATGCAGGGAATCCCCCAAACTTCTCCCACCTCCACTTTTTTTTTCCTTAGCGGATTGTATTGGAAGTGTCAGTTATGTGCAAGAAAACACAATCGCTACAAAAACTACATGTAAGCATTTATCTCTTATGAAAAAGCTTGGGTGTATTTTTTTTCAAACCTGGGAACAGAAATCCAGTGATAATTTTCATAGTGATGACTGCAATGATTCTAAAATATGTAAATTATCACCTTTCTAGGTTTGATTTCAAGACAAATAAAGATAACAACAAAAAGCTTTAGCAAATTCTGGGAAAAGAAATCTTTTATAAACGCGAGACTCATGATAAGTTTTTTATTCTTCCTTCTGAGCATAAAGCTACATTATTATTATTTGAATATGCATGCTGTTCTCCATCCAAGACCTGTCTATTTTTTTTTGCGTGAATCTCGGCAGACTGAAAATCTGTCGGTATCATTGCTTCAATTGGCTTAGCACTACATAAGCGCAATGTTTGAAAGCGTGGGGTTAGAGAGCGGCAAAGTCGTGTCAACACTCGGTGAGTTCCACAGTTGCGCTGGTGGAGCTTAGTTCCTGCACATGCTGATTGAACTTGTGAAGTGAATCCGCATTGTTGGCCACAGTAGTTGTCACGTGACTGGCTCAACAGATGTGTCTGGAATGTGTCTAAAACAGCTCCAAACTTCCGTGACATTAGCTAGTTTTTATCTGTGTCTGAGGTACTCCATTGGATTGTACCATACCATTTTGAGGCTAGTTTAGTGTAAACATTTTCAGAACATGATTTTACTGATATGGCAGTGCTCTTCAGTACTGTTCACAAAATAGCTCCTGCCTGATAATTATTGAAAGTTGATACTCTGCCACATCTTAATTTTGGAGAGATGACTGAAGCATTGTCTTGGATGTTTTCGGCTTCTGGGCATCTGAACGTGCCCTGAGTGGGTCTCTTGTCAGGATTCTCTTAACATGATCAACTTTTTTCGAAAAAGTATATAACCCAAATGGTTGCTTCTTTGCTGTAATCATGCAAGTTTTCATGAAGTTGCATTAAGAAGCTCAGCATTTTTATGAGTTAGCAATTGATAAAAACTTTGCAACTTCGCCATTTATTTGAAAATAGTGAATGTGACTTTTTATCTGGTTGAAAAGCTGGCAGGACAATAAATTAGTATGTTCTTTTGGTACAGCTTCTTAACATGTTAAAATAACACTGTGTGCTTTGCACTTTACACGCTGAAGCTTAAACATTACAAAAGAACGACAAAAACTAGGGCCATTTCAAACTGTCGTTAACTTAACCAACACAAAAATATAACCTGGCACATGTTTTCGCAGCCATATCTGTCAAAGCAAAACCAAAAGGCAGCAGAACTACAAATGAGCATCAAGTGCAGGCGATTTTAGGGAGCTACTAGGTTCTTTTTAGTTAGTGCAATGTAGGACTTGTTGAGGCAGTAGCAATATCTAATGGAACCTGTATCAACGATTCAGTACTCACGGCCTTCAGTCAAGTGCTCGCGGCCCTCAGTCCCCAGCGGCTGCGAAGCAATTGACCATGGCGGCGCTCAGATCTGCAACGCAGCAGAGGGTGCTAAGAATCTCTGGATCCAGACAGGCCGCCATTGGAACCTGAACTTGGCAACGTTTAACGCTAGAACCTTATCTAGTGAGGGAAGTCTAGCTGTGCTATTCGAGAAACTAGAGGGCATTAAATGGGATGAAATAGGGCTCAGTGAGGTTAGGAGGACAGATGAGGCCTATACTGCGCTACAGAATGGGCACGTCCTTTGCTATTTGGGCCTGGCTGACAGAAGAAAACTGGGAGTGGGGTTCTATATTCACAGAAACATAGCTGGCACCATAGAGGAATACTATAGCAATAATGAAAGGGTGGTAGGTATCGTATAAACTCAATAAGAGATACAAGTTGAAGGTGGTACAGGCTGACGCGCCTACATCGAGCCATGACGACGCTTTAGTTTAAAGCTTCCATGAAGACGTTGAATCGGCAATGAGTAAGATAAAAACACAGTATACTATATTGATGGGAGACTTGAGTGCAAAAGTAGGGAAGAAGCAGGCTGGAGACCAGGCCGTGGGAGACTATGGCATCGGTACTAGAAATGCCAGAGGAGAGCTTCTAGTAGAATTCGCAGAATGCAATAATTTACGGATTTCGAATATCTTCTACTGAAAACAAGGAAACCGTAAATGGACATGAAGGAGCCCTAATGGCGAAAATAAGAATGAAATAGACTTTATGATGAGTGCACACCCAGGCGTCGTGCAAGATGTGGAAGTGGTTGGCAAGGTACGATTCAGAGACCATAGAATGGTACGGTCTCGAATTCGTCTAGACTTGAAGAACAAATGACAAAAACCTCTAGGCAACAAGCCAATCAATGAGCTAGCACTGATAGGGAAAGTACAGGAATTCAGAGTCTCGCTTCAGAACAGGTACTCGGCTCATAGTGAGGAAACCAACCTTAGCGTAGATACAATGAATGATAATCGGAAGAGTATTATTATTGAGTGTGCAGTGGAAGTTGGAGGCAGGGTAGTTAGGCAGGACACTGGCAAGCTCTCCGAGGAAACGAAAAATCTCATTAAGAAGCGTCAAAGCATGAAAGTGTTAAGTAAAACAGACAAAATAGAACTGGCAGAGTTTTCGAAGTTGAATAATAGGCGTAAGGTATCCTGTCTAAGAATGTATAACATTAAGAGAATTGAACACTCTCTGAAAAACGGAGGGAGCGTCAAAGCAGTGAAGAGAGAATTTGGGATAGGCAAAAATCGGATGTATGCTCTAAGGGACAAAGAAGGCAAAATAACTACCAATATGGATAGGATAGTTAAACTAGCGGAGTATTTTTACAGAGATCTGTACAGCAGCCGAGACAACCACAACCTTAATACTATAAAAACTAGCAGTAACTCAGATGACACCCCACCAGTAATGACAGAAGAAGTCGGAAGAGCTTTGGAGAGCATGCAAAGAGGCAAAGCTGCTGGTGAGGATCAGGTAACATCAGATCTTCTGAAAGATGGAGGACAGATTGTGTTAGAAAAACTAGCGACCCTCTTTACAAAGTGTCTCTTAACGGGAAGAGTACCAGAGTCTTGGAAGAATACTAACTTTATCTTAATACATAAGAAAGGAGATGACAAGGACTTGAAGAATTACAGGCCGATCAGCTTGCTATGTTTAGTATACAAGCTATATACAAAAGTAATTGCTAACAGAGTAAAGAAAACACTAGAATTCAATCAACCAAAGGAACAAGCAGGATTTCGAACAGGCTACTCAACAATTGACCACATTCACACTATCAATCAGGAATAATGCTCAAAATATAGCCAGCCACTATACATATCCTTCATTGCCTTCATTGATTACGAGAAGGTGTTTGATTCACTATAAATATCAGCCGTCATGCACACACTGCAGAATGAGGGTGTCGAAGAATATATAAACACCCTGGAAGAAATCTGCAGGGGATTAACTGCTACCATAATGCTTCATAAAGAAAGCAACAGAATATCAATCAAGAAGGGTGTAAGGCAGGGGGACTTAATTTCTCCAATTCTATATACCACGTACTTACAGGAGGTTTTCAGATGCCTAGAATGGGAACAGCTAGGCATAAGGGTTAATGGAGAGTATCTTAGTAACCTGCGCTTCTACGATGACATTGTAATCATGAGTTGCAATTCGTCCCCCGAGTTACTCAGCATTGCAGGGTTAGACATGGAGAGCAGAAAGGTGGGTCCCAAAATTATTCTGCAAAAAACAAAAGTAATGTACAACAACTTCGGAAGAGAGCAGCGCTTCGAGATAGGTAATAGTGGACTTCAAGTTGTAAAAGACTACCGTAATTACTCGAATCTAACACGCACCTTTTTTCCGGTTAGGCGAGTTCATAAATCGCATGCGCGTTAGAACCGAGTACGAACAAAAAAATTACGGTCAATCTATCGCCATCGGCAAATTCAAAATGGCCGCCCCCTACGTGCGTCGGCATGGCACGTCGGCCATTTCTGCCTATGTGTTTCCCGTGTGCGGCACTTCGTACGTGTGCTGAGGAGTTCGTCATCTAGTAGTGCATTAGCATCGACGGCGTGGAAGGGCCGACTCCAAAAACTCGAGTGCACCACGATGCCGCTTTTAAAAGAAAAGTCATCGCGTGTGCAGAAACAAACGGAAATCGGGCCGCATCGCGGTCGTTCGGAGTTCCCGAAACGTGCGTGCGGGACTTGCGGAAACAAAAAGCAGAAGATTGTCGACAGCAAAGCTTCACGCAAAGGCTTCAGTGGACCACAGCAGGGTCGGTTTCCGCAAAATAAAGAGCTGCTCGGCGAGTATGTGCTTAAGCAGCGGGCGGCACAGCGGCCCGTGACGACAGAACTGCTCCAAGTGCGGGCTATGCAATTAGTCTTAGAAAAAGGTCTAATGCGGAGCCAGTTTAAAGCGAGCAGGTGCTGGCTAGCTAACTTTATGAAGAGGAAAAGCTTTTCCCTCCGAAGGGGAACATGCATATGCGAAAAGTTTTGCGGAGGAGTACGATGAAAAGCTTCACAGTTTTCAAAGGTTCGTCCTAAACTTGCGGCGCAACAACGGCTACCTGCTTGGACAAATCGGGAATGCCGATCAGACGCCTCTTTACTTCGACATGCCTGGCACCACAACCGTCGAGAAGAAGTGGGCGAAGCAAGTTCGCGTGCTGACATCGGTCCACGGTAAAACTACAGTGGCGGCAATGCTCTGTTACACGTCAGATAGGCACAATCTTCGCCCGTACTTCATATTTCAATGGAAGACGCTCCCGAAAGGAGTCGTTTTTTCGAGTGGTGTGGTCGTGCGGGCCAGCGAGAAAAATGGGTGCGCGTTGCAATCGATGTCTTACGTTTTTTTTTTTGCGGTGGAAATCGGGTGCGCGCTACAATCGAGGGCGCGGTAGAATCGAGTAAATACGGTATGTCTACTTAGGGCAGGTAATAATCCCGGAGCCGAACTACGAGATTGAAGTAACTAGAAGATTAAGAATGGGGTGGAGGACATTTGGCAAGCACTCCCAAAGTATGATAGGTAGATTGCCACTATCCCTCAAGAGGAAGGTATATAACAGCTGTATCTTGCTGGTACTTAGCTACGGAGCAGAAACCTGGAGGCTTAAAAACAGGGTTCAGCTTAAATTGAGGACGACACAGCGAGCAATAAGAAAAAATGGTAGGTGTAACCTTAAGAGACAAGAAGACAGCAGAGTGGATGAGGGAACAAACGGGGGTTAAGGATATCATAGTTCAAATCAAGAAGAGGAAATGGACATGGCCCGGGCATGTAGCGCGTAGACAGGATAACCGCTGGTCATTAAGGGTAACTAACTGGATTCTCAGAGAAGGCAAGCGGGTTAGGGGGAGACAGAAGGTTAGGTGGGCAGATGAGATTAAGAAGTTTTCGGGTATAAATTGGCAGCAGCAAGCACAGGACCGACTTAACTGGCGGAACATGGGAGAGGTCTTTGTCCTTCAGTGGACGTAGTCAGGCTGATGATGATGATGGGTCAACAATGATTTTGTTTTTATTGTTTAAGTGACTGGTCAACACTGTGATGGTTTTGAGGTGGGTGAATCTGCTCATTGCTAATGCATCCCTTTGTTTCATAAAACAACACTTTTTTGCACTTCTTGATTTTCATTTTTGTTATTCTGGCAGCTCACTTTGTGAAATGCCACTGCGTGTCTTTATTTCATGAAGCAACAGTGTTGACCACTCATCTTAGTATCGAAAGAATCATCATGTGGTTGTGGCAGTAGCTAATGTAATCCACATTAACAAGCCATCTAATGCACTAACAAATAAAAAGGTTTAGTTTAGGTAAACTCTCTTGCATGCGTACACACTAAATGTAAATGACCTGAAATAACCTCAAAAACTGGGTAAACCATTTGTCCTCTAGCGCACTACCTCTCCTGGTTTTTTTTTTACCACCTACTATCGAGGTAAAAATTTACTCTCGTGCTAACTGAGTTTTTGAACGTAGGGAGAGTAGTAATTATTTACTCCAGTGATGTTTTGAGCGAGTATAGAGAGAGTAAATTTTTACTGCCTTCACAAGGTTTTTGAGGTGATTTCTGGGAGTTATTTCTGGTGGTAAAAAATAAAAATTGACGGGTGCATTCGCCCAGAGTCGACTAATTTATTAAATAGCAGAATTGAATATGCAGAATAATACACCACTCGAACAGACTTCACGCGTTGCTCAACTACACTTTGACAGTCCGGTATATATAGGCACGACTTTTTGACCGGCTCTGTAGGACCGGTAGGAGAGATTTTTTTTCATTGATTATCAACAACGGTTGAAGCTGCAAGCGCAAACTTAAGGTGGGCTTCAGGGGACTTAATGTCGCACCGACCTTTTATTATAAATCTACCCAATCTCACCTTTTTGAGTATCCAATAATTACTTGGCACACCGGGCTCATGGCCCCACGCGTGTTAGCACTGCTGATCCACAAGTCCATAAAATATACATAAGTACGCACAAACCATGGTGGCTCAATGATTTTCATTGAGCGACGGTGCGCAAACACAGTAGCAGCACGTATTCATTATAACGGGCGTAGAGGAGCGGTGCACGCCTGCACACAAGCTTCTTATCGACGGCGTACTAGGCTTTTTCGAGGAGCACGGCTATCCGATGAAACACAGCTGGCGATCACAGAACAAATATCCTGTGCGAATTTCGTCGTCATTTCAGACACAAATGAACACGTGACCGCTATCTTACGGGGACGGGGCGGTGTATGCATACTTCCAACGAAAGACCACCGTCCGGGTTTTCTTCGTGCTCACCGGCAGCCGCTTGCTGGTTCCGTCTGCCTCGAATCGGCTTCGCGCTACATGTTTGAGAACAGTTGGTGCATGAGGTGGGCAATTCGGGCAGCACATTACTCTCGCAGACATCGCCTACTGTGGAACAAAATATACGCGATGCTTCTTTCACCTGCCCCGGCGACACACTCCCACTGGTCACTGGCGGCCGCGGCTCGGTGCCGACGACAGAGTGAAGCATTTCGCTTATGGCTTCTCCAGTAGGCAAGCACAGACGATAACATCAGATTGATTTTGTTACCACTGGCAGATATTCGCGATTCGGCTCGGAAGCGAGATATCCGCGACGTGCAGGTTCGGAGGCGCTCGGAAGCGCACTGTCGTTTGATGACGTAGGAAACACGTGAGATCCATCAGCCCAACCAGACACACAGATACCGAGCTTCTTGCACCGTCTGTCTCCAAGGCACCACCGCCGAGCAAAAGCCAACAATTTGCGAAAATATGCAGGACAACTTTCCACAGCAGGTTTTCTTTCTTTTTTTTTCTTCCTTTGAGATCTCCCTGTCCTTTTTTTTTTCTTTTTCGTTCACAGAATGCTGTTCTCGCTTGTTGCGCTTATGCTGCCCCCCCAGTTCCAGTGAAAGTTCGCTGACTCGAGGTCAGTCCTCAGGCACGTCAATGCCAAAAAAAAAAAAAAAAAAAGATCTGTGGTGCTCGCATACCTTTAGGATTCACTGAGAGCGTCGCAATGGGGGTATGGGGCAAAAGCCACCGAAGCAGCTGCACCTTGCAGTCACGTGGTAATAAACTCTGAAACGCAGGTTAAAAATCACGTGATAGAAAACTCGCTACGTGGTAAAACTGTATTTTGACATCCTTTTACTACTTGCCTGAGAGGTGGTGGTAAAACTATGTCATGTACCATCTTTTACTCCTACACGAGGTAGTAATTTTAAATGCAAGAGAGTTTTCAAGGGTCATGAGCCGCAAAAACCCCAAACTCGGATAGTTTTTGCTTACAGTGTATGGTTGTGATCACATGTCCCAGGCATATTTTTGTGTGTTGTAGTTGCAAATAACAGTTGTAAATCGGTGCTTGTCTTATTTCTCTTTTCTATGTGCACTTTTTATGCCATAAGCCAGTGCTTGTCTTTTTCTTTCTTTTTTTTCTGCACTTTTTTTTGTTTGTGCCACAATACATTATAGAATACCAATTAGCCCACTTCCACACCTTTCTTAAAGAACACTCCAAACTTGATCACTCGAGATAGCACATTGGGCAGACAAGCGGAAGAAATTGCATGGTCTGTGCTCGCATGAATTGGATGTGCTAAATATTTCACATGTAAGATGACGATCACGTCAGCTTCGCGGATTTTGTTTTTGCAATTTTTCACATGCACTCCGCTGAGGTTGTGGCTGCAGCCACAATGTCTTTATATCTTGGCTTCTGCAGGATGTTGCAGGAAAGCTTTGCTTACTGTGCTGGTCACCAGATATCTGTTCAATTATTTTTTTACTGTTATTGAGAGGATTGCTGGTATGCACAGTATTGTTTATGGACTAGTTGATCCACATTAGCATTCCTGCATCCGCAAAAACTTTATTCGGTATATCTTTGTCATAAACTTCTTTTGGGTATGTCAGCTCAGATGTTCATCCTGTTAGCATGGTCTTTGTGGCTTTGTGGTTCTTGCGCGTGATACCTGGCATGTTTAATTGCCTGTTGTGCTGATTCGGATATACAGTAAAGCAATAATAAAGACAGAGATAATGTCATCCAGTTCAACGTCTTTTGCATGTTGCCTGCAGGACATATCAACGAGTGTTTACTGAATTGTTTGTACCATCTAAGCTTCTAGGGGCACCATTTAGGACTAATTCTGGGATTATGCTATATGCTAGGGAATTGGGTCATGAAGCATCTGCAGTAGATTGGTGACCATCTCAGCTTAGTAAAAGCAACAGCATTTTAGTGTGCAAATACTGCCATCTTCAATTGTTGTGATATTAAGATACTCATCATTCTCATACCATTCTCTACTGTCTTTCATTTTCTTACAACTTCTAGGGCTTGTCTCGTAATAATATTGTGATTCTAAGGTTTAGAACGCCAACACTTCTATATGTTATTCTCCAAAGCTGAACTTACCTCAACTCAGCTAGATGTCGACCTTCAACATCCTTTCGATGGTACAGGTGCTCACTGTCAATGCAAAAGAAGGGCCAGGGTGTTGTGGAGACCAGCACTTTCAGCCAAATAATTGGTTGTTATGCAGCCAGCCAATTCCTTGATTCTACGTCAGGCAAAGAAAAATTTCTCATAGTGCTTACATTCTGTTCGTCAAAGCTTCTTGCCTTTGTTGCAGGAATGACATTGAATTTCTTGAAATATTTCATGCAGCTGGTAAGTTATTGATGTATCGTGTGAGGAAGAGTTTTTAATTATTAGTGCCCTTCTGCCACATGGCTCTTCTTTAAAAGGTACTGACAAAAATACTGCACTTGCATTTTTTTTCACATGGCACACTAAATATCTGACATGTGCTGCTATAAACAATTACAGGATCCTCATTATGAACCAGTCTCAGTTTCAGTTGGGAAGAGCTCCAAAAAGAAAAATAGGCCCCATATCTGCATGTAATCTACAAATGTTGTCGAAAGACACTATCTTGCATCTGGAGAGAGTGAACAAAACATTTATTTGATGTTCTGCGCTAGAAAATTGGTGAATGGTATTCCGAGGGCACTGCGTTAGAGTGTCTCGAGCGTGCAGCAGAGGCGAATGAGTGCATCAAGTCGCCTCACACGTGAGACATGAGCGCCATCTGGCAGTTTCGTTTCGAAAGCAAAGCGCGTGGCCGTTCGCGCCAGTCTCAGAGGTGATAAGCTGTAGAACGCGAGGCGACGGGTAGGTGCTACCGCCATCTCGTCTAAGCAAAGCGTTGGAAACACTCCCCGTTTCGTGCAAGCATTGCATGGTAAGCGCAGCGTGATAAGCGCTACGGTCCTTGAAGTTACTCATGTATGCGTTTTCTAGTAATAGATACATATGCAGAATATATGAGTGTTGTTATGGTGTCCCAGACATGTGCAATAATTGCTTTTTAATTGACAATTGCACAAGTGTGAACGCTCAACCTTGAACAAGATTGATGGTCGCTGCGGATGGGGTCGGCTGTTTCAAGTATCCTACGTCGGTAAGAGTGGACAAACAGACAAATGTACAGACACACAGACCAAAATTTTTGTGTCAAAGGTACCCAAGAAAGACTATCGTCTTTAATAAGCTGACAGGTGCAACTATCACACCTAGCATGTGCTGATGCCCTTCTACATCGGCACACAGAACTGTGACACGCTTTAACGCAGCCCTCATGAACGCCTTTCAAACGGGGAAACAAGAAAACACAGTCGCTAAACACGAAGTGTGCATCAAGTCCATAGATTTGCGAGCGGCCACCAATAAGTATAGTCGGTCTGCTGGCACTAATAAGGCAAAGGAGAAATGATGACTATGTTGATAAAACTTGTCGCACCAAACTCGGGCAAGCAGAGCGTCACTTTCAAGGGTGTCATTTCTGTGAGGAGTGGCATATAGCACTGAATTGCGCATGCAAACTTAAAAATTCATATAGACCGAATTCTAACCAATATTTGCAAACGATAGCCCCTTCCCGCAACGGTTTTCTATGGCTAAGGTGCTTGACTGCTGACCGGCAGGTGGCGGGATCGAATCCCGGCTGTGGTGGCTGCATTTTCGATGGAGGCCAAACTGGTGGTGGCCCGTGTGCTCAGGTTTGGGTGCACTCTGAACAACCCCAGGCGGTCAGAGTTTCTGAAGCCCTCCACTACGGCTTCTCTCAAAATCATATGGCGGTTTCCGGACGTTAAACCCACATGTCATCATCAATATTTGCAGACGGTATGCACATCTTCGTGGGAATCTATGCCATAAGCTATCTCAGCAGCGAAATTTTGTGTCCATACCTTCCTAAACCTACGACCATGAACTGGTTCACAGAATGCCATCAATTTTTTTATTCTTTTCCAGGTAGTTAACAATTAAGCATAATTTAACTTCATTGCCTCATGGCAGAACAGTCAGTGCATATGTAATGCAAACACCGTGCAGCAATGCGACAAAATAACAGTTGGCATGATTTGAATTTTTTTGAAAAATTGGTATCTTCTAGAAACATGGCTTCGTGCGCTGCGCTGTGCAGGGGCAGTGTAATGTACACGTAAGGCTACAAAATGTGATGAGACTACGTGATTGCTACAATTCTTGCTTTTTGTACTCGAGAAGCGTGATCGTGAAGATACTCCTTTTGTTTTGTTTTGTTTTTCAGTGAACACACCTGCAGAATTGTTACGGATGCCGCAGAAATGTGCAAGAAGTACAAAGGCGACAATTATTTATTATATAGGCTTTTGAGGAGCGCAAATGCCACAACTATTTGTAGGTTTCTTTAAGACTTTGTATTACATTCTTGATCTGTAATAAGGCATTACGATCAAATAAAATTTCTGTGAGTTCACATTGTGTATGCTTCATGTATATTTTTTATGTGCATCTCCATAAAAAATCCAAGCAACGCATTTTTTAATGCATGCCTATTATTTAACTTATGGATGATGCATTTGTTCTTTACGTCCAGCTGGCGTATTGATTAAATTATAGCATCACAAAGATGGCACTACAAAGTGCCCCTCGTAAAAAGAAATCCAGGCGATGCTGTTTTTTTTATGCATGCCCATTTTTAGCTTATGGATGATGCATTTGTTGCTTACGTACAGCTAGCATATTGATTAAATTATGGCATCACAAGAGGGCACTACAAAGTGCCCCTCTTAAAAAGAAATCCAGGCAATGCCGTTTTTTTTATGCATGCTTAATATTAAACTTATGAATTATGCATTTGTTCCTTACGTACAGCAAGCGTATTGATTGAAACATAGCACCACATAGATGGCCCTACGGTGTACATCCAATGATGTGCTCTTGTTTCCATTGTTACGCAGTCGGGTGATGTTATGCATTCCTATCTGTACGTGTTTAAATGCTACGTCATTTCTTGACTTTCATTTTCTTTGTACGGACGTGGCTGGCAGCATGTTACCTACAAGTTTTTCCATATACCATGGAAAATATGTTTTGCAGTGTACTTCAAATTTCTTTTTACTCATTTGCTGTTTTTTTTTCATGAACGCATCAGGAAGATCCGCTCACTATTGTATATGTTAACGCGTGCAAACACTTTCATAGTAACAGTGCAACCGGGCTAAGCTTGCAACCGGCCCGCTCCAGCTTGCTCCATGGAGAACGATTAATTGGAACAAGTGTGTTTATTTGGTTTGTTAAGCTTATTGCTTGTACAAATCATGTGTACTGTACCTGTGTGCAGGTGCTCATTACGCTTTTTTTGTCTGGAGAAAAAAATTTACAGATCCCACGTACAGTGGGAATCGATCATATGCGAAGCCTGAATGAGAAATGTTGATATGTCACTTTAAAATCAGCACAACGTTATGAGGCGAAAGTAAATGATACCGTACATGACTTCCGTGTCATGATTATCATGTTTGGATGTGTCGTTTACCTTCGTCATCCATTCACGACGCGTGACACCAAATTTAGTATTTAGTGACACGCGTGTCAGGATTGTCATGTTTGCACCAGTCATATATTTCGTTATCCATTGACGTCACGTAACACGAATTTTGTTATATGTGGAGCTAACAAAACGGCCACGAGCGCGTCATGAAGAGCCCAATATACTGCAATCTAGCGTGGATGCGCGCATATTTTGGGCACAGCGAGGCTACGTTAGCGAAATGCGAGCAGTCTATAGTCTGACGCCAGGTGCGACCAGCGTCCGTTGGCGCGGCCCGACGGCAACCGGCGCGAAATGCGACATGCTGCATGCGACTATATGCCGATGCATCACTCACACAACACTGCGTCGCCTTCTTTTCGTGACGGAGGGACGCGCTGAAGCGCGCATGCGTCAAAGCAACCCAGCGTGGCGTGCGCCTGCGAGTATGTGGCATGACCGGTGCCTGGCGTGGCAACGCCGGCGTGACGCGTCAAAATGAACGCCGGTGACCACGCACACCGCGTCTCTGTCGAAAGGTATTGGTGACTTGGCTGTGGCATGTAGTCATGTTCTCACATGACACGCATCTCCTGATCATCATATTTGCACCAGTCACATGCCTTCGCGATCCATTACCGTCACGTAATACCAAATTTAGCGTATGTGAAGCTACCGAAACGGCCACGAGCCCATAATGAGTGTGGCATATAGTCATGTCGTAACATGACACGCATGTCGTGATTATTATGTTTGGATGTGTCATTCACTTATGTCGTCCGTTCACGTCGCATAATACCAAGCTCAGTAAATGTGAAGCTAGCGAAATGGCCGCGAGGGCATCATGGGCGTAGCATGTAGTCATGTCGTTACATGACACGCATCTCATATTTATCATGTTTGCACCAGTATCATAACTTCGTCATCCATTTACGCCCCATAATACCGAATTCGGAATAAGTGAAGCTAGCGAAACGACCGCCAGTGCATCATGAGCGTGGCACGTAGGCATTTTTTTACATGACACGCATCTCATGATTATTTTGTTTGCACCAGTCACATGCCTTCGTCCTCCATTCACGTACCGTAATACCGAATTCGGTATATGTCACGCTAGCGAAGCGGCCGCGTGTGCATCATGAGCGTAGCATGTAGTCATGTTGTTACATGACACGCATGTCATGAGTTTCATGTTAGGGTCTGTCGCTTGTGTACTCCATGCAATCATGTCATACCCTATCAGTTTTGCAACAGGCCATGTGAACTAAACCACCGCAAGAGCTGCAGGACCATTAAATGTCAATCATAACATTTATGACATTCATCTCATGATTTTCATGTTATGACAAGTCAAATATGTTCTTCATACAGTCATGTTATGGCATACCAAGTTTGGTATTGATACGATTATCGAACGGCCAAGAGAGCTAAAAGTCGTTGGCGGCTAGATAGATAGATGTATAGATAGAAGGATAGATGGATAAATGGATAGATAGATAGATAGATACGTTGAAACTCGTCGAAATCCGCTGAGAAATGCTTCGAATTTATGACCCTCTTTGTTGTTCAAGGAGTGTTTGGGCTACTTGCTCCTGCTCAACTTATCGCCAATCCTTTTAGTGGGCACAAGCCATCAATGCAACCCATCATCAGCATTGCGCCCATTATAATCATTTGGGTGGTCTTTCCAGGGTACGAGTGGCATAAGCCACGAGCAGAAGAAGAACAAGAGTGGCATGTTTTGCTCGCGCGAACGTCGGCCATCGCAATTAAGTCATCGCATGGAACGCTCGACTGCCTTTGCAGGCGAGCATCGCTAGCTCCAGATGTCAGGTGGTACTGCTTACGCTTTGAGCGAGTTCAAAGCTGAATTGACATCACACATCATCGCGGCCACGGCAGAAAGTGAACGGAAAGACAAGTCCAGGCGACTCGTGGAAGAGGCAACAACCTTCAAATCAAAGGGTGGCACCATTGAGGTCGGGAAATTGCGTTCGAGCGCTTTCGCCGATTCCGGCATACCGTATGTTGAGCAGCAACTGCGAAGAATGCGGCAAGTTCATGGCCCGTTCGATTTGGGTGAGCTGTTCAGTGCCCTGACCCCTTCTGAGACTCGGGACGTCCTCTTACGATACGCGACCCTTCCTGCGTTTACAGAGCAGCTCCCGAGATTTATTCAATTGATTGAGACCTGCAGGCATTTGTGAATTACGAAGAGCCCGACGGTGAAGTCTGACACTACGGTGGATCATCAAATGTCCTGAACGAAGCTGATTTTTATACTTTTTACGTCTACTCGTTTAGTTTCGTCTCGTTTAAAAAAATTTTAAACATTGCCACGGTATGAGCCAGGCTGTAGTATGTGCCGGGTAGGTAGAAGAGGAAGACGACGTTGTCTGGTGCGGCCTGAGGAATCCCTCTTTACCGCGAATGCCTAACTTCACCCTCACCCTGTAAATAAATTCACCTATCCTTTAATTCAACCGTAACAGTTTTGTGGTGGACGCGCAGGGTAATCAATCAAGTAACACGACGCTTCAAGCGCCTGATCTACGACGAAGCCGCCGCCTTGCTGGGCTGCCCCCGTTACCACCGGCAGCTGAGATATCTCACGGCGAAAAAGTAAACCAGATCCCCGCAGCTGCAGACCTTCTACCAGCCCCAGCAGCACCATATATAGTGCCAGGTTCGTGTGCGGCTGGTCCCTGGTTGCGTCAGGATTTAATAGTGCCTCACACATTCGGTGGCAAATCTGGCGAGGACGTAGAAGCCGGGCTCACACACTACAAACGGGTGAGCAAATACTACCAGTGGGAGGCGGCGACTCAGCTGACCAATGTAGTAATTTTCTTAACGGACACAGCACTCGTGTGGTACGAGAACCACGAAGATGCCCTCACGGCATGGGGCCGCTTCGTTTCCGAAATAAGAGAATGCTTCTGAGACTCCGTAGCTAAGAGAAAGCAGGCGGAACAAACGTTACTGCAAAGAGCTCAGATCCCAGGAGAGACGTGCACGACCTATGTCGAGGCAATCTTGAAGCTCTGCAAGATTGTCAACCCTTCTATTTGAGAGGAAGACAAAGTTGTCAACCTGTTGAAAGGCATTGCCGAGGACGTGTATCAGTTTCTCATCAGCAAAGACAGCCTTGCTACGGTCATAACCGACGTCATAAGCCACTGTCACACATTCGAGACCCTGAAGATGCGACGTATCACCGCCAAGTTTGGTCGCCTACCGAATGTAACCACCGTGGCAAGTGTTGACGAATACACGCCGCTTGATCGCGCGTCGACAGTACGCCAGATCGTTCGAGAAGAGCTCACTCAACGCGCTCGCCCGACGCCGTACGAAGCTACACCCGCACCGCCTCCCTCTCGCCCTCCCGTGTCAATTGCCGCAGCAGGCAATGATGACTGCAACTACAAGCCACCCTCACCACCGGGGTCACAGCCCAATAACTATACCCGCTGCCGAGGTACGAAGACCACTTCAGTTAGCTCCATCAGCCAGCCAACACCTATTACGACCCGAACGAAGATGTACCTGTACCACCACCACGTCAGCGCAATGCCTTCCAGGAGTACAATGCATACCACTAAGCCTGGCCCTGTGTGCTACTGACGCGATATCGCCGGGCATATAGCTCGGTTCTGTCGTCGACAGAGAGAACCGACATCCCGATATCATTCCTATCAGAGTTTCCGCCAGCGGGCACTGTTCACAACAACGGTCATTGGCCCGCCTATTCCAACAGCGGGGAAATCACCGTGGCAGTTCTCCCGCTTCTGGCCGTAGTTTGACGCCTCCATCTGGCCGACTGCATCGTTCCCCTTCGCCGGGACGACGCCTGTCATCACCGCCGCTGCCGGGAAACTAGCCTGCGTGACCGATGGAGGTGAGGTCGCACAACAGGACTTGCCTCAGATGCCTCCGCCAGTTATAATGTATAAGAACAAGATACTTTTGGAAATAGATGGCTTTTGTACAAGTGCTTTGGTGGACACTGGTGCTACGATATCAGTTATGAGTATTTCTTTCAAAAGTCGCATTGGCTGCAAAGTTATGTTTTCTTGGGGCGAATCAACAAGGTTTCGTGGTGTTGCTGGGGAAGTGCTTCATCCTGTCGGAGTTTGTGTCGTCAAAGTTTTATTGGCAGGAAAGGTGTTCCCGACAGAGTTTCTTGAGCTGCAACGTTGTACCAATGATGTGATTCTCGGTCTTGACTTTCTTCAAGGATGGGGCGCTTTCGTCGACTGTGGAAGCGGTGAACTTTCCGTCAGCAGTGACATTGTTCCTGCCCTCGTCGATGAGGCGCCGCAGGCTGCAAAGGACGCTCTGATTGTTTCCGATGAGCTGACAGTGCCGCCATGGTCAATGAGATCAGTTGCGGTGTTCGCCCCAGAATCTGCCACATCTTTTAACGCCATCGTTGAACCCGCTATCGTTCAATGTGCTAATAAAGGCATACTCGTCCCTCGTTGTTTGGTATCTGTTGATGAAGGAGCAACCTTTCTGTGGGCACTAAATCGTTCGCCGATGACGGTTGTGCTTCCTCGAGGAATGAAGCTTGGCGTCTTCGATGATTCCACTGAAGGTTCTGTAGCGGTCGTTAACAACGATGAAATCGAGAAAGGTACAGTCTCGGGCAAGCGCAGTTGCTCTTACGAGTCGCAGATCTTAGGCATGATTAGTGCCACTTTACGGTCAGACGAGCAGCAGACGTTACGCCATCTGTTGAGGCGACATGCTTCTGTGTTTGACTTTTGCCAAGAGGAGAAGCCACTACCTCTACCATGTTCTCGCGCTCACCATAAGATTGATACCAGCACTGCCCATCCGATCCGACAAAAGCCTTACCAAATGTCGTCATCAGAACGAAAAGTTATTGCCGGCCAAGTTCAGGAAATGCTGAAGAAGGGTGTCGTTGAAGAATCGTGTAGCCCGTGGGCAGCACCCGTCATCTTGGTTAAAAAGAAAGATGGTGCCTGGCGGTTCTGCGTTGATTACAGAAGACTCAATGCCGTGACCCAAAAAAGATGTATATCCGATGCCTAGAATCGACGATGTTATTGACTGGTTACATTCGACTTCGTACTTTTCTTCAATAGACCTAAAATCAGAATATTGGCAGATACCTATGCACCCTTCAGACAAGGAGAAAACCGCATTCGTGACGTCTGGTGGACTGTACCACTTCAATGTCATGCCGTTTGGGTTTTGCAACGCCCCCGCCACTTTTGAAAGGTTTATAGACTCTGTCCTTCATGGTCCTAACTAGGAGGTGTGCTTATGCTACCTAGATGACGTCGTCATTTTTGGGCGTACCTTCGAAGATCACAACGTCCGTTTAAGCTTTGTTTTAGACTGTGTCGCAAAGGGTGGCTTGATTTTGAACTCTAAGAAGTGCCGGTTGGGTGAACGACAAGCTTTAGTCCTCGGTCACCTGGTTGACAAAGATGGTGTGAGGCCGGATCCCCGCAAAATCGAAGCAGTCGGCACATTCAAACCATCCCACACACTGAAGGAACTTCGCAGCTTCTTGGGCCTATGTTCCTACTTTCGCCGCTTTGTGCCCCGATTCACGGACGTATTACACCCAGCTTGTTGCGAAAAGACAGCCCATTCGCATGGACACCTGATTGTGATGCCGCAGTTTCTGAACTGAAACTTCTACTGACATCTGAGCCTATTCTTCGTCATTTCGATCCTTCTGCTCCTACAGAAGTGCACACTGATGCAAGTGGAATTGGCATCGGAGGTGTGCTTGTTCGGCGCCATGATAATGAAAAGCATGTTGTAGCTTATACGAGTCGATCTCTAAGCAAGGCTGAAATGAATCATACGGTGACAGAGCAAGAATGTTTAGCGGCTGTATTCACCATTCAGAAGTTTCGATGTTACCTCTACGGCCGTCTGTTCACAATTGTGACAGACCATCATTCATTATGTTGGCTCGCTACCTTCCGAGACCCTTCTGGCCGCCTTGCTCGATGGGCTTTACGCTTTCAAGAATTTGACTTCAGCATTTCGTACAGTAGTCGACGACGTGATTCGGACGCTGATTGCCTTTTTCGTCTACTAATGACCACGACGGAGGACAGTGCAAATACCCTCGACATCTGTTTTGCTGCGGTCTCTCACACGTTTCCTGACGCCAATATCTTCAAACGAGAACAATTGAATGATTTATTCTTAGACCCTTTGTTCGTTGACACTCGGAATCTCAAAGGCAGTGGTCGCTTTCGCCTTTGTGATGGACTATTGTGCAAAATGAATGACTCAGCAACTGGCGCACGTTATTTACTGGTTGTACCTCAAGGTCTTCGATGCGACGTTCTCCGTACTATGCACGATGATCCAACGTCGGGACACGTACCTTGGGTTCATTCGCACTCTGCATAAAGTGCAGCAGCGTATTTACTGGCCTCGGATGCGAGATTTTACGAAACAATACGTCTCTTGCTGTGAGAACTGCCAGCGTTGCAAATGACCTACCAGTGCACTGCATGGCCTTCTTCACGCCGTAGAACCGCCTACTACGCCTTTCGAGCAAGTGGGCATCGACTTATTGGGCCAGTTTCCTCGATCTTCGAACAACAACCACTGGATAATAGTGTGCGTCGACCACCTTACCAGATACGCTGAAACCACTGCGGTACGATCTTCTACAGCTGATGGCGTCGCTGCCTTTTGGTTACGCTCCGTTGTTCTTCGCAATGGTCCACCTCAAGTAATCATCAGTGACCGTGGTCGCCAATTCATTGCGGACGCTGTGGAAGAATTGCTTCGCCTCTGCACTTCACAGTTCAGACATTCGACACCATACCATCCACAGAAGAATGGTCTTGTAGAAGGTACCAACCGAACTCTTACTAATAGTCTCGCTATGTACGTCACATCCATCCCCAAAAAAACTGGGATGAGATCTTACCATTTATTACTTACGCATAAAATACAGCGAAGCACGAGACCACGGACTTCACGCCCTTCTAACTGCTCTACGCTCGATCACCACGCAGCTCCCTTAATAAAATCTTCCACTTTAAGCTCCATACCGATGAGTCCATGGCCAAACATTGTGCCGGGCAGAAGAAGCCCGCAAAATTGCTCGCTTGCGCACACTGGCATAACAAGATCGCTCCAAGCAACGGTACGATCAACGCCATGATGCCATTTCATTCTGCAAAGGTGAATTCGTGTGGTTGTGGACCCCCAAACGAAAATCTGGTTTATGTCAGAAGTTTTTACCGCAGTACACAGGCCCCTACGTCATTGTAGATCGCTTGACTGACGACGTACGTTGTGGCACGCTTGACGACACCTTCTCGTCGGTCAAATCGAACGCAGTTGGTGCACGTGGCTCACCTCAAGAAGTTTCATCCCTCGAGTGACTTAAACTCGCCCAGCGGGCTTCGTCTGTGGACCGCGAATTGCTGCGGTATGAGCCGGGCTGTAGTATGTGCCGGGTAGGTAGAAGAGGACGAAGACGACGTTGTCTGGTGCGGCCTGAGGAATCTATGTTTACCATGACGGCCGAACTACACCCTCACCCTGTAAATAAATCCACCTATGCTTTAATTCAACCGTAACAATATTTTTCCAGGATAAACAATTCCGTTACTAGTAGCGCGTCGTCCTGTCTCTTTTTTTTCTTGTTTGCTGTAATTTTTGTCACCCAGACGAAACGCAGTACATCCACGGAGTGAATGATGAGTGGGGCGAATTTTCCTTCCGCCCGTCCTTGCGTCTGTCTGACTGTCCGTCCTTGCTTCCGTTCATTTGTTTGTTCTCGCTTCCCTCCATCCGTTCTGGCGTACATGCCTCTGTCCCTCTGTCCATTCGTCCGTGCGGATGAACGGATGGACAGAGGCGAGTATGCACGGACGAATGGATGGTCGGAAGCAAGAACGAATGGACGGATGGATGCAATAATGGACTCTTGTATGGCAGGACAGAAGGATAGACTGCGAAACGGACGCATGGATGGATGGACAAAAAGTCAGACGGACAAAAGCATCGACTCATGAACGAAAAGAAGGATGCGTGGAAGAATGGCCAGACGGGTGAACGTACGTGTGGTCAGACACATATGGAGGGATGGAAGCTTCGCCGCATTCACCATAATTCACTCCGCGGATATGCTGTGAAAACTACCAACGCCATCAGTTATATCATTTCTAAGGACATGTACACACACCGCCATCTATTGAGCAAGAAGTATACTAGAGGTGGCTACAAATTAAATACGCAGAAGAAACGACCCACGGCCTAAAGAGCTTCACTCCTTCGCCCCTTGGGCCGTGGAGATCTGTTTGTATGCACCAGTTAACAATGGCAATATACGCCGTTCTCGCAGAAGCTTGAGTGTGCTTTCTATCCCGCAATGCTACTGAGATTTTGAAATTAGAAACTGCTCTTAAGACGTGTAAAAAAAGGCGCCCTTTTCTGTACTTACTCCTCGTTTGCCATTAAAAAGAAGAAAAAGAACACAGCGCATACTTTGCGTTAGACAACACGACGTTGCAGGAGACGCAGAGGGTTTATTTCATGCCCCACATTAGAAAAAAAAATTTAAAAGAAAACAAGAAATATGTATGAGCGTCGGGTTCTGTGTTGACTACGCTTGCATGGTGTTGCCTAAACACAAACAAGTGAAAAGTGTGGCCATTAGTTGACGCTTGTCCTGCCGCTACTTGCGCATTATTCTCTATAGCTTCATTCTTTGTGCTTAAGTGGGAATATCGGCAATATCGAACATTCGTAAAACAGTGTACAAAGACGACTCCTTATCAAAAAACCCAGCATAATCTCGGCCCATCAATGCCGCACAGATTACAGCTCAAGGCAACACTTATTTTAGCACTGAGTTCTCTCGTGCAAATGCCCGTCTCATGCTGCCATCAACCGTTAATAAATTTTAGTTGTGCGAGCATTGAGAGACAATGTCGCTTCTCTTTTTAGCGAATCCGGAGGAGCATTTACTTCACCTGGTACTAAATTTCGGAAAAATGTATTTAAAGAAAAATAATATAAAAAGCTTGCTCTAGTGGCACCAAGTCTAAAGGAACTGTGGCGTTGGCCAACCACATTTGTTTCTCCGGTTTTTCATTTATTTTCTCCTGCCTGTCTTTATTTCTCTCTTTTGCAGTTTTTCCGTTTTTGATCTCCTATTTATTTTTATTATCATCAAGGCGCTTCAACAGTAGGAAGTAGACTTCTGGTTGAGTGGAGCGCGAGCTACAGATTACTGTGCTATACGTCAATTTACCAGCCTTATAATCATCATCAAGGCGCATGAAGAACAAGATGAAGAAGACGCCTCCTTAAGTGGCTGTGCTGTGTCGGGTTTTTCCAGTGGTACACCAAGCTGCGCTACCACAAGGCAGAACCCTACAGCCTGGCCATACAATGTGATCAGCACTTAAACTAGAAACGGTACAAATTTCATGGCTGTACTTCAATATAGGGGATACATAATTTTTGCTTTCGAAAATATGGCCTTAGGCATTGTATATACATACACATACAACACATATTGTCGCAGTAGTACAACGCGAACAAAGCACAAGTACGCCTTGAGGCAGCAAAAGCAGCGTGTTCTCAACAGCTGAGCCGCAAGATTGTCTTCTTTGTTCTTGAGTCAAGCCAGAGGCCCACTACCTGGTGTCCGCTAAATCCCCACATCATCGTTGTCGTTCACACGCAGACACTGGTCATTTGCCTGCCTCTCAAAGAACATCGACCCGATGCGAAGTCAATAATGCAGTTTTTTTTAAAAGAAAAGTCTCACGCAATCACTCGCTCAAGTAAGGCTTCATGCGCACTACGTGAACGAGTTGAAGATGGTGCTGGCGACGCTTGGTACTACACGAACTGTCGGGAACAACTTCGTAAGTGACCTCACTCAATTGTCACAGCACTCGGTATGGCCCAAAGTATCTTCTTAAAAGCTTTTCGGAAAGTCCTCGTTTCCGTACGGGTGTCCAAACCCATACTTCGTCGTCAGTTTGATAGACCACTGTTCTGCGGAGAGCATTGTAGCGGCCTGCATCGTACTCTTGCTGCTGGCGGATCCGTAAACGTGCATGTTGCCTAGCTTCTTCCGCGCGTTCCGTAAACGTGTTGGCGTATCAGTCGATGTCGTCACCTTCGTGCGGTAGCATCGCATCTAACATAGTTCGTACTTCTCGTCGATGAACGAGGCTGAATGGGGTCAGGCGGGTGGTTTCTTGCTTGGGCGTGTTGTACGCAATTGTTATGTATGGCAAGATTTCATGCCAGCTAGTTTAGTCGGTGGTGACTTGCGTCACTGGCAGTCGAGACAGGTAAGGACGTGGTGCTTCACTGCTGTGGTTAGTCTCGGCCAGTAATACCTTTGCTGTATTCTGGCCAACTTTCTCGTGTAACCCAAATGGCCAGAGCTCACCTCATTGTGGCACGCTTTGAGTACTTCGGTACGAAGGGCTGCTGGGATGACGAGCAGACAGGTGGATCCCGTCGCCAAAAAGTTTCTTTTGTAGAGTACTCCGTCCCGTAAACAAAACGATGACAACACTCTTGCGAAAACTCTTGGCGCCTTCTGATATCTGCCATCCAAGTAGTTAATTAGGCCAAGCAACTCAGCGTCGTCATGTTGTTGCTGTGCAATGGCGGTCGTGTCGAGGACACCGAGAAATGCCGTTTCCTCCTCTTCAGGGTGGGTTGCCGACTCAATGGCTGAATGGGGCAGATAGTCAGCGTGCATATGTCGCTTGCCTGACTTATGTACGACTACCATATCAAATTCTTGCAGCCTGAGACTCCAACGCGCTAATCGCCCGGTAGGGTTTTTTAGGCTTGTTAACCAGCACAGTGAGTGGTGGTCGCTAATTGCTTTAAAGGGGCGGCCATATAAATACGGGCGAAATTTTAAAACCGGCCATACCACGGCGAGACATTCCTTCTCAGTTGTGGAGTAAATCTATAGCCTCAGCGCATGTTAACGTTCTGCTTGCGTAAGCGATTACCTTTTCTCTGGGCCCTTGCTGCTGCACAAGCACAGCTCCCAGACCAACATTGCTAGCGTCTGTGTGAAGCATCGTCGGGGCTTCTTCGTCGAAGTGGGCAAGCACCGGAAGCGTTTGAAGACTTTGACGCAGGTCATTAAAGGCAGCCTCCTGTTCTTCGTTCCACTCAAAGGCAACGTCGTCTTTTGTGAGACGAGTTAGTGGTGACGCGATGCGGGCTACGTCTGCGATAAACCGGCGATATTAGGCGAAAATCCCCAGGAAGCGTCTGACAGCCTTCTTATTAGAGGGCACTGGGAACTGTGCGACCGCGGCAATTTTTCCAGGATCCGGCCGGACGCCTGCGTTACTGACGACGTGACCGAGAAACTGACGTTCACGGAAACAGAAATGACACTTTTCTGATTTCAATGTTTGTCCCGCAGACCGTATGGCACGTAAAACAACTTCCAGACTTTTGAGATGCTCGTCAAAAGTGGTTGAAAACACTACAACGTAGTCCAGATAGACTAGGCACGTCATCCACTTCAATCCCGAAAGTACCTTGTCCATAAGCCTTTGAAAAGTCGCGGGCGCGGAGCACAAACAGAACGGCAAGACTTTTAAATTCGTATAAACCATGTGGCGTCACAAAAGCGGTTTTCTCTCGGTCTCTTGGGTCTACCTCGATATGCCAGTATCCACTCCTCAAATCCATGGGAAAAATGTAGCGAGCGTGCCGAAGTCTGTCAAGGGAGTCATCAATACGTGGGAGAGGGTACACATTTTTTTGGTCACCTGATTCAGCTTCCTGTAGTCCACGCAAAAACGCAGCGTGCCGTTCTTTTTCTTTACTAGCACTACAGGCGATGCCAAGGGTCTCTGTGACGGTTGAATGACATCATCTTCAAGCATTTTCGCCACTGGTTGTTGTATGGCTTCACGTTCCTTTAAAGCTACACGATAAGGGTTCTGGTGAGTAGGTCTCGCCGTGTCCTTGGTGATTATTCGATGCTTTGTCAAAGGTGTTCGATCAACTCGTGAGGTCGATGAAAAGCAGTCGCGGAATTCAGCTAGCAGCTGAAGAAGTCTGTCGCTCGTCCTTTCACAGAGTGGGGCCAACGTCGAGAACGGGTTCTGGTTCTTGATTAGGCGCTTCGTCTAATACCGATAAACATAAACTGCCTCGCATTTCTACGACATTGTCGTACGAAGCGATAGCTGTGCCTTTCGGAAGGTGCCGGCGCTCAGTACTGAAGTTGGTCACAAGTGAATTCGTGCGCCCACCCGTGAGATGGATGATACCTCGTGTGACCGAAATGCCATGGCTAAATAGCGGCGAGCCAATTTGGTCGGCAATGCCTTCGCCATCAAACGCTTCGTGTCCTTCCACTGAAACAAGAGTGCATGATCGTGGCGGGACGACCACATCATCATTAATTATACGTAAAGTGTTACGTATTGCGTCTGAACAGTCAACATAACCAGAGCTGCTGCGAAACGTAATTTAATGGTCCTGGATGTTTATGATGGCACCATATTCTCTTAAGAAGTCAATTCCTATGATCAGGTCCTTGCAACATGAGGTGAGGATGACGAACGTCGCCACGAAAGAAGAGCCACAGATGCTGAGTCCTGCTGTACACATTCCGACAGGCATCAAAAGCTGGCCGCTTGCTGTCCTCAGGTGAGGTCCCGTCCACGTAGTCTTCACATTTTTGAGGCGCACGGCAAGGTTTTCACTTATGATAGAAAAGTGGGAACCGGTGTCATCTAAGGCTGTTACTTGGTGTCCGCCTACAAAACGGTAAGATCTGTGGTCACAGTTTCGTCAGCGTTACAACTAGTCGGCTTTACGGCGTCCTGTGGTAAGAGTAACGGGGGCCGTTTTTCGTCACCTTGGCAGCCTGCAACCTCATCACCGAAGGTCGCCGCCTTCAGTTTCCCCGGCTTGGATTTGGTGACCTCCTTCCGCTGGCGTCGGCTGTAGTGCGGTGGCGAGACGATGGCGAATATGCCGGAGACGGAGAGCGTGGTCGACGTCCCAAACCTGGTTGGTAATCAGGCTCACTGTCGTCATTGTTGGCAAGGCGGTTGTCAAAACAGAACCGAGACAAGGAAGGTCATTGAGAATCAGCGTCCCGGCGTGGTGGGTAGTCGTCGTTGGCGCGTCGATCGTTGGACCATTGCCGAAGAGGTCGAAACGTATCGACGCTGTGCCAGCAATGACGGGAAATGTGGCCCACACCTCCGCAGGTAAAACAAAACGGACGTCTATCTACGGTGTGCCAGACGTCTGTTTTACGAAGCTGTGGACGCCGCGACGGCTCGTAATGTTGCAAATGCCATGTCTCGTTGAAAGACGGCTCTTCGTACGGCAGCATTTTGTACGACGGCACGACGGCAGGGCGCCGTGGTGTCTGTTCTTGCGGTGGCGAACAAGGAACGGCTGCCGATGGCTGGCAGTACGATGGCGCAACGGGCGGTGGGCGGCGAAGCACGGCTGCGTAGCTCATTGGCCGTTGATCGTGAGTAGGATCAGCTGCTGAAAACGCTTGGCGTATTTCTTCGCGGACGACTTGAGCGACAGACGTCGTGGGTGGTTCCGTGACCAGAGTTCGCAGCTTCAGCAGCTCTTCGCGAACAATCTCTCTTATTAAATCGCGTAACGAGCTCTGATTGTCAGATGTCGTAGCGGCGACTTGAATGTGGGCGCTGATGGACAAGCGATCGTATTGTTGGCATCGTAGGTGAAGCGCCCGCTCGATAGCTGTAGCTTCTTTGATGAAGACTGTCACGGTGGTTGGCGGGTTCCGCAAAAGTCCGGCGAACAATTGCTCTTTAACGCCACGCATGAGGTAGCGTAACTTTTTGTCGTCGGTCATGTGCGGGTCAGCTTTACAGAAAAGACGGGCCATGTCCCCAGCGAACAAATTGCGACCATTTTGTTAGGTTTCTGAACCCGTAGCTCGAGTAAATATTGTGGACGTTCGCGCCGGTCGACATTGGCAATTGTGTCAATCATCCCTCTTTTAAAGTCACTCCATGTTGACAAACTGCCTTCTCTGTTCTCGTACCAAGTACGATCACTGTCGTCGAGATAGAAATAGGAGCGGGAAAGCCTTTGTTCAAGAGACCCCTGGTTGGTGTTGGCAACACGTTCATAGTGAGCAAGCCATTCTTTGACGTCTTTTTGTGCTTCACCACCTAAGCGATCAGGTACCAGTGGTGAAAAAAAAGGTTACTGGAGATGGGTTTGGCAGACTACTGTCTCGTAGTAACTGTTGTTGACTGGCAGTGGCCATTGGTAGATGTGAGCGGTGTTTTGTAGAGTGTTCGTGCGGGGGGGTGAACTCTGAAGGGAGGCTTCGCAAGCGACGACTGAAGCGATGCACGGGAGTGTCGACAAGTGCTTCTGGGCTGGATGAACGGCTCCCCGTGGGAGTGTGGAGCATCAGGCGGGGTCGCGGGCCAGCACCTCCACCATTGTCGCAGTACAACGCAAACAAAGCACAAGTACGCCTTGAGGCAGCGAACTTGTTCTCAACAGCTGAGCCGCAAGATTGTCTTCTTTGTTCTCGAGTCAAGCCAGAGGCCCACTACCTGGTGTCCACTAAATCCCCATATCATAGTGGTCATTCACACGCAGACACGGGTCAATATGACACCACAGCCGAAGTTTATGAGCCAATTAACTGTAAGCTTGATGCTGCAAATTATTTTTGATGATTTCACTGAAAGAGCACCCGCTTGTCTTGCGAGAAGGTGGAATCTTTGCGGCACCTCGTGGAAGAAATCTCAACCACGTGCTTCGTTTTTTGTAGCCTCCGAGATCAGCTTCAGCTGCGCAAAAAACACGCAGTCCCCCCCCCCCCCCCCCCAGAATGAAACCGGGTACGTGAACTTCCGCATGAGAATTATGTTGCCAGATACACAAGTCGATCGATTTGCGTCATCAGAAGATTTTTGTCTTCTTTAAAGGGAATGGAACAGAGTGAAAAGAAGAATAAGAGGCTTCAAGATTTACCTAACGATGCAGGGACATATGTGCATTGTGCGTTGTGGTCGCTATGTTACAGGGCATGTCTTAAGCACTGCGATACATTGAGTTTTTGACGTGAGAGCTTTTGAAAATTCGTTTCGCAGAAATTACGGCGTCAGCGTCTGCAGTTGTGAGCGAAAAATCATCTCACATGACCATGAAATCCAGAAAGATGCGAATAAAATAAATTCTAAAAGTAGTCGGTTCGAATGAGAGTCGAACCTAGGCTGTATGCGTTGCAGGCAGGTCTTTTACCGTGGATCCAGGATAGGGTTTTTAACAGCTTAAAAATACTTAAAAAAGGACTTGAACCTCATTAGTGGAATAAGTGTGTGTAACATACTTCAAATTGCTTAGCAGAAGTGTAGAATCGCGCAAGGCCCCAAAACATGCAAATTGCAGTGGGTGATTGTGTCAAGAAAGAACTCAATGCAACTGAGCGCTGAGAAATACTTGATCATCGTCACCAGACACAGAACGAACAAAGAAATAAGTTGCGCCGGAACGTCTATTAGCTTATAGACAAATAGCGGGAGCTTCGCTGATACAGGAAAGCAAGAATTATGGCGTTTTCAGAACTTGACTGTGCAGTAGGGATTCTAAGATAGCTTGAAACGGTCATTGTTACGTCCTTGGTCGTTCGCTTCTCACGCCGTAGTTGAGGCTTGCACTCAGAAGCAAGGTAAAACTATCGATAGAAGAGGTTATGTGCGCGGGGCCCAATTACGCCATCGTGTTCAACCTTTGATCGTGATGCTCAGGTGTCTTTAACATTTTCGAGAATGTTAGGGATTGTTATAGATTGATTTATTGATACGGATGGTTTAACGTCCCAAAATCTCCATATTATTATGACAGACGCGGTAGTGGAGTGCTCTGGAAATTTCAACCACATGGGGTTCTTTACATGCACTCCAATCTGAGCACACGGGCCTCCAACATTTCCGCCTCCATCGAAAATGCAGCCGCCGTAGCCGGCCGGGGTTCGATCCCGTGACCTACGGGTCAGCAGCCCAGTACCTTAGTCATTAGACCACCGCTGCGGTGCATGCACTCAGAAGCAAAGCAAAACTAGCAATGGAAGAGGTGATGTGCGCGAGGCCCGATTACGCCATCGTGTTGAACCGTTGATCGCGATGCTCAGGTGTCTTTAAAGTTTTTTAGAGTGTTAGGGATTGTCAAATTGCAAGTGAGTTAGAAGAAAGAGGTTTTGAGTTGCGCAGCGTTGTTCGAAATTGATTTTCAGGAGATAAGCTGTGCTATCCATGAAACTGTGATACTGTGTTCTGTGAAACGGGCCGAAGTAGCTTGTGGTCGCGAATCAAGAACAACGAATATAAATTTGGCACAACTGGAGTCCTGCCAAAACGAATAGGGGCACCTCAGAATTCCGAACAAGAAATATTGCCTAATTTCACCTCCTCTGGATGACTGCCCCGTCACAGTGGACTAGTGGCTAAGGATGCTGACCCGAAAGTCGCGGGATTCAATAATGGCGGCGGCGGCTACGCTTTCGATGGAGGCGAAAATGCTGTAGGCCCTTGTGCTCAAATATGGGCGCTCCTTAAACACCCCCAAGTGATAGAAATTTTTGAAGCTGTCCACTACGGAGTCTCTCAATCATATTGTAGTTTTGGGACGTTTAACACCACATAAAAATCAACCAAAGCCCCCTGGATGACTGTTACAAGCGGCCACTACAGCGTCGCCAGCGCGAAGTCGGCGACGGGAATGATAGCAGGTTGGTTCGTTCCGTACGCAAGCAGAGACAGTGAAGAGATCAGAGACGTGAGAAAACAAAACAAACTTTACTCCAGTGATATTGCAGCACACGGGATCTAGTACAACACTTCACTACAACTAACAAAATACATCAACACTGGATACAACAAAAAATACATATAAAGTGTAGTGAAGAAGATGAATGCTTCTCAGAAGGGCAGGGGGTATGACTCAGTCGGTGAAGAAGACGACGTTTGGTTGGCTGGGGACTCGGGCTATTTCCGCCATTACCACTTGACGTGTCGTGACCGCTCTCCTGTTTTATAAAAGAGTGCCACTCTAAAACGCCTCATTATATTTGGTGGAGAGTGCTGGGTAACGCCTAATCCTGGAACTGCGAAACCGTACGTTGCCTCCAGTTGCTACGATGTCCACGGACGAAGATCAGCAGGCGGTCGCCTCGGCTTCAACTACTGCAGCTCCTGTCTGTCTTGGCTCCTTTCGGCGACGCGATCCACCTACCTTCAGTGGAACCGATGACGTGGAAGACTGGCTCGAAGAAGGATGAAGACGTGGAAGACTGGCTCGACGAATACGACCGGGTGAGCAAGCACGACAAGTGGGGACGATGCGCACAAGCTTACTGTCGTCCAATTTTATTTGACCGACGTCGCCAGTCTGTGGTACCGTAATCACGAGAGAGGCCTCCCCACCTGGTCGGCCTTCCGAACGGCATTTGCGGACTTGTTTGGCCGTCCAGCGCTTCGCAAACTACGGGCCGAACAGCGCTTGCGTACCAGGCTTCAGCAGAATGGTGAGAATTACACCAGTTATATCGAAGATGTGGTCGACCTTTGCCGGCGTGTCAACTCGGCCATGACAGAAGCCGAGAAGATCAAACACATCTTAAAAGGCGTGACTGACGACGCATTTCAGATGCTTGTCGCCAAAAGCCCGCAAACGGTAGCGGAAGTGATCCAACTGTGTCAGAGCTATGATGAGCTCTGGAAACAGCGTGACACCACTCGTCGTGCCACCGCGCCATGTGCAACAATCTCCGCTTTAACGTCGGCTGGCTCTATAGATCACACCACTTTGCTTCTCGAGATCAGGCAATTTGTACGAGAGGAGGTCGCACGCCAGTTGTCCCTTGTGCCTTATACCTCCGGAGGTGCCCCATCTACTTTAGCGCCATCAATACAGCGAGTACTCCAGGAGCAAGTGTCAGAGGCGCTACCAACAGCTCACGCACCACCTGTGGCTGCTCCATTGACCTATGCCGAAGCACTGAACGGAACCCGACGTCCACCTGTCGCGAACGGCCACGTTTCTTTGTCGTGAACGCCTACGTCCACGCGTCCCTTTGTCGTACAGACTGAGCCTATGTACCAGGCTGCCCGTCCGTTCTCCCGACCACCACCTCCACTCTTTCAGAACCCTTGGCGCACTCAAGACAACCGCCCCATATGCTTCGCCTGTGGAATTGCGCGTCACGTGGCACGATTTTCTCGACGGCGTGAGTTTTTTCTGCGTGACGACGCCAGGCCCAACAAGTATGATTTACCCCCACGACCGGAGCCGGCTGTATATGGCGAGACTACCACCATGGACACATTTTCACCTCGCCGGAACTTCAACAGACACCGGTCGCCTTCACCTCAACGCCGTTCCCTTTCCCCTATGCTACGTCGACCTCGCCCTGTCCCTGAGGAAATCTAGGAGCCGCAGTTCCGGGGGCAAGAACTGCGGATCTTTCGAACTCCACAAGACCTTGTTTTTCGCCGTCCAACGTCGTTGCTGTCTCCGTTGAAGGTATACCTGTTTTTGCATTGGTCGATACTGGCGCCGCAGTGTCTGTAATGACTGAAAAACTTTGTCGTCGACTAAAAAAAGTCACAATGCCTCTACACGACTTCGTTTTAAGCACTGCGAGCGAGCAACGAATTCGCCCTTTTGCTGCATGCACAGCACGTGTCGTTATTGCTGACAATATTTATGTCGTCGAGTTTGTAGTGCTCCCGCAGTGTTCCCGTGACATTATATTAGGCTGGGACTTTCTCTGCACTCATCATGCCGTCATCGACTGTGCTCGCGCGGGAGTGGAGTTCGCGCCGTTATCCGACGCTGCTTCACTCGACTCGTCCCTTTCACCTGCAAAAGTTTTCGTTGCTGCCGACACTTCGATACCCCCGTTCTCGTCCGCCCTAGTTCCGCTTTCCTGTGACGTCTATAGTGGCTCAATTGTTCTTTTTACGCCTTCTGAAACCGCTGTTCGCCGCAAGTGCTTCCTGATTCCTTTCGCCGTGCTGAATATTCACGATGGATCAAGTGCAATTTATGTATCAAATGCGTTTCCCTCGCTTTCCAAGTTACTGTGCGGAGAGTGCCTGGGCTTTGCCGATGACATTGATCCCTCGAGTGCACGTGTAGTTCCTGACCACTCGACTACGCTACCTATTGATGCTGTTGATTGCTGCGCGTCATCCTCTTCCCGATCATTCACCGACGCAATTTCGCGCTGCATCGACACCAACCTTACGGCCCAGCAGCGCACAGACATCATCGCCCTCCTCGAGCGCTTCCACGCCAGCTTCGACCACCAGCAACTGACTTTGGGTCGTGCTTTCGCAGTATCTCACGAAATCGACACCGGCCTTCACGCTCCTTTACGTCAGCGTCCGTATCGGGTATCGGCATCTGAGCGTCGCATAATCACGGAACAAGTTGACGAGATGTTGAAGCGAGGTGTTATTGAGCCCTCTAACAGCCCGTGGGCCTCCCCAGTTGTTCTAGTCAAGAAAAAGGATGGCTCAATAAGATTCTGCGTCGACTACCGCCGGTTGAATAAGATCACGCGCAAAGATGTTTACCCGCTACCTCGCATAGACGATGCCCTTGACTGCTTACAAGGCGCGGAGTTTTTCTCGTCACTAGATCTGCGTTCAGGTTATTGGCAGGTTCCCATGGCTGAGGCTGATCGCCCTAAGACGGCTTTTGTTACCCCTGATGGCTTATATGAATTTAACGTCATGCCATTTGGGCTCTGCAATGCGCTTGCCACTTTCGAGCGCATGATCGACAACATCCTCCGTGGCCTGAAATGGCAGACATGTCTGTGCTATTTAGACGATGTCGTAATATTTTCAAGCGACTTTTCAACGCATCTCCAGCGGCTCGAGACAGTGCTTACTTGCCTCACCGCCGCCGGTCTACAGCTCAACTTTAAGAAGTGCTGCTTCGGCGCTCGACAACTCCTAATTTTGGGCCATGTTGTATCTAAAGATGGCATTCTTCCGGATCCGACAAAACTCCGTGCCGTTGCCGAATTTCCCAAGCCGAAGACCTTAAAAGAACTTCGCAGCTGCCTCGGTTTATGTTCATATTTTCGTCGTTTTATTCGCAACTTCGCCTTCATCATATCGCCCTTGACTGACCTTCTTGCCGGCAACAACGACCTGTCTAGTTGGTCGTCAGCTTGTGATGATGCATTTGCCACACTCCGCCACCTTCTTACGTCACCTCCTATACTGCGACATTTTGATCCTCTTGCGCCGACGGAAATACACACGGATGCTAGCGGAGTTGGCCTCGGTGCTGTGCTCGCCCACCGTAAACCTGGATTTGATGAGTACGTCGTCTCTTACGCCAGCCGTGCACTCACAAAAGCAGAAGCCAACTATTCAGTCACCGAAAAAGAGTGTCTAGCCATCATATGGGCCATAGGCAAGTTTCGACCATATCTTTACGGGCGCCCATTCAGCGTGGTTACAGATCATCATGCATTATGTTGGCTCTCCTCGTTAAAAGATCCCACCAGCCGGCTTGCCCGCTGGGCGCTTCGGCTACAAGAGTACGACATCCACGTCGTTAACCGATCTGGCCGAAAACATTCCGACGCAGACGCTTTGTCCCGATCACCTCTACGATGTAGTGACAAGCCGCCGTCTTCGCCTGCCCCCGACGTATCTGCACTTAGTGTCAGTGACATGCGACAGGAGCAACGAAAAGATCCTTGGATCGCTTCACTTATCAACTTGTTGAATCGAACTACCTCGCAAAATATCCCTAGAGGTATGCGCCGTCAAATACAGCACTTCGTTATCAGAGATGGTTTGCTATACAGACGTAATTATCTCTCCGAAGGACGCCAATGGCTTCTAGTCATTCCAAGACGTCTCCGCTCAGACATATGTGCCTCCTTTCACGTCGACCCACAATGCGCCCATGCTGGAGTGTTAAAAACCTACACCCGCCTGTCCCACCGCTACTACTGGCGTGGAATGTATCGCTTCGTCCGTCGCTACGTACGTTCCTGTCTCGCTTGTCAACGCCGGAAGAATCCTACTCCAAGTTCTCCAGCTCCACTACAACCCTTACCGTGTCCTGCCCAACCGTTTGACCGTGTTGGTATTGATCTGTATGGACCTCTTCCGATTACACCGGCTGGAAATCGCTGGGTAATTGTCGCTATTGATCATCTTACGCGCTACGCAGAAACTTCACCACTCTCTTCTGCGTCAGCCAGCGACGTCGGTCGTTTCATACTGCATCAGATCATTTTACGTCACGGTGCACCACGTGAACTCCTGAGTGACCGAGGGCGTGTGTTTTTGTCGGACGCTGTCGAATCGCTTCTCAAGGGATGCCAAGTCATTCATCGCTCCACCACCGCGTATCATCCTCAAACAAATGGCATTACAGAAAGATTCAACCGTACATTAGGAGATATGCTGTCGATGTACGTCGCAACAGATCACACCAATTGGGACAGTATTCTCCCTTTTGTAACCTACGCGCATAATACTGCTGTCCAGACAATCACTGGTTTCTCGCCATATTTCCTCCTTTATGGTCGCGAGCCCTCTTGCACGCTAGACACCATCCTTCCTTACCACCCGGATGTTGTTGAGTCGACGACGATGTCACAAGCTGCTAAATACGCGGAACAGTGTCGTCAGCTTACCCGCTCCTTCACAAGTGCTGAACAGCAACGCCAGAAACACCACCGCGATAGCCCGACGCCTCCGGCTTCTTATGCATCGGATGACCTTGTCTGGCTTCGCATCCCTTCAACCAGCTATGGTCTCTCAACGAAACTGATGTACAAGTATGACGGACCTTACCGTGTGCTTAAACAAACTTCACCCGTCAATTACATCGTGGAGCCGCTTGAGCAGCCCCATGATCAACGACGCCGTGGACGTGAGACCGTCCACATAGACCGCCTAAAACCGTATTACGATCCCTCTATTGTCTCCTGCCCATGAGTCGCCAGGATGGCTCTTTTCCGGAGGGGAGGAAAATGTAGTGAAGAAGATGAATGCTTCTCAGGAGGGCAGGGGGTATGACTCAGTCGGTGAAGAAGACGACGTTTGGTTGGCTGGGGACTCAGGCTAGTTCCGCCATTACCACTTGACGTGTCGTGACCGCTCTCCTGTTTTATAGAAGAGTGCCACTCTAAAACACCTCATTATAAAAGAAACAATAAATCAGCTTACGCGAGAGAACTATTACAAACTACACAAACTAACAACAATAGAACTACGGAGGAGAAAGTTCGAAGATATAAACAGGTGAAGGCATACGTGTGATGACCGGCAGCGTTGTGTCCCCGACGATCAGATGCGAGAAGTCGAAGAGAGTTCTGGCACGACTGCGATGTCGGCAGTGTTGCAACGCTGGTGGCTCCGGGAGGCTAGTGCTTGCAGGTGACTTCGAGCAGGTTGAGCTAACTCGAGGCGAAGTCCCGACGTCTACGTTGCAGACGTTAATATCGCGTCACAACTAGACGAACGGCTAAGTTTAGGTGGTCAGCCGATACAGGGCCACACTAAAAACTTCTAGAAGAGATGCTTGTTGATCTGTTTCTACACCATGTTGGTCAGCGACTAGTTTACCTAGCAGGGCCAAATCCTGCGCTTAAATCTCCCTCGTGTCTCCTCGCTCTCTTCCTTGGGGGCAACAGACCTCTACATGGGTCCAATCATGCGCGTTTAATTCATGAAAACTCCGCCCCAAAAATATTGACCCCACCCCTTTTTAATTAGGAGAGGGCCCTCAACTAGCGAGAGTGACAATCTGTGGGGTTGTTGTCATATGGCTTGGCCACCAGAGGTTTTTCCACGCTTTTCCACGTGGAAACGGTCAAACTGTTTGGCTCTCAGCTGGTGCGTCCCGTAGTCTAATCCTTGTTCGGGGTACATCGCGGCCTTCCACGACCTTGCAGACGCCGCCGCAGTTACAAAAGGATCAAACGTCGACGGCGACGTTCCAAGAAGAGCACCCCATTCTGCACTTCTCGGCTACCTTTCATGCGCCCGCCGTTCTCATGGTCAGTGGGGGAGTACGGCGCCCGTTAATTGCCGTGACGTGGTGTCGCCAAAAATGGCCGTCCGTGACAATGACTGAGAAACACACATATTTTACAGTATGCGTCAAACTGCTAGTTTCTGAGAGATAGGAGCCATGTACGGCCGCATCAAGTTGATAAAAGAAAGCAGAAATATAGGATATGTTGGTGCTTGTCACGATCCGACTGCAATACCTGGTTAATACTACCAACAGTCTAAAAAACTTCAAACTTAACACGCATATAGAAATGGCAGTTGGCTAAGAATTGAGAAAGTTTTTGTATAATATAATTGTTTTTGGGGTTTAATGCACCAAAGCCGCGATATCATTACAAGAAACGTCATAGAGAAGAACTTCGGAAATTTCTACCACCTTTTTTTTCTTTCACGAGGGTCAAGGATTTTCGTTTCCAACAAATATGCAACCACCGCAGTAATGATTCAATACAGCGACCTTGCGGGTCAGCCCTCCAGCTGCGTAATCAGTGAACTGCCCCGGCTGTTAGGTTATAGAATAATGATGCCCCGTTAACAGGGCAAACGTAAGGTTAATTCGTTTGACCCCTTATTACTTCAGAGCATCATAAAGTGTCGAAATATGACACCGGCGGCGGCGGTAGCGGACAACTGCGCATGACCCGAGTCGTGATCTGATAGCAGCTTTCGCTGTAAAACACAGGGATGCCCCTTCTCTGCTGGCCAGGGGCGTAGCTTGTGGCACAGGTTGGCTTTTCATCCGCCTTTGGTGGGAGTACCACTCCGAAAGTCCAAATCGGCGTGAGAGGAACCGAAGCAAGACTGATTACCGATTGCGTTGTGGACGTCACGCTATCGGCGCCTCTGATCGTCCTACGATTCGGCTAGTCGTCGTCGATCAACTTGGCGTGCACCATGGATATCACGGGCTTTCGTTGTTATACAGTTCTAGTATAGCTAGCTTACCGGGATACCTGGCTTACCGGGAGCTTAGCGGGGTCGAAGTGCGCGTGTCCAGATACGTGCGTCACACGTGCCGCTTGCCGTACGCGCGCTATTTACCGGATTCAACGTTACTATGGTAGCGTAAATGTACGTAGTGTACGTGCAACATGGCGGTGCTCTCGGACGCCTGCTTCGAAGTGATTTTGGCGTTGCCGCTGAAAGATTCACTTTGTTCGCTGCAAACGACTGTTTAAATTGGCGTCGCTTGCCTTCAGTTAGCTTCGATGACCAAGATTTTGAGATAGCTTAACGTTTAGAACGTGTCTAGGCAATTAACTAAAAGATCCATGTTAACAAATTGGCAACATAAATGTTTTCACATTTATTTCATGGTTCTTATTTATTTCATTTTATGGATATTAAAATAAACTCGCAACAATGCTTCGCACAAACATTCTCGTTTTCTTGTCCTTTTCACTGTTCTTTAACTTATTAACCATCCAATAGGTGGCCCCACCATACGAGTGTGGGCACTGAAACACGTAAACGCCGTCCGGCCAAACTATAAAAGGTGGTCCACAACGAACGTTTGCTGCACACTAACGCCATTCCAGTAACCTCCGCTATCACGCTAACGATATACTATAACTCATTTTTTGCTTCCTGAGCGCTCTCTGACGTGTACCTAGTCCGATCGGAGGGAGCGTGTAGAAAGTCACCACAGGATCGCGGCCCAAAAACAGAAAAGAGAGATAGAGAGAGAGAGAAGCGAGCCGAATTTTGTCGAGAGGAATTACAGGTGAATGTCACAATATTGTGGTGCAATTTTTACCCCTAGTGGCACATTGTACATGTGACATGAAGTGCACATTCTTTGTTCCGATATTGACAACCACACGGAGGAAGGAAAGGTAAGAAGAGGGCATGACCAGCCGGCGCAGGGCGTAAAAAATGTGGCGGAAATTACGTCACGCGCGGCCATATTCACTGGACACAATGGCGGCGTTTTGTTATTATTGATGTAGTGCGGTGCGGCACCGTTCAGGCGGTCCAGCGGCGATTAGCGTTTTCATGTGCTTCGCACTTAACCGTGGCGTACTGCAGGTGTTCGACAGCATCCATTCTTTGTGCCGCATTGTTAGCTACAATAGTTTAGCTAGCTACAATAGCTACAATAGCTACAATAGCTACAATAGCTATTAGCTAAAATAGCTACAATAGCTACAATAGCTATTAGCTACAATAGCTGTTAGCTACAATAGCTACATTGTTGGCTACAATAATTCAATAGTTTTTTTTCTTTTCTTGGATTGTGTCGGTGCCTTTCTGTACGTGACATCATTGTTTGTATATCCTATGTACCACTCCTGCTTGGACCGAGAAGGTCTGCAGTATACTTAAATAAATAAAATAAGAAATAGAAAAATGCGCGATTTCCCTCCAGTGGTGGTTGTAACCATGGTGTCTGAACTAGAAACCACGGAACGAACTGCGAATTTGCAGCGTCCATCAAAATTATACTGAAAAACCATCATAGATGATAACGACTGTGCTCAAGAATTCGTTCAATGAATGCCTTGCAGGTTAGTGACAGTTATGCGGTGTTGCTTCTTATGACAACGGTCGATGAATTTGCGGTCCACAGGCCCTTATTAAGACTGTAATCTAATCTTGCTTTTCATGTTCCTGTACAGTTACCGGTTGGCGGTTGGCGCTGACCTGTGTTCCAGATAAGGAAGACAGAAACAAGCGCCTTCTCTTTATTTTTCTTTAATGACTAGCCACTTATACCGGAGACATCATCCCTCGCATTTGGCTGGCTTTCTCTGCCGTCTTTGGCGGCTGTGTCGACGCGTGAAGCTTCCCGCAGACCTTTTCTCACACATTCCTTCGGCTAACTTTGCCACCTTTCGCCCTCACCCGATCCTGGTCTCCGTTCTCTGTAGCTACTAGTGTGCGTCAATCACACTGGAGACGTGTTCCCACGCACTTTCGGGTGCTCTTCGCTACTTTCGTCCTAACGAAATCATGGCCTTTGGGATATCCGTATGAACCAGTGCGCGTCGGACAAGAGAGGCCAGCGCAAACTCAACGGGCTGCCACGCACAAAAGCTCCACCGTAACGCCGACTTTACTGGCATATTTACGAACCTCCAGGTTTATTGCAGGGAAGACATTTTTTTTTATCGTTGTGTCTAGCCCACAGCCTGACCAAAAATTTCATAAAGTCAAACGAGAAGCGCAAAAGGGGGAAAAGGTGATCTGAAAGAAGCTGTACAAATTTTGGTGCCCGGTTCGTCGCGCGGCAATGTCCGAAATATCATCTTCATTTTCACAAAGAACACATCAAATAAAAAAAAAATTACGGCATATTCACGGGGTGAACGATGATGAATGGGCGAAGCTCCGGAGGGATTCACCGGTAAACTGTGAATCTTCCGTGTAATTCGCGCAGTCGATCATCATGTAAAGACGTGAGAAACGCTGTGTGTGTATATACACAAATCAACTTTTATTTGTTCTTAGACGATGGATGGCTTGCGATGTCCCTTGCCTCGCGCGCTCGCACATCGGGATTCTGTCTGCGAGCGCGCGCTGCTGCCGCCTTGCGCTCTCTCCGCTGTGCAGCCTTATCCATCCGGCGACTCCGAGCGCGCGCCAACAGTGAACGGATTTTATTACAACGCTCCCCCTAGCGTACGTCGCCGCACTAAATCGAACGATTGCCTTCAACCAATGACACGCGCCATATGTGACATCATTCCTATTTTATAAGATCTCGCGTCTTTCATCAACTACAAGTACCGCTTTCTAGTTTATAACATCTTGCATCTTTTCATCATCAGCTACAAGTACTACCATCATCAGCTACAAGTACTACAAGTACTTGTAGTAAACACTACAAGAACTAGACGAGAGGTGGCTACATACAGGAGATGGTACCGCCATCTAGTGAACACTGCAAGAACTAAACTAGAGGTGGCTACATACAGGGCACGGTACCGCCATCTAGTGAACACTGCAAGAACTAAACTAGAGGTGGCTACATACAGGCTACAGGGGACGCACAGCCCACGCCCTAAGGAGCTTCGCCCCTAAAAAAGCTTAACTTGCAACTTACCGTGTTTATTGTAAACGCCGGCAGTGCAAGAGCACAACAGCCATACGCAGAGATTTCGTCAACCGTATCGCGGCAAGAAAGCGTGCTGAAATCCGTTCCGTTGGCTTCGGATAGCACCAGCGCACGCGGCACGCAGGCCACGTGCTTTTTGAGACAGAGAGCGAGTCGTGCCCTCTGCTTCGCATTCATATGTAAACAAGAGAGGAGAAATTGCCTAGTCAATATGGCCGACTTCCGGCTTCATCGCGGCTTCACAACAAGTGACGCCAGGGCCTCTCCTTACCTTTCCTTCCTTCGTGCCTTGTGGCGATCGTGCTGATGGAACCGGAAACGTCCAAGTGCAGTGAATTGGAAACACGCGCTACTTAATAGAAAGTTAAATTCTCGTGTTCTGTTGAAGAAGCAACTTTGTGGTGCCTACAGCGCAAGTATTGACAACAGCGTAATATGTGAACGAACAATCGCTATACTTAAAACATTCGGTACCGTGCAGCCGTGACGGTGCGCTACTCGCTAGTGGCACACACTACTGCGGCGAATCTGTCAGGCAGGCTCATCGCAAATTATTTCAGAGTGCCGGTCAGTTCATACGTCCATTCGAGTTCGCGCAGTTTTCTGTAGCACGCGCAGGTTTATGCAAGGCGTCGTTGATGCACGGTCGATCAACTAACACCACCTCCTTTTGCACTGCGGCAATAAATCAAGCAGGCAACATCTATCAGTTCCTATCGTTTGGGAAAGTAATTTGGTCTTATATAGATTCATTCGACGATCAAGAGTGGATTCGGTGAAAGCGGCGTGGGGTGTACGTCCGTGCGTCCTATCTTTGGCTATGAGAATCGGCGGATAGATCATCCTCTCGCAGCCATCTTGGATTGCACGGTGCGCCACCTGTAGCCAGTGTGCATTGCGAATATAAAAGCGACACATCAGGTCACGTCTGTGCAGTGGTTCATACTGGCTATTTGAATTCCACCATATAGCTCGCTTCAAATTCCACGCGAACGCTGATAGCAAGGTCGCTGCGTTTTTTTGTAATGGAATTTAACTGAAATAATTGAATCATACATGCCATTCGCCTTGCTGTATCTTTAACGTATTTTGTACATAGCCTTACCGATTAAATTGCAGCGAAAAGTATTGATCAGAACGAAAGAAGTCAAAGGCGAAATCACTGTAACCAGCTGGCTGCATGTGTGGCCATCTGCGCCGTAAATGGTATGCAGCTAACACACAATGTTGATGTTCCATTCGCCTGGGTTAGAAGACAAGTGGTGCCCGCAACAGGCAGCTGCTCGCACGCAGACTGCACAGTGACTGCGCAGTGTGCGTGTGACTACAGGGCGAGCGACTACATCGCTCGCCCAGCATAGTGTCACCACGCACCAGAGCATACAACAATGACCATCCGACCATAATACGACGTAGTCGCGCTTCGCATCACTTTACGGTCAGCAGTCGCACTCGTAATTCGATGCTTCTATTATTGAAAAACTCTGGTCATAACTCAGGCCCTTCTCTACAGCCACGGTGAAGCGAAAGCAGCATACAGTTGTACTTCTAGCTGGCTAATGGCGAGCTGAGTGGACCAGAGGTTTCTGGTTGGATCTGAAATATAGAGTGCACTTTGTAGACGCTACAACTCCAAGACGAAAGAGTCATTTTGCCGGCCGTTTACAGCAGAAAAAAGTTGGGGTTCAGTAATACTCGGTCCACTTGCAAGCTTGCTCCAATGAAGGGCAGTGACCAGAATTGGTGTCGTGGGACAGTAACAAAAGTGTATTTCAGAGTGACTGACACCGAAAGCTCAGGGGGTGCATGGTGTGTTAGATGGCAAGGTTACGGAGGCAGCGCACTGTACCACCCAGCGTAGTAACCTAGCCGGCATGCACCTTAGCCATAAGGGCACGCAAGGATTTAATTTCGGGCCACAGCGGCTGCAATTTGATGGGGACAAGTGGCTAGAATCGCCGCACGCTTAGAATTGAGAGGATGCTCAAAACTTCAAGAGATGGAAACTAAGCCCGAGTAACTCTCTACGGCGTTCCTTATAGTTACAGTGGTAGTTCAACACAAGAAACACCAAAAATACTATTATATAACAGCAGTACTAATACGGTTGAAGTTGGCAGTGTGCCTTACAAAGAAAATTGTAATCATCATAAACCTGCATGTCCAAGCACTCTGCATACATGGTTAACAAGAGAAACCAAAGCTTAGTGAGATTGGGCCTCTTTTTTGTTTTGTCATACACGCACTAAATAAACTTTACGCGGAGCTGCTATGGTTGAGGTTCACCGGTGCTGTACGTAGAAAATTACTATGATCATAAACAGTTGCGCACTCAATTACCACGCAAGCATTCTGTACAGATTGATAAAAAAACGAAGCTCCACGGCGCTTTAATGACCTAATGCGTGACCTAATGCGAAGTGCCTGAATTTGTTGCTTTAGTTAGAAGAGCAGATGTTACGTTTCTTTTTATCTTCTTCGTTTTTTCCGATCGAGTATAAGTGACCAAGGCATACTGTGTCATTGTTTGTTATCTCTCATGGAAATCTAAACATCATTGGGGAGAAGAAGGGTGCTTGCAATTATTTTCATTGGTAGCAGGAAGTTGCCATAAAACTTCTTAAGACATTTTAGTTGAACTCATTTACAGTGTATTTCTGTACGTGGATATTTCTCGCAAATCACCATTATTTATTAGGCATCACTTCTCGTGTGGTTGCTGTTCATTGCCGGTACCAGGAACAGCAGGCTCCTTCGCCGTTTCTGTTCAACAAAGCCCGCCTTTATTCACGAATGCTGCTGACACGTACGGTATTTCGTGCTTTCACGCTACTGTCCTAATTGCGAAATATCTATCGTATGGTAGATGTAATTATGAAGTGACTGGTGATGCACGTGTACCTTGACAAGGTCGTTGAAGAATTTACCAGACAACGTCAGGTCGCTTTTTGCCATCAGCTTGTAGCAGCGATATAACATTAGAAGCAAATCAAAATTCAAGAGGCAGTCGTAAACGTCGTCTCCTATGCGAAACAAAAGAAGGACGAGTGAACTAAATGAAATTAGAAGCCCTCGAATGAGGTGAGACGCTACTATATTTTGGAGCCCAAAGGCGTGTGTACGAAGGGGGGCTGGGGAGTGGCAGCCATCCCTCTCTATTCACCGAAGAGGGGTCGCAAAGGCAACCCCATACACTTTTGGAGTAGGGAGAGGGGTGCTGCGAATCCAGGGAGGGGGTGACGTAAAGTTCGTCCCATAGACTGACAGAAGAGGTACGTGGGGCAAAGCGAAGAGCCTTCACCTCCCTGACTGGTAACCCTGCTCACGCCTACGTTTTTGAAGCCACTCATTGAAAACAAAAGAGAGGCATTTGTTCCTTCAGGCGAGGTGAGCGGCGGCATTACTTGCGCTTAACTTAAAAGGAGCCGCGGACTGGAGACTCATTCAAAAGGACGATACAACTACTGCCTCAATTCCAACAGAGTGTGACAGATCAGCATTCACAATGAGAAAAGTACACGCTGTCTATGGAGAGCCCTTTTACGCTCATTCATTCATTTTTGCTTTCGCACCTTCGGTTTCTCCTCGAAATCCCAGGGGCTGGAAAAGTATTGTGCGGGAGTAGGAATCGACACAACGGAGCTTCATACAAACGCATTATAGACCACGCCCTCTGTGGCAGTCATCAGGGAAGGGCTATCGGATGCGCTGATGCGTGACATTCCAACCTCTCTCATGGAAACGACGAGAAAACAAAAAAATTAGTAACACGCCATACTTCCACCCTGCAAATACCCTTGCACACTGTAACGTGTGGTGCTTACGGCAAAAAAAAAAAGAAAGTAAGAAAACTGTCCACAGTGAATACACTGGTTGGCAGGACAGGGATTTGCCCGCTCGGAGGGCATCTATATGACTTTGGAAACGCACTCTGTTATGGGAGAAGAACCGCGGCAAATTTTTTCGCTCAGCATTCAACTAAGGCAAGGAAATTCGACATTCACTTATTATTTTTTTTTAATCACAACAAACGGTTGGTAACATGTAGTGTGTCTGGCAGAATCTTAGCGGAACTCCAAATTTGGGAGAAATTGCTCACCAGATTTGACTGTGATAACGTTCTCCATGAGTACTATACGGTATTACAGCTGCCGGCCAAACAACAACAGATTTCTTTTGCAGCCGCAGTTTTTCATCACTCTTGTTAGCTGTAACGGTGACTATCGTTTCATCGTTCGGCCCTCCTTACCTGTCCTGCCCGAGCCTATTAATTTTTTTAGCATTTTAAGCAAATATAACGCACTTTGAGCATTCCCGTCTACTTATCTATCTGTCGGCCACGCACGCCATGCTGGCCTCTTTACTTGGCGTACAGGAAAGTTGCTGTGGCCATGCAAGAGGCTTTGACAAAAATGAGTTTATTTTCTCACGACATCATTAAGCTGTAGCGTACGTCGTCGTACCCTTCGTTGCGGACACGTGTGGAGCATAACCACGGGCCGCGGTATGCAGGTACGAGCTGTTCAGCCCGGGAGCCGAGAAACGAGGCGGACTGGTGGCAAGCGGAAACCAAAAGAACTTTATTCCCTATCCCCAAATCCCATGGCATATATACACTCGGTGGACAGCGGTGCCTCTTTGCGGCCACATGCTACAAGTAACACTGGCAGTGCCCTCTACATGACTTCTTTTTACATTTTACGGGGCAGGTCCTTATAAGTTTAAACGTCGGGACGGCCTCACTATACGACCACTGCGAGTCCGCGTCAAAGTTTTCCGAGGTGCTACTTTTGGTTGCATGGATTATTGCGGAGCTTCAGGTTGCAAGTTCTCGGGAGGGGCTGGCGGAGAAGCTGGTAGTTGGGCTGAACTCGTTTCTGACGAATGAGACACAAGGTGTCGACGATTACGCTGCAGAATGCCTCTGAGGGTGTTAACAAGTTAGGAACATGGACGCTGGGCCTCTGAAAGCACTTCCTTACTGCAGCACGTGTTGGTGACCCGTACACATTCGCCAGGACTTAGAGGCATGAGCTTGCTTGAAGCCCGATGGCAATAGTATTTATATGCTTGATGCGCCCTGTAACTCGTTTCCTTTTCCCTGAAACTCGTATGACACGGTAATGACGGCGCTAGTTGTTCCGGTAGTCATGGCGCCCCGCGGCGGTGTTATAGTGGCTAAGGTACTCGGCTGCTTACCCGCAGGTCGCGGGATCGAATCTCAGCTGCTTTGGCTGCATTTTCGATGGAGGCGGAAATGTTGTAGGTCCGTGTGCTCAGATTTGGGTGCTCGTGAAAGAACCCCAGGTGGTCTAAATTTCCGGAGCCCTCTACTACGGCGTCACTCATAATCATATGATGGTTTTGGGACGTTAAACCCCACCTATCAATCAACCAATTGAAAGAAAAATGGTAGGTGTAACCTTAAGAGACAAGAAGAGAGAAGAGTGGATTAGGGAACAAACGGGGGTTAAGGATATCATAGCTGAAATCAAGAAGAAATGGACATGGGGCGGAAATGTAGCGTATAGACAGGATAACGGCTGGTCGTTAAGGGTAACTAACTGGATTCCAAGAGAAGGCCAGCGGGTTAGGGGGACATAGAAGGTTAGGTGGACAGATGAGATTAAGAAGTTTGCGGGTATAAATTGGCAGCAGCAAGCACAGGACTGGGTTAACTGGCGGAACATGGGAGAGGCCTTTGTCCTGCAGTGGACGTAGTCAGGCTGATGATGATGATGACGATGATGATCAATCAACCGGTAGTCGTGGGAGACGTGTTTGCAGTTTCCTTTCCATCAAGACTTGGGCCGGAGAAATGCCGTTTGGACCAGGCGTGTCACGGTATGATAGCATAACGAGGTAAGGGTCAGGACTTTTCGAGAGCAAGTCTTTTACCGTGCGCACCATGAGCTTCACCTCTCCGTTGCTCTGTGGATACCTTGGACTACTGGTCTCATGACGGAAGCCATATGGCTGCGCAAGTTCTGCAAGCTCACATGACACGAACTGTGGTTCGTTGTCGGTCCGGACCACGTTTGGTACGCCAGAACTGGCGATGCAGCTCTTGATTGCCGAAACGATGGCTGGTGCCGTGGTGGACCCAATGTAGACTACTTCGGGATACCTAGAATAATAATCAACACTTAGGACCTTATCGCGCCCTTTCAGTTAAAACAGATCAAAGCCCAGGTGCTACAATGGACTGTCAGGTGTAGCCATTGGCAACATAGGCTCAGATCGCTGAATTCTAGTCTCGGCGCATACAGCACATTGCGACACCGTAGGATCAACATGCATGTTAATGTTAGGCCACCAAACAACCTTCCTGCTCCGTTCTTGGCAACGGCGCACGCCTTGATGCCCTTCGTGTAATAGGGCGAGAAGTTCCTCGCGCAAGGCTGATGAAATCACAAGTCGTCGGTCGAGCAGAAGGACGCCGTCATATACGCTCAGTCTGTCCCTCTCCTTCCAAAATGGAGTGACCCGCAGAGGCACCTTGGTTTTGTCGGGCCATATTTCTTTCAGTAGGTCATGACCACAGAGCAAACACCATCTTGAGCTTGATGCTTGCGCACATCACCCAGGCGTCTTGTTACCAGAGGCGGCAATTGCTTAAAAAATTCGCTGATGAACAGCTACAACGTCCATATTATGGGGGTAGCCAGCGCTTCAGAGGGCGCTCATGACAAAGTGTCTGCCGTAGCTAAGTACTTCCCAGACACATATTTCACCACATACTGATAGCGCATCAGTTTTATCTGCATTCGTTGTATACGAGGTGGCAAGAGCTCTAGGTCCTTGTTACCCAGATTTGTAACCAGAGGAAGATGGTCTGTCTTTAATTCGAAGGTGAGGCCGCAAAGAAACTGATCATATCATGAAACAGCCCAAGTCATGGCGAGTCACTTCTTCCTTGTCTGGCTACAGCGCACTTCTGAGGAAGTGAGCGCTTTTGAAGCGTACGCCACAGCCCGCCGAGTACCTTCAAGCTGGTCTTGTAGGAGTACCGCTCCCAGGCCATAGGAACTGGTACCGGTGATGGGCGGATCATATCTACCCATGAATGGAGAAAACAGACATACATATTTGAAATGGGAAAGCGTTAAGAAAAAAAAATCACAGCATAACCACGGAACGAATAATGATGAGTGTGGTGAAGAGTCCATCAATCCATCCGTGCTTCCGACCGTCCGTTGGTTCTTTCTTCCGCCCGGTCATGCGTCCATTCGTGCATACGTGTAGGCCCGTGTGCTCAGATTTGGGTGCACGTTAAAGAACCCCAGGTGGTCTAAATTTCCGGAGCCCTCCACCACGGAGTCTCTCATAATCATATGGTGATTTTGGGACGTTAAACCCCACATATCAATCAATCCGTGCATCCGGCTGTCTGTGCGTCCGTCCGCGCGGTTGTGCCTGCGTTCTTCCGTGGTTTCGTCTGTCCATGCATACATCCATGTGTCCATCCATTCATCCGTCCGTCCGGAGAACCATCAGATCATCCGTGCATCCGTCCGTTTGTCCATTAGTCCGTGTGGCCTTGCATTTGTCCTTGCGGCCCTCCGTCAATCCGTGAATCCGTTCATGTGTCTCTCCATGCGTCCATTCGTCCCTCCGTGCATCCGTCTTTTCACGTATTGGTCTGTCTGTTCATCCGTGCGTGCGTCGATGTAGTGAACACTCTAAGTACTACCAACTCACATCTTTTCATCATATATTAATCATATAGAAGTACCGCCATACGCGGACATTCCAAGGACTGAATAAGAGGTGGCTACTTACTACTACGACGACGACTGCTCCTACTAGATACACCGTGAACGCATGACACACGGCTTAAGAAGCTTCGCCCTTAAAACTGCAATCGGCAGCATTCATTCGATGAAATTAAAAAGTAAAAGCACGAATGAGAATTGTTGATATGTCACTTTAATATCAGCACAACGCTACGTGGTGGAGGTAAATGATGCCGTACATGTCTTCTGTGTTATGATTACAATGTTTGAATGTGTCGTTTACTTTCGTCATTTATTCATGTCACGTGAGATCAAATTTAGGATATGTGGAGATAGGCAAACGTCCGCGAGGACAATATGAGCGTGGTATATTGTCATGTTCTTACATGACACGCGTGTCAGAATTATCATGTTTGCACCAGTAACATAATTTGTCATCCATTGACGTCACGTAACACCAAATTTGATATATGTGGAGCTAGCAAGCGGCCGCGAGCGCATCATGAAGAGCCCAATATACTCCAATGCAGCCTTGACGCGCGAGCACGCTGGGCAGAGCGACGTTAGGTTAGCAAAACGCGAGAACTCTACAGTCTGACGCTAAGTGCAACCACCATCCGTCTGCGCGTCTCGACGGCAATCGGTGCGAAATGCGACATGCTGCATTTCGCGCCGATGCATTACCCACACAGCACTGCATCTCCCTCTTTTCGTCACGGAGGGACGCCGGATGCGCTGAAACGCACATGCGTCGAAGAAACGCGGCGCGACGCGTGTCTTCGAGTAATGGCAGGACCGGCGCCTGGCGTGACGCGACGAAATGAACGCCGGTGAGCACGCGCATCGCGTCACGTCGAAATGTATTGGCGCCTTAACTGTGGCATGTAGTCATGTTCTCATATGACACGGATCTCACGATTATCATGTTTGCACCAGCCACACACTTTCGTCATCCGTTGGCGTCATCTAATACCAAATTTGGCATATGTGAAACAATCGAAACATCCGCGAGTGCACCATCAGTGTGCATGTAGTCATGTTAACCAGGGATGTTAAGCAGGGCTGAGCCCGGTAGGCTCTCTGCATTGGGAAAGGGAAGAGGGAAGGAAAACAGAACACACAGAAAATACACACCACTTCCGTGTGTCTTGTGTTTTCTTGCAATTTTCTTTAATAATGTACACCCTAACAGCCGCTCTTTCCGCATCTTTAGTCCACGGCCTCAGTATGCCGACGATGTGCACATAACTATTATTATAAATAAAAAATTATACATGATCTCCTACGGGCAATTATAGTAGAAAGCGAAGGCATCGCGCGGAGTGCGCTTCGTGTTTCAGTTTCTCCTAGGTGACTTGGGACTCGGTGGTCATGGAGGCGTTTGAATTAAGCTCGGGGACACTGCCCTAATCATTATACTCGGCGACAACTTTCTGTGGCAGCACGGCCAAGGCTACGTGGGCGGAGCATATGCACATGTGCTACTGCGCCAAGTAGTCCGACTGCTTCGACGGGTGTTTCGGTTTCGATTTCACCAGCGCAGTCCGCGTCTCGCAGTCCGCGTCGGCTCGCGTTTGCTCGCGTTTCGCTGCAGGAAACGCAAGTCGCATCTTTGGGAACTCGAGAGCAATTTTTAATAATATTGTGACGTGATTTACTGACGCGTGGACCCAGGTTGCTGGGTGAATGATACATTCAATTATTCATGTAATGATTACACAACTAATCATGCACGTACCGCTTTCGGTGACTTCAGGGTTCCACTGTTAACGTCGAGCTTAATCCGGAAGACACTGTGCTCGCGAACACCAGTGAGCTCGCTGACTTTCCGACATGCGGCTCTCACAGACAGCTGCGGGTCGCTTTTCCTTACTTGGGCGTAAACGTTGTACGCCACCTTCTTGGCCTGTACGGACAGCTTTTGATTTGACAACGCCTGGTACGGCTGCGCAGCTGGTGGACTCGTGGCACGCGGCGGTGTTTCTTCCGTAAGCGACGTTGACGAGCTGTAACCGGCGGACGCCATCTTTGACAGTGAGGAATGCGGTGAGGTAAAAAGGCGACGGAAGCCAAAAAACCCCCAAAAAACCTGAAAGAGCGTGAAACGAAATTTTTTCTACTGCGCAACGTTTTTATTCACTAATTAAAAAATAAATCCGCGAAAAATGTAAGTGACGAATGGTAAAATCTTAGTTACTCAGAACAGTATACAAACGTTTTCGTTGAGGGACTACATGCTGTGGCGCAGTAAGACAAGCATGCTTCGGCTCCGTAGCCTTGGCTGTGCTGCCACAGAAAGTTGTCGCGGGGTATAGGTACTTTCGCTTCTAAAATGACGTTGGCGCACCTCATTACTCTTGTTCGGGAGAAAAAAAATCACAGCGTATACATGGACTGAATCATCACGAGTGGGACGAAGCGTCCATCAGTCCATCCGAACTTCCGTCCATTTCTTCGTTTTTGTTTCCATTCATCCATGCGTCCATCCGTTCATGCGTCCGTTCCTTGCGCGTGTCCATTCGTTCGTTTATGCTTCCGACTATGCGTGCGTGGTACTGTCCGTGCGTCCGTAGATGCGTCCATGCACGGTCCATGCGTCCGTCCATGCGTCTGTCCCCGCGTCCGTCCGTCCCTGTGCCCGTCTTTGCGTCCATACGAGCGTCCGCCCGTGCGTCCATTCATTCTTCCATCTGTCTGTGCGTCCGTCTGTGCATCCGTCTATCCTTCAATGTGTCCGTTCGTCCGTGCAACTGTCTGTCTGTCCACCTGTCCATGCGTCCGTCTATCTGCACATCCGCCCATCTGGTGAACACTCCATATACCGCCTCCTCGCATCTTTTCATCATATATTCATCATATAGAAGTACCACCATCCAGCGGACATTCCAAGGACTAAACGAGAGGTGGCTACCTACTACTCTTGGACCGATTGCGGGTACGACACGCCGCGTTGTTCAGCGAATAAAGAGAGGCCTGCCGGGCGACCAGTTAGGAAATCTGTTTCCAATGGAAATCGTGCGCATGAAAATGCTGGGTAGAATGACATCGGCAATGACGACTTTTGAAGGTTCGCACGCGCTGTTCAACGTTAATCTAGAAAGCACACACAGCAACTGCAGGCCGTACAGAAAGTCGCCCAAGCACTAGAGATCCTGTGAAGAGATAGGACGCAGACAAAACCTCTGCCCTAGCCTCAACGACCACCTATGTGACAAGTGCGAAGAACAGTGCGCTGACCAAAACAACGCCGAAGTGCGAACCAAAATACAAGCTCTGCGGGTTGTTACATGAAACAGCGAGTAAAGACTGGCAGAAGAAAACAAAACCAAGCCCCATCACCGTTTAGAATCGGGGAGCGTTCAGGATAGAGTCAGACAAGTTTCGGGTATCAGAAAACTGTCGTGATCATGAATGACAACGACCGTGTGGTGTCGCCCCCGCTGCAGTTCCCCTCTTTCCAGAAATTATTTGCCGGCAGCGGCCTTGCGCGCTACCACTGTATATAAATTTAGTCACAAACGAATGATCTAAGTAGAAGCGGGGCCTTTATTAGGAGCGTTTTGAACAATGACTATTATGTCATTGCTATACCCCGCCTAATTCACAATTCACAATGAATAAGAAACACTGAATGAGTCCACACATTTTCAAAGCACCTTGGTGGCTGCACCTATCAACTCCCAATGCGGTCAAGGTGTGTCATGTGTCGCACTGGCCATAACAAAACAGGTATGAGCCACAAAAAATGGGTAAATACCACTACTCGCCGCCACACCACCAGAAATCATAGGGCAGCTTTAGCTAGCCCAATAAATAGCCGACCACGCTGGTGGGAATGAAAAACCGATCGCTACATGTCATATATGAAACTGGAACTGCTCATGTAAGAAGGAATAAGAAGACGACGAAGAGGAGGAGAGAGGTGAGAACAACAATGACAACGCTATAGTGAACTGTATTACAACGCACCTATCCGGTGATGTTAGAGCCGCGGAAACATCTTTCTAAACATTCCCGGGTTCAGACTTGATACCACTAGAGCCTCATGAAATAAATCTCTCAAAACAGTGCATGCGACACCCCTTTTGAGATTTCACATTACTGGAGCCCAAACACTCTTCCCTATATGTTTCCCTCCACCCCAGTTTTTTTGTCATGCATGAGAGCGTGCTCCTCTGGTAGGCCTCACTGATCTAGATGCACAAAATGGTGAAGTTAGTAACCTAACGTTTAACTACCTCACCGCAGCCGTAAAATAGTCTAAGTGAACCTCTGGTGGAGGTGTCCGGAAATTTTGACCATCGGTTCTTTAACGCACAGCTAAAGCCAAGTTAACGGGCGTCAAGCATTTTCACCCTTCGTCTAAAATGCGGTTGCCGCGGCCAAGATTCGATACCACGACTTTCGGGTAAATTATGGAGCATCATAACCACTTGAGCACTGTTGCTTATATGTATTTATTATATGCACTTGACCATGATGGGTGTATGATAGACCCGAAAAGGCGTGAAAGGTACCTCCGTTTGAATGCAAAGGCTATGCAAAGACCAAAAAGTGCTAATGAAATGTGCGCTAGTCCACAGGCATGGGCTGCTCGTCAAGTTATCATATAAAAGACGTCAGATTACGTAAATGTCACTGCTATCATGCCTATGTCCTTGCGCCTGTAGGCATGGCGGCAAGTTTTGAATTGCATTACGTGCTACAGAAACCGGATTTCTCAAGCGGCCGTGCTTAGAGTGTCATACAGACATATCATAAATAAGCGGCGCAAATAGCATTACAACTCAGAATTACCCGACAAAACAAAGGGATGCCATAGTGCTCTCTCATAGCCGAGTATGCAGTGTTCTAAATCGTCAAAATATTTTAAATGCGAAGCATTTTGTAGCGAACTTCAGCGACTTTGAGCGCATCTATCTATCTATCTATCTATCTATCTATCTATCTATCTATCTATCTATCTATCTATCTATCTATCTATCTATCTATCTATCTATCTATCTATCTATCTATCTATCTATCTATCTATCTATCTATCTATCTATCTATCTATCTATCTATCTATCTATCTATCTATCTATCTATCTATCTATCTATCTATCTATCTATCTATCTATCTATCTATCTATCTATCTATCTATCTATCTATCTATCTATCTATCTATCTGTCTGTCTGTCTGTCTGTCTGTCTGTCTGTCTATCTATCTATCTATCTATCTATCTATCTATCTATCTATCTATCTATCTATCTATCTATCTATCTATCTATCTATCTATCTATCTATCTATCTATCTATCTATCTATCTATCTATCTATCTAGCTGCCTACGACTTTAACCTTTTTTGGCCGTTTCGATATTGGTATCAATACCAAACTTGGCATGACATAAAATGAGTGTATGACAAACATATTTGACTAGTCATAACATGAAAATCATGACATGTATGTCATGACTGTCATGATTTATATTTCATGGTCCTGCAGCTATTACGGGGGTTGCGTTCACATGGAATGTGGCAAATCTGATGTGGTATTAGATGACAGCTTGGCGAACAAAGCTACACGTACTCGCATGAAAATCATGACATGCGTGGCATGTAACAACGTGACTACATGCCACGCACATGATGCGCTCGCGGTAGTTTCGCTAGTGTCACACATACGGAATTCGGTACTAGAGTACGTGAATGGATGACGAAGGTATGTGGCTGGTGCAAACATGATAATCATGAGATGCGTGTCATGTTACAACATGACTACATGTCACGCTCGTAATGCGCTGGCGGCCGTTACGCAAGCTTCACTTATACCAAATTTGTTATTACGGGACGTGATTGAATGACGAAGGCATGATACTGGTGCAAACGTGATAAGCATGAGATGCGAGTCATGTAACATGACTTTGTGCTACGCTCGCGAAGCGCTCGCGGCCGTTTCGCTATCTTCAAATGTACCAAACTCGGTATTACGTGACGTGAAGGGACCACACAGGTAAATGAAGCATGCAAAGCTGACAATCACGACATGCGTGTCATGTAACAACATGACTACATGCCACACTCATGATGCGCTCGCGGCCGTTTGGCTAGCATCGCTTATGGTAAACTTGGTATCACGTGATGTGAATAGATCTCGAAGGTAAACGACACATCCAAACATGATAATTATGGCAGGGAAGTAGTGTACGGCATCATTTACCTCCACCTCGTAACTTTGAGCTGATTTTAAAGTGGCATATCAACATTTCCCATTCGTGCTTCGCATATCATCGATTCTCACTGTACGTGGGATCTGCCCATTTTTTTAGTGTTCGGGTCTGTCGGTTTGTGTTCGCCATGCAATCATGTCGTACCATACAAGTTACGCAACATGCCATGTGAACGAAACCACCGCAAAAGCAGCAATACCAAAAAATGTATATCATGACATTCATGACATATATATCATGATTTTCGTGTTATGACTAGTCAATTATGGTTGTCATACAGTCAGATTATGCCATATTTGCTATCAATACTATTATCCGAACAGCCAGGAGAGCTAAAAGTCCTAGGCAGCCGTATAGATAGATAGATAGATAGATAGATAGATAGATAGATAGATAGATAGATAGATGGATAGATAGATACACTCAAAGTCGCCGAAGTTCGCTAAAAAAGCTTGGCATTTAATAGAAAGGAAAAGAATAGTGAAAAAATTGGAAGATCTCACGTACCTGGGAATCCTCGTTATGCGAAGCATGCGGAAGGAAGGTGACCGTGTAGGACGTTTTTTTTTATTGAGCGGCACGTCATAAAATGACGCTACATTTTTGAGGGATATGTGGGGTTTAACGTCCCAGAACCACCTTATGATTATAAGAGGCGCCGTAGAGGAGGGCTCGGAAAATTTCGATCACCTGTGGTTCTTTAACGTGCACCAAAATCTGAGCACACGAGGTTACACCATTTCCACCTCCATCGGAAATGCAGCCGCTGCTGCCGGAATTCAATCCCGCGACCTGTGGGTCAGCAGCCGAGAGCATTAGCCACTAGACCACGGTGGCGGGGGACGCTAAATTGTTAACGTACAAATGTCGCACACACAGACATATGTTGAAGAGTTGCAGATGTTCATATAACCACTTGTTTGCGTTTGCGCAACGATGCCGACCAGAACATCTGTATTAGCAACACCAGAAGCTGATATGAAGCGCTGATGCTCGCGAAGATGCTTGCCCTAGACACGGATACATAAATACAGCGCATGGCAACTAACCACATCTATCGTTAACCTTACGTGATGGCTGTATGAAAATGGTACACATGAAATGTTTATAACATTGGGTAGGCAGCACTGAAACAACTATTGACGTTTCACGAAGATGAGCATCTACTTGAAAAGTAGTTCCGAGTCCTGGCGTAGCTCTGTGGTGAAATGCTTCATTGGCCCCAGAATGCCTGGGTTTGAAGTTGGTGGGAAGACGACGAAGCTGTTGCTGCTTGGCTAAGTAGCTCTGTCTGCTTTTATCGTTTACTTTTGGTTATATTACGGCTCAGCACTGCTCAAGACGTCGGACGACTCGAAAAGGTACCTGCCGTATCGGCGACTGACGGGTGCTGCGCAGCCCGCCGCGTCGAAAGGTGCTAGAAGAAACGAGACAAGCATCAGGGAGAGCGCCGCCATGACCTCCCAAGGTGTGACACAAGGTCAGAAGCACCAGCTGGTCTGCGCAAGCATACCTGACTGCAAGCGACAACACAGCGCTGAATCAGAGGACGAATCAACTGTCGTCGGGGACCACAACGGGGCGAACCTCACAGATCAAGACATGGACGAGGGCGGTTTCCGCCTTGTACAACATCGCAAAGACAGGACGGTGGGAATTCCTGTCTTAATCGCTCCAACATCCGAAGGAGCTAACTTGAGGCAAGTGAATCCTATTCACCTATACTCGGAAATTGAAACAATTCTCGGTGGAGCCCCAGTTAAGAGCCGTTTCACAGCACAGAGAGCCCTGCTTTTGGATATAGAGACAGAACATCAAGCTAATATGCTTCTAGAGACCAACACTATCTGCGGCCTTGCCATATCTGCCCGTGTACCACACAGCTACATGAAAAATACCTGCATTATAAAAGGGGTCTCAAGATGGTACTCGGACGAAGAGCTGTTAACCTACCTGAGACCTCAGGGAGTATACCACGCAAGAAGGATCATACGACGAGTCCAAACCTCATCCACCGAATGAGAATCAAGGCGCACTGACTCTGTAGTTCTCACATTCGCTCCCAATTCGGAACGTCCAGAGAAAATCAACCTTGGCTTCACCAGACACGAGCTGGTAGACTACGTGGAGACGCCACCACGCTGTTTTAAATGTCAGCGTTTTGGACATGTAGCCAAGCACTGTCGTGGGGAACAAAGGTGTAAGCGCTGTGGGGGGCCTCATGACTTTAAGACGTGTACAAGTAAAGAAAAACTTGTGTGTGCAAACTGTGGCGGTGACCACCCAGCTAGCTACGGCCGATGTCCAGCACGAACAGCTGCTCAGCGAAAAAATAAGACGTTTGTCCTCGGCCCGAAGACTGTGAACGAACCATCGCTCACAAAGAAGACTTCCGGCGCGCCACAACTTGGCGTTTCGGATAACGACTGCGCAGGAAATTTTCCACGCCTAAATCCGACAAGAGCTGGTACTGAGTCAACGCAAGTGCTCAACGCTGGTGAGAAATGTATCACGAAAGAGTCCGCCAAGCGCACCTACGCTGATGCACTGAGCCCATCTCAAGTACCATCTGGAAGCCAACAGCAAGAAAACCTCGAGCACGTTATTCGCGCTCTGTTCACAGCACTGCGTTCACACGTCACTAAGATGCCTGCGAGTTCAACGAAGGATATGTTGGGAGCAGTCCTGGCTCTAGAGTCAGTGTTACTTTGCTCTGCTTCCACAAACACACAGTAGAATAATGGCGCTGTCTCGCCCACCTGGTCGATTTCGTCCTTCAAAAGTGCCCTTAATAATGCAATGGAACTGCGCCGGTCTTCTAAAACGCCTGTGCGAACTCAACCTTTTCCTGCGCGACATTCCAATACCGATTCTAGCCCTCTCCGAAGCCGGTCTACCGAATGCAAGGACGCTCCCAGGGTACATCCGACACGGCAACCCGAGCATAACGTCGTTTGCAAATGGAAGCGCAATGATATACATAAGGCGGGAAATACCTCACGTCACCCTACCAGTGCAAGACCTCTGTTCCAACTCACTGGAAGTCGCTGCTGTGCAAGTGTGTCTGGGAAACCGAAAACTGAGTGTGGTATCGGTGTACATAAGCCCACGAAAAAAGGTCTCTATGGAGACTTTCCTAAAGGACCTCTGCACTCGATGTCCCGCTCCTCGAATAATCTGTGGTGATTTTAACGCGCACCATCCACTCTGGGGAGATAAGAGTGTAGATTTTCGAGGCAGGGAACTTCTAGCAGCTGCAGATGCTGCCGACTTATGTGTGGCGAACGATGGTAAACCTACATTTTTCAGGCCACCTGATTCATGGAGTGCAATAGACCTTGTACTTCACTCCACGGACCTTCTGGTATCATCGACCACGGCTCCAGACAAGATGGGCAGCGACCATTTCCCTATCTTCACCAATATCCTGGGATTTCGAACTGCTGGTCGGCAATTCTGCAATGTAACACGCTGGGACACCTACAGAGAAGTGTTGGACAAATCCACTGGTGAGCTGTTCGCAGATATGTTGCAAAGCAAGCGATCAGCAACTTCATTGCTGAAACTGCCTGACCATTTTCCTGCTCCAGACTTGAAATTGAAGAACCTCTGCGCAGCACGTAGACGAGCGGAGCGGAAAATAATGAGAACAAAAGGAAATCCGTCTGCGAAAACCGAATATAACAGGATCAACGCTGCAATTCGTCGCCATACAAAAAAATTAAGACGAAATCAATGGGCCGCTTTCTGTGAGAGTTTATCAACGTTTACGCCCTTGACAAAGATATGGGCAGTAATAAATAGTCTTTCTGGGAAGATCCGAACAAACAGGCCATTCGAAGCACTCGCTTTCAAACAAGGGATAGATTTGCAAACCCTTGCAGAGGATTTCGCAGACGTGTACATACCTGGTAGATCAGCAGGAGTGGCGATTCTTCTGTCACCCCAGTTTTTCCACACGATGGATACGCCATTCACCTTCCGAGAGCTGGATATGGCACTTAGCAAATTAAGAAGACGCTGTGCCGTGGGTCCCGATTTGATCAGCAATCAAATGCTGACAAATCTACCATATGAGCGAAAAAGGGCTCTTTTGGACATATTTAATCATGTCTGGAGCACGGGAGAGATCCCACTTGTTTGGAAGACAGCACGGGTGGTGCCAGTCCTAAAGTCCGGAAAGGATCCTGCGAGCCTCGCGTCATATCGACCGGTATCTCTAACATCATGCGTATCTAAGTTGATGGAAAGATTAATATGTACAAGATTAACTTGGTACCTTGAACAAGGAAGACGATGGCCACCGTGTATGACCGGATTTCGCCCACGACTGAGTGCCCAGGACAGTGTTTTGGACCTATTAAGCCACATCGAACACCACCGCGTCAGCGGACTCTCGACACTCGCCGTCTTCATGGACGTTGCCAAGGCATATGATTGTGTGCTTCAGGCAGGCATCGTGAACGGGCTCCAAGCCATGGGTGTGTCGGGAAATGCTCTTCGGTTCGTACATGAATTTCTCAGAGACCGCTGTGTCCGTGTTAAGCTTGGAAATGTAACGAGCGAAGAGAGACGCGTTTCCCTCGGCGTCCCACAAGGAAGTGTTCTATCTCCCTTGCTTTTTAACGCTGCCATGGCCAGGCTTCCCGACACTCTGCACTCAGCTCTGAAAGCAGTTAAAATATCCATCTACGCCGATGACATCTGCATTTGGATCTCAGGGTACCAGCACAAACGTTTGGCCCGGATAGCACAGAGCGCTATTTCAATCATTGAGCGTCACTTGTTGACACTTGGCCTATCTTTATCAGCGGAAAAGTCGGCCTTCATGCTCTTCCCGGGAGTGCGACGGAAGTCAACACGTCTGTCGCTGAATATTCGAGGCCACTCAATTCGTTGTGCAACAAGTGTTCGCTTCCTGGGCATTACCATCGACAACAAGCTATTATGGCGACGTGCGGTTGATGGTATGGTAACTGCATCAGTGCAAAGGATCAACGCTCTTCGTCGCATGGCAGGGGTCCGTTGGGGCAACAATCCTATGTCCATGCTTAAATTGAATGATGCGCTTATAACAAGCCGCATTCTTTATCAGCTGCCCCTGATATCACCATCACCAAGCCAGTTCGAACGCCTAGAGGCAGTGCACAGAAAGGGTCTTCGCTTGGCGATGGGAGCCCCTCAGGCGGCTTCAAACACGAAGGTTACCAATGAAGCCGAGTCTCTTCCGCTCCGCCTTTTGGCGTCTCAGGCCTTATTGACGCAGCTGTCAAGACTGGGCGAGTCCTTCGCAGGCACGGCGCTTCTCCGGCGGCTAAGAGCAAGAACTGGCTCACATTTCAACGCGGCACTAAACACATTTCAATATTTAGGCTTGAAACTGCCTAAACGGCGCCCTATGGACCCGCCATGGTCTTTTGTGGATGTTGCATGCAACTTCAGCGTACCCAATCTACCAGCGAAGCGCACCATTCCAGCCGCGGAAGCAAAATTTCTTGCGCTGGACCACTTGAGCACCATGTACCGTGGCCACCTACAAGTGTACACCGACGGATCAGTGTGCACACAGACTGATAGCTGCGCAGCGGCTTTCTGCATACCCAGCCTGGGCGTGTCATGGTCGGGCCGCCTGGATCGCGTGGTTTCGTCCACAACGGTAGAAAGCGCTGCAATTACGGCGGCTTTGCGAAAACTGCGATCCTTTTCTGCACGAGATGTTGTAGTGCTGACGGACTCCAAATCGGCGCTACAAAGACTGCATCGTGGCCTACCTCAAGAAAAGTTCACCAGGCGATCTCTGGCACTAATCAAACACCTAAATGGCAAGAGTTTTAATATACAGTTCCAGTGGATCCCATCCCACGTTGGCATTGAGGGCAATGAAAAGGCTGATGCCCTTGCATGCGAAGCACGTACATCGTTTCCAAAAGTAAGAACTCCCAAGACTTACCAGAACAACAAATATGTGATACGCAATCATTTCAAGGCGATCTACAGGTTTCCACACCAAGCATGCGTAATTCATGGACTTTCTCGTGAAGAAGCGACGCTGTTGTACCGCATTAGAACCGGCTCCGCATACACCCCGGCCTGGTCATTCAAGACTGGGAGATACGCTTCCCCGTTCTTTGCCTTCTGTGGTGACATCGGGGATATTGAACATTTCATTTGGCTTTGCCCACAGTTTGATGCCCAAAGAGCAGCGATGATCCGCACCTTGCGAAAAGGCTGCCATAGGCACCGGACAGTTGATGACATCATCTTTCCTGAAGGACCCGTGGCAACTAGGAGGAACGTGCAACGAACTTTGTTGGTCTTCCTGCGAGACACTGGGCTGTCTGACACGTGGTGACATTTTCCAAATTAAGGAGATGCTCAGGCGGAACAATTGCCGGCCATGCAGGCCAGGCTAACCCCGCCTGCTGCAACACCACCACCACCACCACCACCACCACCACCACCACCACCACCACCACCACCACCACCACCACCACCACCACCACCACCTGCCTGGGTTTGATTTCAGCTGGGACTCGTAGCGTTGACGCTACTGACATCGAGTATTTATTAACACTCGCGTGTTAAAACTGACCAAGTGTGTTCTCGTCGTTCCTGAGCAGATACCAAGTGTCGATCATTTGTGGCACATGCACGCATACCAGCGGCACATGCCAGCCCGTGGGTATGTGCCACTGTCTGGCTGGAAGTGTTTGACGACGTAGGCGATGGGATTGCGACATTATTCATGTCTTGACAAGCGCATCATATTCGTCAAACCATCTTACTTTCTTATGCTAATTTTGGTTCACGGCAAATAAATGGGGTGGCCACGATAACACCCAAACGAAAGTGGCTAGATAGATACGCTCTAGGTCACCAAAGTTCACTAAGAAATGCTTCGCATTTAAAAGTAACAGTAGAGGATGAAACCATGCCACTGAGATGTTGGCGGTGCCATGACAGATGAAAACGCACTTTCCAGATATGTATAGAGAACGTTCCTCGAAGTGAATTGATAAGCGAGAATACAAATATGCATAGCCAGCCTCAAATACAAGCTTGCTGCCAGCAAGCATACCTGTCCCATTTCTGTGTCCGCGTCTCAGCTCACCCTCATGCTTTCTCCGCAATATGCATATGTACAGCCGCACATTTTTAAAGCAGAACACGTGAGCTTCCACAAGCAAGACCCCTAAAAGAAAAAAAAGAGTAAATGATAATGAGTAAGGTGAAGCGTTCACGCGACCATTCGTGCGTCCATCAGGCCGCCCGTGCTTCTGTCCATCCGTCCGTCCATACGTGCGTTCGTGCGTCCATACGTCTGTCTGTCTGTCTGTCTGTCTTTCTGTCTGTTCTTTATCCAACCGGCTGTCTGTCTGTTTGTCCGTCCGTGCGTCTGTTCATCTGTCTGTCTGTCTGTCTGTCAGTCTGTCTGCACGTCTGTTCATCCGTCTGTCCATCTAGATACCACTCCAAGTACCACCATCTCGCATCTCTTCATGATATATTCATCATATACAAGTACCGCCATTCAGCGGACATTCCAAGGACTAAACGAGTGGCGGGTACCTTCTACTACTGCTACATACATTGGAGACGCACGACCCACTACCTAAGGCTCTTGGCCCCTCAAAGTGCCTGTTACGAGTGACCAGGAACTAGGTGTTGGAATAGCCTAGCAGAAGACAGCTGTACAAAACTGTTCATCGAGTGCATGTACGTACCTTTGTTCATTTCGCTGCTTGTTTGGTCAAATGCCGTTTATCAAATGGGTGGTCGATGCTCGCGCATTCACGTTAAAAAATTGATGGCTGTACATACCGGTCCAGAGTAAAGTGTTAATGGATATTTTATGCTCTTGGTTCATTATTTCAATGTTTCTGCTCAACTCAGTGTGTCGTTTGCGAGGTCAGCGCGACGCAAGACAGAGAGGCGAGCGAGATCATACTGATTCATTACTGCGTAAACGTAGCACGAAAAATACGCGGACAAGAAAGTGTACGCCACAGGAGTGTTGCGTGTCACTTAGTACAGCGCGTCACTTGGGTCGACCTCAAAGGACAATCTGTTCTGGAATAAACATCTGCCACAAAACGAGCGCTCAAAAAAGGGCGCGCCGCCAAATTCTCGCGACGAAGCGCCGAGAGGTCAACGATAAAAAAAGAAAACTAGCATCCGTAGACTCCCCCGGGTGCGCGTCCCTCCCCCTCGGAAGCGTAGGTTCGCCGACGAAACCTCCCCGCATCGGCGGCTGAGCAAGCCCTGGAAATTTCTCGATGGAAAGGGGCGTGGTGATGCCGGGTTGAGTCATCCGTCGCGGACGGCCCCGGTATCGTCTCGCCCTTTCCCCAAGCCTTCGCTGCGTATCGTGCGACGAAATGATGAGAACTTTCTGGAATCTCGCGCGGAAGGTATTTAACCGAGCGACGGAGATGGGAGATCAGCAGAAGAAGGAAGTTAACGCCAGAGTGGGTAGGGTATCCCGCCGCGTCTGTCGGTGAAGGTTTTGTCCGTAGTGACAAAACAGGAGAAGAAGAAAGTATGCGCCAGAGTGCGTAGGGTGTTCTGCCGTGTGGGCGAAGCCTTTTGTCTTCCGTGACAAAAGAGGAGAAGAAGAGGTTTTCCACCTGAGGATTGAAGACTCGAGCTACAGGCAAGGGTGTGTGTATACCGCTATCGAGCGAAGACGCGTGGCAACAGCTGCGAGTGTGAAGCCGACGTGTTTCTGGCGAAGGAGTTTCAAGCTTGGAGAGCGGCAATGTGAAGGCGCGAGGTTTCCTGGAAGAGAAACTTCGGGGGCAGCGGAACGACAACAACGCTGGACTTTGAGTGAGTGATCCTCGGAAGAGTATCATTCAGACTTTTGTTCCAAGAACTTTGGACTGAATAAGTTTTCTAACTCTTTAGTCTTCAAGTGTCTTGGTTGTTCAACGCATGTGACTGCATTGCAGTGCGTATTGTTGTCTGTGTCCGTTGTTTCGAGTGTGGCTGATTGTACTGTGTAGTATGTTGTTTGGTTGGAGACATATTGTATTCAACTGTTGTAGAGGGTGCATACTTGTGTATTGTTTTTGATCTGCCATAATTGAGAAAATAATTTTGTTTTGTTTATCAACTCTCGGCTCTGACTTGTTCTTGAGGCCACAGCCGGCGTCCACTGGCACGCCAAATAGGACCACTTCTAAAATGTCCACGCTTTCGTGGTGCGGTTCAGGAGGCCGATAGTTCGGCCCTTGGAATCAGCCCGGCGATCGCCTCCCTAATAATGGGACGTGGGACAATTAATCTGGCGTCCGCGACAGGACCTTTTGGTTCACAGTGTGTCTAAAGTAGTGAGAAAGAGCCTCGAGTTTTTGATTTTGCTATTGGAACGATTTTGTGTGTTGCTCAGTGTTCTCGTTAACAAGTGCAGTTCCAGTAGACTGATTTAGGCAGATATTTTTTGCACGCGGCAAGGTTTTGAAAGGAAGGAAAGGACGACCTGGACGCGTACCTTCACAGATTTGAGACGATTGCATAGAGCCAGAATTGGCTGGAACATCAATGGGCAACTGCTTTGAGTACTTGCTTGAGTGGCGAAGCGCTCGGTGTGTACGGTAGGTTGACGCCGACCGATGCAGCCAACTATGCAAAGGTGAAAGTTGCTTTGCTGAAGCGATTTAGATTTACTGTGGAAGGATTTCGAGACAGATTGCGGACAGGAAAGCCAGCTGATGGTGAGACGGCTACGCAGTATGCCGTCCGACTTTGCCATTATTTTGACAGAAGGATTGAACTTTCAGGGACAGCACAGGAGTATGATGAACTTAGAGAGCTCCTCATTAGAGAACGATTTCTTACTAGTTGCTACCCAAGCCTGTCGCTGTACTTGAAAGAGAGGAGAGCTAAGTCACTTGAAGACATGCTTGAATTAGCGGATATATTCTTGGAAGCGCAAGGTGGCACTAATATGGCCAAGGTCAAGAAGGAGTGTCCTGAAGATTCGAAGAAATCGGCTCCCGAAGAAGAGAAGCGTGCACCGGAGAGCATTCCGCGATGTTTTCTGTGTAACCAAGTGGGCCACCGTGCTAACAACTGTCGAACTAACTTCACGAGCCCTACGGTTGTAAAATGTTTCAAATGTGGTCAGACTGGGCACAAGGCAGACGCATGTCGTAACGGAGCGAGTCAAACTCACCAGGTATCCTGTGCGCAGGTGGCACCAAAAACCGTTGATGACGTCACTGATGAATTCGTAGAATTGAAAACTGGGGAGAAACTTCCTATTGTGGGGGCTGTAATGACAAAACAGCCAACTGTTGTTACGAAGGGAATGCCAACGCTGCCTGGAAAATTTGCGGGAAGAATGTTTACGGTGTTAAGAGATACCGGTAGCTCCGCGGTTATCGTGGGGAGAAATTTGGTACGGGAAAGTGAGTTGACAGGCAGAACGAAACCGGTTTGCCTAATTGACAGTACGGTTCGGATGCTTCCCGAAGCAGAAATTGAGGTTGAAATATCGTACTTCAGTGGGAAAGTTACTGCTCTATGCATGACGACCCCCCTGTACGACCTCGTCATCGGAAACATCGACGGGGCGCGAGGGCCGAATGATCCAGATTGTTTGGGAGAAGACACGAAGATGGAGCACCCGCCGACACAGGGACCGCGAGATACAGCGGAGAAAAATCCCGTGAAGGATCTCACTCGATCCCAAGTTGAAGCCTGGGCGCAAGAGACAGCGAATGAGAACATGATCGTATTGAATGAGTTTACGTGCTGGGCAGCTGGACTTACGTCTGCACGACCTCAACCGACCGACAGTGTAAAGTTGACGGAGTCGGCCAGCCAGGCCCAATGTCGTGACGTGAACAAGCGGGTGACATGATCGGTTGAGCGTTATGACCCGCTAACAGTGTCGGAAGTGACAACGATGGCTGAGACGCCGCCTCAGATACCGTCGTTGGAAAGGTCTCGCCGGAAGAAAACGAGGAAAAACAAGAAGACATCGAGCCAGCATCGCAAGAAAGGGCGCAAGCGCCGCTCGAAGTACACGGGATAGGTGTTGAGGTCGAATCAGAATGTGTATGACAGTGCTGAGTGCAATATGTTAAGGTAATGTGGTTGTTCTCTTGTGTCACAACTGTATGTCGAGTGAATCGAAATTTTTGTTACGGTGATTAGAAGTATAGTATGGTACAATTGTTGTAAAGACAGACCTTTGTACATTTGCATTGCTTGAAGTATGTGATGGAGTATTGTATTCATGTACCTGTGTCTATATTCTATGTGTGGTGAGATTGAATTGCAATGTACAATGGTATGGAGTAATCTATTGTGAGTGTGATGTGTCATGAGCGACGGTTTATGTTACAGTCTCTGAGAGTATGGGGACTGTTCGCGCTCGTTTGTGTGGTTTTGAATATTCTGAGATAATATTCCTAAAGTGGGGCGCAGTGTCACAAAACGAGCGCTCAAAAAAGGGCGCGCCGCCAAATTCTCGGGACGAAGCGCCGAGAGGTCAACGATAAAAAAAAGAAAACAAGCATCCGTAGACTCCTCCGGGCGCGCGTCCCTCTTCCCTCGGAAGCGTAGGTTCGCCGACGAAGCCTTCTCGCATTGGCGGCCGAGCAAGCCCTGGAAATTTCTCGATGGAAAGGGGCGTGGTGATGTCGGGTTAAGTCATCCGTTGCGGACGGCCCCCGTATCGTCTCACCTTTTTCCCAAGACTTCGCTGCGTATCGCGCCGACGAAATGATGAGAACTTTCGGGAATCTTGCACAGAAGGTATTTAACCGAGCAACGGAGATGGGAGATCAGCAGAAGAAGGAAGTTAACGCCAGATTGCGTAGGGTATCCCGCCACGTCTGTCGGTGAAGGTTTTGTCCGTAGTGACAAAACAGGAGAAGAGGAAAGTATGCGCCAGAGTGCGTAGGGTGTTCCGCCGTGTGGGCGAAGCCTTTTGTCTTCCGTGACAAAGGAGGAGAAGAAGAGGATTTCCACCTGAGGGGTGAAGACTCGAGCTACAGGCAAGAGTGTGTGTATACCGCTATCGAGCGAAGACGCGTGGGAACAGCTGCGAGTGTGAAGCCGACGTGTTTCCGGCGAAGAAGTTTGAAGCTTGGAGAGCGGCCAAGTGAAGACGCGAGGTTTCCTGGTAGAGAAACTTCGGGGGCAGCAGAACGACAACAACGCGGGACTTTGAGTGAGTGATTCTCGGAAGAATATTTCAGACTTTTGTTTCAAAGACTTTGGACTGAATAAGTTTCCTAACTCTTTAGTCTTTAAGTGTCTTTGTTGTTCGATGCATGCGACTGCATTGTAGTGCGTATTGTTGTCTGTGTCCGTTGTTTTGAGTGTGGCTGATTGTACTGTGTAGTACATTGTTTGATTGGTGACATATTGTATTCAACTATTGTTGAGTGTGCATACTTGTGTATCGTTTTGGTCTGCCATAACTGAGAATTTAATTTTGTTTTGGTTATCAACTCTCAGCTCTGACTTGTTCTTTGGGCCACAGCCGGCGTCCGCTGGCGCGCCAAATAGGACCACTTCTAAATTGTCCACGCTTTCGTGGTGCGGTTCAGGGGGCTGATACTTCGGCCCTTGGAATTAGCCCGGTGATCGCCTTCCTAATTAATGGGACGTGGGACAACGTCAGCCAGCGACAATGAATGCGCTTTTTTTTGGACATAGGGTGGTTTTGGCAACCCTAGTTGGAGACTTCGAATTAATTAAGATTGCATTGGTTTTCTTGTTGTGCACCTAAATCTAAGTGAAGGAGAGCTGTCGCATATCGTGCTCATCGAAATGTCACTCTGGCCAAGAAGTGAACCCACGTCCTTTTAGTCAAGTACTTCAATGGACTATATACACACAAGGGGCCTTGAACTCTCCTCAATCAACGAGTCACAGTAAGGAAATTTAAAGCTCTCCTTGGCCGGGATAGAGAAAGGGGTAGCCGAGAGGGGAAAAAGGAGGCGTCTGAACTAAATGTCTTTCATTTTTTATATTGCGTACATAGGCCATGTCTGAAACAGATATGACATCATATTTCATGACGCATATAAAAGAGAAAACACGAAACGCCAATCTTGAAATAAAGTTTTTGTTTCATAATTTTCTAATACTTGGGCACATGGTGAATGGGCAGGTTGTCTAGCTGAGAATTGTTTTAGGCCATTTCCACTTTTGTAGCTTATGAACATACTCACAAAAGCAGTATAAAACAATATCAAACGAAGATAGTCTGGTGCAGGCCTAACCTGCTGTTGAAGAGCCCTGATATGAAGTAAGAAGTGAAAAGATCAACCGCAAGAAAATAAGCGACTACTCAGTTGTACTATGGAAGAGTAGGATTGAAAGTAACTAAGAAAACGAGAACGATGGTTATTCGAAGCTTCTAGATTGTGCCTTTTGGCCAGTGATTTTCAGTGAAGTATTCGCCGCACTAACTGCCCCTGTTGATAAAGGTGTGCATCTGTATAGAAAGCTCAAAGGAGTGGCCACTGGTGCTCGCATCTCAACCATGCCCACGAGCCAAGGCGTAGAAGTTACAACGTCACTTTAGGGGCACCACGTTCATTTATCGGTTACTTGCACATTGGAACGTTTTTCGGTTAGAGGAAAAACGGACTATTTCGCGCGAACGCATCGGTATGACGCGAGTGAGTTGGGGATCGTTTCCAGTAAGTTGCTTCGCGTGGCATTAGCTGTGCACGGCACCAGCCGCAATATCGGTGCTTCCCAAGATGGTCGAAGCTACGGCAAACATAGTAGACCAGGCATGAAATGAATCGTGCGGGGACACCGGTGTAGTAATTGCATGGATGACCATTTTTTATCCCAATGCGGCCAACAATGCGGCACGAGGTGTCTGGTGTTGGCAATCAATCGCAATATTGATCAATTCACATTTAGGAGCTAGGGCAGTGGAAAGTGCGTTGAACGTGATGTAAACAATTTACGTGCGCTCGCTCACGTGCATCAGAAGCTTCGGTGATCGATCGATTGATATGTGGGGTTTAACGTCTCATAACCACTACATCATTATGAGAGACGCCATAGTGGAGGGCTCCGGAAATTTCAACAGCCTGGGGTTCTCTAACGTGCACCCAAACCTGAGTACACGGGCTTACAGCATTTTCGCCTCCGTTGAAAATGCAGCCGCCGCTGCCGGGATTCGATCCCGTGACTTGCGGGTCAGCAGCCGCGTAACTTAGCCACTGGACCATCACGGCGGGGCGAAGCTTTGGTGAACTGCAACTTTACGAGATGTCAGAAGAAATTTTATTTTGCATGTGTGAGACAAAGGAGAAAAGAGGAATGGAAGGCGGTGAGGTCAATGGTATGCGCGCTTTCCGCTTGGTGTCTTGCACTGGAAGACGATGAATGATTGGGGAATAAAACGAAGGAGATTAGAGATTCTGGGAGAACTTCGGTGCCCAGCTTGTTCTTTTTTGTTACGTGTACTGGTTAAATTTGCTCCAAAAATGATCGTAAGTTAGGAATGAGCTTAGAGAGCGAGAATAAAGAGTGGTTTAAGGTGCACACAATTGCAAAGTAGTGATTTATTCTCGCTAATGAGCGAAAAAGGACACAGGAAGCAGAAGACTGAACGGGGCAACGCGCAACACTCGGCTGGGGTTTCTTTCTCAAAACAGTATCTGAAATGAGTGAAATTCTGCTGCCACATAATAAAAAAAGGAGAGACAGCCAAAGGAGAATGTAAATAAATTAACAAATTGTCGAGGTGTGCTTAATTTGATTATATCTTTGTTGGTGCCTGTCTTTTTCTTCGTTTAATGCTGTGGAGTTTTAGCCATTTCATGTTTTCTTTCACGCAATGAGCTCCAGTGGTTCGTAGCGCACTGTCGTGTGCACTCGTCTTGTGTTTATTTTGAGCTGTAAACTAGAAGGGTCGAGCTTCACACTAGAGTGCATGTTGACAAACACAGTTTGTCACTGTTGTTTGCTAAGGCCGGCTACGGAGTTTGGGGTACACCATTTTGGCGCGGTAAGGAAAATTTCGCGGAAAAAGCAGGCGAAGTCCAAGAAGACATAAGTGAACACTTTGTGGTAGACGCTGCACGTTTTACACGTCGTCAACAAATGTCTAATAAATTCTGCCGGAATGAATTCTTGGTTAGAACTTTTGTTCAAATATTTCTACAAATACTAAAGCGTCTTGCGAAGTTAATTCACTGCCGAGAAGCTGAAATCGAACATTCGCCGATTTGAATGTTCGCACGACCCTGTATACCAACGTGTGCAGTGTCAAAGAACTTGGGTGAGCAAGACAAATATTACTGCCCATGTTCCCCGCAACAACAAAATGACACCGAACGAAGATCACCAGTGCCCGATATTCCTGGCATGGCAAAAGTGCTCGTGAATATCGAAAATTAAAATTTGCGATGCATTGCTATCAATTTCGGTTCTCTTGGCCATTGTTTTAAGAAAAATATACGCGGTCAATCGTTTTCGGCTGCTCTCTTTATATCCTGGATTATATTGTCGGAACATGCCCAAGTCGCACGCTACGTAAGAAGGTAGATAAAGCTGAATAATTCTGTAGGAGCTGGCAGGAGAAATGTGAAGCCGTGGTCAAAGACAAAAGGAAATACTGAAAGTTGTCGTTTCAAAAACACAATAAACAAGGAATGTCCACACCCACTTTGTAAGCTTCGTATGTGTCCCCCATGGTGCGCAAACAAAGCCTGGTACAGGGAGATAAGGAAACAGATTTTACTGACCCTGCGAAAAAAAGGAGTCTCTTTGAAAGACGGTATAGGAGAACCTTCTGCTGCCTAGCGGTGCTTCTCTCACAAAGCTGCCCTTGAGAGTGATAAATCCTTGAAATCGACGCTGTCGACGACGCGAAATTAAGTGCTGCCACAATTTCAGCCGGATTAATATAGTGCTTTTAACATTAGCGCTATATAATGGGGAGGGAGATCTGTTTTTATGTCTACTAATTTTTATTATTCTTTGAAGTCTCACAGATACTCCAAGATTTGATGTGCACTATGTTTTCAAGGACCGGCTAATGTACCCTGTAGAAATTGCTCTCTGGTAATAAACATAATTAAAGTCTGTGTATTTAGAGCAGTAGCTCAGATGCTGCTCGATGATGTATATAAAAGACCATATCTTAAAGATAAGGCAGCAAAGCAAGTACAGTGCAAATACATTTACGCTAATAGAGGTATGTTATCGCCCACTCGCAAAACACGATCATCAGCAGTCATCACCATATTAGAAGTCTTCATGTTCGAATAGTTCTCCATGCATTTTATCCAAAGGTGTATTTCAATACTTGAGTAGTTTATTGAAGCGTGCATTGCATTGGCGAAAACATCCTTCCCCCCCAAGAAACAAGAAACAAAAACAACAAGAAGCGCACGTCTGCAGCATTGGGACGCTGTGTACAGTTCTTTGCGTGCAGCGTTGTTATACAATGCTCGTTGTCTCTATATAGCTGTAAATGCTTTGTAATAAACGCAGCAATGAATAAGTCACACAAATTAACTGATTGGGTGCTTGATAATAATTTTCTGTCCATTCAGGAACGTAGATCAAAGGAAACCCACACGTCTTTATCACAAATATCTAAGTGATGGCAGTACGAAATACGTAGTAACGGACATGGCTCGAGAACTTAGTTGCATGCAACAAAACATAAATTCAATAAGCTGGCTAACTGAGCCTGGGTCTTAAAAAAGATTATATGAATAAAAAAATGGCAGCATATCCACGGAGTGAATGATGGGGAGTGGGGCGAAGCATTCGTCCGTCCATTCGTTCTCGCTTCCGTCCGTTCCTGCGTACGTCTGTGTAACCGTTCAAGCGTCCATCCACCCGTCCGTGCGTGCGTCTGTTCGTGCGTCCGTCCCTGCGTTCGTCCATGCATCCGCGCCTACGTCCGTTCATGCGTCCATTCATGCATCTGTCTGTGCGTCCCTTCGTCCATCTATTCAGCACTCTAAGTACCACCATCTCGCATCTTTTCATCATATATTCTCCATATGGAAGCACCGCCATCGAGCGGACATTACAAGGACGAAATGGGAGGTGGCACATGCACACTTTCTTACGGCTTGCGCTTCGGGTATACTTCCACCTTTAACCACCTCGAATTCATAGTATATACTAGTTCACTGTATTCGTGGCTATTCGGCCCAACGGTCGCTAAAGCTGTCTAAAACCAAGGAGGTTACACCCAGCGAGTATAACGTAGCAACCATTTCTTGTCAGATTGTGCTCAATGTACACGCCAATAGCTGCTAATGGGGATCGCAGCGTGCGCGTTACCTAAAGGCCGAATGCTTTTGTCTCTCATTCCCCCTTAGCAGCCATTAACATGTGCATTGAGCACTATCTTTAATTGTTCAACAACGCACAGAAGAAATCTCTCACCGGAACCACCTTGGAGGTCAAAATCGTAAGGACCGCTATTTCGGGTATGTGCCACTGGTGGTTACATACGAGGGACGCACAAGCCACGCATTCGACTGGCGTCGGAGTCGTTATTTTTAACCGAGGTCTTTTACGTGACCATCATGTTTCCTTCGATGCCTTCGGACGCGTGCTGGCGTTCGACTGCACCTTTTTCTCATTAAGAATAAGATTTGTTGCCGTGTATGCCCCAGCGGCACGCGAGAACTCAAATGCGTTCTTCCAATCTCTTGAGAGAGAGAGAGGAAACTTTATTAGAACTTAGCCGGCAGCTTGGTCTTGGTGGCCTCAGATGGCGGCGCTGAGTCCCTGAACTCGGGCGGCATCTTCGGCCTGCCGGACAGCCCAGAGCTGGTCGTTGAGCTCCGAGCTTCTGAGCGCCGCCTCCCAGCGGCGGCGTCGCCGACGGAGAAGGTCCCCCGCGGCTCCCGCAGACGGGTCGGCGGCGGGAACGAGTGAGCTCGAGGCTTCCTGTTGCCTGGTATTGGCAGCCGCCATAGGCGCATCGCGAACGGCGGCCGTTTCTCGACCATTGTTATCGGCGCATTCCCAGAGCATGTGGCGCAGCGTTGCTCTGTGCCCGCATGCTTTACATAGATCGGTAATGTGTAAGTGCGGGTAGCAGTGGCGTAAGACGACCGGGCTGGGGTAAGAGTGGGTTTGTAGTAAGCGATAGCTTACGGCATCGTGTCTGTTTAATTTGTCATGCGGTGGCGGGAACTTTCGCCTTTCCAGTCTGTAGTGTTGCGTAATATCTCGGAACGTGATGAGACGATCACCCCACGACCATTGTGGTCTGTGTTGTCGCTGCGTGTCAGTCAAAGTGTCTCGATCTGGCAGATCAGAAGCCCAGTTCTCGGGAGCGGAGGTGGCGGCCACGGAATGTGCCGCGGCTCGGCGAGTGAGACCTCGAGCCGCGGCGTGGGCCGCCTCGTTGCCCGGAAGCGGGACATCGGTGTGTGCCGGGGTCCAAAAGAGGAAGACTGTTAAATTTTGTTGTGGCGATCGCGACGCTGAGTCACCATCACCGCACATCTTAAGGATGCGGGCCGCTTCCCGCGAGACGCGGCCGCGCGCGAAGCCGCGGATTGCTGCCTGCGAGTCGCTGATTACGATCGTAGCGTTCGGCACCGTGGCGATTGCTAGGGCTATCGCAGCTTCTTCGGCCGCCTCCGTGCCTTCGTATGTCCCGTGGTCACCGTGGCGCTCGCGAGGCATTTGCCCGCACGGTCAACGACCGCAGCGGCGTGTGCGTGTCTCCCGTCCCCATATCTCGCGGCATCTACGTACACAACTTCGTCGCTAGTGCCGTACTTCTTTTGAAGGTCACTAGCTCGCTGGTTACGGCGCCCGACGTGGTGCGTCGGGTGCATATTCTTAGGAAGCGGCGGAACAATTAGGCGGTCGCGAACCGAGGCAGGAACATCCGCTTTTTCTCCCTGCTGAGTGTGGTACCGGATGCCAAGTGACTCGAGGATGTGTCGACCCGTCTTAGACCCCGACAAGTGTTCGTTTTGCGAAACGACATGGGCCTCAATTAACTCGTCGAGTGAGTTGTGCAGTCCAAGTTCTAGTAACTTTTCAGTGCTCGCATTCAGTGGAACTCCAATTGCTCTCTTGAAAGCCTTTCGTATTATACATTCGATCTTGTTTTTTTCTGAGCCTAGCAATTTGAGGTAGGGGGCAACGTATGTTATACGGCTTATTGCGTACGCCTGCACTAGACGGATCGCGCAGTGTTCGCGCATACCAGTACGTCTGTTCGTGATACGACGTAGGAGTCGGATCGTGTCGTCTACCGAACGACGTAGTCTTCGCACCGTCTCACCATTATGGCCGTTTGCCTGCAGGTGTAACCCCAGAATTCTAATTTTGTCTACGTGTGGAATGGGAGTGCCATCTGCCAATAGAACTCTTATTGTAACACTCCCTTTCCTCGTCGCGCGGGGTTTTGCGACCTCTACTTGTAGGTTTGTAGATTAGAAGTTCCGACTTGGTTGCCGAGCATTCGAGGCCCGTTCCTCGCAAGTACTCCTGAACTTCGTCTACACCTGCCTGGAGCGTACGCTCGACGTGACCATCACAACCTCCGCCGGGAACCCAGAGGGTGATGTCATCCGCGTAGATACTGTGATACAATCCTTGTATGCCTAATAATTTCTCGGGTAGCCCCAATAGAACTAAATTAAAGAGTAATGGCGAAATTAGGGAGCCTTGTGGCGTGCCCCTCGAGCCCATCTCAAATTCTTGCAGTTCCACATCTTCAACGACGACGCGTACGCGTCTGCCGGCAAGGAAGTCACGTATGTAATTATATGTTTTTTGTCCTAGTCCTAATGTTTGAACTCTGTTTAAAATTGCTTCATGTTTAACGCTGTCGAAGGCCTTTTTAATATCTAGGCCAAGGATCGCCTTGGTTGAGCTGGTAATGTCATCAACAATGTGGTGCTTCAGCTGAAGCAACGCGTCTTGTGCGGAGAGATTGCGGCGGAATCCTAGCATGGTGTGCGGAAATACATCGCGGACTTCGAGAAAGTCAGTCACGCGTTTGAGGACTGCGTGCTCCAGAACTTTTCCTACACAAGACGTGAGCGAAATTGGCCTTAGATTATCAAGCGCAACCTGCTTGCCCGGTTTAGGAATCATGATAACTCGAGCTCTTTTCCACGCTTCAGGAAGGGAACCGCGTTGCCAGCACTCGTTGATATAAGTCACAAATCGGGAGTTTGACTCGTCATCTAAGTTGCGGAGAGCCTTGTTCGAATCCAATCTCTTGATGCGTTTCTTTTAAATTCCCGACATGTGGTACTTTTAGGGGATTTCAATTGTGTCTTAGACACGCACGCAGACGTTCGAGGTCCGGGTCGCGGCCGGTCAAACTGGAATGCCAGAGAACTCGAACGTCTAGTGCAGCAATTGGCATTGAGTGACATTCATCAAAGTGTGCATGGCAGTAATTATGCCTATACTTGGCGTCGAGCAGCGTCGAGCAGCCGAATTGATCGCGTGTATGCATCCCCCAGTCTCATTACCTACGTTCACGACACCGGGGTAATGTCATTGCCACCGACACCAGTATACATTAGCGACCATCGGCCGGTTATGTTCTCTCTCCGCCTGCCGGCGGGGACGCCAACGGTTCACAGACCATGGCGTTTCGATTGCCGCGTCCTCCAGGACTCTCAGGCTACGGAGAAATTATCCCGAGCGTTACGCGCATCGCTCATTGGGGCCGATGTAGCTGACTGGGATAGCCTCAAAGAACAGTGGCGGCATCATTGCAGTGCGTCGGGCAGAGGACTTTGCACCCGTATGTCGAAAGATGCGTCATTGTTAATCCAGAAGATACGCATTGCCAATCGAGATCCCAGTCCTTCCACTGTAATGCGTGCATGGCAAGAGGAGCTCGTTGGACGGTACCAGCGTATTACGCGCGCTTCTTCACTCTCGGCTGCAGCTTGGCGCTGTAGACGTGCACCCTGTGCGCACCCTGAGGTGCTAAGGTATGCACGCAGAGCTCTGCTTTGTCCACCAGGCTCGCCTGCCCACTCGCTGAACTCTATCACCCCAGCTGCTGCGGGTACGCGCGACTTTCAGGAATTCATTCAACACTTTGAGTCAATGGCTAAATCTGGTGCTAATGTCTGTTACCCAGCATCCGTTTCTTCGCATCCTCTGCTAACAGATTTACCTCATGATTCCAACATGTCAAATGACGTCCTCCTATCACCGCCATCCGATGACGAAATCAAAGGCGCATTAGACGCAATGAAAAAGGGTCGGCCCCAGGGCCTGACGGACTCCCTGCAGAGTTTTATGTACAGTTCTGGCCTATCATTGGTCCAACTATGTCACGCGTCATTCGCAAGTGTTTCCAAGATATTACACTTCCAACTTCTTTCCACAAAGGCCGTATAACACTAGTTCCCAAGAAAGATCCAATGTCCACGCGACCAGAAGATTGGCGCCCTATTACCCTGCTCAATGTAGATTACAAGCTCTTGGCTAACATTTTGGTTCGCCGAATCAGTCCATTTCTTGCAACATTAATCGCTCCCCACCAGGTATGTTCTGTTCCGGGCCGAGAAATACACACCCATACGTGGTTAACGCGGGACATCATTCAATACACCATTAGCCGATGTGCGCAAGGACTGTTGGTTTCATTAGATCAAAAGAAAGCTTTTGATTTCATAGAACATGGCTACATACTAAATGTTTTACATGCATACGGATTCCCAGATAAGTTCATTGACCTTATCAACGCGATGTACACTAATTTAGAAAGTACCCTTTACTTAGATTCCCGTGAGAGTCACGCATTTAGAGTCACGCATGGGTTCCGTCAAGGGTGTCCCCTCTCCCCATTGTTATTTATCCTTGCATTAGAGCCCTTCTTAAGGGCCGTTGAACATCACCCGCAGATTCGTGGCTTACCTCTACCCGGTAACACTCAAGTAAAGGTCGCTGCATATGCAGATGATATCACTCTATATGTACATAACGAACAGTCGCTGCAGCATGCTCTTGATACATTCGATGATTTCGGTATTATCTCCGGTGCAAAGTTAAACTTTTCTAAAAGCCAGTATTTTTTCAATGGCAACCCCAGCGGTCGTATCAACATCACGTCGCCTTTACAGTGGTCTCCTGAGATTTCAATACTCGGAGTTACTTTCACTTATTTTGGTATACAGGATAGCATCTGGTCATCCGTTGTACAAACTCTTCTAAATGATATCAAAGCAGCCAGGCACTTCGAATTCCCCCTTTTGGAACGCCGATACTTAACTCAAACGGTGTACCTATGAAAATTTTGGTACCTTTGCCATTCTGTTAAACCACCGCTCCACGTCTGCAGGAAAGTGCATAGCTGCATCAGTTCATTTTTTTGGTCTGGTGGCACAGAATTGTTATCGCGTCCAGCGTTAGCTCAACCGCGAGATCAAGGCGGTTTTGCATTCCCTGACGTTTCCGTCGCGGCTTCTACATTGTGCCTCCGCACTCTATTGCGAATACTAAGCAATGATGACATGCCCGCTCAGACACTGGCTCACTACCATCTGGGGCCATCACTACGTGTCTTCTTGCCGGATAGCCAAATAAACAAAGGTCCCCAATCAACTGAATTACCATCTTTGTATCGAGCCCTTCTGGCATTTCACCGACGGTTGGAAGCTACGTGCCCAGAGATAGAGGTGGCCGATTCTAAAGTGGTGGACACAATGGCCGCCCTTCTACGGCCCTTAGTGTTCCAGCATCGTCAATCTGTACTGAACCGCATTTGGAAACCAATAACTGCCGCAGTGTTACCAGGGCATCTCAGAGACTTTGTCTGGAGGTTGGGCTGGGGCTTGCTCCCCACGCGAGATCGGTTGCAGCGATGGCAGGTAGTTCGCACTTCCACTTTCCCCAACTGCGTCATGGTAGAGACCAATCGACATGCGACGTTTGAATGTGTGATTTCCCGCCTTTTTCGGCGTGCGGTTAATGCTGGTTTTCGGGGACAGGGTGTGCGAACTTTCGTGTCCAACGGCCGATTTCCACGTAGCCGCTTCTCCGCTCTCTTGATAGTTGCGAGGCTGTTCAGCCTTTGGAGAAACCGATGTGAGGCCGTAGCTGCCATTGCCGCCGGCGTGCCTTGTGGCCGATACTGGGAAAAATGAGACGAGAGATCCTCGCGTTCCTCTCCGAAGAGCTTTTCTTCCTCGGGGAGCAAGAGTTTCTGCGGCATTGGTCGTGCCCTTTCGTCAAGGTGGAGCACAAAAGGATACAACTCATTTTTCGACCGACTTGGTGCTAAGCAGCGCCCGTTGAGTTGTTATATATGATTTCATTTGTTACAAATTGTGTTTCATTTGGATCTATTGTATCGTTATACCCTTGTATCGTGATATCACATTGAATTTTTGTGTACATGTATGCCAACATAATCATGTATATTAGAGCAAATGTCTTCAATGTAACGTAGTGATGTTAGTCGTGAAATATAGATGTGCCGAAGTGTATGTGCCCTGTTACTGGAATGGTATGAAGCCTTTGTGTTCTGTACATGCTGTAAATAAACTTTTTGTAAACAAGGAGCTTCGCCCCTAAAAAATTGGTAATAATGTCCAAAGAAACTGGGGTGGGCGTCAGCCCCAGGCTATAGGCACCGGCCGCGAGCCCTGCTCTGCCGGCTTCCTCGGCCGCTCGGCGAGCTGGACGTCTCACGGTTTTCTAATGCGGAGCTAAGCAGAGCTTCCTATCAGTGTACCATGCGGTTCGAGACTATCTCTTCGTAGTTTCTGTCTGTTTTGTCGTCCATGCTTGAGCATTCCCATAGAATTTGGTCAATTGCTGCTCTAACATCACCAACCTTGCATTTGTGTTGTCATAAACAAATCAGGATAACAGAGACGAAACAGAGCTGAGTTTATTAAGTATGTGTTGGCAGTTGTCGCCACGCGACTGCCTGTTTTCTTTATGTTCTGTTGTGTACCGACGCGTATTTTCGCCTCCCAAGCTTGTAGTGCTACACTATTTCATGGCAACTAGTCAAACGTTCCCCCCATTGCCACTCTTGCCCGCGTTGAACTTCTCATATCTTATTTTCTGCAGCTGCATTAAGCGCAAAAAAAACACAACAAAATAGCTCAATTGACTATATATTCCAGTCAATGATCGCTCAAGCTATACTCTCTTTCTACGATCACCACAGAATAATATATACAGACCTACTCCTAAAAGTGGTATTGTGACATAGCACTGTTTATAATTTGCCGCTGTAATATGTGTCTCCCACGGTGGTGTAGCGTTTCCGGTGCTCAGTTGCTAAACCAAAGGTCATGGGCTCTATCTCGGCAGCGGCGTTCACATTTCGATCGAGGTGAAACGCTCATGTAGTATGTGGAGCAGTGCACACTGTAGAACACAATAGAGAGTGTAAATTTCTGGAAGCCTCTACAACGGCGTCTCTCGCACTCATGACATGGTTTCGGGACGTTAAGTCCCAGATATCATTACTATTTTTATTCCGTATGGTATGTATGAGTTTTGTACTGCACTAAAATGATTCCGTCGCCCGACCGCGGTGGCCTAGTGGCTAAGGTACTCGGCTGCTGACCCGCAGGTCGCGGGATCAAATCCCGGCTGCATTCCCGATGGAGGCGGAAATGTTGTAGGCCCGTGTGCTCAGCTTAGGGTGCACGGTAAAGAACACCAGGTGGTTGAAATTTCCAGAGCCCTCTACTACAGCGTCTCTCGTAATCATACGGGAGTTTTAGGATGTTGAACCCCTCATATCAATCAATCAATAAAATACTTTCGTCTATCCAAGCAAATGAAGTCAACAGACACTTAGAACAAGGAAAACATATTGGTTGTCACATGGTTTATCCACGTACCAAGGTAACTACAGGGTGCTTTCTTGTTGGTTTAAACTGTTGCGTACTAGTTTCAGCATAAAATTTGAAGAGTAAAACGAAGGTAGTGGGTTCGCGCTCACTGATTGAAAGGATCTATTTACGTATACCTTTTAGTGCACTGCACCTGAAGTCGTAACATTAAACAACAGGTAATACAAGTAACATCTCATTTGTTTTCATCAGCAAAATGGATAACTTTGCTTCTTTGGTTGTGTCTTATAGAGGAACAAGACCTGCGAACCCTTCTCTCGTTCTTGCTCTAGCTATAGATGTACACGGCCTAGGCGCTCGCTATATGTGCTATTTTCACGACTGCTGAAAATGCCTTAGCTTTTTGTTTTTTTTCATACCACCCGCCAGATTAACGCTGATTGCTAGAAAAGAAAAAAAAAACAATGACGCAGCTTTCCTGGAAGTGCTCGACTTTCTGTTCGCAGGTAAATGCGTGAAACACAACATACGAACACCGGAGAAGCAGAATGGAAGGTATGAGAGAGATTGGCGCTCTAGAACTTAGGGATAGTTCAAATTGATAGGCAACAAAAAAAAAAATGCGTTACTGTTAGTGGCTCGGTGTCTCGAGAAAAACCTCCCAGCAGTGAGGCTCGCTCAACGTCGCGGAACTTCTTTGGTGTCATGCGCATACCTTATAAAAAGGTCGTTGCTCGGATGCCGCACAAGTTGCGTGTCAATCTACCTGAAGTGACGCAATCAGTATAAAGTGACCCCTAATGCTCTTTAAGCTACAATACTTACCAAGCTTTAAACTGCCTCAAGCAGGAGCATTTACCTCGGGTGGTTTTACTCTTTTTCTCTTAAAATTTCTTGAATATTTAAAAAAATTGTAAATTCGTCTTGTCCCGGCGGTCTAGTGGTTGAGGTACTCGGCTGCTGACCCACAGGTCGCGGGATTGAATCCCGGCTGCGGCGGTTGCATTTTTAATAGAGGCGGAAATGCTATAGGCCCGTGAGCTCAAATTCGGGAGCACGTAAAACAACCCCAGGTGGTCAAAATTTTGGGAGCCCTCCACTATGGCGTCTTTCATAATCATAAGGTAATTTTGAGACGTTAAACCCTACATATGATTCAATCGAAAATCGTAAAGGCATTAGTTCAACGGGCATGTGCAGAAAAAATAAAAAAAATGCGTGTACAGATAAATCTCACCACTCAATACCCCTGTTACACAGGCAATCAAAATTGCGGTTACGTCAACCGCGGTTCTCTTATGCTACATGGTATGCTAAACCACAGAAATGCCGCTAACCGCAGTTGTAGGAAGTCGAGCTTGATTACCTTGGTTAGCCCGCTAACCAAGGAAATGGCGGTGCCCATAAGCGATGGGTGCAGGCCGGTGAGCGTGCGTGAAAAACAATTGATTGATTGATATGTGGGGATTAACGTCCCAAAACCACCATATGATTATGAGAGACGCCGTAGTGGTGGGCTCCGGAAATTTCGACCACCTGGAGGTCTTTAACGTGCACCTAAATCTGAGCACACGGGCCTACAACATTTCTGCCTCCATCGGAAATGCAGGCGCCGTAGCCGGGATTTGATCCCGCGACCTGCGGGTCAGCAGCCGAGTACCTTAGTCACTAGACCACCGCGGCGGGGCACGTGAAAAACGAACTGCACTGTGTAAACCACGGGAAGTCTTACGTTGTTATGAGAAAATGCTTTGCATGATCAGCGGAGCATGCGCACGTCACAGAATACAAAGGTGTATACGCCGCAACAACAGCCGAGTTGGACACATATATTCGTGTATTCGTGTAATTGTATGTTTGAAGAACGCCATACGAGAAATAAATGACAAAGTTGTGTGCGAAATGGTGATCTGCTAGTTAGTGCTTCAGTTTATTGTACGCCAGGTTGTGTTAGCCGCCTTAATCAGGGACGCTTTCGCGCTATGCAATATCAGAGAACGGTGGTTGGCGCTAACAGTAGTGAAACGTGGTTAACCATGGTTGGTTGTAGTCATGGTGAACTTTCCTTTGTAAGATGGGTGTAAGTGGGCTGGTTTTTTAACAGCGAAGTTTCTTAAGCAATCCTTAAAATCACGATCGTCAATCACGGAAACAATGCGCCGGCGTGATATATATCCACAGCGCGTTGCCTATAGCAAATGAATGCTCAGCTGTGCGCCCGCATTGCTCACCCATTCACGGCTCCGCCACTAGCCCGCCTGCCTGGACACTGCGCGTCACCTTTCGACGCGCCAGACGTGACGTAGCTGAGAGAGGCGCGTGCGATGCTTCGTGACGTACAAAGCCTGCGCCTGGTGGAAGCTTTATAGAGAATGAAGGAGCGCATGCACAGTGTGGCGGCACTTCAGGTACGAACATGGGGAGAACGAAGAAGGCTCGCTGTGCAGATGATGAAGCTGCTGACTTGCAATGACCGCTTACTGTCAAGAGAAACTGTGCTGTACTCGACTCGTAGATGTGTGGCTGAAATCTCGAGAGGTGGCTTGTCCTTCACTGAACTTAAACTTGGCATTACATCGCATAGCATGGCGTCACTTGGCAATAGTTAGCAGCACTTCACTTAGCCAAGACCAGTTAAAAAGCGTCAGATTGCAAGCTATATCATATTTTTTGAAGGAATATTACGCATTTGTGTTCCAGGGCTCGGTCAACATGGATACCTGATAAACCTAATGAAAGTAAGCAAAGATGGCAGAAACCGCCAAGCTGAAGCTTCTTCAGGCAGTGCTTAAGTATTACAGAAAGAGGGGCTAGTTCGTTTTGCTGAATACTAAACTTTAGCTCACACACACGAGGACACCAACGAAAGGAACACGAGGACCAGCGCAGACTAACAACTGATTTTTCTTCAATAAGGAAACAGAATATGTACTCTTTTTTGCTCATGCGCAGTGATCAAAGGAGCTAAAAAAAGAGTACATATTCTGTTGCTTTATTGAAACAAAATCAGTTTTTCGTCTGCGCTGGTCCCTGTGTTCCTTTCATTTGTGTCCTCGTGTGTGCCCGCTAAAGCCTCAAAGTGCTTAAGCGTATTTTTTTAACTTAATCGTATAGCCAACTGAGCGCGACACTTGCCATGATGGGCAATTATTTGCCCGACGTACGTTAGTTGACATAATCTACTGTCCCGCTATTAGTAGGGTGGCAAGAAGACACAGGAGAAGAACTTTCAGTTATTATTATGCTTTTATTTTTGTGAGAGGCCACATAACGATTTATCGGTTCAAGTCACTGATGACGTCTCGTGCCACCTATAGGCTAAGTCAACTTTATGATTCCTCGTTATGAAACCTGCCCATTACCCAACTTTGCCTGCTCTAACAGTGAATACCTAGGTGATTATTCAAATTGCAACTGGTACTGTCGAAAGGAGTCATGCACTCTTCTGATATTTCAATTTTGAAAGAAAAACCTACAGCTCAAATTAGGTTCATTCATGTGTTACTGTAAGACATTGGATGAAAAATCTCTAAACTGGGGCTGAGTCGAGCCAACGTTCCGACAAGCGGACGTGTCTTGCTCAAAGCCAGAACAGAACTGTGTAAGATTTTTCGTCATGAGCTTCCATTTACACTTCCTACCGTTGTTTGAGAAATTATAGTGTTTTATGCACGATTCTCTCAAGAAAAAATTAGTAGCCTGCACCCTATCTGTGCGCTGGCATCTTCTCACATATTATCAATTAATTACACCTACATCCTCCGGCATCTCTGCGGGGCTAAATGGGGTGGTAATACAGAGTCGCTATTGGCCCTACATGTTGCGTGGATACGCCCCATCGTATGTCACTCACTGCCTCTTCTGCACGGACTTCCAGCTTCCACCAAAAGGAGACTTCACTTGTTAGTGGCAAAAAGCTTGAGGGTATAGCTGGAGTTGCCGCGGTCAACATCCAGTGCTTTAGTGTACGCAGAGCCTTGACAAACACCTTTGGCAGTACTCCTAGCTAAAGAAACATCTAGCAGTTTATTTAAAATTTTCACGCTACATGAAAGTCATACTTTATTCGGTGCACTAACACAAATGACGGCACCGCGACTACAGGATAGTGTCTCATCATTCCAAGAAGTAGTACCAGGATTTAAACTATGGAAACCTTCAAAACCACCTTGGACGCTGCCGCTTCTCAACGTTATCTGTGAAATAGATGGCATACGGAAGAAAGCAGACATGGCGCCTCTAGTAGCTGCACAGATGGTACTTCATCATTTTTATGTAATGCATAATGAAATAAGCGAAGATATTTTCAGATGAATCATGCACTGAAGAAGCGTCAGCCCGTGTTGTCTTTATACCCAAAATTCTGAAAAAGAGAATGTACAAATGATCGCACAAATCATCACAGGCACCGGCAGAATGGGTGGCTATCTTTGAAACAATAAAGCTTATCTGCGAGAGTTCTGATTTTGATTGATTGATTTGTGGGGTTTAACGTCCCAAAACCACCATTTGATTATGAGAGACGCCGTAGTGGAGGGCTCCGGAAATTTTGACCACCTGGGGTTCTTTAACGTGCACCCAAATCTGAGTACACGGGCCTACAACATTTCCGCCTCCATCGGAAATGCAGCCGCCGCAGCCGGGAATCGAACCCGCGACCTGCGGGTCAGCAGCCGAGTACCTTAGCCACTAGACCACCGCGGCGGGGCGAGTGCGAGAGTTCTGAACCACGAAAGTAGGTGATATGCACGGATAGCAAACCTGCCCTTCAGCTAAACAAAAATGCGAGATCACTTTACAAAAATGGTGAAATAGCACATTGTATCACAGAAACTGTGAAATATGTCTCAACGCAGGGTCACAACATCGTATTCGAAGGATAGATACTCAGTCACAATGAAATAAAGAGAAATGAAGAGGCTGACGGCCTCGTCAAGAAAGCATTCCAAGAAGGACGGGGTACGCAATCCCTATGTGTGGGGAGGATATTTGACATTTTATAACGCAGGGAGCTAATCATTGTTTGATAGAGAAGTGGTTGGATAGCCCTAAATCAAAGGAATGAGTACTTTATGAAGTTGATCCACTGAGAAAATTTTTCGTAGCGACAGGTCTGCCAATACACTTAAAGACAATATATCACAGATTCCGATTGGAAGTAGCATACACAAACAGCTTCCTGCGCAAAATACATCGATCCAACTCTCTGGAATGCCATTGTGGTCATGCAGAAGAAAATGTTTGCCATATCTTTTGGGATGCGTTAAATACGCGAATGAAAGACAACAATTATGGAACAAATTAGCAAGTATGAACAGACGGCCCCTAAAATTAAAGAAAATACTCAGACCATGGCCTTAAATGTACCTTGAGAAAAAGGCGAACATCTTCCTTAGAGACTTTTAAGGGTGAAGATCCTTAAGGCGTCGGTCTGTACATCCCATGGGGTTTGTTTTTGGTGATGTACGTACCCACCAATGGAACATACCCGCTCTAGAGCGGGTATGTGCCACCGATGGTGGTACTTGTATGTGGAACTAGTTGGCGGTTTTTGTAGTTGATGATGCTTGTTTGTGATAAAATTTAAACATAGTACCAGATTGCACCATTCATACTCGTTGGTTATTTCAACGTTCACACCGCGGACACGACCAATAATTGGCTTATCCAGCATGTGACTTCTAGACATGAACTCAGACGTATATTGTATGACCAAATGAAACCAACTATGATCCGAGGAACATGCATTCACCTAGTATTTGCATATTTTCCACTGCAACCTATACAAGAACCGCTCACCCTTCATTTCACGGACCATAAAGCCGTCATAATGAAGGGACACTGCAAGCCATTCATCGTCTCTAAGAACAAAGAAAAGTTTCTTTCTACTTATATACACAAGCCCTGTCGATCATGATGTCTTTCCATCGACAGGGCGAATTACACACGGAAGATTCACGGTTTTACCGATGATTCTCTCCGGAGCTTCACCCACTCGTCATTATTCACCACACCTCGCAATGGTGGTCTAGTGGCTAAGGTACTCGGCTGTGGACCCGCAGGTCGCGGGATCAAATCCTGGCGGTGGCGTCTGCATTTTCGATGGAAGTGGAAATGTTGTAGGCCCGTGTACTTAGATTTGGGTGCGCGTTAATGAACCCCGCGTGGTCGAAATTTCTGGAGCCCTCCACTACGGCGTCTCTCGTAATCATAAGGTAGTTTCGGGACGTTAAATCCCATAAATCAATCAACCAATCAATCATTATTCACCACGTGGATATTCTGTGATTTTTTCAGTGGTGACCGGACTGCATAAGCGCCTGTGATAGACAGCCAGGGATTGATATATATTACATGTGTTAGTGCATATACTTACAGTAGAAAACGAAGGTGTGCGTATGAACAGTTTATGACAGTGTGAACTGCTGCAAGAAAACTGGGCATTGGCGTAATATTTCAACTGGTTTCAGTGTGCTATTATTGTTTTTATTCGAATTGTTAATTTTTTGGCATCGTTCAGTATTATTCCTTTTTTTCTGCGCTGCATAACTTATTGATATATGAAGTAGTCGAGGCAATATGGACCTCAACCTCTCCACAGCAAAGCATTTAGAACAGCACAGAAGAGAACACCTACCTAATTGTACCGAATGCCTTCAATTCAACATAACCAATAAATCTTTACGACGAAAATTTTTATGCAGCTGTAGTTGGCATTAAAGACGTAAATGTAGTGCAAATAAAAAGCGGTGTAAAGGGCATGTCATATTGTATTCCAGTGTAGGTGGACGGTTTCGTGGACAAAGCCATATTGTTCCTAAACAGTATGGCTTTATCCGATTGGAGAACTCGTAAGACAAAAAAAAGAACAATTTGAAGTGTCAAAGGTATACGTGAGGTTGCGGAGGCGTGCTGTACCAAAATGTCTCTACCGGTTAAAATGACCCCTGTCACGTACGTCGGAAACCAGCTGGAGCTGAAACCAAAAACGACCGGAAGCAGATGTTGTGGGCGACACTGTTCAAACTGCCTGAACATAACTTTTTCAAAGGGAATGTTAAACATTTTCAAGTGTTGCTGGTTCCTCCAGTAGTGCGGCAGTATTTTTGTCACGCGCGCCTGAGTGCAGTAAAGAACGGGTTAAAAGCAAATTGCATAACGACGGAGACAAAAAAAAAAACCGAGAGCAATACAATTGATCTACAAAACTTTTAAAGAGCCAAAAAATGCAAATAAAAGAACTAGGAAAACATACCGCCGAAATGCAACGCGCCCACTGTTTACAATCAGCACAGTAGCAGTTTATAGGCGGTGGTTTTCGTTCAAGTTATGCTCTAGCTACCTCAATTTTTACTTTTGCACTAACGACACTGATGTCAGTCTTTGAGACACGTCGAGAAGGCGTATTTATCGATACTCATCGTGAACTCCGGATACACCAAGTGCGTTAATACTGTCCCAAGCCGACAACCTCGGCACGCATGCCATCCAGTCGCAAGTATTGCAGGAATATTGGACTAAATAGCGCAGCTTAACTTGCGTCGCGTGCCACTAATGCCAACTTTTGCCATATATTCGCTTAAAGCACACTCGGTGCAGCCTGTTTCAATCCGCACGCGCTATTTCGAGAAAAGTTGAGCTCGTACATTGTGAGCACGTTTGCTGCAGCTGAACACGGTTCAATAGAGCAGGCGGAAAAAGAGCTGCTGAGATGGCTACCGAGAAAGGCGTAAGGAATGTCGTACATTCGGATGCTCCTTATCCTACCACGCCAAGAAACAATCGGAGGGAGTCACGAGGAAAGGTAGTGTAGGATAAAAAAAGAAGGAACACTGTATAGAGCTCTCCCACATGCAACACCGCCTGCGGCTGATGCTCGAGGCTCGTTAGTCAGTGTGAAGCTTTATCCAGACTGGAGCTTACGGACAAACGCGAGCAGCTTTCAGGAGTCGGCCTAATTAGGGGTGTCTCAAGTGAGCAAATGAGGCAGCCTTTTGGCGATGAGTACGCACAGCGATACAGAGCCTTCTGACTATCAAGTGCATTTGCGAGTGTAATTCTGGTGTTAGTTTATCACGGCAAGCTCGGTTTTGTAACAGATATCATTACCGGAGGACACCATTTTGAACACTTCCAATCGGGTTTACGAAATTCGACGATCACTATAAAAACATCACGGAGAATGGTACCATTTGAATTTTCATTATAAAATTTTAAGCGTACTTTATCTGAAATTTTGTGAATGGCACTTGATCAAAAAAGTGGTTGGTGCCACCAGGATACAGAGCATTGTTCATATTTCAAGTGTACAAGTTCGAATGGCGTTTGTTTCTCAAAGGGTAGCACATCCTGTCGTTCAGAACGGCACTCATCTTTACTAGAAATACTTCATCTCCTGAATAGAGCCCCATCGGGAACCTAAGGGCCCTAGTGTAAATAAATGTAGGACATGCAGTAGTATAATATTCCTAACAATGCTGAAGGCTGAAGTATTTGCCGTGAAACTGTTCAATGCAAGTGATCTAAAAACTCATTTCAAGCTCGCGTAAAATCGCTACTTATGGAGAAGGATCTAGAAAGATTTTTTTTATTTATTGCGCATAAGTAGCCCGAGTCTGAGAGAGACAAGCAATGCTGATTTGTTGCTTCATTGTATAGAAAAGAAATAAAATATTTTGATGATTAAAAACGTTTTAAAAGAAATGTATGTTACTTTTACATTATTGGTGAGATACTTCCTGCGCTCGATATCATTTTGTAGATGAACGACCGCAAACTATCAAAGAGAGAGTCATTAGAAGATATAAAGATTTCTCGCTTGTACGAAAAAAAAAGAAGCGGAAATTTAACGACTCGTTGTTCTTTGTTAGACACCATATTAATGAGAAGTAACCGACAGTAATATCTAATAAAAATGCGGGGAGGTTGTTATTTGTAATTGTAATGTGATTGAAAAAAAATAAACTGATTGAAGAGACAACATTGCCGCTGCAGACACCAAGCCCGCGGCTGTCGAAGAACGCACCCGATGCTCCCGATGGCTTATCTACTGCGGCTGTCACCCCCTCTGCAATTTATGGAAAATAAATGTGCATTTAAACGTGGAAGTGTCAGCGAGCGTCACTACTGTAGCCATGACAACAACATGATTAAACGATGCTTTTAATCGTTTAAACCATTTAGGCCCTACGAAATTCAGGGACTGGGTGCAATTGTATCCCATAGAGTGGATGTTGCCCACCATTCCTTCAATGTGGTATCTCTGCCACTCTTCAATCTGGTTTTCTGGTCTATTCCTCATAGGCAGATTTTCTTTCATATTTGTTCAAGAGATAATCTAGTTTTCTTTATTACGCAGATATGACCATTATATCAATGTTAACCTGTAGTCTAATTAGTTAAATACAGGCAAAATACCATGTTCTACAGAAAGCTCCATAATAGAAAAGATATTGACCATTTGATAGGCTGCGCTCCTCTTGCTTTGGTTAACGTTTTGTGTCTTACAGACTACAAGTTCAGTGCAAAGATTTTGGATAGTCAAGTATTAAAAGTGCGTATCTCAGCAAACTAAATGTCGTCGATACACTCCACTCTGATTTACTAAGGTACTGAGAAAGACGGAACAAATGCAGAATGCTAATACAAGAACGTCTTCCAATGCGCTTTGTGTTCGTCTGGCTTTGCCAGGCTTTTTCGAAAGAACTCCAATACTGCACTGCGTGGTCATACATACGGAATAGAGGGACACACCTGGCACACTATTCCAGTGCAGTCGATTATGGTCAATTCATTTGTGTCGGTAGCACTCTTAGGCCCAGTTCGATCACTCGAGCTAGAAGCGCTTGAGCTTGTTTTGCCATTTAGATAAGTTCTGACAGCCTGAATGTTTTTTTTTTGTTTGCGAAGCGTTTTTTAGCGAACTTCGGCGACTTTGAGCGTATCTATCTATGTATCTATCTAGCCGCCTACGACATTTAGCTTTCCTGGCCGTTTTGAAAACGGTATCAATACCGAACTTTGTATGGCACAACATTACTGTATGAAGAATATATCTGACAAGTCATAACATAAAATTTATGAAATGTATTACATGAAAGTCATAATTTACATTTCATGAACCTGCAGCTCTTGCGGTGGTTTTGTTCACATGACATGTTGCAAAGCTCATATAGTATGGCATGATTGCATGGCCGACACAAGCGACAGACGCTAACATGAAAATCGTGACATGCGTGTCATGTAACGACATGACTACATGCCAAGCTCATGATGCGCTCGCGGCTGTTTCCCTAGCGTAACAGATGTCAAACTTGGTATTACAGTACGTGAATGGATGACGAAGCTATAATACTGGTGCAAACATGACAGTCATTAGATGCGTGTTGTGTAACAACATGACTACATGCTATACGCTCATGATGCGCTCGCGCCCATTCCGCTAGCTTCATATGTACCAAACTCGGTATTACAAGACGCACACGGACAACAAAGGTAAATGACACATCCAAACATGATAATCACGAAATGCGTGTCATGTGACAACATGACTACAAGCCACACTGATGATGCGCTAACGGCCGTTTCACTATATACGTAATTTGGTATTCCGTGACGCCAATGGATGGCGAAGGTATGTGACTGGTGCAAACATAATAATGATGAGATGCGTGTCATGTGAGAACATGACTACATGCCACAGTCAAGGTGGCAATACACTTCGACGTGACATGGTGCGCGTGCTCGCCGGCGTTCGTTTCGTCGCGTCACGCCGGCGTTGCCACGCCAGGCACTGCTCCTGCCATATACTCGCAGGTGCGCGCCGCATTGCGTTGCCCTGACGCATGCGCGTTTTAGCGCGTCCGGCGTCCGTCCATCACAAAAAGAGGGAGATGCAGTGTTGTCTGGGTAACGCATCGGCGCTAAATGCAGCATGTCGCATTTCACGCCGGTTGCTGTAGGGCCGCGCCGACGGACGCTGTTCGCGCCTGGCGTCAGACTATAGAGTGCCCGCGTTTTGCTAACGTAGCGTCGCTGTGCCCAGCGTGCGCGAGCGTCAATGCTACATTAGAGTATATTGAGCCCTTCATAATGCGCTCACAGCCCTTTTGCTAGCTCCACATATACCAAATTTGGTGGTACGTGACAACCATAGAGGACGAAATGTATGACTGGTGAAAACATGATAATCCTGACAGGCGTGTCATGTAAGATCATGACAACACACCACGCTTATAGCCTGCTCGCGGTCGTTTCGCTAGCTCCTCAAATACTAAATTTGGTATCACGTGACTTGAATTGATGACGAAAGTAAACGACACATTCAAACATGATAATCATGACATGGAAGTCATGTACGGCATCAATCACCTCCACCTGGTAGCGTTGTGCTGATTTTAAAAGGACATATCAGCATTTCTCATTCGTGCTTCGCATACCATCGATTCCCACTCTACGTGAGATCTGCTTATCTTCTTTTTTTCTCAGTCATTTTCTAGTTTTCACGACAGGAGTTCTGCCGAAGTTACCAAAAATACACAGATAAAAACACCCGCTCAGGTTTCACTTATATGTGGTTTGGATGCTATCCTTTCTATGATATTTCATTTGCGTCTCTTTATTAGAAATCAGCCAATATTACTATATTGGCATACGCCCCGTTCCCGTGGCGACATGCCTATATAGTTAACCTAAATACCAGAGTTACCTGTAGTTTGATTGCGATAGCAATTACATGAACACTCTAGGCAGGATTTCGACGCCAGCGTCGGCGTCGATCTATACGTATCCATATGTATATGAAAACGCAAGAAAGAAAAAAATAAAAAAAAGACTCCGGTGCGCTAAATCGAACGTATGACCTCCTCGTCATGAATGCGAGGCGTCAAAGGGGCTCTGAAACACTTTTTCAAGTAACCCCAGAATGAATTCACTGGAAGAGCGTATTGCCTCAAGAATCCAGCGCCGCAAAGATTTTAAGAATATGTCCAGTGTGGGTGGAGTTACAAAGTTTTGTCGCATGCTGCAATTGCATTCTCTCTGCTCTCGTCCAAAGGAAAGCGCTGGATGCTAGCAGGGAAGGATTGCAGGGCCACAGAAAGACGTCACGTGCACTTCGTAACCTTGAAAACTTTTTTCTTTTTTTTAGGGGCGAAGCTCCTTATAACGGCACCCGTTCGTCCCTCATAGCCGTTCTAGTATGTAACAAGTATAACATTTTGACCTCCAAGGTGGTGCCGGTGAGCGATTTCTGCTGTGCGTTGTTGAGCAATAAAAGATAGTGGTCATTGTACATGCCAATGACTGCTAATGGGGAATGAGAGACAGGAGCATTCGGCTTTTAGTTAACGCACACGCTGCGATCCCCATTAGCAGCCATTGGCATGTACATTGAGCACTATCTGACAAGAAAGGGTTGCTACGTTATACTCGCTTGGCGTAACCTCCTTTGTTTTAAAAAGGTTTAGCGAGTGTTGAGCCGCATTGCCATGAATACAATGAACTAGTATATACCATGAATGAACTCGAGTTGGTAAAGGTGGCAAGTAAACCCGAAGCGCAAGCCGTAAGAAAGTGTGCGTGTGCAACGTCTCGTTTAGTCCTTGGAATGTCCGCTGGATGGCCGTGCTTCTATATGGGGAATATATGATGGAAAGTTGCGAGATGGTTGTACTTGGAGTGCTGAATAAATGGACGAACGGACACACAGACAGATGCATGAATGAACGCATGAACGGACGCAGGGGCGGATCCATGGACAAATGCAGGGAATGACGTATGAACAGACGCACGCGCGGATGGGTGGATGGACGCATGGACGGTCACGCAGATGGACGCATGTACGGACGGAAGCAAGGACGAATGGACGGACGAAAGCTTCGCCCCACTCTCCATCATTCACTCCGTGGATATGTTGCCAATTTTTTATTTTTTTTTGAACGCGCGGCTTTTCAGTGTGATCGCGCACGTACGCGTGGACAAGTAGCGGCCTCCCGCGGCGACCTCTGTAACGAGCAAGTCCGCATGTTCAAATCAGCCAATGGCTGATAGATGGGTCGTTGACGTGTGATTTTTGGACATATAACGTGATTTGTCGTGAGAAGACAAAGCAATTTCCAGCTGACTTTGATAATTTATTGTGAATTCCAGGCCTCGTGCTGTGCTAAATGTTTGGCTCGCGTGTTGTCGGGAGCCTCTACTACAGATCGGCAGCGTTTTCTGGCCATGCTCAAAAAGTGTTGCAGGGCCCCTTCAACCACCCCTTCAACGTTCAAAGGGCAAGCTATTTATATCTACCACTTACTGCTGTTAGCAGGCGTCTTGGGGGGGGATATTGTGTTTTCAGCATTATCAGCGAGATGGCGTCGTGAGCACGCGGCGGCTGTCATCTCTCCCGCGTACTTGAACCCGCATAGAGAATAAGGGGTGTACGCTCGCTCACGTGCCCTTATCTTGTAGTGGAGGGGATCATACGTCTTGGCTAGCCAGGGGGACTTTGCCGGAACGATTCTGTTGTAGTTACCGTGCGCATAAAGGTCACGGCAATTGTTGCACAGCCTGCGTTTGCGAAAAGGGTGCGCTTTTCAGACACAGCAAAGTAACAACTTAAACACTTATTCGCATTCATCTCTGCGTGTGTGTATGTTTTGTGCGTCATTTGTGCGTGAGAAACGCAGGGCACGTTTGGATCTGCTTGCCATTCCGCGCGTGACCTTCCAATTTGTTGCTATCACGTTCATTGCTTCACCTTTGCGCCAAAGCTGTAACTTTTTTTCTAACTTTCAGTTTAAACTATTGGCGACTTTTTGTTCTGCTGCGGTATTTACAGAATACATTGAAATGGTGTATCCGAGAGCATGCAAGGTGCATCATGGATAGAATTTTTGTTCAAAACTTGTTCCTAGTCCTAAAGGGATTACTTTGAACAACGTTGCTTCTCGTGTGTCATGGGTATTCTAGACCAAAAGCGCGAAGTGCGGTTAAGCCCCAATAAGCGGGATGTGACCTTCATCATTCAAATAGGTATCTCGTGGTCAAGGTTCGTGTATTCTGGTGCATTCCTTAGGACAATTTTGTATTGAACCACGCTGGCGTAGGCGGTCTCGCAGGGCGCGTACCGAGAAGGATCATGGGTTTATAATTTCAAATTGGTATGCATTATTCATGCTCTATATTGTACTTGGATCTTTTGTACTTGTCATTGTTTCCGCGCTACTGCCTTGTGTATATGTACAAGACACAAGGGTCCTTGTCAAGCTGTTCTCATGGAATTTACAATTGGTAACCTTCCAGTTTCGTCTGGTACATACAAAAATTGAATTGAATTAAAAATTGAAAGTGCCTGGTTAAGAACGGCTCACAGAAAAACTGCTCTATCAATAAACACATTGAATATAACTTCATTGATCACCCTGATAGTCTATTTGAACCGTAAGTAGAATTATACATGAATACGAAACGTATCAAGTATAACTCTTTGCTTGAACCAGAACTAGCAATTTCGCACCAGTTATTCCGATTGTAATTACTGGGAAGAGTGACGAGGGTGTCGCCTGGTGTTCATGCCAGTGTCACTCTTGTTATTCATGATGTACCTACAAGTATTAGAGGTCAAATTAGAGGGGAGTGGACTTGGCTTCAGCCTCTGTTTCGTCAAACAAGAAAAACTCGTTGAACAGGCACTACGAGCATTGATGTACACAGATGATATAACGGTAATGGTCGACAACAAGTAAGATTTGCAGTGATTGATTGACTTCTGTGGTAATGAGGGAGATAGGTTAGATTTCAGATTATGTAAGGAAAAATCTGCAGCCATGATTTTTATAGACAATGATGGTAGTGAGCTTAGAATACAGCAGGTCACGCTAGAGATAACAGATAAATACAAATACTACCTGGGCGTATGGATAAGCACTGGGACCGAGTACCTAAGGGAACACGAGATATACGTAACGAATAAAACTAACAGCAATGCAGCGGTGATGAAAGATAGGGCACTGTGGAGTTACACTAGGTATGATGTTGTGAGAGGAATATGGAAAGGGGTCATGGTTCCTGGTCTGATTTTCGGCAATGCGGTCTTGTGCATGATATCAGAAGTTCAAGCAAGATTAGAAATTAAGCAACGTGGATTAGGTGGGCTTGCTTTGGGAGTTCAGAGGAATACACCAAATCAGGGAAAACAAGGTGACATGGGATGGACATTATTTGAGGGCAGAGAAGGTAGCAGCAAGATGAAATTTGAGAAGCGATTGAGAAAAATTGGGGAGGAGCGTTGGGCTAGGAAGGTTTTCAGCTACTTTTACATGAAGAATGTCGATAAAGAATGGAAGAAGCGAACCAGGAAATTGACGGGTAAGTACTTAGAATAGAGCAGGGGGCCAAACCAAAAAGAACTATCGGTTAAAAACAAGGTGCAGGAAACGGAGACTGATATGTGGAGCATTGGCATGATTAAAAAGCCCGAACTAGAGATCTATCGAACTTTTAAGCAGGAAATTGCCAACGAAAGGATCTATGATAATACTCAGGGTAGTTATCCACTGTTTGACGCCAGAGTGGGAGTATTGTGAACCAGGACGTAGCGGGCCAAATACAAAGGGGTAGACATGGTATGCAGTGCGTGTGGAGAGTGCGTGTGGAGAGTTTTTACTGAGACTCGAGGCGAAGTAGGTGCTCCTTCGTGGCTCAGTGGCTAACACTTCGCACTCACAAGCAAGAGGTCGGACGGTCAATTGCGCGCTACGGTGTTTTTTCTGGATCATTTTCTGTCGTGAGTTTTCATATGTATACATATATGGTGAATGATGGTGACGCTGAAGGTTCTGTCACGATTGACTGAGAGCGACCATACATTCTACGACACTGCCAACAGCTGGTGAAATAAGTACAGGTGGTGTTGTTTCTTTACCCACTCACAACACACTTCTCTCTCGCTTCACCCCCTCCTCCACCCGCAACGCTCAACTGCCGGTTGGGTATGCAATTAAGCTTGCACAAAACCCAAACCACCTCCCGTATTTTTGCCTTCATTGAAACGTTTACAGAAGTAAAGGTTACACCGAATTTTGCTTCAAACCGTTCTTCCAGCATCTGCGTCGACGCCCGTTTCCGCCGGGTCAACGGCTTGAGCACCACTGCAGTTTCGCATCCCTTTATGGTTCCCTTCGACGAGATGGTCCACAATTTTTGTTTGACAAGGAGGCATTCACTATGCCATCCGTCGTCATTCTCAGATGAAGCGTGGTACCCTCTACATACTTTCAAAAAGTTTCGGGCAATTTTTATGGACAAAGCTCCTAAAGCCGTGTGTTTGTCCATACACGTCTCTGACCGGTTCGTAACCACCTAGTTGTACGACTCACTCAGCAGTTGGCGCTAGTGTGACAGACGGATTTTCTTGTGATAGACGGACGGACAAACCCAAAAGTTGGTGGGATGAGGAAGTTAAGAGAGCCATAGCGAAACGTCAGGAAACCTCTAGGGAACAGAGACATGCTAAGCAGCGGGGTGAACAGACAGATGATGTTGAAAGAAAATGGGAAATCTTTCTAAGCTGTAGAAGGTATGCATCCCTTCTGATCAACGAAAAAATTAGAAGAACGGAAGCTGAGTGGCTGGAAGAAGTACATAAAAAGATAGAAAGGAAGGCAGCTGCGAAATTGTGGAACCATCTAAACTTCTCAAGAAATGAGACGAGCCTAGAGCAGCGGTATATAACTACAGCTCAAGGTGCTAGGCTAGAAGGGGACGAAGCTATTGAATATATAAGAACAAGGGTGACAGAAAAGTTTCAACAAAGAAGTGCTTTATGCACCACAATAGACAAGAATGAATCAAGTGGAGCAATGGCTCCATTTTCACAAGAGTGGGAAAAGGCTGAGTAAAGGATTCCTAGTAGTACATCAACAGGCCCAGATGGCCTTCCAATTATGCTGATGAAGACATTAGGTCCGAAGTCAAAGCAGGCTTTGATAGAGGCACTGAGCAAAATAATAATCGATGGAGAAGTTCTCTATGGATGGAAACTTAGCAGGATGAGCATGATCTATATAGGAAAGGGGGACGAAGCTGACATAAACAAATACCGTCCTATAACAGTGACAGCAGTGGTCTACAGGCTGGCGATGCAGATTATAAAGTAAAGACTGCAGGCATGGACAGTGGATGAGGGGGTGCTGGGGGAACTGCAGAATAGGTTTGGGAAACACAGGAGGTCGGAAGGCAATCTGTTCCCACTGACTCAGTACATCGAAATAGCAGAAAAGGAACACAGGCCCCTGTGGCTAGCATTTTTGGATATCAAGGGAGCGTACGATAGCGTGGTTCAAGAGGAATTGTAGGGAATACTGGACACACTAGGCGTGGAAGATGTAGTCACTAATCTTTTAAAGAATATATATAAAGGTAACAAGGTCATTATAAAGTGGAAAAAACAGGTATCTAAGCCTGCAGAGGCAAAAAGGGGGCTTAGGCAGGGGTGTCCCCTGTCACCCTTATTATTCACGATGTACCTACAAGGATTAGAGGCCAAATCATAGTGAAGTGGACTGGGCTACAACGTCTTTTTCGTCAAACAAGAAAAACTCATTGAACAGGCACTGCCAGCATTGATGTACGCAGATGAAATAGTGCTAATGGCCGACAACAAGGAAGATTTGCAGAGATTGGTGGACATCTGTGGTAATGAGGGAGATAGGTTAGATTTCAGATTCAGCAAGAAAAAATCAGCAGTCATGATTTTTATTGACAATGAAGGTAGTGAGCTTAGAATACAGGAGGTCACGCTAGAAATAACAAATAAATACTAATATCTGGGCGTATGGATAAGCAATAGGGCCGAGTACCTAAGGGAACACGAAATACACGTGACGACTGAAGGTACCAGGAATACAGCGGTAATGAAAAACAGGGCCCTGTGGAATTACAATAGGTATGATGTTGTGAGAGGAATATGGAAAGGGGTCATAGTTCCTGGTCTGACGTTCGGCAATGCGGTCTTGTGCATCAGATCAGAAGTTCAAGCATGATTAGAAATTAAGCAACCTGGAAGAGGTAGGCTCTTAGGAGCTCACGGGAATACACCAAATCAGGGAGTACAAGGTGATATGGGATGGACATCGTTTGAGGGCAGGGAAGCTAGCAGCAAGATAAAATTTGAGAAGCCATTCAGAGAAATGGGGGAGGAGCGTTCGGCTAGGAAGGTATTCAGCTACTTGTACATGAAGAATGTCGATTCAAAATGGCGGAAGCGAACCAGGAAGTTGACGGGTAAGTACTTAGAATAGAGCAGGGGGCCAAACCAAAAAGAATTATCGGCTAAGAAGAAGGTGAAGGAAGCCGAGACTGATATGTGGAACATTGGCATGATTAAGAAGCCCGCATTAAAAATCTATCGAATTTCTAAGCAGGGGAAATTGCCAAGGAAAGGATCTATGATAATACTCAGGGTAGTTATCCACTGTTTGACGCCAGGGCGGGAGTATTGTGAACCAGGACGTACCGCGCCAAATACAAAGGCGTAGACATGGTATGCAGTGCGTGTGGAGAAGAGGAGGAAACTGCCGGACACCTGATAATGTTCTGTAAGCGGCTTCACCCTATAGTTCAAGATGATGGCGCAGAGTTTTTCAAAGCACTGGAGTTTAGGGACAACGAGGGCAAAATATACTTTAATCGAGTAGAAATAACTAGAAAGAGGTTATCTGACTGGTGGCTGAAATCAAGGCACGAGTGGAAATAAATCCTTCACTGCAAAGTTCCAGCCCTAAACTTCACTATTTAGAGTAAAAAGTAGAAGATAAATCTAGTTGTTGGTTCACTAAGAATGACGGCTTGGTGGCGTTTGCCGCCGCCCGATCTAAAGGGTATAAATTCATATCAATCCATCCATCCAGTAAAAAAAAAATGTAAACAAGTTTCGGCGAACAAGTCAACATAGGAAAGGTTGAGAAGATTTTCTAGGAATGTGGCGCTCCTTCTTCCCGTGTGAGCGAGAAGGAAAAAGAAGAATATATTCTTTAATGAGAAGGAGGAAAGGATGGTCAGCAAAGCATGTTTCTAGCATGCTACTCTTCACGGGACTAAAGGCAAACGGAAAAGAAATGAAAAGGAGGTAGGCATGATGAGAGGTGGCTATGGTATACAGCAGGATGAGTCGCTGCACACTGCGCACGATTATATAAACCAGTCTCACTGAGATATGTGAACAAGAGCAGTTCAAGCCCCCCCCCCCTTTTTTTTTTGCAAGTGTACTTGGTTCACGGGGCGAGGGCGCTTACGTAAAAAGCACATTGTTGCCGCAAAAAGGAGAGCGGGGTTTGCGAACGCGATGAGGTGTTGCCGCGCACAATGCTTCAATCGAGTCGCTGTCGCTATCGTCTTCCGAACGATTACTTACCATACGTTAGTGCTTGACTTCGGCCTTGTGCGCTTTTGCAGGTACAAAGACACACCGACGTACTGGATGTGCTGCTGTAGGAGCAAGACTTGCCGCTGTTGTTTCGCACGTTCTCAGTATTATTTATTGTGAGGTAAGAAAAAAAAAACAAATCCTCGGCCCCTATCAGAAACATATAGCTGCCAATTATTCGAAATTCAGTATTGAAAATTTTAACCGCCCTTGTTTGTATTGAAAGCGCGTATCGTTAAGGAGAAGTCATGCGGCAATTACCAGTCGCTGCGAGATTGCCGGCATAATTGCTCACGTTGAAGAGGCAGCTGAAACCCGCAAGTGAGGCAGCTTAATCGGGGAAGTGCTGACTGCGGTGAAACCATTGAGGAGAGTGAGCATTATTCGCAGATGTGAACGAATCGGTGAGGTGTGAAGCACCCCCGCGTGAAGTGTACAAACGAACGCGCTCTCTTTTTGTCGCGCCCCCTGTAGCAAGAAATGCGGTAAATCCCATCTCTATTCGCTCGACTGCTACGTCTCGGGAGTTACGAGATGCAAGCATCTTGGGGGTTTCTTTATATGCGCCTACGAGGAGGCTGCAGCATGCAGAGATATGATGGGCGGGGCCATATCACTTGCCAGTGAAACGAAAAAAGCAGTCAGAAGAAATTTATCACGCATGTTACTCGACAGTCACGCTTGAAATATCTCACAAGCGAATGCCTCACGGTAGAGAGACAATGTTGTTAAACCAAGCGTGATCGGAAGTCATTTTCCTTTGCTGTGATAACGTAACACTGGTTAACCTAAATTGTATTTTTAAACACCATTCGCTGACGTTGGCCTAGGTAGTCCGAGCCAGATGTACCATCTTCACAAGCAACAGCGCACCATATAAGCTTAAGACCCATGGTGTTGGTAATACCATCTTACTTTTAGCTTCGCTAAGCAGCTGTATACAAGTTGTTATATAAATTATTTGCGACTGTTTACCCTATGTATGGGCATAAAATTGTACGTATCTTGAGCGTCATTTCATTACGTTTCACTAAGTGATAACTTCTCAAGTGGCGCTGCAGCATTAAAAGGGCATATTCGCCGTCAACAGCAACATGACGTACACTTCAGGATAGGTTACGAGTATCTGAAGAAAGACAGGCAGTATTTTTTAGAAAATTCACAATACAAATTCCTCTTGGAAGTGTAAATGTATAGGACTGCTTTCGCGTGCGAATAAGTAACGTAGAACGTAGACGAATAACATAACAACAAGAAAACACCAGGAACTAATTAAGTATTAGGTGCTATTTGCAATGCTGAAGTTGTGCTGCCAGCTTAAATATTTACCACGAGTTTCTCACCGAGAATATATGCAAAAAATTGTTGCTAGGCCTCATGAGAATGTGAAAAGACATGTTTCTCCCCACAGTGCGAATCAACCTATTTGCTAACATAAAAACCCCAATTCGGCATAAAGAGGCTGAAGTGAGAAGGTAAGAATCGTATTCCGTTTGACTGCTTTATAAATGAACTGAACGAAACGCGTTAGCAACTTGGTGATAGAGGGCCCCGTATTCCCAGCACTAGCTCGAGAGAAGCTTACCAAACTATAGGAACTGCGTGCCTTGGGGGACCAGCGCGTAAGAAGAACGGTGCTACACCGGGGCGTCCCAATCTGCATTGCAAATCGTGTGTGTCCATGTTCTTCTGGCACCCCGCGAGAGCCACCTCACCTGGTCGATGAAACGGTGCAGCGTCTCATACTTTTTGTATTTGGTTGGGGAACAATGGCTCGAGTCTCAGGAAGCTCAAGAGGGCTGCTATAGAAGAGAGCAGTGGTCCTCGGCTTCAGACACCAGTCAGCCGTGAAAGTCGGAAATGTCTCTTTTGTTGGCCACGAATAATGAAGCATGAAGACACCGGTGTTTCCCCTCGAGCTTTTTCTTCGTCTTGTGGCCCCTGAGTTCTAGCTTCAACGGGCATGCTGTGGTACTTCCTTGCTCTATGGCAATAACGCCCTTTATGCAGTTTACTGGTGTGTTTTGTGTTGTGAGGCGAATTAAAACGGTAAAGTGTAAAATTTCCTGATGCGTGTAGCATCTTTTTACACTATAAAGCAATATAACTAGCAAAACAAGAAAACACTTGCTCTGTGGGGCTATTAGAAAGGACAATGACAGATTATGGTAGAGAGATATATGTAGTGGTGCATCGAGAGAAGGCTGTAATTTGTCGTGCCACCGAAATTCGGCCTTGCCTGATGGCGAATGCAGCATCAAGTTTGAACATACATTCACAAACACGGTAGACATTCGAGAACGACTACTTGAATACGGCGTAAAACACCGACTTCCACATATTGCGGTTGTATTTTGCACTCAAGAGACGCATAACAACAGTGTAAAAAGCACAAGAGTGGCGGTTGTAGTTTGGCACCACAACATGAAAAAAGCAAGAGCTGTCTTCAATATTGTTACAAAGAAGAAACGCGGGAGGCTTGTCGACACCAGTTCATTACACTTTGAAACTATCCCTGAGATCTATTACATTTCCCATAAAACAAGACGGTGAAACGGCCCAGTCAACGGCCATAATGTAGGCGCTTAATACTTAATCAATTCTATAAAAATACTATTCAACTTGCATTGTAAAGAATGTTGCACAAATAGTTTTATGAGCTTTGTGAAATGCAAGGAAGCTGTTGTATATTACATTCTTTTCACATGTGCATGTGTAAGTGTGCACACGGAGTGTCACCTAATTAACCGCCCCAGGGAGCGTCGCATAATGCCCAAAGGGACATGTGGCCACGCAATGCCGGAGTAGCGGGTGTAAGCACCAATTATGGAGCGTATCGTACTTCCACGTAGCCTAGCATAATGTTACAGTAAATCAAGCGTGTATTAGTTGCTATGTTCCTCGACGTGAAGCGGGCCAACGACAACATAATCCACGACATCACTCTTGGTGCCCTGAAAAATATCTGAATTAGTAGAGAAATGCTTCCATTGACCCGGAGCTACCTATTGAAGAGAGATCCTTATTCATACTTGCTGCGGATTGCCGCAACATTGATCCCTACACCTGTCAAGGCATCCCACAGGGTGGGGCTGTCAGCCCTGCTTTGTTTAAGATCCCCAGCATGGGACTTGTCCAGGCTCTGCCTTGATCATCAAATCTATCTGTATATGCCGATGACATTTCCATCTGGGCTTCGGCAGTGACGTGAGCCCAGGTACTTGCAAGGATCCAAAAAGCAGCGACAATAGCGTCGAGGTGCCTCCGTGCTCGAGGGCTCATAATGTCCACCAATAAGTAAGTCTTAGTCCCTTTTACGAGTGAGCCGATGCTTTGCTATTTCGTTTGAGTTGACAATATAAGAATTAAGTATATGAGATGTCATTGATTCTTGGGCATCTTTATTGACAGATACCTTTTGTGAAGTGATCACAACTGGCACTTGAAGAAGAGGCTGAACTCTATTGCCCACGCAATAAAATTTCTCGCTGGTAAAACATAAGGCGCGTTCGTATCAGCCATGCTTGAGGTGCACAGAACACTCCTTTTTTTTTGGGGGGGGGGGGTATTTACAGTATAGCACACCCTTGCTGTCGAAGGCCGGGAAGACCAACATCCGGATCCTGCAGAGCATTAGAGGCCAAGCTCTCCGCACATGCTTGGGTTTACCCAGGTGTGCTAACACGGTGCCTGGAATTGCCATTGCCAAAGACCATTTGATTACGACGTCTATAACTGTTGACACACTCCGAGCACATATTCACTACATATGTAGACTGCCTGATAAACAACTCGTAAGCCGGTCACTCTTAAGACCGAAGACAGAGTTCTCCAGAGTTGTAGCGGCTGACCTATATTCCATCTCCTGGAGTTTATCACCTGCAACGATACCGCCATGGCCGGATTAGTGCCTGCAAAACTCTCCTCTGCACCTTGAAGTATCGGGCGTATACAAAAAGGCTAGCCTGTCATCTACAGCCCTGAAGCAGACCTCATTGAACCTCTTACATCTGAACTCATATTTATATGTATGGTACTGTGTCGGAAAGTTCGACGGGCATTTTTGTAGCCCCACCTCGGTCAATCACCGTCAAGTTCGAAACGCCACACGTCACGACATCTATATCCTCCGACCTTGCCATCGTTCTAGTCGCATTGAAGTTTGTTCTGCTATATTCTGTGATTCCAAGGCGACACTTCAATGAGACCGAAGTCTGCGCAGCGGGAACTATCATCTGTTGGTGTCTAATATCAACAAAATCAGTCATCTAGCCAATATTCGAGGGCATGACAAAGTCTTTCAACGGTTGCGGGGTCACCATGGATTAGTGGCAACCCCAATGCCGACAACACTGCTCGATGTGCCCAAGATGGAGCGCCTACACTGCTCATACCCTTTTGAAGGGTCGACGCTGCAAAATAGGTTCACCACACCGCGCATAGTGCCACACTTCTGCATTGGAGTCCTCCACTTAACTGCAATCGACCCCACGGAACCTCGGTTCATTACTCCAAGTACAGCTGCCATCAAAGACTTCACGACGCGACGCTGCAGTGCTGCGTCAGTTATAGGTCAACGTAGCCTTTACAAACTCCTTCAGTGATCCCATTGGTATGGCTCATTATCCCAACTGTGATAACTGCTACTGCTTGCGTAGAAACACTTGACCATGTCCTGTGCCATTGTCCCGAATTTCAACAACATCTTGGGACACTCCACTGTGCCTTGAGAAGACTGGATGATCGTCCGTTTACACAGTGGAAGATCTTGGGTGCGTAGACTTCTAGTTAATCAGCCCAGAAAGCCATACGAGCCCTTCTACAATTCTTGAAGCCAACCTCACTGAGCGACCACCTGTGAGACCCTGCACTGTGTGTGTGGCGTGTGTGTGATACGCAATGTCCACCTGCTTCTTTCTCTTTATTTTACTCCCTTATTTCTCTGGCTAACCTCCCTGTCCTTCCTCATTTATTCCTCCTCCTCCTTATTTCCCTCTCCCCTTGTGTAGAGTAGCAAACAGGACTTTGTTAAGTCAACCTCCCACCTTTCTTAAATTTTTTTCTCTCTCTCTTACTGATTAAGATTTCTTACACTACCAACTTAGCTCATCTAATCGCTCAAAAGAAATGACACTGCGGCAGAGAAAAAACTAAGTTGGCTTCAAGTGCTCCATGTTCATCTCGTTTTTTATATAGCAAGTAACTCAAAAAACCACTATCTATAAGCAACAATAAGAACTTCAAATAAAATTACAAAATTCAGATGAAAGAAGAAACAAAGCAAACGCCAACAACCTAAGTAGGCCACAATGCTGGAAAAGTTCTTCCACAGCGTGCAGGAGCAACCGAACAAAGAAAGAACTAAGTCTACGCTCCAGTAGGACGAGATCTAAAACATATGTGTGACTTTTAAAGGCTGCTACGCTACCGAACTGCCAGTCCTAATCGCGTTTCCTAACTTTTCTTTATTCACATGTAAGCAGGGGCCGACAGAGTCGCTCTGATAACTTTCTTGAGCAGTAATCAGCTTTTCTGCCAAGCCGATGCTTTTGTTACTTGTGTGCGTCGGTACGGCAACGACCACCATAAATAACGCCCGCTCTCCATTTACCGCCGCACCCTCTTTCGCGCTTGCGTAGTGGCCACGGACTCTTCCGCCTCATTTACTTCTAGCTCCTATACAACCAGAATCCCTTGCGATGTTACGTTTCTGAAACTAACACGAAGGTGTAAGGCCTGCCAGGCAGGAGGACCGTCATTAGACGTCGGGGGTCGTACGAATCTTGCCGGATCGATGGGCTCTTACGGAGCTCCCTCTGGTCGGTTGTGATCACTGCCTCGGCCACATTATCCAAGCGCGAGCTTTATATTCCTCCTCAAGTACGAAAAGCAACCATTGGTGGTGTCGGTGTAAACACGATGTGATTACGTCATCGTCACGAAACGTGACATTACGACGCTATCACATGACATCAGTGATTGGTCAAAAGACGACCAATTCTGGACGCACTGGGAAACAATGTGAAGGGCCTGCGAGGAGCTTGTAGGCTTGCGATCAAGAAGGTATACTGCTAAAACACCTTCAGGATGGGAAGTTTAAAAAGCGCGGTGATTGGTGGGCAAATAAATACAATGAACTGAGATAACAAAGAAGAGAAATGCTGTTTTTGCTCAGGCGTTCTAGACAGCTTCATTCGACAGCCGCCTTTATGAGCCATGTTTTAACGAGAGCACGTTGAAGGGCCTGTTTGACAGCAAGTTCAGCTTTTCTGTCATTTGTTCTAAGAAATTATCGGCGCTAGCCGTGATAAATGCGATAATAGCGATACAAACTTCAAATACCATGGGTCTAAGCTGAAATCGAAGCCGCGTGTGCTGCGTGCAAAGTAGCTTCTCTGACAAAGACTGAGCCCAGTGGTTGAAGCTGCCTTAGAAAGAACTGTGTACATTCTTCATGTATATATAGGACTCTTACTATCCCATGCTACAATGCGTTCGTTTTGCTCTATTGCTGATTGTGTAGTGTGTATTTATTTATTATTTATTGAAGAATACCTCAGAGGGCACGAACACATTGAGGCAATAAAGGTATAATAGTGAATGAAGAAAAACGCAGGACTTTAAAAGTAGCAATGCAGTATATACCAGTGAAACTCATCAGCACATGAAGTATATATATTTATACATATATATATATATACAAGTATATATATATATATATATATATATATATATATATATATATATATATATATATATATATATATATATATATATATATATATATATATATATAAGGGAAAGCAGTGTATACCTAAAGGCTCGTTTTTCCATGTTTTAACACAAAATTATTGAGATTTAACAGACAGTAATGCAAAGGAATGTTCAGGGGGGAAGTTATTAGAACCAATGGAATGTAAAATAAGAAGAAAGAAAAGTGGATAACCAGCCGTGAGCACGGCTGGTTATTTTTTCATCCACTTTTCTTTCTTCTTATTTTACATTCCATTGGTTCTAATAACTTCCCCTGAACATTCCTTGGCATTACTGCCTGTTAGATCTCATTATATATATATATATATATATATATATATATATAAGGGAAAGAAGTGTATACCTAAGGGCTCGTTTTTTCCGTGTTTTTAACACAATAATAATGAGATATAACAGACAGTAATGCCAAGGAATGTACAGGGGAAGTCATTAACATTAATGGAATGTAAATAAGAAGAAAGAAAAGTGGATGAAAAAATTACCAACTGTAAGCAGGAAACGAACCTACGACCTTCGAATTACGCGTTCGATGCTCTAACCACTGAGCTATTACAGCGGCACTCCCCTCATCCACTTTTTTGGGTTTATCTGTGAATTTAGAAGTAGGAGCGACAGACAGCGCCATCTATAAGCCAAACAACGAGTGTGAAAACACTCTTATGCGCATGTTTGGCGTCACGTAGCACGTGAACTTATTATGAGCGGGCAGCTGATTAATTGTCCCTCTTATACAACCTAAACACACCAAGTCTGCCAGTACGAGACCCTCGTTCAATGAAATAAGGGAAAGAAGTGTATACCTAAGGGCTCGTTTTTTCCGTGTTTTTAACACAATAATAATGAGATATAACAGACAGTAATGCCAAGGAATGTACAGGCGAAGTTATTAACATTAATGGAATGTAAATAAGAAGAAAGAAAAGTGGATGAAAAAATTACCAACTGTAAGCAGGAACCGAACCTACGACCTTCGAATTACGCGTTCGATGCTCTAACCACTGAGCTATTACAGCGGCACTCCCCTCATCCACTTTTTTGGGTTTATCTGTGAATTTAGAAGTAGGAGCGACAGTCAGCGCCATCTATAAGCCAAACAACGAGTGTGAAAACACTCTTATGCGCATGTTTGGCGTCACGTAGCACGTGAACTTATTATGAGCGGGCAGCTGATTAATTGTCCCTCTTATACAACCTAAACACACCAAGTCTGCCAGTACGAGACCCTCGTTCAATGAAATAAGGGAAAGAAGTGTATACCTAAGGGCTCGTTTTTTCCGTGTTTTTAACACAATAATAATGAGATATAACAGACAGTAATGCCAAGGAATGTACAGGGGAAGTTATTAACATTAATGGAATGTAAATAAGAAGAAAGAAAAGTGGATGAAAAAATTACCAACTGTAAGCAGGAATATATATATATATATATATATATATATATATATATATATATATATATATATATATATATATATATATATATATATATATATATATATATATATATATATATATATATATATATATATATATATATATATATATATATATATATATATATTGTAGGAGCGGCGGCTGCTCGTGGCACGCGGCAGCTGCTGGCAGTGGACAGTTGCCACGGACGCATAGAAGAATAAACATGGTTCCTGTTCGGACTCTACATCTTCCTTGAGGATTTCTGGCCAGCCACAGCCCCGAAACCTATAAATTTGGTGTCCAACGGGAAGAACTCCGCCCTTGAGCCACAGACATTGAGGTACCTGAAAGTCCGCAACCATGGGCTTGACGATGCCGGTGACTGTCCCGACCTTTTCCGGCCAAGACATGAGAGAATCACTCCTCGACTTCAGTGACAGCCTTTCCGGGCACTCTACGGTAATGGCTTCACGTAGTCTGACACGATCTTGCAGGCCGTACGAGTTGCCTCGTGTGGTGCCGTAGAATGATGGCGGCGTCTTCAAACTCCCTTCAATTCCTGAAACCAGTTTGTCACGGCATTCCGGAAAGAGTTGCTGGCGGTTATCTACGGCTACCGTATCTGGCGTGAGCTCGACGTCCGAACGCGACACCCAGGGAAAGGTCTGCAAGATTACGCTCGGGCCATCCAGGGGCGCCTCCGTCGGGTGGACCCCACAGCTCCTGAGACGGTCAAGGTCTCACACTTGCTTATTACTTTGGTCGGCATTTTTTTATTCATGAAGGTGAAACGTGACCAAAGTAGCAAAAAAATAAAATGAAAGCACAACGTAGTTTTATGGTGTGTTCAATTTCTGTCCCATTGCATTGTCTACAGGTGCAACTATCGTTTTGTCGAACACGAATAATAGTACGCATTGATTTCAAAACGTGATAACTTCACATTTCATTGGCATATGGAGATTTTTCGCCGTAGTGCCCCAGCGTAGAGTAGTGAACCGGGTGTGCCTGGTTAACCTCCCTGCCTTCTGTCTTGTTGTTCTTGTCCTCCTATGCACCGAGTTTCACTCCTGCATCTAAACCATCGATACCCCCTTGGTATCTTAATCAACCCACAGTGCATCCTAATGTACCACGGATCCGGAGGAAATATGAGCTTTCGTCGCCCGTGCTGAAACAACTGTCTCTTCTTCTTTTGCACGAGAAATATTCAGACATCGTACATATTGTTACGCACAATCCAAATGATGTACGAATAACTGTTTATTGGGGCGAACTTGTGCCCGGAAAGTAAAGGAAAATGTAGCGGCGTCTCTAACAGGCGATCAGCAAAAAAGGATCAGTCTCCGAGAAAACCCTCGAGTGGCGCACCACTTCTTTTTCATCAAAATCCCGTGCTGAGGAGGCGCGCGCCATCACGGCATTTTCTTGTTTGATCATCAAGCCGCTGATCTCTCGGGGGGCGCACGAACTAGTGCGCGTAGTTTGAATACTACGTTTGCCTTGCGTCATTATCCCTCCTCCAAAAACGCATCGTCCCGATGCGTAAAAGCAGTGTTGCTGAGATGGTCTGAATGCGTGGTTTCTATTGGACAAATAGGTATTCCTCATAATCGGGTGTGTATAGTTCGATGTTCATTGCCTGTCATAGTATGGCTTCATTCTGACTACATGCACAATTTCTGTGCTCCTTCGGCATCTTGATGAGCTCACTTGTCCTTCCGGTGACACCCCCTCGTAGTTCAAGGAGCTGACGCGACGAAGGACTCGGTAAGGACCGAAATAGCGGCGCATGAGCTTTTCGGAAAGGCCAGGCGTCCGCAAGGGAGTCCAAATCCAAACTAGGTCGCCTGGTTCGTAGTCGACTCCTCTCCGACGAAGGTTGTAACGGTTTGCATCCACGCGTTGTTGTTGTTTTATGTGATGTCGCGCCAACTGCCGTGCTTCCTCGGCTCGCTGAATGAATTCGCTGATGTCAGGCTTGTGCTCTGTATTGTCGCCTACAGGCAGCATTGCATCTAATGGTGTGGTAACTACTCGACTATAGACTAGCTGGAATGGCGTCACTTTAGTAGTCTCCTGCACAGCAGTATTGTAAGCGAAAGTGGCGTACGGTAGTGTCTTGTCCCACGTACGGTGCTCCAAGTCAACGTAAATGAACAACATATTAGTTAGAGTTCTGTTGAGTCGCTCGGTTAGCCCATTCGTTTGGGGGTGGTAAGCCGTTATTTTCCCATGAATTGTGTGGGTAAGTTTCATAATGGACGGCGTCACATTGGCTGTGAATGCAGTTCCTCGATCCGTGATAACCACCTTTGGGGCACCATGCCGTAGTACAATGTTAGTGACGAAAAATTCAGCTACTTCTATAGCCGTGCCCCTGGTGAGAGAGGCTGTCTCGGCAGACCGGGTTAAGTAGTCTGTCGCCACTACTATCCATCGGTTGCCCATTGATGACGTAGGAAATGGACCAAGTAAATCCATTCCTACTTGTTCAAACGGAGACTCAGGTGGTTCGATTGGTTGGAGAAATCCTGCAGGTTTCAATGGAGGCGTTTTGCGTCTCTGGCAATCTCTACATGTCCTTAAATAATGCTGTACAGCATCCAGTAACTTTGGCCAGTAGTACTTGGTGCGGATGCGAGCCAATGTTCTACTCACTCCGAGGTGTCCTGCTGCTGGGTCATCGTGGCAGGCTTTCAGGATTTCGGGTCGCAAGGCCGAAGGAACGAGGAGTAGGAATTTCTCCTTGCTGTGCTCGAAGTTTCTCTTGTATAAAACGTTATTTCTCATGAGGTACGAGGACAATCCCCGGAAGAAAACTCGAAAAACACGCACGGGTTGCCCTTCCAGATGCTTGATCAGTTTAAGCAACTCCGCGTCAGATCGCTGATATTCAGTCATGTCTGCGGTGCTGACGGCCCCAAGAAACGGAAAGTCGTCTCCATCTTCCAAAGGTGCAGATTCCATTGGTACGCGTGACAGGCAATCAGCATCGCTGTGCTTGCGACCCGACTTGTATACGACTGTTATGTCGTATTCATGCAACCTGAGGCTCCATCTAGCAAGTCGCCCAGAAGGGTCCTTTATGCCTGCGAGCCAGCACAACGAGTAATGGTCGCTCACTGCTTGAAATGGTCTACCATATAAGTACGGTCGGAATTTTCGTATGGCCCATATTACCGCCAGACATTCTTTTTCCGTCGCCAAATACTTTATTTCAGCTCTCGAAAGAGTGCGACTAGCATATGCGACCACTCTTTTCTCTCCGTTTTTCAGCTGCACAAGGACGGCGCCTAGTCCCAAATTGCTTGCGTCCGTGTGAATCTCTGTTTCGGCTTCTTCGTGGAAATGTGCCAGGACGGGGTGGTGTAGGAGCCACTGTCGTAGCTCATTGAACGCCTCTTCTTGCTCGCTTGTCCAGGTGAAAGGCGTGTCTTCCTTCGTCAGTCGGGTTAGTGGCTCTGCAATCTTCGAAAAAAACTTTGATGAATCTTCTGTAATAGGCACAAAGTCCTAAGAATCGTCTCACAGCCCTTTTATCTGTCGGTCTAGGAAACTTTTCTACAGCTGCTGTCTTTTCGGGGTCAGGTCGAATGCCTTCAGAGCTAACCACATGACTGAGGAAAAGCAGTTCATGAAAACCAAATTGGCACTTTTGGGGTTTTATCGTCAGCCCTGCTGAACTAATCGCTTCGAGCACAGTCCGTAGTCGTTCCACATGCTGATCGAAGGTGGCCGAAAAGATCACGACGTCATCGAGATAAACAAGGCAGGACTGCCATTTTAACCCGGACAGCACACTATCCGTCATCCGCTGAAATGTGGCGGGTGCGGAACACAGGCCAAATGGGAGTACCTTGAACTCGTATAACCCATCTGGGGTCACGAAAGCAGTTTTCTCGCGATCTCGTTCGTCCACCTCTATCTGCCAATATCCGCTCTTGAGGTCTAGAGAGGAGAAGAATTTCGCGTCTCGTAGTCTGTCAAGAGTGTCATCGATCCTTGGAAGGGGATAGGCATCCCGCTTTGTGACGACGTTCAATTTTCGGTAGTCAACGCAGAAGTGCAAGGTCTGGTCCTTTTTCTTTACCAGTACTACAGGTGAGGCCCATGGGCTGGCCGACGGTTGAATTACGTCGTCCCTGAGCATTTCTTCAACTTGGTCTGTGATGACTTCTCTCTCTTTTGGTGACACTCGGTACGGGTGCTGGCAAATAGGTCTAACAGATTTATCGATTATGATACGGTGTTTGATTATAGATGTTCTTTGCACTTTCGATGACGTGGGAAAACATCAGGCGTACTCCCGCATAATGCTCTCGATTTTTTGTTTCTGGTTCGGTGATAGGGCTGCTTCGATGTGGATAGATGCGAGTATGGAATCTATACCGTCAGAGTGCAGTGGTGTAGTCTCGGAAGAATTCAAATTTGTAATTGAAATGTAGTCGTGCAAGTGACCAACAACAGTTCCCTTCGCAAGGTGCTGCACCTCATTTCGGAAATTTGTCAGGAAGACACTCGTACACCCATCACGCAGTCGTACAATACCTCTTGCTGCGCAGATCCCTTTCTCGAGTAATAGCCCAGTATTGCTTTTTGCCATTCCTTCATAGTCGTTGTACACATTGCTTTTTACGGTGACAACGATGATGGATCTTGCAGGTACTGTTACATCATCACCTGCAATCTGGAGCGCATTGAAACGTTTTTCACTCTCGAATGTCGCGATGGCGTGTTTTGTCGAGAACGAGACGCACGTTTCCTGCAAGTTTATCACTGCACCATTGGCCTGCAAAAGGTTCATTCTGATAATTACATCTCTTGAACACTCCGACGGGACAATGAAGCTGGCGACGTAGGTGAAGCCGCGTATCCCGACTCTAGAGGTACACATGCCTGCCGGATCGATAAGGTGTCCCCCGGCGGTTCGCACTTGTGGTCCTATCCAAGGGGTCAGCACTTTTTTCAGCGTTCTGGCAAGTCCCCTGCTCATGACGGAATAGTCTGCGCCTGTGTCTACTAAAGCATTCGTTCGTAGCCGTCTATAATTACCGACAAATCAGAAGCGACGTTACCATTTCCACACGTAGTCTCGTATTCATCATCACGTTTTGAAATTGGCACTGGAGGTTGTTTTCTTGCGTCGGCAGCGGCCTTACCTCCCCAGGTCGCCGATTCTAGTTTTCCTGAAGCGGGCTTTGGGGAAGTCGCCTCGGAGAGTTTGAAGATGGGCGCGGACTTGGTGACCGATACCTCAGTGGCGCTGTCGATCGAGACTGATGCTGCTGCGAGGAGTGAGCACCTTGACGCGGTGACAAGTACTCCTCGATTTCAAAAGGTCGCTCCCCATTCCGTGGGCAGGCAGCGTTTACGGGAAAACCCCGAAGTCCAGCTCGGCGATATTCACACATCCGGAAAAGATGGCCGGCTTCGCCGCATTGTTAACAAAGCGGAATTCGATCAGGAGTGCGCCATATATCAGCTTTTCGGATCCTAGTCTCGGCTGGGGATGGCGTAAATCGAGGTTTCAGCAGATGCGTGCTTGCTGCGGTGAAATATGGTCCAGGGGCGGTGAAAGGAGGTCCAGGGGCGACGAAATGAGGTACAGGGGCGCTTCTCAGTACCTCGGCGTACTAGACTGCGGGCTGCATCGGAACCGACGCTTGAACAGGCTGGGCTTGTGGCTGCTGCTCACGGACTGCCTGTCTCACCTCCTCCCGAACAACTTCCGCTAATGACGAGACCATTGACGGGTTGCCGTTTAGCTTCTGGAGCTCTTCTCGATCAACCGATCGAATGAGCTCTCGTAATACGTCGATGCCGTTCCCGAAGACTGCTGACACCGCGTCTACGGATGCGACGTCAACATCTCGATTGTAGTGCCTCGCTCGCTGTTGCAGAGTCTTTGCAACCGCTGTCGCCTCGGTGCGAAATTCAGTGACGTTCCGCGGGGGACATCGGAGCAAACCAGCCAAAATCTCCTGCTTCACCCCACGCATCAGGTGCCGAAGTTTCTTGTCCTCACTCATATTTTGATCAGACCGGCGGAATAACGGGCACATGTCTTCCACATACATTGCGACGCTTTCATTGTTGCGCTGGTTTCTTGCTTGCAAGGCCGCTTCAGCTCTTTCCTTGCGGTCTGTACTCGGGTATGTGGCCAGTAGCTCCTGTCGGAAATCATCTCACGATCGAATGGTACCTTCATGGTTTTCAAACCACGTTCGTGCGCTCTCCTGCAATGCAAAATAAACTCGGCGGAGCTTCCGTTTTTCGGTCCATCCGTTGCAGTTGGCGACGCGCTCAAAACCCTCCAGCCAATCCTCGGCGTCTTCATGACGATCTCCATGAAAAGGGTCCGGCGTCCGTGGCTCATCAACAATGACGTGCGTGGCAGCGACTGGAGACGAAATGGAGTGTGCGGAAGCGGTTGGAGACGACATTTCGGTACTCTCACCGGAGACAGCTGGAGACACTCTGGGCTCTCGTGGCTGGGGAAATTCCGGCGGCTGACCACGTAGGCGACGGCCATGGAGCGCTGATGAACTGGCGTGAGCTCAGTTGGTTCGACTGCTCATGGTTCCGGGCTGCTTCCTCGAAGTCCAACCGGGTTTGGGATCATTACCCGGCTCCTCCACCAGAATTGTTACGTACAATCCAAATGATGTACGAATAACTGTGTATTGGGGCGAACTTGTGCCCGAAAAGTAAAGGAAAACGTAGCGGCGTCTCTAACAGGCGATCAGCAAAAAGGGATCAGTCTCCGAGAAAACCCTAGAGCGGCGCACCACTTCTTTCTCATCAAAATCCCGTGCTGTGGAGGCGCGCGCCGTCACGGCATTTTCTTGTTTGATCGTCAAGCCGCTGATCTCTTGGGGGGCGCACGAACTAGCGCGCGTAGTTTGAATACTACGTTTGCCTTGCGTCAATATATATACCGATGGCTCCACGAACCGCCAGTGTTCGTCAGGTGCTGTAGTTGTCCCTGCAAGAGGTGTTGCTATCAGCTTTAGAACTGACCTCTCCACGGCATCTACAGCAGCAGAACTAGCTGCTTTGCACGCTGCCCCTTGTGTGGTCAATCGGGAACTACCGCAACAAGGGTCAATTTTTGGTGACTCAAGGGCTGCCCTACAATCTGTGCTCTCAGCACTGCGTCAAGGGCAGTCCGAACAGTGTGTTTTCGAAATTCGATGCTTTCTCCACACTTCACACGAGAAAGGGCATCATGTGACGTTTTAGTGGCTGCCAAGTCACTGCGGCGTCATAGGGAATGAACAGGCCGATACTGCCGCGTGGACAACTCTTGAAGGAACACGAGAAGAAGCCATGCCACTTTCGCGGACCGATGCTGCCAATAATAATCGCGTGAAATCACGTTTTCACTATGGCGCCCACTAAACAACGAGATGAATCGTCATCACCACCTGCCCTCTTTGATGGCTCTCCGCATGCCCACTGGGCTCAACCGAAGAGAAGCCACCCTTCTTCAGCGCTTATGGCTAGGAGTGGCCCTTACAAAATCTTATTCATTTGCCATAGGAATGGCCAACAACGCTCTCTGCGATGCCTGTACCACATCCTGTGCGACTGTCTATTGTATGACATCCAGAGACAGTCACTGGCGTCCGTTCTTGCGCACATCGACAACAGCCAAATGCATGTGGACACTATTCTTTCAAGTGCCCGAAAGAAGACATTGCAAGAGAAGGCGACAAAAGCTCTGTTGAAATTTTTACGCGACGCGGACTTGAACGAGCGGCTGTAACAGACAAGACTGGACTATGACTGAGTGTGCGCGCGTGTGTTGCCGAATGTGCTGTGTTTCTCTCTTCTCTCTCTCCTCTCTATCTTTCATCTCCCCCTCACCGTCCCATGCGCAGGGTAGGAAACCGGCTGCCTATAGGCTGGTTAACCTCCTGCCGTTCTTTTCCTCCTATTTTCTTTCCTTCTTTATTCAGCGATGGCACACACGTGCATTGCACTGGATAGTCATACGGCACCGCCATGGCGGTCTAGTAGCTAAGGTCCAGGGCTGCTGACCCGCAGGTCACGGGATTAAATCTCAGTTGCAACGGTGGCATTTTTGGTGTAGGCGAAAGTGCTATAGGTGTGTGGCTCTGATTTGGGTGCAGGTTAAAGAATCCAGGTGGTCAGCAATTTCCGGCGCCCTCCACTACGGCGCCTCGCATGTTTATATAACGGTTTTGGGGACGTAAAACTCGGATACTATTATTGGGTCCGCAAATGTGGCCCATGTTTACCTTTTGAAAAAAGCTCGTGTTCTCACGCACGTACATTCACGTTCCTTGTCGTTTAGTGACTCGGAAAGACGTTTGTCCACCAGACGAGAATATGCGTGAATGAGCTGGCGTGAGAACACGAGCTTACCTCAAAACGTAAAGATAGGCCACATTTGCCGACCCAGTCTAATTAACGTAAGTGTGTGCCATTGCTGAATAAAATTCATATTCTTGGTAGAAGTAGCGAAATGCCTCTCAAAGAAAATTCCTATCAAAAGATTTTTGAGAAGCATTTCAGAAGAAAATCAATAATTCCTTAATATTGGTTTACTGCCTCTCTGGCCGGCAAAAAAGAAGGTTTTAGATCACAGGTTGTTCTCAGGGTAGTATCCAGTCAATTTTTTGAAACTTGCTGCGCATGCCTGCGCTTAAAAATACTTTTGAACAGTTTGCCGAATAAACTGTCGAAATCTCCCCTCAACCACTTCTGTCGCCACTTTTCTGGCGCCAGAAACGAGAATTTTTTAACGGCTTGCCCTCCATGCACCAATGATGCTGATATAACCTAGCTGTAATAACGCTTTGTTTTGGGTGATAATGCAACTACCACTCATAGACCGATCATATCTGCCTAATGCTCTTCATCCCATTTGTATCCTGATTCCTTCGGTAGTTAACGTAATTAACGTTGCTTATTGCCGAACTCTTTTTGTCCTTCTTGCATGGTCCTGCCCCAGCCCTGCTTGTTCCCGTCCTTGTTACTTGAGCTTCACGTTTCGCATCAGCAGTCACATACTGTCTTAAGTAGGGTCATTCCCAAATCACTTTCAGTGCACACCCCTCCCCTAAGCTATGGCAACGCGTTGCTCTCTTCCGAGATGGTCGAAAGATAAAGCTTGCGATATATGAATTCTCGTATCTATTGCTTGCTTTTTCAATACAAAAAATCCTATTCGTTTACAATACGTGCACTTTTGTCATGCTGTGTGCAGACCCTCCGCTACGTGAAATTGTGGCCACAAAAAGTTACACATTCACAATATGGCACGCAGAGTTCTGCAACTTATCAATCCACACTCTGACGACGAGCGTGGTTGATATACTAACTGGCACTCATTTGCGAGGATGGGTTTCAATTCCTGGTAGAACATGTCCGGAAGCTAAGGGAAATGATTGTTCTCAGGCAGTCTTTCTATAGCGCAGCTGGCGCCCTACGCTATCTGGAGGACGAATCATAACATGATCAGCCTATATTGCTGTAGTAAAAAGTGGAACAAAGATGTACCCTAAAACTCCCACTCCTCTGAATGCTCCTTTCTTTTCCCAAAGTCGCATTGTAATATCGATAGACCATCGCGGATACGTCCCTCTACAGTCACCTGACTCTCGATAAAAGAAGTTTCCGAGCCTCAAGTTGGCACCGTCAGAGCAACAAAGACACGCATCATTTACGAGTTCGACAGCTGCGCCCATGAAAAATAGAAGCCCAGGACCGTGTCAACGCTTTTTATTGTCACCAAACCGACAGCTGCTGCTCGTTTCATTTGGGGCGAGTCCCGCAGAAATGCGCTCTGTTACCTTCCATGGAGTCAGGATTCAATCAAGCGTCACAGTTTCCACTGTGTATCCTTATTGAAGGCAATCGCGATGAGATCTATAAATAAAGCGCTCTTTAATACGAAAGTGCTCAGTGCCACCTGCCGTATTTTCATAAGCCTTTGCAGCGAGGTCCGAGAGAAAGGTTTGCTCAGAACACCATTAGCCACACCTGGCGAAGAGGTTTTCGAAGAACGCAGACGCAATATATTACGGGGACGTGCGAAGCATGAGCTGTCTTTGTTGATTTTTCGGAGTCCCGGTTGCGATAAAGCGTATGTTTCCGTTACTTATGCCAGAGCCACCACTGTACACAGCTGTGCACTGTAGGTGGGAACGTTGGAGCACCTAGATGCTGCTTGACGTCCATGCCAATGACGACTGCAAAAAGTCGCGTAGGCGTGTTGTACGTACACGCCCCGCCGTGGTGGTCTACTGGCTAAGGTACTCGGCTGCTGACCCGCAGGTCGCGTGTTCAAATTCCGGCTGCGGTGGCAGCGTTTCCGATGGAGGCGGAAATGAGTTAGGCCCGTGTGCACAGATTTGGGTGCACGTTAAAGAACCCCAGGTGGTCGAAATTTCCGGAGCGTCTACTACGGCGTCTCTCTTTATCATATGGTGGTTTTGAGACGTTAAACCCCACATATCAATCAATCAATCAATCAGTCAATCAATCAATCAATCAATCAATCAATCAATCAATCAATCAATCAATCAATCAACCAATCAGTCAATCAATCGTGTTTTACGTACACCGTGCACGATGCTCCTCTGTCGCGCTACTCTTCCGTAAACTATTCATTTGGCGAAGACGTTCGCAAGTGTCGCCACAGTCGGCAGCGACGACGATTGAGCACCACCCACAGCGTCCACTCCTTCCGCGCGAAAGCCATTAGAACCGCCGCCCAGCGTAATCACCGAGTGGCTTCAATGCGTTTCAGATGTTTTCTTTAACAGCCTTGTACATTAGCGTACTTCCTTGTCATCGTTTCCTGACAGTATCTGAACAGCATGTTAACAGCAGTGGAGGCTTTTCAGCGCTACACCAGACGACCTATCCCAGCGTTAAATCATAAAAGACGTTGCGAGGCTGTTGGAGGTGCTCTCGATAGACAATATTAGTTGAGCGTTCACAACCTGAGCCGATCGGAAGCAGGCGCGCATTCAGAAAGACCGGCTTCCTTTGTCCGCCCAGCTTCTGCAGGTGCTCAACGGAATATGCAACGCGAGTGGGTATCGCCATGCACGTTTTAGTGTACAACTATATAGCGTACCCGAAATGCGCGTTTGCATTTACTGAATGTTGCAGTGAGAGGGGTCAACTGAAAATGCAGCAGCGGGATTCTGGTGCGCCTCCTCGTAAGTCTTGCGATAGTAGCACTTGGACAGATGCTGCCATGCGTTTCGCGGTTACATAACTTAATAAAGGGTATTCAAAGAAGTGAGTTACTGCTATGAGGAAGTTTCTATTATGCTATTGAGGAGATCATCAATTTCGTAGCTCGGAATGGCTGCGGGACACAGGTAGTGATCATCCAGAACGTGCTTTCAACTTACAAAACTGGGAGTAGTAACCGCCTAGTTCCGAGAAAATTAGCCGACAATGGCCAGAAGGCATCCCAATATTCTAAATTGAAAACTTCACAACAGTTTACTGTTGGGCGAGGTGGTGCTCTGACATAAAAATCATCGTGACAGTGCAACAAAACACGCAGATGCTAGTTTGTTTCTTTCTTTGTGTAGTGTTTTGCCGCGCTCTCACGATGGTTTCTAGCTATAAACATTCGCGTAATACAAAGACATACTGAACACTGTCAAAACCTTAGCTGCCGTGAACAAAAAGCGCACAAGAAACATTGTTGTTGTCGAACGTTGCAACCCACTAATCGAAGAAGTCTTTAAATAGTGTTTGATTGCTTTGGCCTCACTGAAAACCTATCTGACATTGTGGTAAAATGTTGCGGATATCAACGAAGCATGTTTTCGTTAATAACAAACGGTTTACTAGTATTTGATATATAAAAAGCCAGAATTGACGTCGAAAGATAATTTTCATTATCATCCCACACACTGCTTTTATGGAAAGGTTTATTCCTGTTTTATATATCTAAACAACTATATCTAAACGAAGGAGTTTTGCCGAGATCTGTATAGTAGCCGCGACAACTACGACCTTAATACTATAAGAGCTAGCAGTAACCCAGACGACACCCCACCAGTAATGATACAAGAAGTGAGAAAAGCCATGGAGAGCATGCAAAGAGGCAAAGCTGCTGATGAGGATCAGGTAACATCAGATCTGCTTAAACATGGAGCACAGATTGTGTTAGAAATACTAGCCACCCTCTTTACGAGGTGTCTCCTGATGGGAAGAGTACCAGGGTCTTGGAAGAATGCTGACATCATCTTATTACTTAAGAAAAGAGATGACAAGGACTTGAAGAATCACAGGCCAATCAGCTTGCTCTCCGTAGTGTACAAGCTATTTACAAAGGCAAAGTTAAGAAAACATCATAATTCGATCAATCACAGTAACAAGCAGAATTTCGAACAGGCTACTCAACAATAGACCACAATCACACTATCAATCAGGTAATAGAGAAATGCTCAGAATATAGCCAACCACTATACATAGTCTTGATAGAATACGAAAAGGCGTTTGATTCAGTACAAATATCAGCAACCATGCAGACACTGCGGAATCGGGGCGCCGATGAAGCATATATAAACATCCTGGAAGAAATCTACAGAGGATCAACTGCTGCCATAGTCCTTCATAAAAAAAGCAACAGAATACCAATGAAGAAGGCTGCAAGGCAAGGGGATACAATCTCTCCAATGCTATTTACCACGTGCTTAGAAAAGGTTTTCAGAGGCCCAAATGGGAACAGTTAGGGATAAGAGTTCATGGAGAATACCTTACTAACCTGTGATTTGCCGGTGACATTTCATTGCTGAGTAACTCTGGGGACGAATTGCAACTCATGATTACGGAGTTCGACAAGGAAAGCTGAAAGGTGGCGCCTAAAGTTAATCTGCAGAAAACGAAATTAATGTACAACAACCTCGCAAGAGAGCAGTGCTTCGAGATTGGTAATGGTGAACTTGAAGTTGCTAAAGACTATGTCCACTTAGGGCAGGCACTAACCGCGGAGCCGAACCACGAGATTGAAGTAACTAGAAAAATAAGAATGTGGTGGAACACATTTGGCAAGCACTCTCAAATTATGACAGGTAGATAGCCACTATCCCTCATGTGGAAGGTATATAACAGCTGTGTCTTGTGGGTACTTAGCTACAGAGCAGAAACCTGGAGACTTACAAAGAAAATTCAGCTTAAATTGAGGATGACGCAGCGAGCAACGGAAAGAAAAGTGGTAGGTGTGAACTTAAGATACAAGAAGAGAGCAGAGTAGATTAGGGAACAAACGGGGGTTAAAGATATAAAAGTTGAAATCAAGAAAAGGAAATGGGCATGGGCCAGGCATATAGCACGTAGACAGGATAACCGCTGGTCAGTAAGGGTAACTAACTGTATTCTCAGAGAAGGCAAGCGGGTTAGGGGAAGACAGAAGGTTAGGTGGGCATGTGAGATTAAGAAGTTTGCGGCTATAAATTGGCAGCAGCGAGCACAGGACCGAGTTAACTGGCGGAACATGGGATAGGCCTTTGTCCTGCAGTGAACTTAGTCAGGCTGATGATGATTAAGATGATGATGATGATGATGATGATGATGATAATGATATTTCATCTAACTGCCGAACTTGCCGCCTATGTTGAGCTTATATGCACCCTGCTCAAGAGAAACACCGGGATCATTTAGTATAAGTTTATGTAGTCGCGGAGTGTAGTATATACTTAGAACATATAAACATACCATTTCAAACTCACCCCAGGCCCTTTTACGGCTTCCATCTCCGTCATGTTAAAAGAAGCGTTGTGACTTCTTTTTGTTGCAGATTTAGAGGAGTTTTTCTGCATGTATTGTCTACCAAAAATTGTGAAGAAAGAAAAAGACATGACATGGGCAAACTCTACTGCGATTACCGCCCTACTAAGACACACAAGACGAAATCATTTTGTTTGAGTGAACAGAATGTTTTTGTAACGAACTTAGCTTATAACTATGAAATGCCTGGCCATTCACATCCTTATTCAACATCTTTTACTTCAGCACTGACAAAAATGTATGCGGAAACCTCACAAGAGTAGTCGAAGCACACAAACTTTCTGAAGAAGATCTGCGTTAAACGCAGTGTTGTTGGTTTGTATAACAATTGCGGTAAGTTTTTAGGAAAAAAAATTCGAGTCGCTGCGAAAGATGACTAACACAGCTTATGTGTCAAGCGCTTCTTTTACTAGAAAACACAATTTACTCATATACGTCACTTAATATATGAGACGATTGATCAGTTGTTGCATGCGAAGAAAACATTTGCATGACATTCGAGTTGTGACCATCGTGATTCCATTTGGCTCTAGTACCAAAAGCGTATTCTTTTTCCCATCAACACTTTGGGATATCTGTCTGTCCTATGTACTCCACTTTATGGCCATATTTATTCCTCATTTGGTTTGTTTTATTCTCTTCGTTTTCCACATTTTTTCTGACCATCAATTTTTCAGCAACATTTCTGTGTGTTTTTCGTTTCAACCACCACAGTAAGTGCAGGAAGCAAAAATCAGCGCTTCAATATCCACGCATCCAATAAGTGAGTTTTTGCAGTACATTCGTCCCCTATTCTTTTGCGTGCCGGTAGATGACGTAGCTTGTCCGACGGCAGCTTTCAAGCAGGGACGCTTTGCGCTTTCTTGAAAAGCCCACTGATAATGCGCAGAAAACAGATAAACGTAATAAAAACAAATGTATGAATGTTTCATCAAATACGCCGTCGATGCAATCTCTGTATTCCGCTCAGATGCCGTTCAATGAGCCGAAGTTGCGGATAAATTTTAATCGCGACTACTTTGGTTGAATTATTCTAATCCGGACTAGTTTTAAAAAATGTGCACGCATTTTCTGGTTATCGGTTTTTATTAACTTATGAGTTCAGCCCAGTAGTTGCCAAGCATCGGTAACTGTGTGTAGGCGTGTTAGGAGGTTTATTCCGCATATATGACTTGCAAATAAGGAGCTCGCTTTACTTCAGGCACCCGCCCGCACATTCCTTGGCGTTTGATCGGGTGCTTCTCCGGTTGCTTTTTTTCTGAACACACGTTTTTTGTTGGCAAAGTTAAGAAGAAAGGTGTTAAAAATAAATTGCCGTGAAAGAGTGCTTTTATCTTGCATTACCTCGCAAAAAGGATTTACTCAATTAACACGTGGGCGTGTATTGACACTCTCCAATCGGCCAATCAGGCCAGACAAGCGTATTCATTGTTATCGCTCTGATTGCCACTAAGTAGTGAGAAAAACCGCTGTGAGGCAAATCTGATGCTCTTGTCAACATTTCTCTGATAACCTCTAATTCTTTGCTAATCTCTCAGTGTAGCCTCAAATTATAAGGCTGCCGTTGGGTATATATAAAAAAAAGAGTCAGAGCTCAAGCTAAAAGTAGCCAAAGTGACCATGTAATTTAGTTTGAGCGCAGATTTTCATCCAAATTTATAGAAAAGTGTCAATAAATGTAGAGTTCTCAGTGTTAAACACTTAACATAAGGATTTCAAGTATGCAAAAACGGTGTATATTGAGCCCAATATTTTTCCCCTTGCATGGTCGCCAAGCCTCGTTCAAGTTGCAAATAAGTAAAAATAAGTACTATACTTTTAGCACGCCTGCTTTGTTTGTCTATAACTTATAGAGTTCTTGGAAGAGTAATTGTAGGCCAGCAACTCAGCAGCAACATCAGATGTTGAAGCTATTCTTCTTTTGCTCTTAAAGCCGTAGATAGTGACAGCTACAGTATTAGTGTAGAACCCATCAAGAGTGCACCATCAAGAGGGCACCATCAAGTAGCGAAATACGATGAAAGATGAACAGTCTGGATTTATTTCGTTGCTGATGTCTCCTTGACGCTCTGCGTTTTGGCATCATAGTCTGACGTCAGCCCTCATATTTTCTGATATGCCCACGTAACTCTATCGTCAAAGACGGGACAGTTCTCGATAGGGCCGCTCAATGCGCACGAACCTGCTGGCGGGGCTAGGACATGTGCGTACATAGGCCAACGAGACAGCGTTACGAGAGAAAAGCTTGCAAAAAACGGTTATTCTGTAGACTTGTTTTCAGTTTTCTCTTCAAATGCTACGTATATTGATCAGTAAATGCGCTAAAATAAAAGTTTGCGATAACCAGGAACGAGGTATGGCACCAGCCTGAAGTTTTGTCGCCAGAGAAGGTCGCTAAGTAGCCACTTTGACGCAAAGTAGTCACCAACGGCAACAATGCTGGAAACAAACATACAGTGTCGCAGTTTTGTTTCGTTTTTTTACCGCCGAAAGTCTTGCTACGCTGGGTTGTAATATCTGCGTGAATTGAATGCAAAGCGCCCAGTGATTACGAAAATGGTGAGTGTCGCGAAAAGTTCGAAATATTCTGCCTATTTTGTTCACAAATTTGTCTCGTTTTACTTCATAACCTAGAATAAGAGTGGTATTTCTCGCAATTTAAAAAAAAAGCTTGGTTATCTTCATGTACCAACTCGCACACAACAATTAAATAAATTTTGTAAGTCTTTAATACAGCTCTGTTAATGTGACAGAGCTTTGTAAACACATCCAGCTTCTTACAAGAATGTCTACAAGGATCCTTGTGCCTTGTGGGGGGGCAAGTAATAAAGAAGAAGGTACGCAGAGTAGCAAGCCATACGATTTGCACATGCACTCTAAATTTCCTAATTTTCACAAAAGAATTTCCTTTCTCTCTCTGTGAAATTTTGTCTTATTAGACGTATGTTATACGCACCGAATGCCGACTTTCACAGCTATTATAATCGTGTTCCTGCTTTTGCGGCCCTCAGCTTCATTGGAAAAGGACTTTATAGGGTTAAGCAAAAAATATATAAGAAAGTATCTTGTGGACTTATATAGTATTAACTGTACACGAAAGCCATCCTGTTAGTATATTTCGACTCACGCATTATATAAACGTCTAATTTTTTTCAAATAAATTGACCGAATACCCTGTTATCAATCATTTTTAAATATTTACCTCAGTCATCACTAATTTGCCTTTGTCATAAAATTTTGTTTTGCTTTCCAAATTTCTGGTTTCGGGAAATTATAGCCCACATATCAATAAACTTTCTCAGTTTCACTATGGCAAATATACCTTGCACTAACTAAATTATTACTCACTAAACGTGTTTCAATCATTGTCATCATGTTTCACGCTCTTCTGTAGAGCTTTCGCTTCCTCTTAGGTGTCGCGTGACGTTTTATGCTTCACATGTGTCAATCAGGCTTAATCAGACTTTTCGTAAACAAGGCCCCATTCGCATGAGACAAAGTGCCTTTCGCATAGATTTATTGCGATTTCCACAACAACAGGCCTGTGTTCACATAAGTCACAACCCCAAGAAAAAAAAGATCTACAGTTTTCATGTTGATTTTGTTAAGCCAGCGCTTTAAATACCGCTCTAAAAATTATGCTTTCAAGCAGGAATCATACATTTTTGTTCAACATAGCAGAAACCATGTATTTAGAGTACATTGCACGGTGTACACCCATGATCCTAAAGTTTCAGTCCTGAAAACTATGCAATCATTTCTAAACAAGTGTGAGATTGAGCTCACGAAAGTTTCTCTACGAAGGACACTTTTAAAACAAACGTGTATTCCAGAAAACAAGAGGAGCGATGTATTGATGCCACTTATTAATCGATATAAATGGTTCGACCACATCGTTCAAAACAAAAGCTACATCTCAAAATAACGAAGCAAATTTAAATAGAGAAACTTCAATTAGGCTGTAAAAAAACAACACGAAAAGAATTGATCAGCTCTCAGCTTAAGTTTCTATCGTAAAGAAGTGGTGTGTATTTGTATGTGCAGCAGAACAAAATGTTATCGAGTCTGGCAAGGCATTCTGAGAGACGTAGACGTGCGAGTGAATTGATTTATTGACATGCCAGCTTGAGGTTAGCTTTCATCTGATGAACGCCACACCACAGCAAATGTTCAATACCTCGTTCTAAAAGTTCTTCTTGATATACATACTGAAATGATCGAAATAAGGGAAATCAACCAAGGCGCAGGCGGTGCTTAAGATACAACACAAGGTTAACAAATAAAGCAAGCTAAGGAAAGTGCAGGGATGCTTACATCAATATTTAAATCAATTCAGTAATTATGGAATCAGTAGATGTGGTAGTGGACGAACGATTATTTCCCGTCAATACCAGGTGGCACGAAACATTGAGGCAAGTAACTACATAGAAAAGAGAGTAGGCTAAAAAAATGAGGAGGCATTCCGCTCTTTCAAGGCCGATAAGCTGTGAAGAAATTTATCACAGAGTACACAGGTAACTCAGAATTTCAAACGTTGTTGCGTATCACATTTAGTTGCAGGGTATACCCTGCAAGTAAATCCAACATGTCTGTCCAGCAAGGGCCATTAGAGTCTGTAGCGTATGCTCCTTGGAAGTTTTTCATTTAGGCAGTGCGTGCATTTTTCACGGAACGTGTATCGTTTTGCTTTTTCAGCCCAATCTTTCTTGGCTTTTTTTATTACATGCCTAGTCAAGCGCGAACACTGACCATCGTCATCAGCACGAGTAATGCAAAAATTTGGATGCAAATGATGACGTCCAAGATGGTGAAAATATGTGACATCTGCTATAGAGTTTCCTATAAATACTCTAGAGAAGAACTGTGGCGTTAGTGTCTATGAGAGTTGCAACGCATGGCACTTCAGCGAGCTTGGAAATGATGGGTAATACACAGATTTGCCTAACGTTTTGAACATCTGGCTCTGCTTATCTTTGCGTAGCTTGAAGCTGCTTCATTACGACACAACAATCAGCAATGGTTTATGAGTTACGTTTTATCACCTTAATCTATTAGGCTCATCAAATAAAATCGGGTCGTTAAGTTTTAAAAAGTTCGTTCTTTTTGTTTAAACAAGAAAACCGAAACACGGAAATGAACGAAGCCACAAATGCATTTGAAGCCAGCAAGCACGAAGAATAGGCAAATCCATATATTACCCATAGTTCTCATGGTCTCCCACCGATCGCAGCACTAGAGTCGCCTGTAGGTAATTTGAAGAAACTCCGTGGGATCAGCGTGACGTGCCTGCAGCGCCATCGCGACATAACATAATATGAGGTCAAGTGATCACGCCATCACTCGACATCATCGCTTCGCACTGCCTCCACGATCTCAATTTCGGACGCCGTAGGAAATCAAATAAGGCATGGGTACCCTACAAAACCTTCAATTCTGGATGCGGTGTGAAATAATGTTAGCCACATAAAGCTTGCGCAAGGGGGCGTGGGAAGACAATTACATTGACAAAGAAATAAAAGATGACTTCCACTTTCTAGTTATTCTTGGTGATTGCGTAAGAAACCCTGTGATACTGCTTTTATAGAACTGTGTTGAGCTGTGAGGTATTTCCTATGTATGTCGCACATGTGTCAGCATTTACAAATCTTGGGTTCATTCCTTCGTTTGCAGCAGGCAAGTAGCGAGTAGTGGTGTTTAGCCGAACTCTGTGGCACATACCTTCACGCATACGGCCAATTGAGAGAAAGACAAAAAATACAGTGGCCCTCACCAGAGGAAGCTTCCGAATTGTTAAACACCCTGTGCTTGGAAATATGAAAATGAATGTAAAAGAATGGTAAAACAGAGGAGGAGCAAAGTTGTGATTGTAGCACCATCCAAGGGCTACGTAGCAATATTGTCTAGGACAAATTACAGTTCCTTCTTCAATACACTTGCTTGAAGAAACTGCAACAAGGCCCTGAGATCAGCCTGTGTTGAACACCAAGCAGGCCAAGTCCCTAGAATCTTGTTGCCAGCTTGCCTAGTGCGGTGGTTATACAGCTTGCCTAGCGCGACTGAGGGGGCCACTCTTTAGGAATTGAAATGAGTGCACGCAGCTGGGCATTTGGTATGGGCAACTCCAAGTCACAGGCGTGTAGGTCACGTCGTGATAGGCTGCAGAAGATATGCAGTTTGAGATAAGAATCCAAGGTACGCAGCGGTGGGCTTGTGAACGTCAGTGAATTTAACAAGCTCAACAAAATATAGATGACGGGCTAACACACGAAGTGTTCTTGCAGTTTCGCATGAAGAAAGAGGAACGTTGGCACGGCTGAAGTTACCGTGGGCAGGTTGGGCAGCTTCGTCACCTTTTTTTTTTATAAAATATAGCGCAAACACACGCCTACACTCACACACTTAGGCACCAAATATGAGGGGGGGGGGATGTGCGTGTGTAAATGTGCCATGTTTTAGCCTTCTATCTATTATTTTAAGAAATCAACAACCAGCTGGGCACACAAGTTATTTTGCGTCAGCTTGGTGATTTCCTTGAATACCAAAGTAACAAGGCAGCCACTGGAAGAATATTTTATGAACTTTTTCTATATTACTTCGTGAAGGACTTTCCTGATTTCCGTTCCGCCATTAGCTGCTGATGTGAACCTTGACCTCAAGCTGAGGATAGAATTTCCCGAAGAGAGCCAGTGATGGCGAACTACCCTACATTTCACCCAACACACATTCGAAGTTGTCTCAGTCTTTGACACTTCGCAATTCTGCTGCGTACTGCTACAGGTTGCAATCATGCGAAAGAATAAGGAAAGGTACACAGCCACAACCTCGTCCATTAAAATCCGGTGCTATTTCTCACATTAATGTGGTGATCAAGACGACAGTGATAGTCACTGAGGCATCGCCTGGTTGGCTGCATATATTGCTTCTCAAATGAAAGCGGCAGGCCATACACCACGCGTACGACACACTTAGTTAACTTGTTGATCGATATGTGGGGTTTAACGTCCCCAAACCATCATATGATCATGAGAGACGCCGTAATGTAGGCATCCGGAAATTGTGACCATTAGTTAACTTGTTTCGCTGCAGCTTAGCGCATTTCTCTGGCGGGACTGTATTTGGATCCGACAGCTTGCATAGCTTTCTGAGCTTATTTGGAGCCTAGAACACAACCTTAGCAATTGCCTCCTGGGCGGTCTTCTTCAAATTATAGTTAGTTCGTGCTTGTAGGGAATATACTTTGCAGCGCTTGCTGGAAGCAGCATCAGCTGCCGGCTTTTTCCCGTTTGATCGAGCTTCTCTTTACTCTTTCGTGCACAAAACTCCTATTTTGCAGAAAACAGACTATTATTTTAAAAATGGGTGCAGTTTTTTGCAGAAAAGGCTTTTATCGCAAGAAACAAAATTGGTAATTTTAGTTGAAAAGGTATGAGTTGGTCACCCGAGGTGACCACCATGCAGTAAGAGTCTACTGGTCACTTTCGGTGAAAGTACAGCTATTCACTTCTATAGTACTTAGCGTTAGATACTCATAAACATGCTTCCTGCAGAATAAATATTTTAAAAATGGCTCATGTTTTTACTTCTATAAGAATATCTCGGGTTTACCGTCTAGAGCAGCTTGAAGACGACAGCAGCCGGAGGAAAACAAACGTTACATGGCACATTGCAACTCAAACGAAGTAGCCTTATCTCTGTCGGATTGCCGTAAGTTGTAAAAGTGCGCCACTGAAAATCTGACACGCGGGGCTCACGTGCTTTAAGAGGAACAAAAGAAGAAAAGATGGTTACCTTGGGCGACCACAATGCTCAAAAGAGTCAAAATTTGTTCCATGCCGAGGACTGAGTTAAATTTGCAGCTAGAAATTTCCGCCTAACAGGTGACAGCAAGACTTTCCGAGGGCATTATTGAAGCACAAAAGGAGAATGACTCGCCTAACTAGCTTGGTATGTGTGAACAATACAGCAAAAGTGCTTTGTTGACTCCGTGCTCCCACAAACTCATATCCTGAAATATACGCTTCCTTTACTTCCAAAACGAAACGCTCGCCGGGCTGTAAACATTTATAAGAAAGTCATAACCTACAATCCCGAAAACCGTAATGCCTTGCACTTGAAGTACAATTTCGTGAGCTAAAAACGAGTCGCTAAGTATAGGAGCGACGAAGGAGTCAATAAAACACCACTCTTCTGCAACGCGTTTTCGCAATCCGAGTGGTTGAAATTGAAATTGAGATAAAACTCCAAAAATGTCAAAAAACATTATACATATGTGTGATAAGGTCTTGCTATCAATCGTCAATTTAACAAGGTAAATATTTGCTACCATTTTAACAACTTCACAAAATTAAACAGCGTCGCTTAGGAACCGGTGGAGATAATGCGTACATCGACTGTATGCAAGTAGATTTCTAGAAGCCGCCGCATTCAATCAATCAAATAATGTTGTTCTCAATATTGTTAAAAACATATCTATATAACATACTGCGTACTTTGTTATTGCATGTAGTAAAACACAGGAGATACGCTAATTTGTTGTTCAAAGGCAAATATTGTGATTTTTCATCGTCTATGCGTCTGACGTCATCACGCAGCAGACAAGCGTCATAAAGTGCTGAGCATAGTGTCATCTTGATTTGCAAGTAAGCTTTGAATTTGCTAGATTGGCCGGGAAATACAAGCTTCATTATTTTCATTCTAAAAAGGCGATACTGTTGAATTTCTCATTTTACACCCTTTCACTTATTTTTCCAGGTTGCGCCATGTTCGCAGCTTGCGTACGTCAACGGTGGGAGTAAATGAAAACAAAATTCTGTACTTCGCGCTTTCTTTTTACCAAACAAACCATGGAACCAGTGCATCGCGCACTTTACTCGGAGGATTCACAAATCCCTCATATAGAGAGCACGTGAAACTGCCCATGGGCGTTTCAGTTTAACATGCGAGCATATCACAGTTATCGATATTAAACTTGGCAGATCCCACGTAGCTTGATAATCGATAATATGCGAAACGTTCGAAGGAAAGATAACTGTGCTGTAAAGTTTTTTAGCAAGACCTTACGAAATTCCGCTAAGTATATGTACAAATGTTGTACACACAGACATATTTTAAACAGTAACATGTTTGCCCTTGCATGACGATGCCAACAGCAACATTGGTATTAGTGACACCAGACACGGTATGCTGATGTGTAGTGCTTGTGCCCGGAAGGATCGCAGTCCTGGACACTGCTTTATGAATGAGCATCAGCGGATGGCACTTCACTGCAATGGTCATTCATCTGACGTGACGGCTGTTTGATAGAAGTACGTACGTACAGGTTATGAAGAGAGAGAGAGAGAGTGAGAAAGGAAAGGCCGGGAGGTTAACCAGGTATTGGCATCTGGTTTGCTACCCAGCGCTGGGGGCGGGGAAATAGAGGGAAGAAAAAGGGGTTCGATAGAGCGAAAAAAAAAAAACGCACGCGCACTCATAAAAAAAAAAACGAAAACACATACAGGAAGGGCGTCCTAGCTACAACCGTTCAGTAAGGCCGGTCGATCGCAAATAGTTTAGTAGCGCTTTCAGGGTTCTCTTCTGTGAAGTCGCATCCTGACGATACTGCAGAATTCCCTGCTCCGACAGAGGTTGATCATCTAATTTGTTGAGTTCTTTGCGAAAGCATAGTCGTTGTTTACTATACGCTAGGCGCTCACAAAGAATATGTTGAATGGTTTCGGTTTCCTCTTTGCCACAGTGGCCACAGGCTGCGGTGTCAGCCATCCCAATGCGGAAAGCGTAGGCGTTGGTAAACGCAACGCCCAACCACAGCCTACATAACAGGGTCTGGTCTGCTCGGCGAAGCCTCGACGGGACTTGAAGACTTAGCGTAGGGTCAAGCGAGTACAGTCGGGCATGCTTGAAGTATGGCTGATTCCATTGCGATGTGGTTTGCAGGCGAGCAAGTCTGCGGAGCTTTCGTGCAGCATCTGTCCTAGAAAGTGGTAGTCGCAGTTTATGATCTTCTGTGTGGGCTGAGCGGGCAGCTTGATCGGCCCGTTCATTGCCGATGATTCCACAGTGACTGGGCAACCACTGAAATGTAATTTGGTGCCCTTTCTCAGTCAGGTGGTGTATAACTTCTGCTATCTCTAGTACCAGCTGCTCGTGTGGTCCACGGCGTAAGGCTGATAGTAGTGACTGCAGTGCCGCCTTCGAGTCGTAGAAAATAGTCCACTTGCGTGTAGGTTGATCAACTACAAATTGCAACGCGGCACGAAGTGCTGCGAATTCTGCTGCCGTTGATGTTGTTGCGTGAGATGTCTTGAATTTATTTGTCGTGGCCAACCTTGGTATCACTACTGCTCCTGTAGAGCTGTCCTACTGAATCGATCCGTCAGTGTAGATATGTGTGGAGTCTTAATATTTCTCATACAAGAGAAGTAGTGTGAGCTGTTTAAGAGCCGGTGACGACAAATTGGCCTTTTTCTGGACGCCAGGTATGTTAATAATATTCATTGGTTGAGCGAGGCACCATGGCGGAGTCACAGGTATAGCGGCAGGAGAGAACGAAGTTGGGATCGACTCACCATGGGCGGTCACTGTTTTGCAGTAAGATGTGCATGGTCGGACCACTGGTAGAGAGGCTAGGTGATGTCGAGGGGTTCGAGCAAGGTGTCGTATATGTGTCCTCAGCACTTCCACATTTATGTGGGTCTTGATGAGGTTGTCCCTTGTGATGGCGATAGTTGCCGCTGTTGACGCACTTTGGGGCAAGCCCTAACATATTCGGAGTGCTTGAGCCTGGACACTTTGAAGCATTCGTATGCTTGTTTTACTTGCGTTGGTTAACACAGGTAGGCTATACCGAAGGAATCCAAGGAAAAGGATTCTGTATAGTCGCAACATAGCAGTTGTGGACATTCCCCAGTTCTTTCCAGCGAAGAACTTGAACAAATGACAGATGCCTGTCAATCGCCTTTTCATGTATGATACATGTGAGCATACATGTGAGCTCCATGAGAGGTCTCTGTCAAATATAACACCTAGGAACTTGTATGATTGGAGGTGACGTATTCTTTCGCTGTTTATCAGAACGCTGTAGTTATGCATTGGTTTGCGCGTAAATGCCACTAGTGCACATTTCTCAGAGGAAATTTCCAGACCTCGTTGACGGAGGTAAATAGCAACTTGAGTGGCAGCTCTCTGAATTCACGCTCGCAGCTGTAGACGTGTTACTGCAGACGTCCAAACGCAGATGTCGCCCGCGTACATTGACAATCTGACAGTACTTGGCAGATGCTCATTGAGAGCTATTAAGGTCAGGTTGAATAGTACAGGGCTAAGTATGCCACCCTGGGGAACACCACGGTGGCTGTAATGTAGCGAAGTGTCACCATCCTCGGTTCTCACGAAAAAAGGATCGCTCAGAGAGAAAGCTGCATAGCCACTGAAACATCCGACCACCCACTCCTACCTCCTTGAGAGCGGTGAGGACAGCTTCATGTGTGACGTTATCGTACGCCCCTTTACCATCAAAAAATATAGAAGCGCAGAGACGCTTACGGCCTTTTTCGTGTTGCACGTAGCTGACCAGGTCTATGACTCTATCAATTGATGACCGGCCACGGCGAAATCCCGTCATAGCGTCCGGGTAGATGTTGTGATGCTCCAGGAACCATTCTAGGCATTCAAGTACCATCCTCTCCATCACTTTGCCCAAGCAACTAGCCAGTGCAATCGGGCGGTATGATGTGAGCACCAATGATGACTTGCCAGGCTTCAGTAATGGAACCAAACGGCTGGTCTTCCAGTTAACTGGGAGAGTGCCCTCTCGCCACGAATCGTTGTATATCTCGAGGAGGGCACTCCTCGCACACTCACCAAGGTGACACAGTGCTCTGTATGATATTCCATCAGGCCCGGGTGCTGATGTCCGTCTACACAAAGCCAGTGCTGCTTTAAGCTCATGAATAGAAAAAAATTGGTCCAAGTGGTGATCATGTGATGTCGTGCCACCACCGTAGAGCATAGAGATGTTGGGATCTGTGAGTTGACCAGATATGTTGGCACAGAACTCTTCTGCCACGTCGACCTCCGATCTCTGTTGAGAGAGGGCTAGAGCCTTGAATGGAGACCGCTGAATGGGAGATGTCCGGAGCCCTCTTATTGTCCTCCACAAGTGTGATAAAGGCTTGCGAGGATCTAACGAAGCGCAGAAGGCTGCCCAACGTGGTGACTCTAGCTTGTCTATGCGGCGTTGTATCTTCTTCTTAAGACGTCTAGTGATTCGTAAATCGTCGATTGCTTTCGTGCGTTGGTACCTTCGTTCCGCACGCCGTCGGAGAGCCCGAAGTCGTTCTAATTCCACAGCAAATTCGGTTACTTTCGAAGAGCATGTGAGGATGCACACTGTGTTTTGCACTGTGGACTTGATCACCTCTTCTAAGTCAAATGAGGTGTTCTCTTGACAGCGTTCTTCCATGAGAGATTCAAACTTGGTCCAGCCCACTCTTTGGATAGTTTCGGGCACCTTGCAAGGTGATAATCCTCTGATCTTGACATATGCGGGAATGTGGTCGCTCCCATGTGTTTATATGTCCGCAAACCATCCGGCACATCTGACGAGACCTCGAGAAACAAAAGCCAGGTCAAGGCAACTGCTGTATCCAGGGCCACGTAAAAATGTTGGGCTGCCATCATTTAACAAGCACAGCTCGTTGTCTGAAGCAAACGTTATCAGACTTCTACCCTTTGCGCTGATCTTCGGGCTCCCCCATAGTGTATGGTGGGCGTTGAAGTCTCCGATAATCACCCATGGGCCAGGAGTGGATGATAGAATGTGTCCTAGTCTTCTGTGTTCAAATCTACTTGATGGCGGCAGGTATGCACCGACAACAGTGACAGTAAGACCCCTTTTCTTCACTGTTGAGCATATATATTGGTTATCGTTGTCAGGTGGTACAGGCCGCATAATGTAGGTCAGGTCACGTCGAATAAACAGCAGGACCTTGCTGTTTCCACAATAACAAGCCGACATAAATGATTCGTATCCGGAAAGTCTAATGGTGCTCGATAAATTTGGCTCGCAGATGACGATGATGGGAAACATATTGGTGGAAACGAACCGACGGAAATCTGCAATGCGTGATTTCAGTCACTGTGCATTCCACTGATAAATTGTTGCTTTTTTGAACTCTTCCCTGAAAGAGAGTGGCTGGTGGGCCATTATCTACTCAAGAGCCGCCAGTACTGGACTCAGAGCGTCCAGTACTTAAAGTGCACTTTTGGCTGACATTGTGCGCATGTTGTTTAACACCGTGCGAATGGCATTAATTATAGGTCGCAGACGAGCAATAATTTGCTTATCCAAGTTCCGCTGCTCCTCTGTTGTCGCAGCTTGCTCTGATGAATGCGGCTTCTGATGTGGTTCTCCCACAAGGTGCGTGCGCGTAAGTGGCGGCCACTCTTTAGTAGAGAGAGATCTACTTGTTTTCTGTCTTCCATCGCCTGCGTTCGCTGTGGTGTACCCTGCAGTTGGCGCCGTTCCCAGATGCGTTGGCTTACTTCTTGTAGTTGACTGCGTTCTTCGCAAAGATCCTCGACGGTGACGTCGTCGTCTTCGCCAGACTTTTTCCGTGGCCTCTTTGTAGGTAGAGCTGTGTCGCACCATTTGTCTAAGAATAGTAAACTCCTTCTTTTTGCGTGGACAGTCTTTGGAAGATGCACTGTGGGCACCTTGACAATTAGGGCACTTTAGTATGGTTGCGCTGCATTTGTCCTCGGTGTGTGGTTCTGAGCATCGGGGGCACACTTCGGAGTTCCTGTACGCTCCCTGCACAAGGCCGATCTTCTGGCACTTATGACATCGCATAGGTTTTGGAATAAATGGTCGAACCTGGTGACTGAAGTGGCCAACCTTCACATGGGAGGGGAGACAGTCCCCTTGGAACGTAATTCTCACACAACGTGTGTTACCAAGGCGGCTGACATTCACAATGACGTTATCTTCATTTGCCGGTTTTATTAGCACTGAAAGATCCAAGTTTGGAATTTCAGTGGCGATGTCACAAATGACTCCTGTTGAAGTGGTGCTATCAGCTGGTATTATAGACTTGACATTGATGTTACCCAGTTGCGTTACTTTCTGAAGCGCGTTTAGCGCACGTGGGTTCAGCATATCGATTGCCAAGATGTTCTTTCTTGCGTTTAGACGTACTTCTTTGATCTGATTTGGCGTAATATTCTCGAGATACCCAGAAAGCGCTTGCCTGTTCAGCCCGCGTAGACTGTCGGTAGCCTTCAGTGGCACAAACAGGATAGAGTGAGGCCATTGCTGAGGGGCAGTTTTCATAGTAGTCGTGCTTGATGCCGAAGATGCATTGACGATCCGTCGTTTAGCCTTGCGGTACAGGACGGGTTGGAAGCCGTCGTCCGAGGACTCGTCGCTTGATGCGGAGTACAGCTCAGTGTCCTCACTCTCACTAGGCGCGTTTCCTCACTTCCTTGAAGTAGTCCCCGTGGTCGAACCGGACTCGGACGGTGCTCCGTCAGGTTGAACATCCATCACCACGATATATGGGGCAATAGACCCCACAACTGCGGCGAAAAATCCAGTACAGCACAAAGACGAGCAAGATGTGTTCCGTAAACGAATCACTTCGTCGGTTATGAAATTGGATAGCCAGAACTGCAGCCAGAATTTAGATTCTCACGAACATTACAGTCAACTTGAAAAGCTGTTCCAAGACATGACGTGGCTCTGAAGCAGCATGCTTGACCGCCTAGCAGAATTCTCTGGTACGATTCCTGTTGTGACCATGATATTTATTCCATTTGCTCATTTGGTCTACGCTGCCGATGTCCACTTTTAGGGACGACGATCCTTAGGGTCGACCTATTGTTACGATGCATCACGCCCCACAAAACCCGAACCAAAACTGAACACCTGCCCAACAAAAAAGAAGACCATATGTGTAAACAACTGACTTCATGATCACCGCTGCCCTCCATTTGTCCGTATATCCGTCCATCCATCTTTCCACCGCCAATGTGTCGATTCGTCCATCCATGTGACCTTCCATACATCCTTGCGTCCAATCATTCGTGCATCCGTGCATACGTCCACCTGTTCATCCACCCATGACTCCGTCAGTTCATCTGTAAGTCATTTATACTGGTCGGTGACTTCAACATTGTCATAAAGGACCTTGGGACCTACCTATAGTTTCACCCCCTTATCATCATTCACTTCGTGGCAATGCACTATTTTTTCTTAATGCTCTCGAAATAAAATTACTAATGTCTGTTTGCACCTTTATTTGCTTGATATAAACTGCCAAGCACCTTGAAGATGTCTGTTTGCACCGTTATTTGCTTGATATAAACTGCCAAGCACCTTGAGTACATTGCGCTTAACTACAATTGACCTTCATTCGACGTGAAAGCTTTACATAAGAGTACATATATGATGTTTATTAAATTGAATAGCCATCGCTGCCCTCCGAATGGATGCTTCACGAACATCATGGCATATTTGAAAAGCAGTGGCATATTTGAAAAGCACTTGACGTGGCTCTGTGGTAGAATACTTGGTTGCCAAGCAGACTGCAGGAATTTGATGATTACTTCTGGGACCCTGACATTTTTTCTTCACATTCATCGGGCCAACGCAGGCGATGCCAGCTTTTTCTTAACGCTCACGCATTGATATTACCCATGCGTGTTCTCGCCGTTCCAGGGTAGATATAAAGTGTCAATCAACTGTGGCACATACCTGCCCGAAGGTATGTGTCACTGCCTGACGTAAGCTTTTGATGATGCACGCGACAGGAATGTGACGTTATTTATGTAAGGACCAGCGAGTCGTATTTTTCAAACCATCTAACCCTCCCAAACTAATTCTCGTTCCCTTAGTTAAGGGGCTGATCACTACAGCACCGAGATGTATGTGCACAGACAGATAGATAGATAGATAGATAGATAGATAGATAGATAGATAGATAGATAGATAGATAGATAGACAGACGCCAAAAGTGCTTGCCGTATGCAAACAAACGCTTCGAATTATATATAGCCACACTACTAAATACGACGAACGATACGGCAAGAAACCACGAACCGTCTGCCAACATGCGGCGCCCTGAAAGCCCTCAAGGCCATTACTCAATTAAGTTGTTTGTTTCTAATGAGACTTGGGGCAAACAGAGCTGGAACAAAGAGCCCCAGCAAACATGGGTCAATTGAAACCACACGCATACGACACGCATACGAAAGCGTGGGCATTGTAGCACAGGCAGCACCGTCGCTCTCTGCCCGCATGCTTTCTTTCAATATAAACTCGTGTTTCAGCCGCGGCGTTTTAATTTACGCATCACGTACCGCTTTATCGCACAGAATACACTCTACCATGCTTCAGAGAACAGCGAGTGTGCGTTTAGCATTCGCAATGCATTTTCTTCAGACGAGTAGATGTACAGGCTGCGTAGGAGCGGCGCGCACATTGTTCTTCGACTGTTTGCGCACCCTGTACTGGCCGACCGGATGTGGCAACTTTGTATTCTTGCGTCTGTTCTCACAGGCAGAGTATACCGGAATCAATATGCAATTCTCATAAAGGCGCGAGAATTGGTCTTCTTCGAGCACGCGTTCCTTTCTGCTGTTCCCTGTTCAAACTATAGACTCGTTAAGGAACAACCAAGCGGTGAGAGACAAACATATTGGCCGTGGTGACTCAGAGAGTTTATTTTTAGGCTATGTTCTATTCAAAACACGAGCGAGTACCGGCAAGTGCTAATGCTCACTTAAAAACAAGGCAACAGTGTGCAGATCCGGATCAAAGAAAGCAGGCGCATGAACTAGTGGGCACGTTTATCATGACACGGTTGATGCAAAGGGACTGCCGTATTACCAAATCCATTATTTCGTGTTTTCTGTGTTCACAGAGATTGACTGAATATGAATTACAATGATTAAATGCACTGTAACTGAATTGGATAGCTAAAATCAGTTGTGTAATATATTTCTGCATAGAGAAATCATTTTAAGGCGTAGACCTTACATGAGCCGCCATGATGGTACTGCGGTACTAACACGAAGCATGCATGATCGATTACGGCCGCTGCAGTCGCATTTCAGTCGAGGTGAAACGCAACATTTCTGAAATGCTACAGCGACGGACATACAAGGCTTTGGTCTATGGAGGAGTAGGCATTGTTAGCGAGGCTGTAATATGTAGGCCCTTTCCGATTCAGGAAGCAGGCTCCAGAAGGAAATGTTCCATTAGACGACCTCGCGCATCGCAACGAGAGTCTCTTCACAGGCTACGATGCGCATTAAAGTCCTCTAAGACAAGATAGGGCTCGAGAAGTTAATTTATCAAGCAATGGAATTCACGTTTACGCAGTTGGTGGTGTGGCGGTATGTACAGAGAGCGAATGATGAGGAGTTTAATTAAGAGTACCGATCGAACAGCCACAGCTTCAAAAAAAAAAAACATCGAAATGGTAAGTATGTGCACGAAATTCCTGGAATAACTATAATGACTACACCTCCACATGATGCTATTGCATCATCATGGTCCTTTCGGAAAATGATCTAGCTATGAAGAAAGTTGGTGTGTTTGGATTTTGAGCGTGTTTCTTGTGCACACAGCACTTTTGGCGAATGTACGTGCATGAGTTCTTGGACACCGTTAAGGTTCCTGAGAAGGCCCCTAACGTTCTGTTGTATAATTTGTGTGTTCATCATGAAAGTAATGTAGTTCTGTGTGAAGGAAAAATAGGGTTCTGTTGTTTAGACAGGAGATCTGAGTTTAAGTAACAGAGCCATGATCGGGCCCTGTTATTAGCTTTTTTGTCTTCCTGGCACTCCAAAAAGCAACGTCAAGCTTTCGGTACCAGGGGTACCGTGGTGCCCATTGCCTCCTGAGTGGCACAGGATGCCGGCACGCACGAGTCCGTGGTTAGGGTTTTGGACATCGTCTGGTAAGACGACGCCTTAGTATCTGACGACCCTGGCGTCGCTGCTACCTGTTTGCGAGCTGGCGTAACAGTCTAGGCTGCCACCACCAAGGGGGAAATTGCCACAGCCGACGGTAAGCTCTGCGCAGTCCGAGAGAGTGGCAAGGGCTCGTGCGACGTTGCCTCCCCCCCCCCCCCCCCCGCGCACCGCATCAGCTAGGTTGTTGCGTAGAAAAGTGCGCACCTTTTCGCGCTTTCTTAAATGAGATGTTCTCTTTTACGCTGAGCGTTATAATATCTTTTTCTTTTTTTTTCCAATTTGGACATGAACGCGAGTAGGCTACAAGATCGCCGTCACAGATAACAGAGTGAGGCGTGTTTGTACAGTTATCAGAGGGGTGTCCTTGATGTGCGGAGCTTGCGCAAGTTTCTCGAATTTAGCAGCTTTGTGAGCCATGGCTGAATATCTGTAAATTGAAACATCGCCTAGGATTTGGTATGTGTGGGCGAACGGTTAGTTGAATCTAACCTGTTTCTGTATCTGAAGGTGGTACATTGCATGCAATTGTCAGTATAAGGTGCTTAGTGAGTATTTCTTTTTTGTCGCGTCTAATTATTATTCGTATCACATCAGTGAAATTTTGATCTTTACACCCATCTAAACGTTTTTGTTCGGTCAGTTTGAGGAGGTCTGCATCTGAGACGACTCCGCGTAATGTATTCATAGATCGGTGAGCTAAAACTGATAAGGAAGTGTTACCGATTGCTCCTAGATGGCCAAGTTTTTCAAACTGTTGTTTCAGAGGTCGTTCAAGGAGAGGGTCACCGCTCACCATGTTAGTTACTTTGTAGACTAATCTGAAGACATCAGTCAACGACTCTGACACAACAAATGGTGGAATAGACCTGGCTGGATTATCTAGTGCTTAACTGTGAATGACATGGAACTTCGAAAATGACAAGCCGGGGCAGTTGAAGTATGCGAGTTTGTCAGTGCGCACCTTTTTAGGGGCAAAGCTTCTTAAAGCGGCAACCGTACGTCCCTCGTCGTAGTCCTAGTGCGTAAGCAGTCTTGCGCTTTGACCTGCAAGGTGGTGCCGGTGGGAGTTTTTTTCCTGTGCGTTGTTGAACAATAAAAAATTCGCAGCGGGCGCGTGAACTAAAACCCGAATTGTCCTGTCTCTCATTCCCGATTAGCAGCCATTGGCATGCACATTGAGCACTATCTGACAAGAAAGGGTTGCTACGTTATACTCGCTGGGCGTAACCTCTTTGGTTTTAGAAAGCTTTAGCGAGCGTTGGGTCGCAGCGCCATGAATACAGTGAACTAGTATATACCATGAACTCGAGGTGGCTAAAGGTGGGAAGTAGACACGAAGCGCAGGCTGTAATAAAGTGTGCGAGTGCCACCTCTCCTTTAGTCCTTGGAATGTCTGCTCGATGGCGGTGCTCCTATATGGGTAAAATACGATAAAAAGATGCGACATGGTGGTACCTGGAGTGTTGAATAGATGGATGAACGGACACACAGACAGATGCATAAACGGACAGACTGATGGCTGCCCGGACGGATGGACGCCTGAATGGACGCAGGGGCGGATGCATGGATGAACGCAGGGACAGACCCATGGGTGGACGTTCGGCCGCGCGAACAGACGCACGCACGGACGGGCGGATGGACGCATGGATGGTCGCACAGACGGACGCATATATGATGAAAAGATGCGAGATAGTGGTACTTGGAGTGTTGACTAGATGGACGAACGGACAGACAGACAGATTCATAGACAGACGCATGGATGGCTACATGGACAGATGGACACATGGACGGACGCAGGGGCGAATGTATGGATGAACGCAGGAATGGACGCGCAGATGGACGTGTGAACGCACGAACAGGCGCATGCATGGATGGGCGGATGGACGCACGGACGGTCACACAGACGGACGCATGAATGGACGGAAGCAAGAACGAATGGACGGGCGGACGCTTCGCCGCACTCTCCATCATTCAGCCCGTAGATATGCTGCCTTTTTTTTTTTTTTGAGGACTACGATCTAGTAGACGGAGAACAACGGTGATTCCATTGCATTTTTTTTTGTTTCGGCAGCAATGGCGGCCACCCATCATAGAGTTACAATAAAAGACGCTGAAGCAATTGTGTGAGGCTGCAGACGGCAGCCGTAAATTGCTGTTATAATCAAATATATTCACCCTAAGGTGAGTAACAACACGAGTTAACTCTTGCCGCCAGGAAGGCTAGAAATAAACTGAATGAGTAAGAGACAGGTTGGATTCCTTGTGAAAGAAAAAGACAAAATGATGATCGAGGATTAGGAGTTTTATTCTTTTAGCGGGACGGCTCAGTTCTCTCCCATAGTTGAGTACGAAGTACTCGAAATCGTTAAACATTTTTTCTAAACAAACCAACCATTCAGGGTGGATGGAAGCGAAGAGAGCTTAGAGAAGAGAGGCCCACGGGACGGCTTCATGCTCTCCCATAGTAGAGTACCGAGTACTCTTAATAATTAACCACTTTTTCTAAATACAGTTAAGAAAATGCCCCTAGGTAGGTCAGCCCAGGTGTGCCATCTACGTAAAGCCGGGGCCAAAGGGGTGTTTTGCCTCCCCTGAGGGTCTTTAAAGGTCCAATAATCCGGCGGTGACTCAACCATTAGGATCCCCGTTTTCCCGGTAATGGCTTAGACACGCACGGCGAGGCATTCCCCCCATCAGCAAGGGTCTGTGGTGTCGTTACACACCAAACACCTGCTTACGCGCACGCCCCTGTGAGGAACGGAGCAGCAAATATGGCGGTTATGTCATGTGTGATCGGAAGTTCACCTGAAAAACTTTTTTTAGGAGTGAAGCTCCTCAAGGCGTCACCCGATCGTCCTCTGTAGTAACCTAGTAACCACCTCTCTCGAGTACGTTATACAGGAGGGTTTAGTTTTTAGAATGTCCGCTAGATGGCTGAACTTGTGTATTATCTATATATAATAAAAAAGATGTGAGTTGGTGGTACTTGGTGTGTTCACTAGACGGACGGACATACACACAGACAGACGGACAAACGCACGAACGGACTGATTGACCCATGGTAGGACTGATGGACGGATGCATGAATGAACGGACGCACGCTTCGCTCCGCTTATCATCATTCAGTCCGTGGATATGCTGTAGTTTTTCAAGAAAGACGGAGACGCAGCAAAATAGAGTCCAGGAAGACGGCAATGACGTATAGCGAAATTTCACCTCTTATTTCTCGCTTTTGCTGACGCGTTGAAAAAAATATTACCTTCCAAGAGCATGGTGTGATTCCATTTTTCTTTTTTTGCCATACAGCAAAAAAAAAAAAAAAAAAACAGAGCATTATGATTTTCCAAAGGAAGACCTGATGAAGCCCAGTAAAACCTATTCATTTACTCTATATTAGCAATATCTGGTATACGTCTCATTTTTAGCGAAATAAATGCCTACGCTTTCCTGTGTGAGTAGAGAACACGTAATCAATATTGCACAATGCGTCGGCTGAACAGGTTTCTAGGGCTACAGTGGACAAAAAGAATATCTGTGTTGTGGTGGTTCAGGTGCCACGGAAAAAAAATCATGGCGTATCCATGGAGTGAATGTTGATGAGTGGGGCGAAGATGGTCAGTCAGCCCATCCGTGCTTCCGTCCATTCGTTCGTTTTTGCTTCCATCGGTCCGCGCGACCGTCCATGCGTCCGTCCGTCTGTGCGTGCGACCATCCGTGAGTTCGTCCATCCATCTGTCCGTCCATTCGTGTGTCCATTCGTATGTCCGTCCGCTGATCTCTGTGTCCGTCCATGCATTCATTCAGTGAACACTCCAAGTACCGCCATCTCGCATATCGCATCCACTGTGGCACATACCCACTCTAGAGCGGGTATGTGCCACCTGTGTTTACCTACACTACTACATACATCGGATGATGTACAGACCCACGCCATAAGCAGCTTCGCCCCTGGAAGACAAGCTGTGTGCCTTCTGACAGGCGTCTTCTCCGAGAAGCAGAAATGACCTGGGATTCCACGTGACACGTCGTCATCCTTCAGAAGATGGCGCTGACTGCCACAGTTCCTCCAGATTGCTGAGCTAAGGCGTTGCCGATTGATCCTGCTTTTCTGCTTTTATTTGTTTGTTTGACAACATTCACGGCCATTCTTTTCCACTTACGCGTTGTTTGCCGAAAAGTTTGCGTTCATCACAGTTGCTCGACTTTCTGAAGAACCTTTTTTGTTTGCATAGGGTACAGCTAAGTTATATGTGATGCTGCATTTATTTATTTTTTCATTTGGTCTTTATTGACGGGGGTTCCAACATAAAGCTCTTGCGGCGGCCAGCGAAAAATCAATGGTAAGAACTGCAAGGTTTGCAGGCTGGCTTGGATTGCCCGACGAAATGGCTGCATGGGTCGGAGGCATAAAGTTGTTTACTAATTTATCCTGGACGTCGTTTCGTATTACCGGTTTTCGTTTTTCGCGGAGTGTTCTTTCTTGCCTCTTGTACCTATTCGTCAGTATGGCAGCTTTCGGAAACTGGATCGCTGCAGCAATAAATTTTAAAGCACCCCTTTTTGCACCTCAAGTCCTCCAGCACAAAAAAGAAGACACTAAGTTGATGCAACAACAAAGAAAACAGCAATAATAATAATAATAATAATAATAATAATAATAATAATAATAATAATAATAATAATAATAATAATAATAATAATAATAATAATAATAATAATAATAATAATAATAATAATAATAATAATAATAATAATAATAATAATAATAATAATAATAATAATAATAATAATAATAATGATAATAATATAATCATTAGTTCACATAACAACAAAAATAACAATATAGACAACAGTTCTGTAGTTATATATGAAAACGCTTGAACAATGTGAAGAAAGTGAAAGAAATAAAGCAAGCGCCGAGCATTACCGTGCGTGAATTCTTGAGATAGCGCGTCTTCGTGCTGAGCGTATGCATTTTTCTCCAAGTTCTCCTTCATTTGAGGAATTTCCGCCGCTAATGAAAAGTAAACTTTGCAAAAAATTTTCCAGAGCCCGAAACTTAGGAGCAACTGACCTTTCTGTAAGGCAGTGAGCACGAGTATTTTGCGATGTCGAGGTTCGCAGAATTAACACGATTACGTGTAATGGCATTCAGTTCAACATGCCAACAATGATTAATTATGAATGTATACTTCAATACTTAACGCCACCGAACTGCGAAAAAGATTATGAATACCGTCATGGTGAAGGGCTCTGGAATAACTTTGGACACTTAATAATGATCAACTTGAAGCAAAATCTATGTATATGAAAGTTTTGTTTTACCGGCAGTTGAATTCGCGCAATTGTATTTAGCCTCGGGACATTACGCCACTAAGGTATTGATGTTTTTTTTAGTAGGTCGAGGCAGCTATATTTCGGTCAATCGCACTGCATAAAACAGTAATAAATAACACAAATATGCAATTACTGTCACTGAGCATTTTCAAATAATATCCTGCTTTCCGGTAGCCTAACGTTTGACGTGATGTAAAATTTTTGATTATTTCTGCTGCTTTCTGCCACTGAGTAACTTTTGGCGTCTCCTCTTGTATATAACAGCACCTAAAATGATATGTTTCCAAAATTTAGACAGGTAACTGGTAGACAAAGCTTTTTTTTTAAGTAGCAATTGTATTCACTATTTGTCTCTAGAGAAAAAAAAATATAGCGGTGATTCTATAGTGTCACTCATTGTGATTTTAATCACCGTCATTGCCAAATCAAAGCGAAAGCGAGTTATGTGTAGGCATCACAAGGGGATGTGATACACGGAGCCAATATCGATGAGTCGCTCTACCACACAGCGGTCCGCTCCATTGTGCACAACGAGCCCTCTTCACCACAGAACGTTTTCCCCTTTCCACAGTACAGAAAGTAACTACAAAGAATACACCAAGCACGTGCCCACTTCAGTGTGTTGGAAAAGAACGCAATACTAAACGCAAGAGGATATCTGCAGCGCTCTTTCCAATCCAGTGATGGGAAACTGAATGTACCCTGCAGGTTCAAGTCGAGGGAGCTCTCCCTGAAGTGTTTGCGGGTCAAGCCTTCGATACGAAGCCCGTCGCCATTTATAACAAGAGCCCGAGGATTAATCGATGCCCTATGTGCTCCCATCTAAAGCATCTCAGGAGGCATGCCTTCTCTCTATTTGCTCCTTTCGCCAACAATGATAGGCTTTTAAGCGGAAGGGATCGTGGACCACATATATAGAAAAAACTGGGCGAGCTTAAAGACGGCAGCAGGGCACAAGAAGTCTGCTCGAGGTTCGATATCTGTAAGAATGACCCACGTCAAGAAAAGAAACAGTGAGATATGCTCTAGGAGGAAGTCAGAAAAAGAAAAGGAACTCGCCTATAGTACCGTTCTCTTGTTTCCTTTTTTCTATACCAAAAAAATCTCAGTATATAACGGAGGACACCATTGTTGCAAAGAGAGCAGTTGTTCCAGTTGACCTAGATGATCGTAATTGAAGTTTACAGAAAAGGAAGCCGCATAGATGTGCGGCAATCTATAGCTTTAGGAATTTTCTTGCTTGTGATATCTCTGTCGCAATGCGTGAAATTGACTCGAAAATTGAGCTGCAAATGAACTATAGACCTTTGTGGCACGTATGTGGAGACTCTTTACATTTTCTCATGCACTGAATGTTTTAAAATGATTCTTCGGAATACATCTGGGAACATGCGTTGGAGATTGCCAAATATTGATCTCACATACGTAATAATGTAATTATAATCGATTCTTAGAAGCACGAGAAAAACATTTTCATGTAAGGACACTTGTGTGAGTATATTTCCTCAATTTTTACAAGGCGCGACCTACCGAAATGTTGTCAAAAATCAACAGCAAAACAGCGAAAGAGGGAAACTAACACTGGTCTTTTCTCTTTCATTATTTATTCAATAGAACGTAAGCAACAGTGTACGCGCTCATTGTCCTTCTACGTTGACGTATGATCGCACTGGCGACGGCAAATCATACTTTCTCACCTCGACCCTTTTGCCGCATTTTGTACCTTCAATAGAAACATTCGATACCATTTCTGAAGCTTCTCGGGGGTAATTAAAGAACAAGTTGGGGCAGCAACGCACTAGTGGTGGGAAACACTAGGAAAACAGCGGAACTGATGGCCTTCCCATTTTATTTTCCTTTCGCCTCGCTCTTCCTTCCATTCTCACCTCGCTGCTATACTATGCTCTACTTCGCTATGGAATGCTGTAGCTTCTCTCCTCCTCCATGACTTCTCCAAACGCTCACATCAATTATCCTCACCTTCCACTTATTTTACAGCAAAAGCTGTTATGAAAAAAAGAACACTGGTCACGCGCGGCGCAGTAGTTTTCTGCCGCCACCGGTGGCCGTAAGCAGTATTGAACGAAAAAAGAAAACCTTAGTAAATAAAAAAAACCACTAACGACACACTGAGATTCGAACCCAGGTCCCCTAAGTACAAGCCAAGTATTCTACCACTGAGACACGCTTAGGTTTTTTTTTCAGGGTATTTAATAAAGTATTTGCGTAAAAGACAAAATCAGTAAAGAAAAGTGCAATCAAATTGCTACAATAAGCGCTCAAGCGTTACTCATACACACTCAGTGGCTAACACAGCGTGAGTTCTTCACATCGAGAGTTCTTCACATCGTGTTACGCAAACAAAAAGGGGTGAGGTCAAACAGCTCTCTAAGATGGAGTACCAGTCCGGTCTAAAGTCTTGCTCACCGCAAATGTTTTTGAGGTGGATAACCATTTGAATGAAGCCTGTGCTTGAAGAGGTGGTGGGCTCTGGGTTGCGGTCTTGCATTCGTATCTTCCACAAGCTGTGCATACACACGATGAAAACATATTATAATGGAACTTCATCAAGCGCTGCTGGTAGAAGATAAGGAAATGTGTTTAGGGGCGAAGCTCCTTAAAGCGGCACCCGTTCATGGCTCGTCGTAGTACGCACCATGTCTTACGCTTTGATCTGCAAGGTGGTGCCAGTGGGAGATTTCTCCTGTGCGTTGTTGAACGATAAAAAATTCGCAGCGTGTTCGTTAGCTTGAAGCCGAATTCTCTTGTCTCTCATTCGCCATTAGCAGCCATTCGCTTGTACATTGAGCACTATCTGACAAGAAAGGGTTGCTACGTTATACTCGCTGGGCGTAACCTCCTTGGTTTTAGAAAGGTTTAGCGAGCGTTGGGCCGCCGAGCCATGAATACAGTGAACTAGTATATACCATGAACTCGATGTGGTTAAAGGTAGAAGTAAAGACGAAGCGCAAGCCGTGAGAAAGTGTGCCTGTGCCACCTCTCGCTTAGTCCTTGGAATGTCTGCTGGGTGGCGGTGCTTCTATATGCGGAATATATGATGAAAAGATGCGGGATGGTGGTACTTGCAGTGTTGACTAGGTGGACGAATGGACTCACAGAGAGATGCATGGACGGACGTACGGATGGCTGCACGGACGGATGGACGCATGGACGGACGCATGGACGGACGCAGGGGAGGATGCAGGGACGAACGCATGGATGACCATGCGGACGCTTGAATAGACGCATTCATGGACAGGCGGATTGACGCATGGACGGTCACACAGACGGACGCATGTATGGACGGAAGCAAGAACGAATGGCCAGATGGATGCTTCGCCCCACTCTCCATCATTCACCCCGTGAATATGCTGCCATTTTTTTAGTGCTCGCCGAAAGACTCCCCAAAACTGTATAGCATCTTTGCAACTAACAAAGCAATGTTCAATCGTTTCTGGCACATTACCTAGACGGCAGTTAACAGACGGAATGAAAATATCCTTTGTTCCCTATTGACTTTCAATCTTTGGGAGAACTGAAGCTTGCAATACTTTATAAGCAACAAAGCTTTACTGTGTAGTGCAACGTATCTATTATACAAGATTTTATATAGAATGCTTTCATCAAATTTTCGCTACTTTTATATGGTCTTCGACTTTTGAGCCCATGCGTCGTGATAGTATAATCAAGCCAGTTAGTGTGGTTGGGTAAGGTTCAAAACACCTTTATTTATGGCAAATAGTGTCACGATTCTTCTTTCTTCGAGAAAATTCCTATTCTGTAATTTGTTCCTTCTTGCAGATTACACTTGTTGATTGCTTACCACATTTAACTGTATACTCGCTGGGCGTAACCTCATAGGTTTTAGAAAGGTTTAGCGAGCGTTGGGTCGTAGTGCCATGAATACAGTGAACTAGTATATACCATGAACTCGAGGTGGTTAAAGGTGGGTAGTAGACACGAAACACAAGCCGGAAGAAAGTGTGCTTGTGCCTTCTCTCGTTCAGTCCTTGGAGTGTACGCTGAATGGCGGTGCTTCTATATCAAGAATATATGATGAAAAGATGCGAGATGGTGCTACTTGGAGTCTTGAATAGGTGGACGAACGGACACACAGACAGATGCATGGAACGACGCACGGATGGTTGCATGGACGGATGGACGCATGAACGGGCGCAGGAGCGGATGCATGGACGAAAGCAGGGACGGACGCACAGATGAACGTGCGGACGCACGAACAGACGCACGGGCGGCCACACAGACGCACGCATAGACGGACAGAAGCAAAAACGAATGGACGGAGGGATCCTTCGCCCCACTATCCATCATTCACTCCGTGGATATGCTGCCGTTTTTTTTTCTTTTAATGTTGAAACATCTTGCCTTGCGTGCCTCATTTGTCGCCTGGTATGCAGCCGCGTTGGCACAGCACTGTCGATGCACTTCGAGGATGCGCAGGCCCTGCACTGTGCAGTTCCCTGGCGAAGTTCCAAAACGGTTCAGCACATTCGCACGGGCTGTAGTGCCATCATTAAAAGTGAGCAGAGCATCAAGCGTGCGTATATAAAGTGCTTGGTGCCCGAGGAGAACGTTTCTTGGAGCGCGCCCCCACACGACTATTCAACGACTCGGTATGTTTTTGAGTTTCCCATGAAGGCATTTGGCAAGTAATTGTAGAGGAGCAAGTCCAGGATATCTTGGCTTAACTGCCTAACTAACAGATGCTGGAAGGGGCTCTTTATGAAGGAGTGGTTCACCGTTCAACTTGGCGTTCTTGAATTTACACCAAGTTTCGGCGTTCTTCGAGCAATGACAGTGGTAGGGATTGAAATCATTTGATGCCATGTGAAAATATGTGAACCAGACAGATTCTCGCATGCCCTCAAAGCTGGATTTATTTTTTCTAATAGCCCAACGCAATAGTTTTGGTGCTTGCCAATGGTGACACCACTAAGACGTCCCCGACCAAATGTAAATTTTCTGACAGAGCACTTGGGGCCTTTGCTTTCTTTCATTTTGGCAGTTATGAACCCATCCCCCCCCTCCCCCCGTTTGTGCCATATGTGCTCCAGCTTGCAAACTGTAACTTCTCTGCATGGCTATGAGGCTTAAACTGCAAGAAATTCCTCGTTGCCCTAGAATGGAGGTAGGGCAGGCCGCCACACGAATTTCAAAATGAGTCAATATTAGAGAAGCAAATTGTATTGAGACAAAACAACTAAATCTGGTTCAGAAAAGGCTGCAGATTTCAAAGAACGTGTAAAAGTGATTTTTAAATATATTTGCCATGTCTCTTTAACGCGAATTAATAGGCAATAATGCCAGAGACAGTATAGAGGCTGTATTTAGAACTAATTGTAATGTAAAGTTGAAGAAAGAACAGCTGACGAAAACATAACTTGCCATAAGCAGCATGAGCAGGAACCGAACCTGTGACCTTAGAATAACACCTCTAGTGCGAACTAAAAAGCATTGATCAATATCAAACGTATATACGCCTAAACTATAGCTTATGGAGTGTTAACATGTGTGCTACGGCTGGTGTTCTTTAACGTGCACCTGGGGTTATTTAACTTGCACCCAAATCTAAGCACACGGGCCTACAACATTTCTGCCTCTATCGGAAATGCAGCCGCCGAAGCCGGGAAACGATCCCGCGACCTGCGGGTCAGCAGCCGAGTACCTTAGCCAATAGACCACCGCGGCGGGGCACCGAATTCTCATTCTGAAAGAAACTTTTCAAGATAGCTGGTTATGTTTCGCTGACTTGTTCCCTCGCCATATGCACGGAAATTTTAACTTTGACCACTGGGGCAGGGAAGCTTTAACAGACGCTTTAAGGTTGGTGTGAAGTCGGTGAAAAAAGTCGCAATAGTACGAAGCGTCATGACATCTGAGCGTCGAGTGGAGGTCATGTCGCATGCTCTCGAAGTATTGTGATATATCCATCGCTACACTTCTGGACCTCACTATCTTTTGTCATGTATGCCTGATTCCGATTCGTGCAACAATTATCCTTTTACGCTTTTTACCTCCTTCTGCTGGTGTGTAATAATACTTTCTCGTCAATTTAAAAACTTTAATGACACCTCCCCTTAGAAAATGAAACGTAAATCTTTTCATGATTTATCCGAAAAAGTGAAGAAGTAGTTTTCAAAAGAGTCCACGATTCCTCTTTCACTTGTGACCACGCTTACGGTTTCAGACAGTCTATAAGGTAATTATTGCACTTGCAAGGCGTTTCATTACTTTATTGTACTGTCTTTTTAAGTGACAATTACGTTCAGCTATGTATTGCACTAACCTTTTCAGCAGTGGTTTTTTTGTCGAAATTAAAAATTGCGTAGAAAAACACGAAAGTTCCGTTTGATCTTGCCAGCACCATTTATTATTGCTTTTATTGTTCAAAGTCTCATCTACAATTAAGCTACTTTGTAGTACCGAAAGAGCATAGGAATACAAGAGAGTAAAAAACGGTCGAACGAAGGCAAAAAGAAAGAAAAAGACGGGGTAGGCATTTCACTGGATCTACCTGAACGCGAGAAATAGAAAAAGAAACCTGCAACTTGTACGAATCGGACTACAGCATACTAGAATTGTTTTCTTCGCAAACCTCATTTTCATAAACCTTTGTGCTTAATTGAGCGGTGCCCAATATTTCGTGATGCTTGCTGCGTGCTTGTGGTCCCACGGCTATTCCAAAGTAGCATATGACATTTCAGTCCAGTAATGTTTTTTCCTTTGTGGTTCCCAGCATGCCTGCATTAGGCAATATTTTTTCCAACTTCAGGGCGACATTGTTTGGTGTCCGTCATTTCATTATTTTGATTGCTTAGTGCATGTTTCACATCGCTGCTTTTGAAAGCTCTCGTGTACATGCCGGAAAGGTAGGCTGCAGCCTACCTTTCCTGCAGCTGCATGGTGATACGGTGAGGAATGAAACGAGATTTGTGCGTGACAAGAACAAGACGACGAAGCCACGTCGCTAAGGCATTGAACTGTCACGTGTTTTAACGCCGACGAATGCCTCCTCGATCAATGGTTCTCAGATCATTGGTTCAGAGTTCCGATGTCACAGAATCATTGCTGCGTTTATCTGTGAGAGACGTTCAACTGTGTCGAGTTTCTGCCTTTGCAACTATTTCTCTCAGACTCAGATTCATTTGATAGCATACTTTTTAACGAGAAAATATGTGCAGGAAGTGTAAAAAGTTGCTTTACAATATAATCACGCCATACCTCATTAGTACTCCTTCCACAATTTGTCATTAGTTACTTAACGTAGTTTTTGGAGTGTTGCGAAAAAAATAATTGTTAGTCACATAATACCACATTACAATTAAATAAAATAATATCGTTATAGCAAAGAACTCGTTTTGCGAAAATTCTTTCGTGAACGTTGGTGTCGGCGTCGTATTATACTAAAAATTTCGTTTGAACCTTCACAATCCTGATGCTCCCTCTGTATAATTGCAACTACTTATTGTATTACTTCCCTAACAAAACAAAAAAACATTTCATACACAATCAGACGAGAGTGATAAGGTTCGTACATTTGCATACTATGCAAATATTTTTGAGTGTTTAATCTTCATCTAATAGATATTTGTTCATGCAGAGATTCGTGGCACCAGAGCTATCTGTTGAAGTAAATTGCTGGCTACCCTCTTCGTTTAGTTGCATTTTGCACATTTGCCGCTTCATTTCGTCCCGAAATCTCACAAGACAGGTTTATTATTTAAAAAAACGATCAATGAAGGTTACCAAAGCTAAATTTGCTTATTTATAATTCCAAAACTTCCCTGGTGAACCTCTGACCGATCACCAGCAACAATGTAATGCTTTATTTAGAGCTTTCACGTCGTGACCCATTCGACAATCCAATTCGCTGGCTGTTTCTCTTGAAAGGCTCTTCGGCGGAGTATAAATGACTGAAATAATCTGCCATGCTGCTTTGTCGACGTGTCGCACAAAACAGAGGGAACTCGTGACTAATTGGTCTTTTGTTTCCCGATCTGCTGTTATATGGGAGTGGTCGTGTACAGATACAATCTTCCCATGTGCAAATGTTCGACGTCATGGCGGCTTAGATGTCTGTATTTTTGCTTTACACATCTCTCATTGTCGCATTTTTTATACCATTATTGTTACATACAAGTATACGTCTTACAGCGAGCACCTTTTGTACAGTTTACTTGAAAAGCGTTTAAAAGCCTCCAAAAATGGATCTGTCCTCCCTGAGAACTACTGATTTGTATTATTCGCAAAAACAATTTACGTGACCACCCTGTATGTTTTGGACTCTCCCTTTAAACTACGTCCATGCTTTAAGACATAAATCGTTCACGCACATGACACTCACGATCATTTGTAAATGTTCTTTGATTGTTTGACGTGGTTTTTTTTTCATTTCTTGCATTTGGTTTAGTATCATGCCTTGACGACGCGACACAAGGCTCTACTATATTTTGCCTTTTCACGTCCTTCACGTATAAAACAAAAATCAAATGAAAAGTCTTTAACTGAACAGCTGATTTTATATTTGACATTTCCTGTAACCATAGAGTGAAGTACAAATATTCGGGAACAGAAGACAATTGGAGAAAGGCAACAGCCTTATTTACCTTCTGATGGTGAAGTAGGGCTTATATCATTTGTTCTGATCACCAATACGTTAATAAATACCATTGCTCAATTGGCTTCATTCATTCCGACGCTTCGTGCAGTGCTGCAGGGTTTTATTCCGACAAATGGCAGTCTCGCATGAAAGGGCCTCCAGTGTCATACACTTTGTCATGCAGTGGGCAGCCACTGATTGCGCGCGCCGCAAATAAAAAATTCTTTCGAAGCTCTGCCACGTCTGTTTCGGCGGGCGTGGTGGTCAGGAGTGCGGAACGGCACGTAATCCCGTGAAACGTGCCCCGTAGCTTGCTCTACCGTGTTTTTTAACGAGTCGGGTGGAATGAACTACTCTTATAACAAGATGAGTGCAACCTTGCACACACCGCAGCTCTCCCTTATCTTATCGTAGACTGTATCAGCTAGGTTCACGCTCTGTGTAACGCTGGCCAACTGGGCTGGGCCTTCCTGTCTGTTGAAGCTCTTTGCAGCCGAAAAACTGTTCGCCAGGCTTTGTATGACGGTTGCGAGTCGTTCTTGCTTGTAAAAATGCTCCAGTGGATCCGGCTCTTGGCAAAAGGGCACCGATGCTACCTTATGCAATACTTCATGCTTTTAAAAAGATAGGTCGTTGAGGCGAACACTTCCCAGTTTATTTACTCTAAATGGCGAAGTTGTAATACGTGTGAGGGACACAATCAATGTATTCAGTGTTCTTTCTGCGGAAAGGTCAGTGATAGGTGAGCTAAGGGGTGAATAACGCTACAATCTAAAACAATATCGATGTTGGGTCTCTATCAAAATAGTATATGAACAAAAGTCGGCCTAAGTATAGTTTAGACATTTTATCTATCTAAGAAACAGCCGTAGATCAATTGCACACAACACACACGCACGACAACACAGTGCTACGATTCCTGCAGATGTTTTTTTATTATTATTGATTACCACGTCGTACTTATCTGCTCTTCCCTTTGCAACAAGAGACATGTGTGACCGCAAAGTGAATAATACATTCTGAAAAATGAACAGCTCGCATAGCATCGTGAACATGAATAGAGTGCATTGGTACAAGATTGTACCCGATGATCGCTTCTTTCTTAAATGCACTGCAAGTGCTTGTTCTTGTGCTTTTGTTTGTGTCTCCGTTTGTTTGTGCGATAATGTTAGCCAGTTGTTCCATACCCGTTTGCCCGCAATGGAAGTATGTGACTGCGATGTTGTCGTAGGGTTGACAGGCGGGCTAGTTGGTACAAATTCATAATGGTTTGCGCTTCCAATTATTTCATTATGTGATGTTGTCATTTAGGTGCATATTCAGTACAGACTGCGCATCGAAAAAAAAACATGGAAAACAAAAAAGAAACAGTGAGTGTCAATTTACATGTGCGGTGGTAAAACAGAGGAACTATTAATGTTGTAACATAATATACTCGCCCCAAAAATTTGATAACAAAAAGAAATCTGTCTGTGCAATTTAAGATAGTGGTTTACAGTACAAATAAATAAATGAGTTTACAATATAAATAGTCGTAGGAAGACTTAGAAAATAATTATTTATTCTTTTGTAATACTAGTACCTTACTTTGACGCTTGATGTATAGGTTGAGAAATTTATTGCTAAAAAAAGACCGCACATTTAGACAGTGGATTCAACGACGGCCATCTTGTGAAACAGCGCATTATTGATATTTGAGGTTGGCTGATAAATGAGATAAGAAAGAATAGCCATAAGAGCAAATAAGAAAAAAGAAGAGAATAAGGCAAAGGGGTGAGGTAGAAGGAGGCAGGACAGGTGGTAGTGAGAACTACTCGATCGAGATAAGGACGAGATTCGTAAGCAAAGCAGCGGGTGTTCTACAGAAGAGCTGTTTAGCGTGAAGCGTTAAGAAAGCTATTGACATGCGGGAGACTAGAGAAAGAAAAGAAAGCAGCATCGAGGCATGAGAAACTAAATCTTCCTTTGCCGCGATGTTATCTTGGTTTCGGGATTATTCACGAAAGCAAGACCAAGAGAGCTGCCCAACAGGAAACGAATAGGCGTAAAATACTGGCGCTCCCACCAGCATGCATTTTCTGGCTTGAGCAACTTTCATTCTAATGAATAGTTCTCAAAAGACTTTCCTTGTTTGTGTAGTGTTTGTACGTCTGTGTGTTTACTTTTCAAAAGTGACCTTGTCTTAAACGCCTTATGCCCTCAGTCCGATGATCAAAACTTGTTTATGAAAAAAGCAATCTTTTACGTGTGTTTTTCTCTCTCTCTCTCTCTTTTGCACATGCTACAAGGTATTTTGGATTGCCTTCAAGTGGTGCTGGAAACAAAGACGGCGAGGGCAGAACACCGGTAATGAGAGAATATACTCAATGTCTTCCAAACTGTTCTGAGAAAGGCTTAAGTGCCGCAAAGTACAACTTGTGGTTCCGTAGCAAAATATAGAGCTAGTCGAAAGTTTTACAAAGGCACCGATGAAGGTGGTTGTGCCGTGATCAAGACAACATGCAGCGCTTTCTGACTTGCTCTATTCTTCTTTATTACATACGTACTCGACACATCGATCATTTTTTTTTTGTTACCTTCTTAGGGCCTAGCTTGATCACAGCATGGAAAGAAATTACCAGTCTGGGATGGAAATCACTGACGTTGGGAAATTAAGAGCTGCTAAAATGAAACCACTTATTTTCCCTTCTAGCTCACTAAGTTCTGTCATGTATCCTAAGGCACGCAGAAATAGCTGATTCGGGTACTTTGGTGAGCTTGTGCAACATACCTGCAATTTTATAACAATGCAAAGCACTGCTTTTTCAGACAAGGCAGTTTCAAAAAGAATTCTAGAGAATTGGGGGCCACGCAGCTTCTCGAAACAGCTTGCAGTTCTACAAACTATCACTCTGCGATAAAAAAAAGCAAAAAACTTCGTGACGTTCATCCGCGGAAGAGTTATTTGTGGAGCAAATGAGACACTTTCGCATGGTGATTCGTGAGCAGGTCTTATAGTTAATTTCTGTCTTCGTTGATTCAGCTTGAATTGCTTCAAGTTCAGTGCTATCGGTGATGGCTGAGTTGTGATACGTGCAACAATCATAATATCATCGGCTGCCTTTGGAAGAATATGTTGACGTTATGGCTAGGTAAACGGCCCTACGTCGGCTCAGAAATAAAAAGGGTACTGAGAAGGTACATTGGTTTGTCGTTGTCATATATGTGTCTTAGCTTCATTTCGCCTGTCGACGTTAGTCGGCGCCCTCAATATTGACACAATCACTCACTGAATCGGTTGATAGGTGTCAATGCAGGGTAAGTAGTGAACGCGTAGATGCCCGATCTTCAAATGTCAGGGCGGATGTGGTGCTCCAGTCCAATTAAGGTCGCCAAAAGCAAGTCATTCCTGAGGCACCAACGCGAGGCATACAGGTTATGCAGCGTTCCAAAAGACGAGGAATAATTTCAGTGTCAACTTCTGTCAGAAAAAAAAATGTGTCACCATAATTATTATTTCGTAAGTGTGCACCCGCAATGACATATGTATCCTTGAACAGTTTCGCATAGAAAAATATTTGCAAAAGCTTACGCACGTGTAAACACAAAAGGGGACAGAATGTAGTCATATCTGGAACAGCGTAACGTTACGGTAACTCCTCTAGTAAAAGCCTAAGTGGTGCCCATGTGCGCGCTTCAGTGGCCATTGCTCTCATACTTGTTTGTGTAACCGACTTACAAAATCCTTCGGGTGTGACATCCGTTGGTCGCGGGTTCAAATCCTGGCGGCGGTGGCTGCATTTCCGATGAAGGCGGAAATGTTGTAAGCACGTGTGCTCAAATTTGGGTGCATGTTAAAGAACCCCAGGTGGTCGACATTTCCGGAGCCCTCCACTACGGCGTCTCTCATAATCATACGGTGGTTTTGGGACGTTAAACCCCACATATCAGTCAATCAATCGTGTGTAACATCCTAAAACCGCGTTGTGATTTCAGGTTTTTTGTAGTGGAGGGTTCTGGAAATTCGGACCATCAGACGTCCCTTAACGTGTGCCTAAATTTAAGCTCACGGGTTTTAAGCATATTGACCTTCGTCGAAAATGCGGCTCCCGCTGCCGGAATTCGATCCCGCCAACTATCAGTGCGCCGTCGAGCACCATGGCCACTAGACCACTGCGGCAGATGGCATGATCTGTTCGTCCTAGCAGTATGGCACTTTAGTAGATAATCGATCAAAGAAAGAGGCACGTCTCTAGCCCTAACTTTTATATACGCATTACTTAGTGTGACATGATTTCTTCTAAAATAGACCCTGTTTCAAATAGGTTACTCCCGAATGTCTGAGCAGTGAAATTGTTACAAAGGTTTCTCACTTTGTGCTTCATTTTGATCAGTGGTATTGTAGGGGTAAGAGAACTGACACACGTCAAGTACTCAAGCAGAGAACGAAGGTATTGCTGGATGAGCCGGACAGCAACCGTGAAAACTACCGGGCATCGAACAAGACGCTCTCTATAAGGATACGCGACAGTAGGCATATATGGAGTCTCATTTTATCACCATCATCCATATTCGTAAAAGAACAATTTGGAGCATTGATATATTTCTTCTACACTGTGCAAATATGCTTTGTTGAATACCGTTCTGTGGACAAAAGAAGATTTATAACTTTTTTTTTACTGAAGAACTCGCTTGATATTAGTATAACAGTTGTTGGGGTTTAACGTTTTAAAACCACCCTAATATTATGAGAGGCTTTGCTGCGGAGAGCACCAGAAATTTTCACCACCTTGGGTTCTTTAAGCTGCACATAAATCTAAACAGACGGCTGTAAAGCACTTTCGCCTTCATTGAAATGCAGCCGCCACGACCTGGATTCGATCGCGCGACCTGTGGTTCAGCAGCCGAGCGCCGTAAACACCAGGACATCACGGCCGTGAGGACCTTGCTTGACAGGGCCAAAAAAACTGGGGGAAACAAATAGTAAGCTCTACCCATGTCTGATCAGGACAGAAGGTCCCACAATGTCGCGCAATCATCTTTGGCGTCAAAGTGTGTATGTTATCTGGGACGGCTCACTGCAAATTTGAATCGAATTTCTTCAGTTCTTCACCTTCACTGGTAGAATTTAACCACATGAGCGCACACTGACTTGAGCTTAAAGACGTAGAACGTTAAGGCTCCAGCATGTCACTCCAATCACTTACCTGCTTAGGCAAAGACTACGTGCTCGCGCAGACAGGCCCATTTTTAAAACTATGGCACGATTGACTCACTCACTTGGGAGATGGTTTGCAAAGCAATGTGCTGCTGGCTTGCCACTTTAGAACTTTTATAGGTGTATTAGCGCTTTTCGAACACGATCTGATCATGAAAAAAAAAAATTTTGAAGGGCTAGACCCTCTTCCTTATGTATACGCAACTTCACAAATGATGTGGCGATTGAGTTGCTGCTTGAAAATACAGACTCCTGCAAGTGCTCCTGAAAAAAAAAAAAACCGAAGTGTTGCTCGAAATTTTTAATGCGCCTGCACTTGATGCGTCCTCAAGATTGTCTTTTCAGTTTGACAGTTTATGTACAACGTATTGCCTCTGACAATGAGTTTATCTTGGCATACATAATAAACACCCTGAATTCCAAGCAAGCAAACAATGTCTATTAGCACTCACATAAAATATGTACCCTCTCGCACTTCAGGCAACGTGCCTGAATGAAAACTGTTGTTCCGCTCCTTAGCAGGCTCAGAAGCAAGCGGTTGAATATGTGCGGTTTATCGTCCAAAACCACCATATGATTATGAGAGGCGCCGTAGTGGAGGGCCCCGGAAATTTCTACCACTTGGGGTTCTTCGAAGTGCACACAAATTTGAGCACACCGGCCTGCAGCATATTCCTTCCACTTAAAATGCAGCTGCCGTAGCCGAGATTCCATCTCGCGACCCGCCCGCGGGTCAGCAGCCAAGTACCTTATAGCCACTACAGACCGCCACGGCGGGGCCAAAAGCAAGTGGTTGTGTATTACTTTTGGATTACGATTGAACAGTATTAGGCCAAGGCATAAAAAACGACTAGTTCAGACGTCCCAACACTACCCGTGCGTTCTTTCGTACTCTAATCCCCGCACGTAATCGCATAAATCTACCCATATAGCCGTGGTTGCTGAAGTAATGCTATTTCTTTCCCTTCGTAACCGTGTTAGGTGCGGTCCCTCTGGCCCCTGCTGGGGACCTCATGCAATGTTTGCTCCGTGACTTGTGTTGGGTGGCTGTGTATAGCGTGCAGCACAATAGCCGCTAGTTCTCGGAGCACTCGGTAAATTGACCGCCTAATACGGATAGTGCGGCCCTGGACGATGAAGAGGGGAGCGAATGATAAAGATAAAGAAAAATGAAAAATATACTTACCTCTTCTTCCCTGGCCTCTCCCCCTCTCTTGCCATATCTACTGCCACAACTGCATATTCCTCGAGTCCGTGTAGCGATCACCAGTGGTGATACTTTTCTCTCTGCTTAGGTATTTGGTTTTTAAAGACGACAGTCTTTCTTGGGGACCTTCGCGGAAAAGTGTTTGTCTGTCTGTCTGTCTGTCTGTACAATTGTCTGTTTGTCCGCCCTAACGATACCTCAAACGGCGTTGAACGGCCAACCCCATCCGCAGCGCCTACCAATATTGCTCAAGGTTTAGCGTTCATAGTTGTGCGAATGTCAATAAAAAAGCAATTATTGTGCGACCTGAGGTGCCACAATAACGCTTCGTTGTATTCTATGTCTCTCTTTGTACTAGAAGAGGTACACACAAATAACTTTAAGGAATGTAGCGTTTAATCACGCTGCGCTGACAGTGCAACGCGATGCTCAAAAAGGTGTTTCCAACGTTTTGCTACGATGTCGCAGTGGTGGCACCTGCCTGTCGCTTTGTGGTCTACACCTTATCACCTCCGAGACTGCCGCGCATCTTTCTGCGCGGGCTGCACGCCTTCATTTTGGAAGATAACTGCCAGATGGCACTTGTGTCTAACGTGCCTAGATGCGCTCGTTCACCTCCGCTACACGCTCGAGGCACCCTAACGCAGTGCCTCCAGAATACCATTCACCGATTTTCTTGCGAATAACATCAAACAAATGTTTTGTTCACTCTCTCCAGACGCAAGACTATCGTCTTTCGACGACATTTACAGTGTAACATGTAAATTCGGGCCAATATTTTGTTTTTTTACTGGTCGGTGCCAGCAGTACTAAGATAGGCATCTTTTTTGTATTTGTACATCTTTTTTTTTAAAGAGCAGAAGCGTGTTTTACACTCCGGAAACATGACGATTGCTGGTGCGCGAGCGCTATCACATTTTCGAAATCAAGCATATTTTTCAGCGGTCCGTTCGCGGCGTGCCGCAGGCATATTCCGCGGGCAGCTAGGTTTCTTTTTTATTCTTTTCGTTATTGCTATTTTCGTTCATGGAATAATGATACAGATTGCACGCACTGGCTTAATAAATATAAAATACAAGTATTCTCTGGTCTGAGGAAGTCTCTATTGTTGGTCCACAGCTAAGAAGAAAAGTAAGGCATTGTACAAATCAAAGTTTTTCTCCCCCTTGTTCTCTCTCGTGGGGAGAACGAGTAATCTCCGGATAATTTTATTGAGTAATGCCATTGCACTGTTTATTCACACAGGCGAAGACGCACACACACGCACGAATACACACACAGACACACACGCGAACACCATGCATGCACATGCAAAGAACGATGGTCCTTATGACTCATGCACTGATTGAGAGGTGTGGGAACCACATTAGCAATGTACTTGAGTACTTGCTGTTCCTGTGGCAGCAAAACGAAAAGTGCAAGAACATTTCGTCGCTGCGTTGGGAATATGGAAATCAACTGTGAGACACTTTTTGATATTTACAATTACTTTTGAACCACCGCTTGACGTAATGCGTTGTTGATGTAAAATAGATGATAGATGCGCACTTTATATCCACCGACAGGTAAATGAAGGGACGAACTTGTCAGTTTCACACAAATGAATTTTAATAAGTTGGCATAGAAAATTTCTGCGCGCTGCAACGAAACAAAACTGACAAAATCAAAGAACGATGCAGGACAACACCAGCGTCAACAGTAGTGTTACAGCTACTAATAAGAAAAAAAGGGGTCCTAAGGTGGATTCGTGTGGTACGCCTGAGGTTATTTCTAGGGGATTAGATTTGCCACCATTTATTTCGACGTATTTTGTCCAAGCTGTAAGATATGAGAAAATCCATGAAATTTTCATACCTTAAATTTATCTCTTTTTGCCTCTTTATAAATCTGGTATGCAGAACTTCATCAAAAGCCTTGGATAAATCAAAACAGATGGCGTCGATTTGTTTTCTGTAATTCAGTGTAGTTTTGAAGTCATTGTTTGTTTATATGTGTAACAGTGCATAGGTTTTGCGAAGCCATGTTGTTAAGAAAAGAATGTTTGCTTGTCTTCAAGGTAACTCTAAATTTATATTGATATTGTGTGTTGAGGAAGCTTCCACCACAGACACGATAAAGGAGCACCGCCACAAAATTTTGAAGACGAAATACTGAACGAAATAGATTTTTGTGGAGAGATACATAGCGTCTACAAGATATAAAGGGTAAACATAACGTAGAACATAATTGAATGAACTTTAAGAGCACACCGTGTGACTGAGTGAGACGCGCAGCGCGTTGCGACGACGACATAAACTCGGGGGCAATGTAAACAAACCTATGCCACGAGTTCGTGTTGACCTGTTGCTGGCACGAGCCTTGCGCTTGCGCTATACCTGCTATTTCTTTTTCCGTGTCAGCGGCTTCGCGTGTGCTGGCTGTGCTGTGACGTCACTGTTTTGGGTGTTCACATGACAAGTTATGTTTACCATGCCCCCAGAAACGCTTCTTCTTAACGCGGTGTTTATTGAAACGGAAACTGGGAACGGGCAGTACAAGAACGTCTCTAAAAAATATCCGGGCACTTGCACGAACGAGGTTTCCTGCAATGATGATTGGGTCGTGAGCTACCGACCTCGCAAAAAATTAAGACGAAACATTTTTGCAGTGCTATTTTAATCAAATAGACCCATAATTGTGGATGTTTTCCTTTTCAGTTGGTTTGTGTCCAGGTACAACTGTTGCAATGAGCGAATCAATTGAAATCTGTTTCTGCGCGAGCGCTGTCCTTACAAGATCAAGATAGTGGCCCACCCATTTCGTTGATTGATTGATTGATTTGTGGGGTTTAACGTCCCCAAACCACCATATGATTATGAGAGACGCACCCACCCATTTCGTGTACGTTCAGAAAAACACAATTGGTATACTGTTTAAGTCTGCGAATTTCGGATCTTTAATAACCAACAAAACGCTATATATAGTGCTTACATATATACCTCTTTATCAGAACGAGGCTTGGCTTAATATCCTATATACAGAGACGATAACATGTCCAAGAATTACTGCAGGTTTTTCTCTTTGCGCGTCTGCTAAAAGCGCCATTTTGTTCGATACTTCTGTATCCTATTTGTTTTATATAAGAATATGTTTGACACTATAGCTGTCGTGGGTCCCACGTGTGCTAGCGTTAAGCGTTGCCTTGAAACTTCCTACGAGGATTGAAAACAGGCGGCCCCGCCGTGGTGGTCTAGTGGCTAAGGTACTCGGCTGCGGACCCGCAGGTCGCGGGTTCGAATTCCGGCTGCGGCTGCTGCATTTCCGATGGAGGCGGAAATGTTTTAGGCCCGTGTGCTCAGATTTGAGTGCACGTTAAAAACCTCAGGTGGTCGAAATTTCCGGAGCCCTCCACTACGTCGTCCCTGATAATAATATGGTGGTTTTGGGACGTTAAAACCCACAAATCGATCAAATCAATCAATCAAAACAGGCAAAACCTTAAGCTTAACGAAAGGGCACACAAAAGCGGACGTTTGAGTTCAAATACCAGACAGCTACGTGAAAGCTTGGTGTAGCCTGAATATTTCGCCTATTTTTCTTAGTTGCTTTGTTTATGTATTTTCCTAAATTATTTGCACGCACGTTTACTTTTACTGTTATTATTTTTTATTGTTATGAGTGAGCAGGTGGTGTAGGAGAGCTTACCTAATATAGGTAACTCATACTTGCTCGGGGTTTTCTTTTCATATCTAAATGTCCACTACAGGTGGCTGTTCGAAGAATGACAAATTGCGGTGTTGTATACCACCCCACTCTGAAAGGAATTAACTGCAAATTATTATAACGCTTGATTAACATTAAGAACATAATGTGTTTTCGCAACCTGTGGTGCGTGTGGTGTGAATTCAGCATCAGGTTGAACAGAACGTAATATCACTCCGAGATAGGAACAACGGGTATTAATCGGAGCCAAGTAAGTGTGGAACCTTAGCTTATCCCGCCAAGTTTTTGTTTGAAATTGCAGCGATCTCTTTCTCCGCTCACCAGATCACTCCAACACTTCTGTTGCCATTAATTTTAATTGCCGGTATCTAGATATACATTAAGTTTACAATACACCCAACACACTCGAATGTTTTCTGCTAACATTGCTTACAGTGTCTGTTTAACAGTCAGGCACTACGACATTCTCGTAGCATTGTGACCTGCCTTTAGATCACCACATTTCCCCGGCAGAGGCTTAAGTACTTCGCGTCATGGACGCGGCGGTAAACAGCTGTTATGGACTTAAGCGAGAAAAGGGGATCTTGTCCCACCTCTCTCCGTCCCTTAGGACATCACTACCCGAACAGGCAGGAACGATGTGGCATCGGCGCATCACAGAGCCGTTCAGCAGCGCCACGAATCGTTGCCGCGTAAGGTGGGTACCTCCCACACGCGCGCAAGTGGACGTCAATCAATCACTTCGCTTCGACGAACTGCGGCGGGGACAGCCGGGAGTGAGGAGGCGGGAATGTGGCAAACATGGGAGAGAGAAAAAAATAACGCAAGGAGGATGCAGGCCGTTCCCCCACTTTCGAACGCACCGGCAGCCATTTTGTTGCTTCCTTTAACACCACATAACCAAAGCTCTTCCTCGCTTTTTACTGTTTGTGAGTGTCATTTCCTTCTTTCCGAATGGGTTTCCCATGGACGGCCATTTCCTGAGAGCTTCTTAATGGACGCTCGTCTTCTTGGGCGGCAGGTGCGCATCACGCACTACGGTTTACTTTTTTTTATTTCCTTTTTTTGTTATAAGGCCAGGCTATGAGCTTTGCCTCCGCCATCCGTGTCACAGTGTAGTCATTTCTTTTTTCCCGACATGCAAACATTGAAGCCGCAGTCAACTCACTCCGCCAGATACTATGGCACTTTCCCATGAGACGTCATCGGAAAATCATAGCAACGTTCAGCTATTGTGTAGCGCCACTCTCTCTTCTGTTCTCTAAAAGGACAAAGAGAAAACGCAGTTTGCAATCATTCGGAACAGTTTGCCATCGTGACAGTTCAGAAAGTTTATGGTGGACTGTTAGCTCCTTCTGGGCCATAAGTATACAGAGCTTTTGTTTATCGATATATGGTACCTATAGTTGAGCCAACCATTGCTTGTCTTGCAGGCGAAACTCGTCTTGCATGTTCCCTCGTAGGGCAGTGCACGGAGACAAGACACAAAAGGACACAAGAAAGACACCGCTGCGTTCCTTTGTGCCTCGTTTTTGAGCGCTGCTTCACAAGTAAAGATGAGCTATCACCAACTTGCTCAACTTCCAAGGTTACGAATCATAAGTTTCCTCGCAAGCGTCGTTGAGCCGATAAGTGTAAATGCAAAAAAATGGCAGAATATCCACGGAGTGAATGATAGAGAGTGGGGCGAAGCATTCGTTCGTCCATTCGTTCTTGCTTCCGTCCGTCCATGCGTCCGTCTGTGTGACCGTCCATGCGTCCATCCGCCCGTCCATGCGTGCGTCTGCTCGTGCGTCTGTCCCTGCGTTCGTCCATGCAACCGCCCCTGCGTCCGTTCATGCGTCCATCCATGCATCTGTCTGTGTGTCCGTTTGTCCATTTATTCTACACTCCAAGTACCACCACCTCGCATCTTTTCATCGTATATTCCCCATATAGAAGCACCGCCATTGAGCGAACATTCCAAGGACTAAATGAGAAGTGGCACACGCGCACTTTTTTACGGCTTGCGCTTCGGGTCTACTTCTCGCCTTTACCCACCTCGAGTTCATGGTATATACTAGTTCACTGTATTCATGGCACTGCGGCTCAACGCTCGCTAAACCTTTCTAAAACCAAGAAGGTTACACCCAGCGAGTATAACGTTGCAACCCTTTCTTGTCAGATAGTGCTCAATTTACATGCCAATGGCTGCTAATGTTGATCGCAGCGTGCGCGTTAACTAAAAGCCGAATGCTCCTGTCTCTCATTCTTCATTAGCAGCCATTGGCATGTACATTGAGCACTATTTTTTATTGTTCAACAACCCACAGATGAAATCTCCCACCGGCACCACTTTGGAGGTCAAAATGTAAGAATTGTTACACACTACGACTACGAGGGACAAACGGGTGCCGCTATAAAAATCTCGCCCCTAAAATGGCCCTGTTCCTGCATGTTACACTGCGACTTCCATCGAAAGACGGCATTCTTGCGTCTGGAGAGAGTGAACAAAACGTTTATTTGATGTCGTGCGCAAGAAAAACGGTGAATGGTTTTCTGAAGGCACTGCGTTAGAGTGCCTCGAGCGTGCAGCGGAGGCGAACGAGCACTTCAAGTGACGTCAAACGTGAGACACGAGTGCTATCCGGCAGTTATCTCGGAAAACGAAGCGTGCAGCTCTGAGAGAGGTGGTAAGTTGTAGAACGCAAGGCGCTGGGTGGGTGCCACCACCGTATTGTCGTAGCAAAGTGTTGGAAACGCTTGCCTTTTCGTGAAAGCGTTGCTTGGTCAGCGGAGCGGGATAAACGCTATAATCTTTTGAATTGCTTAAGTATGCCTTTTTTAGGGAAAGACGCCCATACAGAATATGTGCGTGTTATGGTGCCTCAGATATGCGCAATAATTGCTTTTTAATTGACAATCGCACAAGTATGAACGCTTAATTTTGAGCAATATTGGTGGTCGCTGCGGATGGGGTCGGTGGTATGGGGTATCGGCTGATGCCATTTTAAGTACCCGGTATCGTCAAGGGTGGACAAATAGACAAATGTACAGACAGACAGACACACACAGACAGACAGACAGACAGACAGACCAAAATTTTTGCGTTGAAGGTCACCAAAAAAGACTACCGTCTTCAAAAGAAAGCTATACGAAACATCAGACAATGATTATTGCAGAACGAGGGTATAGTTTAATGCGTCTCACCACCTGCAAAATGCTCAGTTGTAACTCTTTGTCTTCACTGTCCCCATGCACTGGTAGTTTGCATGAAAGTGTGCATAACGTCTTTCAGATGTGCAGCGGGTACTTGGCATATCAGCAGAAATAACATTAATGTGTAGTGGGTTCTGTCCTGCTTCATAAAAAGTATGATTAATGGCGTTGTTGATAAATACCTTGCGGAAAGCGAAAACTTCTACACACTTCGTTGGCCCCCCGAAGATGCGTTCATTAGGAAGCTGCGCTCAGAATTTTCGTAGTATCGTAATCGTTGATGTACCTTTTTAAATTGGCTCACTTTGAGTGCTAGGAATATCACAGAAATGCAAACACGTTTCAGAACTACTTCATAGGATTTAAATAAATGTACTCTATAACCAAAGAACGCCTTCTGAAAAAAGAGTGTCATGCACTCGTGAGATAGTCTTTAAGATACTCCTAATTGGCTCGTCATACTCCCATGATGTCCCGAATAGCACTATCTCTTTATGAAATCTTCGAAGTTTACGAAGCAGCGCAGAGTTGTTCACTGTGACTTGTTACAATTATTCAGAAATCTGTGTGTAAACCAAAGCAATATGGCTTACGCGAAGAGTGATTTATTATTTGCTTCGAACATAAGTGCTTGATAAACACTGCCACATGCGTGAGAGAGACGTTATCCACATTGTTTAGATGTAAACAAAGGTTCCTACTGAAGTCCTTCAGATAACTGGACAGGCTGATGGCGTAACGAAAATTTCCCGTAAAGGCTACCAGTGAAGCATTGAACAATATCAATCTTAAACTGAGTCATGTATGTGAAGTTCGCCATTACCCATCAATGTTCTCTTCGCGAAGTATTCAAATGGCTTGGGTGGATGCCATTTGAATAAATATCTCAACTGCTGACAGGAAACGAATGTGACATAAAAGTTAGCCATCTGACTTACGATTGTATACAAATAAGTGCAGCATGCAATTACGTGCCCATATTCTCACCTGTTTAATGCGTGCATAGCTCCTAGCTTTTTCTTCAAAGATGCTCCCAACAACAGAATAGGTTTAAGATATTCCACTTGGCACGTAGGTGAGCCGTCGTATCCAGGAAGCAGGCTTACTAAAATTGGCAGATCCCGCTTACAGTGGAAATCGATGATATGCGAAACACGAAGGAGAAAGGTTGATATGTCATTTTAAAATCACCACAACGTTACGAGGTGGAAGTAAATAATGGCGTACATAACTTCCGTGTCATGATTATCATGTTTGGATGTTTCGTTTATCTTCGTCATCTATTCACGTCACGTGATACCAAATTTAGTATATGAGGAGCTAGCGAAACGACCGCGAGCATGCTATGAGCGTGGTATGTTGTCATGATCTTACGTGACACGCCTGTCAGGATTATCATGTTTGCACCAGTCATATACTTTCGTTATCTTTTGACATCATCATAATCATCATCAACCTTATGATGATGATGATGATGACATCATTTAGCATTAAATTCGGTATATGTGGAGCTAGCGAAACGCCCGCGAGCTTATTATGAACGGTCCAATATACTCCAATGTGGTGTTGACGCGCGCGCACACGGGGTACACCGACGTTACGTTAGCAAAAGGCGAGCACTCAATAGTCTGACGCTAGGCGCGATTGAAGCGACCAGCGTCCGTCGGCGTGGCCTTACGGCAACCGGTGCGAGACCGCGATGTACAAAGTAGAAAAACATTCTGCACAGCAGACCGTTAAAGAAACTAGTTTCGTGCGGTAGAAGCTGGCACCTTGCACATTATGTAGTAAGATTGTGCAACACGGACTAGTATTCGAGGCGTCAACACAGAAACGCTTCCAAGTCTAAAGAAATGCTTTTTCTTGACGTACATCCTGGCTTGAAAGTTTACAAAAAAAAAAGAGGTTCAAATAAAGGAAGAGATAATACTGAGTGAAGATACTAATCCTATAAACAAAAAAAGAAAGGCGCAGGAGAAGTGGCATGGTATAAATTTAGAAAAAATATAGCATCGCGACTGAACAAGTGCTAACGTCATCTAGCGCGCTCACCGTGTTGATTTCCAAGTCCACGAGTGATGAGATTTCGCTGCGTATTCGACCATCTCTAAATACGTGGGGGTGCCATTGTTGTTCTTTTCAGGAATGTGTCATTTCAGATACAAATATGACCTTGAGTTGAAATTTTGCTCAGCTCTTACATTTTAGGGAACTTATTATGAACACTGCTGACACTGTGTGCAGTAGAGATCTCTAGTACCGCACGTGTGGCCATATTGACGGAGAAAAATGTCATCAGTAGTTCCAGTGAAGTCTTCATCCTAAGCATTTTAGCGGTATTGCTTTCAAAGGGTCATGTGGCAAAGTCTCTTTTCATATATATTGTTACGATGATAAACGTCATGGATGGGAGCAACAGCGGAAAATGCGAGTGCTTGTTAAGAGCGTGTAAACGTAACTGTTTGCTTTCTCAGGCACGTATGAACACAACAACACAATGGTGCACTATCAGGCAGGGCAAACACACGAAACGGCATTGTTTGCTGATATAACGAACCCCGTCCGCTGCTGCTGAGTGTGGAAGCCACATCCATTCGTTCGGCCATGCGTGTGACAGAAAGCCGGAATATTCGTGGGTGAAAGCAAAACATACGTACATGTCTTACCATTGTGCCCACAGAATACCTTTGGAAGAATGCGTCTTTCTTTAATTATTGATCCGCTGCTTTCGGAACTACGTGGTGACAAACATTAGCTTGGATTGCTCTGTGTCACCAGGCTGTATTACATTTCCGGCGTGCTAACAGCTCATTTGAGTAAAGGAAGAAAAATTCTCCAGGGCTCATTCTATGTTAGGCACAACGAGAACAACCTTTCTTGATATACCTTTCTTGACATGGAGCCAACAAAGGTATGGGCAACGTTTATTGCGTCATTTTAGCATGTCGTGAAAATTGTTAAACAGGTGTGAAGGCTGTAAAGTGTGCGAAAGGACAACTTGCCGCCGACTGGGAGCTGACCTCTGAATTTATCATCACCCACTCTATGGTGTTACCAACTGAGCAGCGGTTCTTACCTCGTCCACTTGTACGACATTACAAGCATGCAAACTTAGGGAAGGTTAGTCAGCGCCCTGCAAGGCCATGAGAGTGAGTGGAGAGCACTCTAGCTTTTCTTTCCTTGACTTGATGTGCTGTCGAATTCAGTTGGTTGTTTTCAGTGATGAAATGAGGCTCTCGTAAAAATAGTCCGCTTTTGCCGTTCAGGAGGAAATTAAGTTATAAACTGTATTGAGAAGAAAGGGCCTTCAAGTCGTTGACTGGGGCAATGGTCACCTACCGGATCTACTTACATTTACCTGGTTTAGACAAAAAGGCAGTAGGATCTTTCTCCAGAACTAGAGCAGGCAAGAGCAAGAAAGGTAGGTAGATCATAGCACTATCAACAGTTTATTTGTTGATTTATTGAAAGGCGACATCTCTACGAGATCAAAACTAAGGGAAGTACCAGTACAGTTGAGAGGATGCCTTGGCCAAAAGCGTGTATTTTTTTCGGAATTGGCGTCACAAATATGTTCACATATTGCTGCCTTGTCTTTGAAAATATTTAAAAAGGAAAAGTGCTGCTCAGTGTACGTAAAAATCAAGGACAACAAATAAAAAAGTTACAGCGGCTTCTTTTTCTCTTATTTCTGGCTTTGATACCATGTGCTCCTCTAACACAGTGTTCTGTGTAGCCTCGCCTAAGGCGTAAATATACAAAAACCCCGTAGCTTCAGAAAAAAGAACATCCCTGTTTTTTTTAACACCTCACGAAAGGAAGGTAGTTTTATCTCTGCAAGCAAAATAAAAAAAACTAAGCAAAGTTTGCATGCATCTCAGCAAAAACCAATCGACCGGCAGAATTCAACGATTGCGTATCGCCCGATGGTAAATCGATGAACCCTGCTTCCTGACCCTCCCAACTTGCTGCCCCTCCCGATGTACGGGTGGGGCTGTAAGGGAAGGTGCCAAACGGAAAGAGTCCTAGCACTCCGGCCTGAAACCATGGCGCATGTTCACCAAGCGTTACAGTGGTCCCCATCCTCTAGTTCAACTGGGGAAGAAAAACAAGTTTACGAGGTAGGCACCACCGGTAGAGTGGCGCAATCGCGAGATGGTCTGCTTGCAGGTCGAAGTAGGCTTTACTTATGGTTCTCGTTAAACCGAAGGCCAAACTCACCGCTTCGCAGAGAGACGAAAGTTGCTGGTAGCTACTGGCAGGAAATCTTGACGAGTTTTTGTGCAGGTTATGAAGATAGCTTCGTTCGTGACGTTGTCAGCTTGAAAGGGAAGACGTTGATGACATGCGACATCCGGAATGATGACATTCGATGACAGGAGACGTTGAAAGGGAAGATATGCGATCGGGTTTCTAGGAGGAGTTGCAACCCACTTGGTGTTTGACATATTCTTCTAGCATTTAAATATCGCTCGAAATCTGTTCTGCTCTGCTCTAACTGTTTTGGTGTGGAGAGATTAAGGTCGATATTACCTTGGCCACTCCATATCGATAAGTTCTGGAGCGAAAAAAAAAGAATAATACTGAACGGGACCTAAAAATAAACTATCCAAAAAAAAACATAATAGCACACTAAAATCAGTTAAAATATCACGCCAATGCACAGTTTGCTCGCGGCTGTTCACGCTGCCATAAACTGTTCACGCACACACCTTCCTTTTTTACTGTCAGTATATGCATTAACACATTTTGCATTTGTCAATCCTTGTTTGTCTATCACAGGCACTTATCCAGTCCGGTCTCCACTAAGAAGTCTGACAGAAAGATGTCTTCATATCTTCACCGAGGGGTAGCAAACTATAGCTCAGGCCGACCTCTCTACCTTTCTGTAAATAAATTCTCTCTCTCTCACGTTACCCTGCTAAGCAGTGTGCTTCTGCTTAATCGGTATTTACCACGAATACCAAGCCACCTGACATGCAGACTATATTCAAGACATGTACGTTTACGAAAAATATATTTGCAATAATACGTATCCTAATAAATATGGGTATTGCCGAATACTCTTGCGCTTCATAGCACAGAACATATCTGTTCTGTGCTATCTGTATGTGCTTATATCTGGAGACTACGTGGTGTAGCAGTAGAATATTGCAGCTTTTGTTTGCATTGTTTACTTAGTACATAAATATTTTTAAATATTTATAAGACGCATCAATTGCATGTTTTATCATTCTGTAATTTGTTATCAGTGAACTTTGTTATAGCAAAGTATCCTGGCACTATCCCGTGCGTTTGAAGCCCGAGATATATATTTATTCAAACGGACGCTGAAGACAAAGAACTTAGCTTATATGCTAGAGTGTTGCTGAACTCAACTGCGCTGGGTTGCACACGTTCCGCTTATTTTCCGGAGCAATGCCATAAAACTTGGTGCACAAATTAGGAGTCAACACTATATAGGTGTGGAAATTCCAATTGCAAGCAACACAGTAATACCTTTCTGCTTCATGTTTTTACTGATAGCCTACGCTATTTGTGAAATTCCAAAAAGCACCTCACACACCGAATAGCTAGTATTAAACATTGCTTCCACGGCTTCCGTTGACTGCGTCTCCCATGGAAGCACTTTGCGGAAATGGCTTCAGCACAAACCCTGGCGAAACGAATGCAACGTTAGGAAACAAAAGAAATGCAAAAGCACAAGTGAAATAAACAAAAAAAAAAAACGCCAGCACCAGCAAACACCAACAAGGCAGACAACATGTACTTACAAGTTCTGTGTGTCTCTTGCAGGTATTTGTTTCTGGTGGTGATTTGTTACGTTAAGACGAAGCAACGTGCCCAGAAAGATGTGTTCGTAATAGCGCCTCTTTCGTATGGATTATTCAAAGAACATTACTTTTATTAATGAGTAGGTTTCCTGAAGTGAAGTAGCAAACTGGGATAGTTGGAACATACTCATCTTTATCAGCGCTGATCGTGATGAGTATGCTACAACTAGCCCAAACTGCTACACGATGAGCAGGTTTCCGGTGAAGTCTGTTGCCATGATATTATTGATATATGCCTATTATGGCATGCTCACTACACTAGACAGATCTCTACCGTCATTATTCAACAATCTGTGTGCCTGTTTTCCTCGTATTTACGTGCCCGCACCCTTCCGACAGCTTAAACATAACTAATAATAGGTATGAGGTTTTATGTCGCAAATGTCGAAGTTCGAGAGAACTGCCAGAAAGGTCGCTCATAAGCTTCAATTTCTTCTTGGGTGAATTGATAAGGTGGCGCTCTTCCCCAGGCTAGAAACTGCGCTATAACAACGCTTCCACACAGCAAGGGCCTTGGTACAGCCTCTGGCGTAGAGAGAGAAATCTATCAGTGCGTGTGGTCATTGGCATCCAGAATGCAAAACTCACACAAACCTTCAATAGAAAGAGAAAAGCAGTGGGCAATGGCTCTAAATTTCTCCACTTTTGCGTACACTCTTCCGTTCTCGCCTGCTTACATTGTTATGAAGCGCATGACGCTGTGTTACGCACGAGGTGTCCGCAGTGTTACACATTTCAGACATGTTTCTTACGTGATCTTACGACTACCGGCGAAAACAAGTTTTGAATAGGTTACACTTGCAGCGTCCAAGCAATTAAGTCGCGAAGTCGCTCATCCATTGCTGGTGTGACAGCTGTGTCGACCACGTGAAAAATGGAAGCCAAAAACCTTGTTAGAGGTTTTTTCTTGTCGCAACAGTGACGTCAGCTGCTGACTTCATTTAAGGTTGGCGTCCTGCTATCTTACGCCTTACCTTCCTTACATTATCGGGCCTGCGTCATTCGTAGCAAGTTCAAAGTTTCTTCGATCAGGACTAACAGGGTCGCAGCAGGAAATGACGGGTAGCTTGATACGAAACTGTATAGATCGACCGGCTCCTGTTCACACTTGCGTGGGCCGCGAGGTGGCAACATAAGGTGGGTGCTCAGTGTTATGCGCGAAACCTGGTACAGCTGTTCCTGAATAACCCCCACATTGGTCTTACTTGCTTCCAGTTAGGTGATATGGTGATGCAGTATAATAGATTGAGATTGCACATGTTCAAGCTGTATTCCTGTCAAAAAAGAAAAGAAAAAGAAAGTGAAAAGAACTATATGTCATGTGCTTTTATTTTTCGTTAGTTGCAGCCCATATGGTGTAATGTTCACGAACATGTTCGCGCAGTTACCTTTCTATGCGATCTTTTTTTTGTGTGTATGTGTGTGAGCACAGAATACGGCCTAATCTCGTCTTATTGCAGCTATCTTAGCATTCCCCAGGGCGGCATACTCAGTCCTGTCCTGTTGAATCTTACTCTAACTACCCCCACTGAGCAGCTGCCATGCACAGTTAGACTATCAATGTACATGGTTGATCTCTGAGTTTGGACGTCCACCGTAACACGCCCGCAGTTGCGAGCGAGGATTTTAAGAGCTGCTGCTCGAACAGCCCGTTGCCCATGAATTCGAGGTTTGAAAATTTCTTCCGAGAAACGCTGCCTCGTGGATTTCACGCGCAAAACAATGAATAATTACGGCATAAACATTTATTGCCAAACTGTACCGTACATTCGATTATAGAAGTTCCTGAGTGTCGACAGGGATTAATCATGAAGTCATCGTGTATTGTGCCTCAAAAGCGGTTAATCAAATCAACATATGCCATGTTTTTTTAAGTTTCTCGCGGGGAAGATTTGCGGAACGTGACCCAGTGCATTGCTACAGCTGTAGAGGGTACTTTTTTCGGCTTTCTGTGGTACAGCTGGCTCGCATTAACGAACATATGTAAAACACACCTGCGAATATTACAAAGTGTTCAGACCCGAGCACCCCAAATTCGCTTAGGCCGGCCTGTTAGCGCATCAACGGCGGCTTTTGTAGCGATTGCCGGAGACCACTTCGTCACGACGCTCATTGACGTTGAAGCACTCAGGATGCATATAAAACATCTTGCTCAGACTCCCCGCCACCTTCTCGTCTCTGTACCAGTAGACAAAGCGCGCACCTTTTTACAGCGAAAGCTATTATGAGATCATAACTCGGGTCACGCGCACTTGTCTGCCGCTGCCGCCGGTGTCCTTAACCACACATCGCGCGAAATTATGAACCTAGCACAAATGAAGCAGTGGGGTTCGAGTCCGGGTCCAGTGGGTGCCAGCCCAGTATTCCACCACTGAACTACGCTGGTGTTTGTGACTTACTGGAAAACTTGCCTTAGGCAGGCTTGATGTTGGGGAAGCAATCGCAATAATGGGACATATAAAACGTTTTAAAACAGCGAAAGAGCAACCAGTCGTCGCGCAATGCGAATAGCGTAACGAGTGGGCCGTCCAATGCTCCAACCCATTACAAAAGCTTGTTATTGTTCCCATATTAACTGTGGTGCATACTCACTTCAGGTATAATTCTTGATCGTCGTCAGCCACTGCATGACCAATTGGCCCAAAATTCTTTGCAAGTGTTCAGCTGATACCACGCTTCTCAGAAGAATGACGAAAAATAGCATAGCGAATGTTGGCCTACTAACCAAAAAAGTTATTATTATTGCCCTTGTGGGTATCAATCAAGTGGGTTAGTTACCCAATGAGTGTTTTGAAAAATCTCTGAAAGGCTGCTCTACTAGCTTTCGCTGTGGTTGGGCTGCGCCTTCCGCGCAGGCCTGGCGTGCTTTTTGCCAAACGGTTGCCGCGTATCGCGAGTATTCGACAAATGCTTCTCGCCCGCCAGAGGACCTTCAATTCTTGCGTGGTGTCCGACACTTCTTAGCATCAGACTGACGATACTTGGTATCCGTGAAAAAACAGACACGTTGTGACCGGCTCTTATACAGCTTGCCTTGCTCCTGCTGAGAAGTAAGGAGGCTCAACGCACGCTTTACCGACAGATCTGTTATGCGGAACAGCTCAACCGCAGCCTACGTAATACCTGACACGACAACAACAGTGAAATTTAGGACGTCTCATCGGACGACGTCAGCAGCACCAGAGCCTCCGGCGTTAGTTTCGCCGTAGGCTTTGTTATTTCATTACAGATGAACAGGCACAAAATGGGTTACCATAAGTGACTAAAATGCAGCACTGACATTCCTTCTGTCACCACTACGCTGCGGTCGGCACGAGCAGCAGGTATTTGAGAGTGCAAAAGAGGCCCAGCGCTTACTTGAAAAAAAGACGTGAAGTAACAATTCAATGGCTCCCAAGTCACTGTAATATTATCGGCAAAGAACGGGCCGATCAAGCTGCTTGTTCACTCCATACAGAACACAATCAGATAATAATACCGCTCTCAAGGACTGACGCCGCAGGAAAACTCCGCGTGCTTGCTCGCCAGTGCACCACGTCGCAATGAAACGAGCCGCGCTTCAAGGACGCACAGCTGTATTCCTTGTCATCAACCACCAGTCTTCGAACTCCTCCAGGACTTCTATAGGGACTGTACCTTTTTGTGTAGTTACTGGTTGGGTGTCGCAAATTACGCAGGCGTATGCGTTTCGCAAATTGATGGCCGACACCGCAACATGGGACCACTGTGGCAGCGTTGAAGCGATTCAACATATTCTGTGTGAGTACCCACACTATATAGCTGTGCAAGCACTAGTGCTTGCACAGCTTTTTTTATTTAAAGTGGCCTCTCAGAACGACTTTGACGTCAACGTCCTGCGTGTGTGTTCATTTGTGTGTATGAGCTTTTTTTGCATTTATTCATACCTATTTTTTAATCTTGTGTACAATCCCTACTTCCTTACCCCTACGCAGGGTAGAAAACCAGTTACTTTTACCAGGTTAACTTCCAAGTATTTTCATTTTATCTATATCTGTCTCTCTTTTCTAAAAGCATTTTAGCCAAACTCCTGATAAATAGCCACATTTCTTCTGAAGTCTGGTAGCGCTTGATTACGAAACGCTACACGTAACTACTCTGCCAATCTGTAGTGATCGCTGTGCAATGTTGGGGCTTTGCTACCATAAAAACAAAACGCATTTGGCTCTATAGCTGACACTTCTGCTGACAAATGGAGTTTTTTTTCTTTAGGTAGAAGCTAATTTGTCCAGGAGTGCGCCTAAGAACACCCTTGCAAAAATGATCTAGATTCATGAAGGTTATTTTGAATTTCAGCGCGATATACACAAGAAAATTCGGCACAGATTATTTAGGCACCTGCCCGTGTATACCCCCGGGGTCTAAAAAAGTACTACAGATTCTTTTTTTGTTTTTTGCACTTCATTTTTTTGTAACTTTGTAGTTAAGTCTTTTTTTTCTGAGTGAAGGGGCCAGTCAAGGGGTAACATGCAGCATTTTTCTTTTTGTACCTTCCTTTTCCTTCTTGTGTATCTTGTACTTGTCGCGTATTTGAATAAACTTGAACCTAATCTCGAACGTTAAATTTCTCTTCCAATAAACCATCAAGGCATGCTTGCATTAACACGTCACTTCGAGCCTTCATACTTGAGCGTTCGCATGAGCTTGCACTGAACGATGTTTAAGCTTCAGACGTTAGTTCCTTCATTCAAGTTTATGTAACCGATAAAGCTTCACTCCATCAGCAACCAAGTGTCAAAATTTATAAGCGCGGCAGGTATTTCCAGCTAAGTTTTTTTTAATGTTCTTTCATCAGGTGTGAGCAAGCTCTTCGTGACACTACCACCACCAAAGTTAGAGCTTCTCACGAGTAACGCAAATTTTAAATATTCACGCAAGACGTAGCATTATGGGGTATAGTTAATTGCGTGTGGCTTTTGCATTTTTTTTTCAGAGAGTTTGACACTTCGGCTCTTCATGGCGGCGGCGCGCTTGAACAAATACGCATTCCCAAGAAGCAGGCGGTGTAAGTCGTTCCGTCGCTGCGCCGTCATACGCACTCGCACCGATGAGTAAATTCGTTTGTGCGCTTCTTTCCTGGTAACATAGCGCCCGTTCTTCACCGCGAAGTTTTTGTGCAATGAAAAGAACCACATTCCTCTGGACGCTGCCGTCACGTGCGTGTACAATTACACGACACGGCCTCTCTTTAATGGGCTCATCTCCGAGGGTGACAGCATGCTTTGTCCCTGAATCCCCGCGAAAGGCCTTCGCGGCCCTTGGGCTTGACATGTCGCCCTTTCAGCAACTCCGTCACTTCCTTTATAAGGCTATTCCCGCCTCTTTGCGTCTTTATAAACGTGGGGTTTTTAAGGTTCGCTCTTGTGAAAAACACTTAATAGCCGGAGTTGCCCACACTTTCATTATCTTATGTCAGGGTTACCGTTGGTGGCTATTTTACGACCAGTTTAGTGACGAAAATTTTGAGTTTCACGAAGGCTATTTACTGAATGCTGTCGAATTTGCCGTTGTACTTATTCAAGATGGTTTTCTTTATTTATCAATACTAAATATTGTTTTTCATATGACCACTCCTGTTTTGTATAAAACCAGTCTGGCTATAATAAACAAGGTCTTCTGACTGCTTTTGCCGAGTATATGACTCTCAAACATGTCACTGTCCTTGACGACACACTTTTTCTTTGCTTTAATGGTTCCTGAGCTGAAAACTTCCCACATGAGAGGTAACGGCCATGTTAAGGAAGATTGCTCAATATAAGCTATATTCGTGGGGCAAAAAAAAGTAGAGAAAGAGACTGAAAAGTACCATGTGCCTTGCGCTTTTTTTGTTCGTTTGGTGAAGCCCACACATGTTATGTTCACGCACAACATGCGTGGCGCACATTTTTTTGGAGCAATGCCTCTGGGTGACTGCGGTTGCGAGATTTTAATGACATTATTCACGCCAGCTTTTCTATAAGATAAAGGATCTACATTTTGTATAACAGCCCAGAGTGTTAATGTGCGTTCGGAAACACACTGCTTGCCCAGTATAAATTTCGTAGCCCTGTTTTCGAGGAGTTTACGATCAGCGAAATAGACGGCGCGCACATTCATACCCAGGGGAAACAGGGATGCCAAGGGCGATCCTAGAGAATGCCCACTGCGCAAGTGCGCTCTCCGCTTGCGCTTGGGAGAATATCATCTCGAGAAGAACCGGAGAACTTCGATGCCAACGAGCGACATGACATAGTTTTTCGACATAGCCGACTCTCTACGGATTACCCAATAGGAGCAACAACTGCGTTGCGTCAAGAACGGGAGTGCTTTGCAGATGTCTACGAAAAGCGCGAATCTCGCAATTGCAAATATTCTTTTTTCTTTTCTAACTGTGACACCTCACTTGCATCTTGCGAGAATGAGCACTTTTTTGATGCCTGAATCATGACCGTTATTCTGCCGTGCTTCTGCCAGAACTAAACTGCCAGAGCACAGAAATAAAAAAAAAATGTTTATAGTAACAGTGTATACAAAGTGGGATGGTAAATTTAATGTATAATGATCAGTTAATGTTGTCGCTTCATTTTTGTTAATAATAAACCACACTGACAGACATAAAATCTATATAAAGTGGGAAAAAAATGAAATATGAATTAGAAATGAAGGGCTGGAGAAAAGTCACTGAAACATTATCAGAAGCTATGTATTTTCTTTCAGGTACAATTGTGCTATAAAATGAACAGAATATATTTAAAATATTCATATCTTGCGAAACCAAATGAATAACTTCTCAATGCAATAATAGATACACCTGACGTCGGAGTATAGTCTACCTACCACTCACTTCAGCAAAAATATTCGGTATCAACTTGCTAGCAGACACGTAAGTAAGATCAAAATTACGAAGTAGGAGGCTAGCGATGTTGCGTGCTCAATCATCTCTCCCGCTATCCGTTGAAAAGCAAGGTGCAGTAACAGCAACTCACATTATACATTATTTTGTTTCCTTTGCGGATTTCGTAATGCGAAATTCTGAAAAAGAAGAATAATAGAAAGCACATATCACGCAAACAGGATCGGAGTGTTTCTAAATATTAAGGCTTCGATAGAGAAAAAGACACACCGGAATATGAATACGGGCGTAGTGCTTCTTTCAAATCTGAGAGATTTAGTCGCACACATGCTCGTGCCCATATTATTGGCTGCCTTGGTAAATTACTGTTGGCGATGATTGAACAATGCTGCTCTGATGTCTCCATCTCGTAGGCTGATGATCACTTTGAACTGCAGTAATAAAGTGCTTTGGTTCTTCTCAACATAGACCTTCCTATAAATTTAGTAGAGGAAACTGTGGCGCTAGTGTCTAAGGCAGTTGCAACGCAAGGTGCTTTAGCGAGCACGGGAAATATGGGTAGTGCGTGGATTTGTTTAATTTGCGCACTTTCGTCTCCAGTTGACTCTGCGTGACCCGAAGTTGCTTTGTCACTAACCCACGCTCAGGAATTCTTCTGAATTTACACCTCGCCACGTTAACCTCTTAGGATCATCAATTAAGATCGAGTCACGAAGTTCAAATTTGTATTAAGAACAAAACGAAAACACCGCAGTAAACGGAGTCACAGGTGTGTTCGAAGCGTGCAAGCCCGAAGACTATGCAGATGGAAGTACTACCCATCATTCCAGCGATGGATGAACAGTAGCAGCACCAGAGTTCACTCTAGTTAGTTGTACCACGTTTTTTAAACAAGAAAAAGAAGATTGCATGGAACAGTTTTCAATAAAGTGTAGCGATCTCGAGTGATAAATTATTCAAGGTCACTGCGCGAACCACGCACTAGCATGTGTCTTGCTGGACAGGATAAATGTTTTACATTCACCCACCCACCTATATTAACGACTTAGTAGACTGGTAGTGGCACTCACACGTCAGCATTCGTGTGCTCCAGTGTGCCGCTTGGGTCAACACTATTTAGTCACGCGGGTACAATGAGGCCACGTACACTGAGGTGCACGGGTGAGCTTTTCTCCACCAGGTGTCGTATACATATCCGATCTGCTTGTTCCGATCTGCGACATATTTGCTTGTTCCGACATATCCGATCTGCGAGTTTGGTTCGGGCTGTCACGGTGGATGGACGTGTTTTTCGAGCGCTCCGGATCGACTGCGCAGAAAAGTGTTTTTGCATGTTTTGAGCTTGTCTTTATAATTATAAGGCAGCGGTTGAAATCTTCGTAGCACTCATTTTATGGTACGGCTTTTTCGGGGGCCAGTCATTAGGTACTTATTAGTTAGTGCGGGTGTGCGTGTTTGAAATTTTTTTGTTGTTGTTTTTTTTTCGCCACCCCGTGGGGGAGGTGCGCGTACATTGAACACGCAAATTTTTGTAGTAGAGCTTAGACTTTCTTTTTTTTTTGTAGTGCACGGCTCGAGTTCAGTAATTATCGAGTATAGGGACAATTGGTGTCAGAAAGACATGGTTAAAAAGACAGTAAAGTGTTCAGGATGTGGAGTGGGTTTGAAAGTGGACCAGAGTGTAGAAGCGGACGAAGAAGAGGCTGACGCGAAGTGTAGGCAATGTGAGGTCGAGGAAAAAATGGAGAAAATGATGGTTGCCCAAAGTGAACTGCTGGTGAGAACCGATGAGCTCGAGACTGCGTTGGCGACAGAGCAAGAGAAAACGAGGGCAATGGGAGAAAGACTGAAGTCCACCGAGGAAGCACTAGCGAAGCTGAACAAAGAAGCGGCCTTCGGAGACAACAGTAGAGAACCGGCAACCAGAACGGTGGAGAAGGAAGAGGAAGCAAGTTTGGAAAAAACAGGTTTAGCCGGTTCAACTGTCGCAAGGCCCAGCTTCAGCGAAGTAGTGGTGGGGCTGGGAGGGGACAAAGCAGCCCGCGGCGTCACAGGTGAAAGTAGCTCCCAGGGGCAGGACGCTCCAGCTGAAAAGTCACAGCATGTGATAATCGCCGGGGACTCGAATTTAAATCGATGCACAGAAGGTATAAAAGAGAGGGTAAGAGGTGACAAGAGGGTTGCAGTAGGGGCGTTCCCAGGACGCAAGCTTGAAGCAGTCATGAGGCAAGCGAGCACAAAACTCCAAACTACAGCTGATAGACGAAACCTCGTGATAATTTCAGGCGGTTTAAACGATGTCTTAAGTGAAGATACAGCAGGACTAGCAGCCACACTGGCGAAAGGCGTCGATGACATGCGCGCCACTTCTCCTAAGGTACAGGTAGTGATATGCACGATACCGGAGGTACCGGCGCGTGATAGCAATCTGCAAAGAGCGGTTCTCAACGCAAACCAAGAGATATGGCGGATGAGCCGAGAGAAAGGCTTTGAGGTGGTGGAAATAAACAGAGAGGTGCATAGGTGGGGTGGTTTTCAACAAGACCGAATTCACTTCGATGGGTGGCTAGGTCATGAGGTGGGTTGGCGACTTGCAGGACGCGCAGTAGCTTTTTTTGGGGGGCAAGCGAGCCCTTCGGGGTGCAGGATAGCTAGTAACGAGGAAAACAACCAGGGAGACTCTTCGACAGGTGTTGTGGACCGATACGATTCCAAAGTGGCACCAATGTCTAAGATAGGTAGAGTCCGAGGCATAAATAGACGTAGCCACGAGCGCCGAGCCCATTCAGACATAGGGTTTATTAACATGCAGGGTGGTAGGAAGAGGCTGAAGTGGGAAGAGATAGAAGAACAGCTAAGGGAAGAGAGGCCGATGGCATACGGTTTTGTAGAAACACATCTCAGGGACATGGAACAACCTCCGAACAATCCGGACTACGCGTGGGAATATTGTAATAGAACAGAAGGCAGCAGAAAGGAGGGTGGTATTGGGGCATTCATTCATAAAAGTACAGACTGGCAAAGGGTCAAGCAAGAGTGCAAGGAACATTTATGGCTAAAAGAGAAAGTGGCAGGTCAAATGACACTCCTTGGTTTCGTGTACTTGTGGACGGGAGCAAAGGCCAGAGAGGAAAACCAGGCAATGGTAGAGTGTATATTAAAGGACATTCAGGAGTTAGGAAGAGAGTGCGAGTTAATTATACTAGGAGACATGAATGCGCACATAGAAAATATAGATGGGTATACCGACCCGACAGGCAAAATGATCATGGATATGTGTGAAAGGCTTGATTTGATCATTTGCAACAGTACCGAGAAGTGTGAAGGGCAACTAACATGGGAGGTAGGAAGGCTGCAGTCGACGATAGATTATGCACTGATGTCACATAGGATGTATGATAAGCTCAGGGGAATGCACATAGATGAAGGTGGCTCCAGAAGTCTGGGTAGTGATCACAAACGTATCAAGCTAAGTTTTGGAAGAGCAGTGAAAGTGGGAAGGAGACAAGATGAGCAACTACAGGAAAATTTTTATTCAGAAAGGCAAATTGAAACAGCCACTAAAGAAATTGAGAAAGTAATCACGGAGGATAATAGGACAGTGTGGACATACACGAATCTAATTAGACTCTTTGAGCTAGAGCTTGCTAAGACGCGTAACAAGTCACCCCGGAAAAGAAGACACAAACCCAAAAGTTGGTGGGATGAGGAAGTTAAGAGAGCCATAGCAAAACGTCAGGAAGCCTCTAGGGAACACAGACATGCTAAGCAGCTGGGTGAACCAACAGATGATGTTGAAAGAAAATAGGAAACCTTTCTAAGCTGTAGAAGGGCTGAATTCCTTCTAATCAATAAAAAGATTAGAAGAAAGGGAGCTTAGTGGCTGACAGAAGTACATAAAAAAGATAGAAAGGCAGCTGCGAAATTTTGGAACCCTCTAAACTCCCTAAGAAATGAGACGAGCCTAGAGCAGAGTTTTATAACTACAGCCCAAGGTGCCAGGCTAGAAGGGGACGAAGCTATTGAATATATAAGAACAAGGGCGACCGAAAAAATTCAACAAAGGAGTACTTTATGCACCACAATAGACAAGGACGAATCAAGTGGTGCAATGGCTCCATTTTCACAACGAGAGTGGGAAAGGGCTGAGAAAAGGGTTCTTAGTGGTACATCAACAGGCCCAGATGGCATTCCAATTAGGCTGATAAAGACATTAGGTCTGAAGTCTAAGCAGGCTCTGAGAGAGGCAGTGAGCAAAATAATAATTGATGGTGAAGTTCCCGATGGATGGAAACGTAGCAGGATGAGCATGATCTATAAAGGAAAGGGGGACAAAGCTGACATAAAAACTACCGTCCTATAACAGTGACATCAGTGGTCTACAGGCTGGCGATGCAGATTATAAAGGAAAGACTGCAGGCATGGATAAAAGATGAGGGGGTGCTGGGGTAACTGCAGAATGGGTTTCGGAAACACAGGAGGTTGGAAGACAATCTGTTTTCCGTGACGCAGTGCATCGAAATAGCAGAAAAGAAACACAGGCCCCTGTGGCTAGCATTCTTGGATATCAAGGGAGCGTACGATAGCGTGGTTCAAGAAGAATTGTGGGGAATACTGGACACACTAGGCGTGGAACTTGTAGTCACTAATCTTATAAAGGGTATCTATAAAGGTAACAAGGTAGTTATAAAGTGTGGAAAACAGGTATCCAAGCCTGCAGAGGTAAAACGGGGGCTTAGGCAGGGGTGCCCCTGTCACCCTTATTATTCATGATGTACCTACAAGGATTAGAGGCAAAATTAGAGGGAAGAGGAAACCTCTCTTTAGTCAAACAAGGAAAACTTATTGATCAGGCACTACCAGCATTAATGTACGCAGATAATATAATGCTAATTGCCAACAACAAGGAAGATTTGCAGAGATTGGTGGACATCTGCGGTAATGAGGGAGATAGGTTAGATTTTAGATTCAGTAAGGAAAAATCAGCAGTCATGATTTTCAATGACAACGAAGGTAGTGAGCTTAGGATACAGGAGGTCACGCTAGAGATAACAGATAAATACAAATATCTTGGCGTATGAATAAGCAATGGGACCCAGTACCTGAGGGAACACGAAATATACGTGACGACTAAAGGTAACAGGAATGCAGCAGTGATGAAAAATAGGGCACTGTGGAATTACAATGGTATGATGTTGTGAGAGGAATATGGAAAGGGGTCATGGTTCCTTGGCTGACGTTCAGCAGTGTGGTCTTGTGCAGGAGATCAGAAGTTAAAGCAAGATTAGAAATTAAGCAACGTGGAATAGGTAGGCTTGCTTAAGGAGCTCACGGCAATACACCAAATCAGGGAGTACAAGGTGATATGGGATGGACATCATTTGAGGGCAAGAAAGTTAGCAGCAAGATGAAATTTGAGAAGCGATTGAGAGAATTGGGGGAGGAGCCCTGGGTTAGAAAGGTACTCAGCTACTCGTACTTGAAGAATGTCGATACAAAATAGAGGAAGCGAACCAGGAAGCTGACTGGTAAACACTTAGAAAACAGCAGGTGGCCAAACCAAAAGGAACTATCGGTTAAGAAGAAAGTGAAGGAAACGGAGACTGAAATGTGGAAAATGGGCATGATTAAGAAGTCCGCACTAGAGATCTATAGAACTTTAGAGCAGGAAATTGCCAAGGAAAGGATCCATGATAATACTCGGGGTAGTTCTCAACTGTTTGAGGCAAGGACGGGAGTACTGCAAACCAAGAGATATCGGACCAAATACGAAGGGGTAGACATAGTCTGCAGTGCGTGTGGAGAGGAAGAAAAAACTGCCGAACACTTGATAATGTTCTGTAAAGGGCTTCACCCTATAGTTCAGGATGATGGCGCAGAGTTTTTCAAAACACTGAGGTTTAGGGACCGGGAAGGCAAAATAGACTTTAAGCAAGTAGGCTTAACTAGAAGGAGGTTATCTGATTGGTGGCTAAAGTCAAGGCACGAGTGAAAATTAAACTCTTCACTGCAAAGTACGAATCCTCAAACTCACTTTTTAAGGAAAAAAAATAAATCTAGTTTTTGGTTTATTAAGTATTATGGCTTGGGGGTGCTAGCCACCGCCCGATCTAAAGGGTACAGCCATATCCATCCATCCATCCATCCATGCTCACAAGAAAACCTATACTCTTGAGAAAATTCTCTGAATATTTCTATTTAGGTGATAATCAAAGCAGTTGTGGTTGCGGATGCGAACACTCGTCTAATTGCTGTTCCTGCCTTCTACAGGTGTTCGTCCTAGACAGGCCAGGGCTCCGATAGTGACTGCTGCAGCACCTATCATTTCATAATTCACGTGTCAACGTGGAACGTTGTCTTCTGGATAATCTGGCCGCATCATATCTACTGTTCCCAGCATTCCTGTCGTCATCCTGCGCCTGCGTGAATCTTCAGTCTAGGCATCAAAAGCAGTGACAGGAGGCACGCCCGCGTCAAAGCAGTGGTGGTTGCGGATGCGAACACTCGTCTAATTGCTGTTCCTGCCTTCTACAGGTCAGTTGGCTTTACGCAACCCTTGGTATTGAGCTCTGTCTTATACCGGAACCACTGCTGCTGCTGCTGCTGCTGCTCTTTGTATTATTCGCTCGCTCGTGTGTTTACTTGTGTTCTTCAATAAGTTTTCTGCTTGTGGTATCACGATGCCTACGAATGCTGAATTAGCTAAGAGAATCGAGGACCTTGAGGCAAAATTTGACAGCCGATTGACAAAGCTCATGAACAGAATTGTGGGTGACGTTACGACGAAGCTTCGAGAGACGGGATTTGATCTCGGTGCTCTAAATTCAGAGGTTAAAGGTATGGATGCTGGCTTGAAAATGCTTAACGACATTGTAGAGACTGTCCGTACTCAACAACAAGAGCTTTGTTCTACTAACAAAGCTCTAAAAAATGAGAACGAGACTTTAAAGAAGAAAGCGGCGGACCTGGAGCAGTACACTCGGATGAACAACGTCGAGATCAAGGGCGTTCCTTCTTCCCAAGGGGAGGACTGTGTTGCCATAGTGCTGTCGATTGGTAACAAAATCGACTGTCCTGTATCAGGCAATGATCTTGACGTTGTTCACAGAGTGCCAGCTAAGTCTGGACAACAGAATATCGTGGCCCATTTCTGCTTACGAGAGCAAAAGAATGAGTTTGTTAGGAAGGCACGTAAGGCTCGCCTGAATACACGTGCTCTTGGTTTTTCTGGAGAGGGCACCCATGCTGTCTTTGTTAATGATCCCCTCTCGCCGGATAACAAGAAGCTTTTTGCTAAAGCACTTGTTCTCAAAAAAGAGAAACAGTGGGCGTTTCTTTGGACTGATAACTGTCAGATAAAAGCAAGAAAATCTACTGACATCAGGGTATTTCGCATAAAATCAGAGATCGACCTGTCCATTATCTCCTAGTTACATCATGCATTAGCAATTGTAGCGTCTATTCAATTGCAGGATGGCGTATATTTCACCATCTGAACTTTCATCACGGATGTCTCAACCATGTAGGGCGTTAATTCACTTTAACGCTCGAAGTGTAAGAAAAAATTATGATAATATTACCTCATTGCTGTCGGCCATTGGTCACCAGTTCTCTATCATCTGCATCAGTAAAACGTGGCTATGTGAATATGACAGGGACCTGTTTAAGTTTCCTTCCTATTCTTCTGAATACTGTCACAGTATCGACGATGCGCATGGTGGAGCAGCTATTTTTATATCTTCATGCCTTCACTATTATAGGCGACTGGACTTGGCACTATGTATTCCTGGTTGCGAATCCATGCGGATCGAACTTCATGAACCACATTTTTCGCAAGATAGTCAGAATTTAGTTGTTGCCTGCATATATCGCTCTCCGTCGTCATCTGTCGTGGAGTTCTGCCTAGCTTTAGGAGAGGCGTTGAAAACTCTGTCATTAGAAGGGAAACGGGTGATTATTTTAGCAAATATGAATACCAATCTTCTTGATGACACCAACGCAAATGTTTCTGAATACATTTCCTGCTTCAGTGGGTATGGCTACTAGTTCCTCCTAACTGCACCAACTCGTGTTCCACTTCATGGCAATGGCACTATTATAGATCATATTTGGTCTAACCTCATTAGTCCTCCTGAAGCAACTGTCATCGAGGTGCCTGTCACAGATCATTATCCCATTTATGCAAGCATAGGCATCTGCAATATTAATAAAATAAGTCGATGCTTCAAGAATATCTTAAATACTGCATCATTCATTAACATCATCGAGCATTGTGATTGGTCGGCAGTTAAGAAATGCAATAATGCTGAAATAGCCTACTAACAATTTTCCTCTATCATTTCAAATGCACTCACGGTCGCTTCAACATTAGTTGTAAGCAGAAAAAGTGCCTTGTCCCAATTAATCCGTGGTTGACACCTAACCTGTTAAAATGTCTGCGGAAAAAGGATAACTTATACAAAAAGACGAAAAAGTGCCCTTTCAATGTTCACCTTCAAAAGCGCAATAAAGAATATTCAAACACATTAGGAAAGTTACTTAAAGCCGCTAAATTAATGTATTTCGAAGATAAAATAAAGCAAGCCGGAAATGACGTTAAGCAGCAGTTGCAAACTGTAAACAATTTTCTTGGCAGGACTACGGTACATTCAGATATAACCTTGATTCACTCAGAAAAAAGTGTGATCGATAACCCATCTGATATCGCAAACTCTTTCAATGACTCATTCGGCATTGATATTCCTCAGTCGACAGCATCCCTCGAACACACTTGTTCACGATTACCACATTTATTCTTCCTTTTTCCGACGTCACCCAAGGAACTGTTCACCGTTATCAATAGTATTAGGATTACAAGCGCTGGTCTCGATAAGTTCTTTGCTGCCGACATGAAACTGATAGCTCATTTAATCTGTGATGCATTATACCATATCATAAATCCTATATTTGGAACTGGGTTCTTCTCTACATCTCTGAAAAAAGCAAAAATTATTCCTTTTTTTAAAAAAAGGCGACAAGCGTTTACTCTCCAATTACCGGCCTATAGCAATTATTTCATTCTTCAGTAAGGTCATAGAAAAGCTTTTTGCGGGACGTTTACGGTGTTATCTAGACTAGTTTCACATTCTTTCTAACAAACAGTTCGGTTTCAGGCCCGGTTACTCAACTGAACTCGCTATGATATCGCTAACAGAGGAAATTAAATATGCTATTGACAGCGGTAATGTTGTTGGAGGCGTGTTTTTTGACCTTTAAAAAGCATTTGATTCTATTTCGCACGACATTTTATTTCAGAAACTGGAATCAATTGGTGTATCTGGCGTCCCACTAGAACTAATTCGTAACTATCTGCGTGATCGAGAACAGGTGGTATATGTGTCCGGTACCTTTTCCAACCCTAAAACCATAAACATCGGTGTTCCACAGGGTTCAATTTGGGGCCCGCTTTTATTGTTTAATTTATATAAACTATCTCCCTCAATGTCTAGCACATTCGTCCTGTATACTCTATGCGGACGATACCACTATATTAACTACAGATAAAGTCTCGATGTTGTTTAAACTAAATACCGACCTAATAAATTTCGTTATAGGGTTCAATAAGAATAAATAAACATAATTGCTAAAAAGTCAAACTTCGTTGTATTTTCGTCACCTAATCGAATTATACCAAGGAACCCTTCTGTCTTCGTAAGCGATAGTCAAATTCATTCTACCTCTAGTAAAATGTTTCTCGGGGTCAAATTAGATGAAGAGTTAAAGTTTAATTCACATGTTTTAGAGCTTACGCGGAAAGCCGCATATGCTATTCGAACATTTCTAAAAGTTCGCCCGTTCTTTCGTTTTGAAATATTGTTGTCCCTTTACTACGCTTTCTTTCACAGCAACATAATCTATTGCATTTCATCATGGGGAAATACGTATGCCACTCATTTATCAGCCATCCAACATCTTCAAAACCAAGCATTGAGAATAATAACGTTCAGTGGCTTCATGTCCAATGCGTCATCCTTACTCTGTTCGCATGAAATTTTATCAGTTCAGAAGCTGGCTAAATATTTTCTCGGCATTCGTATTTACAAATATGTGAATGGAAAACTTTCGATACCTTTACTACACTCAAGTCAGTTTCTTCAGGCGTCATCGACTCGTTTTGCAAAGGCTAATAATTTCCTTTTACCCAAACCTAGGACTAATTATGGCAAGTTTACCACAAAATTTTTATCTGTTTTTTGTGGAATTCTTTACCTTTGGAGATCAAAAATAGATCCCTCGAATTGTTTGAAAAAGGCTTGCATTCGCACCTATTAAATTCTTAATGCATGATATTATATGAATTGAATGTTATTGCATTTTTCTGTTAGTTTTTTGTGCTCATCGGTACACCTTGTATAACTTATGTTCGCTATTTCGTGTTTGTCTGTACATTTTGTATATCTTATTTTTTCTATCCTTACCGTAATAATGCTTGATATTATACAGAGTGAATGTTATTGCATTTTTGTGTTAGTTTTTGCATGCTTAGCTGTACATTTTTTATAACTTACGTTCACTATTTCGTGCTTATCTGTACATTTTGTATACCTTAAATTTTCTTTCCTTACCACTCTTTACTATTGCGTTTTATCTCTCATGTATGATTTTACAGGAGGTCTTACTCACAGTATCGCGGCTTTGAGACCTCCTTCTGTGTTTGTACATAACACATACACTTGTATCACTTGTATTTTAATTCTGAATAAATTTCAAATCTGAATAAAAATGTCCATTATCATCATTTAACCTCCTATATCATATATGCTAGAAATATTCACCTGAAATCAGAAAAAAAACAAGTGATATATAAAATTAAATGATTTTATCTTCAGTAAACTTAAGCTCTTATGTTATATATGTCCAGTGAATTAATTAGGATGTTTTAATTGAAATCGCCAAATGTGAAGGTTAATAAAAGTAGTACGCTTTCCTGCAAATCAAGTTTTGGAAAACGTTCATAGAACATTTGAAAGACGGGAAGAATGTTTTCAAGTGGAAGCACCTTGCTGAGAAACAAGTGGGTTTCACTTTTGTCGCGAAGCTTAAAAAATCTCAGTAGGAGACACACAAATGTTGTTTGAGTAGAGATGATTCAACGACGCTTGCTCCCTACATGATGGTACCATGAAAGGAGAGCTGCAACATATGGTCAAGTATCGTAAGTATTCAAATTTACATTACAGGCGTATTCAGGTAAAGAACACGAAAAGAGACAAAAAAGCAGAGGAGAGAAACATGGACGTTAACCATGTTGCATTCAGTTTCGTGTCACTGAGCCACATACAGTGGAATTAAGGGGTATACTATTGATGTAAAGTAGCCGGCAAAGGCAGCCATAAATAAACTATATATATCTGTGACTCATTTTTGACTCTTCTGAGTATAATAAAGCTGAGCAACTTACTAACACAGATATCGCAGAAGAAATGCAATTATTCTATTCTATTCGTACAGCCCTCTATCTATACCATAGAACCGGCTACAACGAACTAAATAATGATATTCTACACAGGTTAGCAACGTTATTCAAAATCCATCATTTCGCACGTGTGATAAGAATCGTCTACTTCGTTCATGTCTCTTTGTTATTCTCTTTCATTTGTCATACCCTTATTACAGATCCCAAGCCCATGATAGCAAATAAGCATAACATCCCGATCTTTACTGCGCTCTCTTCTGCCTCTGTAATCAAAAACACCTCAAGTTTCACGTACTCCAGCAACACCAGCCACTCAGTGTGGTTTGACATTGTCGTCTTGCGTTCTTGCTTCACAACTCACCTGAATGTAATAATAGGTACTACGAATCTCTCGTTACAAAACAGTTAAGTAGGCTTTTTTTCAGCGGAGCAGTCCCGTGCAACTAAATTGCATTTTCTGGGTGAGTGACGTTACGAGATCCTGAGTCTGAAAAGAAACCTGAAAAATAGAATCCCATCTTTGCACGCGCTGAGACACGAAACTCTTGTATCACGGAAAAATCGGTGCTCGGATAGGGCCTCATGGAGTGTTCGTCTTCGTGTAGAGCCAAAAGAACGCTAGGAACCTTTGTTGCCAGAGTCGGTGAGGTAGAAGTGACAGTGATGAATGAGTTCTTGCTGTTGAAATGCCAAGTAAAAGGGTCTGCCTTTCAAGAGAATGCCAGTTGAACCTATAAGAGGAGGCGTGTACCCATTGCGGTCTTCGCTTGGGCTGACTACTCTGAAGTTTAAAACTGGAAACTTTTCCACTGTTTCTGTTCCTTTCTGAATCGCTGTTTTTACTGGTTGTGCTATAAACATCGCTAGAGAACAAGTGTAGGAAAAAGCACTTATATGCAATGAGATTCAGAAGGTATTTTGCTTCAGATCAGCAAGCATAAAATTTTTTCCAAGATCGACCAGAAGAAGACGATGTACCCTGTGAGGGCTGGCTATATTTGTGGAGACGCGCTTACCGTTGTAAACTACCTCGCGAAAGTGTTTTTTTACTTAAATTGTTTGTCGTCTCCTTCTTGGTCTGAATGGAAGCAGCACCATACTAGGACAAAAGGGTATGGATGCTTTAGACGCGTAGCAAATCTACGATGACCCATTTGGCCTTGTAAGTAGGGCTCGTGTAGGATAGTGTATTCTGAAGAGAGTAGCGATGTACACCTGTATAAATTTCAACAAAAAATGGCTGCGAGAGGGCTCAAACTCACTGTCAAAAAAGAAATTAACAACTTTGCTTCATATAAAATATTGAAAGGGTTACACTCAACCAGCCTAATCTCCCAGACGTAAGAACTCTAAGGAGAACTTTTGGCTGAAGCGCATGCTAACCCTCGCTCCTTATGCTGTGGGTCGTGCGTCCGCGCTGTATGTATGTATGTATGTATGTATGTATGTATGTATGTATGTATGTATGTATGTATGTATGTATGTATGTATGTATGTATGTATGTATGTATGTATGTATGTATGTATGTATGTATGTATGTATGTATGTATGTATGTATGTATGTATGTATGTATGTATGTATGTATGTATGTATGTATGTATGTATGTATGTATGTATGTATGTATGTATGTATGTATGTATGTATGTATGTATGTATGTATGTATGTATGTATGTATGTATGTATGTATGTAGTCATCAAAGATACTAGTCACCAAAGGTAGTAGTAGAAGTAGTAGTAGTAGTAGTAGTAGTAGTAGTAGTAGTAGACATCAAAGATATAGAGACATGCACGTAGTGAGAAAGTGTCAATCGATAAAAGCACTTATAAATTTCAACCGAAATATTGACATAATGACTAAACATTGAACACAAAATATTGCAGACAATGCAAAAGTCATCAACAATCCTAATAACGACACGTTGTATTAGATTCAATCACATTTGTCATGAGAGTGCGCACAGTTTGCTTACAGAACTTGAGTACCAACCGAGACTGAAGTATCAAGGAACAGAAAAAAGCGGTCAGAAGTTTTTCAAGACAAGACGTGGCTGACGCAGTGTTTCGGCAAGCCGACTTAATTGTCGATCAACAGGGCAACATCGTTGCCTTCACGAAGAAAAGTTAACACGTAAAAACGTTGGCTGCGGCGACACTTCCTGTAACAATTTTTTAAAGTATTCAGTCCATAATATATATTTATCTGAGTCACAGGATCAGAAGAACCACAAATTTTCAAACCATTGCTATATAAAATTCATGAACAGGAAAGAGCCGATAATCGCTTCACATCACTGGAACTATCCAATCCACAAAAAAGAAGCAAAAGCTATGTAGCCTAGCCAATATGAATTGAAGCCTTTTAACAAATAAATCTTACCGACCAAATCTTGACTGCCGCCTGGACCTTGTAGTCTAGCGACACTGTACTTCTGTCAGCCCAGTCAGGCTTGCAGAGAAGTGGGTTTTCTCGGGTACTCCTGTAACATCAATACCTGCTCAAATAATGAGTTCGAATACTTTTGCTCCCCTGTCACCACTAGGAAACCTGATGAACCTTCGTGGAACCGGAAATCTCTGGATTAACACCTTGCCGAGCCGCGATTACCACGTACAGCCTGATTAAGCCATCGTCGTCGAATGCATGGTTGACTTGCTTCATGAAGCTCAGTACCGCTTCCGTTCTCTACCCGCCAAAACTTCCTTATTTATCTTCCCCGTAGTTGGCACGCCTACCGAGCTAGATAACTTAGCGAGATCCAACTTGTAATATCACTGAGCAAGTGGTGAGAAAGAGCGGAAGCAATCGTTACAAACTTAAGCCAACCACTTTCCCCACTTCGCCTGATTTAAAATTCCTAAGTGAAGAAGCAAGACAAAATACAAATAAACAATAGATGCGCATATCCCCTATCTTTCTGAGCTTTCCACCAGAGCCACAGTAGGGCGTTGTCGTAGCTCCACTAACTTGAGGTTTGCGTCGCTTTACGTTGCCCATCTGTTTTCTTATAAATCGCACGGGAAGCCGTGCCATAGATTGCCGTTTACATTAATATTGTGATAGCAATTATATGGACACGCTCAGCTGGATTTCGCCGACGGCGTCGGCGTCAGTGTCATGCACCGTATATGTATACGTATCTATCTATATATATGTAAACACAAGAAAGAAAAAAATCCCAGAAATAAGATCCCGGCGCGCGGAATCTATCGCAGTACCTCCGCGTCCCGATGTCGAGGCGTTAACCACTGAGCCACCGAAAGGTACCTCCTTCAACGTTCAAACGGCAAGCTATTCATATCTACAACTTACCGCTGTTGGCAGGCATCTCGTGGGGGGGGGGGGAACTATCGTGTTTACAGCATTATCAGCAAGATGGCGCAGGGAGCATGCGGCGGCTCTTATCAATGGCGCGTAATTTGTCCAACGTAGAGAATAAGGGGGTGTAGGCTCGATTACGCACTCTTATCTTGCAGTGGGTAGAATCGTACGTCTTGGCTAGCCTTTGGGTTTTGTCGGAACGATTGTGTTGTAGTTATCGGGCGCACAAAGGTAAGTGCAATTGTTGCACAGCCTCCTTTTGCAAAAAGGGCGTGCTGTTTAGAGACAGCGAAGTAACAACTGAGACGCCAATTCGCGTTCATCTGTATCTCTGGGTACATTTCATGCATCAATTCTGCGTGAGAAACGCGGGGCACGTTTCGATCTGCTTGCCATTCTGCGCGTCACCTTCCAATTTTTTGCTTTCACGTTCATTGCTTCGCCTTCGCGGCAAAGCTGTGACTTTTTTCTTTTCGTTGCCAAAACTTGCGCATAAGCAAAATATTAAGCAATGTCTAGCGTTCATGAACAAAGTTTAGTTGCACATAAATTGTAGATGTGAGCAATTTATGCAGTAAGATGCAGTGGCAATTTTCTAATTGTATGCGGGGAAATAAGGCCAGAAATCGAACGATGGAAAGCTCCTGTCATTAAGGCGGTAATAATTTTTCGCTAACACAATTTCGTTGAATGTGGTTTAGCCTTTCATAAGTGAGTAGTTTAAAATAAGGCATGAGGTTTCTCGTGGAAAGTAGCTTTACTGCTTTATGCAATCGTATACACGTTAAATATAAATGCGCTGTCTTGACAAAGATGTATCGAAACGCTGTGCTACGGATGTTGCTAATACAAAACAGCACTCTGTCGGCGCTCCTGTTTACTCGGCTCCATGGACCGTGCTCAGGCGAGCCGCCCTCCTATAGCAGAGCAGAGTAGAGACACTTTATCTACACACACTGCTCTCCCACAGTTGAGTACGAAGCACTCGCAATCGTTACACACTTTTTCTAAACACTCATGCGAGACAAGGATCGCGTGCTTCTGTATTCAGGGACGGCTCAGTGCTGTCTTATTTGAGTACGAAGTACTCAAAATCGTTTAACATTTTTGGGGGCGAAGCTGCTTAAAGCGGCACCTGTTTGTACCTCGTAGTCTCATAGTCGTAGTGTGCAACCAGTCTTACGTTTTGACCTGCAAGGTGGTGCCGGTGGGAGATTTCTCCTGTGCGCTGTTGAACAATGAAAAATTCGCAGCGTGCGCGTTAACTGAAAGCCGAATTCTCCTGTCTCTCATTCCAAATTAGCAGCCATTGGCATGTACATTGAGCACTATCTGACAAGAAAGGGTTGCTACGTTATACTCGCTGGGCGTAACCTCTTTGGTTTTAGAAAGGTTTAGCGAGTGTTGGGCCTCAGTGTCATGAATACGGTGAACTAGTATATACCATGAACTCGAGGTGGTTAAAGGTAGGCAGTAGACACGAAGCGCAAGCGTAAGAAAGTGTGCGTGTGCCACCTCTCTTTTAGTCTTTGGAATGTCCGCTGGATGGCGGTGCTTCTATATGGGGAATAGAGTTACTAGGGTGTTTTAGTGCTGGGTACCCAAGCGGCTTGCGTACCCAGGACGTTGGGGCGGCGGTATTGCGCATGCGCGAAACCCCGAACAGATGCGTCGCAAGAACGCTGGGGCGATGGGGCCATGCGTCCGCGCGGCCATAAACAACGCTGCCACCACTGGCCCCCTAGCGGAGATGAGTTGCTCTGGCGCACATGCTGGCGCATCATGTTACCTTCACGGTGAGCAAAGCCGAGGCTGGCCAGAGCCACCACTTTGATGTTTAAGTTTTAGGCGCAAATATTATAGTGGCTAGCCACTATACAAATAGCATAATAATAAGGCACGATATCTCGGACAGCATGGATCGGCCGCCTTGTAAGGTCCACCTTCGCAGGAACTTATGGTATCCGCACTGCGGATACTCTAGCCGTCGAGTTAAAATAAGCCAAAGTGCGAGCACCAATAGCGATTACATTGTTTCAGCCAGATTCCCAAAGCTAGAATGGCCTGGAACATAGAAACTAAACATATGCCAGCCCCCAGACCAGCTGAATAGGTGGCGCCATCTAGCGCGGCCATAGTGAACTAGACAATCACAACATTGTTATTGCAGAAACATTGTGCATTGTACGTCTGGTGGAAAATCCGCGCAGTGGCGTTATTACAAATGAGTAACCTTTTTATTGATTTTCACCTCAAAAACATTACGCGTAAGCCAACATGTTCATGACTGTGGTTGCACGAAGTGTCACAAGATGTCGACACTATCGTTACAGCAACCTTGTATATTTCAATTTTTGCGATAAAAAACGTCTCGTCATTTTGCCGCTACAGTGATTCATTGCTATGTAAGTTAAATGCAGTTTAAATGCAGTTAGCATCATCATTTGTGGTTTACGAAAACGTAAAGGCATACATGTTTACGTATGATGAGCTCAAAACGTTGCATGAGGCACGTTCCGGTTGGACGGTAAACGCAAACTGATATCCGGTAACACGTTAACGTAAAGAAGTGTACGTACAAGCTAAAAGTTACACAGAGCTACACGTTACACCGTTACTCTGTCGTCGCGCTTGTCGGACTACGACCGGCCGTCTGGATTGCTTGGCATCGACGGTGCCGGCTTCAGTCGCAAGTGTGGCGCCTACGAAAAAGTTTTTTTTTTGTTTCGTGTTGATAACTGTGATATCATTTAAAATGATTTATTGAAATTAGTTTACTTCATGTCACTATGTAAGTTTAATTTAACACTTTAAATCGTAAACTTAATTCAATATTACTTACGCGTCAGTTAAGAAGCAATGGAGCTGTGAGCGCGTGTGACCTTTGTGCGGCTTGCGTTTGCGTGCGCGCCTGTATAAGACATTCCAGTTGGGTATGGGTTGGCTACGCAACGCCACGCGCCCCGAAGCCCGCAACGCCCAAGAGCTTGCGTACCCAGCACTAAAACTCCTTGCTGTATATGCTACCTTTAGGTAGCAGAGTTGCGCCAAGGTACGCCATCTTGTGTTCAAATGTCTTGCGGGAAAGCCACTCACCAACCGCGTGCGAGTAGTGCTCGCACTCATAGCGTTGCCTTATTTTTTTCTCCTTTCTTTTTTTTCTATTTTTATGAAGGTTCAAGACAAACTCAGTTGCGCTGGTCACGCCTGGAAGCCTTGATTTTATGTTTACGTTTTTGGTAAGTAATAATGAAAAAAACGTGCGTCAGCTCATTGAACCAGTTGTACATATGTACATTCAAGTAGGCCACACATTAGCTTCGGCTTCTTTTGGACTGTTTTTCCCATTTACATATATGAAATTATTTTTCACTATTGATCACTATCGATCCAGGGATGGAATATATTCATCGCGTTGGGCTCATTCGTTACTGTGTGAGTTAACCAGCTGAAGCTTTGTAGCCGTCAACTAGATCGAGCTTGATAGCGATCGAGAGTGGCCGTGCGACGCCCGCGTTACGCGTGGCCCTCGTATTACGCTCGTATTACAATCGCGGCTCACGACAATTGATGTGAATCATCGTTCAACAACCCTGTCGTGTCCAGCATTCTTTGCCTTCGATTCACGCACCAGCAGCAACACCTTGCCGATTCAAATAGCTCTAGTTTCAATTCTCCCTTTATGTTTAGCCTTTTTACTGCCAGACTAATTTGGACGTATGCAGCTGACACACGCTGGCCAAGTCTGCATGTATAACCTATTCACTACTGCATCTGTGGTTAAGAAAAATGAAGCAAGTTTTGCTGTGCCATGGACAAGTTTGAAAAAAAAAAGGGCAAGCGCATGGGCGTCAGCAGAGAATTGGAAAAGGGACCCTTGTCACCCTCAAGCCACAACAGCACTTGCCCTCATCCAAGCTATACGAGTGCTCTCGCTCTCCCTAATCCGCAATTTAACATAGGTTTGCACCCCCAAGAGAAAATCCTGCCGACGACAATGGCCAAGCATTTATTCCTTCCGACTGAACACTAATCTTTCTATAGCAACACCCGCTGCACCCGCGTCTAATCGCATGGGCTTTACGTAGTACAATTCAACACTAAATGCATTTGCTGCTGCATTTCTCGTGAACAACAGGCAGCATGGCTACATTACCGAAGAAGCGCGGCGAGGATGATAACAGCTGTTGTCAATCCCGCTTGATCTGCCCAGAATCTGCGTAGCGTTGGCTTCTCCGCAGTGAAAATGAACCACCTATGACCACGTGATGGCGCTCGGCGAATAGGGGCGCTGAGCTCCTGTAGGCGGAGCGAGCGGCGCCCGGAAAACAGTGGCGCAACTCTGCTGCCTAAAGGTAGCATATACAGTAACTCTAATGGGGAATATATGATGAAAAGATGCGAGATAATGGTACTTGGAGTGTTTAATAGATGGACGAACGGACACACAGACAGATGCATGAACGGACGCACGGATGGCTGCATGGACGGATGGACGCATATAAGGACGCAGGGGCGGATGCGTGAACGAACGCAGGGACGGATGTACAGATGGAGGGACGGACGCACGAACAGGCGCGCACGGATGAACGAATGGACGCATGAACGGTCACACAGACGGACGCATAGACGGACGGAAGCAAGAACGACTGAACGGACGGATGCTTCGCCCCACTCTCCATCATTCACTCCGTGGATATGCTGCCATTTTTTTTCTAAACACATATTCATACATACACTCGTTGGGCGTGCGGGGAAACGCTCCACGTTTATCCTCGTGCCTGACGCCCACGGCACGGCTTTATTCTCTCCCATAGCGGAGTACTAAGTACTCACCATCGTTAACCACTTTTTTCGGAACATACAGAACTTATCGCTTCCCATATTACACTATACAGTGTACGTTAAATCGCCAAAAAAATATTTTTGAAAATACACTCGGACTGCCTCGAGAGAACGGTGGTTTAAATATCCCCTTGACGGTAGTACTGGAAGACACTCATGCATGCCTTGAAAGATGACCCTTCGAGTCTTACAATTAAAGGAGGATCATCCTGCGAGACAACTTGCGCCTTACTTTCTAGAGGTTCAGAGCCGCCTCTTTCTGCAGGCTTTGCCGCTGTGGCCAGAGGCATTGAACCCAACTAATGCCATCTAGATAACTTCAGGCCTGCTCACTATGTCTGCCTCGGCCTCTGATATCACTTCGTTGTAACCGGCGTGTTCCGCTGCACAGACGTGCCCACGCTTGCTCTCGTTGTTCATTTAACTGGGGTTGGCAAGCTCGACGAACGTGTTTGTGGCGTGCTGGTGTGATTGTTGGCGACCAGAGAAGACCGCCTTTTTCTGGGTCCATACTCCATAACCTCCTGCGCGAAGATGTGATGTGTTTTATGCACTGGCTATTCACAATCTCTACGGCTGCTAATCCGAATGGTTCGTCGATGCTGCGTGGCGAATTGCGAGCCGAAGTTTCGAGCGTTCTCATTTCGTAAGGACAACCGAAGAACGAAAGGCGAGTGTATCGTTCGTCAAGATGATATCAAAATTAGTTTTCTTCGTGACCCGAAGGTACGTGTGTCTACACTGCCTATCACTGACTGGTTCCAATGGCCCCCATCTCCGCCACGTTCCGTTGTTGCTCCAAAATAAAGGTGCCATGCGTGCTTCTGACTTGTTGACGTAGGCCTTGACATTAGAATAATAAACGTGCTTAGCAGAACATTTTTCGAACAGGCATTTTCCCCTCAGTGTCAGTAATCATTTTGCAACTGGCGGTTAACGCCGCGGACTTGTGTTCTGTTCCATAGGTTGATAAAAATGAAAGGAATGACTTAATGCATCGGTTTAGTGTATAGTACTTTCTTTTCGGCAATCATACGACTTTATTGTGGTCCGCACCTTAGTATAATATGTTTCTTTGAGATTTAGATGTGGTCTACACTTACGGTAAAGCACTTTCTTAATTTAAGGGGCCACTGCTGCGTAGCTTTGCAGTTACCCCTGATGAAGGAACCAAGTCGGTTTCGAAAAGTCGGGTTCGTTCAAAACTTTTTGTTGGAGTCTAAATCATCTCCCAGTTTCATACCCAACCGGACAGATTTCTATCGTATGTTTACATTTATTTATTTATTTATTCATTTATTTATTTATTTATTTATTTATTCAAAATACCTTACAGGCCCACTGAAGGGTATTGAGTAAGGGGGGCATCAGTATACAAACGAAATAACAATAAAGGAGAAAAGCAGACGACAATATATACATATATGTATAAAAGATTACAAAAGTCAAGGTGCAACAGCGTTATACAATACTAGAGTTCAACGAAATCAGGTTGTCACGAAAAAATTCATGGTTACAAATGAATACAACATAATCCGGAAGATGGTTCCAATATGCAATGGCTCGAGGTAGTGATGATAAGTTAAATGCCTGCGTGTGACCATGAATGCGCATAAAACTACCGGTATTGTGAATGCGCTGGGAAGTGCGCGCAGGAGAATAAAGTGGCAAACAGTGAATTTCGTTACTATAAAGGTACCTATGAAACAGACATAAAAGAGCAATGTTGCGGCGTATTTATAGTGACTGAAATGCAAGGTTTTGCTTTATTAGGGCAATACTTGAATGATAGTCGTAGTTTCCGGAGATGAATCCCGCTTCCCTATTCTGGACGGCTTCCAACATACGTACCAAGTAATCTTGATATGGTGACCATGTGGATGATGCATACTCTAGCTGTGGGTGAACATAAGTAATATATGATAATGCGCGTACGTTAGAAGGAGCGTTGCGCAAGTTTCTGCGGAGATATTCGAGAGATTGGGATGCTTTGGATGAGACAACTGCTATATGCGTACTCCAGGATAGATCCAATGTAAGGTAAAGGCCTAAATAATTGTAAGATGGTGTAGCTGACACAACGGCGTTTTTAGGCTTATAGTGAAATGCTGAATTGTTATGCTTTCGAGTGAACGATATTACCTTGCATTTAAAGGCGTTAAGGGGCATCTGCCAAGTTTCACACCACCGGAAGGTTAGGTCAAGGTGATTTTGGAGAGTGGAATGATCATTAAAACATTTAATGTTGCGGTATATAGCCCAATCGTCAGCGAACAACCTAACTGTGGATGAAAGGTTATCGGGCAAATCATTAATGTATATTAGAAAAAGTAACGGACCTATTACACTGCCTTGGGGAACACCGGATGTGACGTCACAAAGGTTAGATGAAATGTCGTTGATCACCGAAAGTTGCTCACGCGAAGAGAGGAAGCTTCGTAGCCAAGACAGGATTACTGAATCAATACGGAGTGCGGCCATTTTAGACATTAAATGACAATGAGGGACAGTATCGAATGCCTTGGCAAAAGCAAGGAAGAGGCAATCAGTTTGTTCGTTAGCGTTCATATTAAAGTGAAGGTCAGTCGTGAATTCAAATAACTGGGTGTCACATGAGTAGCCTTTTCTAAAGCCATGCTGATGGGAGAAGAAGAAGTTGTGCGATTCAAGGTGATCGTAGATATGAGAAGCCACGATATGTTCCAGTAGTTTGCAAGAGATGCATGTAAGTGAAATGGGTCGATAATTACGGGGCGAGTGCCTGTCAGCGGATTTAAATACGGGAATCCCCTTACCAATCTTCCAATCCTTGGGCAGTTCGCCTGATGATAGCGACTAGTTAAATAGGAGACAGAGGAAGCGGCTGGAAATATCTGTGGTGTTCTTCAGTATTTTAGAGTTTTTGTTATCAATACCTGATGAAGTAGAAACCTTAAGATTCGTGATGAGTTGGGCTATACCTTCGGCAGTGACAATGATTGGGGCCACTAAAGCGAAAGGGTGATCTGGAACAAATGGCACATTGGAACAATCTTTCTGTGTAAAAACAGACGCGAAGTACTCATTGAAAGCAATAGCGGAAGCTTCATCAGAAAGCGGCGTTAGTTCACTATCGTGTATTGTAATGTGATTAGAAGACTTGTTGTTGGGTGAAATTATTTGCCAGAACTTTTTGGGGTTATTTTTGAGAAGTGACGGCAAGTCCTGCGAATAATATTTCTTCTTAGCTGTGTCTAAGGCTTTACAATAGTCTTGTAAGCAGACCTTGTATTTATCCCAATTAAAGCAATAGGCGTTGTCTTGACACGACACCTGTACAGTGTCTGTCAATGAAGTAGTTAAAAGCATTAACACAGCTACATCGTAAAATACTTTACTATCATGAAGAATGTCTTAGTTCGATTTCGGCTCCACCAGCACTATTTAGTTACTATTTCCAACACAACTTTTGATCGCCTAACCACAGCTAACATGCCGGTACTTTACTCTTCCTTTGCTTGATCTGATATGCTGCTGAATTGGTTCGGCTGTATTCGGCGACGAGGCTCTGAAAAAAAATCGCTTTTTTTGTTCAGGAACGACTTTAAGCGTTTAAGTAATTGACCGGTGCTAGGGTCACATATACGATCTCCTTACATGCATCTGGTCTAGACAAAAAACAGAACTTTACTCGAGAACTAGAGCACGCTAGAGCAAGGGAGGTAGGAGGATCATATAGCACTCTAAATATTTTATATATACATTTGTTGAAAGGCGACATCTCGAAGAGATCGAAACAACGGGAACCTGAAGTAAAGTTGAGGGGGCGTTTTGGCCTGAAGCACGTATATTCATTTGGAAATGTCGTGAAAGATATCTCTTTCGGTGTTGCTGCACTGTCTTTGTAAATATTCAAAATTTAATAGTGCTGTTCACTGCAAGTAAAACATGAAACACAAAAGAAAAATATAAAAAATATAGCAGCTGTTTTTTTCCTTATTACTGACCTTTATAAGATGAGCTCCTCTAACACAGTGCTTTCTGTAGCGTCATCTAAGGTGCAAAAATACAAAGCCTCCGTAGTTTCAGATAAAGCAACATCCCCACTTTTTAGAAACCTCACGAAGGGATCGTAGTTCTATATTTGTAAACAGAATAAAAAAAGGAAAGTTTGAATGCATTTGAGGAAAAACAAATCGACTGGCAGAATTCAACGACTGCCCATCGGCCGACGGTAAATCGAAGAACCCTGCTTCCTGACCCTCCCAACTTGCTGCCCCTCCCGATGTACGGGTGGGGCTGTAAGGGAAGGTGCGAAACGGCAGGGGTGCTAGCACTCCCGCCTTAGACCTTGGTGCACGTTCACCAAACGTTACAGTCATCCCCTCCACCACAGTTCCTCTAGAGAAGAAAAAAAGTTTATGAGGTAGGCAGCGCTGGTAGAGTGGCAAATCGCGAGCAGGTCTGCCTGCAGATCGAAGTAGCCGTTACTTATGGTCCTCGTTAAACCGAAAGCCCGACTCACTGCTTCGCATGGAGACGAAAGTTGCTGGTAGCTACTGGCAGGAAAGCTTGACGAGTTCTTATGCAGGTTATGAAGATAGCTTCGTTCGTGACGTTGTCAGCTTGAAAGGGAAGACGCTGATGACATGCGACACCAAATACGATGACATTCGAGGACATGAGACGTTGAAAGGGTAGACATGCGATCGGGTTACGAGGAGGAGTTGCAACCCTCTTGGTGTTTCACATATTCTTCTAGCATTTAGATTTCGCTCATAATCAGTTCGGCTCTGTCCTAACTGTTTTGCTGTGGAGAGGTTGAGGTCAATATTAGCTTGGCTACTCCATATGAATAAGTTATGCAGTGAAAAAAAAAGAACAATACTGAACGGCACCCCGAAATGAAAAATTTGAAAAAAAGATATATCACACTGAAACCAGTTGATTTAATAATACAATGCACAGTTTGCTTGCAGCAGTTCAGGCTGTCATAAACTGTTCACGCTCACCCCCCCTTTTTTTTCTTCTGTCAGTATATGTGAATTCCTGGCTCTCTATCCTAGGCGCTTATTCAGTCCGGTCACCCCAAAGAAGTCTGTCAGGAAGATGTCTTTTTATTTTCACCGAGGCGTAGGAAGCTATGTTACCCTGCTAAGCAGTGGGCTTCTCATTAATCGGTATTTACCATAAATACCGAGGTACCTGACATAGAGACATATATTCACGGCATGATTACGACAAATATATTTGCAATATTACGTACCATAATAAATTTTTGTATTGCTGGATACCCTTCCGTTCCATAGCACTGTACAGTGTTTGTATCTGGAAAATACGTGGTGCAACAGTTAAATATTGCAGCTTTAGTTTACATTGTTTTCTGGCTCAGTACATCAGTGTTTCTAGACTAATATAGGCCACATCAATAGAATGTTTTTTATTCGAGCGCTGGCTATCAGTGAATGTTTTTATGTTCGAAAATTCCGGTGCTATGCCATACATTTGAAGCTCGAAATATATCTGTGTTCAAACAGACGTTGAAAACACGTAACTTTGCTTATATGCTGGAGTGTTGCTAAATTCAACTGTGCTGGAGTGCACACGTTTTGATTATTCTCTGGAGCAGTGCTATAAAACTCGGTGCACAAATTAGGAGTCCGCACTAAGTGTGTAAATTCCAGTTGCAAGTAACGCAGTAATACCTTTCTCCTTCATGTTTTTCCTAATAGCCTACGATATTCGTGGAATCGCAAAAAACACCTCTCACACCCAAGTGTTCGTTGCTTCCACGGATTCGCGTTGGCTGTGTATTCCATGGAAGCACTTAGCGGAAATGGCTTGAGCCCAATGCTTGGCGAAACGGATGCAACGTTAGGAAAGAAAACAAATGCAAGAGTACAAGTGAAAAAACAACTACAGCACCAGAAAACACCCAGAAGAGAGACAATACGTACTGCACAAGTGCTGTGTGTGTCGCTGGTGGGTTTTGTTTGCGCTGAGGATTTGTTATATTAAGATGAAGCAACCTGCCCAAAAAGATATACGTAATTCGAAGAGTGTTAATTTTTTTACTAAACAAGTAGCTTCACGATAAAAGATGTTGCCATATTCATATCGATATAGGCCTATTGGTGATTGCGAACTATACCCGACAGACCTTTACTGTCAACCTGCAACAAAATGAGTACACGTGTTCCTCACAATTTTGTCTCCCGTGACCCTTCAGACTGTTTAAAAATAGCTTGCAGTAGTTAGGGTTGTATGTCCCAAATGTGTAAGTTTCACAGAAATGCCAAACTAAAGTCACTTATGAGCTTCAATTTCTCGTTTGGTGAATTGATAAGGCGGCGCACTGCCCCACGATAGCAACTGCGCTCAAACAACGTTGCCGCAGAGCAAGGGCCGTAGCAGGCCCTATAGTGTAGAGATAGTAATATAACAGTGCGTGTTCCAAGGGGGAAAAAGGTGTGCTCGAGATGGTCATTGGCATCCAGAACAAAAAAGTCATACAAACATCTAATAGAAAAGAAGAAGCAGTGGGAAATTGTTCTAAGCTTCTCTACTTTTGCGTATTCTTTCGTTCTCGCCTTCTTACAGTGGTATACACGAAGTGCATAACACTGTGGTACACACGATGTGTGCACCGCCGCGGTGGTCTAGTGTCTGAGGTACTCGGCTGCTGACCTGCAGGTCGCGGGTTCGAATCCCGGCTTCGGTGGCTGCATTTCCAATGGAGGCGGAAATGTTGTAGGCCCATGTGCTCAGATTTGGGTGCACGTTAAAGAACCCCAGGTGGTCGAAATTTCCGCAGCCCGCCACTACGGTGTCTCTCTTAATCATATGGTGGTTTTGGGACGTTAAACCCCACATATCAATCAAACAATCAATCACACGAAGTGTCCACAGTGTTGCGCACTGCGGACACGCATTTTACGTGATCTCACTATTGCCGGCGAAAATAAGTTTCGAATAGGTTACACTTGCAGCGTCCAAGCAATAAAATCGCAAAGTCGCTCATTCATTACCAGTGCGACAGCTGTGTCAACCGCGTGAAAAATGGAAGCCAGGATCTTGATGGAGTTTTTCATTGTCGCAACAGTAACGTCAGCTGCTGACTTCATTTATGGTGGGCGTCTTGCTGTCTTACGCCTTACCTCCTTTACATTATCGGGCCTGCGTCATTCATAGCAAGTTCAAAGGTTCTTCAATCAGGACCAACAGGGTCGCCGCAGGAATTGACGGGTAGCTTGATACGAAACTGTACATATCGACCAGTTCTTGTTCACACTTGCGTGTGCCGGGAGGTGGCAACATAAGGTGGGTGCTCAGCCTTATGAGCGAAACGCGGTGTAGCTGTTCCTGAATAGTCCACGCAATGGTCTGTCTTGTTGCTAGTTCTGTCATATGGTGACGCAGTATAATTGATTGAGATTGCAAATTTATAAGCTATATTACTGGCAAGGAAAAGAAAGAAAAGTCTGAAAAGACATATATGTCATGTGTCTTTTGTGTTTTTTGTTTGTTGCAGCCTACATGATGTAATGTTCGCGCACATGTTCACGCAGTTGTCTTTCTATGCGATCTTGTTTTTTTTTGTGAGCACAGACGACGGCCAAACCTCGTCTTATTACAGCTAGTGTGGCGTTCCCCGGGGCGGCGTTTTGTGCTGTTCAATCTTTCACTAACTGCACTCACCAAGCAGCTGCCATGTACAGTTAGACTATAGATGTACGCTGATGATATCTTTGTTTGGGCGTTCACCATAACACGCGTGCAGTCGCGAGCGCAAATTGAAAGAGCTGTCACTCGAACAGCCCGTTACCTACGAATTCGAGGCTTGGGAATTCCTTCCGTAAAATGCACCTTTGTGGCCTTCACGCGCGAAGCATTGAATAATTACAGCATAAAGAAAATAATGGCCAAAGTGTACGTACATTTGATCATACAATATACTGGTTGTCGACAGGGATTTATCAAGGAGTCTTCATCTATAGTACCTCAACATTAGCTTGTTTATTTATTTATTTATTTTGATATTGTATAGGCCCCGAGGGCATTGCATAAGGGGAGGGGGGTTGTAAGCAATTAAACGCAAACACATTTCAGGCGTGCAGCAATCGGCTATTGCCATCGATTTAATTTCTTCGCAGGGAAGATTTGGGGAATGTCAGTCAGTGCTGTGCTACAGCTGTACAGGGTACTCTTTTTTGGCTCCCTGTGATACAGCTTGCTGGCATTAACCAACGTAAGCAAAACAAGCCTGCAAATATTCAGGCCCGAACGCTCCGAATTTGCTTAAGCCTGCCTGTTATCGCATCTACGGTGGCTTTTATTAGCCTTGAGATGTTGGAGTGGCGCGCAGACATAACAAGCGCTCGCTTAGAAAGCCGTTACGCCTCCAGCCTTCGGATATTGCTTGCCTCACGCTTAAAATAAATGACGGAAGCAGCATCAACAATTTTACTCGTAAAACAATGAAAAACTAAACATCATTTTAAAAGTAATATCGCCAACTGTACTGGCGCTCCAGCGTACACTCTTTGATGGGGTTTTTTATGGCGTAGCGCTGCTTACTTCGAAGGTGGGTTCGATTCTCGGCCATGGTAGCCGCACTCCAATGGGGGTGAACAGCAAGAGAATGCATGTGCAGCAGGCTGAAAAATGCGAGGTAACCACAATCATTCTGCAGCGTGCCTCGCAATCATGTCGCGCTACTGAAACGTATACGACAGCGTATATTGCATTTCAGGTTGCATTGTGCACGGGCAATTTCTTTAAAAAGATGTGACTGTTTTGCCTCCACAATTGGTATCTGTATAAGATGCGTAAAAGTAACTGCTGGCAGCGTTTTTTTTATCTGTGGGCGCGTGTGCAAGTTAGTATCGAGTGTCACAATATATCTCGAGTGCGCTCGCCCAGCAATACCACCGCCACTGTTATGTTAAATTTTACCTTTTCGTCCACTTTGTTGTTATGCACATCTATATCGCAATTGTTAAGATACTCTTAAAACAGTACGGTCAACACTCCACATAACTTTATCGGCTTATTTGTCTTGTGGTTTTCATTAAGGTTGAGTTTAAAAAAAAAACTAGTCTTTTGTATTCCCTTGTTTTATTGATTACATACTTGGCACGTGTGAAAATCAACAAAAAGGGCAATTCACTCTGTGTTTTCAGCTCACATTTGGTATTACATCGATCGACATCTGTTTCAAAGGGCACATTGCGAAGAGCTATGTACACGTGGGTTGAAAATAAACATGAAAAGTACAGCGTGCTGTTTTCATCACACTCTGACCTTAGTGTCAAAGAAATTATCTAGTATGGCTGTTGACTAGATCATGAATGACTCTAACTGCTTTTCGTTACCATCCAGGCTACAACCGCTTGAAACAAATATGGGAAACACTTGAGAATGTACATGCCACATCGCTCACCTTTATTTCCATCTCCACTGTACACTGTCATATGATTGCTGTCTTTACTTGTGTCGTTTGGGGTGAATAGTTCCAGGTAAAGGAAGCATCGAAGCATTTCTGCACACATTGTAGGAATGTTTGCCTTTATTCTGCCTCACGCTGTGCATTTTTCATTATGTCAAGTTTAATAGCTGTGTGCCTTCCCACTGAGCTGTGTGTGAGTCATAACATTGCACTACCTTAATGATCTCCCCTGACATTCCCAGTTTGGAGGGTTAAAAATCCAGCACAGCTTAAGGAAAAAAATGGCGAATTGAGAAAAATGTAAGAAAAATGGAATAGATATATAGAAGTGACAGGTATGTTTAGCACAAATGTCACTAAGCTGCAATTTAGAAAGGAAACTTACAAGCGAAATCCTGCTTCAGGTCAAAACTGCTATGATTGTTTTCCGAAGGGTGAAGGGGAAGGGGGTATTCGGACGTCGTGCGGGGGCGCGCGCATGAGGCCCTGCCGCAGCAGGTGGCCGAGTCCTGGTTTGTGGCACTGTCACTTAGTGCCGGCGCTGCGCACTTCATTGGAGCGGCCCGTGGCGCTGCTGTAAAGGAGTACCGTTTCTGAGGGGGGGGGGGGGGGCGAGACCAAATTAAGTTCGTTGTCTGTCTCTATCAACCTACATGTCTTTAACCTCACGATCGATGACCTGATCGTCGTCAGCGTGCCTCACTGTTGCCGACACGCTCCCTACCTGAATAATCAGGTTTGAAACGTGTTCGGACGCTCGGAGAGCCGGACAGTGGGCACGAGGGTGCGACACGCGCCCGCAGAATGGCCACCGCCATTGCGTTGTCTTATCAGCTGGTGATTTCTTTCCTCTGTGAGTTGCGTTGACAACAAACTACGACGCCTCGACCAACTCACAAGCTCCGCACTCGTTATCTACATCTTCTTGTTGCCAGAGGAAGTAGCTTCTTGCAACGTCATTTTCGGTTTCCGATAGAGCTTGTCCGAAAACTTGCGCTCGAGCAAGCGCACGAGGAAACGGCCTCGGACGAGTTGCGCTTCTTTGTCGGGTGACGGATAGTTGCAGGACCCGACCATGCATTGTCCTGAACGCAGTGAAAATGCGCCGACCGTATCATCTGGTTGCTGCGAATGGAGGTGGAAGCGTGCCAAATCATATAGCTCATGAGGCTCGTTTAAAAAGTGGTCGGTGAACGCCTTTTTCATGGCGGTGACGACCTTTATATCCGCCTCATATTGCGTGGTTGACGCGAGGACAGCCTTGGTTGGCGGCTCCTTAAAGAAGAGCATGGAGTGCACTTGTACCTCAGCTGGAGTGACGTGAAGTCCGGTAGTGAACAAGAAGTCCTCGAATGGCAGTGAACACGTGGGACAGGATCTGGGGTTGTCGAAGCCCAACGGTGACGGTGAACGCAGCTGAGCCATGTCTGCTAGAAATGGAGCAGCCCACGAATTTGACGTCTCTGTGGAGCCCTCCACACCGATAGTCGTCATGGCCGAGCCGCGACGACGGTGGTGGCGGGGCCGTGCCAGAAGGATGAATGCATGGAATCAGCGCACGTGTATCCAGCCCGCTTTTGACATGTCGAGCGCATTCAGGTGAGTAAGTGACTCGGATAGCCAAGTATCCAGACAGACCAGTGATGCCATGTTTATTCGCACCCCTCATTATAAATATCAGTGCATGCAGCACTGCCACGTGGCAGTGCAGTTGTACACTAGATCAGTAGTGCAGCCAACTCGAGGTATTTTCATACACTGCAATTTCTGCTGGGATAACAGATCAAAAAAAGGCTGAGAATTGTACTTAAAAGCTAGAACAAGAAAGGCGTAAATGAAATACTGCAAACGTGCCCGTTCCCATGTAATAATAATTTTCTATTCAATGTTAACGCCCTAGAATAGTTAGTTTGATGCGGACAGTAAACTTTGGTAAATATTAGAGGAAAAGAACGATGAAGTGACCAGCATGTGGAGCGTCGGGCGTGTGTTCTCGGACTTGACATTTCGAACGGCCAGGAATGGACGCGTTGCAACAGGGCTCTGGGCCATGAAGTCGCCCCATTTTTCATCTTTTCAATGACAAGGCTTCAGTTCTACAAACTTCTGAAGCTGAGCCCATTAAGATGGCTAAGCAGTAGCATGTATCTCCCTGAAAAAAATACTGTGAATTAGTAAATGTTTTGACCACCACAAATCATTTCACATGGAACTACAAAGCCACAGCATCGATTCAGGATAGGACATCATAGTGTGTATTCCACAACAAAAATTGCTCAAATGCGCTTTCAGTTTCCCACCAAAGTGTTCAGTAGTCACGTATTCAAATCAGATATCCAATTTTTTTAGTATAACGACCGCTATGCGCTGTGTCTCGTGATGTCTCTGACGTACGTGTTGTTGGCTTTTATGTACGCGTTCCAGTCAAAATGGCACCAAACTGACAAAAACTAAAGGCGTTGGAAAGAAAAGAGTGTGACCTGCTTATCACTAAATTACCCTGTTTCAATTCGTGAGTACTGCACATAACCATACCCTTCAATGTCATCTATAGGCCGGAACCTCTGAACAGACAGGACAGAAAGTGCAGATTGACACAGAAGGCGAAGAGAAAAGTTATCAACTGGAGCTTATAAGCCAAATCTACGGGATTATCAAGTGCGCCCCTGTGGGAAGCTTCAGAGATTTCAACCAGCTGGTGTTATTCAACGTGTATTAATGCTACACAATGCATGGGTTTCGAGAATCACAGCTCCAATAGAATTCGCTGCCATAGCGAGGATCAGACCCGCCACATTCGGGTAAGTTGCCCAGTGCTTTTGCCGTTGTACCACTGAGGCGAAGAGCGGTACATGCAACAAAGTACAGACCGTTCAGTTCATCGCTGTACGATGATGTCGGCTTCCTCGGTAACGACATCACGATGCCCGAAGTTGTGATTACCAGCCCTTCTTCGAAAGTCCCGAAATGTTCTGCAAATAGAACGAAGGCGTGCCGAGGTATGAAGGAAAAGCAATGGACAGAGTTAGGCGCACCAAAGCGTAGAAAAAGGCTTCAATCGTTTCCCCTTTTTTATCTTCGTGCATTCTTCGCCAATCACGAGATTGGCGTTCGGCGTAGCCCGAGGCAATGGGCGCGAACGATTGGCACCTTCTCCTTGTCGAAGCCTATACTGCAAAGCAAACGCTGGCTTCTGCGCACTGCTAGAGCTGTGCACGTCGGCGAAGTTTCAAATTGATGCGCCCTATTTAAGTTTTTCTGCGGTTCCTAGGAGTAGGGCACTTGTCGAACCAATTTAGCCGCCGGTCTGAAGCCAGATGATGTGCTCTGTATTAGAAGACTGGATTCAAAATTGACCGCAGAAACATTACCATCAAATTTAATGTGAATAAAATATAGAGGAGAACGAAGAAATAATATCGCGTTTTATTGTGATGTTTCTGAACATCTGTGTTTGATGTGTTTTCTTGCTGCTATTTCTTATAGTTGATAGAGATGGTATTCAGCACCATCTCTATCAGGAACCATCAGACCTTCTAACAAACAGAATGGTCCAGCTACACTCTTCATACGTACGTTATTGTGAACTGAATCTTTACTCTCTGATTGGTCGTTGATGGCACTACCTTACACGTGTCTTGAGTCTATTTCTCAATTTTTCATCTCTGTAGTCGCGTCATTATCATTCATTTAAAGTATACGCCAGACAAGTACACGAACTTGAGCTTCTTGGTAGATACTCATGTTACAAAACAGTACGATACAGGAAAAACGAGTAAGTTATGGTCTTGTTTTACCTTTCTCGTTCATGGAAGAATATATTACAGCGCAACAAATTGGATTTGGTCAGAGAAGGAACACAGCACTGAACTCACAAGTGAAATTTATTTGGAAAAGGAAAGAACGTATATACAAAAAAAAAACAATGAGTCATCAAAACTGTGCGCATGCGTTTATGTGTTACAACGCAACATGATTCATGTCATGTATAACAGGTGGGTATATTCATCCTAAAAATTCTTCGGTGGATGGCTTGTGCACTTGTTATTGGATCTAATGAAATTGATTCTGCTAGTTCACGCGTGCGCTCATCAACACGTCTGTATTTTACAGCCGTTTTCCGCAAGTGGAGCCCACACCCGCATGATCTACAATGAGCTGCCAAAAGAGACGTGATCGCAGCAACTGATAGCGTCAGCTCATGCTCTCGTAAACGAACGTTTTCGAGTTTCTAGGCGCACTGTGAGATAAAATTGGCCCCCACTATACTTATGTCCAGAGTGAAGTTCGCAGCACGCACCGGTGCGCTAAAGAAGATCGATAGAACAGCGTGTTAGGTGGGATTCCCCTCAATGCACACGTTGAGCAGATTCGATCTTTCTTAGAGCTCGGCACGCCCACAGGTATAGTTTAGTACCCTTGGTTTACTGGCTGCCCTCGGCTTTTGCCTAATGCAACATCTACAAATCCTTTTTGCGAGCCTACGTCCCACGTCCGCCGTCTCGAGGAAGTCAACACACACAAAAACAGGAACGATCTGTATTGCTGTGTGTTGGTTGAAAAACTGGGGAAAAAATCACAGCATATCCACGGAGTGAATGTTGATAAGTGAGGCGAAGCGTCTGCCAGTTCTTTTGCGCTTCCGTCCGTCTGTTTGTTCTCACTTCCTCCGTTCATGCGTCCGTCCGTGCAACTGTCTGTGCGCCCGTACGTCCGTCCGTCCATTTAGTGAACACTCCAAGTACCACCATCACGCATCTTTTAAATGCGAAGCAATTCTTAGCGAACTTCAGCAATTTTGAGCGTATCTATCTATCTATCTATCTATCTATCTATCTATCTATCTATCTATCTATCTATCTATCTATATATCTATCTATCTATCTATCTATCTATCTATCTATCTATCTATCTATCTATCTATCTATCTATCTATCTATCTATCTATCTATCTATCTATCTATCTATCTATCTATCTATCTATCTATCTATCTATCTATCTATCTATCTATCTATCTATCTATCTATCTATCTATCTATCTATCTATCTATCTATCTATCTATCTATCTATCTATCTATCTATCTATCTATCTATCTATCTATCTATCTATCTATCTAATTTAGCCGCCTACGACACTTGGCTCTCCTAGCCGTTTAGATATTGATATCAATATGATACTTGGTATAGCATAACATGACTGTATGGAAAGCATATTTGACTAGTCATAACATGAAAATCATGAAACGTTTGTCATGAATGTCCTGATTAACATTTCATGGTCCCGCTGCTCTTGCGGTGGTTTCGTTCACATGTCATGTTGCGAAACTGGTACGGTATGACATGATTGCATAGCGAACACAAGTGACAGACCCTAACATGAAAATCATGACATGCGTGGCATGTAACAACGTGACTACGTGCCACGTTCATGATGCACTGGTGGCTGTTTCGCTAGCTTCACTTATACCAAATTTGGTATTACGGGACCTGAATGGATGACTAAGGTATGATACTGGTGCAAACATGATAAACATGAGATGTATGTCATGTAGCAACTTGATTACATGTTACGCTCATGATGCGCTCATGGCCAGTTCACTAGCTTGCCATGTACCACTGTCGGTATTAAGCGACACGAGCTGACGACATAGGTAAATGACACATCCAAGCATAATAATCCCGACATGCGTGTCATGTAAGAACATGGCTGCATGCCACACTCATGATGTGCTCGCGGCCGTTTCGCTAGCTTCACATACGTCAAATTTGGTATTACGGAACGTCAACTACACTCCACAGTCAAGGCGCCAATACATTTCGACGTGACGTGGTGCGCGTGCTCGCCGACGTTCATTTCGTCACGTCACGCCGACGTTGCCACGCCAGGCGCCGGTCCTGCCATATACTCGCAGGCGCGCGCCTCGCTGCATTGCTTTGACGCATGCGCATTTCAGCGCGTCCGGCGTCCCTCCGTCACGAAACGAGGGAGACACAGTGGTGTCTGTGTAACGCATCGGCGCGAAATGCTTCCTGTCGCATTTCGCGCCGGTTTCCTTCGGTCTGCGCCGAAGGACAGTGGTCGCGCCTGGCGTCAGACCATAGAGTGTTCGCGTTTTGCTAACGTAGCGTCACTGTGCCCAGCGTGCGCACGCGTCAACGCTACCTCGGAGTGTATTGGGCCCTTCATGATGCGCTTACGGCTATTTCGCTAGCTCCACATGTACCAAATGTGGTGTTACGTGACGTCTATGAATGACGAAAATATATGACTGGTGCAAACATTATAATACTGACAAGCGTCAGTATTACATGATAATACTGATAATCTGACACCACTCAACGAGAGCTCTACATGATAAACATGATAATACTGACACCACTCAACGAGAGCTCTTGTCGGCGTCAGGAGAAGGCGTAGGGCGAGTCCAGTCGGCCAGAGCTGCACTGTCGTCGGAGATCGGCGTCAGGAGGTGGCGTAGGGCGAGCCCAGTTGGCCAGAGCTTTGCTGTCGTCGGAGATCCAGCGAGCAACTAAATCGTCGACGAAATCCAGCGAGCGAGTCCCCTTCGATGATTTGGAGTACGACGCACTCCAGAGCAGTAAGGTGGTGCAAGTACTAGAACGTGTGAGTCTTTGCATTCCATATGATCGCAGCAGTCACGAAGCTACTGCACTTCGTACGTCGAAGATACACTATGAGCCACGCTGGCAAGTCCAAGCACTTCAGACACTTTTATTAGTTGTGCGTAGTGCGCAACACGTGGAACACGCAGCAAGACAAGCCTGATACAGCATTATTAGTTTAGTGAACCGTGGTGCATTTTGCTCAACTATAGCAGATAGGTCGTATATGAGGTGTCAGTCTTTTCAATTGCCTATCAGAACCCTCGACGTGATAAGTTTGCTACGTTCATAGTGATAACGTGTTTTCTGTGGTCAACAAACATTTTTCTATAAATTGGGCATACTCCACGAGTATAGAAGTCAGACCACGGGGTTCGCTATATGCATTTGTAGCACCATTCTCGAGAGCAATGGTTGCTCGCATATGGTTCTGCTATGTACATACATTCAACATTACTATTTGTGCGTAGTTTTAAAACTAGGTACAATTGTAAGAATTTTGTTCGGTAGGGCTAAGGGCCGAGCTGGACCGAACACACCTTTCTATGGATAAGTCTTAGGACACCCTGCACCAAGAGGTTGCATTTCCAGTATTCTTGACTTTCCAGTTTACCCGAACAAGGTGGCGAAAACTTTACAGCTCAGTTAGACAAACTCATGAAACGTACCTCACCCCTAGGTCTCACGCAGACTTACTCTGACCCATGCTTTCCTCACCCGACTTACACTCCCCCGTGCCTGAGTGTGTCGACTCATGAGTCCGTTAGCTGACAATTGGCTGTTTCTGTGAAGCTGTCCATGTTGTGATAACTGTGGCAGCGGGTAGACGGTGGAGCACATATTGACAGTGACACATATTGACCCCGCGTACTGCTGCTACAAGTGGCAAGTCTCTGAACGACAAACGGACATGATATGCAACGACCAGTTAGCGTTGCGCCACATGTTAGGGCCAGTGCCCGTACCTTCAAAACTTACTCTCGGGGTAAAGGCACTAGTCAATTAACTGTCCCAAATTGACCTTATCTTAAGGTTCTAAATATATAACAATTCACATAAAAATCCTGGCCTATATGTCACTCGAACAATCAATACATTTATTATGTTCCCTTGCACATTTCACATTTATTTCTGTTCTTTTTATTTTCAAGATTTTCTACGTTTTTTTTGAAACTGTTCAGTTTTACTCTCACATCTTTACAGAATATTATGCCAGTGATACAACGCCGGCAAAGTTATCTGTTTTTCTAATACAGAGAATCTTTATTTCTCGCATAATCAGTGCTCTACACGGTACTTTTAATGTCCATTCTTTTAATACAAGCTATCAGTGCTTGAAAATTTAGTAAAACATTTTTATAGAAAGTGATGACTCACATGAGATGTTTTTACAAGGCATTTGTTTGAAAGACCTTGAGGGAGAGGGTAAAAAATATTCTCTCCTCTGAAACGCTAAGATCTGTTCCACTGACATTAGGCTCCTCTTCAAATGCTACCACACTGAAGTGTCAGTATAAACAAATAATTTAAACGTGAGTCGCGATAAGGTTGATAGTAAGGCTGAAGTTCAGTAGATAAAGCGAGACGTCGACAAAACAATGTGTAGCTCCCTGAAATTCCCTCATGGAATATACCTTGCCCTTAAAGGTCACTCGAACTCACACTCATCAAATGTTTTTAAACCGGACTCGCTCGTTCTCAGATTCAGTGAAATATTTCTCGACCGTAGTCACTAGGACGCCAACCCGCCACAATAATATTACTAATACTGACTCAGACTATGACTTACGGCTCGATTTGAAGCTGGGTGAGCCTGAGTGTGTTGACTCATGCCGTGAGTGAGTATGCCGAACTAAGTCTGCTAGCACCGCACTTTCGAAGAGACAAAGCTCGCACAACGCTCAACGAGAATCTGTTGCAGCGTAAATAAAAGTACATAAGATAAGTATTTCTCTTATTTTTACGAATTCATTCGCCGAGCATTGACAAAAAAAGAACGTATTTCTGAACGCACCTTGACAAAGACGGTTGCTTGGGGATTTTCGCGTGACGCAAGGCTATATCCTTCCACGTCTCAGGACGCTGCAATGCGCCGCTTTGTACCTAGTATTTCAATGAAAAATGACTTTTAAATTTTGAATACACAAAACTTGCATGTTTAATGATCCAGAGTACTTGGTGCTCAACCATGGGAGAGCAGTATAGGCTGGCCCTATTAGTGTAAAATACTCGCGGTACGTCGCACGAGTGTTTAAAACAAACGTCCGACGATTTGAAGTACGATGTGTGTTTAAAAAAGTGTTTCACGGTTCAGAGTAATTGGTACTCTCGTATAGGGAATCAGAAAGCCGACCCACATGAATTCCTGACGAAGTGCGCACGTATCCGGACATAAGTGTTGGCACGAAACTTTTTGAAAAAATTTTGTTTGCACTATGTACCAAAACGAAAATTGCATAACATTGTGTGACTAAGGAGTTCATAGTCATCGGCACATATACGTGCCACGAAAACAGCACTCTCTCGCAGTGAAGAAACCATTACTCCAAATTACATGGCAGATGTGCCATGCGTGTACAAGAGATGACAATGGGATGCCAGGACGAAATTCATACGATACAACGATACAATAGATACAATTAAACACAGTTTGCTGCAAACGAAGCATGAACAAATAGTGGATGGGTGCTGTTCAGCATGAAGTGGGTCAAAAAACACGTTGTACGCTATCGTGTTTTACATAGACGAAAGGGCACAACCAATGCCGCAAGAACTCGCTCCTTTAAGAAGAAAAGCTCCTCAGAGAAGAACGTGAGAGTTTCTCGTCTCATTTGCCCGAGTACCAGCCAAATGGCATACCGGTGGCAATTCCCAGCCATGGCCTTGCACTGCTTTCGCGTAAGGCTGAGTAGCTCCGAAACTATTAAAGGAGCCGAGAAGTGCCCACGTGAAAGTCGGCTGCCGGACAGGAATGTTCGCACTCCCTGTCCTCGAAAACCAGCATGGACCTCACGCGACACAAGGCGTGAGACCACACATTCAATCGTCGCATGTCGATTGGTCTCTACCATGACGTAATTTGGACAAGTGGAAGTGCGAACCACCTGCCATACCTTCAACCGATCTTGAGTGGCGAGCAAGCCCCAGCACAACCGCCAAAGTCACGCAGATAGCCTGGCTACACAGCTACTGCTGTGTAGCCAGGCCATCGTTTCCTGGACGGTTCCTTATAGTTTGACGATGCTTAGGCACCAAGGATCGTAAAAGGGCGGCTATTCTAACAGTTTAGATTCGGTGACCTTTATTTCTGTGCACGTAGCCTCTCAACGTCGGGGAAATGTCAAGAGGCATCAATACAAAGAGAAAGATTCAATGGTCGGGAGCACGGTTAATTTGGCTATCCGGTAAAAATATACGTAATAACGGTCCCTAACGGTAGCCAGCTAGTGTTGGAGCAGGCGTACCATTAATACTTAAAATTCAAAATATGTGGTGGCCAAAAGTAGAAGTCGTGACAGAAATGTCAAGGAATGCGAAATCACTTTGTGTGATGAGTGCAGTGCGCGGTTTAAGCACCTTGGTATAGTCAACTACACTGAAAGTGAGGAGACAAGCAGTGTAAGCGCAAACAGAAACAGGATGAAGATGACGAGGAACATTGGCACGAGGGCGCTACGTCAACAACATACAAAGAAAGCGGGCTAACCAACGGTTACCTCGGAGATTTCAGGGGCCAGTTACTTGTGAACACGGCAACCCAAAAAGTCCCAATGAGAAGCCGAAGAGTCTACCCGAGGAGGTACACGTAATTGGCAAGGTGTTGTTCATTCGGGGGGCAGCAGGACGAGGCAGTTCGCCAGTGTCACGGTCGTGGTTTGCCTTGAGTGCCTGGCTGAGGTAGGTAGAGTCAAAAAGGCCAGCTGTCACACCCAGGTACCGTTAATTAGGGAGGCGATCGCCGGGCTAATTCCAAGGGCCGAAGTATCGGCCCCCCGAACCGCACCACGAAAGTGTGGACAATTTAGAAGTGGTCCTTTTTGGCGCGCCAGCAGACGCCGGCTGTGGCCCAAAAACAAGTCAGAGCCGAGAGTTGATAAACAAACAAAATTATACTCTCAATAATGGCAGATCGAAAACAATATACAAGTATGCACACTCCGCAATAGTTGAGTACAATATGTCACCAATCAAACAACGTACTACACAGTACAATCAGCCACACTCAAAACAGCGGACACAAACAACAATACACACTACAATGCAGTCGCTTGCATTGAACAACCAAGACACTTAAAGACTAAAGAGATAGAAAACCTATTCAGTCCAAAGTCCTTGGAACAAAAGTCTGAATGATACTCTTCCGAGAATCACTCACTCAAAGTCCAGCGTTGTTGTCGTTCCGCAGCCCCCTGAAGTTCTCTTCCAGAAAACCTCGCCGAAGTTTCTCTTCCAGGAAACCTCGCGTCTTCAAATGGCCACTCTCCAAGCTTCGAACTTCTTCGCCGGAAACACGTCGGCTTCACACACGCAGCTGTTGCCACGCGTCTTCGCTCGATAGCGGTAAACACACGCTCTTGCCTGTAGCTCGAGCCTTCACCCCTCAGGTGGAAATCCTCTTCTTCTCCTGCTTTGTCGCTACGGACAAAACCTTCGCCGACTCCACGGCGGAATCCCTACGCGCTTCGGCGCTAACTTCCGTCTTCTCCTGATCTCTCATCTCGGCTGCTCGGTTAAATACCTTCCGCGCCACATTCCAGAAATTTCTCGTCATTTCGTCGGCGCGATACGCAGCGAAGGTTGGGGAGAGGCGCGAGACTGTACGAGGGCCGTCCCCGACCGATGACTCAACCCGGCAGAGCACGCCCCTTTCCTTCTAGAAATTTCCAGTGCTTGCTCGGCCGCCGATGTGGGGTGAGGAGGGTCGTCGGCGAAGCCACGCTTCCGAGGGGAGAGAGTCGCGCGCCCGGGGAGCCTTGGATGTTTGTTTTCTTTTTTTTCTTTTGACCTCGCGGCACTCTCCCGCGCGTTATCGCAAGAATTTGGTGGCGCGCCCATTTTTAGCACTCGTTCTGTGACTATGCCCCCCACTTTAAGAATATTATCTCATATTATTCAAAACCACACAAACGAGCGTGAACAGTCACCACACACACTCAAAGACTGTAACATAGTCCGTCGCTCATGACACGTCACATTCACAACAGATCGCTCAATACAATCGCAATTGTAGTTCAATTCCACAACACATGAAATATAGCCACAGGTACATGACTACAACAATTCATCACACATTCCAAACAATACAAACGCACAAAGTTCTGCCTTTACAACAATTATACAACACTATACATCACATCACAGCACAGACACTTCGACACTTGTGACACAGCATAACACAACATTAACACAACATATGGCACTCAGAACTGCCAAACACATTCCGATTCCACCTCAGCACCTATCCTGTGTATTTCGAGCTGCGCTTGCGTCCTTTCTTGCGGTGCTCGCTCGATCTCTTCTTGTTTTTTGTTGTTCTTTTTCGGCGAGCCTTTTCCAACGACGGGGTCTGAGGTGGCGTCTCAGCCATCGTTGTCACTTCCGACACTGTTAACGGGTGATGACGCTCAACTGATCCTGTCACCCGCTTGTTCATGTCACGACATTGGACCTGGCTGGCCGACTCCGTCACCTTTACACTGTCTGTCGGTTGAGGTCGTGCCGACGTACGTCCAGCCGCCCAGCACGTGAACTCATTCAACTCGATCATCTTCTCATTCGCTGTCTCTTGCGCCGCGGCTTCACCTTGGGCTCTAGTGAGATCCGTCACGGGATGCTCCTCCACTGTATCTCGCGGTCGCTGGGTTGGCGATGGCTCTATCTTAGGGTCTTCTCCCAAACATTCCGGATCTTTCGGTCCTCGCGCCCCGTCGATGTTTCCGATGACAAGGTCGTAATGAGGGGTTGTCATGCATAAAGCTGTAACCTTCCCGCTGAAGTACGGGGTTTCAACCTCAAATTCTGCTTCAGGAAGCATCCGGACCGTACGGTCAATTAGGCAAACTGGTTTAATTTTGCCTGTTAACTCATCTTCCCGTACCAGATTTCTCCGCACGATAACAGTGGAGCTGCCGGTATCTCTTAACACCGTAATCTTTTTGTCCGCAACTTTTCCAGGCAGCGTTGGCATTCCCTTCGTAAAACCGGTCGGCTGTTTTGCCATTACAGCACCCACAATAGGAATTTTCTCCCCATTTTTCAACTCTACGAATCTATCTGTGACGGCATTATTACCGGATTTCGGTGCCGCTTGCACACAGGATACCTGGTGAGTTTGACTCGCCCCGTTTCGACATGCGTCTGCTTTGTGCCCAGTCTGACCACACAACATTTTAATACCGTAGAGCTCGTAAAGATCGTTCGAAAGTTTTTCGCGCGATGACCCACTCGGTTGCACAGAAAACATCGCGGAATGCTCTCTGGTGCACGCTTCTTTTCTTCGGGAGCCAATTTCTTCGAATCATCGGGGCAATCCTTCTTGAGCTTGGCTAAATTAGTTCCACCTTGCGCTTCCAAGAATTGATCAGCCAATTCAAGCATTCCTTCAAGTGACTCAGCCTTCCTCTCTTTCAAGTACAGCGACAGGCTTGGGTGTCAACTAGTAAGAAATTGTTCTCTAATTAGGAGCTCTCTAAGCTCATCGTACTCCTGCGCTGTCCCTGAAAGTTCAATCCATCTGTCGAAATAGTGGCAAAGTCGAGCAGCATACTGCGTAGCCGTCTCACCATCAGCTGGTTTTCCTGTCCGAAATCTGTCCCGGAAGCCTTCCACAGTAAATCTAAATCGCTTCAGCAAAGCAGCTTTCACCTTTGCATAGTTGGCTGCATCGGTCGGCGTCAGCCTACCATACACACTGAGTGCTTCACCACTCAAGCAAGTACTCAAAGCAGTTGCCCATTGATGTTCCGGCCAATTCTGGCTCCTCGCAATCGTCTCAAATCGGTGAAGGTACGCGTCAAGGTCGTCCTTCCTTTCATCAAACGCTACGAGCAGCTTGCTTGGGTTCAAGCGGAAGCCATGATCTTCCCGTTCGCTGCTTTCAACTGTAGCTTGGACGGGAGTTTCACTTCGTTGTTGCAAACGGAGCCACTCGAGTTCCATCTCGTGCTGCCGCTGCCGTTCCCTTTCCTCTATTTCTTCTTTCAGCTGTCTGTATTTCTTCACCAGCTTCACTTGACCGTAGCATTCGATGGCACATGGAGCCAGCGGAAAGCTACTGCAGCTACTAGGTCACGGTCGTGGTTCGTTCCGAGTGCTTGGCTGTGGTCCCTGGTTCGCGTGTCCGAGGAGAAGACTGCCTGACTTCGTTAGCCCGGTCTTCGGCACCTACCTGCTCTGTCGTGCCTAAACCGTCGTGCCTGAGCGTCGTCCTGCTCTTCGCCGGATTTCTCAGACGACAGCATCCCCGTTCTCGTCTCTACTCGCTGTAGACATCCCTGACGGCTTAGTTGTAGTACTCACCGGTGAGGCTGTTTCGATTATGTTTGGACTAGGCTTGTTTTTGTGACCGCTTACAGCTTCTAACAAAGATTGTAAGATGTTTTGTTACCATTAGTGTGAGTTGTGTGTTTTATGTGCGTGTGTTGTTTGGATAAAGTGACAGAAACAAAAAGTGGCCTTGCCATTTCTATTTGGAGCATGGCTGTCGCCGATGCGACGTTCTCTTTGCACTCTATTTATCTTAAAGAACTTCATCACACCTTGATCTCCCCGTTCAGCCAGCTCCGGACGAGATTACAATTCTTCCGTGAGAGCAGAATAATGAAATGATGGTACTTTGAAGTTTGTTGGAGACGTGGGGTGGGGGGTTTTAAAGCATGACAAAGATACAAAAATTTCCCACCAGGTAATATTCCATTGGTCTACCGTCAGTGGAGCCAAGTGCAGAAATGGCACTCTTTCATTAAGCGATGTTCAGAATCCTTTTTGCCGAGTCTGGTTGTACAGCAGTGTTCTGCTGCCTATAAAAACAGCTTTACTCATAACCTCCACAAGAAAATGTACCTCTGTGAAGGAATAAGTTTTGATTTGATCGTTTAACTGAACGACTGCAGTAGAACACAAATACTTCGATTGACGCAGTTGTCAAAGTTGCTACCAGTTCCCTACAAAGGAAACGACCGCTTTCATGAAAAAAACAATGATAGACGTGAAAAAGAATAAATGAAATAATGAATTTTAAATAAATGAATGAATGCAATATCTTATGATTACACTACAGCCTAGTGCAAAAGGTTAACGCGTCTTTGCATGTGTTTCATTGCGACAACATAGTAAAGAAAATTATTAATCATCTACAGTGGTCAGCAAGCTGAACACATACGCTCCGCAGCGTGGCCTGGGGGAGTTTCATTCACGCTAGCGCCGCTCACTTTCGGCTCTTTTGCCGAGATGCTCTCTTGCCGATGCCAGTGCCAAAGTTCATAAAACAAAACGCTAGACATCTGCGGTTTGCTTGCTTGCTTGTTCTTCTGTTCTGGCTCTTGCTGGTTAATTGAAGAACAATTAAGGACTATGCAGGGCAAAAGGAAAATTGATTTCGTTTTAGGGGCGAAGCTCTTGCAGCCGTGGGTCGTGCGTCCGCGATGTATGTAGTAGTAGTAGTAGTAATAGTAGTAGTGGTGCTGGTGGTGGTGGTGGTGGTAGTAGTAATAGTAGTAGTAGCTGTAGAAGCAGTAGTAGTAGTAGTAGTAGTAGTAGTAGTAGTTGTTGTTGTTGTATTAGTAGTATTAGTAGTAGTAGGTAGCCACCTTTCGCTTAGTCTTTGGAATGTCCTTTGAATGGCAGTACTTCTATATGATGAATATTTGATGGAAATATGCGAGATGGTGGTACTTGGAGCATTCACTAGGCGCACGGACGGACGCATGGACGGACAGACAGACAACCAGACGGGTGGACGCACATGCGAACAAACACACGGACGGACGCATGGACGGTCGCATGAATGGAAGCACGGACGGGCTGACGAACCCTTTGCCCCACTCATCATCATTCACTCCGTGGATATGCTGTGAATATGTAACACTGTCACACGTGTCCCGTTTATTAGGGAGGCGATCGCCGGGCTAATTCCAAGAGCCGAAGTATCGGCCCCCCGAACCGCACCACGAAAGCGTGGACAACTTAGAAGTGGTCCTTATTGGTGCGCCAGCGGACGCCGGCTGTGGCCCAAAGAACAAGTCGGAGCCGAGAGTTGATAAACAAACAAATTATATTCTCGAAATTGGCAGATCGAAAACAATACACGAGAATGCACACTCCACAATAGTTACATACAATACGTCACCAATCAAACAACGTACTACGCAGTACAATCAGCCACACTCAAAACAACGGACACAGACAACGATACGCACTACAATGCAGTCGCATGCATTGAACAACCAAGACACTTAAGGACTAAAGAGATAGAAAACCTATTCAGTCCAAAGTCCTTGGAACAAAAGTCTGAATGATACTCTTCCGAGAATCACTCACTCAAAGTCCAGCGTTGTTGTCGTTCCGCGCCCTCTGAAGTTTCTCTTCCAGGAAACCTCCCGTCTTCAATTGGCCACTCTTCAACTTCAACTTCTTCGCCGGAAATCCGTCGGCTTCACACACGCAGCTGTTGCCCGCGTCTTCGCTCGATAGCGGTAAACCCACGCTCTTGCCTGTAGCTCGAGCCCTCCCTACGGACCAAAAACTTCGCCGACTACACGGCGGACTCTCTACGCACTCTGGCGCTCACTTCCGTCTCCTCCTGTTCTGTTACTACGGGCAGAACCTTCGCCGACTCCACGGCGGAATCCCTACGCGCTCCGGCGCTAACTTTCCGTCTACTCCTGATTTCTTGTCTCGGCCGCTCGGTTAAATACCTTGCGCGCGACATTCCAGATCTTTCTCCTCATTTCGTCGGCGCGACGCGCAGCGAAGGCTGGGGAGAGGCACGAGACGGTTCGACTGCCCTCTCCGGAGGATGATTCACTCGGTCTGACCCCGCCTCCTTCGTTCTAGAAAAATCGCGGTCTTGCTGGGCCGCCGATGTGGGGTGAGGAGGATCGTCTGCGAAGCCGTGCTTCTGCGGGGAGAGCGCGCGCCCGGGAGCCCTGGATGTTGCTTTCTTTTTTTTTCTTTTTACCTCACGGCGTTTCTGCCGCCCGTTGTCCAAGGATTTGGCGGCGCGCTCTTTTTTTTAGCGCTCGTTCTGTGACACTTCTCCCCCACTTTAAGAATATTATCTCATAATATTCAAACCACACAAACGAGCGCGAACAGTCACCACACACTCTCACAGACTGTGACACAATCCGTCGCTCGTGACACGTCACATTCACGCAATACAATCTTACATTGTAGTTCAATTCCACAACACATGAAATAGAACCGCAGGCACATGAGTACAACACTCCACCACACATTCCCAATAATACAAATGTACAATGTTCTCTCACTACAACAATTGTACAATACTATACATCACATCACAGCACAACACTTCGACACTTGTGACACAGGATAACACAACATTAACACAACATATGGCACTCAGCCCTGCCAAACACATTCTGATTCCACCTCAGCACCTATCTTGAGTACTTCGAACAGCGCTTGCGCCCCTTTTTGCGGTGCTCGCTTGATCTCTTCTGGTGCTTCCACGTTCTTTTTCGGCGAGCCCTTTCCAACGACGATATCTGAGGCGTCGTCTCAGCCATCGTTGTCTCTTCCGACACCGTTAACGCGTCATTACATTCGACGGGTCCTGTCTGTTTATTTACCCGCTTGATAATGCCTCTACATTTTGCCCGGCTGGCCAACTCCGTCTCCTTTACACTGTCAGTCGGTCGAGGTCGTGCCGACGTACATCCAGTTGCTCGGCCTGTGAACTTATTCGACACGATCGTCTTCTCCTTCGCTGTCTCTTGCGCCCCAGCTTCGCCTTGGGCTCTAGTGAGATCCGTCACGGGCTGCTCCTTCACTGTGTCTCGCGGCCGTTGTGTTGGCGAGGGCTCTATCTTCGGGTCTTCTCCCAAACATTCTGGATCACTTGGCCCTCGCGCCCCGTCGATGTTTCCGATGACAAGGTCATACAGGGGGGTCGTCATGCATAACGCAGTAACCTTCCCGCTGAAGTACGGGGTTTCAACCTCAATTTCTGCTTCGGGAAGCATCCGGACCGTACGGTCAATTAGGCAAACCGGTTTTGTTCTGCCTGTCAACTCTCTTTCCCGTACCAAATTTCTCCTCACGATAACCGTGGAGCTACCGGTGTCTCTTAGAACCGTAATCTTCTTGCCCGCAACCTTTCCAGGCAGCGTTGGCATTCCCTTCGTAACACCGGTTGGCTGTTTTGTCATTACAGCACCCACAACAGGAATTTTCTCCCCATTCTTCAACTCTACGAATCCGTCGGTGACGGCATTATTATCGGATTTCGGTGCCACTTGCACACAGGATACCTGGTGAGTTTGACTCACTCCGTTCCGACAAGCGTCTGCTTTGTGCCCAGTCTGACCACACTTAAAACATTTCACTACCGTAGGGCTCGTAAAGATCGTTCGACAGTTTTTCGCGCGATGACCCACTCGGTTACACAGAAAACATCTCTGCATGCTCTCTGGTGCACGCTTCTTTTCTTCAGGAGCCAATTTCTTCGAATCATCGGGACAATCCTTCTTGACCTTGGCCAAATTAGTTCCTCCTTGCGCTTCTAAGAATTGATCAGCCAATTCAAGCATTCCTTCAAATGACTCCGCCTTCCTCTCTTTCAAATACAGCGACAGGCTTGGGTGGCAACTAGTAAGAAATTGTTCTTTAATTAGCAGCTCTCTGAGCTCATCGTACTCCTGCGCTGTCCCTGAAAGTTCAATCCATCTGTCGAAATAATGGCAAAGTCGGGCGGCATACTGCGTAGCCGTCTCCCCATCAGCTGGCTTTCCTGTCCGAAATCTGTCCCGGAATCCTTCCACGGTAAATCTAAATCGCTTCAGCAAAGCAGCTTTCACCTTTGCGTAGTTGGCTGCATCGGTCGGCGTCAGCCTACCGTACACACTGAGCGCTTCACCACTCAAGCAAGTACTTAAAGCAGTTGCCCATTGATGTTCCGGCCAATTCTGGCTCTTCGCAATCGTCTCGAATCGGTGAAGGTATGCGTCAAGGTCGTCCTTCCTTTCATCAAACGCGACGAGCAGCTTGCTTGGGTTCAAGCGGAAGCCATGATCTTCCCGTTCGCTGCTTTCAACTCTAGCTGGGACGGGAGTTTCACTTCGCTGTTGCAAACGGAGCCGCTCGAGTTCCATCTCGTGCTGCCGCTGCCATTCCCTTTCAGCCATCTCCGCTTCTCTTTCTTCCTTCAGCTGCCGCTCCCTCGCTTCTCTTTCTTCTCTCGCCCTTTCGGCTGCCAACTTCTCTCTCTCCAGCTCCAACTTCAATTGCTGCTCTCTTTCTTCCTTCAGCTGTCGCTCTTTTGCCTCTCTTTCTTCTTTCAGCTGTCGCTCCTTTGCTTCTCTTTCTTCTCTCGCCCTTTCAGCGGCCAGCCTTTCTCTCTCCAACTCAGCTGCCTTTTCTTCCTTGGCTCTCTCTGCCGCCAACCTCTCTCTCTCCACCGCCTCTTTCTCCTTCTGGCTTACCCATTTCCGTAGTTCGGCGCCAGAAAGACCCATCTTTTCACCAAGAGTAACTAACTTTTCGAGATCCATTGTGTCTCTCAAATAAAACCTTGCCGCGTGCAATGAGTATCTGCCTAAATCAGTCTATCGGAACACTCCCCTGCACTCGTTAACGAGAACACTGAACAACACACAAAATCGTTCCGATAGCACTACCAACAACTCGAGGCTCTTTCTCACTACTTTGGACACACTGTGCACCAAAGGTCCTATGTCGCGGACGCCAGATTAATTGTCACACGTGTCCCGTTATTAGGGAGGCGATCGCCGGGCTAATTCCAAGAGCCGAAGTATCGGCCCCCCGAACCGCACCACGAAAGCGTGGACAATTTAGAAGTGGTCCTTATTGGTGCGCCAGCGGACGCCGGCTGTGGCCCAAAGAACAAGTCGGAGCCGAGAGTTGACAAACAAACAAATTATATTCTCGAAATTGGCAGATCGAAAACAATACACGAGAATGCACACTCCACAATAGTTACATACAATACGTCACCAATCAAACAACGTACTACGCAGTACAATCAGCCACACTCAAAACAACGGACACAGACAACGATACGCACTACAATGCAGTCGCATGCATTGAACAACCAAGACACTTAAGGACTAAAGAGATAGAAAACCTATTCAGTCCAAAGTCCTTGGAACAAAAGTCTGAATGATACTCTTCCGAGAATCACTCACTCAAAGTCCAGCGTTGTTGTCGTTCCGCGCCCTCTGAAGTTTCTCTTCCAGGAAACCTCCCGTCTTCAATTGGCCACTCTTCAACTTCAACTTCTTTGCCGGAAATCCGTCGGCTTCACACACGCAGCTTTTGCCCGCGTCTTCGCTCGATAGCGGTAAACCCACGCTCTTGCCTGTCGCTCGAGCCGTCCCTACGGACCAAAAACTTCGCCGACTACACGGCGGACTCTCTACGCACTCTGGCGCTCACTTCCGTCTCCTCCTGTTCTGTTACTACGGGCAGAACCTTCGCCGACTCCACGGCGGAATCCCTACGCGCTCCGGCGCTAACTTTCCGTCTACTCCTGATTTCTTGTCTCGGCCGCTCGGTTAAATACCTTGCGCGCGACATTCCAGATCTTTCTCCTCATTTCGTCGGCGCGACGCGCAGCGAAGGCTGGGGAGAGGCACGAGACAGTTCGACTGCCCTCTCCGGAGGATGATTCACTCGGTCTGACCCCGCCTCCTTCGTTCTAGAAAAATCGCGGTCTTGCTGGGCCGCCGATGTGGGGTGAGGAGGATCGTCTGCGAAGCCGTGCTTCTGCGGGGAGAGCGCGCGCCCGGGAGCCCTGGATGTTGCTTTCTTTTTTTTTCTTTTTACCTCGCGGCGTTTCTGCCGCCCGTTGTCCAAGGATTTGGCGGCGCGCTCTTTTTTTTTTTAGCGCTCGTTCTGTGACAAACACACTATGGAAAATCGGCACAAAAAGAAGAATAAATGAAAGAAACTAATAGAATTTTTTGAACCACTTGGACTTATTCATAATACAGTATTCTTTAGTGGGCTAAATTATTGCAGTGTAAAAATGAATTGCCAAATTTAGGCTTGCTTCACCAAGTTCCTTCTCACTCGGACCATTCCCAGTTCGTACGAAACAAAATGCACTAAACACACAGTTGCAGGGGATTACACATAGTCTTTAATACCGATGCCACAACGACCAGAATCATCAATGACCTCAGTAAAGCAGAAGACCAAGGAAGGCATGGGCACAACAAAGGCGGCTTGGTCCACGGTGCGGAAATCCCAGCGACATGAAGGTATGTAGTGCACATCTGCAACCATATTATGGAACGCTGCAGCATCGCTTAAAGTTTCATCAATTTTTGTATGCTGCGTTCCTTTTCTTTCTTTGCCTTAATCACCTCAATGAATATAAAAGACCAAGTGGGATGTGCGTCTGATTGACCTTCCACGTTTTCCCGTTCTTCTATTGCTCCTTCGGCTCCTTGATGTATCTATACCTTATGTAACCTTTAATGTTACGCCGTCACTATGAGTGATTTACTTTTACAGCGAAAGCTGTAGTGAGATCCTTAAGCAGGGGTCGCATAACAGTTCTATCTTTTCTGCTGTGCTTGAGAGTTTTATGATTTACCGCTACGCATTGCGAATTGCGTAAGGTTAAAGCATGATACCCTCAAACGCAACAGGCAAAATAAAACTGGCAGAGCTTCGAAGTTGGTTATTAAGTGTATGGTAGCCGACATAAGAAGCTATAAGATAGAGAGAATTGAACAAGGTGCAAAAACAGAAGAGGCGTCAAATTAGAGAGGGGGAAAACTAATTGGGACAGGCAAAAACCAGATGTATGAACTATGAACTAAGGGAGGAAAAACAACTACGAATATGTGTAGAACACGTAAAGTAGCGGAGGAGTCGAGAGATCTGTACAGTAGCCGACACAACCACGATCATAACGCAACAACCAACAGTAGCCCAGATGAAATACCAACAGTAATGGCAGAAGAAGTCAGTAAAGCCTTGGAGGGAATGCACACAGGCAAAGCTGGTGATGACGATCAGGTAAAATTTGGTCGGCTGAAAGACAGAGGAGAGATTGGGCTATAAAAACTAGTCAACCTGTTTACGAAGTGCCTCCTGACGGGGAAAATGCCAGAATCTCGGAAGAAAACCAACAATATTTTAGTTTACAAAAAAAGGAAACGACAAGAACCTGCAAAAGTACGAGCCGAAGCTTGCTCTCCGTCGTATAGAAGCTATATACAAAGGTAATTCCTAACAGAATAAGCACAAATTTGAAATTCAATTAACCAAAAAATAAGCAGGATTTCTAACTGGCTACTCAACAATCAATAACATTAATACCATCGACTTCTAATATGACTTGCTAAAGCTTCATCAGCTTTCTTCAGTGTTTATTCTTTAAACTAGCTTCGATAGTTGTGCATTGTCACAAATGAACACGTGAAATGTGAAATAACTTGAAAAAAATTCGTACTGAGCATCAGCTTGGCGGCGTTATCAGCAAAAGGTTCCACACAAACACGACTAGTAAGTAGGCTCCAAGATTCTCACAAAGCAAAACTCTTTCACCGACTGATCGATATACTGCTGTAGCTCGTTGGCCACAAGTGCTTAAAAACAATGAAACAAAAAATAACAAGACACATGGGAACTAGCTGTTATTTCTGAATCGTGCGTTGTGGCGCTGCCAATGTGTTTCGTCTTATATTTTTAGTAGTTTAAAAGCTATTTCATGCTACTTTTTGTAGCAATACGCAGCAATTGAACCTAATCAAAGAATAACAAAAAGCAAGGCACCTTCGCGGTTGGGGTGTCAAGCATGAAGGAAGGGCGAGTGCAGAGCTGAACAGCCTTCTTCTTTTATTCTCAGTTTTCCTTTTCTTTCGTTCCTTTTTTTCAAGTTCGCAGCATTTTTCTTCTTTACTTTATGTATTTCTGTTTTTTCCTGTTTTTTTATATCCTTTTCTTTCTATTTCTAACTTGCTTTTTGTGTTAGTTTTTATACATTTTTCTTCCCGTGTTTCTCTAGCCCTTGTAGTATTGTGCGCATTTAATATCATCTTCGTGGCGCTCGAATAACAAGAGAAAGAGGTATTCTTTTGGTGCAATCGTGTACTCAGTGCACCACAGCTGGCTTCCTTTATCTTCAAAACGGACAACATTTATTGTAATAATTGGGAACTTTTTAAAACTATCTGGTTTGGTACAGTTACGGACAGGAACGGTGAATCCACCGCTGTTACTTCGTTGCCCATATGGAGCACGGAAAGCCAGCCCAGTGCGATCTGACTGGCAAATCCCAAATACAGTGGGAAAAGATGATATGCGAAACACGAATGATAAATTGTTATGTGTCACTTCGAAGTCAATAGAACACTACGAGGTGGAGGTAAATGATGCCGTACATCATTTCCGTGTCATGATTATCGGGTTTGGATGCATCGTTTACATTTGCCTTCTATTCGCGTCAGGTGATACCACATTTAGTATATGCGGAGCTAGCGAAACAGCCGCGAGCACGCTATAAGCGTGGTATGATGTCATATCCTTACATGACACGCGTGTCAGGATTCTCATGTTTGCACCAGTCACATACTTTCGTCATCCATTTAAGTCACGGAACACCAAAGCTGGTATATGTGGAGCTAGCTAAACGGCCGTGAGTGCATCATGAACGGCCCAATATACTCCTATGTAGCGTTGACGTTCGCGCACGCTCGGCACAGCGACGCTATGTTAGCAAAACGCGAGCACTCTATAGTCTGACTATATAGCCTAGAATAATCTAGGTACTATAGTATAGTCTGATGCCAGCCGCGACAGGCACGACCAGCGTACGTCGGCGTGACCCAACGGCAACCGGCGCTAAATGCGACATGCTGCATTTAGCGCCGATGCGTTACCCATAAAACACTGCGTCTCCCTCTTTTCGTGGCGAAAGGACGCCGGACGCGCTGAAACGCGAATGCGTCATAGCAACGCAGTGCGGCGCGCGCCTGCGAGTATATGGCAGGACCGGTGCCTGGCGTGGCAACGCCGGCGTGACGCGACGAAATGAAAGCCGGTGAGCACGCGCACCGCGTCACGTCGAAATGTATTGGTGCCTTGACTGGCATGTAGTCATGTTTTTACTTGACATGCATCTCATGATTATCATATTTGCGCAAGTCACATACCTTTGTCATCCATTGGCGTCACGTATTACCAAATTTGGATTATGTGAAGCGAGCAAAATGGGCACGAGCGCATCATCAGTGTGGCATGTAGTCATGTTGTTACATGACACGCATGTCGTCATTATCATGTTTGGGTGTGTCATTTACCTATGTCGTTCGTTCGCGTCACGTAATACCGAGTTTGGTACTTGTGAAACTAGCAAGACGGCCGCGAGCGCATCATGAGCGTAGCATGTAGTCATGTTGTTACATGACGCTTATCTCATCATTATCATGTTTGCACCAGTTAAATTTTTTTCTCATTCAATAGCGTACCGTAATACCAAATTTGGTGTAAGCGACGCTCGCAAAATGGCCGCGAGCGCATCATGAACGTGGCATGTAGTCATGTTGCTATAGGACAGGAATGTCATAATTTTCATGTCAGGGCTTGTCACTTGTGTTCGCCATGCAATCATGTCATATACTATACCAGTTTCGCATCATACCATGTGAACGAAACCACCGCAAAAGCTGCAGGAGCATAGTCTGTATATCATGACATTCATGACATACATGTCATGATTTTCATGTTATGACTGATCAAGTAAGTTCTTCATACAGTCATGTTATGCCATACCAAGTTTGGTATCGATACCTTTATAGAAACGGCCAGGAGAGCTAAAAGTCGATGGCGTCTAGATAGATAGATAGATAGATAGATAGATAGATAGATAGATAGATAGATAGATAGATAGATAGATAGATAGATAGATAGATAGATACGCTCCAAGTCGCTGAAGTTCGCTAAAGAATGCTTCGAATTTAAAAGGAGCCGCAAAGGAATTGCAACAACCTAGTTACTTGAATTGAATGTTGTACAAACAAGGAAAATGAAACACGCATGGCAGCAAATGCAGTGTGTGCTTAGAACGTTCTTTGGAACAATGATAAATCGCACTCTTGTGCTTTCCCGATATTTATTTGATATCTTTGGATACAAATACCCACAGAGAGAGTGATATGTCAGTATCAAGTCCCACATTGCGAACAGAGTAACGTTTTGCAAAACAACCACTATGGCAGCCATCGAGGTAACCTTCAAACTTTCTTGAACCCCATCAACATCAAAGCCAATTTGCGGTGTCCAAAAGTGACGACTCACATGAGATATTTTAAATACGAAGCATTTCTCTGCGAGCTTCGGCGACATTGAACGTATCTATCTATCTATCTATCTATCTATCTATCTATCTATCTATCTATCTATCTATCTATCTATCTATCTATCTATCTATCTATCTATCTATCTATCTATCTATCTATCTATCTATCTATCTATCTATCTATCTATCTATCTATCTATCTATCTATCTATCTATCTATCTATCTATCTATCTATCTATCTATCTATCTATCTATCTATCTATCTATCTATCTATCTATCTATCTATCTATCTATCTATCTATCTATCTATCTATCGATCTATCTATCTATCTATCTATCTATCTATCTATCTATCTATCTATCTATCTATCTATCTAGCCGCCTACGACATTTAGCTCTCCTGGTCGTTTTTAAATGGTATTCGCAAGAACGAAAACAAAAGAGAGGGTCAAAAAACATTCACTCCTCCAAATATCCCACATCTGTTTGGCTGGTCCATGAAGGCTACTGCAGTTATGTGTGAGTAGATGAATAATATGAATGTGAGCCTACAGAAGAGTCACAGCAATGTAGAAGTTGAGTAGATAAGACGAAATATCGGCAAAGTATTTAGAGCTCACTGAGACACACTTATATTATATAGCTCGCCCTTAAAGGGGCCCTGAAGCACTTTTTTGAGTAACCATAGAATTAATTCACTGGAAAAGTGTATTACCTCACTAATTGAATGCCGCAAAAATATTAGGAATCCGCCCTTTAAGAGAGAAGTTACAATGATTCGTCACACGCTGCAATCACATTCTCTTTTGTCTCGTTCCGACGAAAGCGCTGGAACTGAGCAGAGAGGGATGGGAGGGGCAAACAAAAAACGTCACTCGTGGCTCGAGACCTCAAGCATTTATTTCTTTTTTTTTTCGAATACGTTGCTTTTCAGTGCGATGGCGCGCGCACGCGTGGACAAGTGACGGTCTCTCGCGGTGACCTCTGTAACAACCGAGTGCGCCATGTTGAAATCAGCTAAAGGCTGATAGATGTGCTTACTAGGCTTCATTCTGTGATTTGTCGAGAGAAGAGAGAATTATTTTTGGCTGACTTTGATAATTTATTATGAATTCCAGGGCATGTACTGCGCTATTATGTTTGGGTCACGTGTTTTAGGGAGCCTCTACTACCGATCGGCAGTGCTTTCTGACTTTGCTGAAAAAGTGTTGCAACGCTCCTGTAAGGCCCAATCGTACTCGCACTCATAAAAGTTTTCTTCATCTGCACTCACTTAAATTTTTCTCTGTCGTACTCACTAGGAATCACACCCGCCGAAATATTACTTACGCGGACTCACCCAGCCCATTACTGACGGCTTGATCTGAGTATGGGTGAGTCTATGTGAGTCGGCTCATAAGTGAGTATGTTGACCAATGCCTATCAACACTACACTTTCAGTGGGTCAAAGCTAGCAGAAGGCTCAAGGATCATCATGTTGCAGCACGAATAAAATTACATAAGATGATTACTTTTCTACTTTTTACGGGGTTACTCGCCGAGAGGCTTGGCAGAAACAGAACGTGTTCCTGCACGCAACTTATCAAGAACGGTTCCTTGAGGAATTTTGTGTAACGCAACGCCGTATCTTTCTACGCGTCAGGAAGCCTGAACGTGCCGCTTTATCCCTAGTTTCTCATGGAAAGGTGGCTTTTAAATGCGGAATACACAGGACTTTCATATGGTTTGCTATTGTTGTGTATGTCGAATGGCACCGAAGCTAACACGTGATCTGGTTCCTGGTTTCTTCGAGGTGCTACGAGAACGTAGCTTAGTAAGCTTTGCGTCACGCACGTATACGTGCGTAACTCAACGTTAGAAGACGCTGCAGCGTCTTCTAACGGGTGTACGTACGCATCCTTGGAGTATATACGATACGTGCTGCACATGCACACTGATCTCCCGCAGCCGTGCTGCGTACATAGCTTGTTTACGTACGCTCAACTAAAACTGTCTATTATGATTCATGTACAAGCCTGTACGCATTTATTGAAGGGCTCGATCACGCGATGAGACAATTTAAAGTACGATGTACTCCACTATTGGAGAACATTAGTGTATAATAAAAGTTGTTTAACGCTTCTTCGTGCTTAGCACTCTACCATGTGAGGGAAGAAAGCCATCCTAGCTAGGTATTTAGTATCAGTAACGATTATTGTACAAATGTTCCGCGCTTTAAAATACGATGTCCTCTACATAATACGGGAGAGCTTAGAACTGTCCCGGTACGTATACTATTCAGGCTTTCAATCTGTTCAGAGGAAGTGTTCACCGATTTTGAGTACTTCGCATTCAACTATGGCAGAGAAGGGAGCCAATCTTGTTGAGACAGGCAAGTTTATTACATACTATAGTAACAGCACTTCAAGAGAATACCATGGTAGCTGGGCCGCAGGACCATAAAGGAGTGTCCACTCTTTATGCAAGTATGTTTCTCTGTGAAGATGTAACTGTCTGGTGCAACAAAGTCACCTGAGTTGCACGTACAAACGTGAGAACATAGACATGATGGAACTTACAGCACTTCAATACACAGAAATTGATGTGCACCTCCTACGTACCGTCCATAAAGCCAAGTAAATAATGGCACCCTTACTTTCAGTGATGGTGAGGACCCTTCTTGTTGATTCTGGTTAAAACACTAGGGTTATGCTGCCTATTAGAAAAGCTTTATTCATAAACCATAGAATAAAACATATCTCTATGAAGCAATACATTTTGATTTCGTCCTTTAACTGAGCGACTACAGTATAACACAAATGCGTGTATTGACGCATTAGATTGACGATGTTAGCTACGAGTTCCTAACAAAAAAAAAGGCCTTGTTCGATCAGAAAGAAACTACCCCGCACGGTGGTCTAGCGGCTAAGGTTGCTGTCCCGCAGGTAGCGGGATCAAATCCCGGCTGCAGTAGCTGCATTTTCGATGGAGGCGTAAATGCCGTAGGCCCGTGTGCTCAAATTTGGGTGCACGTTAGAAAACGCCAGGTGATCAAAATTTTTGGAGCTCTCCACTACGGAGTCTTTCATAATCATATGGTGATTGTGGGACGTTAAACTTCACATATCAATCAATCATCAATCAAAAAGGAACATCAATATACGTAACAATGAAGAAATGAAAAATAAATTAGTGATTAAATTATTGAAATATCTCGCGATTACAATACAGCCTAATGCAAAACGTGAAGTTCGGAAATATAATAAGGGATAATACAAAGGCACCTATAGTCGTCGACGGTGCCTGTTTCCTAGACGCGACGCAGTTACATGACCACCGGAATCACTTTACGGTCGTGGCAACCAACTACAAGAGGGTTACGATTAATGCGGTGTTGGTATGCGCCAAAACTGCCAATGGAGCCGTGCAGGTTGCCAATGCCTTGGCTCTTTTAGGTCACCATCATGCAATTGTATTCAGTGATTCTAGAGCTGCCATTCATTCGTTCAGTGTAGGAGCTGTGTGCGAAGAGGCCAAAAACATACTCGGCAAGAAATCGCTTACAACCCTAACGTTTACATGGTTCCCGGCTCATGTGGGAAACATAGACGGACGAATTAATAATCGCAACGAGTTGGCCCACTCCAGGGCGCGAGGGTTAGCTGTCCGCGGCGATGAAGGACCTTTGGGTCGACCGGGAGGTTTTGTAAAGAGGGATCCACCAACTACATGCCATGAAGTAACCGAGCGTTTCGCTATAGATAGGAGGAACTTTGCGCCTGCACATAGGAAGCAAAATAGAGCGAAGGCGCTGGCACAGTGTTTACTTCAAACGGAAACACACCCTAACCTTGCCATTCTTGACAGGCTTTTACGCTAAAGTTTATTTACTAAGGTGTGGTACCCCACACAATATGTTATACCATAGCCTCGTCAACATGGGCACCATTGTTTCCTCAGGCTCTGGGGAAATATTGTTTGACTTTACGTTTGCGGTGACTATTCTATGCAGGCCTCAGCATGCGCACGATGGAGGCTGATGCGCCACACAGACTCTGGTGCCGCATGCAAGGTCACGTCTTCATTTGAAGAACGGCTGCAGCTGCATGATAAAAACATTTCCACCGCTTGCCAAGAAACATCATTTTATTATCGTCTGAGTGCACGGACGGTCTCGTTTCAGCGCACGATTGTTCTCGTTTGAGTGCCGGCATAACGACACTGGTGTTCGACACAAGGTCATTCAATGTTCGAGATTAGTGCATAGAATAGTGGTCATGATTGTAGCGGGAGCTGTTGCGCACAACTTTATCGGTTTTCTGGCGGCGTCGTTGGCTGCTGCTGCCAAATGTCGCCTCCACCCGTGGGCGTCACAGCTATCGCACACATTTAGTGCGAAATTTGGGTTCCGAGGTGAATGCAGTCCAAGCTTTCGGTGTAGATAGCAGGTGAATTACCGTACGGCCATACCAGCTCGTTAATCATTGTTGAAAAAAATTACATGGAAGCGTCATACATGTAGAAACAGCGCGTAAAAGATTTATTGTTGGGCGACAGAACCGAAGAACCTTAAAAGGCGTGACGCCGCGTAAAATGCGTCACGCATGTGGTCTCATGCTTCGTCAGGCATTGTGGTGTTTTAGATGACAGTTGTCAGTCGGTTCGTTCCCTATTTTCTATCGTGTGTTTCTTTGCATATGCAATGCAATTGTGAAAATAATATTAATAAAATAATGTTGATATGTGAGGTTTAACCTAAAAAAACCTTTAGAGTACCAAAAATTAAAAAAAAGGCTCGATCCCATGTACAGTGGGAATCTATGATATGCGAAGCACAAATTAGGAAGGTTTATATGTTAATTTAAAATGAGTAAAACGGTACAAGGCGGACGTAAATTATGCCGTACGCGACTTCCATCTTATGACTATCATGGTTGGACGTGTCATTTACCTTCTTTGTCTATTCACGTCACGTGATACCAAATTTAGGAGATGTGAACTAGCAAAACAGCCGCGAGTGCGTCATGAGCGTGGCTTGTAGTCATGTTGTTGCTGGACACGCATCTCTTGATTATCATGTTTGCACCAATCACATACTTTCGTCATACATTTACGTCCCGGAATACCATATTTGGTATATGTGAAGCTAGAGAAACGACCGCAAGCGCACCATGAGCGTGGCGTGTAGTCATGAGTCATAACTTACATGACATGCATATCATGATTTCCATGTTCGGGCTTGCCAATTGTGTTTGCCATGCAGTCATGTCATACCATACCAGTTTCGCAACATGTCATGCGAATGAAATCACCGCAAGAACAGCAAGACCATGAAATGTCAATCATGGCATTCATAACATGCATGTCGTGATTTTCATGGTATGACTAGTCAGTTATTTTTGCCATACAATCAGGTTATGCCATAAAAATTTTTGTATTGATCTCATCATTGAAACGGCCAAGGGAGCTAAAAGTCGTAGGTGGCTAGATAGATAGATAGATAGATAGATAGATAGATAGATAGATAGATAGATACATAGATAGATAGATAGATAGATAGATAGATAGATAGATAGATAGATAGATAGATACGCTCAAAGTCGGCGCAGTTGGCTAAGAAATGTTTGGCATATAATATGATTATGAGAGACATCATAGGACGGCTCTAAGTATTTTTATCATTTAGATATATTTACAAGCACATAAATCTAAGTACACTGGCGTCGAGTCTTTTCGTCGCCACCGAAGGTGCAGCCACCACAGCCGGTATTCAATCACGCGTCCAGCGGGGCAGCAGTCGAGCGCCATAGCCCCCAGATTGACAGGGCGCGTCCACAAACAAGAAATCACTCGACATGTAAAACAAATCTCTTCGCTGGACGTAGTCTTGCGACAGAATTGAAAATCAAAAGTATGAGGAATAGACGTCAATGGTATTATTATAGGGAAAATGTGCCCATAGAACGTCATCTCGTTTGGCCAATTATTAAGGCACAGATGGAAACTTATAACCGTTGTTGTGAGCGCACAGCCTGACGCTCACCGAGGCCTGTCAGAGTCCTTTGTCCTGTGCTGTAAGATGTGCTTTAAGATTCGAAGCAGCTGATGGCGAAGTTCAATCGAGTCTGCGTGCTCGCTCTTGCTGCACGTGCGCAACAGCTGGCCCAATCACTGCCAGAACGCGCTCGTGCGCCAGCGCATTCTGGCTTGCGTATGTGGCTGCGTGAGACGTAGCCTCACGCAGCCACGTAGCCAGAAATCAAGTGATGACCTCGGGGAACGGGATTCTCCAGATGCGCGTTAAACCAACATGTTGTGTCATATAGCTAGAACGCACTGGCACACGCGTGGCAAAGGCCTCCATACAGAGGTCAGCGCTGCGATCGTTTTCACGTCACAGAGAGGATAATAGTTGTGGAATGCGGCAGCTTTGCTTTCGCGACACCACTTTCATCGCCCCCCATGGCTGCACCGGTTCTTAGTCGCGATTGTATGATGCAAATTAGACTTGAGAGTGCCACCGGGGGCACCGATTCGTAGTTTGCTTGCCGTATTTTCAGATCTTACCGCTTCTTTAAGCACTAACCTTCAAAGCAAAAGGAAGCACGCATGGTGTCCACAGCAAAAACGCAGGGAATGCAGTGTTCTAGCCGACAACACAACCTGGCCTCCTATTTGTCGTCATCACGTAGGTGGCGTCACCGTATGTCGTCGAGTTCAATATAAGAGCCGTGGTGTGCAATCGTGCTATGCACACTCCACGCTGCTTCGCATCGCCTCACAATCCCCTTTTGCGGAAGATGGTGTAATTTTTTATCCCTTCGTGTGATGCGCTCTGCGCAAGCTTGTCTCACGAAGCGAGCGCGGGCGACAACCTGCACGGAATTACTCATGACCACCTGACCATCAGTCAACTTGCGCCTGCTTTGGTTCAAGCTCCATTCGCATAGGGTGCTACGGAAAGGTGCCTTCTTTGCCCTCCTTTCGAAGGCCGTGGAATATGCTACAAGAATCTATAAAGGGAGCGCTCCTCACGAAGTATTGTGAGACCTTGTATGACGTAAAAGCATCGCCATGGCTCGTCGGCCTATACAAGGTAGCTAATACACGTTTGTGCTTCCCTGGGACGATAGGCCTGTGGGATCCCCTTATAGGCTTGCGTATAGCACAGCGCCTACGTAAGACTCAGCAGATTTATCGTGCTCTTCCTTCTTTCCCTCCGTCTACTATTTCTTATCTCCCTCCTCTCCTGTGTGAGACCGCCCGTGAAAAGGGACCGCGAAGCGCGGCAGCTTGCCTCATCTAAAATGATAATGCCTTCGTCTACGTTGCGGGCATACTCGCCGTGAGAATAATCCCACCTGGTCGATACTATGCAGCGTTTCGCACTTTTTTTGTGCGGTATCACGTACAATTCATCGAGTATGATGAAGTACCAAGGGAAATGAAGGAAAGGGGCAGTGTATACGGAAGTTGGCACTTCTTTTGTGACTGCGCTCTCTTGACGATTCTGTAATATAGTGGCCTTGATTGTCTCAGTTACACCCGAACTCGGAATCAACAAATAGACTTCTTGCAGTGAACTATCACCTAGAATGTTCATTCTCTTAAGACCCACCTCTTTCGGAGAGTCTTACATGCCTCACTGATTTGTGAAATCAGCCTTCAAATTGACTTAACCGCATTCTCTAGTGAGATCACTAAGAATTGAAAAGACGTGGCAGTGCTTTTTTGCGTGCAGTGCTCATTTCGTGGTGCACGCACATGGAACCGACTAAGTACGAAACGTTAGCTATAGAGGAAACTTCAGCAAAATTATGAGAACATTTGGTGATTAAATAAGTGTCCAGAAACCTAATATGAAGGGAAGGTTGCAACAATGTACCAATTCACGGCTACCAAAGCAGCATATAAGTTTTCATATGCAAAGATGGTTTTGGTTCAATGTTGACGCCACGTACTTGATGAAGGCTTCACACAGAGACCGTTTGGACGTGGTCTGCCAATCGTCTTCGGGTTCAGAAGATCTAGCAGCAAATAATAAATAGTTCAATCCCCGAAGTTGTTAAGTAAAACTAGGGGCTAGACAAAACAAAACGCACATCCTAGCTTTATTATTCAAGGTCATAAACTTTTGCTGCAGGCATCAGGAAAACAAAATTTAGAAAGTTTGGTACGTAATAGTTCAAATGCTTTTGCTGGTACAGGGCCGTGCCATTGAAAACATATGACAATAAAGTTTAATGCAACAAAAACAGTAATGGTATGGCTGTACATTGCCTTGCGACCTAAAATCATATTGCGTTTTGCGAACTCAAGTTTTGATAATATAAAGAAGCGTGACTAACAATTTTCTATTATGTAATTCCGTCATCCCTCGCTAGAGAATTGTTCTCAATAGCATTTAAAATATTCACACGGAGACAATATAAGCCAAACAGCATGAATAAATAAGTGAACGAACTAAGAAAAATAGAATAACAAACATTGCAACATACGTAGTCGAGACTTCAACAAAGAAAAAAAAAAGCTCTCGTAGCCTGTGGCAGCAAACAACAAAAAAGAAAAAAAAAAACGCCGTGTTTAGAGTCAGACGAGATAAGGAAAATACGCGAACTTGAAAGGCAGCAATAGGGGTAAGCCACAATTTTCAGTCGCATTGGCTAACTTTTCTTTTTTTTTGCAAACGAGAGCAGGTGCAATGGAGCAGCACTGATAGCTTATGGAAGTCAAAATTATCTTCTGCCCAATCCCATATACCACCAATTTTTTCTAGCTTCAGTGCACTAGTGCGGCTTTCACTGCACGGCAGCCGTAAGTAACGCCTCGCGATTGGTCTCTTTACTACTGTGCCCCATCCACCACCTTCTCTACCTCGTAAACTTCTCCCCTTCAGTCGGGCCGTACTCTCTGCTGTGCATCTTGCATGTGCACCAAGGTGTAAAACCTTACAGCCAGGAGAGCCTACTTTAGGCGCCCGGAACCGTATGGTTCGACTGATCGATACGCCCTCATGAGCTCGACTGGTTCATTGTTGCCTTGCACCATTTCTTCAAGTCTTAGCGTCTCTAGCAACAGATTATGTAACCTTATCATTCCTGGCCGTTCTATGCAGTGAATGACGGGGAGCTATCGAGCAAGAAGTGTTGAAGGCAATGAAAAGACGGGAAGGTTACTGAGATGGCATTGCCAGCCAGTCAAAAAGGTGTTAAAGTGTGAAAGAGGCGCCAGTTTCAGTCATACAGCCTACGTACGAACTAGTTTGATTTCTATAGAGTCGAATAACAGAACTTTATTGCTTAGCCGCCTCCATTCAGCTATTAACGCGAAAGCTTTCCTGCAAGGACGAAGAAACACAAACTTGTTATGTGCCAAACTTTGGATTTATACTTAGTGCACACTGTAGAAAATAATGTATGAACACTGTGTCAGATAGCACGTGAGCCTTGTGGAGTGATTGGCTCAAGTTTTGAGTTCCTACACCTTTTGTGCCTCTTTTCTTTGTAACAGCACAAACATATAGGATGCGATTGAAACATGTTTTCTACTTGATTTTGTTCATACAGCTTGCTGACAGAAGCAACGCGAACAGACCACACAGGAAATACAGACTGACATGGCAGTGCCATTGCAGTCCGTATTTACTGTTCCGTCTATTTCAAAGACTTGGAATTGGCCTTTAAAAGCAGTGGGCTTTTAGTCCTGTAGAACAGCAACAGCTATTGCTCGCGCCGGTGGCAGAGGCCATGATAGATAGCACCCTCGTTACATCCGCTTTATTGTTTCTTTTTGATTTCTTTTTCGTCCACTCCACTTGGTCGCTGCCTCTTGGTCATTCTAAATTTTTGGCTACGTGTGCTCGCAGTAAGCTCGTTTCGTTGCTTCATCGAAGAGTCGTGCCATCCAGCTTTTTTTGTGGTACTCCGTCTTTGTGTGTTCTGTTGCCGACATATAGACCGGGTGCTTCAAAAATGTAAAAAAAAATACTTAAAATATAAGCAAAATGTGATAGTCGTTCGATGCCTTCACAGCTGCTTTTTCTGTAGTGACAGCATATAAAGATGTCTCAAAACAGGATTTCGCGTACTAATTAAAACAATGACAGCATATCTACGGGATGAATAATGGAGAATGGGGCAGAAGCTGTGTTCGCTAGTCGCTGCCGTGCCACTTCGGCCTCCCGTTGTCGTACTGCAGGGCCCACGCGGCACTGCCGCGGAGCTTCACGGCGTGCCCGCACGTCGGGGTCTCTTCTTCGAGCACGAGCTGCCGCCGTTTTGCGCGCACGTCGCTCAGCAGCTTTGTTCATCCTCTGTCGTCGAGCGTCTGAATGCGCGCGCGCGCCATAACGGCGCTTTTATTGTACTATAGAGCACCCCCTGGCGTTCGGAGCCACCGAAGAACACGCGATTGTCTCTTTCTTCTTCTGTCCGTGTGATGTCAACCCTTCTTCTTTACAAGTAACGTCCTCCAGTGTCGTACCATTTGCATTTTTCAGTGTATAGCACAAGTACCACCCTCTCATGTTTCTTTTCATTGTGTACTCATCATATACAAGTACCACCATCCAGCAGACATTCTAAGGACCACTTTCTCGGGTATGTGCCACCGGTGGTTACAAGCGATGACAAAAGACGAACGGGCGACGCCATAAGGAGCTTCGCCCCTAGAAAATATAACGACCTTACGTTCCATTTATAGGAGTAAAGTGGTTGTGTCAAAAGAGAAAATCGACGTCCTTTATGAGAACAACCCCTTGTAGAAATTTCAACAAAACGGCCTTTATTGAAGATGGGAAGCAGTGACATTCACCCAACTTCAGTGGCTAAACCGAAAGAGGAACGCTGAAGAGCGCAGATGTCATATTCCAAAATATTCTGAATTAATGAGCGTCGTTTTGCCGACCATCAACCGAATTGGTCGTGTGTGCGTTGGCTGGTTGCACTTACACACTTATACCCAGCATAGCACACACGCGTTAACAAAAGTAGAATAATTTAATTTCTGTACTTTTTTGTGTAAACAGTGGCATCATTTCGGTGATCTGCTTGTCGAACTTGTTCTTGTTTTGGATTTAGTCTCACCCATCGATTTGGTTGAATTCCTCTGAGTTGCGAAAAAATACAGGAGGCCGCTTTTTCTCTATCAAAAAGCTGCGCTGAGTTCGTTTGAGGAAATTTCGTTCTCTCAAAGAGTTGAAATCGGACCAGTTCTTTTACCATTTTTGAAGCATGTGAGTAAAAAGCACAGAAACTTTGACTCCGGTGAAGAGACGCTATCTTGCCAGACACTTACCAATGCATGTGCAGCACGTAAGTATCGCCAGACACATCACCAGTTGAAAGATAGAGTACACGATTATCTCTCTTTCCGTCGTTACAACACTCGATTCCTTGTAAAGGTTGCGAATTCATGGTGTGCTAATCTGTGCTGTTTCTCATGTAGTATGCTTCCACTATTTCTTGTACTTCTTGGCCCTTTCCACTCACTAGATAAGTGACACTATTATGAAGCGGGTGGCAGCCACATCTATGACAGTGACACAGTTTTTGTTCTTGGCCACACTTGCTACTTGGAAGTCCTTTAAATCGGTACGAAGTTCAAAAGTTTATGACCGTACATAGATTAACTTGCACGTCAAGAAGTCCGAGAAATTTTATCTGCTCCGCCCCGCCCCGAAAAAAAAAACGGCTTGTCTGAAGCATATGACGGTTCAGGCATTGAAGGCCTCTGAATATAATGCGCATTAAATTTTTTATAGCGAAGTTGTCTATGGCTACTCTCTGGCGTATAGCATCAGCGGCTAAAAGACGCGGGAAACAACGGTCTCCGGGGAACTGAATAACTCGACTATTTCAGTAGATTAGATGAAAACAAATAGATACTAATAAATACACAAGGTTTACGAGGTTTCCGCTTGTCATAATCAATTGAACAATTTCCCCTCATAGACGAACACTTGCATTAACAACAAACGTCCGGCCGTTTTGGTATTTTCGAAATGACAGGACTTGCCGTGAACTATATGATATCATTTTGATACCGCTGTCGTCTGACGATGACGAGATGATAAGGATGATGTGCACAAGAAACAGAGAGCATTTTGATGTATGTCTCTTTATTCGCTCAATGTGCTCAATATTGTTAACATGTAAATTTACTATAGCAATATTCACTCTGTAATGTACATCATAATTTGATATTTACTGGCCTACATAATTACAGTATTAGGAAGGCTGGCAGTTTTGCCTTTCATATATTGGTGGTCTTTTCAAAATTTTTGAGATGACCCGATGCTGCTGATCGGTTACACTTGTACATCCAGATATCTGAAGCTACGGCAAGGTTTTAGACCTAAAACTCGTGAACGTGATGCCACATCATTGTGTATTCAGTAGCAGAAAGAAGAAGCTGTAAAACATAACGGGAATACTTCGGCCTGTCTACCTTTAGACGGTCAGCAGCACAGCGAATCTCCGGATGGAAGAAGAGCTGCTAGTGTTCTTTTCCAGTGCAAATTTAGCCCTGGCTTGCAGTTTACTGTAGCGTAAAAAGGCCGCGGTGCTCCTTATCCAATACCTTTGTGGCGTGTGTGCAAGAGTCGGTGGCGCCGTTTATTATGAGATTGACTGAGTAATCGAACCGTGTGGCTCTTTGCTGAGCTAGATATTACAGCCGGAGTAATTGCTTGACCACTTCGAAACCGGAGGATGCCCATGTACGAAGAGGCTTACGTTTATCGAGCGGGTAAATTGCCTTTTACTTCTCTCGCAACATATTGTTTCACGCTTCCTGATAATTGCAGTGGCAGGAATACCAGAAACCCTGGTAAGGGTTGAATTGACTGGTACAGACACGATGCCTGATTGCTATCAAGTGTATTCCTGAGTGGCAATTTCGCTTTTTGTTTCCTTCATTTCCGTGGAGCCAATGTTAACCACTTTGCACCCATTATTAGGGGGATTCACCGTGTCTATAAAAGTATACAATAAAGGTCTTTTCACAAACCAAACCACTAATGCCTTAGGTATTCTGAAATACCAAAACGTCCATAATATCGATGTAATGGTTTGCCAAAACACCCTTATCGTAGGTACTAAAGAACTCCCTATCGTAGGAAGTTGGTTATAAACACAAACAAAAGCACCTTTGATGGTGCAATCTTGTTTAAAATGTAATGAGTATTATTGTGACCAATGTTACACTTACCCCTTTTAAAAAGAGCTACTTGCCCTCACAGATTTAGTCATGAAATAATTATTCCATTTGGCACTTGACTGAACTAAAAGCTATAAAAATAATAAAGCAGATTTCAGCATGAACGTTCGCCCATCGCGTATTATGGTTGTGAAGTGTTTTTCGGTTCCTCTGAGGGTGTTGTGTGGTTAAAAGCGAATGAAACTAATGCACCGGCTTATGTCATAACGACCGCACCAACCCTGAGAACATATTAAGCGGCATTGTCTACATTCACTTCCTGTTTGTAGATTATATTCGGAGGATATCGAAAGTTTGGAGACCGTACCCTCTGGGAAAACTTTGAATCACCCGGGAAATTTTTTTCGAATAGGTCATACCGAACAGTACATGACAGCAACTTTAGAATGGGCTGGAAATCAAATTTCGGGGCAACCCTCGAAGCAGTAAAAATGTTTACTTTATTTTTTGCAGGTCGCGCGTTTCTTTGACCTCCGACACTTACGGTTCTTGTAAGCGTATGTATGAATTTTTCGTTAATTTTTCCGTGAAATTTGTGCAATTCTCCACTAACTGCTTAAGAGATATCTGTCAATAACAAAGACCAAAATTATCACAATTTATTCTGAGTGGCCTCGTAGTTCTGCCTCATTCAATTAGGGTTAGCAATCTGCAGACAATCTGAAAAGAAACGCGAACGTAGAGAATGACTTCTGCATTACTAATTAGCTAGTAACGTATGGCATGCTTGTAACTGTAACTTAACTGTTAATGGTACGAATAACGCACCTGTTTGATTAGCAAGTATCTGTTACAATTCATATTGTCCATGTTTGTTTCTAAAAAATGTTTTTTATTCATTTATCAGATTCCCTAAGGGCCCTGAAGGTACTACATAGGGGGGTAAGAATAAGTGGGGAAAATAATAGACAGGATAAACACCAAACAATATATTAGCAATACAAGTACAAGAGTAAGTAAAAATTAAGATTAATTCTCTAAACACAATAGCTAAAGAAAAGCAAGCAAAATTTATGCACTTAAAAATAAATATTTTTGTTGTAGGGAACACACAGGCTTTCATAATGATTAGCTTATAGTTTTAGAAAGCACTTGACACGATTAACAAATCAGTTACAATTAACAGTGGGTGCGATGTCAGTAGGGGGAACGTTCCATGCGAAAAGGGCGATGAGAAGCGGAGATTTTTGCGTATTGCAAGCACTTTGAGCATCTATCTATCTATCTGTTTGTCTGTCCGTCTATTCATCCGTCCGTCCGTCCGTCCGTCCATCCATTCATCCATCCATCCATCCATCCATCCATCCATCCATCCATCCATCCATCCATCCACCCACCCACGTTGCCGGCTACATCTCGATGTTCTCGTCATCCCCTTGAGTAAACCAAAATTACAATGTGATGGTAAGATGCTGGTAATTGAACTCGCTGGTCATGAAATTATTAATGTCACAATCACGCCGTGTGTCTTGTCAAACCATTTCCGCCAGACGTGTGGTACATGTCCGTGGTCGATTATGTTGCACACGTGATTGACAGTTTATATCTACCTATAGGAACGGCGAGAACACACTCGAGAATTCTTAACGCGTGAGCGTTAGTGAAAAATCACAGCGTGCCCACGAAGTGAACGATGGCGAGTGGGCGAAGCTTCGGGGAATCACTAACCCCTGTAAATTTTTTTCTCTCTTAACGAAATGTATTTCATTACCATGAGAGAGAGAGAGAGAGATAGCCGAGAGTGACCGCGTTTGTTAGATCTTGAGGTGCCAACAAGAATGTTTAAAAAAAATGATCTTTTAAACCTCCTTGGGCGATACAGTGAAAGAAACAGCGTGCCACGAGCGCACCCGCGATCATCGTTCTCCTCTTCCTCCTACGATTGGCGTGCTCATGCACGCCACTCCCAGCTCGTGAATGCCAAGGACATCACAGGGACAAGGCTCCATCCCAACGTGCTTCGCCCCTCAGAGCTGACATCCATTAGAATTGGCGCGATGAATGCGCAGAATAAATGTCAGCGTCCCAGCAGGAATCGTACCCCAGCATTCGGCCAGGCAATCAAGTATTCCGCCACAGAGCCCCGCCAGGTCTCGAAACTACTTTTCAAGACAACCCTGGTGTTCGCGAAGCGTGAATCGTGGTTGCAGGGCTGGCTGTAAAATTTTATAAACATTACCTATGTATTCCTTTGATTCAGTCATCACGTCGGGTTAATGTGAATAGTAGTTAGGCGCCCATCCGCTGAAATCTATTCCATGGCTACCATCCCTGCGAGCACCAACGTTTTATATGAGCTTACTTGGTGATGGTAAGGTGACATGGTAAGGTAACTCTGAAAATCTTGTTATGGAAACCATGTGTGGCCATTTAACATATGTCAGTGCGCGCATTTGCACATCATATGTTTGCAACCGTACGTAACGTTTAGCTCAGTTAAAAAAATACAACACAGTAACCTTCCATGTGCATGCTTCTCATGAAGTCGATTTTCAGGGTGCGTAAGATCTGCTTAATTTTTATTCATTATTTTTTTATATTACCCTCAGAGCCAACTGGCGTTTAAGAGTGGAGAAGTTATTTTCATCAAATGTTCTGAGAATAAGCGTTCGACAAATGGAAGAGCAATGAGCTGTTCTAGTTTCATTGTGTGTGTTTAGAAAAATTATTGACAATTCAGAGTTCCTTGCCCAGAGTGCTACTGAAGAGCAGTGTGTTTAGAAAAAGTGGTTAACAATTTAGAGTACTTAAGACTCTGCAATGGGAAAGCTGAAAGCCGTCCCGTGGACCTCTTACCGAAGTAAGCAAAATTGGAGTGAATTTCTGGTGTAACCAATGGGTAACGTCGATGCTGTCATACATACGCCACTCCGAAGAGTCAACACACAAGCACAAGCTTCGGTTAAGATTTTTCGGCACAAATACCTTGTCAATACAACAACCGCAGCATGAAGAAGCTTCTAAGAGAGCCTTTAGGTGGGCCTATTGTTCTTTAGGATAACGCCTCCTCATGATTGGCATGAACCGCAATTTCCTAAAGATCTTGACAAAAAAATCAAAAGCAGCAATGGAAGGCATCTGGCAAGGTCACAGTGGGATAAACAAATTGTTCACATGTTCAAAACCCACTGGTTTAATTGTGAGTACGGAATGTTTGAGTGATGAGGCTAACAGGGCTCTCAACCCCTTTAAACTGTCTCAACAATCACGTGATGGCACAGCTGCCCGTGCGGCAAATCCGTCGTCAGAAGGCGCGCTGCAGCAGTCGAGTTAGTGGGATGGCTACCACGCGAACATGTCGCCTGTGTAGCGTGGACACAATCTGCCCGCTCGTGCAAAAAGGGAGAGGCACGCAGCATGTTCCGTTCTCACTGCCGTGCACACTTTGAAATTTACAAAGTGTCCTTCAGTTTTTTCTTCTTCAGATTATAAAAACAGTAGTGTTTATTGCTAGAAATCGAAATAAAATGAACAAAGCAGTTAGTACAGTTAAGAGATTATCCAGGTTACGCGATGTTTGCGAGTATTTTGTGGGAAAACTAGCAGTCAGTGATTGTTGCGACCTCTGAGGGGAGGCGGTTTGAATACTTAGACTTACGGAAAATAAACGACTTGAAGACCGACCTAATAATACATGATGCAAACACCATCTCAACAGCGATGGTGTTTAAACTATCGGTAACTTTCACTCCATCGTTAAAACTCTTCAGGTGGTTATGCACCCCAGAAATTGCTACCCAGTTTCTGTGGCGATATAATTTTGTGAAGCTATGCCACATGCTAGCGTTCAACCAAAATGCTCCTTGGCAGGTATTTCTGCCGAACGCTGCCTATTTCGTTTGGTGTTGTGTGAATTTACGCTCTATCCGAGGATCATCGCTCTCCTGCAGGCAGTGATGGATCCAGGCCCCACCGTACGCAATCCGGTCTCGGCGTCACCTTCGACGTCAACCTCAAGGAAGCGCAACAGCCGGGAGGACGACAGCACCAGTGACAGCACTGAACTGTACACGGCGAGTAGTGAAGACCGCGACGATGATTTCATTCCTGCAGTGAAGTGTAAAGCTAAAAGAAGAATGGTCGGCGCGTCTTCGCCAGCTAGCGTCTCTACCGTGAAGGCGGCGTGCAGTTCTGGACGCCATACCATACTTTTTGTTCCTGTCGACTCTTCGATCAACCTGAAGAACACGAACAGGCAAGTGATATCAGCGCGTCTCGAAGCTATTGTGCCTAATGAGATAAAGGATATTAGACTCCACCCAGGGAAGAATATCTTGGCCATAGACGTTGAGCACCCGGCTGCGCTACATACCGTGCGAACTGTCACGGAGCTTGGATGCATCTATCTCAGAACTTACATTCCGCAGGATAGTGACACGACAGGCGTCATTTATGACGTTGATGTTTCCATACCGAACGCAGGCCTTCCTGTTCTGATAAAGCCAGCTACTGGGGCAACGGACATGTTGCAAGTATGCGGGCTTGGCAAATCTCGTTGCATCAAGGTGACCTTCAGAGGTGATTGCATCCCATCACATGTGAAGGTTGGTCATTTTTGTCATGTTGTCCGACCATACATCCCAAGACCACTACAGTGCCACAACTGTCTAAAACTGGGTCATATTAGTGCTGTGTTCAACAACAAGCAAGCATGCCCACGTTGTGCCGGACCCCACAAAGCAGAGGCTTGCCAAGCAACTCTCCTAAAATGCAGCAACTTCAACGGGAAATATGAGACCTCGTCCAAAGACTGCCCAGTACAGAAGAAAGAGAGGAGCATTTTGAGACAAATGGTTAAAGACGGATCCTCACGAAAGGAAGCGTTAACGGTTGTTCAACGACGGCGTTCCCGTCGACGGCGGGGCTCGAAGAAAAGAAAAAGCAGTCCTGTGCTGAAAGTGCCTTCACTAACGCCGCCACCGCAACCACCACCACCGCCACGACCACAGAGACCTCCCCCGCCCCCGCCACCAGGTGGGGTACGTCCAGAGGTGCCGGAAGACACTGTGGCGCTCCAGAGAACATCCGGCTCTGACTGGCCCACTTTACCGCGGGTACACGTGTCTACGGAACCACAATATCGACAGTCAACAACGAATATGCCCCCAGCAGGCAGTCTGTCCGCCCAAGAGATACAAGTCTTTTCTGTATTGAGGTCGTTCATGAGTGTTATTTGCACTCTATTGGATAGTCTACAGATCCCTGCCGCTAAATGCGCGCTGCAAATCTTGGACACACTAGAGCCAGTTCTTGCCGGACTTCAGTAACAAGATAGCGCACCATAGACCGCATCAGTCTTTCCGAGAAAAAGTCAAGGGTGCTTCCATAATTTAGTGGAACGCAAGAGGTCTACAGTCAAGAATGCCTGAGTTCAGACAGTTCATTTTGGAAAATAGGTTTCCCATCATCGTCATTTGTGAACCACAATTTTCAAAAATACCTCGTCTGTCGGGCTATGAATCGTTCGTTTCTTCATCGTGCATTGAACGAAGTCAAGTTGCTGTGTACATCCGTAAGGAACTCACTTACGTTCTCCAAAGAGTAGAGTCTCACATTGGAAATTACTACGTGAGTCTATATGTTAAAAAATTCCGCCATATCCACGAAGTGAATCATGATGAGTGGGCGAAGCTCCAGAGGTAAACCTGGTAAACCATGAATCCTCTGTACATTTTGCCCCCCCCCGATTTTATTACATCGCTCCCCCTTGCGTACGTCGCTGCACTAAATCGAACGATTGCCTTCAACCAATGACACGCGCCATATGTGACATCATTTCTATTTTATAAGATCTCGCGTCTTTCATCAACTACAAGTACCGCTTTCTAGTTTATAACATCTTGCATGTTTGCATCATCAGCTACAAGTACCACCATCTAGTAAACACTACAAGAACTAAACGAGAGGTGGCTACATACAAGAGACGGTACCGCTATCAAGTGAACACTGCAAGAACTAAACCAGAGGTGGCTACATACAGGGGACGGTACCGCCATCTAGTGAACACTGCAAGAACTAAACTAGAGGTGGCTACATACAGGCTACAGGGGACGCACAGCCCACGCCCTAAGGAGCTTCGCCCCTAAAAGAAGAAGTTTTCGTTTACGTTGATAAGCGCATATATGGCGCCGTCAGGTCGACTAGATCAACAGATATTGAATGGTATATTTGCAACGACTTCAGCACCTTGGATATTGATGGGTGACTTCCACGCCCATCATTCATTGTGGGGAAGCATCAGGACAAATCGAAAAGGCACGGACTTAGTTGATCTCGCATCAGAGCACGGGCTTCAGGTGCTGAACGACGGCAGCCCTACTTATCTCCGAGGAGTAACTTACAGCAGTTGCCTGGACTTTACATTAGTGCCACATAGCATTGTCACGAAAGTCCAATGGTTCACAGATAATAAAACACATGGCAGCGACCATATCCCCACGTACGTGACAGTAAGAGGTTTGGACGATTCTCCTTCCCCTGGACATTCAAGACTTATTGACTGGGAAGAGTTTCAGATATCAGTGGAGAGCAAGTGCATGCACGAACCACCGGAATCCATTGAAGAAGTGATTAGTTGTGCAATGGAGACTTCTACGAAGATAAGTTCGAAAGAATTGAGATGCACGGCACTCGACCAAGAGTTGGAAAAACTTCGAGCGGTCCGCCGACGTGCCGAAAAACGATAAAGACGCACGAAATCTATCTCTGACCTCAGAGAATCCAGACGCATTCAGAAAAAAATCCAGCGTCGAATGCACAAACTTCATGAACAACGGTGGAAGAATTTTTGTGACTCGCTAGACCCTCGAAAGCCCTTGTCTCCCGTATGGAGGACTCTTCGAGGTATTCACTCGCATCCGCAGCAGCGTCAGCCCTTCGCCGCTCTGGCGCTACATCAACGTCGCTCACAGCTTGATGTTTCTGGGGAATTTTGTGCAAAGATCGCCGGCGACCTCTCTATACCGATCAATCTATTGCCACAGGATGTTCCAGTCGCACGAGATCAGCAAATGGAGGTTGCATTCACCACGGAAGAACTTCATGCGGCATTGAACACATGCAGACGCTCATTGTCCCCAGGTCCGAATGGAGTGACCTATACTGCCCTACGTCACCTAGGCCTGAAGGCACAGCGCTGTCTCCTGGACATTTTCAATAAGTCTTGGCATGATGAAATGGTGACTGATGAGTGAAAGTGTAGTCGCCTGGTGCCTTTGCTGAAGCCCGGAAAGTCTCCATTCGATTTGGCATCATACCGGCCTATAGCACTAGCAAGCTGCGTTGGCAAGGTCACGGAGAGGATGCTGCTTACACGCATGGAATGGTACCTGGAACATTATAACATCTATCTTGATGGTATGGCTGGTTTTCGACGAGGTCGGTCCTCAGTTGATAGCGTTATTGACTTAGTGACCTCTGTTCAGCATCTGAAAGCTCAGAAGCGGCTGTCGGTAGCTCTGTTCTTAGACGTGAAGGGTGCCTATGACAACGTGACCCACGAGGCTGTTCTCAATGCTCTTGAAGCAGCTGAACTTGGAGGTCGTGTCTTTCGATGGGTGAGAAGCTACCTCACAAAAAGATCCATGTTCGTTTTAACTGAAGATGGGTCTACGAATAAGTATTTCACAAGTCGTGGGGTGCCACAAGGTGGTGTTTTGAGTCCAACACTTTTCAACCTGGTTCTCGTGGGGCTCACCAAAATGCTGCCACAGACGGCTTATATATCTCTCTACGCTGATGATATCTGCATTTGGGCGTCCGGCGTCACACGGCCTGAAGTGCGCGCAAGAATACAGAAAGCGGCAACAATGACATCGACATACCTTCGCCAGCAAGGTTTGACTATCGCCACAAAAAAGTGCTCAGCGGTGGCGTTTACACGCAAACCGATGTCTTTCTACACATTGTGCATCGATGGCAGATCAATCCAATATAAGAGCACTCATCGATTCTTAGGCGTCATTGTAGATCGTGACCTAACCTGGAGCCCGCATGTCACATACCTGAAGAAAAAGCTCATTGACATTGAGAATGTATTCAAGTTCGTTGCCGAAAAATTATGGGGCCCATCCGTGCACTCCATGTTGCAGCTGTACACAGCCCTCTTTCTCGGAACTGTCCGGTACAGCCTTCCTGTCCTGTCCAACACGTGCAAGACTAACACCGTGCACTGCAAAACGTTCAAGCCCAAGCACTTCGGACATGCCTTGGCCTTCCAAGATGCTCATCGACAGTGTCAACTATTCTTATTGCACAAGAACAACTGGTCACAACGCACATCATTGTAGAGACGCTGAGAGCGCACATTCGGCATTTATCACGGCTACCGTCACATCATTTAGCGTGTTTGACAGCTCGGAGGCCCCATTCTTCGTACTGCGGTATCGTGACAAAACATCAGGGCATACTACCGCCTGGCTTCAAACTTGCGATGCATCCAGCAACTGCGCCATGGAGTCTTCGTCAACCTGACGTGCGCTTATCAGTTCCTGGAATCTTTACGAAGGTACGCATGTCAACGCTAGCCCTGAAGCAATTGACTTTGCGTCTGTTGGACGAAAGGTACTTCGACTGCATACATGTTTACACCGATGGCTCCACTAATTCCAACAGCTCCACACGAGCAGTGGTTGTTCCATCTGAAAATGTGTTGCTTCAGTACAAGTTTTCTCACACCTCGACGTCGACAGCAGCAGAGGTCGCAGCACTTCAAGGTGCAGTAAAGTACATTCTTCGCCAGCAACCTAACCAATGGGCCATCTTTTGCGACTCCAGGTCAGCCTTACAGTCACTGCGGTTTGTTATGCAGCACGGGTTACATGAACAAGCAGTATATCAGATAAGGCACGACTACCACGAAGCGCTCACGGAAGGTCACGATATTGTATTTCAGTGGTGGCCGAGTCATTGCGGAATCGTCGGCAATGACCGCGCGGATGAAGCTGCTCGATCGGCTCATGACCAAGACCAGCGCACGCTCATACCACTCTTGAGAACGGACGCTGCAAGGCTACTACAATCACTTGCTCGCCGTATATCTCTCCTACAATGGAATACGCAGGGTTTCTCCAACACGCACCTGTTTTCGATCGACCCAAACTTGCAACTTCGTTTGTCATCCGGGCTCTCACGATGCGCTGAAACTTTACTGTGTCGCATGAAGTTGGGCGTGGCATTTACGAATCCGTACTCTCGTCTCCTTGGAATGGCGAGCACTTCGGCATGCAACATCTGCGCCTGCGAGGAAACGCTTGAGCACATTCTATGTCATTGCCCAGCATACCACACCGAACGACGTATTATGGAAGCCAAGCTCTGTCAGCTGGATTCACGGCCGATTACAGAAGAGAAGATCCTGGGACCTTGGCCGACGGCTTTCCATACGCGCAAAGCCACGAAAGCCCTCTTGTACTTTTTAAGGACAACCAAACTTCACGACCGCTTGTGAAGGAACTGTGCGAGGCCGTGCTGTGTAGTCCAGAGCTGACTATTTATGCTTCTCTTTCTCACTCCTCTTCTTTTCTGTCTCTTTCCGTTTTATTATTCTCCTTTTCCCCCACCCCAAGTGTAGTAGCCAACCAAGCCAAGCTTGGTTAACCTCCCTGCATTTCCTCTCTATTTATCTCTCTCTCTCCCTCTCCTTGGCAAATTGGAGCTCGTCACATACTTGAAAAAGAGAGAAAGAAAAAAGGTGGAAGAAAGAAACGGAGAAATGTAGAGATGAGTAAACAGAATAAACAAGCAAGATAGCAACGTTACATAGGAACAAACATTTTTTTATGAAATATTGACATGAGGTCATTACTTTTCATGGGAAAGGTACCAATTCATTGTTTACCTATTGGTAAACGATTTGGTTTCATTGAATAGAGAGATGCTTACCTAACCCCTTGAGTAGTTTAAGAAGCAGACGATTGAGTATGATTTAAAGAATATGAGAGGGAACACTCGAATAGCCTTTTAAAGTCACAGTGGCTATGCATGGGAACTTTTCAGAAAGAAGACAGATGGGACAGAACGCACACTTGAAAGCGTGCGCTCTGTCCTATCCATCTTCTTTTTAAAACATTCCCCGTGCACCAAGAAAGTAAATTTCATTAAAAAAAGCCAAGCGCACTTAGCAAACGCGAAAGAGCTTATATCACTCGACTCTCAATTAAGTGGGAACAAGCGATCTTCATAGGAATCCATTTAAACTAATTGTGGAGTAAACACGAATTCCATGTTACCTTTGCCAGTGCGGACGCATGTACATACCTTTAAAACGCCAGCTAGTTGAGGAACAGACCATACCCTGCCGAACGTTAAATGATAAGGAATTAGCATAGTTAATAACTCACAGGAAAATTTATTCTAAAATTGAGGGTTTCTTCATCGGCACATTCTCATTTCTTCACTTTGACCAAGTGTGTATTATTCAGCGTGATATAAATAACTGCAACAATTGTGGAAACACATTCAAGTCTCACACCTAAAAACGCGAAAAAACACAAAATAAGTTGACCTTTCACTTGCTTGAGAGGAATTTCATTTCATTTCATTTTATTTTATTCGGACATTTCCGCAGAAATGCCCACGAAGGGGGCAAAAGGAGAGTGTGTCTCCTGACTTGGCCCCTCTTCGTGAGGCACCTCGGGCAGGTAGAGCAGGACAGTACAACACCATAACATATTTTGAAATACAATACAAGTTGAAAAACAGTGAATACTATAAATATTACATACATTACATATTTCCTTTACATACACTGTAGACTTGTGTTCTGTTTATTACATTGTATGTTCGCTTCTTAAATTGTGTTATGTTTTTAGCCTCCTTAGCGTATTCAATTATTTCAGGAATCCTGTTGCACAGTAGAATGATTTGGTTATTAATTGACTGTACACCATAGTTAGTCCGGCACATTGGCCCGACCAACGCAACAGCACGCAGATTATACGTAAGATCTCTGCTTAAGTACACATCAGAAAAAATCTGGAAATTATCTTTAATTTTTTTGAAGATTAACATGGCTAGTTGCATCCTATAGCACTCTGGGAACGGGAGTACATTATACATATAAAAAAGAGACATATTAGTGGGGACCGAGGTACTTATCAAACCTAGTGCGCGTTTTTGAAGAAGAATTATACATTCTGTATTTGTTTTGTTACACGTACCCCATACTAAAATGCAATAAATAAATTAAACATCTTTAATTCACGAAACAAGGATGACATTGGCATCGTCTTGCTCACTGGCAGGGTTGCCATTAGTCAATTTTGGACCCGTTTGACGATGAAAATTTCGCTGTTTGCGCCATAGCTAGGTACTGACTAAATTTGGGTTACCAGTTTTAGTCATTCAATATGGTTTCATCTATTGATGGGTAGAAAATACTGTGTCCATAATACCATTCATGTTCTATTTGACCAAATTTGACAATAATAATAAATGGCATGGCTACTTTGCCTACATATGGCTCGAGCACTGGCGCTCTTCCACTTCAACACAACGCCAACCTTGATCCCAGGCTTCATTGAACTGCCCTGCATGCAGCCAAATGCATGCCGAGGCCTTCTGCGTTCAAAAATTGCTCGTCGCATTCCTCCCGTGTGAACGGGGCCAAGCTGTCGCTCCCGCGACATAGAACGTAGCATGAAGCCATGAGCATCTTTGCGCCACCATAATTTTTGAGCGCGTTCACATGCTCGTCGATATCATATGTGACGGCAGCACGGTACACTTTTTACAGAAGCCAGCGTGCCTACAAAGCTCAATAATTGTGGTCGAGCCAAATGCGTGGTGAGATCGGCTGGCATTTTGGAAATCGCGACCATACGATCGAAGATGTAGCCAGCGACCTTGGTCTAGCCGAGCTGTGTGTGGCAATCAGTTTAAGAAATATTATAGTGAACGTCTGTGAAATGAAATTTTTGCTCCGTTATTCTTCCGGTCGTGAAAGGTGCTTTCAACAAGTTGCATTCAGTTTCACACTCAGCGACAACGGTATCAGGACACACGCAGGGATTACTGCGTTTTTGGTTGGAGGCTATCACTGGTAGTGGTTGTTATTCTCTGGGCTTAGATCATATCCAATGTAGCAGATTTATATCGCTTTGTCAGGACGGGCCCATCTTACCTTCCCCCTTTTCTCTTTTTCCTCGACTTTATTATAAACTTCCAACAATGCATACGACGTGTGTTAGAAACGTCATGAGATAGGCCACGCCACAGGCAATCTCGTGACGTTGTGTCTAACGACCTGTGCTAGGTAAGTTTGTTTATTTCTTCCCCTTCCTCATACCGTGTTACAACTTCCTGCAGCTCATGCAGTAGTTTCGACAGTTCCATAAGTAAAGTTTTGTTTTTGCAGGGCATTACAGAAATGGAGCATCGTAAGTTAGAGCTGCGTTGTGCCATGATGCTTCGTGGTAATTTAGTAAGTGCGCGAGTATGACTTTTGAAAAGCTAAAGCAAGCATATGAGAAACATTGTTTATCAAGAGCACAAGTTTTTGGCTGGCTCGAGTTATTTTTGGAAGGCCAAGAAGTCATTGAAGAGTGACCACTTTCAGGGAAACATAGCAAACAAGTGGCTGTTTCACCATGACGATGAAATGTGTCCAACAGCCCTTATTGTGATTCAATTTTAGGAGCGAAGCTCCTGTATGATGAATATACGATGAAAAGTTGCGAGATGGTGATACGTGGAGTATTTACTAGATGGACGGACGAACGCATGCATGAACGGATGGACGGATGCACAGACGGAAAGATGGATGGACGCGTGGACAGATGGAAGGACTGACGCACAGGTGAACGGATGCACGAATGGATGCACGGACCGACGGATTGCACGAACAGTCGCACGGCTGGTCTCATGGACGGGTGCATGGACGGGCATAAGCAAGAACAAACGGACGGACTGATGGACGCTTCGCCCCACTCATCATTATTCACTCCGTGGATATGCTGCGATTTTTTACCTGAAAACACAATAATGCTTTTCCTCAATCCCTTATTCCCTCTATTTAAGCCCTCGATATTCTCTTTTTTCTTACAGGAGAGCTACGTTAGCTGGAACCGTTTACTCAGAAGATCGGAACATAAATTGAATAATGTAAAAATGTCTTCTTTTTTCTTTAGTTTATTGTTTTCTCCTTGTTATATCTGTTCCTATATCTTCCCGAGGGCTTACGTGTCCAATAATATAATCATGCTTCTAGTGGGTAAACCGACTTCATGGGTCTTCGTTAAAGCAAGGTGTGGGAGTGGGCTAGTTGGAATTCCATGTCTTAAGCAGCTCAAGCGCAAAAAACTATCAACAGACTAAGGGGACAAGGAGGACAAGCGCTAACTTCCAACTAAAACTTTATAGCCAAGCACCAAGAATGTACACCTGTCACATGACATCACAATCAAAACAATCAATGCACACTGATAAAGAAAAAGAAAAAGAGAGAAAAAAGAGAAAAAGAAAAAAAGCAAAGAGAACAACAGCAGGAAAAGAAAGAAAGAAAAGGGAAAAGAATGAAAGAAAAAGGGAAAATAAATAAACAAAGCAGCAGTGAATTTTTTGTTGAAGCCTGTTGTCAAGAGTGTTCAAGGGGCAGACTCCTGAGAGTTGGTCTCAGCCTGCGAAGACTTCCTTTAGCAAGCGTACTTTCCAAAAAGGCTTATGGATTTTATTGTTCTAATAAAACGATATTGCTATTTTTTTAAGTTACTCATGATTACTTTTCATAGTGGGTTTCAATTATGCACTCTTTATTTCTTTCATGTACTCAGAATTCCATCATCGCCACCATACTTTGGCCACTTTTTCGCGGTCTCCACACCTCCTTAAGGTTGTGGTCCTATTCTTCGGTGGTGTCTGCTCCAAGTTTTTGCTTTTCGCCAATAAGATCTTATGAGGTCAAAGGAGTGGGCTTCTTAGGTTTCTTCTAAACGTTTGTAAGTGGTCGATTGTTCATTATGCCTTCAACTTTACAGACTAGGTTGCGCAGCTCCTCAGTATGTATTAAACGCCGACCAATCATTTCTGGCATGCAGAGCTGACTTCAAGCTGCGAATTTGCCGTTCATAAAAGCCGCCCATTATGGTGCATTTCCAGGAATGAAATTCCAATCGATAAGCTGATTGGCAGTGAAACTTCTCGTTGTTTCCCTTAGTAGCATCGTGACTAGGTTCAATTCTTTGTTAGCGTTCTTTGAAACATTCGCATCGTCCCTGTAGATGACTGAGCACATCTCTCTTGCAATGAAGTGTCAAAAAGGTTGCAGAAAGCTTTCAGCTGAGGTTTCTTTAATCGTTTCTACGTGCACAGCTTTTGTAACGGCTCATGTAAGTAATATTATGTACACCTTGATTATATCTTCCTTTGTTTTAACCGCTTGCGCAGGACCTGCGAAGTATGGCAGGTGTGAAAAACAACAAAGAATATCTTTCAACTTTCTTGAAGCACAACCAATATATGTGCTTCTCTGTCGAGTTTTACCAAAACATTTGTTTCTATGCAACGCCCCCCTTTAAAGTGTACCAAAGTGTGCGAAATTTTGCGAACAGGGGCAATTCGCAGCGTCGCCATCGTTCGCACACCAGGACCATATTTCCCGTCTAGTGTTCTTGCTATAAACTTTCGAGGTGTTCTGTTGCTTTGTTTTTTTTCATTCGTTGAGCTCACAGTGTCCTTTGAAAACATCTACTGCTCTTAGCTTTGTGCTGTAATCGCAGCCGTTGCAAGGCGGCCATTTTCGCTTCGTCAAAATCTTTAGCTTACCACATATTTGCATTTTGTCTCATCAGGGGAATAGGTCACCCACTCGAGGTAGCTAGTCGTACGACTACTACCATCGGACCCTACCTGAAAGAACGACTCGAGAAGCGTTAAAAAATGCGACAGTTCAACAGAACATCTCATTTTTTTGAACATTCCACCGTGTAGATAACACAAAAAACAAAGATCGCTGTTTCGCAGCTCAAATTGTACTGTAATTTTCTGCGGCTCACCCTAAAGGCGTACAGGAATCTCGGGAAATTTTACGTTCCAATTGTTCAGGATTGCCCGTAAAGACACGGTACAATATAGCTCTGGAAATATTTTGCAGTTGTGAGGAAAATCTTTGGCGAACACACCGACAACCTATCTACTCGAAAAGAATTGGGCATGGTAAACACCAAAGAAGAAATATGTTCGAATCGAAGAAAGCGCTACGTGTGCGACTCGAAAAGTGGCCATAAATTCGGATAAATAATGTTCGCTCTTTGAATGGGCCCAAGGTGGCCACCGGCGTGGGTGAGATTGCTGATAGCTAAACTACGAGAAAAAAAGCTAACATAAACAAAAGGGAACCCACTAAGCTTCACACTTTATCTAGTCATGAAGTTTGGGAGTTTGGGCAGTAAAAGAGAAGAAGATTCAGAAATTTGCAGCTTCCACAATATCGATTTCTCCGCTGAGCGTCGTGTGACCTTCAAGTTTTCAGAGTTATTGAGTCGTTTCTTCTTTTGATATGTGGGGTTTAACGTCCCAAAACCACCATATGATTATGAGAGACGCCGTAGTGGAGGGCTCCGGAAATTTAGACCTCCTGGGGTTCTTTAACGTGCACCCAAATCTGAGCACACGGGCCTACAACATTTCCGCCTCCATCGGAAATGCAGCCGCCGCAGCCGGGATCGTTTCTTCTTTTCCCTTCACACTTTTTTTTTTCTCGTAACAACGAACTTGACCGGTGCTCGGTTATGTGGTGGTAAAATTTCCTTAAGCTGTAAAACGAGGCTGTCGTAAAAAAATAATGCAACAGCCCGTTATCTCAATGTTAGCCCAATAACATAGTGATGCCACATTAAAACATAGCAGTGGCGCGAAATTCAAATATTTGCGGTTAGTTGCTCCAAGTCAGAACACGGATCACTATGGACACAAAGAACGAGCACGTAGGTTGCAAATGCAATAATTATATTTAAACATCGGTTCTTTACTAGAGCACTTTCGGTGTCGATATCGATAAGGAGCCTTCTCAGCGGCATGTCAACACAAGTCTGACTTCCCAGAAAGACGGCATTTCGCGAAATAATTGCCCCATCTCTCTCATTTGTCAGCAGCACGTGTCGTTTCACGTAAACAACGATCAGACAATGGTAGTTCAGCGAACGGGACAGCAATTTCTGCGTTTTATCCTGCATGCAGAATTCGCAAACTCAGTGAATTGCGCGTAACCCACAGTGATACTGATCATTGCGATGGAGCTTCCTTGCTCGTGCTGGTTTAGGAAAATTGTACCACAGAAGTAAGATATTTCATATATACTATGGAATGGGTGGCCGCGAGCCTGCCGATTACACAAAAGAGAAAAGGACAACGATCGCAGATGACGACGACGATCGCGGTCGTGGCACATGGCAGCGGCTGGCAGCGGGCAGTTGCGGCCCTGGTTCGGGTCAATAAGTGTCGTGGTCTGATTCCGCGTCTTTCCTGCGGGGTTCTGGGCCAACCCCCCTGCAATACTTGTCATTTGAATGCGGTGTAGGGAAAGCTATAATAATACGTATCATAGAAACGAGGAATACCTCCTGTGAGGTGACTCAAATTTGTGCGAGAGGTTCTTCAAAGAGGTACCAAGTTTGTCGGTAAACCTCTGCGTGGGCACAATAATAGCCAACGGCTATTCTCGCACCATTGCTATTTTTGCACCGACGGTTTGTAAACAGCGCGGGCTTTATCAGATCGGTGGTGGCCTAGGGCGACGGTGGGAGAAGGTGGGTTTGTTTGTGGTTTGGAGCTCACTTATTGTATCGCCTTCAGTGACGTCATTCCTTACAAGAAATACGTCACTGAAGTTCTCGTGGATCCCGGCATAAAACACCTCCGGCTACTAGATGTTCAAAGCCAGTTTGTATTTAATTTTAGTTGATCGTATTTCTCCTTTTAGCAAACTTTCTTCGCTGGGCATGCTTTTGCATTGCATTCGCAATCGGGGAGATTAGATTCTTTCTGCACCTCACGACAATACTGACCACCTGTTTTTTTTTACATGTCTTGTATTACAAGTACGCTGGCTTCTGGCGTTCTACCTCCGTCCCAATGCTGCAGCAGATAACCGGTTCTACCATCTTTCGGTTCAGCAGCCGAGCTCCGTAACGACAAGGCCAGCATGGCTCGATTTAACTCTCACTTTGTGCGACAGCTTTAGTGCACGCAAGTTTTCGAATATTGAGGTTTGATATGTCAAGCTTATCAATGAACTGTTCCTCCATCACCAATGTCGTTTCTTTATGATTACCAAAAACGGTGCTAAGTTTACCCAGGAGAACAAAAGCTGACGGCAGTATATTTTGACTTCCATGCATATTTCAATTCACAACACGTAAAGCACGTTTTATACGCTCCAATGAAGAATGCTACGAGTTATATTACTGCATCAAAATCCTTGTGGCATATTATATCTATAACGAAAAGCTTCCCTTTCTGTTTATAAACTACTGTTTAATAAAAAACTTAACGAAGAAATTCAATCGGAATATATTGCACTGAAACGTAACACTACACAGTCTCTTATACATTCTCTTAAGACGATTCGAAAGTAAAAGCCATGTTAGGTAAAAGTCATTTTAGCCTCCCCGCCCACTCCTGCCTTCAGGCTTACTGCACTCTACGTAGTGTTTCACATCCTCCGTGATCATGCACCTTTCACCAAATACGAAGTGATGTCGTCGTGTACGTCGTCTTAACATCAGCTGTTATTACAAAAGCTCTTGCATTGTTCGTATTGACGCCGACGCCACCGACAGCCACTATTGAGATTTCATGAAGCACCTATTGCTTTCACTTCAGAAGCTGAATCCCGAGAGCGCCATGGTGATTTAAAAGCCACTAGGGCAACAGACCCGCTGTTGCCAGACGAGGAAAAAAAGAGCAACTAGGCGGGAGTAAAAAATTGCTCATGGGTTTTGAGCTAGTTTCTGAATAAGGAAACAACGCTGTGAGTGATTTTTATTGCAACTAATGAGAACGGAGCAGTGGAGAGAATAGAACACGGGAGTGGTAAATAAGTGTTTACAAAGCGGCACCAAACGCAATAATGAATGTAGGACAAAACTACTTTGTAAAAACAAATCGGCCCCGTATCTGCTTGTTTGACTGCAAATTTCGCCGAAAGGCAATAGTCTTGCATGTGAAGAGAGTGAACAAAACGTTTCTTTGATATTCTTCGAGAGAAAAGTGGTGAATTGTATTCTGGAAGCGCTGCGTTAGAGAGTCTCGACCCGTGCAGCGAAGGCGAGCGAGCGCATCGAGGCACGTTAGACAAGAGCGCTATCTGGCAGTTACCATCGAAAATGAAGGAAGGCGTGCGCGCCCACGGAGAAAGATGCGCGCCTTTCTCAGAGGCGATAAGGTGTAGAATGCAAAGCAACGCGCATGTGCCACCACCATGTCGTCTTAGCAAAGCGTTGGAAATGCCTTTTTGAGCATCGCGTGGCATTGTCAGCGCAGTGTGATAAACGCTACGGTCCTTAGAATTACTTATGTGTGCCATTTATAGTACAAACACACATATGCAGAATATTGACGTGTTGTCTTGGTGCCTCTGATATGCACAGTCATTGCTTTTTAATTGAGAATCACACCAGCATCAACGCTGAAACTTGAGCATTATTCATGGGTGCGGCGGATGGGGTGCCGTTTGGGGTATAGTTTTGTGCCGCTTGTAATAACGTTATGGCGTACAAACAGACAAATGTACAGACAGACAGACCAAAATTTTGGCGTCGAAGGTTTCCAAGAAATACTTCAAAGTAAATTCCACGAATGGCATTGGACTCGTTCAATTGAGTCTGCCATTGTTCGAGGAAGGTAACGAGCAGACGTGTGTCTTTGCAAATGCCGGAGAAAGCTTTTTTTGTTTATCGTTCTTGTTGTGCTAGCAAAAATCAATTCGAAAAACGCCAGGTCTGCGCGGAAGCCGCAGCACAGTCACAGTGAAAGCTAGAAGAGCGGCCTTTCATATACTTTTCTAGCACTATTTTGGTAACTGCTACAAGCACAATAGCTCAATAACTACTACGCAATTATTAATCATAATTTCTTGGTAGTAGGCCGACATTCAATATGCTATCCTCCGTCATTCTTCAGGGAAGCGTGGTATCCACTAAAGACTTGCAAGGAGTTTTGTGCCAATTGTTTATGCAGGCTGACGACGATCAGGAATTATACCTGAAGTGGATATGTGCCACAGTTAATGGGTGATCAAGAACGAGCATTTGTAATAGGTTGGAGCATTGGACGACCCACGCGTTACGCTATTAGCATTGTGTGACGCCTGGTTGTTCTTTTCTGCTTTAAAATGCTTTATTATTCAAGTTCTCCACTACGGCGTCTCTCATAATCATATAGTGGTTTTGGGACGTTAAACCCCACATATCAATCAAATGATTTAATATTCAAGATAACGTGATTGCTTTCCCGACGTCAATCTTACCTAAGGCAAGCTTGCGAACAAGTTTCATGCACTGGCGTGGCTCATAGGTAAAACACTGGGCTCTCAAGCTGCGAACTCAGGTTCGAGCCTCACTGTGTCCTTGTTTTTTTTATTTACTCTGTGTTTCATTTTCATATCTCGTGTGATAGTGGTTACGGACACTGGCGGCGGCGGCGGAGAATTACGGCGCGGCGCGTGACTCGTGTTGTGGTCTCATAACAGCTTTATCTGCAAAACAATCATATGTAGGGTGCTTGTTGCTACCGAATAACTTATTACCGAGGGTACACAGTACGCGTGGAGAACAAAGGTTCCGATAGCGGTTTGCGAAAGAGAAATGGCAGCCATGGCACCACACGAACGTTCTGTCATTTCGCTGCTGCGTACATGTAATCACGCCGCAATGCGCGGAAATGTATTTATTTATTTAGTTTGAGTACATGGAGAACATGAAGACAGAGTAAATAGGAAGGGAACAGGCTGACAACTGCCACCTATAAGGACACAAAGCCTGCCTGCTCCTTCGGGAAGGAGAGGCATAGAGGAAATAAGGGAAGAAACAAGGAGAGTGAAAAGGAAAGCTTCAAAAAAAAGAGGGGGGGGGGCGACACGCACAAGTGAAAAAGAATTTTCTGACAAGCCTCATGGAGAAACAGTAAATAAGCCCAATAATCTGAGAAGTAGTCATCCCACACTACGTTTTACTTAGATGATAATCGTCATAACGTGGTTCGCGTGTGTGCTTATACAACAAATAAGGGCACAGAATTGTCTACGCCAACTACGTACAACTGTAACAACATAGTAGGCACTAAAATGCAGAGCCCTACAGTTAAATACAACAAAAATTCTGTTAATTTCATTCCTATATGGTTAACTTAGAACTTTTGAACTGTTTATAAGTCGTAGCATCTGGAACATACGCGCGGCAATGTAAAAAAAAGTACGAAATGCTTGGGAAGGTGTGGCGAATATCAGTGCCTCGGCTGACGTTCAGGGACACGCATTCTACCTGGGACAACTGCGTTTTATCGTTTGCTCTTAAGCCGATATATTCAGCTCTATTAAAATAAAATAAATAAAATTATGGCATATCCATCGCACTATAATAATAAATGAAATACGCGAAGCGTGCGGATTGAAAATGGCTGTGTTGTAGTTTTTTTTATTGAGCAAAACGTTACTAAGTGGCACCAAAGATACGTACAAATGAATGCACAGACATACGTTGAACATAATATTACTAATAATAATTGTTTCGGTCTAACATCCCGAAACCACCATATGTTCATGAGAGCTGCCGTAGCGGAGGGCTCAAAACATTTCGACTTCCTGGCATTCTTTAATGTGCACCTAAATCTAGGCACACGGCCGTCAAGTGTTTTCGCCTCCATAGAAATTGCGGCCGCCGCGGCAGGGATTCGATCCCGCGACCTGCGGCTTCGCAGCCGAGTACCTTAGCCACTAGACCACCACGGCGGGGCCATTCTTTGTCAGCAGCCCGGCAACTACGCACTGCTTATATAGAGAATTCGGTCCACAGGAAGCAAACATTGATAACATCAAGATGTAGAATTTGGAGCAAAGAGTTGCTTTGAAGAAAAACAAGACTTATGATACTGTTCAATTTTTTTCCATACAAAGTGCATTTGACTAATTTAAGATAGCATATCTGTTTTCGTGGCGAAAAGATTCAAGTGCACTGTCCTTGCCTACACTGTCAGCCATGTAGCGGGGAAGCACACGACAAACACTCTTGGGACCATTCGAAGTGCTTGGTTCGCCTATGCTCGATGAAGGGCCCGCTTTGGCGTCGGTAATTCGGCTCCAATGGCGGTCAACGGTAGCGATGACTCCCACACCCACTCTGGGGCGGTTATCAGCTCTCTCATAGTAGAATACCGAGTACTCTAAATCGTTAAACTTTTTTTTCCAAAAAACATGCACTAACAGTGACCCCATGGAACCCGGGCCGGGCGCGAGCGTAACTTTTGTCGATGCGGATCTTAAAAATAATTTGATGTAAGCTGGCTCACATTGTCATGGAGGGCACGAGAAAAGGTAGCAATCCTGTGGGGGAGCCTATACGAAGCACAAAATATTAGGTGTCTCAGCGGCTCAACTTGAGCGAATGGCACTTAATTACAATTCCTTTACACCGACGTGACAGCTGCATCCTAGGAGCACATAGATAAAGTTTATAAAATTAGATAGCCAGCACAGCAATAATGATACACGTTTCGCGATCATTAGACTCTCTTTTAAAAGCAGTTTTGAAACATGCTGTGATTGCGGGGTAGAAGACGTGATTGCTACGCAGAATGCCGGAGCTCGATTCCTGCTGGGACCCTCACATTTATTATTTGCATGCATTGGGTCAACGCAGTCGATGTGAGCTTCTCCTTAACGTTCAAGCGTTAAAAGTGCCCATGTGCATTCTCGCTGTTCCCAGGTAAACAATCAAGTCTCAATCACCTGTGACACATACTCGCACAACATCGGCACACGCTTACCCCAGAGCATGTGCCATTCTTTTAAATGCGAAGCATTTCTTAGTGAACTTCAGCGACTTCTTATCTATCTATCTATCTATCTATCTATCTATCTATCTATCTATCTATCTATCTATCTATCTATCTATCTATCTATCTATCTATCTATCTATCTATCTATCTATCTATCTATCTATCTATCTATCTATCTATCTATCTATCTATCTATCTATCTATCTATCTATCTATCTATCTATCTATCTATCTATCTATCTATCTATCTATCTATCTATCTATCTATCTATCTATCTATCTATCTATCTATCTATCTATCTATCTATCTATCTATCTATCTATCTATCTATCTATCTATCTATCTATCTATTTATCTATCTATCTATCTATCTATCTATCTATCTATCTATCTATCTATCTATCTATCTATCTATCTATCTATCTATCTATCTATCTATCTATCTATCTATCTATAAATCTATTTATCTATCTATCTATCACTTTTAGCTCTCCTAGCCGTTTCGATAATTTATTTTATTTCCAATACTGCTAACCCAAATGATAGGGGCTCTAGCAGGGTGGTACAAAACATATAACAAGGTTTCTTAACAAATACAACAAATTCAGACAATACAAAATTCAACTGACAATATCAACGTGAAATGTCAAAATTTACATACAGACAAGCCTTTCGTAATACAAAATACATCAGGGTTACAATTGAAGGAGAGCCTGAAATGTATTACCGTCAACTACCGTTACTACGTCTTTATCGAGTTCATTCCATTCTGTTACAGTTCGGGGAAAAAAAGAATATTTAAAAACATTGTTCTTGCATTTATATGGCACTAATGAGTATGGATGTCGTAGCCTTGTAGAATAGCCGCTGGAAAAAGAAATGTAGTCACACGTTCAGCTCTGTAACTTACCCTTGACAATTTTAAAGATGAACTTAAGGCGAGCGATTTTATTTCTAACTGTAATGCTTTTTAAGTCTGCTTGGCGAAGTAACTGAGTAATGGATGATGGACCGTAACTGTTAAAAATAAATCGTACAGCCTTACTCTGAACTCTATCCAACTTACGTGTGTTCGTCTGTGTAAACGGGTCCCAAATAATATTTGCATAGCAGGATTAAAAATGGCAGGATTAATGCTTTGAAAGTGGCGAGCTTACAAACGGTAGATGCTTTCTTGAGAGACCTCCTTAAAAAGTGAAGTTTAGACAATGCCTTATTAGAAATAGCTGTGATATGACTATCCCAGTGAATGTTATCAGTTATAATAAGACCTAGATATTTGAACTCATTGACACGATTTAATGATTTACGATCAACTGTATATGTATATAAAAGAGGATTTTTCTTATTAATTATGGTCATTACAGCGCATTTGTCGTAATTCACAGCCATCTGCCACGTCTTGCACCAACGCATCACTTTATCTAATTCCAAATTCAGTGCATTTTGATCTGAAGTTGAATTTATCTCCCTATACAAAACACAATCGTCGGCATATAGTCTTATTTTAACGTCACAATCATCCACCATGTCATTTATAAGAAGAAGGAACAATAACGGTCCTAAATCTGATCTCTGGGGGGCACCCGAATCTACAGGCAGCTTTTTGAGAAATGTTCATTAAAAACAACATACTGTTTTCGTGATCCCAGGTATGCTTGTATCCATTGACAAAGCTCTGGGTTTTTTAATACTGCCCAAAGTTTCATAAGTAGTCTGGAATGAGAGATTCTGTCGAACGCCTTCGCGAAGTCTAAAAAAACAGCATCTATCTGTGACTGGTTATTTATGGCTAGTGCGAAGTCATGCACAATTTCAACCAATTGTGTTACTGTGGAAAACCCACGCCTAAAACCATGCTGAGCTGGTGAAAGTACTGAGTGCGACTCCAAAAAGCAGGAAATGTGTTTATGTATTATGTGTTCCAATAACTTGCAGCATGTGGAAGTCAAAGCTATTGGGCGATAATTACAAACCAACTGTTTATCTCCATGTTTGAATAAAGGCTTAATTTTAGAGGATTTCCGATCCTCAGACAGGACACCTCTGGATAACGGTTCATTAAAAATAATTGTCAAAAATTTTGAGGACCATTCAGCATATTACTTTGAAAAGGCATTTGGTAAGTCATCTGGGCCACAATATTTTCTTACATTCAAATTCAGTAATAATTCAAATACGCCAGCTTCTGTGACTTCCAGATTTTCAATGGGAGGCAGGTCTTTAAACTTGCTAAAAGTGGGGGTGGTTTTGTCATCACAAGTAAAAACAGATGCGAAGTGTTCGTTAAATGCATTGACTATTTCTGTTTCATCTGTTGTGTATCGATTTTGGTATCGATAATGCTATCCATACCAAACTTGGTATGACATAACATAACTGCATGAAAAACATATTTGACTACCCACACCATGAAAATCATGACATGTATGTCATGAATGTCATGATTTACATTTCATGGTCTTGCAGCTCATCGTGGTTTCGTTCACATGGCATGTTGCAAAACTGATATGGTATGACATAATTGCATGGAAAACACAAGCGACAGACCCTAACATGAAAATCATGACATGCGTGTCATGAAACAACATGAATACATGGCAAGCTCGTGATTTGCTGGCGACCTTTTCGCTAGCGTCACATATACGAAATTTGGTATTACGGTACGTGACTAATGACGAAGGTATGTGACCGGTGCAAACATGATAATCACGAGATGCCGTGTCATGTAACAAAATGACTACATGCCACGCTCGAGATGCGCTGGCGGCCGCTACGCTAGCTTCACTTATACCAAATTGGGTATTATGGGACGTGAATTGACGATGAAGGTATGATAGTAATGCAAACATGATAAACATGAGATGCGTGTCATGTAACAACATGACTGCATGCTAGGCTCACGATATGCTCGCGGTCGTTTCGCTAGCTTCACATGTATCAAACTCGGCATTACATGAGACTAATTGACGGCACAGATAAATGAAACATCCAAACAAGATAATCATGACATGCGTACCATGTAACAACATTTCTTCATGCCACACTCTTGATGCGCTCGTGGCCGTTTCGCTAGCTTCACATATGCGAAATTCGGTATTATGTGACGCCAATGAATAACGAAGGTATGTGACTTGTGTAAACATGATAATCGTGAGATGCTTGTCATGTAAGAACATGACTACATGCCACACTCAAGGCGCCAATTCATTTCGACGTGACGCGGTGCGAATGCTCGGTGGCGCTCATTGCGTTGCGTCACGCTGGCGTTGCCACGCCATGCGCCGGTCCTGTCATATACTCGCAGGAGTGCGGCACACTGCGGTGCTTTGACGCATGCGCGTTTTAGCGCATCCGGCGTCCCTCCATCTTGAAAAGAAGAAGATGCACTGTTGTCTGAGTAACGCATTGGCACAAAGTGCAGCATGTCGCATTTCACGCCGGTTGCCGTCGGGCCGTGCCGACAAATGCTGGTCGTGTCTGGCGTCAGACTATCGAGTTCTTGCGTTTGGCTAACGTAGCGTTGCTGTGCCCAGCGTGTGCACGCGGCAACGCTAGGTTGGAGTATATTGGATCCTGCATGATGCGCTCGTGGCCATTTCGCTAGCTCCACGTTGCTATATGGTGTTACGTGACTTCAATGGATGACAAAGTATAAGACTAGTGCAAACATGATAACCCTGACATGCGTGTCAGGTAAAAACATGGCAACATACCACGCTCCTAGCGTGCTTGCGAGGTTTCGCTAGCTCCACATATACTAAATTTGGTATCACGCGACGTGAATAGATGAAGGTAAACGACATATCTAAACATGATAGTCGTGACACTGAAATCATGTACGGCATCTTTACCTCCACCTCGTAACTTTGTGCTGAATTGAAAGTGACATATTAACTTTTTTCATTAGTGCTTCTTATATCATTGATTCCCACTGTACGTGGGATCTGCCAATGTTTTTGGAAAGTCTTTGACGATGTACGCAACGAGATTGTCACAATATTTTATTCATGACCAGCGAGCCGTATTCGTCAAAACATCTTACCCTCCCGTACTGTTTATTTTTGGTGTACTTCAATCAATGGGGTGATCACGAGACCAGCGAGACGTAGGCGGCTAGATAGATAGATAGATAGATAGATAGATAGATAGATAGATAGATAGATAGATAGATAGATAGATAACGCTGATAGTTGCGCCATAAATCTGAGAGGGGTAATGAAATAAAACGTTTACAGGAATAAGATGAAAACATTTCATGAAATATTGAATAAATTGGAGAACGTTTGGGGACGTTTTCGGCCTACTGTGGATGCATATAACTTGATAAGGAAGATATAACTTGATAAGCTTAGGCTAGCTGGAGATTTGTCATCAGCTTTTTTTTAAATAAAGTAGTTTTTGTTGAAGTCAGCGCACTTTCCTGCCCGTGTTTCTTTTTTCCGTTTCTTACTCTGTGACAATTAGCGATATCGCGCTCGCAAACCTGTGGATGCATAAAGTTAGGCTTATATTAGCATTGTGCTGTGCTGTCCTCAAACTATTTTATTAACATGTAAATATATTTGTTAGTAGTGCAAAAATGTCAATAATTTGTATTGTTTTCTCATGACAGTACTAAAGAGCTCCTGTCGCAGAAATTCAGCTATCGGCCTCGGTGTGGGCCTCGTTGATTGTGAGCTGAAAATTGTTATTTGGTCCGTGAGTGAATATTCGGGAAAGATTCAAATAAATAAATATTAAAAATGATCGCCACACGCTCCAATCGAACCGTGGCCGCCACCGTGCCACAAGGTGTTCTCTCAGAAAGCTATTTGACTGTTTCAAGCTGTTTCAAAGAAGCGTATTGATTGGCATTCATTTCTTATGAAAGCGTGTAGTCTCCACCCGTCAAAAGGAACTTGAGCGTGTTCTATAGCACAGAACAACATTCTGTTCAGCGCGGCCGGTACTGACATTTTTCTTCTTGTAAAGACACAATACACGAACTTGAGAAAGAAAGTGAGTACATTCAAATGATGATATATATATATATATATATATATATATATATATATATATATATATATTCAGTTGTTTTTTTATTGTGATCATACCCATGTAGAAGATCGGTACGTGTTGGGAAACATAGCCTGACAGCGGCTATCGATATAGTCGAACGCGATCTACTAACATAATGACACCACAGGAAGTCCTCATAACAAAGGTCCTATTCAATAATAGATACTACCGCACAGTGACGGAGAGTACAATATAGAACTCATAACAAAGATGCGCTGAACCTTCTCTCATAGCCTCCTGAAGGCATAGTGGAGACTTTCAACATAATGTTCGAGAGAACGTTCATATTTACAACCGAATAAAATAACGAGTGCGCTACATAGGATCGCAGTTCTTCCTAGGTTATTGCAATCGATCCACTATGATCTGGTTGCGTGTCGACTCAGCACGCCATCTACGCATTGAAGCGTTCTACGTGGAGACGTCGACAACATCATTCCATCAATGACAGCCCGCAAGCGTGCACCATAAATGCGTAGAAATTTTTCAGCCTATTTTTTCATGCTTTTTTTCGTAAGTACAGTTTGCTATCAAGTGTGGGTTTCGGACGCTGGGCTTCCTTAGTGAAAAGATAAAGATAGCACTTTGTACGGCTTGGCAGTATCGCAGTGCAAGAGTAATTGATGGATATGTGGGGTTTAAGGTCCCAAAACAACCCTATGATTATGAGAAACGCCGTAGTAGAGGGCTCCGGATTTTTCTACCACCTGTGGTTCTTTAACGTGCAAGCAAATCTGAACACACGGGCCTACAGCATTTTCGCCTCCATCGAAAATGCAGCCACCGCCTGTGAGGTTTGATCGCGTGACCTGCGGGTGAGCAGCCGAGTACCTTAGCCACTGGACCACCGTGGCGAGGCATAATACAAGGGAATTACGGTAGTATTTCAGAGATATTTTCAGTATCGGTAATTCTATATCGACATACACTTGAAAAAAAAAATGCATTTGTATCTCGGTAGTAAAATACTTCTACGATGTATCGATCGTTTCGCGATACCATGCAGGACACGGAAATCTAGCTATTACATTACGTCGGAAATGAGCTGAGACGTGTTTCAAAAGGTTTACTGCAGCTTTGCAGTCAAAACAAGCTAAAGTGCGCCGTCCATGGGTGATGGAACAAGGTGGGTGACAATTTTCCCTCGAACACAGAATGAACTACGTGTTATACCTGCGACGTCATTGTTGACAGATTCGCGGAGCCAGCGTTGACGGCCTCTTTCGACAAAAGTCCCTGTTTCTCAGGACCAGTGCTGCACGCGTAAATTTTTTCGGGTAGTACTTAAGAATTTTTTTTCACTCGTCACGCGGATACCGCCTTGAAACAGAGGATTCGGAACACTTCGCGTGCTTTAATTTGTCATTGCGTGACACTTGAAATTACCATTTCAACCGTAGTAAGCTTCCCCGCCTGTTAATACCTTATCTTAGTAAACTGGAACCTTTGATGCGCTACGACTTTATTCACAATATTATGCTGCACTTAAAATTTCTGTTGAGTACTTGATCTCCAAAATATAGAAAAAAAAAGCACTCCAGTATCTGTATTTCTGTATGTGTATTGCGAAAGACTATTGTGTGTTTTTACGAAAGTACCTCAGAATTACCCTGTTACTTGTTACTTCAAAAGCGAATGTAACTCGGTATCTCTGTTTCAGCTTTTCGACCCAGATGACTTCTTGCAAGCCAGAGCGGCGTGAACAAGTGCTTTTTGCACATTAAAATCCCAGAAGGGTCGCTTACAAAGTTGACCTGGCGCAATAGATACATGCCTTGGCAGCGGAAGACAACATGGGGTCTTGATGCGAGAATATGCCGCTAGTATCCTATAGGTGTCTGTATGCGAACAAGGCCCAAGCAAGGAGAAATGCGGGGTCTGGACATTAAGTGGTCTTGCCTTCGTTAGGCCAAGAGACGACGACTGCATACATCAGCGTGGTGGTCTAAAGTTCCCCGCATTTAAAACAAATTGAAAACGGAAGAGCAAATGAAAATACGTCAGCCTGTTTTCATCAGCCGGGGCATGGTAAACATGCTAAACTATTTAGATTTTCTATTTTTTTATTTACCCCCACGCATCGTAGCCCCGTTCGTCAACAAGCGTTAGCAATCGACTCTGCCCATGTGCATTTTCAACTGAAAGAAACTGTAAATTACTACTCCCATTCAACTCAAATAGTAGTGTTTGTTTCAAATGTTACTATCAATTGATTGCGTTCAGGGCAGTAGGTACACTAAACAGTAGAAAGAAGTGCGTGCGTCAAACAAACATGGGCTTGCACCGTAATTGGAATTGCAAACTTAGTTCTTACTTTTTCTGTAAGAATAGATGCACTAATAAACTTCATCCGGCAAGCCTATACAAGGTACGCAAACAGACGGACAACAACACCTAGGTCACTTTTTTTTTCTTTGCACACATTTGCACACTCGAAGAGAATGTATTGCGAATGCTAAACGAAAACTCGCTGTTTTCTGAACAATCGAAAACTGTACTGTTCGGGATAAAACGCTACGTAACTCGTAAATTGGAACTCCGCTACTCAAACGCGCGCCGATGCAAAGGGGGGGGGGGGGGGAGAAAGCGGCAGTGCTCGCCATACGCACTTGTTCGTATGCATGCGGCTGCAACCGGCCCGTGTTTGTTGAGGGTGTCCCTTTCATCTCTGTTTGCCCGATATCTCGTTACGGTCAAGGAACTCTTTCGAATGAGTTAATCGAGTAATGGCGCTAAATTAGTATACAGCGGTGCATGTCGACAGAAGCTTTGTGCTCCGGTGCCGTATTCTTTGTCGCGCTAATTGCGGCTGTTGTTCTGTCGATGACTAAAACATTCGTAGATGCGAAGCGGCTTTTTGACTCACGTGTGTCGCCGTACGTACGTGCGTTCGTACGAATGCGCCGCAACGTGTTTCCCTCGCCGCAAGTGTTGGAGTGGTGTCAAGTAGGTCTCGTTGCAGCTGCGCTTGGACGACACGCTCGCCTCGCAAGCTTCCCTCGCGGATGTACGCTGACGTTACTCTCTCTGTCACCCGCAGAACGCTTGCCGTAACACCCGCAGATGCCGGCTCCTTCGCCCGCTCGCAACACACTTCTCTCTCGTTTCATCCTCTCTCCCGCTCGCAATGCTCGACAGGATGTCGAGTGGAAACCCCTTTTTTGGCTCGTTTATTTGCGATGAAACTTAGACTAAACCCAACCCACTTCCCGCGTCCTTGCGTTTCAAACAAACGTTTACTCGAGTAAATAATTCACAGAGTTTCACTTGAAAGCATTCTTCCAGCACTCTTGTCGACGCCCCATTCAACCGGGTTAATGCCCTGCGCACCGCTGCTGCTTAGCATTCCATCAGTGTTCCCTTCGGGGGGATGGTCCATAATTTTTTTAATGTTCGCCAACCTCCAAGGTGGTCAGGACAGTGTCGCGCGTTTATTACTGTACTCCCGTTATAGAAAGTAAATACATTTGAATGATTGATTGATTGATTATTTTTCGCACATTAGACTGACGTCTCCATGCAAGCTCGACGACTTCATGCGCTCTCTTTGAGTAATTTATCAATCAATCAACGAAGGTACAAGATACGATGAACGACGGCAAATTAGAGATTCTGTGTACGCGTTCTCTGTAGCGTTTGAATCCCGTGATGAGCCTAAAGGGCACAAATGCGTAAGCTTTGTGTGTTTTTCTGCATTCAGCCTAGGCCCACATTATACAACAGTAGGTCTCATTAGGGCAACAAGATGTGAAATAATAAGTGAGACATTGCTGCATTTCTGAAAAAACAACAACAAAATAACAAAAGCAAGAACATTTGTGTTTTACGACTGATGTTGTAGGTGTGAAACCTGTTCGCAGAACGAAAGGATACTACACGGCTATAGCTGCTCACCTGAAAAGATTCTTTTTTCACCCGGAAGCATCAGATGTGAGTGAACGTGGCTCGAGTGCGTTCCGAGGATGTCAACTTCTCGGACGTCACTCTGCTCTCAAGCCATCGCCGCAGGTGTTGCTATGCTAGCTTCTTTTTCGCTCTTTCGGCCGCTGATATCTGAGGCATCGTTCTCTGAGCTCGTAGGCGGCATCGCCACCTCACTTGCTGCCGGCGGCCATTGCTGCTAGTACCAACCCGTCAAGACTTTGCGTTTTCATTGCCTCTCCGGAGCCCCCATTCTCGCTGCCGACGTGTCACTACTTGAGAATATAGATCTACAGGCTTAAACACCCTAAGTGTCTCGGTGACACAGCCGACTTTACCGAAGAACTCGGCTGCCGTTACCATGCCATCAACGGCACTGCTGATGCCAGAAACCAACCCATCCGGCTCCCTCTGGGGGCTCAAGGAACGAAAGGGCATTGAAGGCAAGTCTGACAACTCTCATCAAGCTCTCAGAATTTCTACCGCACCGAATGGAAAGAAACGTGCGCGATGTTCCCTCTTGTCCACGCCCGAATTACAGCACAATAGCATGCTCAGGGGTCACTCCCACGTGAGATGCGCACGCCCCACCTTCTCTGTTTCCGCTCGTTACCGAAATGAAAAGGATGGTGGACACCAGTCGGCTATCGTCGAAAGCAGCAGTACCGTGTGGCGGTCGCGATGATGCCCATCTTATTTCCCCTCGCATTTATCAGCGCACGGTCATCTTTCAGCCTAAGTGCCGTATCAAGGATGAGCAATTCATACGATTGTATAGACTATTCTCTCGCCGCATTTCGACTCATCTCAATGTCTGTGATGAAGGCCGACTGCCGAAGTTAAGAGTTCGCTATTTAGGTCAGCGCAAGCAGCTCAAGGTCGACGCGGCTGCATCGGAGGTATGCATCGCACTTCTCGTGATAGCGTCTCTGCAAACTGGCGAAAAGGAAGAGTCATTTGAAGCATACGAAACGTTTAATTTCAATCAAACAATACCTGTGTCACACGGGCGCGCAAAAAGTCTTTTAGGTAAGCGGTCTTTTACGAAGTTCAAAGACTTTCAAGAAAAAGGTGTTGTGGCGCAGACATACGGCCGCAACGATCTCCTTTTAGTGTTTTCGTTCGAAGACGCCAGTAAAAGCGCGGCGCTAGCAGTTAAAAGAGAAGCAATGAAAATTAAACAATGTATTACGATGTAGAAATGAAAGACTTGTTGCACTGCTCGTCTATTTAAATACATTTAAGAATAAGAGATGAAGAAACGCCAATGTGAAAGTTTGTTGCACTATTTAAGGAAGCATTCCCAAAGCTAGCGACGTGCACAAGTCCGCCTGGCACCACTGGGCTTTTACTTACCGTATTTGTTTTTCGCTGCTCTCGACTGCTCTCGACGCGTTATGGGCGACCGCACGGAAGAAAAAGCAAGGATCGCAAGCCTCACGGCCTGCCTTCTCGTTCTGGAAAGTGAGGCAGACGCTGCGAAAGATGCCAAGAAGAGGATCAAGCAGCAACTGCTGTTCAGCAATTCCTTGCTGTGCGCACTAGAGCTGTCGGAGAAGGCCTGCAATCGATCGATCTGGGCCTTGAGACGAAACGAGAGGTGGTTCGAGGGAACTGTACCTCACCTCGGTGAGCAGAACTTCAAGCAATCTTTTCGAGTGTACCCGTCCACCTTTCGTTTCATTGTGTAGAGCTTGCGCAGTGAGATCGAAAGACAGTGCACCAGCATGCGTGAAACCATCACTCCTGAGAAGCGAGTGGGCATTGCCCTATACAAGCTTGACCACTTGAATGACGGGCAAACACATGACTGCCCCGCTTTCCTCGCTTCTGCAAAATGGCGCGGCGCGAGACCGAGCGTCACCACGTGATATTGCCGACGCGTTGTAGCTGCTTACGAGAGTAGAAAAGGAAATAACCATTAAAAGAGTTAATTACACCTTCTGCAGGATATGAAATTTGTTTTTACAAAGAGCTTTGGTGACAGAAAAATAAGCGTTCGCTCTTTTTTTTCTCACCACTCGAAAATTGCTGCAGCCCCCTTGTTTTGAGGCTACTCATTCGGAGCCGTAAAAAAGATCGACGAACTCCGCTTACGAAAAAGACCGCTTCTGAAAAGCAGTTCGCTCTGTGCCGTGTGTCTGCTGTCAGGAACTCCTTTTCGGAAAAAGACCGCTTACTTAAAAGACTTTTAAGTGCCCGTGTGGCAGGGGTATATCAGACAATATTTGAAACGCTGGGTACATGAGTTCCGAGGAACTCATGAACTCATTGCACTGCCGTAAGTGAAAAATGCTGCAGACTTGATCGCTGGATTTCGTGCGACTGGTTGTGCCCCCACGATCTCCGACGACAGCGCAGCACTGGCCTACTGGGCTCCCCCTACGCCATCTCCTGACGCCGACAAGAGCTCTCGCCGAGTGGTGCTCCGTCTTCGGACTCTTGCGACCGTGTCCATCTTTCCTATCTCCTCTTTACTTCCGTCGCTCGCTGTCCCTGTGCCTCGCTCTCTTCTTCCTGTCTTTATATATACCTTGTATTCCTATCCTTTTTATCCCTCCTTACCTCCACCCCTCGTTAGCTACTGTTGAGGTGTCGCACTCTGACGCAGACAGTTACAGGGCTCACTTTTCTTTTCTTTTCTTTTTAAGAATCACAGAAAAAATCTGATAGGCATGTCTGCTTAGTGACAATGGCATTGCCATGTTCACATTTGGGTAATTTACGATCCGTATTTTTCATATCGTGCATAAGTGGTGGTTTGACACACGTGACAGAAGATAGGACATCACAAGGAGCAATGCCCGAATATTTCAGCCACGCGCCCCCTGATGCAAAGCTGCTCCCCTGCAAAACCTATCGTTTGCCTGAAGTTGAATACGCGAGCAGAGTTTGCAGTCTCCACACCAAAAAATGATAAGCATAGGCTCGAGATGGCGCAGAGGCGGGCAGTACGCTTCATAATCAACAAATATAAAAACAGATTCACCGTCATCAATAATGCTTGCAAATAAGATTCCAACCTTAAAGCACCGAAGTAAAATATCAAGACTTGAATTTTTATTTTTCCTTCATTACAGCAGCCTTTGTGCGAATGCGCGTGCGTATCTGCAGCCAATTTCGCCACGCATGTCGCCAAATTTAAATGTACGTAAGCTACTTTCGTATCAAACATAGACAAATTTTTTCAAGATTTTTTTATTTTCCCGTAAACCCTTTCTGATTGGAATGCACTGCCAAAACGTATAGTTTTTTAGAATCTGCAAGTACTTTGAAAGTGCGGTACCTGTCCATTTAGAAATGCACTAAACTATACAATGTTCACGTGACTGCTTCTGTCTCTTTTTCTTTGCTTCATTTTTTTATTTCGTCATCTTCTATTGTTTTTAATGCAGTACGTGTTACTTCATAAATTTCAGATACTGTATTTACAGACCCCAAATACTTCGGGGACAGCTTTTCGGTTGATTTTTCTCTGCAAGTGCCAGCTTTCATATGTTTTGCACTTGATGATGGGAGTATTAAGAGCGGGAGGGTGAGGATTTGTTTTTCTAACCTTATATATGCGTCAGTATATCCTGTAAACTATAATATTTTGTGGTCTAGCCAAGTTACACTGAATGTTGATTTCAAAATACTCGGATATATGCCATTAGCTTTTCTTTGTTCTGTTTTTTTAGTTTGTGTGCCCTACGGCTTTACCCGTGTTTATAATCTTGCAACTGTATGATTTCCCACCTGCATGGCCCTTTGTGACAGCAGTATACTGTAAATGAAAAACAAATATTAGAAACGTTCGAGATGCGCTCTGCGGCAACACGAAGAGTTCAAGCAATGCCCGAGCACAGAAGTGCCTCAGGTGTTCCAGAAAGACAAGTACACAAGAAATTGAACAAGAAGGCAAGCCGGCTGCCAGAACGTCACGGCAGAACAAGAACATGCAAGAGCATCAGTGGCACTCTTTGGTGACACAAGGTTTTCCTACATCGATAATCAAACAAACACACCAGTGTTTTTACACCGGGCCAGCAGCCCCCTCTATCTGCACAGTCAGAAGACAGCGGGATCATAACACTCGCGGATGTACCTAAACGAGCGAACGGACAGTCTACTGGTTCTAGCAATGTTATAACACGTCCCTCAAGCTCAACACCTGAGCGCTGCAGCAGCGTTCCTCGGGTGGAGGGGCGTTGCATCTTCGAAGGGGCGTAGCTCAGTCAGCGTGGGCTTCCGATAACAATTGACCATTCTCGTCCTCTCGCCCCAAGGACACTCCAAGGACTCTGTAGCGGTGACTAGAACACCATATGACTCAAAGAAGTCTATTCATGAAAGAGTTGAACAGCTCAATAGCCGGGTCATTGATAAATGCGTCCGAACTACGACAGAGCACATCACGCTTTTCGGCACGCTCCCTCATGGCACAACTTCGACGACAAACGCGTTAGCACATGTAATTAACACCTCTACCTTCGGTACCGTCAAACTTCATCGCTCCTTATGCAACAAAATCTTACCATGGCTATGTTTTGAAAGCCATCGCCACGGACAACTGTCTTGCAATGGAATAGCCATTCACTTCGTAGCAAGGAGTCAGAAATGAACACTTGGCTTTTCAGCAAGACAGACGACACCAGTCCATTGGTGTTTAGAAAAGGTGGTTAACAATTTAGAGCACTCGGTATTCTACTTTGGGAAGTCCATTGGCAATTACCTTCAAGAAGACAACGGTCCTGCGCTCAATATAATGGTCTATGATGGCTACGCCCAGATTCAAGAACTAGCTACATCCACGAAGACGGTATTATAGCTGGGACGGGGAACTGCGCACGTGAAGTCAGAAGATATGTAAACGTAGTGCAGAACGGCTTTTAGCGTTGTCGGTTCCTGGCTGGAAGTCCCATCGCAGCGTACAATTTTTATGTGTTTATGCGTGGTTCCTAAATACACCAGAAATAAAGCCAATAAGGCTCCGGTTGATCTCAACTTGATCTCTCGCATGTCAGGAAGATTAATCTTCAAGATGCCATAGTGTTGTGCTGAGACTTCAATTTTCAGCATGTCGGCATGGGGACATGACAAATGCAGCCTTCACAGCAGGCGCATGAGGCAGGGTGCCTCGGAATATGGGCTGACGATTCTGAATACGCCCCAAACACACAGTTTACTAAGCAGACACATCACTAAACCTTATCTGGGGCACACGTTCGCAGCTATTTCAGCGGGAGAGGCAGGATGATTCAATCGGGAGCGACCACTTACCCATAATCATACAGTTTCATACAGATGACGCCAATACGAAGTTATTGTCGCGCGCCTAGTTCAGGTTCAGCCACATAACATATGGGACAAATACCACGATTTACTACAGCAACTGCCACCAGTCATAATATTTATTCGTTATAGAATAATAAGCAACCACTGCAGCTGCATATCTTTCACGACAAGGTAGGCAGTCAGACGTACATCATTCTACCAGATATTGTTTAGGAACAGCTGTGCACCAACCCATTGCATGTCCTCGTTTCTTGTATTTGCATTTATTCGCTTAAAATAAAGGACTGTCAGCGAAATAAAGTTCCTTCTCATGTTAGGGCGGAGGCGGATAACTATGGCGGTGGTCGATGGCGTGAGAAGAGAAACGCCAAGTTCCTCTGGCTTTCTTACCCCTTTGGGGATTACTCAGGCGCCTTCTTTCTTGCCTTCTCCTTAATTAACGTTTCGCGCCACTTCATTAAGGCTCCGATCACGCAAACAACGCCTTTCCAGCTCCGGCTAGCATGTCAGACTCCTTATTCCTCGCGACACGCTATGGTACAGAGCGGCGTAGTACGTCAAAGAGGAACTGACGGGAGAATTAAGTTCGAACAAACTTTCTTTTGTGGGAAAATAAGCAACTTGCAAACTTCTTGGTGTTCTCTATACGCAGGACGAGGAACCTTGCTGTCAGGCTCTTGAACCCGTATCGTAGCAGCACAGGCGGCGTAAACACCAGGTGAGTGAGTCGCAACTCATCTCTCTCTCTCTTTTTGTAAGTGTCGTCCAACAAATTTTGCAGTCTCATTAGTTTTTGCTGCAGTTTTAATCCTCACGACTCAATGCAGCGAATGCTGTATCGATTCGCCTATAGTCGCTCGCTTAAAGAGGCCCAGCACAGACTACCGAGGTGCAACAGCCTATTACCTCTGCGACAAAAAAAATAAATATAGCCTCACTCAATCACACGGTATTGTTAGCGGAAGACGGGGTCATCAACAGTCCGCCTCATGAAGTCAGGAAGAAGTGCGAGCATATTTGTGCAGGCTTGTGCGTATCCGTCACTGTGGAATAAACTATAGATGGGTCGTTCAGGACCGAACCAGATCTCAGGAGCGTTTTTTCTTTGTTCTTTAGGAACGAGTGATCTTCGGCTCACTGAAAGTGACCAGAGATATCTGGAAGACGGCTCACTGAGTGACTCACTCAGCGGTGGTTCTCACTCGCCCAATCATTCGTGGTTCTCTCATCCCCTCCCCCTCGCTCTCTGAGCGACAAGTTTCTCTCGCTCAGTGAGCTGCATTGCTCTCGTTTGCCTCACCCAGGGGGAGAGCGAGAAAATCGCCACTCCCGGAGCCAAAAAGCAAGGCCGCTCATCGGGAGACGGAAAAAGAGAGAACCGCCGCTCACTGAGTGGCGGTTTTTGCGGTACTCGCTCGCAGCGTGCGGTTCTTGTTCTCCCTCGCTCAAGTTATTACACTCAACAACAACTTATTTTGACACTGGCGTGAGGGCTACAGAGATTGTGCTTCCGTGCGCTCGTGTTTCTCAGAAAAGTAGTGCGTCCTAATGTCTTGTTGTTGATTTCTATTTTGCTCGCTCAGATCGCTAAAACGTTTAGAAGGTTATATACACGAAAACTTGAATGGAAGAAACGTTTTTATGGTTCAGTGTACATGTTAGTAACACGTTACAAGTATAATATTCTCAGAAAACTAAACTTAGAAGAAACTAACTATCCTGATATACATGAATAAAGTTACCATGCAGGAAAATACAACTGCAGTCATCAGGTGTTCTATTAGAGCTTTTTATTATGAAATTTCAAAATAGACAAAATACAATGTCCCGTCATGCTTGCATTCAGGTTAACTTACCTGCGCTTGAACACCATCGGTAGTGCAAACAGTAGTAAGGAATGCAAACAGGCGTTTCTCAAATCACGCGTGCACGCGTTTCCTAAACCGAATTCGCTTTTCACAGCGAAAGCTGTTATGAGATCACAACACGGTTCATGAGTGCGCCGTGGTTGTCCGGTGCTGCCGCCACCACCGATTCCCGTCTCCACTATTGCACGAAATAAAAAAAAACTCAGTAAATGAAAATTACCAATGCTACAAAGTCATTCGAACCCGCGTCCTCTGCGTGCCAGGTGAGTGATCTACCACTGAGGCACTCAATTTTTTTATGATTACGTGGCTTTAGTAAACAATATATGCACAGCCTACATTTGTCATAGTACATCCGCACGTACACAGTACATAATTTGGGTTGTCAACCAGCACCAAGCTGGTGTCATGTTAATATTCGCGTGATGTCACCAGCGACTGTACTTTTGAGAGCAGCTTGGGTGGTTTTGGTACTGCCTTATAAATTTCGACAAACTAGCAAGAACTGTCTATCTAAAGTAAGTTCGGCAGGCCGAGCATCTTTATAGAAGGGGTAGCCTGCCATTCTTGATCGCGCTGAGCCACGCTGGTGCTTGGAACTTCTTTGCAAACTGGCCTTAGGAAGTCTTGATTTAGGGAAAATAATCGCGTTACGATGAGAAATAAAGCGTTTTGGAACAGTAAAGGAACAATCAAGTCTCGAATAATGTGAGTTGCGCAATGAGTGGGTCGTCAAATGCTTCGCAACGTTTAGCGAGCTCGATCTTGTTCACATATTACATGTGGCGCATACCCACTGTAGGGGATTGTGGGAATACAAACTCTTCTGCTATAATTCTTCATTGTCGTCAAGCACAGCGTCAAAAAATTGCACGAACTACATTGCAAGTGGTCAACAGGTACCACCTTTCTCTAAAGACTTACGAAGGACGGCGTATTGGATGCTTGCCTTCTACAGAACGATTAATGACTTAGTGGGTACCCTGTAAGTGTGCTCGGAGCAGCTGCCCAAAGAGTGTTCGAAAAGGGCTCTAAAAGGCCGCTTTTCCAGCTTTAGCTGTGACAGTATTGTGGTTTCCGCGTGGGCCCGGCGGTTTTGTATTTTTTGTGGGCAATGTATTTTTTGGGGGGATCTTGGGCAATGCTAGCATCCTCTCGAAAACTCCTCACACATACGGAGCTATGGCGCCATTCTAGGAAAGTAATGGCTCGTCTCAATTTCGGGGTCTGAAAACGTTACTGTATGGCGGCTCAAATGCACACCGAGCATTGCATCAGCTAGCTGCAAGTGAACAGCTGAGCGAAAAGTGCCGATGTAGGATTGCCGCATCCGTTCTTTCATGGCACATGACGTAGCGTACCCGGCTTGTAGATCGTGCAGTGTATACCAAAGCACGTCTAATCTGGACTCTTGCGCCTGTGTTACCTCTGAAGGCTAAAGTGCCCGCTCCCTCGTCTCAATCGGACGTCGCAGAGACACTTGCTTAACAAAATCATCTTCAGTTCGTGCCTAAAACAAGATGGTTTCACCGTTATCGTATTCTATTGACAATATGGAAAAAATCGAGTGTTGCGCAGCTAAATAGGACACTTAAGAAGGAACAGACGAGCACAGGCGCACGCTAACAACTGATTTTATTGAAGGTTGATCAAAAGCGTTATACATCAACAAGCTGTGCAGACGAATTGTCAAAACTATTAGAAAATGGATGGATGGTGAACAGATGAACTTTATTAGGCCCACCTCAACGCGCTTTAAAGCACGTGGCCGAACGCTCCCACGTCATAACAAACCGATAAAGTCTCTCTTCTGCATCGCGGGCACGCTGGACAGCCCATAACTGTTGTTCGAGTTTGGAGTTGCAGGTAATAGAACCTTCTCGTTTCGAAGGCGGGATTACTTCACCACAACGTAACGCGGCCTTTTTTTTTATTTCCTAAACGTTCACACAAGGCGTGAAAGGAATCAAATTTTAGCACTGTTCAGTGCAAATGAATTGACGTTCACGACCTTCGCACCGGCTTTCTTAAAGAAAAATGCTTCCATCATTTCGGGAGCCATTCTTTGTCTACTTCTGGCCAGGATTGTCGCGAATTGAAATCGTGGTTCATAATGCGAGGACGACATGCAGTGGTTAACAAGGGGACTGCTCTTCTTATTATTTAGAATTCTTTAGTCTTTCTTGAGTCGGTCATCAAAGCGCCACCCTATCTGGCCAGTGTAGACCTTGCCACGACACCGACTTAGCTGTTCTTAGCGGCCCGTAGCTGTGCGAACGCACGTATACCTTTACGTTCACTTTACAAGCCCTTCCGTCGGCTGCGAGCTTCGAAGCGCACACGCAATAGAAACAAGTCAGCATGGTGGAGCCTGTCTCTATCGCCGCTGCGCCATGATCCTTGCACGCACAGAGATGAGAAATGGCGTTGCTGAAATACTTTCGATTTCCTTCATAAACACATCACAATTTTTCTGCACTGTCTACCCTTCAGGCAACGAAAAAGAGCCGTATTCCTTTGGGTGAAGCCACCACGTTCCTTTGCAGCCGCTAATATACGGTCTCACCTTAATGGACTCATCTTCGAAGGTGACAGCCCGGCATGCACACGAATCCCACGAAAGCGTTTCACATTCCCTTTGGCTTTACGCGTCACAGTTTGCCTTTCGCGCCCTTTATATTTCTACCACCCACGCCCTCACTCTTTTGTACTATTGTGTACTTGATGATTTGGTGACACCGTGGCATGCCGGTCCCTACGTGGGGCTGGGATGTCGTCACGCGAAAACGTAGGACGTAATCAAATGAGGCTTTTTCGCATCGCTTCAAGTTGATGCCACCAGTGGTAACACTTTGTGTTTCAGGAGGTTTATCGACTCTTGTTTATGTATACTTGAACAATACCCAGATGCGTGGTTTCGGCGAAATCAAAATAAATGTAGAATGCTAGTGCTTTGTGCAAGGGTTAAATGAAAAAAAAGGCAGATCCCACATACTGTGGGAATCAATGATATTCGAAGTACGAATGAGGAAGGTTGATGTGTCACTTTAGAATCCCCCCAACGTTTAAAGATGGAGGTAAACTATGCCGTACACGACTTCCATGTCATGAATATCATGTTTGGACGTGTCGTTTGCCTTGGCCATCTATTCACGTCATGTGATGCCAAATTTAGTATATGTAAAGCTGGTGGAACACCCGCGAGCATGCTATGAACGTGGTATGTTGTCATGCTCTTACATGACACGTGTGTCATGATTATCAAGTTTGCACCAGTCATATACCTTCGTCATCTCTTGAAGTCAAGTAACAACAAACTTGGTACATGTGGAGCTAGCGAAATGGCCGCGAATGCATCATGAAGGCCCCAATATACTCCAACGTAACGTTGACGCGTGCGCATGCTGGGCACAGTGACGCTATACGTGAGCAAAACGCGAGAACTTTATAGTGTGACGCCAGGTGAGACCGGCGCGGCCCGACGGCAACCGGCGCCAAATGTGACATGCTGCATTTGGCGCCGATGCATTACCCAGAGGGCACTGCATCAACCTCTTTTCGTGACGGAGGGACGCCGAACGTGCTGAAGCACGCATGGATCAGAGCAACGCAGCGCGGCGCGTGCCTGCGAGTATAAGGCAGGACGGCCTCCTCGCGTGGCAACGCCGGCGTGATGCGACGAAACGAACGCCGGCACGCACGCGCGCCGTTTTACGTCGAATCGTATTGGTGCCTCGACTGTGGCATGGGGTCATGTTGTCACATGATACGCATCTCATGATTGTCACATTTGCACCAGTCAAACACCTTCGTCATCCGTTGACGTCACGTATACCAAATATCACATATGTGGAGCTAGCGAAACGACCGCGAGCGCATCATCAGTGTAGCATGTAGTCATGTGGTTACATCACACAAATGTCGTGATTATCGTGTTTGTAGGTTTTATTTACCTATGTCGTCCGGTCGCGTCACGTAATATCGAATTTGGCGCATTTGGAGCTAGCGAAAAGGCCGCGAGCGCACCATGAGCGTAATATGTAGTAACGTTGTTACATGATACGCATCTCATGTTTATCATGTTTGCGCCAGTCTCATACCTTTGTCATCCATTCGCGCTCCGTAATACTAAATTTGGTATAAGTGAAGCTAACGAAACGGCCGCCAGCGTACCGTGAGCGTGGTATGCATTCATGTTGTTGGTTCATGACACGCATATCATGATTTTCATGTTAGGGTCTGTCGCTTGTGTTCGCCATGCAATCATGTCATATCACACCAGTTTTGCAACATTTCATGTGAACGAAACCACCGCAAGAGCAGCAAGAACATGAAATGTAAATCATGACATTCATGACATACATGTAATGATTTTCATGTTATGGCTAATCAAATATGCTCGTCATAGAGTCATGTTATACCATGGCAAGTTTGGTAGTGATATCATTATCCAAAGAGCCAGGACAGCTAAAAGTCGTAGGCCGCAAGATAGATAGATATATATATAGATAGATAGATAGATAGATAGATAGATAGATAGATAGATGGATAGATAGATAGATAGATAGATAGATAGATAGATAGATACGCGCAAAGTAGCCGAAGTTCACTAAGAAATGCTTTGCATTTAAAGTTTAACCATTTCGAGTACTTCGTACTCAACTATGGGAGAGCACTCAGCCGTCCCGCTAAAAGCAACAGCTGTTGCCTCACAATAGGGGGGGGGTAGAAAGAGTGGGTAACGATTCAGAGTACAGGATACCCTGGTTTAGAAAAAGTTTATTTACAGCGTGTTCAGAACACAAAGGCTTCATACCATTCCAGTAACAGGGCACATACACTTCGGCACATCTATATTTCACGACTAACATCACTACGTTACATTGAAGACATTTGCTCTAATATTCATGATTATGTTGGCATACATGTACACAAAAATTCAATGTGATATCACGATACAAGGGTGTAACGATACAATAGATCCAAATCAAACACAATTTGTAACAAATGAAATCACATATATAACAACTCAACGGGCGTTGCTTAGCACCAAGTCGGTCGAAAAATGAGTTGTATCCTTTCGTGTTCCACCTTGACGAAAGGGCACGACCAATGCCGCAGAAACTCTTGCTCCCCGAGGAAGAAAAGCTCTTCGGAGAGGAACGCGAGGATCTCTCGTCTCATTCTCCCCAGTATCGGCCACAAGGCACGCCGGCGGCAATTGGCAGCTACGGCCTCACATCGGTTTCTCCAAAGGCTGAACAGCCCCGCAACTATTAAGAGAGCGGAGAAGCGGCTACGCGGAAATCGGCCGTTGGACACGAAAGTTCGCACACCCTGTCCTTGAAAACCAGCATTAACCGCACGCCAAAAAAGGCGGGAAACCACACATTCAAACGTCGCATGTCGATTGGTCTCTACCATGACGCAGTTGGGGCAAGTGGAAGTGCGAACTACCTGCCATCGCTGCAACCGATCTCGCGTGGGGAGCAAGCCCCAGCCCAACCTCCACACAAAGTCTCTGAGATGGGAGAGTTTTTCGAGAGCTGGTTCTTCGAAAATAATACAACACCGCAAATCTTCTGAATACCACCAGCCATATCCTTCAAAAATGTGACAGCCTGATATCTTGATTACCGCAATATTTTGCCTCTAGTACTCACTAAATTCAGACCCAAATCTACTATTGTAGGTGTGTTTTATATTCTGAGGGTGACTTTTACTTACTTTATATTATTTCAGGTGAAAAATTGGCAGGTCCCACGTACGGTGGCAATCGATGATATGCGAAGCACGAATGAGAAATGTTGATATGTCACAACGAAATGTTGAAATGAGCGCAACGTTAAGAGGTGGAGGGAAATGATGCCGTACATGACCTCCATGTCATAATTATCACTTTTGGACGTATTGTTTACCTTCGTCATTCATTCACTTCACGTGATACCACATTTAGTAAATGTAGATCTAGCGAAACGGCCGTGAGCATGGCATTAGCGTGGTATGTTGTCATGTTCTTACATGCCACGCGTGTCAGGATAATCATGTTTGCACTAGTCATATATTTCGTCATGCATTGACGTCATGTAACACCAAATCAGGTATATTAGCTAGCAAAGCGGCCGCGGGCGCATTATGAAGAGCATAATATACTTTAATGCTGCGTTGACTCGAGCACACGCTGGGCAGAGCGACGATGTGTTAACAAAACGCGAGCACTCTAGAGTCTGACGCTAGGCGCGACCGACACGACCAGCGTCCGTCGGCGTGGCCCGACGGCAACAGGTGAGAAATTTGCACCGAGACGTTACCCAGAAAACACTGCGTCTCCCTCTTTTCATGACGGAGGGATGCCGGACGCGCTGAAACGCGCATGCGTCAAAGCAACGCAGCGAAGCGCGTGCCTGCGAGTATATGGCAGGACCGGTGCCTGGCGTGGCAACGTGGTCGTTACGTGACAAAATGAACGCTGGCGAGCACGCGCACCGCGTCATGTCGAAATATATTGGCGCATTGACCATGGCATGTCGCCATGTTCTCACACGACACGCATCTCATCATTATCGTGTTTGCACCAGTCGCATACCTTCGTCGTCCATTGACGTCACGTAATACCAAATTTGGCATATGTGCAGCTAGCGAAACAACCCCGAGTGCATCATGAGTATGGCATGTAGTCATGTTGTTACATGAAATGCATGTCGTGAATATCGTGTTTGGATGTGTCATTCACCTATGTCGTCCGTTCGCGTCACGTAATACCGAATTTAGTACATGTGAAGCTAGCGAAATGGCCGAGAGCACATCATGAGTGTGGCATGTAGTCATGTTGTTACATGACACGCATGTCGTGATTACCATGTTTGCACCAGTCACATACCTTTGTCAACCATTCACGTACTCTCATACCAAATTTGGTATATGTGAAGCTATCGAAACGGCCACGAGTGCATCATGAGCGTGGCATGTAGTCATGTTGTTACATGACACGCATGACACGGGTTTGATGTTAGGGTCTGTAACTTGTGTTCGCCATGCAATCATGTCATACTATACCAGTTTCGCAACATACCATGTCAACGAGACCACCAGAAAAGCTGCAGGACCATGAAATGTAAATTATGACATTCGTGACATACATATCATAATTTTTATGTGATGACAAGTCAAATATGTTCTTCATACAGTCATGTTACGCCATACCAAGTTTGGTATCGATACCAGTGTCGAAATTGCTAGGAGATCTAAAAGTCGTAGGCGGCTAGATAAATAGATATATAGATAGATAGATAGATAGATAGATAGATACTTATCTACTCAACTCATTCGTCTTATCTACCTAACTTCAACATTGCTGTGACCCTAATGATTGATTGATATGTGGGGTTTAACGTCCCAAAACCACCATATGATAATGAGAGACGCCATAGTGGAGGGCTCCGGAAATTTCGACCAACGTGCACCCAAATCTGAGCTCACGGGCCTTCAACATTTTTGCCTCCATCAGAAATGCAGTCACCACAGCTGGGATTTGAACCCGCGAGCTCACATTCATATTGTTCGTCTACTCACTCATAACTGCAGTAGCCTTCATGGACCAGCCGAACAGATGTGTGAGATTTGGAGGAGTGAATGTTTTTTGACCTTCTCTTTGATTTTCGTTCATGCGAATGCCATTTAAAAACAGCCAGGAGAGCTAAAAGTTGTTGGCGGATAGATAGATAGATAGATAGATAGATAGATAGATAGATAGATAGATAGATACATAGATAGATAGATAGATACGTTCAAAGTCGCCGAAGTTCGGTAAGAAATGCTTCGCATTTAATATTAGTACATTATTAACCCATATCTTTTGCCAAGCTCCGCGGTGGTGTTCCATAAGATACGACTAATCCAACCTTGACATGACATGGTAATACATTTATTTGGGCTAGCTGGCATTGACTGAATGCTTTCATAATAATAGACTCGCGGAGAACATTTATATGCAACGAAAGGAAAGCTACGAGGGCGAAGCTTTTGCATAAGTACCACTATGAGAAGTAGTTCGGTATGCCGCGCGTCCCGAGCAAGATTTTGGGCGCTGCGGATGGGGCCGGCCGTTTGGAGTATCACTTGGTCATTTTGGTGCCGCTTAGGGTACCGTTAAGGGCAGACGCACAGACAAATGTACACGCAGACCGACCAAAATTTTTGCGTCGAAGGTGCCCAAGAAAGACTATCATCTTTAATATTCCCTGGTAGCACGACGCACACCCAAACGAATGTCGAGTGCACCAAGAACACTTCTAATTTGTGAAAGCCTAATGCTAAAGGCAACTTTGAGTGGTTGCGAGATGCACCTCTGGTTGGACCGTTCCGGATGCCAACGAACTCCAGAAAGAACAAGAAAAGATGCAGGGTGTATTTCAGCTGAAAGCACTGTTCCACGGAATGCCGCAGTTGTATGGTTTTCTCAATAAGAATTTGCGTTTACAGGTTGACCCTTCCACCCTTCTTGCTTTCTTACACCTCCAATAACCTATTGAATGTTGTTGCGATTTAGGCAAATAAGGCCCCGCCGCGGTGGACTAGTGGCTGGGGTACTTACTCCACTGCTGACCCGCAGGCCGCGGAATCAAATTCCGGTGGCGTCGGCTGTATTTTCGATGAAGGCGAAAATGCTGTAGGTTCGTATGCTCACATTTCGGTGCACTGTAAAGAACCTCAGTTTGTCTAAATTTTGCAGATTTCTCCACTATGGCGTCTCTCATAATCATATGGTGGTTTTAAGACGTTAAATGTTTCATATAGGAATAATGACAACTAAGAATGAGGTCATATTCGCTTCTCTAACTGTGCTCACAAAAGCGCAAAGCTCGACAGTGATCACCGCGAGGAATACAATTGTTCTCTGCTTCTGTCTGCTGTCATTGACATTGTGTAATGGAACTTTTCTGTGAATAAGCAGGTGCGCAAGAACTAAGTTGATATTGTGTATTTTTTGTAAATGTCGTGGCTCTCGATGCTCTTATGAAAGCATGAATTTACCTCGGTATTGATGCGTTTTTTGAGAAAGAGAGGAAGTTCAAGGTGGTTGTTTTATCGCAAATTCCTGTCTTCTACTTCAAATCTACATTTGCAATAATTATTCTCCACTTACCGTACTGAGCTACTGAAGACGCAATATATGCGATAGTACGTGTAGAATGGAAGTGTCTTCGCCAGCAGTGTGTAGCAAAACAAAGGCCTAATAAGTCAGACAGATGAAGAACGCGTTCGTGCTAAAAAATCATTCAATTCAATGTGTGCGCTCTCCTCTCGTGCCCTCCCTTAGTCCTCCTCACCCTCGAATGAATATTCAACAGTGAGTGATCCCCTTCCACGTATCTAGGCAAGACATTGCTAAGAGGGTACACATAAATAATGAGCAATGGACATTTAGATGGGCTTATTGGGTACCTTTCTCTTCCACTGATGTTCTTCCACAGCAGCATTTTCTGGGTGGCTGCTTTCATAGCACGCACCTTATGATTATCTGGTGAGACAAAGACACCGATAGGGCTAAGACAGAGGCGTGTCCATACGGCCCAGTAGCGAGTTTGCACTGCCACTTACGAAAGTGCAAACTGCAAGTTCATTCGATGAGATCATCAGAGTTCACTTCAAAAGTGCTCATATGGGCTCACTGATGAAGTAAAGTGTACATAAACTAATAGTGACAGCCAATATCAATAAGCTCGACTAAATACACACGGCATCTTAGCTGGCGCAAATATAACCCAGTAGTTGAAAAAATGGACTGCAGAAGGCAACTCCGGTGGCGGCATCGTCACTTCGGCTACCTCTGGTAATTCGGCAGTACAGCATCCGGCACCATTTGCCTTGGACGTCTACTGGTCACTGCGTCCGCACGTTAAATGCTAATGGGCCCCATCTGGTGGCGTTAATAGCAGCCAGCATTCAACCCCACTCAGTCCGAATACGGGGCACCCCCAGAAACGTATATAGATGCGCAAAGCCACGGCCCTCCATCTATTCGCGCTATGCGATTAGAACAATGCGCTAGGACTCGTTTTGCCCTATCTTTCTTCAGATGACTGTAATCAAGGAAGCCGAAGGTCTCATTCTGAAAGATCGTTAGTTGGGCAGCGTACCTAATAAACGTGTAAGCCCCGTATATAAAGATTTACATATGGAGAACAGTGAAACGCACGTTTGCAACATTAAACAGCTGTGATGTTGTAATGTGAAGGTTTGTGGCTGCAAAAATGTCATATACCAAAGCCAAGCCTATTCATTCATATCTATTGACTACATATGATTTTGCCTTCGCAACACTATTCAACTGCCTAATGAGTATAGTCCGCGCGTCACTGCAATGAATATGCGCTGTGTTCATGGAAATCACTCGAGAAACCTATTGTGACGAGTTGAGAGAAACTAAAATGCACAAAGCACTATATTTACAGAATGTACAAAGAGTACGCAGTCCATCGGCCAAGATGTCAGAGAAGAAACAACACGATATCTTTTCTAATTGTCATCTTCATCGTGTTTTTTAAACATTCCTTGTTGTTCATCATGGGTTGTAACAATATCGTCACATACCAGTAAATGGTTTCAAGAAGCAGGCACGAGTAGCTTGAGAGCAGCGACAAAAGGAAAAGCTTTATTTGTGCGAACTTACGCACGTTCACAAAAAACTAAGTGAACGCACTGTCGCACACAGACAACCGAAAATAATCGTTGCCACGCAACAGTCACGGCCACCAGATGAAAAGGTGCACGCATTCTCAATCCAGCATCCGTGAAACTGTCTGACGTCATTCCAGGCGACGCATCAACAAACGATACAAATTTCCAGAAGTACACTACAGGGAACTCTGGTGCTAGTTTTGTGGGAGCTTAGACACATGGCGTTTCAGTCAGCAGAAGATTGTGGAGTCTAAAGAAATAATGGTGTCGTAGAGAAACAAACGCAATTAGTCGTATAGAGAATCTCGATAAAGAACAAGTCGGGAAAAGTTCCTTTCACAAAGTTGAAAAGCAAATGTCGTGGAGTAATGAAGGCGGAAGTGCTTTGTTGACGAGAACTTCGAAACGATTACCAATTTGTCATTGACAAGTTTTTGTGGGAGCTCGACAATTATTTCCTTCGCCACGGCAGCCGCTGTCGAGGCAACGCGCCTCCTTTATAGAAGACGATCCGGCGTGTGATGTTTTTTGGCATGGCCGAAAGACAACAGATCCAATAGAAAGACGCGTAGACGCGGCAGACACAAAGCCGCTGTGACGTGTATTGCCGCCGAGATGGCGTCAGCTTGACGGTTGTCCCGGATCGTTGGTCTTGGCGATCCGCCAATTCTTTCCCGAATTTCTCCGAGCCCGGTTATTATAGATTGTGCGTTTAGCGCAGCAGTGGCGCGTCGTGTATGCGACGTTTCGTGGAAAATGACCAAAAGCGTGTTCCGGACAGGGAATCGGAGCAGTTGTCAAGCTTGATACGCCATTACTAATATATGCGGTCTGTTATTCATTCAATGTACGGATCAAACGTTGTGCGAGTGTTTCTAGAATGTTGTTGCGCAGTTTTGAAATGAAATCCTTCAAGTGGTCAAGTTTCTCAAAAAATCACCACAGGCATCTCATTCACAACAAGGCACCAACGTTTATTGCAGGCTTGTTTACAGAACTTTTCTAGGCAGCTGCCACCCCCCCTCTCTTCTTTTTTGTCAGCAGTCGATAGAAAAAGTAATTTTAATGAAGAATCAATAAACGCGTTATTGAACTTTAGATATGACGAATAAATGGTTTAAACAACCGAACATACTACTACATGACAAGATGCCCAAAATAAATTGAAGCAAACTTTAGAGCTATTCTGTGTACATACAAGTGACAATTAAAACACGTTAACCTTCTCTGACGTGAACGGTTTAGCAATTTTTAGAACCTGTATTTTAAAAATAATTGCGTTTTAAATGCGAAGCATTTCTTAGCAAACTTCGGCGACTATGAGCGTATCTATCTATCTCTCTGGCCGCCTACGACATTTAGCTTTTCTGGCCATTTCGATAATGGTATCGATACCATACTTGGTATGACATAACACGACTCTATGAAGAACATATTTGACTAGTCACGACATGAAAATCATGAAATGTATGTCATGAATGTCATGATCTACATTTCATGGTTCTCCAGCTCTTGCGCTGATTTCGTTCACATGGCATGTTGCAAAAGTGGTATAATATGACATGATTGCACGGCGGACCCAAGCGACAAACCCTAACATGAAAATCATGACATGCGTGTCATGTAACAACATGAATATATTCTACGTTCATGATGCGCTCGCGGCCGTTTCGCTAGCGTCACATGTACCAAATTCGGTATTACTGTACGTGACGAAGGTATGTGACTGGTGCAAACGTGATAATCATTAGATACGTGTCATGTAACAACATGACTACATGCCACGCTTGTGATGCACTGGTGGCTATTTCGCTAGTTTCACTTATACGAACTTTAATATTACGGGACGTGAATGGCAGAAAGTATGATACTGATGCAAATATAATAAGCATGAGATGCGTGTCATGCAACAACATGACTACATGCACCACTCAAGATGCACTCGTGGCTGTTCCGCTAGCTCCACGTATAAGCACCGCACAGTGACCAGAGGGATCTTCGTTGCTCACACTGCCCCAACTCAAAGTGTCTAACATTAGCCGTTAGGGGCACGAAGAAAAGAGACGCGTACTCGCGTCCCAAATCTATCCCGGGTTCAATCCGCCGACAGATACAGTGCGCAAAACACGCGCGTCGCGTTCCATTTTCACCGATGCCGTCTCAAGGTATTTTAGGGGGCGGAGCTCCTTATGGCGTGGCTTGCGCGTCCCTCGTCGTGGCGCGTAACCACCGGTGGCACATAACCGAAAGAGTGGTCCGTGGAATGTCCGTTGGATGGCGGTACTTGTATATGATGAATAGATGACGAAAAGATGTGAGATGGCGGTACTTTGAGTGGTCACTAAATGGACGGACGGACGGACATACAGATGGATGAATGGACAAACAGACATAGAGGCAGACGCACGAACAGACGAATGGATGGATGTACAGACAAAGGGACGGCCGCACGAATAGACGCATGGGCGGACGGAGAGGCGGACAGGCAGACCAACGGACAGACAGAAGCAAGAACAGACGCACGGACGCGCGGACGGCCAGACGCACCGATGGTCACACGGATTAACGAACACATGTGCGGACGCATGGACGGACGCATGGACGGGCGCATGGACGGACGGAAACAAGAATTACTGGACGGACGAAACCATGGATTGACTGACTAACGCTTCGCCCACCAATCATCATTCACTCCGTGGATGTGGTGTCATTTTTTTTTACCCGCTAGGCTATGTATTTTGGCGCTGTAGCCAGACTGGAAAATTCGACTGACTGGTGCCTATCCTTGAGTTTCAAACAGTAACTAAAGAGGAATGTGGCGCTGCGATTGGGAACCTCCATGGGAATCATGGCAAGTACAGGCTTCGGATTGGATAGGGTGAACTGGCGAAGTGTCTATGGACTTTTTTTCTACAGTTTCAGTTTCGTTCTTCGCGCAGCGCGGGTATTGGGGTGCGGTGAAAGAAGCTGAAACAGTGCCTTAGTTTTTCTAAGAGGCTGACGACCACTGGATCTCCTGATTTGCTGCAGTGTTGGAGCTTTACGACTCGTATTTGACAGTTTAAACACATCGTCGTCCACTCACCGCTGCACATAGATGTAGAGTCTCAAGCAAATGCAGGATATTGCCTCGAGTTTATGTTTTTCACGAGTGCGTTGCTTGACTTCACAACAAAACCAGAGGTGCGTTGAGGGCATACCACTGGGACCACTGGGACAGACGCACCAAGCGTCGCAGAAGACGAAATGATAAGTGTTTCACACTTAATACTCTACTGTTATTTCCATAAATAGATATTACATACTTTTGAGAAAAAAACATGATTTCTTTTTAAGTGTTCTAAAAAATTATTTCATTAAACCTTGATGCCAAATCTGAAACGCCATGGCACAGCGATGCAAACCCCCATGGTTGAATTCGCCCAGGTTTCATTTTTGCCATATGGTCGCAAAAACCTCTTTCAATAAAGTTCTCTCACAAATAACTGTAGCAAGTTTAAAATAAATTTGGGCTCATATCATTTTGTTTTACACCCCAAAAAATAAGCGTCGCAAATCTCAAGAACGTAATTCATCCAAAGCGGATCCGAAGCCTGTGCTTCCCATAATTCCCATTGGGGTACAAGCGCCGCTGAAGAAGCCCGCGTAGACACTAGCGCCAGATTCTCCTCTAGGTATTATTGTATGAAACACTATGGTGCCTGTATACGTGACGTCAATACATAACAAAATATTTGACTGGTGCAAACTTGATACTACTGACACGCGTGTCATGTCAACATGCCACGCTCACAGCGTGCTCGCGGCCATTCTGCTAGCTCCACATATACTAAATTTGGTATTACGTGACATGAATTGATGACGAAGGTAAACGACACATCCAAACACGATAATCATGACACGGAAGTTATGTACGGCATTTTGTACCTCCACCCAGCAACTTTGTGCGCATTTTAAAGTGACTTATCAACATTTCTCATTCGTGCTTCGCATATGACCGTTTCCTTCTGTGTGTGGGATCTGCCAATTGTTTCTAATAAATTTCTCCGCCATCTTTCAGGATGTCAATTGCTACCTTATCCTCACCAGCGGCCTTTTCTCTTTGAATTTTCTTTAGGGCTTTGCTTACTTTTTCTGTGGTTACTGGTATGATGTCGAAATCCTCCGGACTATTATTGTTTCTCATGGCATCTTCCTGGCTGTTTTTATTCGGTACAGCTCTCTGTAGAACTACTCCGGCACCTCCACCATCCCATTTATATTGGTTGCGGCATTGCCTTCCTTGTTCCTTAATGCATGTATCTGATTTTTGTCAACGCCAAAGCTTTTAGGCTTATGCTATTTTTTACGGCCTGCTCAATTCTCTACATGTTGTACCTTCTGGCGTCACCTACCTTGCGTCTGTTGATTAAGTTCGAAAGCTCCACTAGCTCTATTTTGTCGATTGCATTTTGGGAATTCGTGATTTGTCGTCTCGTGGTAAGTTTTTTCGTCTCCTGAGATAGCTTGTTAGTGTCCTATCTAACGGCTGTACCTTCAACTTGCATTACACAATCTTTGATGATACTAGTAAGATTATCGTTCATGGTGTCAACCCTAACGTCGGTTACCTCGTTCAGTGCCTCCAATCTATTCTGTAGTTACACTCTGAATTTTCTTACTTTCGCTTTCACGGCTAGTTCATTATATGGCTTTTTAAAGACGATAGTCTTTCTTGGGGACTTTCAACAAAAACATTTTTGGTCTGTCTGTCGGTCTGTACATTTGTCTGTTTGTCCGCCCTAACGATACCTCAAACGGCACCAAACGGCCAACTCTATCTGCAGCGCCCACCAATATTGCTCAATGTTTTGCGTTCATAGCTGTGTGATTGTCAATTAAAAAGCAATTATCGCAAATATCTGAGGCGCCGCAACAACGCTTCAATGTTTTATATCTCTGCCTTTATACTAGAAAAGCACACACAAGTAACTCTAATGCCTAGTTCACACTGAAACATCCGCTTTCTACAGCTACCGAAATTCTCCTGCCGCGGAAACGCAGCGTCGTTCGCACAAAACGCGCCCCGCGCCGCCGAATATGCCATCTACTACGGGGCGAACGCGGGATGGATGCGCTGTCACCCGGTTGTTGTCGCGGCTCGCAAACACCACTACGCTATTCGGTGGTGTATACTTCGACGATTCTCCTACGCAAGAAGCAAGAAAAGACAGTACTGCTTACTTTGCTGGCAAGTGGCTGTCTCGTATTGCATAAAGAGCAGAAAAACCACCGACGCCAGCGGCGTCAGTGAGTTTGTTTCGCTCTGCAAGACCGCAACAAGCTCGGTCACGCCAACAGCAAGCTCGGTCACCTCTTTCACAAAATACGGAGGCGAAGTAGGCACAGAGTAGGTTAAACTCCCGTTGAATTTAACATTCAGTTACGTGCACTGCGGCATAACAAGTGAGTAGGGCTTCGCCGCCATTTTTTGAAAATTCCTTGACTAGCGCTCCTATTGGTCCGCGGTGACCGATTCGGCGGCAGACGCCGCGAAAATCGGTCCGAGAGCGATCGGCGCGGAGAGGGCTCTTTCGGCGGAACTCACCGCCGCCGAGCCGGATTCGGAGCACTTTCGGCGGCCGGAATGCTCAGTGTGAACGCGGCCTAAGGAGTGTAGCGTTTTATCGCGCTGCGCTTACAGTGCAACGCGATGCTCAGAAAGATGTTTCCAACGCTTTGCTACGACGTCACGGTGGTGGCACCTGCCCATCACTCTGCGTTCTACAACTTATCACCTCCGAGACTGGCGCGCATCTTTCTCCGCGGGCGGCACGCCTTCGTTTTCAAAGATAACTGCCAGATCGCGCTTGTGTCTCACGTGCCTCGATGCGCTCGTTCGCCTCCGGTACACGCTCGAGGCACTCTAACACAGCGCCTTCTGAATACCACTCACCAATTTTCTTGCGCAGAACATCAAATAAACGTTTTGTTCATTCTCTCCAGACGCAAGACTCTCGTCTTTCGACGACACTTGCGGTGTAACATGCAGATTTGGAACCAATTTTTTTCGTACCAGTTTTTGTCTTTGATTTTTTAAAATCTAGGTAAATACCGGCTCTTACCATTCTGTGGTCACTGCATCAGACCTTGCCTACTACTTTTATATCCTGTACAATGCCTTCGTGTGCACACAGAATGAAGTATATTTTATTTGAAATTTCGCCATTTGGACTTTGCCACTTCCACTTACGGTTTACGCCGTTAGAGTGGAGAACAAAGAAAGCACCTTGGTATATTTTTCTAGTACCTGCCAATAACTCCGCAATATCTTTCCGAGCGATGCCCGCATTAAGCTTCCGCTATGACATTGAGCAAGGCGATGCCTTTTGTTTTCTCGTTCTTTACGCAGTTGGAAAAGAAACGTGCTACAAGAATCTTTATAAGGCTGTACAGCTAAAAACACGCAGCATCTGCCACGTGTAGCCCAAATACCTCAGATTTCAAATAGGCCATGCAGAGAATGTCAAGAGAGAGAGTGAGAGAGAGAGAAAGATAAATAGAGAGGAAAAGCAGGGAGGTTAACCAAGCCTGGTTCTGTTAGCTACCCTACGCTTGGGGTGGTGGATAGAGAGAATAATAGAAAGGAAAGAGATAGAAAAGAAGAGGAGTAAGAAAGAGAAGAATGAATGGTCAGCTCGAGACTACACAACATGGTGTCAAACTGTTCTTTCACAAATGGTCGTGAAGTCTGGTGGTTCTTAAAAAGTGCGAGAGGGTTTTCGTGGCTTTGCGTGCATGGGAGACCGTCGGCCAAGGTGCCAGGATCTTCTGTTCTGTAAGCGGCCGTGAATCCAGCTGACGGAGCTTGGCTTCCATAATACTTCCAGAATGTCAAAAACTACAATCTCGAGATGGGGAAGATGATAGACAATGTCTCGGAGTTCGCCGCATCCGCATGCGGCGAACTCCGCATGCTGCTCGCACCGCATCCGCATGCGGCGCGAGCAGTAAAAGAACAATGCTTCCCTGCAAGAGCAAATGAATGCATGCGATGATAAGAAATAATTTCAAAAAGCAGGGCTGGCCGCGAACACTTTTAGATCCACACTCGCGTAACTCTACAAAACCTTGGTGTAAGAAGATACGGCCTCTTCAAGTAGTTAGCATCTCTTTCGGTTGAGAGCGCAGCACACATAATGATACGCCGCACTTAGTGATAGCCATACGCTGATGCTAGCCGAGCTAGCGCACGTGGCAGTGATGGCGACTTCGCCTTTCGAATCAAAGTTTTCAGCTGCTCTAGTGACTCCCCTCTCCTGTCGTTTGTTCGTGCACCTTCAAGATGAGTGGGCCCTTTGTTGTCTGCTTGAGTACCGATCGACGGTAAGCTTCAAACTATGGAGGACGCTTGCGCGTTCGCTCTCCATGCGATATAGATGGGCTGGTCACATTTCTTCTCTGCTGTGGAACGCCGAGTGCTTACGGCACACGCGACAGCATAGACTGGACACGTCTCGTCAACTCCAGCCTCCGTCTGGGCTCTCTCGACTCGAGACAACAGTGCTTTGCCGACTATGGCTTGGTGTCGCCTTCACCATAGCTTTCGACTTCCGAATCGGCATGGAACACAGCGCTTCCTGCGGTCATTGCGGCAGCGATGAAACTATAGAGCACGTTCTCTGTCTCTGCCCTCGTTACAGCGTGCAAAGACGACAACTAGCTGCTGCGTTAGCTCTCCTTGACGACAGATATTTGTCTGAACAATGAGTGCTTGAAAGGCGACATGAGTTGTGTGCTCACAGAAAATCAGTGAAGGCCTTACTGAACTTTTTGCGTAGCAGTGGCCTATTGTATAGACTATAGCACCCCAGCCCCCCCCCCTATTTTTTTGCGCGCATCTGTTTCCCTCTTTGCTTGCTTTCCCAACTTTCTTCCCCATTCCCCCTTCCCCCAGTGCAGGGTAGCAAACCGGATGCTCCATATTCTGGTTAACCTCCCTGCCTTTCCCTCATTTTATTCTCTCTCTCTTTAGCAACCTTCATCGCCCCTGCTCACATGTTTTTACCCACGGGTATATAACATTCGATGCGTCGATGATGTTATCGATACAAACTTAATAGAGAACATGACTGTGACACTAACGGCAAAATTTCGTCAAGAGTGTCGGTATTACTGGTATCGCCCCCAGAAAATCAAGATTGCCGGAAAGATCAAATCGGAAGAAAAAGTGGTGCAGTGAAAGTGGTTTCTCGGAGAAGATCAGATGAGTCTGCTGCGTGTACTCCCTCGGGAGACCAAATTGGGGGGGCCAAAGAATGCGGCAATCTCACTTCTGCTCGCTTCGCTGCTTTCCCGTGTCAGGATTTTTATGTTTCTTTTTTCAGCGCCTACTCATGCACGAGGCAAGGTATTGTTGTTGCTGGTATACGTATGAGTATACTGCAATGGTTCGTGATACGGAAATGTTAAAACGGAAGAGGTTGAGTGGGGCGCGTAATCGGAATACCCGGAGGATTGTTCGTCTGAAGCTGTAGCAACAGCCCATGTGGAAGCGCTGCGCGCGTTACAGCCGCCATTGTAGCCAACTGATTTAGTAGCCCCATTACCCAGGATGTTCTTCGACTTGAGGCATCGCCTACTACAGCTCCCACTTGCTCATCCACAACTTAGTGTTCATGCCAAGGTTGGGTAATTTGCTGATGCCAGTGTTTCTATTTTTTAAGTGTGCAACAGGCCAGACAAAAAACAGAAAAAAGTAAGACGTATTCATATTATAGGTCATCTGATTTTGTTTTTTTTGAAGAATTGAGATTCTTAATTTACTGTAGTTTCCTCCGTTTTTGCGCGATTGATAACGAGGCTGCCTTGTCTGTGAGCACTGATTGCATGTGAAAAGGCGATCCAGCAATGTTTTTATTGTGCCTATTGTACCTATGGCACTAACGTGCCATAGGTACAATAAATTAAAACAGGTGCTGAAGGTCTAAAAAAGTGCGAATACCATACAACTGAACATGTGTGGCCGAATGATCACGCACCATGACCTAGTTGAATTGTGTCTAGTTTTTTTTGACACCATCAGTTTCTTGTTTACATAATCAGTGCTTATCTTCGTAAGTGTTTTTCGAGATCACTGTAATGAAGTCACAGTTACTATTCATGACAGTCTGGTTAATCTACACAGAATGTGTAGAAGAGCGTGCAGTAGAGGTAAATTTTGAGGCCGTGTATCGGTGGAGGGCTGGACTAAATGTGATGACGCGCGCTCTTGCGAAACAAAAAATAAAACTATACGGTTATCAGAATACTCACTGAAAAACAGACAGAGTTTTATGAAGACATCGCATTTTTTTAGTGTGGGACATGACAACATGAAGTCTTTTACAAACTTGCTACGGATGAAAACACCCAGTCAGACAGGCATGAGATGACAATTCTAACAATGACACTCTAATACATGTGGTGACAAACAAGCGCACACATGGGACAAAGGAGTGTGCAAATTTCTCCCAATGGACAATATTGAAAATAGGTCTACGAAACGTAGATTAAGTTATTCGACGTTGAAAAAAAACTTTGACTTATCTCTTAGACCACAGCTATACATGAAAACTCCCACAGCTCGATGACATCACTTATCATGGACTATATGAACACATCAATTCGGATCATTGCACGTCAGTGGGCAATAATATCGATGAACGCCCAGAACATGCTAGCATTGACAGGATTATTCACCCAGTGAGACAGCTTCCTGGAAAAAGATCTACCTTTGCCAGGCTCTGGTGAAGTAAGGCGACGCAAACAACGGCTCCTGCAAGGTCATCTGGCCTTTAAGACTTCGTTATGCGGCTATAGTGGAAGGAAGGCAACATATTCAGCGTTTGAAACGTTTTGGATACGATTAACACCTATGGTACGCCATCAACACCCACTTTTGGTTACTGCCCCGTAAGCTGCGCGAAAGCCACTTAAAGCTCACCTGTATTCTTGGACAGCATTTTTACTTTCTACATAAGCCACGTGCACATAATTACGATGATAAAGTAACACGGGTCACAATTTTCTCGCAATCACGCAAGAAATGTCATTCGCATTGTCTCCGGTGCAGATAGGCTAAGAGACAGTGCACTTTATTACGATCCTTAGGAGCAACTGACCAAAAATTAGTGACATATGGGGCAGGAGGGGGGGGGGGCTATTAGTCCATTCTTATCACACCTATGCCCTTGAGCAATCGTTCACTTCTCCTTGTGGTGACGGCGATTTTATACACCTTCTTTCATCATACGTTCTCAGTCCTTTGCGTTCTTCGAGCTTCACCACGATTTACCAGCTGTTGTTGCACGCCATCACACAACTGTATGCTGCCGCTGAAAAACAGACTGCGTATGCGCTACTACCACTGCTGCGTTGGCGGATAGATAGCGTTGAGCGTTACGAACAGCATTCAGCGGGTGTGGCACTGCTGTCCCATGAAGAAGGCCGAAGAAACTCGGGAACAGATGAACTCGCAACATTTTGATGTGCGTCTGCTTCTGTGCCGCCCTGTTTTCACTGACCTGAAAATAATGCAAACATACCAAGAAATAGCTACTGCGAATTTGTAAAAGTTATGAAAATATGCGTAAAATAAATGTTATTCTACGGAGATCCTTCACGAGGCAACAACTCGGTGGCAAAAGGAGCAATGTGACGACAGAACAGGCAAAGGCAACAGCAACACGGTGTTTGTGTTGTCTTGATCGCTTCTCTTGTGTTCGTGTGTACACGCTTCCGTTTCTGTTATCGTAAATGCTCATCAACCAGTTTAACTCTCTGTTGTTCTCAGCACAATGAAAAAGAACAACTACCAATTTACACTAGCAGACATTCAGCAGCTAAGGACGTTTGTCTGAATTGCGTCCTGTAAAGCAGGACATACACAGATTTTGCACACTCGTTGTAGGTCACACAAACAAGATCAATGTATACGCGCGCTGCAATCTGGTGATGACGTCATACTTTTTGCGCGAAATCTTCTTGTGTCCTGTCACTGCTGCATTCGGACTTCGCTCAATTCGTAAGCCTCCGTGATTGACGACGCACATGACGATCCAGTCAGAGCAACAAGGCGTGAGCAAATCTGTCGCACTTTGAGAGAGTTACGTTGCAATGGCTCCCCCGCCAGCAACACTCACAGTCGGAAATATAGGCACGTTGTTGCATAGTTTTGTGACACTGCTCAAAGAAGTGGTACGTTTCACAACAGCAAGCTACAGAAGTACTGACAAAAAGGCCGAAGATAAATGGGTTTGGCACAGCCGGCACAATTGGTTGGTAATCAAGGGTCTTGTTTTTTAATTTCTTTTTGAAATAGTGTAAAGACCGAAATACGTGACCAAAAATTCTAGTCATCATTCACTTTCGTTCGTGTTATTTTAAAATTCCACAAAAGCTATTTAAAAGTTCTCGTGTATAGGAAATTTGTGTGCGAAACTCCTGTGCAGGTTTATCTGTTTTGCACGCAAAAAAATTGAATAGGAGTATATATGCAATCATTTAAGAAAGCAAAAGCAATCTGATTAACGTAGCCCCGCCGAAGTGGTCTAGTAACTAAGGTATCCGGCTGCTGAATCCGGGCTGCGGAGGCTACATCTTCAATCGAAGCGAAAATGCTGTAGGTCCATGTGCTCAGATATGGGTGCACGTTGAAGAATTCTAGGTGGTCAAAATTTACAGAACCCTTCAATACAGCGTCTTTCATAATTATATGCTGGCTTTTTGGCGTGAAACACGATATATCAATCAATCAATTTAATTAACGCGCGAACATTGCAAATAAACATGGTGTGGTGAGGCCATAACCGCTCCATGAAAATCACTGAGTGACACTGTGGACATTCAGGGAGGGTAAGTACTGCATGAAGCCTCGTCAATTCGAAAGAGTTGGGCGGTGTGTAATGAAAGAAAAAGCCCGTTCAATAAATGTCAGCCCTCCTATTACAAATATAAAATGTCACAATTTGGGGGGGGGGGGGACATCTCAGCACTGTGAAAGATGACGTAATGTTTGAAGCACAGTTGATAAAATAAGTACACTTATTACGCTTGAATTATATTAGTCCGAGAACATCTGCATACTCACTGGCAAAGTTTTCAAAATCTACAAAACGCGACACCGTGAATCCAGTTCAAGAGGCACCGCCCAAAGCATCAATGTCCATATGCCGAAAACTGCACGGTAACCGCACTCCGACTTGAAGTATTCGCCCTATACACAGTCGTGGAAAGGCGTGAGTGGCCTGGTGATTCGTCGCCTCAGCTTGGCCATGTTGTCTGTAATGAGCTTGTTCTCTGGGTCTAATGAGTGGGCAACTTGATAGTGTCGAAAGGCACCTTGGTAGTCACTCTGTGAGACAATGGTTAACAGAAAATGTTAGCCAGTAGATCGCACATGAAATTTTTTTGCGTCGGATAATCAGTTGCTGATGCACAAGTGCAGCTCTTGTAAGAGAAAACGCAAGGAATAAGCAAACAAGTGTTGTGTGTTTTGGTGAAAAAAAATGAATATTGAAGCATGAGTAAACAAATTTTAGAAATGTTCTACCAACTATCGCAACTTCAATGCTCACCTCTAAGTGTCTGATCACAGCGAGATTCAGATGAGCGTGAGCAAGACCATGATCCAGTCGAATGGCCACTTCGTAACTCTGAAACAGAAAACAAAATTGCCCTTTCTGTTTTTTATATATGTTATTATACGAAGAACACGTAGGGGCTAAATAACCTCAAATTTTTAAGTGGGCGTCTTTAGATGCATGCCTGACAACTGTCTCTTAGGAAAACAATTATTAAGAAATCCACAATTCTCTGGCACTCATCTTTTATTTTCCCTGAAACATTTGCACAAAAAATTTTTTAGCTTTAGTTCTGCCCTTGACGACACAGAACATCTATAGATAATAAACGAACAAAAATATCGAGTGAATGATCAAAGACGTAACCTTATGAAATGTTTGTGCATGGATAAAATATTTTTTTGTATTCATAAAAACCAAAAAATGTATGAGTCGTATTATAGCTTTTTACAGCGATATTGCATTATGTTACTGTTTGATTTAGGTTGAAACGTTTTCACACTACTATCTTTAAAATGCTTATTAGCTCCGAGTGAAAATGTAGCCAGATTTTAAAAAAAAGCTCCGTTTTAGTGAAAGAGCTGCTTCTGGACCTAAAATTATACATTTACAATATTTTTGCTAATTTTGTTACTTTGTAAGCACACCTTTCTGCCCACGCAAAAGTATCTCCAACTTACCGCATATCTAGCACATTTGGCCGAACTTAATGAAACGAAATCTCAGACATTATAAAAACTTAAAGCTTTCGCAACAGAATTAATCAGTTCAAGCCAGTTCGATTAGAAACATATGCTAATTCAGTAAAAAATACCTCATTCAAAGAACCAACCTTTGCCGACGAGCTGAGGTCGCCCAAGTCCTTCAGTATGTCACCGTGATCACTGTGTATTTTAGCACAACGCAGGTCGTCAACATCGCATAGCTTCAGAGCCTTCAAAATGTAGTCCAGTGCCTGAAATATTAGAGAGAATACTAGCAACGTGATGACTAATCCACTGATCATAAACGTTAGTGCGAGAAGGCATAGCAGTTCGGAAAATTAATAATTGTATTCAGGACAGCGTGGGCAACTTAATTTGCTGTATACAATTGGCATATTGTTTATTTAGGTAAAATAAAGATGTATAAGACAAGTTCTTGTAAAATCACACAAATTCTTTACGTATTTTTCAGGCGTTATTTCAATTAGGGCGCTTTTTACGGTCTCTTCAACAGTACCGTAGTTATAGAGCGCCCTATGCGGAATTCGCAATGTAATTTAATGACCAATAAGTCGCCTTCTACAAATAATTGGTAAGCAGATCTGAGAAAAGTACTGAATCACATCTCGATTTGATGTCTAGATACGAAACTTGGCCACTCCACACCCCAGCCCACAATTTGGCTACTTGCTAGGCATTTAAATTATCTTGAGATGTTAATCACCACTTACTGCTTGCTGCCTGAAGATATTTGACAATAAAAACAAAATCGCATGCTTGCTCGCCATTTTCTTTACAGTGATGTAGTGCAAGAAATAGAACCATTATTTCTCGCAGAAAAATCAAGTAACCTGAGTTATAGGGATAACGGGAAACATTATTACAGGGAGTGCAGATTTACCCGCGCTATTACATTCGGTGAAATAATATAACGGACGAAGGCCAGTGATATGTTTCTGTGGAAAATGCTGAGGGAGAAATAAAGAACGATAATTTTAAGTACGCGCACGCAAGGAAAACATTGACAAGCAAGTGATATTGCGCGCAGAAACAAATGCTTGGTTCGCACACAAACAAAACAACTTGGTTGTCCAATTCGGTATAAGATAACAAGTACCTCGACTGTGTGGTTGATGTGGTTGTATAAAAGGGCAGCCGTGTGCAACGCTCCTCTGTCGGTGCTGTTGTGTTCAATCACATCCAGTAGGAGGTCTTCAGCTGCTCGAAAACTTCTGAGCTGAATCAGGAGCTGAGCCTGAAAATAAAGTTAAAGTAATACACCATAAGAACGGCTATTTGGGCTAGTTGGTTGGAATTCATGGTAATAAGGGCTGCAGCGCGAGCACGAAGGTGCCTTGCCTCGCCTTTCGTTTCCCGTTTCTTCTAGCAACTTCGTGCTCGCGCTGCAGCCCTTATTACGATGAATGCACCATAAGCCGCTTTCCACAGCACGCTAAATCGGTACAGTACTCATTTATAGCCTTTACATAGTGAAGCACGAATACAAACACGTTCACTCATAGAAATGCAGATATTTAACACGTATGAATGCAGCAGTGCCTAAACAGCTACTGCAGCAACGAACATCAGCACGCCTTTCACCTGTCGTGACATATAATTCAAAATTACTTTAACGTCAACCTCACACAGTCACAAATATACCCGTTCTTTTTTTGCACACACTCTCGAGAATGTATTCTATATTTTGAAGAATTCATTATTCTTTTTTCTCAACCATGCACCTTGAGAGCATTTAAGTTGATTTTAATGCATGCACACGCGTCCGGTACTCTTGTACAACCTTGGCTGGTATTACGTCACTGCCTTTCTAAACTAATTTTTTGCATCAAAGTCGCGCTACAAACACAAATGCTTTCAGCCGTTCGCGGTGTGTCGCAGACATCAACAGAGAAAGTTGGGTCAGTTTATTGGAAATACGTTTAGAATTCTGGCGGCTCTTTTGTGTTTAAGAGGCAATGAACTATAGCCTGTACATAAAAACTGTGCTTATTATTTATTACAGCCATCTCGCCTGACAGTAAATAGCAAAAAAAGACAAAAGATGTTATGTGCGTAAGTTAGTCATAAGAATAGAACAGAAATGGTCTGCCATTTCTAGTCTGATGTTTTTCTCTTGTGAAAAGGAGAAGTGCGCGAAGGCCAATGATGCCACATACTAGGTGTTAACAAAGATTTTATTGGTAGAATCGAAGTTACGCTTGGCGTCCCTGACTTACATGGTGAACCTTGCTTTCACGGTGCTCCGGGAAACGCCTGTGAATATCCTCAAACAGCTCTTTGGCTTCGGCCAGGCGGCCAGCGTTGACGTAGAACACAGCCAGGTTGTCCATCACCTGTGGATCCGGCTCAACAGCGAGGGCCCTGTCCGTTAAAGAAGAACACATGTTATCAAGGAAAGTGAAACTGCGAAAATTTGACCAGTATGCCAGATTCACGTATAGCGTGCATGGTGCTGGCTTAACGGCAACGTACGTTTAGTGAGGCTTCTTGAGCGACCGTCTCACATTTGCTCTACAACATCATTTGTATATACGATGAAAAACAACTCTGATACGATGTGTCAAAAGTTATTTTGTAGGAAGCCAAGCTTTTGAAACATGGTTGGAAAACTCACTCCCTGATACTCGTGATGTCATGCTATGGTAGATGTCACTCAGCAGCTCATTCATTGAAATTGACAACGTGAATATTAAGGCAACATCAGTGTTACCTACTAAATACATCTGAAGCACTAATTGTAACACTAGTGCTATCTGAAAGGCTAGAACGCACTAGGGGGCATCGATGCGCAGTTCCTACAAATACACGTCAAGGAAAGTATTACGTAAAACACGAGTAATACATTACATTATGTTAACTACGAGGAAGCGTCTTGTAAGAAAGCCATCACTGGAACACGAACACTCAGTGACGGTATCATGTTCAGATTTTCCCCCTAACAACATGGACCAGCTAGTGGCCTTCAATAACATCGGTCTATGCTGAGAATATTCGGCTTACGACGTTTTCAACCAACGCTCACCTTTCTTAAAGCTCTACCGCGACTTGGCCCGCTCAATCGAAAACGTAAGAAACTATTGATTTGAGGCACTGGGCGTGGTTCTGATGGTTCAGTGGCATCAGTAATATGTATATGTTGCAAAAGAACCTGCCAGGAAATTTAATCAATTGATCCTCTATTTAGGTCAGCTGTTATGACATGTGGTCAGTATGTTGTCACAACCACCGGGAAATTGATAGGTTAATGTAGTTCTATGCACCGAGGTCGGCTGTTGGTATACTGTCTGACCTCTTGTAGAGACTCTCAGCCTGCATGTTGAGGTTCATGCTGTGAAGGCTTCTAGCTGCGTTCAATAGTGCCACGGTGTGGTTTTGCTGGATGTCAAGAGCTTGCTCATACTGTGCCATGGCCTCCTCAGCACGGCCTGCACAAAAAAGCATATCCATGATTACTTGAATAAAAATATCAAAAGGCAGAATATTGCAACAAGTAATTCTAATTATATTATAAATGACAAATTATAAAACCAGGGTGTCCTTTGTGCGAAGCGGCAGGTATATACTTCAGTACCAACAGCCGTTTTCGTTGAACAACTCTACAATATGTCTTTTCAGCAATTTCTGCTCGCTTGGAATTTCCAAGTTCGCTGTTTGAAGTTATTGTCGACAAACGTGCCATGTAGCAGTGCCTCCAAACGCTTCATTATTTTACCACTCCTCCAGCATATCATGTTTACACCGTTAGAAAGGTCGGAGGACGTGCTAAAAATATAACGTCTGAATATTGAATCAGGAAATGCGTCCAGCCGTCTTATTAGGAGGAAGGAGGAGGAAGAAAGTTTAAGCGGAATGACAGGGAGGTTAGCCATTTCTTAGACTGGCTGGCTACCTTGTGCTGGGGTAGAATTGTCACTTGTACGTTGAAATGGGACCTCAGGAAACTTGTCATACGTTGCCTCGCCGCGGTGGTCTAGTGGCTAAGGTACTCGGATGCTGACCCACAGGTCACGGGATCGAATCCCGGCACCAGTGAATGCATTTTCAATGGAAGCGAAAATGGTGTAGGCCTGTGTGCTTAGATTTGGATGCACGTTAAAGAACCCCAGGTGGTCGGAATTTTTGTAGGCCTATTCTACGGCGTCTCTCTAAACCGTATAGTGGTTTTGAGACGTTCAATCACACATATCAATATCAAATCTTGTCATACATTGCAGTAACAATTTTCAAGTATTTGCCTGATTTGGCTTAGATACAGCTTACCAGAGGAGTTACCAGTTATTTAGCTATTAAAGTAGTACTTAACACCTTTTATACATAGCATGACTGTGAACTTAATAGGAATGAATAGAAGCCACAGTACAGCCGGCCTCACCGTGTGACTGAAGGAATGTGCCGTAGTTGTTGCGGGCATCCGCATTTCGGCCATCGCTGCGTAACGCCATCTGGTGCAACCTCTCTGCTTCAACCAGGTCACCTTTTTCAGCCATGAGGGCCGCAAGTGACGAGTACGCCTGGCAGAAGTCTGGATCAAGCTCCACCGCACGTTCCAGCAGAGCTCTTGCGACGTCCTTTTGGCCTTGCTTGCTGCACGTGGGAAAAGAGCGCTAACTGTGAAGTTTCTCCTTTTTCGCCCCACCATGGTAATCCAGTGACGAAGGTACTTGGCTACTGACCCGCAGGTTGCGGGAACGAATCCCGGCAGCGGTGACTGCATTTTCGATGAAGGCGAAATTGGTGCAGCCGCGTGTGCTCAGACTTGGGTGCACGTTAAAGAACCCCAGGTTGTCAAAATGAACGTATGAACGAACGGGCGCACGTAAGGACGGATGGACACACGGACGGAAGCATGGACAGATTGACGGACGCTTCGGCCCACTCATCCTCATTCACTCCGTAAATATGCTGTCAATTTTGTTTAATGGCTTTATATTTACAATCAACAAAAAATAATGTTTCGCTGCAAGTGTGTGCATCTTTCCTCTCAGTTTTTAACCTCGCTACACCCACACCTTGCTAGAAAAGTCAAACGTACCTGTAGATATTCGCCAGGTTAAAATGAGCCCCTGGGTGGTTTGCATTCACGTTCAAGGCGTACCGAAAGTGTTGTTCAGATTCCTCCGCTGACGTCAGTACAGTGCCCAAGTTATTGTGAGCGCTGGCGTGATTTGGCCACAACCTGCGGGAATCGGAAATGGTGTTCAAAGATCACCTTATCGCATTACGCCTCATCACCTGCTACAGTATGCCACGTCCTCACCAGCGCAAGCGAAGGCTTCAGTAATCGCAGTAAAAATAAATATTCTTTCTCGCTTGTCTGGTCCTGAACAAGCGTGGGTAATGCAATCCCGTTCAAAGGTTTATTAAGCACATACCATATTAAAACAAAGATTGCTTCTTTGGCCAGTAGACCTCGTGCGAATGCCCGGATTACGTCGTATAAAACCCTGCATGCCTCATTTTATGATTCGGATGGTATCGTTTGGGTACCAGGTTTGTGGTGCTGTCTTTTTTCTTCAATGTCACGCGACGTTTGGTGACAAAAAGAGTGAAAACCACTTCATACATAAAAACAAACGAATAAGCACTAAATGAAGAATGTTTCTGGACAAGAACACTGCATGTAAGAAACGTTGAGCAAAGATTACAGCGACCGAGAACTCACGCAATTGCTAGCCGGTAGTGTTTGATGGCCAAATCTGAGTTGCCAATGTCCTTTTGCAGATTAGCGTAATTGTAATGCACCTTAGCGTTTCCCGAAAGGTCCCTTACACCGGATCTGAAACAGACAAAATGCATCATTAACCTAATGTAAATATGCGTAACGAAAGAAGAAAAAGAAAGCATGCAATGTTGATTCACGTTTTACGTTTGGTCAACAATGAATGTGAAACAAAAGCTGAACTGCACGTGAAAACAGTACGAATTTCACCCACTCGAACAGGGCCTCTCTGGACGCCCACACGCTGTTCCTGCTCCAGGTGCGGGCAGCGAACAGCAGCACCAGAATGAAGCAGATGCTCGTAGAGCACCACCGGAGCACTCGAGAGCACCGCATGTGAAGGCGGCACAGCCCTTCAGCCACCAACAAGGACATGCCGATGCTGTAATAAGGAGAATTCCAGTGCAGCAAACTCTGCAGTATCTAATACTTAAATGGAACATCAAACAAGAAACCACACATTACGATGGCAAACGAATAAACACCAACAGTTGTGTCTTGTCTATGCCAACTTCGTAATATGAGAAGCTTGCATTGATAACTCTAAAAGATACTGATTGCTTGACGAGCCGAGCGCAACGCTAAAAGCTGAATCATACGCAGCGTTTTGTGTAAAAAAAAATCTGTCTGGGAATCAATGCGATGGGAAGCAGCCAGTAAAGAGTCCCATACATTGCTTATTTCGTATTTCGTTGCTAATGAAGTCATTGGGCCCCGCCGCGGTGGTCTAGTGGCTAAGGTACTCGGCTGCTGACCCGCAGGGCGCGGGTTCGAATCCCGGCTGCGGCGGCTGCATTTCCGATGGAGGCGGAAATGTTGTAGGCCCGTGTGCTCAGATTTGGGTGCACGTTAAAGAACCCCAGGTGGTCTAAATTTCCGGAGCCCTCCACTACGGCGTCTCTCATAATCATATAGTGGTTTTGGGACGTTAAACCCCACATATAAATCAATCAATCATCAATCAATGAAGTCATTGGTGTTTTGAGATCTAGTTCACTATTCCCGCTGTTCAAAGTTTTTCTTTATGGTTTTCTTAAATTTCAGCACAAGGAAGAACGTAAAAACCACCTTCGGAGAACAGTTATGTATCCAGGGGGTCCTAGAGACAATAATGGTAGCTCTCAATGTCTAAATCAGCTAGGATTTATAGCACCTTCGGAATTGTGCCCCGGAGCAGTCTAGAATTTCCCCAAAACAAAAAAAAAAAGGCAGAACGCCCCAGTTCTGTGGAGGGGCAAATGGAAATACCAAAGACAAAATGGACCACTTTGGTGCGCACTGCTAGCGCCGCCTAGCGTAACGCGCGCGCTTTGAATTTGCGCCCCCCTGTGATTGATTGATTGATATGTGGGGTTTAACGTCCCAAAACCACCATATGATTGAGAGACGCCGTAGTGGAGGGTTCCGGAAATTTGGCCCACCTGGGGTTCTTTAACGTGCACCCAAATCTGAGCACACACTCCTTCATTTCCGCCTCCATCGGAAATGCAGCCGCCGCAGCCGGGATTCGAACCCGCGACCTGCGGGTCAGCAGCCGAGTACCTTAGCCACTAGATCACCGCGGCGCGGCATGCGCCCCCCTCTGCTCCGTCCGGCTTTTTGCATCGTCTGCTACACGATGAGCGCTGTTTTCCGCTATGAATAGAGCCTATAAGCTCAAGTGCACACACTTTTAAATTATATATCTATATAAAATTACTCACATCGACGTCGGAGTAGAGCTTGACGGTTTCCGATACGAAATTGCGCACTTTCGGTACTTCATCGGTGTGCCTGGTCTCCAAGCTTAGCAAAATTCCATCTTCACTGTCGTCATCAAATGAAATGGACAAACAAGCCTCCTGAAATTCGAGGCGCGCTATCTTTTTTGCTGTCGCCACACCAGCCGTTGGGGGTGGTCTGCTGATTCTCTGCTACGCGCATGGCACGCAACAAATGCTGGGATTACACAGCGTCGCTCCACCAATTTTTTGGGAGCACCTCGGAGCAGCGCAAAAAAGAAGTTCCCCGACAGGGTGCGCCCTGGTTACCGAAGATGGTTTGTGTGCACCGGTGCGATATATCGAATACGTACTGACCCACCGGCGCACACTTGTACACATCGGTGCGCTTTCTCGAAGATGCCATTAGTAATTAGCTTTTCAATGACTACAGTAAGCAGACATTCTTGTATTGAAAAGTTGGAGGCAGTTGCGTTTCAAAACATCTACACGTGGAGGAATTCCTCTAGCATTTCTGTTCTCCGAGGTATGCCACGGTAAGGTTTAATTTTACCTTGCATCATTATGCATGCAGGGCTGTAAATATCGGTGTAATGTTTCTCCCCAATGTCACAAACAGTCGTAACTTGGTATCGCCCGCCTGTATTAAAAGGGCAACCGTTGTCATCTTTACCAATGCCCTCTACCCATTGTCAGATTACACGTAACCACCATGGCCCATCGAAAAGTACGTTCGCGCTAGTGCTGATTGTCTTGCACGTGTAGTCATGCTAAGCACAATGAGGTTTCCACACAATATCTTGGAGCACAGGAATGCTAGAAGAATTTTTACAACGTGCAATTGTTTAGAAACACAACTGTTCCCCACTTCGCAATACAAATATGCCCGCTCACAGGAATTCCTGAAAAGTTAATTATTGAATCCTGATTATTTGGGCCACTGACAGCCACCATTATTGTATCACTTTGTGTCCCCCTGGATACATAAGTTATCAGCAAAGATAGATGTTATGTTCTTTCCAGTGCTGAATTTTAAGAAAAACATTAAGCTTGACTTTGGACATTCCGTGTATAACATGTTTGTCATGCCAGAATGCATGAGCAACATGATATATACACCATGCGAACACAACCTATATAGTCCCGACAGGCTACTTAGAAGAAACCGGGATGTATGATCGCTTGTGATAGGCCATGGGTTATCATATATGAAATGAATTGTTAGTGTAATAAATGAAGTAGAAATAGAAAGATTTGCGTGTGAACATGATAAGACAGTGTGAACTGGTGCAAAAAACTGTGCATTCACATGTTATTACAACTAGTTTCTGTGTGCTATTCAACGTATTATGCTATGACAGTGAGGGCGCCGAATGATCATACCGGGAATTTACTAAAACAACTGGGGATGCAATTACCTAGAAATCGACATCATGAAGAAAAAAAAAAGGTTTAGCCTCTTTTTTTTTTGGATATGAAGAAAGAAACTGCTGGATATATAATTTAGTGAAAGAGTCATTTGCACTTTCACTATCTTTGAAGAAGCTATGAAGCTACTTCTGAACTTTAGAAGTACAGGACAACATAGTAATTTCGAGCGATGAAAGAGTCCTTGAGCAGAGGTATCGCTGCAGTGATACTTACTGTTTAGAAGTCTTTCATCTCAAGTGTACGTGTGTGTTTAACTTGTGCAGTTTATGTTAACACGGGATACAAGGCTTCGACGCAAACGCTTAACTTAAAACGTATAATGGGAAGTTTTAGAAAAGTGTACACTGATATATACGACAAGTAGGTCAACAAGCTAGTTCGCAAAGGACAAACGCTATGTTCCCCATTTTGTTTGCTTGATCATGAGAATCATCGTATTGCGAGAAGAGAGCAGGAAAATTCTGCGTCGGCTGCCCGTAAGAAACAGTTGCACCCCCCAAAGAAGAGATCATATAAAGTGAAAAACAAAATAAAGATATTTTCGCATAGGTTCTAAAAAGATTCAATTAAAATGTCAGTTTCTTGCGAAACGTGAATTACGATGAGTCCAGCAATGCATCAAAGCGGCGAATAATTGAGGACTGTTATTTTGTTCGTCTCTTGTGTTGAAGTACACGTTGTCACATTCCTAAATTTTTCACGAATAAAGACGTCAATTTAAACTGTTACTTAGCTCTTCCGCGTGAGAGTAATATGACAACAGTTTTGTGTTGCCACTTCTTCACAAGCTTTCTCTATAATTGTGATCGTTGTGGAGTTGCCTGTAAAGGGTGCTTCGTTGTATGTTGAGTGTTAATGTGGCAAAGGTACTCACTGCCAGAAAAAACCTTTTGAAGGTATATAGGGATTAAATAAAGTGCCCACCAGCGATGGTGTACACACACCACATGAAATGAACTCATTTGCCAGAGTAAAAAGTTTTCAATATCGCTATTTATTTTAATTATTGTTTTTATGCTTTGCTATTATCCTCGCGCTTCTTAGTGAATGCGGTGTCAAATTGTTCACAGAGTTAGGTGACTACGTCAAAAATGAAAGTGAACTATACGCAATGATACTTTCTAATTTCCAGCGTGGAGCTCTTTAGATTTCCCTTGTCCAGATAGTGGGAACAGGAATGATCACACTGAACAGGAACAAGCTTGCTTAATCTCCTATACCTTTCGCTTCGCTCCCATAACACGACCGCTGGTTTCTTTTCTGGCGTGGAATGCAAAATCTAGGACGGGTGAGTCTCTTAGTTGACAGAATAATATATACCGTCACAATTGTTCTCTCATGTGACTAAAATGACGTAAGATCACGTAACGCTCGCTCACCTAACTATAACCACGTAGCAAAGTCACATGACTGAACATCACAAAACGCTCACGTCACCTCTCTTTATCTGCATTTAATGAAAAACACTCGCGTCACCACAAATCATGCTACACCTAGTCGCATGACTAAAAAGACGTATCAATTAGTCGGGTGGCTGATATCAGGCTGCATCGCATCACAGCCAGTTATGTCACATGTTGCCGTCATAAATAAACCTCGTAATCGCAGGTCACGTTGCATGTTACCGTCATAAACCACGTAATAGTAGAGTGACCTGGCTAAAATCAACATCAGGTAACAGATAGAAATGGGACATGTCAAGGCATGTCTGGGCATACTTAGTACTACTAGCGAAAACATGGGATATCTGGCAAATATTTGGCATTACTAGCATAAGCTAGGTAAAAAAGTAGCTCCACTGATAGTTGCAGCCTTTCGCCACTAGGCAAAGGCTGCAACGTCTTCTTGAAAGATGTGTTTGCGCGGTTCAATTCATATATAATAGTTATTTTTCACATATCAAATTCAATCAAATCATTCCGCCTTTTGAACACCATTCGTTATCCGCTATCATAGGTACACATACGATTACTATCATGTGCCCTGTTAAAAAGTATTCTGTACCTGGGAATGTAGAGGACTCTCTCAGCTACGACGAAGCCGACGGTCACGAACAGGTTGGACGCCGGAAGGAATGGCAGCACAGTCAGGAGCAGGGGCACCAGTAGTGTTAATGAGGGGTCACGCAGTTGCTCAGTGTTGTTGCAGTAACATAGTTGTTCTCTTGATCCACTGGCAGGCTTCATGCGTCACATAAAATAATACCAATCACTTAAATATCTCAAGCGATCCTATCAACAGATATCGGTGACAATTTTGCGCAGTGTGTGATTCGAAACATCACAGCATATCCACGGAGTGAATGGTGATGAATGGGGCGAAGCGTCCATCTGCCTGTCCGCGCTTCCGTCCATCCGTTCGTTCTCGCTTCCGTCCGTCTGTGTGTCCATTCGTGCATCCATCCGTCTGTCCATGCATCCGTCTGTCCGTGCGTACGTCCGTACGTCCATCCGTGCGTTCGTCTTTACGTCCGTCTATCCCTCCGTCCGTGCATTCATCCGTGCGTGTGCTCCTCCGTGTGCCAGTATGTGCGTCCGGCCATGCGTCCATCCATACGTCCGCCTGTGTGTCAAACAGACAGACAAACGACAGACAGACGCAGGCGGCGGATGATTCACTGTTTGCCGATAAAACCCTCCGACGCTTCTCCCCACTCATCATTCACTTCGTGGATATGCTGTGAGGTGGTTAATACATACATGCATACATAGATGTGACGACCTAAACACGCCTTAAGGAGCTTCACCCCTTAAATGTTTAGCCTAAAAACACACATATGCAAGAAAACAAATACACTCACGCACACGTCTACAAATGGTAAAGGCAATGCTTAAAGTGGCAGAAACTCGAACTAATCAGTAAAGACTCATCATAAAGGAAGGTAACGCGTGCAGACTGAAACGCAACAGAAAGGACCAAATGGCGTTTGTGTTGTCTTGTTCCCAGTATTTGTGTTTTTGTTTGCACACTCTACCTTCATGATTACCTTTGGCTTTAAACTTTGCTTTCGTCTCAGGTAGAAAAGGTGTGGTCCTTGCTGTTATGATGAGCAAGCCAGCTATAAGTTTATGATTTTGATTGTTCAGTCTTATTAAAAGCACTGACTGCGTTACTGCCAGAACAGCCAAAATATCATCTTTGAGAAAAATCTGCTACATGGATTTTTATGGTAGAGGGCATAAAATAGTGAAGAAAACAGACACAAAAGTTCGCCCCATTACAAGTGTATATGCATAGCCATTCACTTTCATTTATTTATCGATTTTATCGATCGAGCATTGCTTGTAAGCCGTGCGCACGCATGCACCACCGTCAACAAAACTAATCTTAGATAATGACCACACGCGGTTATCATGCTTAATAATATATATACGCATTATTTGTTTGAATAAACGACTTTTGTTACAGGTTTCCACTCGTCACAGATCTGATACAAGGTGTCAGAAGTGGGCGCGTCGCTCCGCGGCATAAATAAAATCGGCCCGCAAGCTGTCTATGCAATTAGAAGCCACGACCGCCCGGCAAAATTGAGCATTAGCAATGGAACTTATCAAGGCACCAGAACCCTTGCTGCTATCAAGAAACATGGCAAAGTACTGGGAGAGATTCAAACAGAAGTTTGAGCTGTTCTTGGAGGCGACATCACCAGCGAAGGAACCCAGGACTCCAGCTGTCAAGACCACGCTCCTGCTGAGCTTTGCGGGAGACGAAGCACTCGAGGTATTCAAACAATTTCTATTTTTCTGAGAGTGAAGGCAAGCAAGATTACGAGACGGTTGTGAAGAAATTCGATGAATATTGCCAAGAGCAGCAAAATGAGGTTTTTGAGAGATATCTGTTCCTCATTAGGACACAAGCAGAAGGCGAACCCTTTGAGCATTTTCTACGCAACCCCAAGAGACAGGCACGCAGCTGCAACTTCGATTCTTTGACAGAATCTTTAATACGGGACCAGATAGTCTTCGGCACAAACAACGCCAAGCTGCGCAAAAAATGCTCAAAAAGGAAGACTTGACGCTCGACAAAGCAGGGCAAATATGTCGAGCTGCGGAAGTATCCATCCAGCATAATGAAGCGTGGTCCCATGCATACAACCAGATAGACGTGGTTAAAAAATCGCAAACACGTTTGTGCCAAATGCAGTCGCTCTCACGCGCGTGCTAGGTGTCCAGCCTTTGCAAAAACTTGCTTCGTGTGTAAAGGAAGAAATCACTTCACTAGGTGCAGCACGAAACGTCAAGTAGAAGAGGTTCACAAAAAAAGCGATGACTTCAGCGTTTTAAATGTAAAAATTTGCAACGTCAACAGCAGGGAAGATTGGACAGTCAAAGCGCAGGTTGCGGGTGAAAAGGTGGTGCTTAAGGTTGACACAGGCTCTCAGGCAAATCTGCTGCCTTACTCTACCGAAGGTGCAAGGGGGACCTGAAGCTTTACCCAAGCTGTGCCGTACTTCGGTCCTACAGCGGAGGTGTTATCAAACACGTCGGCGTGGCAACACTGCAAGTTGAGACGAATGATCGGTCCTGTAGCATCCCCTTTTTCGTTGTGAAAAATAGCAGCCCCGCTATTTTGGGATTAGCCGCAAGTGAAACTCTGGGTCTGGTGTCGCGCAACGTAAACATGGTCAGAAAAGACGGCACCAGTGACATTGTCAAAGAACTCTCGGATTTATTTCAGGGAGCTGGCTGCTTGCATCAACAGTACCACATGGTTTTGCAGAAGGATTCAGCACCAGTAGTAATGCCAGCGCGGCGCGTATCATTGGCACTGCGAGGACCACTACGAGATGAGCTCGACCGGATGAAAAGAGGCGGCATCATAGAGAAGGTCAACGCGCCACTAGACTGGGTGAGCCCTCTAGTAATCGTAAAAAAGAAAAACGAAAAGCTGCGTTTGTGCATGGATCTTAGGAACATCAATGAGTGTCTAAAGCGAGAACATTATCAAATACCAAAGCGAGAAGATATTGAGGCTGAGTTAGCAAGGGCCAAATATTTCTGGCGCCTTGATGCAAACTCCGGGTTTTATCAAATCCCTTTAGATAATGCAACGTCCAATATCTGCCCGTTCAGCACACCGTTCGGGCGATGCCGTTTTCTCAGGCTCCCATTCGGTTTAGCTTCCGCTCCAGAAGTTTTGCAGAAGGCGATGAGCGAAATCTTCGACCGCGCAGCAGGAGTGCACGTGTATGTTTATAATGTCCTAATATATGAAACTACTAAAGATGAAGACAATGCGCGCCTCCGTCATGCTTTGCACTTAGCCAGACAGGCTGGTTTGACGTTTAATGCTGATAAATGCAAGTTCGGGCTGACTGAAATTTATTTCTTGGGTGACGTCATACCTAAAGAGTGAATACAACCAAATTCTTTGTTGAGCGCATCACTGGGCGATTTACCTCACCCGGCCGACAAGGCAGCCGTACACCGGATGCTAGGCGTGGCTAATTACTTTGGCAAATTCATACCAAACCTGGCCGATAAGACGAACCTGCTGCGCAGCCTTTTAAAAAAAAATACACCACTTTTTAATGGACAAAGAACCATGCGCATTAGTGGGCAGTTATTTGCGAGCATCTTATCAAACCACCACTGCTCGCCATCTTTGACGCGTCTAGAGAAACTAAAATCTCTGCAGATCATTCGAAATGTGGGCTAAGAGCAGCTCTTCTACAGCGTTACCGTGACGATTGGCGGACAGTTGTCTATGCATCTCGCGCTATGAGCGATGCAGAACAAAGATACTCTCAAATCGAAAAAGAGGCGATGGCAATTACCTACGGATGCGAAAAGTTTCACCAGTTTGTTTATGGACGCAAGATTGTGTTTGAAACTGACCATCGTCCGTTGATTGTCATTGCTACAAAACCTATTGGTGACATGCCGCCATGACATCAGCGTTTCTTTCTGCGTTTGTTCACCTATGACTTCGATCTTTACTTCGTGCCAGGCAAGCAGCTGCTCCTGGTGGACGTGCTGTCCAGGGCGTCACCAAGTGCCGCAGGAGACGTTGGTTTCAACGAGGACGTGGAAGTCCATTAAACGAGAATTGTGTCCGAGTTGGTGAGACAAAAGACCATGGATCGCCTAGCAAAGGAAACTGCAGCCGACCCCGAGTTTCGAGCTGTTATCGACTACTTGTGCAGCAAGGGAAAGCTCGAGGGCCCATTGAAACACTTCGCATCCGAGTTATCACTCGTACAGGGCATTTTACTTAAGGGATGCCAAGTGATTATTCCAAAGTCATTGAGGCGAGAAATACTCGACTGCATTCATGAAGGGCACTTGGGTATCAACAAGGCCAAAGCAAAAGCTCGACGTCTGGTTTTCTGGCCAGGGCTTAACGTGGACATCGAGAAGATGCTACAGGGCTGTACAAGCTGCCGCAAGTACGCTTATGCACAGCAAAGTGAGCCGCTAGTATTGAGGTCGACACCGCAATACGCGTGGTACAGAGTTGGAGTCGACATTTTCCAGCAAGGTGAAAGTTCATATCTCTGTGTCTTCGATGCTTTGTCCAATTTGCGAGAAGTCGAAAAACTAACGGACTTGACCACTATATCTGTAATCGAAAAGCTGAGTGCCATTTTTGCTAGATATGGCATCCCAGTAGAAGTTTGCAGCGGTAATGGTCCTCAGTTTTCATCCTATGAATTTGCACCTTTTGCCTCCAGATAGGACTTCCAGCATGTGACATCTAGCCCCGCATTCCCTCAGTTCAATGAGCTCGCTGAAAATTGCGTTCAAATTGCCAAACGAATCGTGAAGAAGACTGCGGAAACGAAACAGGACTTCTGGCTTGGGCTGTTGAGCTACTGTTTGTCACCCCTCGAAACGAGATTTCCAAACTTCAGCCACCACTCAAGCATTCCCGTGACTAAGCACAAACAGTCCGATGATCGGGGCAGATGCTTGCCAGTACTCAAGAAAGGCAAAGTTGTACGCGTCAAAGACAAGGCATGGACCAGAAAGGCGCAAGTGCTAAAACGAGTCGCACCGAGATCTTACGAGGTGGCCACAGAGGACGGCAGAAGGTTTGGACGTAACCGGGGCCACCTACTGAGGACAGGTGAGCAGTATCGGGAAGACTTTGAAAGTGAGTCCTCATCGAGCGATGAACGTGATGGCCTCGACGAGCCAGGACGGGCTCGGCATGAGCACAGTGATGAACATCGAAGACCCGGTAACAGATCATCCGAGCAGCCGCCCGCAAAAGTTTCAGTTCCTCAGCAAGGTGTACTTCCTCCCCTACGCAGGTCTGCTCGGGAGACACAACCACCGGATCGACTACGCTATGATAGTAACTTTAATCAAGTTACTTATGTTGTTTTGTTTTCCCGCGGGAAGATGTATCGATCGAGCAATGCTTGTAAGCCATGCGCACGCATGCACCACCGTCAACGAAACTAATCTTAGATAATGACCACTCGTGATTATCATGCTGAATACTATATATACGCATTCCTTGTTTGAATAAACGGCTTTTGTTACTGGCTTCCACTCGTCACAGATCCGATACAATTTTCTTCAAGACAGAAGAGTGAACCAGTGTATAAATGTACTCTTAAGACTACTGGTCTCTTTATGGGGAAACTTGTTCACCGGTTTTACAAAAAAACCCAGCTGATAGACGACTTATCTCGTGACCCTCTAGAAGGACAAGTATCGAAGAACCATCTACGAATAAATATAGCAATGTCGAGCTTCCCTGGAACATAACATACAGGAAGTTCGCGCAAGTAGGCTTAAACGCCATTGCCCTCAGTCGTGAGGAAAATAAACATACTGGCCAGCTGGACTGAATACATGTTGGCTACACGCTTGCTACAAGACCGAATACACGTTGACCTCGTGATGGTAATGTTGCTTGATCTCGTGATGGTTTTTCGTAAACCGACGCCATATAGTGGTTTACGTATTGGAAAAAATTTGAGTTTGTTCGACCTAGCGAAACAAACATAATAAATACGCGTTTTCATGAAGGAAATATAGAACAACCGTTAGGTGAATGCATGATCTTAGTAGCACCATGATTATCACAAAAATTGCCATTCCAGTGTCCCCCTCCCCCCGAAAAAAACATACATGAAATTGAAGTTAGCTCATTGCTACTCCGTTTCTAGGCAAGGCGCCCAGAATGAGAATTATAAAACGTAATGGCAACTCACGCTGCTTTTTCTTTTCAATCTCGTCAAAATCCGCCAGCCAAGAGCCAATAGCGAAGTGAGTAACGCCAGTGTAGCCAGATTTCTGCAGTCGCACGGTGATGTCACGAGAGGTATACTGCCCATCTGCCAATCGTATGACAGGGTGCGTGGACACAGCAAGAGCCAGGCATTGAAGGCACACAAGTAGCTGTAAGTCAGTAGCCTGTCGTAAAGAAAAGGAAGGGATCAGGATGGGCGACACGCATTTGCAAGGCTTGTCCTAAAATGAGCGTCGTCACCTAATATTGTTTGTGCAGTGCTGTCAACACGCTCCCTACTCTCTGTGAAGTGAATTTAGGATGTAAGCAGGTGCTGAATTTTTTATGTAGGTGCCAGTAATTGAGTATACCGTTTTGCTGGAGTATTGTTTTTTGGAGTTTGTAGTAACGAAAAAAACTCTATAGAATTTTAATTCCACAAAGCTCTATCTATACCCAGACATATACATTAGTGAAGTTATAAAAACTGCAGCATATATAAAAATGTTTACTAAAGAATTAAATTTTACTCCGAACTCTGCAGTTAATATTTAAACTTGCATAAATGTTCTGCACTCCATTTTCATCGCGTTCCTCCATCCCCTATTTTGTTTGTTTGTTTTTTTGCGTGACTTTTTCTCTCCGATTTTTTCATTTTGAAGCATCATGTTCGCCATCCTGGAATCAACAGTGGACTAATGAAGAATGATTCAAGATGCGCAATTTAAAATGCTTGTATTTTGATAATGCTGTTCCTCTCTATCATTTCAAAGTAACATCGTATACTAAGTAACGCAAGACTTGCATTTCAAAATCTTGGCTTTATCTCTGTGACTTTTCGCAAGTTTTTTATGTGTTCTAGAAGTTCGAGACACAGGAAACGGGATTTTATAATGACTACGAGCGAAAACATTGTAAGAATTCAGTTTTCGACTATTGACACTAATCCAATCTTGTTCTTTTCTATACAAGGAACCGCTTGCCCCCTAATAAAGATCGCCGATCTCAAATATTTTGTTAAGCGAGGGGTCTGCGATATGGTGATACAATAGACGCTTTTCATAACTGTAAAGCAAGCTATCAAAACTAATGGTGGATAGGCAGTTACTGCAAAAAGGTCCCTTGTGCAAAGTTTAATTGCGCTAAGACATCAAAAATATTGACTTTCCTCTCTTGACATATACAGGCGTTACCGACAAGCTCCGGCGCGTGCAACTAGGAGTTAGTCTCGACCTGAAAGATGCCGGCACTAGTTGAGGGTATGTACAGTGCGGAAAAGTGCACTTGCTGATCATAAAAGGGTAAAATAATAGTTATAAGCCGGTATTGCATTTGTAATGAAACCTAATGATTTAGGACACTTTCTTACTATCACTAGCCATATTTGAAAGGTACGTTCACCTGGTTCTGCGCATCGAGGAGAAGGCTGCAGGGTTGTCCATCTCAGAAAATTCAGGAAAGCTTCCTTGCAGAATGCATATCCTGAAGCATAGGAGCAATATCGTCTGCACATAGAAATAAAAAAACACGATATCAGCGCAATAGATGTCATTGCCTAGTGCTTTCCTTGCTTTAGTTTCTGCCAGTGATTGCTCCGAAAACGTCATAAATTTTCTGGGTTCATTCAAGACAACAATTCCCATCCACCGGGGAGTTGCGCCAGTCTATAGACTAAACTAGTAGACATTTCTCGCATTGCAAAGGGAGGCAGTTGATAAATATATGTCATGTGAAGGAATTAATAAAGGTACAGAGCCTTGGTTTGTTGGACGCTATTCGGTCGGAAGCCATGAATTATACGGCAGAATTTTTTTGCTTGCTGGTATACTTAATTTCTTTTTGAGAGAACCTAATGATTTTTTTAAAGAACAAAAAAAAACAGTAATTCTTCTACGTCTATTCGCCGACACTTCCGTCACATTTTGGTTGTGACAGTCAACATTGCACTTTATGAGGCAGCACGTGTATAGGAATCACTGTGATTATCATTATTTTTATTGTTTCGTTCACCTGCACATTTCTGAAGTTTTTATTACCAGAAAACACGTGTTTTTTTACAACTGATGACGCAGGCAACACACGGGATTTAATGCGAAACATTCTTGTTCCCTCTGTAAAGTTAATGGGAAGCACGCAAGCACGGGAAATTATGGCGAGCTAGACAGGATCGAGAATTGTGATATCACCGTGCTATTCTTACGAATTTCAGGAAGTGACTACGCATCACTAGCGCGTACTGGCCATACAAGAAAGCAAGATCCAGATCATATAAGTACGCGGGGACGTTTACTCATCGAGGGAAGCTTGACTAAAACAATAGCGACTGTTTCGCTTTCTTCTATCACTCCTGCACAGCGTGGCAACGCTATTGTTCTGATGCGAGGCAGACCTATTCGCGGATGGTTCCAAACTGTGCCGTTTATCGATCGCCATTCGTTGCTTTTAGAAAAGCGTGTAGGCCATATACGCGATAAGAAATCGTCATACTCAGTGACAGGGGTCCTATTCCTTTTGTACTACGCTACTGAGTAGCGTTTGTTAGCTAGTAATAATGACCAGTAAAGACATTTTGCCTGGTTGTAATCGGCATAGGCACTGCCATGGGACCTATTGCTTCTGTACTACGCTAGAGAGTAGCGTTTGTTAGCTAGTATTGGGGACCAGTAAAACATTCTCCTTGGTTGTACAGGGATCACAGAGCTTGGCTGCTGACACGAAAGATCAATCCTGGCTGAAACGTCACAGTTCAATGCAGGCAAATTGTCTGGAACCTGCATAGGCAACTGTGTGATGTCAGTTCCATGTAAATGAACACCAGATGATGGAAACTTTCAGAGCTCAACGTGACTCATTCATTTCGTAGCTCTCGCTCGTAAAATTCAACATATGACATTCATACTGAACAGAGAGTTGTGAGAATGATAAGTCCATACATGCCACGATACATTGTCGTTTTCATCATTTTGTATATGCATGTGGAAGAAATTACAAGTTCTCAACACGCTAAAAATATGTCCTGGCAATGATCATACATAGCGCCAATGGTGGCTTCATATAAAGAATGTTTACTCCCATAATGTCATCGTTATCACGGGAATAAGACGTGTAATGAAATAGGTTTACAGCCTATGAAGCGAGACGTAACATAAAGCTGGCTCCTAAAGGACGGAGTTGCCACAAATCGACACACCTTTCAATTACCTTTTTGTCGATTTGGCAAGTGAACTGCAGATAAGTGCGTTCCTGCTTGAGACATCGGCAAGACCATTCCATCAATTACAGTCTCGGGGCCCATACCATTGACTCGAAAAGAACATTGCCTCTTCATGATATATATATATATATATATATATATATATATATATATATATATATATATATATATATATATATATATATATATATATATATTGTCATCTTCAAATATAATCTGTATAGTGGCACAGCGATGGTAATTTGCGTATCACCCATACCACGTGTAACGAAAGCTATCAATCGGCGACGAAATTAGACCAAACGCCGTTCATGGTTTCAGTTTCTTCGCTGGCTGCTAGTGCACGTCTGCACATGTTTATACTACTACATCTTTTTAAAAATACTCCCACCTCCCAGTCATAAATAGAGCTTGTAAAATGTATGCGTCTTCTAAAAAAAAAAACATGCGTGCTCGAGTTGTCATCGTCAAGGTTGGATAATTCCACCTCAACCGAAGTCCAGAGAGACTATACTAGAGACCATAAACTTGTACAGCTGCCAGACTCTTCGATCATCACCACACGATACGCTTGAAGGCCGCTTTAGGATGTGCTGAGCAAAGATGAATACCAGTGGGCAATGTTTTTTTTCCACCACACATCGGTGATCTAGCTATTTTTGACGGTAACTCAGCTTCTTCCTGTCACGTCGAGCAGTCTGCGCACTTGGAGCTCAGAAGTCGTTCTCCAGTTGTACAGTCCTAGTTGTATTACTTTTGAGCTTTAATTTTCCCAGCCCCTTGCTTAAGAATGACTTGGATTGGAAGAGTATGTTCCAACAACGATCTTAGCAAGGTGTATCAAGTAGTCTTCAAATCTTTACGATGCGTAACGAGCAGTAAAATATGCAATTTGAGAGGTCGTTGGCAATTCAGAATGTCTTAGAAATATATTGTTCCTGCTTCAGGTAGGAGTGCTCTATTAAAGCACAGCGTAGCGGGCGTATTTCTACTGCGCAGTGGCAACCAGAAGGCGTTGGTAGAAATCCTGCTTGACAATTCATAGTACACTGCTTCAGTAGGTTCAAATGTTCCGTGAGCTTTCAGGTTCACAGTGACGGAAACGTCCAACTTTGGATTAGGAATCAGCCTTTTATCAAGGTAGTCGTTGACGAGTGGGATGCCTTGAACTTGCGGCGATGTGTCGACCATAACGTTGAACTTCATAGTCAGAGATTGTTCCCCTATAACTCTGCGATGTAGCATATAAAATATAGCGTGATCAATTTGTAGCGCCCTCGTTCGGGCGGCGCGCAAACCGGAGAGCGCGCGATGGCGACAGAAGAAAATAAAGAAGGCGTTAGGCCGTGGCACGTGAAGCCACGGCTCACGTGCCAGGCTGGCATCGGTTATCGTTCAGGCGTGTCTTTCTTTCGGTCCTGTGGCATAAGCCTACAATTTAATTGGTGACCCGGACGAAGACAATGACTGACTCGAATGCACCCTCAACCGAACAAGCCTCACGTCCGCAGGACGTCTCGGCCGTGCAACTGCGTCTCCCATCTTTCTGGCCACAGGACCCGCAAGTTTGGTTTCATCAGGTCGAGGCGCAATTCTCCCTGTACCGCATCGCCTCGGAAACGACACGCTACTACCACGTAGCCTCCGTCCTTCCTCCTGACGTTGCCAGCGAGCTCTCCGACGTCCTCTCCAACCCCTCGGACACTACGCCATATCAGCACCTTAAAACCAAGGTGCTGGAACGATTCATGCCTTCGGAACGCGTCCGCCTACAGCAGCTCCTTGCAGAGGGGGACCTTGGCGACAGGCGCCCCTCCCAACTACTGCGCCGAATGCGACAGCTTCTTGGGAAACACGAAGTCTCTGCCCACTCAGCGTTGCTTCGCGAGCTCTTCCTCCAACGCCTTTCTCAGCCAATCCGCCTCGTCCTCGCGGCGGCCGGCGACGTCAATCTCGACCGCCTGGCGGAGCTCGCCGATCAGGTTCGTGAAGCGACCTCCCCATCTGTCAATGCTGTCTTACCACCAGCAGACACAGCGATTTCGCGCCTTGAGGCCCGCATCGACGAACTCGCCGCCTCCGTTGCCGCACTCCGGAGCCCCCTGCAGGAGACTCGTTCGCCTCGTTCCGGTCGTCGAGCTCTTCCACGCACTCGAGATGCTCGGAGTCCCAGCCCTCCACCCCTCTGCTGGTACCACCGGCGTTTCCGACACCGAGCCACGAAGTGTACACCCCATGTTCGTGGCAGGGAAACGCCTGCCGGGATCACTGACGGCGGCGTGTGATATACATGGATATCCCGTTTTGGCTGTCCTGGCACCGTGACAACAGACCGTGGACGTCAGTTTGAGTCCTCGCTGTTTACTTGCCTTAATCGCATCCTCGGAGCCAGACATTGCCGTACCACGGCTTATCATCCCTGCGCCAACGACATGGTGGAACGCCTTCACCGACAACTGAAGACCGCCTTGACTACCCGCCTCAACAGAGCCACCTGGGTTGATGCCTTGCCACTGGTGCTCTTAGGTTTACGAGCTGTCATCCGGGCAGACCTGCAGTGCTCAACAGCAGAGCTGGTGTATGACACTTCTCTACGGCTTCCGGGAGACTTCTTCACGTCAACGAAGCTACCAGACCAGCCACAGCAATTCCTACAACGCCTCCTCGACTGCGTTCAAGACCTCCGGCCCACTCCACCCAGACCTTCCGAACACAAGACCATATTCGCCCACCCTGATCTGGCCACTGCAACACATGTTTTCGTGCGCCACGACGCGGTCAGACCACCTTTGACACCAGCCTACGACGGACCATTCCGCGTCCTTCACCGCACCCCCAAAACTGCCACTCTAGTTCAGAACGGCCGTGAAAAGACAGTCAGCTTGGACCGACTCAAGCCGGCGTACCTGGAGACCGCCCTAGAAAGCCTCTCATCTACGACTGATCTTTCGTTCGAACACCACAAACGGCATGTCACATTCCGACTTCCAGTCTACACGGGGGGCCCTGTAGCGCCCTCGTTCGGGCGGCGCGCAAACCGGAGAGCGCGCGATGGCGACAGAAGAAAATAAAGAAGGCGTTAGGCCGTGGCACGTGAAGCCACGACTCACGTGCCAGGCTGGCATCGGTTATCTTTCAGGCGTGTCTTTCTTTCGCTCCTGTGGCATAAGCCTACAAATTAAAGCGTTCTCAGGCATGACTTCAGCATGTCTTAACTTGAAATATTGCCGAAGGGCTGTGTCGTGTTGCACCAATAGTCCTTCCATGAATAACCGCTCGATCTGCCAGTTTTTGGGGACGTCTGAGCATGCCAACATAACACATATACATATATATATATATATATATATATATATATATATATATATATATATATATATATATATATATATATATAAATATATATATATGAAAAAGAAGGTGTCCTTGGATTCAGTCGAAAAATACCAAGAAGTGGAGGACGGGCAAAACGAAAACATTTTTATTTTTCCTACGTTTCAGCCGGGACCGGCCTTCATCAGAGAAAACACGTTACAAAAATGTGCTTTTCTTAAGTAGGCATGGTATATCAAGGGCCCCTGACACGTGAACTATCACTATCATGCACTATCTACTCTGACGTGGTGAGTAATGAACAGCAGAGAATGTCAAAGCAATGTCAAAGAAAGATTATGAGAATGCATGAACGGTGTTTACATCAAGTAGATCACATGAATATAACTTTGAAAAGTACAGTAATATCTACAAACAAAACTATCAAACCCATACAGCCAATCACACGCAGAAAAAAGACAAAAAAGTATAGCAGAAAACGTTCAAATGGAACAAGATGCGTAACTGAGAATTTCACGGGGCACAAATAGAATTGATGACACAAGGTAAAGAAATTCATTGCACCGAAAAGGTGTAGTAAAAATCTGCGTGTACAGTGATTATGAACATACTGTGATGAAACAAGAACTTAGTTCTGCGCCTAAAGAAACGTTAGTTTGCCTAGATCTTCATTTATACCGGATAAGATTGCGTTGAACTTGTGTATGAAAAATGACTCGCGCAGTTCCCTATCATAGTGTGAAGGAAAACCTGATTCCAGTATAGTAGTTCTTAGTTTATTGAATGAGTGACCAGGAATGTTAACGTGCTTAGACAAAGTAGATTGGGTAGGCTTGTGGCATGTGACTTATGGTTATTAAAGCGTAGTCTAAAAGGGGTTTCAGTATGTCCGATGTATTGGAGTTTGCACACAGAGCATTCAAGCATGTACACAATGGTGCTTTTGTCGCAGTCAAAATCTCCTTTAATTTGTAGATGAAAGTTTGATATATATATAAGGCTTATATCAGAGAATAACTTCGGTGTTGCCGCAAGGTTATAAGTATGACAGTAGATGCGCTTTCACATAACAACTGTTTGCAGAAGGGCTTTTCTTGAAGGACGAGTTGGTACATGGTACTGAGGAAAACAGCGCAAAAATCGGGATGGAGAAAACTTGAACACACGACACAAGCGCTGTGTCGTGTGTTTAATCTTTATCCGTCCCGTTTTTTGCACTGTTCCCCTCAGTAATAACTGTCAACAGCGCGCCGCTCTTTCTCCCACAGTAGGCCGGAGCTCCTGCTATCAACACGAAATAAGAGTACTGCGCGGTAGAAAACACGGACGGGAAAAATACAAGGACAAGCGTCTTTTTACCGTCCGTGTTTTCTACCACGTAGTACTCTTAGAATATGTATCACCAACTGGTTCAATCGTCCACCTTGATCAACACAAAACAACGGTGCCAAAAGTGTACCAGGAGTGGCCGTTCACATATAGATGCGCTCGGCACATAACGAATTGCCGCCAGCGGTGACACGCGACGTATGGCCCTTAGTGCCAGCATGCGCTGCCCGCGGGAGGCGCTTCTCACCAACGCCGTCACTACGCATGGTTCTTGTTGTGATAATCTACTGTGACCACGCCGCAAGAAACTTGGTTACTAGGCAAGCGCATGTTTACTACAAATACTATTGCTCCTGAAAATGCTAGCCTTGCTTCGTAAAACATTTCAATGTGTGGCTATCCCATCCATTGCTTTGCCCTTTTGGCTAAACTGTGACACTTTTTCTGTGCAGGTCATTTTTCGGATGCCTGCCGTGAGCTATTATCAGTGTCGTTCTCCAGGATCTCTGACGCCCACTGCTACAAGCTGCCAGAATTATCGAGGAATCCGTGATGTTGATTCATTGACGCTGATCGTTTCGACTCTTTGTACACAGACTACGGGTTTAGTGTCACCGTCAAAAGTGGTACTTTTCCCAACTAGTTGTTCTAGTGCCTAAGGTACTAGGCTGCTGACCTGCAGGTAACGGGATTGAATCCTGGCTACGGCAGCTGCATCTTCAATGGAGGCGGAAAGGCTATAGTCCCGTGTGCTCAGATTTGGGTGCACGTTAAAGGACCCTGGTTTTCGAAATTTCCGGAGCCGTCCACTACGGCGTCTCTCATCATTATTTGGTGGTTTTGGGACGTTGAGCCCCACATATGAAATCAAATCACTAAGAGAGGTACTTTGATGACTGGGCCCTTGCATTAATTGTCCAGCCAAGGGGCGTGTTTATTGTCGAAAATCCTGGAATATCTTTGCTTCTCTTTTTTTCTCCTGTAATCATTATCCACAGGTGGTCAGCTCCAATCAACAAGCTGATGCCAGTCACAGTCTCCGCCTCAGTTGAGTTATTTTTATCAGCAATACCTTTTTCTTTGTGACGCGACTTCTGTGTTAGGTAGCCATCACATGTCGGCAAAATAATGTCGTCACAGATAAACGGTACAACAATGACCCGAATGGTGTGGCTTTTAGAATGGTGCAGGCTACGCAAAGGAACTTAAAAAATATTTCGTTGCTCCGCAGAAGTTGGAGAAGCGATGTCAGGCGTGTTAAATAAAGATCTAGTTTTTCCTAGCAGGTGAAGTTGCATTTTTCTCAGCTAGAACTTCAGTGATGTATGATCTCTAGCTTCCACCAACGAGAATCTCTCTGATGTAGCTGCATCTGTTACCAATGACGACAAAGGCGTGAAAGATTTGCCGGTTCACTCCTGTGTCTGTCTTCGCGCAACCACTTGAAGAATTCTTGTCGTATAGCATCACATAGTGTGACGTCTCTCTTGTGCATCCTGAAACCTCTGCTTGTAACGACGTTTCCGCTGTAGCCAATTTACTTACGCAGTGAGGGTCCCACATACCTAATGTGTGCCCTCCGTGACAAGCTGAGCACGTAAGTTTGACATGAAAAAGAACGTGCCTGATGGCCTCGGGACGTGCATTGATAGCAGCGGTTGTCTTTCGTCAGTATTGCTTTCTTAGAGTCAAGCGAGAAGTTTGCATCACAGGCGTGCGTGCCATGTTTTTTTTGATGTGCAGAAAAAACACTAGCTCCAGCTATTCGATATGCTGTACGGTACCGAAATGGTGCTGCCGCCTCAACCTTTATGATGACTAAGAGTGTAGTCAATGAGAGGTCATTCTGAAAATGGCTGACACTGATCCGGCTTTCTATCTGTTTCAATGCGTGTGAAGGTAAGAAGCTCTCTTAATTTTGAATTAGAGGTTGCAGCTGTTAGTGCTGGGTCAAAGGCATTCGTAGAAGGCTCGTGTCCTAAAGCGTGGCCGCGCTTTGCTCGTGTGCACGCCAGTACAATATCATGTGGCGAAGATTCTCGTAGAATGTCAATGAGCAAGAAAAAGTGACCGTTGGTACGTTTAGTGCCGTGAGATAGCATACGTTGAGCTGAGTGGTATCGAAAAGTGGCCGGAGGCCATGTACGCCACTTTCATACTTTATGTGAGGTAGATTTCGAAACGCTGATAGCTGGTGTTGCTTGATCCATTTTTTCTTGCCGTCCCACTGTGGTCCTCGGTTTCGGCACCACACAGTAAAGAAACCTATCGATCGGCAAAGAAACCAGACCAAACGCCGTTCATGGTTTCAACGTCTTCGTATTGTCTAGCAGTGCTCGCGTGCACACGTTTATGATACATATTTTTCTGCACCATAGCTGCAACTACACCACTCCACGCACGAACTAGTTATAGGCACAAGTAATATGGGTATGCTTCACTAGACGTATAACCTTCAGCACTTCATTGGATATGTCAGTTGTAAATATAGGTAAAACTTTTCGCGTTTTTCAAGTGTAAGGCAAGAAAAGCGTAATGGTCTTTCTTCGAACACTTCAAAATGTCTCTTAGCTAGTTTGAGAGTTACCACATAATTACAGCTGTTCAAATATCTACGTTGAGAACTTTTATACCACGCAGGTAAATGTGAAGCAATGGATCACTTACCAGTGTCGTGAGAGCCACAAGCTCTAAATCGGTGATGCATCGGTAGGCAATACCTCGTATGCAGTACCCGCAGACTGGCCTGAAAGTCAGTTACACGTACTTTTTCAGGTTTCGAAATTGTGGTCGGTAAATTTTGTATGTACATGTCTTGCACTTTCTCAAAGATACACTCAATGGCGCTGGTGTAATACAATTCAACAACACTGTTTGAGATCGCCAATTATACCTACTTCGATTGGAAGTACTATAGCTTGCCTTGAAGTCGAGGGTTTGACGGAAACGCGATTTATCTCCAGAAAACATGAGGCTGCAAAATCTGCCAACCAGAAGTTTAGGCCTGCCTGTTCAGTATAAAAGCAAGGTAACTAATCTGTTTTTACAACTCTGAAACAAAGCTACAACACGAGGGTTGTCTTCTGTTGCCCAATAATATAGCTACCACAGTGGGAAAACGGCACTGAAAACATTATGCTAAGCTTTGTGATAAAGCTTAATCAAGCAGTGCATCAGATAGGACAAAAGGGAGAACGACCTCTTCAATTAGTCTCACCTTGCTGTCTTTGCCAAACGCTCTCTGATGCGCTGTTTGATTCAGTTCCAAATTAGAATCCCACTAACACTGATGCATTCTTATGAAGGTTTTTTCTGTCATCTCTCATACGTAAACATTTTTTTTCAGTCAATTCGAAGTGAACTCTGAACACTTGATTGAATGCACGAGTTGGTTAAGGAGCAGCGAATGATTTGTACAGAATTTCGTGAAGCTATGAATACCGTAAATAAGGTTGCATGCTTGAGCGTAGGAAATGACCAACTAGTAATCACAGTGCGCTATATGCAGTAAAGAAAGCATCATGATGTATTTCAGTACAAGAAACTGTAAATAGTGAAAGAACTTACCACGTCCAGCATCCAGCTTTGTGGCGCTGCATCTCTTTTCCGGGGTGCATAGATTCACGCACTAATGTGCTTATCCTGAGAGCCATGCACAGCGGCAGAACTGTGATGCCTTGCTCTTTGGAAAGCAGCGCACATAAGGATAGAAGACCACTAGCTGCGAGCCACTTTGACTGGCCATGACTCTCTTGGACATCCCGAGAAAGTTGGCAGCTGTTGTGGTGAAAAAATAAAATAGAGTGCACTTCTCTGAACTGCCCCGAATTCCGCTCTATCATATCTGTCGGCGAAAAGAACACGAGTATTTCAAAACATTTTGTTAACACCACGCTGTCTACATGCAAATTGTGACGAGAAGTTTCTGGGACGACTCAATCACCTCACCTATGAGATTTCAGATTTGATTTATTTTCTCTACGTAGGTACATTTGTAGGAAAGCGAACATTTACTGATTGGGGTGGGGAGGAGAGCAGAATGAAAAATGTAATATATGCAGCTTCACAGGCCCCACTTGCCCTATGGCATAAAGAAAGCAACATACCATGCAGAGACAGTTTTAGCAGTACAAAAATGAGAACCATGTAGGAAAGTTCAGAAAGATTATAGAACACTGAAGCCCCGCCGTTGTGATCTAGTGGCTAAGGTTCTCGGCTGATGACCACCAGGTCGCGGGATCGAATCCCGTCTGTGGTGGCTGCATTTCCGGTGGAGGCGGAAATGCTGTGGGCCCGTGTGCCCAGGTTTGGGTGGACGTTGAAGAACTCAGGTGAACAAAATTTCTGGAGCCCTCCACTACGGTGTCTCTCATAATTATATGGTTGTTTTGGGACGTTAGACCCCACATATCAATCAATGAACACTAAACCTACCCTATTTACATCAGAAAGCAAAACGTAAACAGACACTATATCTGAAAATGAATTTCTGAGGATGTCACGTTAACGTCGCCTGTTTCAAATTTTAGTGCAGTGGGTAGGCACTGTTGTAATAGCTTTAATTCACAATTTTCGCACGGCAGTGTAGTGTGCCAGGGAATAATAGGACTTGTTGTAATTGTCGAAAGATAAGCCCTCTAAACTACAAAACAATAGAGTGTCATTTGAAAGGTGTAAACAGCTAATGGCAATGTTGATGTTTATCAGCAACACGAAGCATCATTTTACCACGAAGCATCAACATCCGTACCACTGTGCTCATCATGCTCACGGCCACATTTGAAAACACGTCACTCTTCACAGTATTTCGATGTTAGCTTATTCCGAGTGCTATCGTATTTTCGGTGCAGAAGTATAAACCGAAGATATCTCAAGCATCACAGCATACCAGGTTAATACTTATCCTACACATATCCGTCTCTCTATCACTATGTCTTGACAAAAAAGAAAAGAAATGAGTAAACGGCTTACTATTATTTCATTGCAAAACACTAATAATTCACACTTTGAAGATTTGGTGCTCTCCTTGTTTGAAACCGAAAGTATCATTTCTAAATAAAATCGGTGATTAGGGCCTGCTACTCACGCAAAATACAGTTGCTAACGAGCCCTGCACTGCACCCGCCGAGAATTCCCACAATTCAGTTGTGCGTGACACAAAAAGGGACGCTAATGCGTGAAATTGCGCGTCTGCCTTTACAGCCAACAAGGTCGCTGATAGAGCATGCGCCTAGGAAGCTCTCATGCAAGCCAGTAAACTTTTCTTCCAAAACAAACATACGCTCACATCGGCAACATTGTAGCTGGGCAATTGTCATCCTGATGCTCAGTACGCCTGCAATACCATGCCTTGTGAGGACTACGCTGCGATCAAAAAAAAAAAGTTGGTCAATCAGGCCGCAGCTTACGCAAACATTTTAAAGCATTTTTACGTAGGCATCTATGTGAACGCTATCACTTAACGTTTTCTTTCGTAGTTTCTTGTTGGCTGACAGCTGCAAAACGCTATTAGGGTTAGTAACGCTAAGTCACTTGATTAAAATGTGGCAGTTCGTAGTTCGCGAGTTAAATGCTATCAAACGTGTGTACACTCCACTTTCATTTAGTTCGCAATTGCAAGGGCTTGACTCGCACTTGAAGCTTCAGGTGAAATCACCAGAACACTCTAAAAAAATATTGAGTAAAAAGGTGTCTTTTTGTCCCACAACAATATTCGTCATCAGGCTTGCGTGCGCTTCCTTTCTTGAAAACTCGGCGCTGGCCACTTTCCTATCAAGAATGCAATGTAACCCTGATAATGGGCATGTCGATCGTGACCGGAATGTACCGGGCGCGGGGCGATAGCGCAAGCATGGAACGCAATATAGATGACGATTATTGTTTTGGGACAAAAAGACACCCTTTTTACTCGCTCTTTTTTTTAGAGTGAATGCGTTTTGGTGCAAGGTTAGCGCTCAGTATTTTATATTCTTAATCTGACATGGGTATTTTGCATCCCGTTATAGAAGCTAAGTCAGACGTTATCATCAACATTTTGCGCGAAACGAGCTCATATTTCCGTTCAGTAGAATGAGCATAATGAAGAAGATTGAGGCAAATATGAGAAGGAAAAAGAAAAAGATAAACGAATGAAACGACCTGAATGAGGGTGACGTTGCACAAATACGCATACTCAGTCAGTTGTACAAAAAAATTAGTAGCAACTTCTGAGACTCGCATTCACACCCTCCGAGGGAATCTAACGTCTACGGTGCTCGAACGCTGAACCGAAGGTTGCAGAATCGAAACCCAGGCACGGCAGCCGCATTTTCGTAGGGGGCGGAAAATGCTTGTGGCCCGTGAGCTCAAACTTAGCTGGATGTTAAATAACCACGAGTGGTTGAAATATACAAAGTCCTCTAGGGCACCCTTCGTAATCATACCGTAATTTGCGGACGTCAGACCCCAACGATAATTAGTAGGGGCACATGTGTTTCAGGGATAGCGTGCTGCCTCTCACGCAAAAGGCAAAGCTACCACTGCAGTGATGTTAACAGTGATGTTGGCTCAAGTTCATTTTATTTAATTCAATCACACTAGGAATGTCCAGTTCTGTTGAATTCGTAAACTAATATTTATTTTTTCCAGTGGCGTGCGAAGTGACGTCATTTTGTTGCAGTAAAAGTCTGCCTTTTCACCAGGCGCTTTCGGCTGCAGCACTCATATAAAACATTAGATCTCTTAGTTGCACAGCTTGATAACGCCCGTTGCCCTTTTTTTGTGAAGGACGTCTGCCGAACCACAGTGCAATGGTTCAACAAAATTATCAAAACAAGTGAAGTTGAGTGACTATCAATTAAAAGGGTATTAAGCAAAAAAAATTTAATTAGCGGATACCAAAAATCTCTTGGAAATATACGCGTGCTGATGTAGTCACCTCTTTTGAAAGTTGTGCATATTTTGTGAACTTTTTAAAGTAACATTCGTATTGATGTATTATAGAAACGTTTTGTCTGGTTATTACAATGAAATCAAATCAGATCAGGAAATGTTTTATACCTAACTATATATTGAGCGATCAGTTGCGAGAATCAGTATTTTTGCATTATGTTTTGCTGTTGGCTTAAACGAGTCATTTTTCACTCGCTCATTCCTTCAACTGAACGAATAGTTCGTCACAAAACGTTGCAACGTTGGAAGTAAAAATGTTTTGTTGAGACAAATCAGCAAATAGACTTTTTTATGTGGATCTAGTCCTTCCATCAGAAAACACTTTCCAGAAAGTTAACATAAGAAATGGCACCAGCCTACACTGAGAAAATTTATCACGCAATGACCTATAGGAAATCGGTAATAGAGAATTCTCTTTTTGCGAAAATAATACCGAAAACGGGACAACCGCCTATTAGTGATGAACGACCAGATTGGATACGCCTGCGCATTTTGCCTTACAAAGAACTGCGAAAAAAATGGGCGCTGTCTTTTATCAGTTACAAAGTATATAAATAGTGCCCTTTCAAAAGACTGATTGTCTTTTTCTACTATAGGTGTACAATAGAGAATCGGACAGTTTGCCAGGAGTAAAAGTCCATGTCTCTTCTTGAGCTCGTCTCGTTTGAGTTTTATTCTTTCCGTAAGTAAATCTGTCACTGAAATTGCACATTCATAGAAACGCCATTTTTATTGCGGCAATACACGCAAAAGCCATTGAGCAACACCGTTTCGACTTAAAGCAATTTGAAGAGCATATTAAAAGCGATTTCGTAATTCTTTGCTGAAACCTTTTCAAGCTGAAACGTTCAGGTTAAAGGTTGCAGTTGAAGACACGCTCGAAGTTCAATTATAAAAGCTCGACCTGAAGGTTTCAACAGTAAGACATCTCAAGCACGCGTTTTTTTTTTCTGATCGCTAATACAAGGTAAGTCGTCTGCGCAACGACTGATCCTAGGAAATATGTGTCAGATCTCTGCAACTTAGAATATAAATAAAGAATAATCTATACTGCAAAACACTCCGAAAAGTACAAGAATAACAAATGATTTATATGTGAAGTTTACCGTCCCAAAACCACCACATGATTATGAAAGACGCCGTAGAGGATTGCTCCGGAAATTTCGACCATATAGGGTTCTTTAACGTGCACCCAAATCTGAGTACACAAGCCTACAACATTTCCGCCTCCATCGAGAATGCAGCCGCCGCAGCCTGGATTCAATCCCGCGACCTGTGGGTCAGCAGCAGAGTACTTTTGCCACTAAACCACCACGGCGGGCAAAAGTACAAGATTGATTAGATTATTTGCTTCCAAGGCAATTTTATTTAGTATTTATGTTGCGTGATATCGCGGAAACATCATGTTACCTAAGACACTTCAGTGAACGTGCTTACTTGATCGACTACAATTCGTCATCAGTTTTTTTTTTAATTTTATTTTTTCTGACGTTCACTGTAGATATTTTAAGTTTTGCCTAACCATCGCTAGATTCACCACGGAAAGTTTTCAGTGCAGGTTACGTCACGCGTTGACATACCGGGCAAGGAGCTTTTATTTTTTTTTTCTGAGCAGCATCATCAGCTCACCTTACTCAAATTTCCCGCGGGGGAAGTTTAAGCCTGCGTACACCGGGAATGCTTATCTTGAGAAAAAGAAAAAGAGGTTATTCTGTGTAAGTGAGCGTAAGAAAGTGTGCCAGGGTGAAACCTTTCCAATATATGTGGAACTCTTACTTTCTGAAATATAACACTTCAATACGAAGAGACCAGACATGCTTTGAAAATGCCTGTACCGTTGAGTGTAGCACACATTATATCATGACACTGCCTAACGTTACAGTATAGCAGACTTATCACGGGCATTACTATCATTCATATAAAGGCGCAACCAGTGGATGCTTATGAGTTGTCTTACCGTTGGTAGCAGAGGAAAGACAGCAGAAAGAACAGGCAGCACAGTACTTCAGCACGGCCTACTATACTCGATACCTGCGCCAGGGTGACAGATATAAAATGGCAGATTGTACATAGCCCATATGACTGTCAAATGAATCTCCTTGTGACTATCAAATCCGACTCGTGTGTGTTATAAATTACCAGCATTTTTACACTTTCCTTAATAAGAAGTTTTAATCTTAAGTGTGACTTATCGTTATAGGTAACTATTTGATGTGGCCAGCATACAAACTGTTTGAACTGCATGGGTTAGTATTATACTCATTGGAGCTATTATAACGAACGGTATAATTAGTTAAGGTTGCTTTGCCGCCGGCCCACATACGGGCTTTGATTTCATAGATTCTGACTGATCTTTTATAACGCTGCAGTGAATGGGTATGAGTTATCGTATTATAAAGTCGGTATTCTTGCTTGTTTTCATAGGAGGCTTAGCTTACTCTTAAGAAGATCACTGATCTATTCATTGATATCATTCCTCTGCAGATCTGGCCTACAACCTAATATTTTATACAATAACGAATATGCGATATCAATATATGTTGGAAAAGAACACATAAGTAATTGAGTTGATACTGAAATGTTTTGCTAAGGACTGGACATGTCAGTTTAGGCCTATTGTATTTATATTTATGCTTTTATAAAAGTAATAAAACTGCTCACTTATTACGCACGGCACTAACTCTACCATGTTTACATGCACACACATATATATATAGATATATGTATATACCTGTGGACGGCAGAATGAGTACGACCATGGCTGAAGTATCAATGCATAGGGCGTGTTACCTAAAGGTTTTAAGTTCGATTCGTATACCGACAACAAATTGAGTCTTTTTGCGCACCTATTTCTTTACATCGTTTCTGCCATAATTGCCACGCCGAAGATGAAGACTACAAGTAATGTACTTTATGCGTTTTTTCGCTTCCTCGTCTGCTCGTATCGCTAGGTTCTGTCCCACAAAAAAGACAGACCCTTTTAATTATCTTCATTATTTCGTGATTTACAATAATTCATTTCTGAGTCATCTACGATACGGCAAATCTCATATTTATTTTCTTTGAATATGAAGGTATTATGACAAACTGGTTGGCTGTTCTCGGACACAACCTTACTGGTGCAAGATTTGATGCAAGTACCTAGAGTGCATGCGATATTCGAAACTCGAATCAGGGCGTGCTCAAACTTTTCCGAGTCTTAACGTCACAGCGAACACTCACTGCCTCGGTGTGCACTGGATGTGCAGCGAACAGCATCGAGGACAGGCACGCATGGAGCGCAGTTATCTTCATCACACGGCGTGCGACGACGGCCACCAACACTGAGCATGCGCAGTGCAGGGCAACGTTGACCACGTGGTAGCCACGCACTTGTCGCCCATGGACGTAGTAGTTGGCCCTGCGAGAGAAGACATCAATATGCACATCAGGAGAAAAAAACACCATTCCCAATAAAAGTAACCATGAGTAGCATGTGAAGCAACGCATAGGTAGACTTAATTGATTGATTGATTTATGGGGTTTAACGTCCCAAAACCACCATATTATTATGAGAGACGCCGTAGTGGAGGGCTCCACAAATTTTGACCACCTGGGGTTTTTTAACGTGCCCTCAAATCTGAGCACACGGGCCTACAACATTTCCGCCTCCATCGGAAATGCAGCCGCTGCAGCCGGGATTCGATCCTGCGACCTGCGGGTCAGCAGCCGAATACCTTAGCCACTAGACCACCGCGGCGGGGCTGTTACTCGTCCCGAACTCTTGTTGGAGCTCACTAGGTGGGTTCATCGCCACGCCACGCTGGAGAACGTGCGTTCAACGCGCGTCTGCAGAATCTCACTCCCTGACGCCATCATACGATTGCTAAGAGAGTGTGCGGGGGAGAGACCACCGCGTCTTACCCAGCCCTTTACAAAGGCCAGAACACGCTATCGCGTGGGCGCGTTCTGGCAGTGCTTGGGACGCCGCACACCGGATTGAACTCCACCATCAGCTGCCTCACATGTAAATGTTTCCGGCGTAACACGTCACTGATATATATTCCACAAAATGTGCGGCATTGGTCGAGACATTCAATTTGGCGATTCTGCAGATGATTCTTCAATGAAGCTTTTGATTGTTTTATTGAGAAGTTGTTAAGAGGTGGGTCTGTGGAATTGATGAGGATAGATATTTCAGAAAATAAATTCGACAGATCCCCCATACCTTGGGAATCGGTGTTATACGAAGCATGTGGAGAGAAGGTGACCGCGTTATAAATTTTATATAGCGACACGACATTAAATGTACAAATATTACACGCTCAGAAATCTCTTGAAGAGATGCAGACGTTTACATAACGAGTCATTTGCACTTGCGCAACGATGCCAACAGAAACAAAGCTATCAGCAACACCGGAAGTGATCAGCTAATGTGAAGCGCTGGTGCTCGCGAGGATGGTAGACCTGGACGCTGCTACACAAATTAACTTCAGAGCACGGTACCCAACTACAATTGATGTTAACTAAACGTCCCGGCTTTATCGTAGGTGTACTTATGTAATAGTTGAGTATCAAGTACTCAAAATCGTTCAACGTTTTTTTCTAAACACACCTATGTAATGCATCCAAAATTGAATAGCCAGCACGGCAACAAACAGTTCACGTTCCACGAACTTCTGTTTGAAAAATAGTTCCGAGACCTCGCGTGGCTCTGTGGTAAAATGCTTGATTGCAGCGCAAAATGCGTGGGTTCAATTCCTTCTGGGGCCCTGACATTTATTCTTTTCAAGAATACACGAGGTTGCGTAATCGCCTGCGTGCGAGGACTATTACGATACACCAACGTCAGTCATTAGAGTCGCCGCCCTTCTTTGTGAGCGAAAAATCAGCATTGTCCGTGACCAAAACCTCAATGTAGATCCATATAAAGAAGTAAAAAAAGATCTGTTCAAGTGTGACCAGGCTTTCGAACATGCTATTCCTTTCCCCATGGCTCCATGCGTTCAGCCGTTTTAGCGTGGACACCAACTTGCTAACGGCCCTAAATGTACACCTTTGAGTTTCGGTGATGCTCGATTTTAGCGGCTTTAGACCACCCACGAGATGGCGCAAAGAAGTGGTTTCAACAATCGTTGTTTCAGTAGGTATAAGCCCAGCTATTATTATTAAAGGACAGGCACAACCTCCTGAAAACTGAAACGAATGCTCAGTGAGCAGGTAATGAATAGTGTCCACTACAAAAAAAAAAGACCCCGTCACTCTTGCGTTACAGTTAACCGTTGCTCATTTTTGATACGTATGCGAGATGTTTTTTTGTTTTTTTTGTAACATTTCACGTCGCGTAACGCAAGTGATTAAGCTATCTTTCTCCCTTTGAGGATTACTATGAATTCAAATCAAGTCTCCCGTATTGATTGAGCGCCGTTCTTTCTATTGGAATCGTGTCATACGATCATGCGTTATCGGCAGAGGCCAAATTCCACAAAATGTAACAGTATTAACGCGATAGCGTTAGAAAGCTCGTGTCGCAGAAATTCCGCTCTCGGCGTCGGCTCTGTTGGTTGTGAGCGAAAAATTGTCCGTGAGCGTGAAATCGAGAAAGAAGTAAATATAATAGAAATTTCAGTCATATTGAGGATCGAACCCATGCTGTTCACGTGGCAAGCAGACCACAAAACCATGATGCTTTTTGCAGCTTCTTTAACGCACTCTGTTCGACAGGTGTCACGACGAAAACGAGCTCTTTCGGCGATTTGTAGGCGCATTTGGGAGGCCATCAAACTACGCCGAAAAAGGTTGGGATAGTGCAGACATCGCCGCTGAAAACACACAGGAACTTTTAAACAGCTCTAAAAATGGACAACTATGTTCATCTAGCGCGAAACATATCATGCCTTTCCAAAGGCGTTGATCAAGCAAACACAATTACTAGATGATGATCTGCCATCTGTGAGACATTGTGAGACTCTTTATGGCGAGTGCGCGTCGTTTATCTTGGAGGCCATGCAACTTTTGCTTTCGATCAAAAACCTGTATGTGCCATTCGCACGCGCATGCTGGTACAGTTTAGTGTGTGTGTGTGTGTGTGTGTGTGTGTGTGTGTGTGTGTGTGTGTGTGTGTGTGTGTGTGTGTGTGTGTGTGTGTGCAACTGTACATATTATTAGGTATGCACTTAGCGGTTAAAGGGCGCACTAGGGGCGGATTTCGCTATCACGTTAAACTCTTAAAGGCGAAGCTTAAGGATCTCCCAATGTTTTTTTTTGCTGTTCTCTCTATGGAGTGCCCGTTCACCCTCGAAAAGACCGCCGCAGAAAAGAATCAGCATGTTCGAATGCTTCTCTGTTCAAAAGGAAGCACGTAGAAAGTGCAAGCCGTGACTCACCAAGGGCGTCACTAAAAAAAAAAAAAAAAACAGTTCTTGTGGAGCATGCGGGTCGGTATCGCTTTTTCATTTTTGTTTTTCTTTTCGTGTGTGTCAGCTTGTGCAGCATTAACTAGACATGTACATATGAGTATGTAGATGCATAGTCTACTATTCCAAGCAATAAGAAGGAACGTGCAACTCTTTTGTAGAAGAAAGAGCTATTTGTGTATAATGACACCTATTTCAGGGCTTCCTTCTGGGTGGTTACTGAGCGAGCGCGCACTTTAGCTCCTTGGGCTAAACCAAGTGGCTGTGCTTGCCTTCAAAACAGGGCAACATTGCCTTCTTTTTAAACGAAGCTCCAAGCGGCACCTGCACTTTTCAATGCTGGTGCAGAGAATGCCTTATGTACACGGAGTAAGAATGTAGTTTTCTGTGCTCTGAGAAGTGCTGGAGATTGGGCGGAGCTGCAAGTACACATGCAATTGCGTCGTTCCTAAACACTACCTCACGCACGAAATAAGTCCTTTTTTTCTTTCTGAACAACAGCTGAAAGTCCCAGCAGAAGTGGCTGCGAAATTGCAGAGGGCACGCATATGCAGTTGCGTTAGTTTTGAATACATTTGTATTAGCTCGAATTTGTTCTCCGTGGCTCGGCCACATTACCTATAAGTCTATTATCATCATCATCATCATCATCATCAGCCTGACTACGTCCACTGCAGGACAAAGGCCTCTCCCATGTTCCGCCAGTTAACCCGGTCCTGTGCTTGCTGCTGCCAATTTATACCCGCGAACTTCTTTATCTCATCTGCCCACCTAACCTTCTGTCTTCCCCTAACCCGCTTGCCTTCTCTGGGAATCCAGTCAGTTACCCTTAACGACCAGCAGTTATCCTGTCTACGCGCTACATGCCCGGCTCATGTCCATTTCTTCTTCTTTATTTCAGCTATGATATCCTTAACCCCCGTTTGTTCCCTAATCCACTCTGCTCTTTTCTTGTCTCTTAAGGTTACACCTACCATTTTTCTTTCATTGCTCGCTGCGTCGTCCTCAATTGAAGCTGAACCCTCTTTTTAAGTCTCCAGGTTTCTGCTCCGTAGCTAAGTACCGGCAAGATACAGCTGTTATATACCTTCCTCTTGAGGGATAGTGGCAATCTACCTGTCATAATTTGAGAGTGCTTGCCAAACGTGCGCCACCCCATTCTTATTCTTCTTGGGATTGGCTGACAGAAGAGAACTGGGAGTGGGGTTCCTAAATCAAAGAAACATAGCTGGCAACATAGAGGAATACTATAACATTAATGAAAGGGTGGTAGGTATCGTAATTAAACTGAATAAGAGATACAAGATGAAGGTGGTACAGGCTTACGCGCCTACATCCAGCCATGATGACGCTTCAGTTGAAAGCTTCTATGAAGACGTGGAATTGGCAATGAGTAAGGTAAAAACACAGTATACAATACTGATGAGAGATTTTAATGCAAAGCTAGGGAAGTCTATTATAACAATGCGCAAATATTCTCTGTCGTACGCACCCGAATTACTTTCCGTCACACGTCTCAGACAATTCACATCATGGGACACTACTACAGACTACAGTAAAAAAAAACTCTTTATAAAAACACTCATCATTGTTGTTTTAGTATAAACATCAACATAAGCCTTCGCTTCCTTTTGTGTGTAATTCAGATTGATTGATTGATTGATTGATATGTAGAGTTTAACGTCCCAAAACCACCGTATTATTGTGAGAGACGCCGTAGTGAAGGGCTCCCGAAATTCTGACCATCTAGGGTTCATTAACGTGTACCCAAATCTGAGCACACGGGCCTACAGAATTTTCGCCTGCATCGGAAATGCAGCCGCCGCAGCCGTGATTCAATCCCGCGACCTGCGGTTCGGCAGCCGAGTACCTTAGCCACTAGACCACCGTGACGGGGCTGTGTGAAATTTAGCGTGGTTCGGTAAACAGAGACAGCTGGTTCAAAGTTATCTGCGAAAGTTCAGGATTTCATTAGGGCTCCTTCAAATATAACCCCAATATCATTACACTTTACGCTTTTTTTCCTTGTTCTTTACTTGCTTCTAAATAATTTTTTCATTATTACTTTTTCGACATAATCTCTGCTTCCAAATATCGAAGCTGAAGCGGGCTTTTTGTGTCGTGCACATACTTGAACCTTTAGTGAGATAACAGTGCCCTTGGTGCTTTCAAAGCCCATATTGCGCTCCACCGAGTGGTGGTTGAGGGGAAAACAGAGAGTTCGAGCACCTCCCTGGAGGGTGTAGATACGAGCACCGAGGGCATAGTTTAATCCCTGCGGGCACTTGTCATGAACGGCATTGGGGTTCGTGTCAAAGGCCTTAACCTGCCAGCGTTTCATAGGGCGTCCTTTCCCCCCTTTTCTCCTCTCCACTTCTCTCTGAAGCTGCAGGATGAAATCATATTTCCCTCGTCGCTTTTTTCCATTACATTTTTCTCATTCTTTGCTGATAATGGGACACTAGGGATCCGTTCGCAGGAATTTTATTCATTACATCCTACTTTAAGAGCATGAAGAAATAAATAAGAGGGTCTTGTACACAGCGACCAACTGCACTGCCGCCCACCAAGCAAGCCTCTATGTGGTATAGAGAACGGACGATAGGAATTCCACTTAAGACTTTCCGTTGTCGATTCCACAAAAAGAACGACTGTTGCGGGATAGCGAAACTCCTATTTCTCGTGGAAGTCAACCGTATAGGTATGGATAGCCATGTGCCCCAATAAGAACTATGTGTTGCGTTAATAATTGTCAAGAATAGCCTGCTGGGCAAGATATAAGCACTACAGGTGAAAAACAAAACTGTATACGGGATGAAATAAGACTTGTAAATCTCTATTATAAAATATGTGCAAGGGTCTTGGAAAATTTTCAGAAATATAAAAAATCAGGCAAATGCGACTTAAGTTGTATACCCGTAAACAATTTTTTATCTAGCCATAGGCATCCTATAATCAATAAATACAACTTTTCCAACAGTAATTAAGAGGTTAAGCTAATTTACGCTTATAATTAGTGGAGTTAAGAAGTCATAATTTTGAGATTTCAAAAAAAAAAACGGATTCTATAGTGAAACGTGCCAAAGCGCAACTTCTGTATTATTTCAAGACGTCCAAAAAGAATGACAATAATACCTGAGGTTCAACGTCCCGAAACAAAGCCACTATATGATTATGAGAAACGTCGTACTGGCGGGGTACGGGAAATTTCGACTATATGGGGTCAATTCTTTAACGCTCACTTAAATCTATGTATATGGGCCTGACACATTTTCGTCTCCATCGACAAATCAGCCGCCACGGCCAGGACCCGATCCGATGACCTTCGGGTGTGCCATAACCACTAGACCAGTGTGGAGCAGCTTTCCAAAAAGAATGATCCTCTTAGAGCAATCACGAGGTGACATTTTTTGACCGTCGATGTGCGGACTACGTTTGCAATTTCAGCCCTTATGGCACACATTGATTTCAAATAACGCGGAAGAAACACACATTTATAATCGTTTGCTTCATCAATAACGTTATTGGGGTGATGTGCATGTTGCGCTCATTGGCACTTTGGTTTAGGTTTCACCGCTTAACTATGTTGAATTTCATTGTCCCCACAACTATTAGAGGCCGCTTTTTCTATATCTCAACGCAGCGATCTGTTCTTCGCGTGAAAAACTTCAGTCTCTCCATTTCACATAACCACTTAACTACAGTATTTAAATATTTATTAAATTTAACTTTCCTGAATATTGTTCTTATTAATATGCTAAACCATCTGAAGCTGCCTAGCTACATAAAAAATCAATTGAGAAGACAGAGTGGAAACAACTCATTTTTCTGTTTTTTTTAAGCTTTTGACAAATTTATTATGACACCTGCTTTACTAAGTGAGCAAAGCCGACACTGGGCCTATTTCAAGCGATCCGCATAAAAAGACATGTTTCAGTATACTCCCATGAAACAATACTGTACTGAAAATAGACATAAAAATACACATGCCACTTGAATCCAAATTATGGAAGGAAAAACTTCTGCGGAGAGCTAGGTCATGTTTGTAAGCAAAAATATATACGGATATAAAAAGAAAGGTGAAGCATGTGCTAGGAAACAGTAATGTTCATGAACGGTACACTTAGCGACACCATTTGCTCCTTGACCGTGCTGAGTGACGCTAGTGACGCAAGCTTGACCGAATACGTAAAGCCATCTGGGACCTTAAACTGAGGAACACCAGCACGCATGATCGTGCCCTGGCACGTTCCGCGTAACCTCGATTCACGGTGGTTTCTCTACAGCGGGTTGGTCTTTTTCAGTGCTTTACGCATTTATTTGTCCGCGACCCGAAGAAATATTCGAAAGTGTGCGCTTTCTGCAGTACCAAGAATGCCGACTCTTTCGACACTGACGAGCAATGATGGTAGCAGCACGGATTCGTTCGAACCGGCCATAAGGCGAACATCAGAATATGACTTCTCACCATCTGCCGCAATGGTGTATTGCTGCGCATTATCTACAAACATTTAGCCGAGTGTGATCAAAGCTTGTGCGTTCTGTTTTACATATGTAGCACCTGCATATAAAACAAAAATGCAATAGGAGCACTAACGACAACCGCAAGGCTCTGGCCAGGAAGCCTGCAGCATGCTGCACGCGCCTGTGTTATTTTCACGTGCATCGCGCCACTTCGGAGTTTTGAGATTGGCCCTCGCGCTCGCAGCGCTAATTGGCCTCTTCGTGCCGGCGCATGTGTCAGCCATCGCAGGTACGTGACAAGCGAGACAAGTGAACGGTATAGAAAAGCCCAACCCGCCCTCTGGTGTGAAGACACCCATAGGACAAGGCTCAATTGTTTTGTGCTTCGCTCGTTGTGTTGCAGGTCGAAGCAAAAGCAAGAAGAGTGGCGCCCCGAAGGGGCGCCTATATTATTTTTTTTATCCAGTCTTTTATTTTCTGTGTACTGTAAAAGCCGCTATTCTTGTAGTAAAGGCAAGAGTGCACAGACGCCATGTTTTTAATTATTTGCGCTGCTTTTCGCCGACAAAAAATTACTCGCAAAAGTTGAACAAAAGAAGCTCAATTGTATGCCTTTGTTTCCTTCAGATAATCAACAATTAAAGCTGAATATATGCTGGCAGAATGGAAGCGCCTGTTTATTCTTTCGCGAGTAGTTTGGCTTGCTTTTATTATGTATCGTTCACGAAAGGGTCAACCTAGTAATAGTTTGGGCAGAGCACCACTGGCTTGGTCAACCGCGTATTCACAGAAAAGAGAGAAGAGAAAGAGAAGAAATGTAGGAAAGGTAGGGAGGTTAACTAGACTATGCGTCCAGAATAGCAGTACAGAATAGAACATTGGTGTTAATCTTGTCTAGAGGTCTCATTACATACACCTCGCACGTAAGGAAGCAACATCTCGTTCGGTCGTGAGTCTTTTTGCTCACGTAGGTAAACATCTTGAATATTAGACCCAACTTGGCACTTCTTACGGCACCCACCCTCTCACACACACCTATTGACGAGCACACCCCTCGAAAGTCGTCTAGCGAGTCTGCAAGTCTGAATGCGTATATGAATGGGAAAACGCGAAGTTGCACCTACTTTCTAAAATGGTATATCATCAGCTCGTCCAACAGCGAATTCTAGTGTATATATGGTTCCTTGAAGGTTGCAAGAACAATTTGAAAAAGAGCCTGTCACGATAATACATGGCTGTACGCCTGAAAAGGCAGTAAAGTGTACGCATCAGTTCGTCGAGAACTTCGCTGAGAGTTGAACACCTCTTCGGCTCTCCTTCAGCTCGTCCCCCTCAGTTCTCGTTTTTATTGTGAAATGGCTAGAAATAACCCTCCATTCTCCACCCGCCACACGCCCGCAAGTTAACACAAATACAAAAAGAAAAGGAAAGCAATTCAAAGAGCAAGCGAGAAAGCTGGCATGATCGAGGAACACCCACACCGGACGTTCGTGTGGGGTCCTCTGGGCGCTATACGCATCGAAGCATGTAGAATGGGGCGAGGGGGGGGGGGTGTAGTGAGGCTTCACAGTTAGTTGTTTGCCAGGACAGGACATCCCGAAGGGCAGCATCCCGCCTGCGCAAACGCTGCGTGCCCTTCACCTCACCGTGTATAGATGGGAGGGTAGAATAATGGCACGAATGCCCCCCCCCCTTTTTTTTTAAGCTGAGTGGCTGCACGCATGTTCTGTGGTCCTCTAGTTGGGTGGACCCCCCGTCCCGTCTCGCTGTGAGACAAGTGCCCATTGTGCAGCGGCGTCGACCGCTTTATATACGCGTGCACCCAAGTCACGAAGCCAAAGACGGCGCCGTTCTTTTCGCGCTCTGTGGTTCCTCGCCAAATAGATTGTGTGGAAGGCGGAGTGCTCGAGCACGAACGAGAAATCCACTTTCCCGCTTCATGTAGCTGCATGTAGCAGTAGTGAAGAAATCCAACGTATCGTGATTGTGAACACTGTGATGTGCCAGAAACACTTGAGCACATATTTTGTGTCTGCCCAGCATACGCACGTGAACGACAAACACTGATTTCTTCTACTGAACAATATCGCAGTAGGTCATTAACTGATGAGACCATGTTGGGCCCTTGGCCAGACACCAACAGTGCAACTGCGGTTACAAGAGCAGTTATTACCTTTTTAGAAACAACTGGACTATGTGCGCGGCTCTAAAATGTGTCTCAGCTAGAAAGAACACTACATACTCACCTCTCTATCTCACCATCGTCATCCATTAATCTTTCTTTTCCCCTTTCCCTTCCCCGAGTGTAGAGTAGCAGGCTAGAGCAAACTATCGCTCAGGCCGACCTCTCTGCCTTTCTGTAAATAAACATACTTCCTTCCTTCTTCCAACGTATCGTATTTCACGGTATTTCACGAGCTATGGTTACTATAAAAGTAATGTGGTAGTACGTATTTCTATCAAGCAGGTCGCAGCGGTGGTACTGCGGTTACGGTGGTCGGCTGCTCACCTAAAGGTTGCGGGTTCGATTCCAGCCTCGACGGTCGCGTGTCTGTGGAGGTGAAAAGGTAGATGCTCGTGTATTGTGCGATTTCAGTGCGTATCAAAGAGGACCTGGTCGGTCTTAACCAATTGGTTCTGAGTAGGTTGGTCATGACCAGTTTACTCAGAGACCAGATTTCGTGAGCCCTTTACTACGACGTCTCTCTTAATCACATCGCAGTTCTGAGTAGTAAAGCCGAAATAATATTATTTTATATGTTGTGTAGTGGTGGTACACGACAATGATAGAGTACAACGCCATTCGGAGTGTGCAGTTCTGGTACTTGTTTGATACGAAGATTGCAAATCACGAGAAGTTTTTTCCAAATGATCGGGCAACGATTAGGCGCTGCCACGGCGACAACGTGTATAAATTACTACTTCAGATCCTTCGAGTCCGCTGTCTAGAGAAAGAGGGAATGCAGCAAAAATGACGACGCCAACCAGACTATGAGCAGTATGCTACCCTACAAGTGAAACGAAGTCGGAAACGACAGAATCGTCATCAAGTGGGGTGATAGCGAATGCGCAATCTGAAGAACTCGGTGAGTACGCTTTGCAAACCCGAAGAACACGCCCGACGTCTTGCCTGTGAACGGTAGACGATATAACGTTAACGTGAGGAGCCGGTTAAGTTGCGCAATTCAGTACTTGAGATGTTTCACGTCTGCACGCATACGTAAAACGTGGCGCTTTACAGGTAATGGCTGCTATACGGCTTTCTTGCGCTGTAAAATTAGGTAATGCCTAAAGACGGCAAGGAGCATCCCTCATGATGGGCATGAAAAGGCAACACGCGCAAGCGAATAACTTCCGAGTTCTCGCGACTAGTTGCGCGCAAGTAACACGTCTTCTAATGAAACTTTCAGCACTGAGCAACCTCCGACGCTTTGTTTTTTCTGCATTTCTGTTTACAGCTGCTTGCTTTATGTATTTATTTATTTCGTGATACTATCTGGGCCAAAGGCATTGTGGAGAAGGGTCAAACATGATTTTTTACTCATAAAATGTTACCTAATAATAAAAAATAATTAAATTAAAAACAATAAAGAACAAAATATAAGCATTGTGTACCAACAGAACAAGTAAGTGCGTTTATAAAGTGCTAGTGAGCGCATAACAAAACAAGTGATGATCAGTCAAGATGACCACAGACCCTGGAAGGCGGTTCCAGTGTACTGATGTTCTTTGAATAAATGAATCGCTGCAGATTAATGCGAACTATAGCTTCCTAGTTTACGATCCTGCCACAGCGATGCAGACTTATTTATGACATGGCGAGTTTTTCGTGAATGAATCATTTCAAAATTATAAAATGACTCACATTCTGTAAGACTCTTTCATCACAAATAACTAAATAAGTACAATGTTCAATATAATCAATAATTCTCAATCTTTCTATAAGCTGAAAACTTTTTTTTTAGTGCAGAGCATTTCTTAGTCGCATGATGTCGCGCTCGGCATCGGCGGCAGCACCGTTCGCACTGCGCATGCTCGCATCTCGTGCGGGCTCAGGAAGGCACCCTCAAAACTATCGCTTTCCTCTCCCTCTCTCGCCTCGCAAAGCACAAACTGGCAGAGTCTGCTATAGTAAAAACAGATAAAAAAACAACGACGGCTCGTGCTCCACAACCGGTCACTGTAAGCACTGAATCACGCGTTAGAAATTAAGTCATCGGCGCCTTTACTCGGCTTTCATTTCGCCTTCGTTGTCGTAAGCCTTCTGTCGCTTCTGGGGTGTTTCCACAGTTGTCGTTGCCTTTCCAATTTGCTATTTTAGGGCTAACGATTGTCTCCTTTTTTTAACTGACCAGTGGTGAACAACAAGACTTCCCCCACGTATGTGGCACATACCAGCCGATGGTCATGATAACTTTCTGATAGACCGCGAATGTTTCCGTGACAAATACCCGTTTGTTGTGCTAAATGATGGCGTATTCATCGTTAGAGGACCAGTGGTAAGCCTGCATCGGGGTTTATCCAATTTATTTGGCACATAACTGATAGGCGGCGCTTGGCAGGCCACACAGGATAGACCGCCCAAATTATTGCTGCCTTAAACAGTTTGTCTGTCAATAGCTTACTCACCCTTCCAACCATTTATGGGACCAGGTGTAACGAGAGACGCAACAAGAGAAAAGCAAAATCACATCAAATCAAATCAAGTCGGCTCCTCTTTGCTCCGTTATGAACAGGATGCACATATATTGCAAGGACAACAAAATAAAGTCGATTTTACAGCTGCGTGCTTTCTTCATTCATTCTTTTTCGCATTATTTACGGAAGCACCATACGCGAGTTTTCGAATATAGGGGCCTAAAAAGCTTGGGGCCCCAAAGCCCTTTTCGTGTGGGCGCTTTGGGTCAAGTAGGAGCGAATAGGGTCTGCAGCGCTTCGGACGCTCCCCCTAATCTATGTCACTCTAGTCTTAGCCGAGAGCCATCCCTTCAGTGGGTGCCGTCATATTTTTCTCACCCAAAACTTCTAGGGGCGGGCTTCAGGGCTCCCGCTAAATTGGAAAAATAGCGTCACCGACCTCGGTTTGGGTTTTGGTTTGCGGACGCTATTTTCTTTTTTTTTTGCACATGCGCAAAACCCAAACTTGGTTTGGGTTTTGCGCATGTGCAGTGGCCTTGACGCTATTTCTTTCGAAAACTTCCTATCGTGGCATTCCACGTTATAGTTCTGCAAGAGGCATTCCTTTCGAGGGTGGTTGCTAAAACGAGGGCACATATTTCGCACACCTCGACACGTGCGTTTCCTTTTTTCTTTCTCGTCTATTGCAACGTCATGTGGCGAAACCAAGGGTACGCATAAGACAAAAAAAAAAAACTCTGGGAAAGTAAGGCAGCCCCCGCGCGAGTCGGGGGCTCCCCATGAGCTCGCTTGCGGCAGCGAGCTATACGCGTTAATGTTCCGCCCCTACATGTTCCTCGAGCCGCCGTGACGAGGGCTCCCTGCCGGCCACTTTTTCATGCAGCTTGTAATCGTTTGTTACGCTCCACGTGGGTGGCATCTCCGAGTGCGTGCGGTTGTTTTGTTCCCTCTGTTTTCACCCCTGTTCCAGAAGCTTATATTGGGCTTACCACAGCGAAAGCGGTCCGAACACGAAACTTCGAAGAAAGCAACCCCGCTTCGCACATTAATAATGCCTCTCTGTCACCAACTTCGCAGAAAACTAGGCAATGTGGAAGCTTCCCATTCTCAAAAATGCCGGGTGAGTAAGAAGTAAACAACTACCGAGTTTGTACAAGTTGGTAACGAAGTGATGTCGGCGATTAATATTTATCAGCTTGCGAGATCTGGAAAATATACAAATAGACTGAAAATACTGAATAAAAGGTTCAGCAACGCACATTTTAAAGTCCCTTGCGTGTCAGGTATGAAAAAAGCTGACTGTACACATTGTTTTTCTCTCTCGTTTAGAGCTCGAACAAAGACCTGGCTTGAAGATAGCCCATGTGTATATGTTGTAGGGAAGCAAGATCGGCACAGCTGCTCGCGCGAGCTCGGATAGTAGAAAGAACCGGAGGACGAAGAACTAAAAATGTCAAAACTTTTGTCTCTAAGCTAGCTTTTCAAATCAGTTTTAGTTTCAGTTTAGTATCCTACCACCCGGTTCTTGGCATATACCCCTTTGTGGTGGAGCGCCATCCAGGTCATCATTATCATCATCATCATCATCATCATTATCATCATCAAGACCAGTGGTCTTGCAGCAAGGGTGCTGTCTCTTGTTTGTCTTTCTTTACAATTTACCGTTTCTTTAGGTCAGCCCCAAAACGAAACTCTCGACACCCGATTTGCAAACACATTCATTATTATTAGATCAACTACTTCAGACAACATCAATATTCCTAACATTACTGAATGCACTTATGACGGCTACATATAAGACCCTCTCCGCGAATGCGTGTGTTGTGTGCGTCGTCGTAGTTATTTCACCGGGCTTTAAGTATTGTATGAGCCATGGTATAAATATAAACACAAAAAATGTTTTATGCCACGGTACATCAACACTTCAATGGCGTATATGAGTCACGGACATGACGTTGACAAAGTGAACGCGAACGAAAGTGAAAAATAACTATCGCAGAAATATGCACTACCGGAAACCGCATTTATACGACCTCGCGGGTCATGATAAGCGCCCGGCATTCTACCAACTAAGCTACCAAACGCCCTTTTTATTGTTTTCGTTACTGTTTAAGCTATTTGGGCGCATGCAAAACACTCCACAAACACGCCTTCTGTATAGCTTGGATATTTTTTAGCAAATGCATGGTGTTCTGTATTGGGTGCAGCAAGACGGCATGGGTTTCTGCCACCGTCAATGAGCGGTAAAGTGAAGTAATGCGCCTTGACATTTATTAGCGGCTATAGGGAACGATTCGGTGGCGACGCAGTTGAAGCTTGGTCTGGCTAAAGTATATACGGTCATAGTTAAAGCGTCTCGATCACAGCTATAGGAGCACCCGGGGCATTGCCGCCTGAGCGTTGCCTGTCTCTGTTTACAATTACAGGTGCAGGATGGCTTCCGGTTCCGTGTGCCGGCGTATACCCTAGCAGTATTGGTGAGTAACAGAAGCCCTAACGAGGAGACAGTTCATTTTCAAAATTTTTCTCCCTGTGTCCGGTCATGTATTTCAAATACTTTTTCTTTTAAGCTAGATATAACATCATAAGAGCTAGTCCATCGCATTGAGCGAAAAATTAAAACACAATATTCATGCTTTGGCGTTAGAGAGGAATAAATGAAGCGAACGTAAGTTTCTTGGGTAGCAGTACGTGCTGCTGCTATACGTTGAAACTGACTAAAAAGGCGAAACACAGTTACGTTCTTTGCATTTCGATTCATGCTAGCGTGTGACCATTTGTCCTAGTGTTGCAGTTTCCACGAGCGCGAACGGTGTATCTCCGCAGCCGACTTCTCTCAGGGGGATAGCACCGATGCATCAAATTGCTGCAAGCGCTGCGCAAAGGTGATGAAGTCGACGGGCCAATGTCAAGCCTTGGTGGACCGAGGCAGAGGCCACCGGTACGCAATATTATACTGTGCCCGTTAGCGGCTTAGGCTGTGAACGTCGGCCTTCTCTGTCGCTGAAGCGTAGTGTGGTGTATGCATGAGCATTGGCGCCGGTTACCCTTTACGGAGGAACGCAAATCGTGCCGTTGGTCTCCGTAAATCACGACGCTTTGAAGAAGAGAATATCGAGTACCAGCGTTTATTATGCGCTTGTTGTTGCCATTTAACAGCGCAGGATTCGCGATACGCTGTGCGGGAATATGTTAACAACTTGCGCTATACCACAACGGTTAAATCTTACTTTGGTTAAATGGGCCAGAATTTATAGTTCTGCATTGTTTCACCAGTTTGCCAAGTATTTTTTTTGTGTGTGAAAGAAATCCTATTCTGCGAGGTTTCAACGCGATCTGTGTATCTCAGAGTATCATTAGCCCGGACAAAGGTAAGCCGACGAGAGGGAGTGAATTCCCAATCCTTAAAAATTTTCAAGTTCGCATGTCGATATATACACAGGCGTGGCGTATGCCAAGGTGGCGATGGAAAAAGCGTTGACTTCACGTTATTATCTAGTTTACTATATATATTGTTACGTGATTTCGGCTCACTGAAAGAGGGCATAGTGGGGCATACCCAAGAAAGGTGCCTCAGACTGAGAGGGAAGAAGTGGACGTTGTCGGTGAGCTGCGTTGTGGCTGCGGACTGACAACTGTTATTTTCCACGTAACATTTTGGTGGAGGTGCTGGGTTAAAATTTGTTAAAAATAAATTAGTTAAATTAGTTAAAAAGAAGGACGGATTGTGGCGATTTTGTGTGGACTATCGCCACCTTAACAACATCACCAAGAAAGACGCGTACCCTCTGCTCCGCATTGACGACGCCCTTGATTGCCTCCATGGTGCCGCCTACTTTTCTTCCATCGATCTTCGTTCTGGTTATTGGCAGATTGCCGTAGACCCCATGTACCGAAAGAAGACGGCTTTTGTAACACCCGATGGCCTCCACCAATTCAAAGTCATGCCTTTCGGTTATGTAATGCCCCCGCCACCTTTGAACGAATGATGGACGCCCTTCTCCATGAATTGAAGTGGTCTACGTGTCTTTGTTACCTGGATGACGTCATTGTGTTTGCTCCCACTTTTGAAGCGCACCTTGAGAGACTATCAAAAATTCTTGATGTATTCCGTCTCGCCGGCCTTCAGCTGAATCCATCCAAGTGCCAGTTTGGTCGCCGTCGCATTACAATACTTGGACATATTGTTGACGCTTACGGCGTACAGCATGACCCAGAAAAAGTTCCAGCTGTGAAGGACTTTCCTGTGCCGAAAACCGCCAAAGATGTCCGCAGCTTTGTGGGGCTCTGCTCCTATTTTCGGCGGTTCATCAAGAACTTCGCGGAAATTGCTCGGCCCCTAACGGATTTACTCAAACTAGAGGAGACGTTTACCTGGGGTCCCTCGCAAGCAGCAGCATTTTCCGACCTGACCACTTTGCTCACTTCTTCTCCTGTGCTGGCTCACTTCGACCCTACGGCACCGACCGAAGTCCGCACCGATGCCAGCGGTTACGAATAGGCGCTGTGTTGGCTCAGCGACAACGTGGGCAGCATCGCGTGATAGCTTATGCCAGCAGGCTGCTGTCCACCTCGGAGCGTAATTATTCTATCACAGAGCGCGAATGCCTAGCGCTGGTGTGGGCAGTAACGAAATTTCGCCCTTACTTATACGGCCGACCATTTATAGTTCTCACCGACCACCACGCTCTCTGCTGGCTCACCTCCCTCAAAGATCTCACAAGTCGTCTCGTCCGCTGGGCACTCCGCCTCCAGGAGTATTCTTACACCGTAGTGTATAAATCAGGAAAACTGCACAAAGATGTGGATTGTCTGTCACGCTACCCTGTGGCCGACTGCGATCCTACGAGCACTGATTCTGTGGGCTGCGTCCTTTCCATCTCCCAGCTGCTTCATCTCGGGGACGAGCAGCGTCGCGATCCGGATATCAGCCACCTAATACAACAGCTCGAATCTTCACCGCAAGACGCTGCTGTTCGCATGTTTACCTTAAAGGACCACACCTTATATCGGCGTAATTTATCGCCCAATGGTCACGACCTACTTCTGGTCATACCAAAGCACCTGCATTCCACAGTCCTACGCGAGCTCCATGACGCGCCAACCGCGTGTCACCTTGGTGTCTCTCGCACATATGACCGTGTCCGCCGCCGCTTCTACTGGCCTTGCCTTTCACGCTCTGTACGTCGCTATGTCAACGCTTGTGAAATTCGCCAGCGTCGCAAAAAGTCGTCGGGACTCCCTTCCGGATATCTTCAGCCCATCGACATCCCATCGGAGCCATTCTTCCGTGTTGGTTTGGACCTCCTCGGTCCCTTCCCAACATCCGCCTCCGGAAACAAGTGGGTCGCGGTGGCTACGGATTACGCGACCCGTTACGCAGTTACGCGAGCCATGCCAAGAATCTGCGCTACAGACGTCGCTGATTTTCTACTACGCGATCTCATTTTAGTGCATGGAGCCCCTCGTCAACTGCTGACAGACCGAGGCCGAACGTTCCTTTCGAAAGTGGTTGACGATATCCTGTGTTCCTGCTCTACCCAACATAAGCTCACGACATCGTACCATCCCCAGGCAAACGGGCTTACAGAACGTTTAAACCGCACCCTGACAGACATGCTATCGAAATACGTCTCGGCCGACCATCGTGATTGGGACCTTGCACTACCCTACGTGACGTTCGCATACAATTCCTCCCGGCATGACACTGCCGGGTACTCGCCATTTTACCTTCTGTTTGGACGCGAACCAACATTGCCGTTGGATATCTTCCTGCCAGCCGCTGCGCAGTCTACTTCTGAATACGCACGCGACGCTATTACCCGAGCTTACCACGCTCGTCAGCTTGCCCGCAGCAGATTAATGGCGTCCCAAGACTCGCAGAAGCATCGTTACGACGAGCGGCATCGCGACGAACACTTTCCAACAGGTTTCCTCGTTCTTGTTTGGTCCCTTACGCGACATGCAGGCCTTTCAGAAAAAGTTCTCTCTCGTTTCACGGGCCCATACCACGTGCTTAGACGAGTTACCGACACTACATATGAAATTGTACCTGATAATCCATCAACCGCTTCCGCTCTGCTGTCAAGAGACATCGTCCCCGTATCAAGGCTCAAGCGTTACCACACTGCTCCTGCTGTGGCCCCGTAAAATCGCCGGGTCGGCGCTTTTGCCGCCGGGGGTCGTGTTACGTAATTTCGGAGGGCATAGTGGGGCATACCCAAGAAAGCTGCCTCAGGCTGAGAGTGAAGAAGTGGACGTTGTCGGTGAGCTGCGTTAGGCTGCGGACTGACAACTGTTATTTTCCACGTAACAATATATATATATATATATATATATATATATATATATATATATATATATATATATATATATATATATATATATATATATATATATATATATATATATATATATATATATATATATATATATGTATATATCGTGTATATAGACAATGACACAAACTCACGGCACGAACGACAAATTGTAGTAGAGAATTTCTGGTGATAGCCCTGTCGCGTACGTTTTCTGCGACGATAACTCGTCGCGATTTTACTAGACGAATTTTGCAATACACTCCAGAATCTTTCACTCGCTTCCCAGATTTTCCGTGGTTCTATTGGCCTCACAGGTACAGTTGATGCGAAAAAAATAAGATGTGCATCTCACACTCTTTCGGGCTTTTCCAGCAGCCATTATCCGCAAGAATAGAAAACGTTCCGCTACGCCACCGGGCTAGCGTGACCGACCGGCATGCCGCGGGTCATTAGGAGCGCAAATGGCGTTTCAGCACTCTTCTCCCTGGGTGTGTTTTTTTTTTCTTTTCAGCGTTTGCTCTCAGTCTCTGCTAAAAATGTAAACTGGCATACTGAACAATACTGAAAGGTTAGGCACCCCATCGAACGCCAGCCGACGCGCACGCGGATAAACGTACGAAACGGGACCCCTATTTGCATTTAATGTATGCTGACCAAGCACCAAAGCCTACAGTGAATTACCATAACACAGTCTTGCAACGGCGAGGTTAAATTTCGGGGCGAGTCAAAGGCTATAGAAAAGGAGAGTTTTCTTAGAAGCTCAAAAACAAAAACTGAATTACAGCAAAATTCGAAAAGCGCTTTCGACAAGCGGGAATGTGAACATTTCAACCGAAGAACACAGGATGTATTGTAAAACTGTGTCCGCAAAATGCAGCTGATTGGAAACGATTTATGAGCGAGAAATATTGGCCGAACAGTGGGTATTCGTACTCTTGGTGCCGTCCACCCGCTCCACTCTGTGCTCATATAATAATAATAATAATAATAATAATAATAATAATAATAATAATAATAATAATAATAATAATAATAATAATAATAATAATAATAATAATAATAATAATAATAATAATAATAATGATAATAATAATAATAATAATAATAATAATGTAAAACTAGTGCCACTACGTTCAGTTGGTTGATACTATTTATTGTATAAGCTTTCAAAATGAACAGTACACCAGCAGTACGATCCTACCCACTAAGGTTCCATGGCAGGCCTATTGGTTATCTATGAAGTATCTAATATATAACGCATCTAGTACACATCTCTGTACCGTCCGGGATGCGATACACATCAGATACAATTCTATCACTACCATGCAACGCGTTAGCGATACTGGCTAAGGTACTCAGCTGCTGCCCCGCAGGTCACGGGATCGAATCCCGGCTGTGGCGGCTGCGTTTACGGTGGAGGCGAAAACGCTGTAGGACCATGTGCTCTGATTTGGCCGCACGGTAAAGAACCCCAGATGGTCTAAATTTTCGGGGCCCTTCAATATGGCGCTTCTTATTGTCATTGGTGGTTTTGTGCCGTTAAACTCCCCCATATCAATCAATCATCAATCGCATTTTAAACGCATTAGGAGTTATTAGTAAGTCCTTATGTAACAACTAGCTGTACTGATGATACTTCTTTCACGCTGGCTCAATAATGCTTGCAGGAGTACATCACGTATATGTAACATACCACCTGCACTTCACCTGTTCATATTATGATTATCCTACCACCTCCAGAAGAGAGTTTTAGGCGAAGCTTTTCCACGCAGTTCAACTGGAATTCGCATCAGTGGACGAATCGCACCTTTATGTCTGGCCGTTCTCAATGTCCTTCATCTGGACTATTTCTGTATCCTAGATACGAAAAGTATTAGAATCTATGGTTTACCGTTCGAAATTCACAATATGTTAATGAGGCAAGCCTGTGTGGCCGGTTACGGAAATCATTTACGTGCGTTTAAACTGCACACAGAGCACGGGCCTCTAGCATTTCCCCAATATCGGCCCGTGATTTTCGGGGTCAGCAGCCGGGAACCGCAACCGCCTTCCATCGCGGCAAAATAGTCGGCTAGGAATAATTTACGTTGCTGTCTGAGAATTCACTTTCGAGGGGTGTTAGCGAGCCCTGGCGAGGATGTAGAAATGCCTGTACTCATTCATTTTAGGATACAGCGTGCGCATCTAATTCTACAAACAGAAGCACGTTACATTTACCTACTTCTAAGCACGCATATTCCTCACCTGAAAGTGAGCACTGTGAGGGGCCGGTACGATTTGTGGCTTCGAGGATCCGCCATTGGTCGGCCCCAGAAATCGTTTATCCAAAGCGATGACGACGATGACGACGAAGATGCTGCAGGCCGTCTACTCTCGCCGGTGACGTCGGGGTTGCCAACGACGGCCACCATGTCGTCGTGCACGAAATCGCCATCCAGCGAGTTCACGTAACACAGCACCGCCACAACACCGGCACACAACGCGGGCATCCACGCGGCTAAGGGCCTACGTGCCATGCCGTAGTCGACACACACTGGTTCATTGGCGGCACCAACTGCCCCGTCGCGTCTCTTTTGCGACTGTTGTTGCATGAGGCGTGGACGTCTTTGGCAGTTGAATGATGACTGCCGCTGCTGGCGGTGGTGGTCCTCAACTGGTACCGCACTCGAACTGGCCGCACGTAGTCTCGTAGAATATACAAAATAAGAAAGCATCCTAGCGATTACAGAAGGACATCGGGCGCCCAGCGACCCAGTCAGCGCACGCAAAGTGTCCGCAGTGCTCGTTGTTTTACTGCGACAACGTTTGTGCCATGTGTACGGTCGGCCGCATTTCCGATCGCCGTCAGAGTGATCCGAAAGCGCCGTCGCGGTGGATGCACTTGCAGATGACTCTAGGTAGGCGTGAAGCAGGGACGATTGCGCACCTCCGCTCAACCAGCCACCTACAGCCATCTTCGGGATCCACACAACCAACGCCACACAACACAATCAAAACAGGCACGCTGTCGTCGCACTACTATTTCAAACAATACACTTGGACGGTGCTAGAGCAGTCGATGAACTACACAGGCGTGCACACAAACAGAGCGAAAGCGTGGTGGGAAGATTCGTCACTTTCCGAAGCACGTGGTAGCATCGGACGGCTTACTCCTGGCCGGCGAAGAGACTCGATGCGTATGTCCACTCACAATGGTCTTGTGCGACACTCTCACAGTGACGCAGCGTGGTAATCCTCGGTAAATCCGTTCCAGAGACGCGATTGTCGGTCGGTACAGCAGATGAATGGTGGTAGACACCTTCGGTTCGTTTCCGTTTGGGGATGCGAACGCCTGACGACACATGCTTATCACAACAAGGGAACGAAGTGCACCGTGAATAAAAGTTTAGGAGAGACTAAAAGGAAATCGAGCAAAACGTAAACCTACTTGAATACTACTGGTACATCTTTTGATACGCATGTCCCCGTGGACTCCTAAACGTTAGTTCAGCCGCACTGAAAGATACACGACATCTTCCGGTGCGCGCACCTGCACGCGAGCTCATCTGAAGCTACATCTTCCCTTTTCAGAAAAGTATGCACAACACCAAATCCATTCTCCTTATCCGTCGACGGGACTGCGCATTGCAAAATTTTTATGCGACGATCCCAGGCGCATGCTTGGATTAAAATGAAAGATTCACAGTAAGCTGAGAGCACACGGCGCAACGAAACGCGAATTAGATTCACGCGCGCGCGATTGCAGAGCCGCGCGAGGCCACCCTCGCTCAGAGCGTCCGGCGCACAAGGCACCCAGCAGAAAGGACTCACACGAACTGGACGTCCCTGCGAAACGGGAGACCCCTGGCGTGGATCCGCGCATGCTCAATGGAAGACTGGTGCCAGCCCGTTCGATGCGTCCCGTGGGAACTGCTGCCATCTACCGGTTGGCGCAGATGTTGTGGGTTGGGGGTGCCGTAAAAACTCGTCTTTTCGGAGCGCGGGATTTGAGCCGCTGTTGTAAAGACCTCGTTCGAAGTAGGGCTGTGCCAATATTCGAGACTTCGAAAGTTTAGCAGTTCGTGGTATATCCGATTCGGAAAGCAGATTTATTATGCGATATACTCGAACACCTCTAGACTTCATGGCAAATAATGAAATCTGTACAGTATGCTTCATACGTGTGATAAATTGTGCCATCTTTGGTGTCCTAATATGCAAATTACTTTCCCTTGCCACCCCCCCCCCCCACTCGCTCTCTCTCTCCATCCCATGCAATTGCGCTTCTGCAACTGTAGAACTTCCAACTGGCGTGGCCACAGCATTGCGTCCAGCTTGTCATCGAGCAATACAGTGTCTAGTTGTACTAAAAGAAATAATCGAAATGGAGAGTCATTTGAAAACTTCATAGAAATGTCTGTAAATAACGGAACCCAGCGTTATTGCGGGTTATTATGTGTTAAAGCACCTGCAGTGAATAATGTGCTGCTCAGTTGTCATTGTTTCTCTCATTGGAGAGAACATGCATAGAAGGTCAAATTGTGATTAGCGGATGAGTACATCAGCCAGAAGTAGTGCGGATAGCTGATTTCATTGGCTGTAAGAGCGGCACACTTTTTCTGGAAAATTGCCAAGCAGCTATCTATCTTTCATTACAGCATTAAATTAACAGCATATGTGGTAGAAGTAATGTAGTGCAATCAATAGACGGATGAATAAAACTTTATGGAATACCCGGCAAGGCTTAACGCCATGTGGAGTTTGGTCTCCTTGCCTCCTTCGGGCAAATGCGAATGCCTTGCCTCAACTCCCCGTCGCGGGCTTGCTGGAGTGCTAACGTATACATAGATGTGAGCTATCCAGAATGGCTGGCCAATTCGACAACAGGGTCCTGTAATTAATTTACTGTACAAAAAAAACATGGATGTGAGCTGTCCAGCATGGCTGATCAACTTGATGACAGGGTCCTGTAAATTAATTACTCTAGAAAAATCTAACTTATTGATGTCCGGTTGACGAAAAATAAACATTTTAGCAAAATTCAGTTGTTCTATTTGTTGCTGACTTTGTAGCAATTACATTAACAAGATTGCACTAATTAAGGTATTAGCTTGATACAATGACTTTATTCAAGTGAGTAATTTGAGAAGAATGACTGATTACTTTCTCAGTTAGCTCTTACTGCAATGTAGCATGCCAGCTATTTCTTTTCAGGGATAAGCAAACTAGTGAAAAAGGAAACAAAATAAAAGACGAGTTATAAAATGGCACAGCATCAAGTTTGGAAAGTTGTACAAAGATTTCGGGAATTTCCTAGCATAAGCACTGTTAATAAATAATAGATAAATACATGAACAGGTGATAAACTTTACGCGCAACACTTTAGGTAAATTGTCATGATTTTTAAGGGTATTGTTATTGTGACACAATTTATTTAGCCGAAATACATCTCTAACATAACCTAATTACTCTTATGTAGTAATACTGCCATCTCTGTACTGTACTAGGGGAAGGCGCAGAACCTGGACAGCCAGGGGTGCCGCGAAATCTCGCTGATTATGCATGAATTACGGCACGCTCGCTAGGCCGGCTATGTAGCGGTGTTTGCGTTCGGGAAATATCTGCGAGGGCTCCAGAAAGTGCCAGCCTCCTGTAGCTAGGGCACCGGTAGAGCTGTATTTCGCTCGCTGTATTCTCACAAATCGACACGCTGAACGTTCATATCGGATGCAGCGTTGTCGTTGGATGGAATTGAAAAGATGCCAGAACTCGAGCTGAATGTATACACAAAGTAGCAATGTCCGTTGAAATCATCGTCAAATTTGTACCCAGATCAAACAGCAGTGCTATTGTGAACACAGTCCTTACTACTGAAGCGTAAATTAATCTATTTCGAATAAGTAAGACAAGAGATTTAAAAGCAGCCAGGAATTAGCCATGGCGCCAACAGAAAATTTTCTGTGCCAAACGGGTCAAAAAGTAGCCAATTTCGTGCAAAGTAGACACCAACGGCAGCCCTGATCAAATGTAACCTGCCTTGCGGAATGAAAACAAGGAACGTCTATACAGAGTAAATACTATGAAATCACCAAACAAATAAGAATGACAGCAAAAAAGACAATATGAATAAGGGCACTCATAGTTACTGATTGATTGATTGATTGATTTATATGTGGGGTTTAACGCCAGATAACCACCATATGATTATGAGAGATGCCGTAGTGGAGAGCTCCGGAAAATTCAACCACCTAGGGCTGTTTAACGTGCACCCAAATGTGAGAACACGGGCCTACAATATTTCCGCCTCCAGGGCATTCATAGGTAGAGAAATATATACCGAATATATTGCTATTCGACATTACGTAACAGACGCTGCTGATGTTTCTGCTTCTTATAATTTTTACATTTAACACAGCACTTCTATAGACCCTTTTCATAATTTACAAGTACACTTATCTTCATTGCATGTTTAAACAAGTAATGCCAGCACCTGCTGTGCTTCAAGCGGAGACGCGGTCCTAGTTGACCATGCTGGACATGTTGAACATGTTTATTATGAGTGTTTTTATTAGGAGAGGCAACTCGACATTGTCTACGTCATTGCGTAAGTAAACCGCACTTTAACAGGATATTTTCACTAAATGACAAACCGCCTTTAGTTGCTCCAACAGGATAGCAAAAAAGCTAACTTTACACTTTTGAAGAGGGCCTATAGATGTACTTAAAACAGCAAATTACTTCGTGGGTTCATATCCACCCTTCAAAATTGTGTTACCTATTTTTCTGTTATGCATAGTTGTTTTCTGTAGTTCTACTAGAACACGAGTTTTGCTGTAACATTACAGGTAAGGCTAATGAACCTAATTTTTATTGGTTGTCCTTGAGGGAAGGTTCCCCAAATATTTAAAGCTGTAAAAACTTCCTGTATATTTACTTTGTATAGTGATTTGTACTAACACACGAAATGCGCTCTATTTGATTTCAATAGCACAAGCTTCTGAAAGTAAACAAAAAAAGCAAAGCGAAAGACGGAAATGCGATTACTGCTTTTGATAGTTGCAAACAAGCAGTAGGGGGCGATTGATATCCATTGAAGGTAGTGAACGTCAAGACATGTTCGTTTCATTCGCATTCTGCAAACTTTTCTAACTGCCTGATATTTATGGGGCGAGAGGCATCAGCTCCGAGAAGCTGGCTATCGAACTCGAAGCTGTATGAGCTGTTTAGAAAGTGAAATGACGGAAAAGTAGAAATGCAAAGCAATGAATGTGCTGCAACTTTTTTTTTCTAAGATGTAACTCCTACTGAGCAAACTTATTTGAAATCGAGCGTAAAGGTTATGTGCTTGTCCTGGCTAAATGAGAACTTTTGTGCTTCACCGATGGACGACTTTATCTATGAGTGTATGTTGTTGTTTTTAATTTTTTTCGTAACAACGAATTGGAAAGGGTTGCCAATACTGTGTTACCGATTCTTAAATTTTATTTCGATAAAAGAGGGGAAATGATCAAAAGGAAAAGGAAAGAAAATGAAATAGGAGAAAAATAAACGAATAGTGAAGAAAAGAAACAAAAAAATATACCGAACAAGATAGATGGAGCTTGCGATACAAAAAGCAAACACAAAAGAAAATTGAAAGTTAGAGTATGACAATTATATTCCAATTTAGAGGAACAACAAACACAAAATGAAGAAAAACAAACAGTCAACAAGCCTTACATGTATAAGATGCTTTCAATATTTTATGTGGTTTCATTGACATTTACCAGTGAAATGCAGACAAATGCAGTAACTGAAATTTCTCAATTAACTCTTTCGTTACCACGCCTATTCAAATTGATCACCGGTGATTGACGCTTTTGAATCGTTGATTTTGCCATGTTAAATTTGTTTCTCGTGCACCTTAGTCGTTCGTTCAGGCACTAAACTGTCAGGATTGATTTGAATTTGTCCGTTTGGGCAACAATGTGATTTATGACAGAACTTTCTGCTAACCATTGTGCGTGTATTGTTCGAAAAAGACACTAGGCTGGCGAACTTGACATAAGTGCGTGGCCCTCATGATTATGGTACAGTTACACTGAAGTTCAGAAATGAAAGGAACCTTTGCAAGCCGAGTATCGTTCTAAAGTGTCAGCTTCGCAGTTGGACAATGTTAAACAGTAATAACTGCCATAATAATATGCCAGATAGCTAATACAGAGCTGTTCCTAGAAGACAGGGAAAATTTGTTCTACAAAAAAATATTTGCGAAGGTCCACTGCGTGTCTAAAGTGTTGAAGTGGCCCTCTATGACAGTTTAGTTTAGCAACTTTAGTTTTGCTTGCATTGTTATATCAGACACAAGGTTACATCTAGTGTCACTAGTAGCTCCCATGACGCCGTCACGCGCGCATGGGTGCGCACCAGCGCTCCAAAACTCATACACTCATCAAAAATCTCTTGTTACCCCACCTGAATTGAGTGAGGACGAGCTTAGAGTTCGAAGATGACAGCACCTCAGCTTCAAGTTTTGTGGCGACGATGTTTTGCGTCAGCCTCAGACATCCATAGCCGTTCATGGGTTTCTGTTGTATACATGCTTAAGTTGTCTTCTCCGCCACAACTGCGTATAGCTTGTGACCTTTGTGCACAATCCTATAGCTACTCTGGCTACGTGCGTGGTCCACACTTCGCTGATATGTGGTGTGCTGGTGCTGGCTGCAGAGCTTCTCCTAACTACAAGGAGGCTCCCGGAGCACATCTTGGCCCTGACTTCGGAGCAGTGCGAAACCTTTCAGAACTGCACGCGATATTATCCTTTTTTTAAAACTTTATGTGCAAAAACGAAAAAAAATATGCTTGGATGCACATCTGGTTATGCTAACTTATACGGAGTGAGGTGGCTCATGGAAAGATGTGACGCTAGATGAAATAGAGCTCATTGGACACTTCATTTATGCAGGAAATATTCACACTATGGGTATGCATCTATACTGGAACACCTGGAGTCTCTTTAACCCAAGTCAACAAAATTTACTGAGGAATGTGTATGAGTACACTTATGTCTCACGAAAAACTATGCAATGCCTCACCGCATGGCGCGAGCAACGGAGCAGCACCTTGATTCCTATTTTTTTTGTCTGCGTGAAGAAGAACATTTTGTAAAACATTCATTATTTTTTACACTGTTACTGTCTCATTTATCCACAAAATGTATATTCTAAATTTTCTTTGTTCTGAAAAATTTTTTCATATATAGTGCTTTTTATTGCACTGTTTACCATCTGGTAACTCAAAATTTCACACTTTCCGCATTTTTATTCATTCTAAAATGTTTTTGTTGCTCTACAACATATATTTTTTGGAAAGAGCATTTCATTGTGCAAAGTTTGCTGTGCTGTGATAAGTGCTGAAGTACTTTTCAAACTGTCAAAAACAATTTTCATGAGACATATGAGAGACAACCATCTTCGGGCGGTAACAAAAGAGTTAACGTCATTCATTACACAACTCCGTGATTTAGGAACAAACAATATTAACGCCAATTGTCGTGAAGGAAGAAGCGCAAGTTAGAAAAATGCTCAGAGAACTTCAGCTGCGTGACGAGACCGAAAAAGCACCAAAAAAATCAAGAGAAATAAAAATTAAAATTCTAAGTTTGACTAGTGGGCAAGTAGCAGGACTATTGCAGAGAATTTTCTTCAAATTTTGTGACCTATAAAAATATACGCAGTGACTAGAATTATGGGACATAACAAATAAAAATACTATAACAGATAGTCAAAAAGTGTGTAACAGTGCCTCTTTATCACGAGAAAAGGAACTATCAATGAGCACGCAAAATATCGGCATCTCCAAATGAAAGCGTAGACTCTGTTTTCTCCAAAGTAAAACAAAAATATCAATATGGCGCACATTCATGTCGAAAATATAGCGTAATGTATTTCTAGAGCATTCTAACTATAGGGGCCATCTCATTATAAAAAACAAATCTTGGGTAAAAACGAGACTTTACTGATGATTCCACCAACGAAGATATATGGAGCAGCTGCTGCGACTCTTCACTGAGAAACAATTCTGATGGCGGCAAATGTTGCGCATGTTCATTTGCACACACCAAGATAGCCCAACAGGAATGATATTGAAGTTTATCTGGGGTTCATTGCAGTAATACTTAGGTCTATGATAAACAAGCACAGAGAATGAGCATTGTTCAGGAATCACCTAAACAGAAGTTTCTTCTTAACATACTGCAGTGTACTAACACAACAATTTAGGTTGGGGGTATTTAAAAATGTCTGTAGTTAATATTGCTAGTGATGAATTAACTAATAATAGAACGTAGCACTGACTTACATAGTGAGAATCTACACAGGAGTGTGATCCTCAGAGCAAGGGATATTCAGCCACTATAGCCGGAACAGTACTGAATTTGATTAGCGCTTCTCTACTGGAGCTTTTTAAGAGCTTTAAATATCGTCCTTAAGTTTTTGAGCGGCATAAGAAGTCGGTAGCTTGAGGCGGAGCTCAATAAAATCTGAAGTTTGCTTAAGTAATAAGGGTAAATCTAACGGCTCGCTTCCTTTCTTTTAATAATGAGAACTGACAGACAAGGTTACTTGGTAGTGCAAGCTCGCGTAATCGAAGATGAATAATAGTTGTTGTTCTTGCTATAAATTTCGTAATGTTTCTTTTTTCCTCTGAGAACATGCTCAAATTTCAGCGCATGCGCATATTCGTACTATATTAGCGCCTGTCGAAGTCTGATTGATTGAGTGATATGTGGGGTTTAACGTCCCAAAACCACCATATGATTATGAAAGGCACCGTAGTGGAGACTCCGGAAATTTTGAACACCTGGGGTTCTTTAACATGCACCCGAATCTGTCGAAGTCTGAAGCCTCCAGAGTAGGCAACCTCTGAGTGAAAAAAATAAAAAAAACGCATGACACAAACGAAATCACATGTTTCGTTGTGTTTGTTTTAATCAAGTTGCGAAAGACCAAGCAATCCACTTTTCTTTCACCAAAAAACGTTCGACTGTCTGCCCACTATAATGAAACTTTTTTCGTATGCGCAAGAAAAATAAAGACGTACACCTCTAAGGCACGCGTTATTACAACACGTCTGCTTGTAATATATCGCGCAAATTATTCGTCTCTCCTTAATGTCTCCTAAAACTTTCATTTTTTAAATTTTCACGGGAAAGAGCAGGAACGTGCACGTAAAAGCACTGACTCGATTCAAATCGAGAAACGAGATCAAATTACGGGGACTGAAAATAACAGAATGAAAAGTAGTAATCAGGATGATATCTCTATTTCTGCTCCGTTCATAGAGGACCGAAAAGGAAGCAATTTGCCTCGGGCTTGAAGTGAGTGAACACGTCCGCTATTTCGTTTCTCTCGATTCATATCACGAAAAAAAAATCAAAAAGCGGCATCGTACACTTTTACCGTAACCTTGTATTAGCGCTTACTTTGGCTTTTCTTTCGAAAAGTGTTTATCAGAGGGGGAACTCAGGTAAATGCTTCACAGAGGGCGAGTATCGCGTGAAAGCTGCATAATTGGTTATGCTTTAGGAAAGCCGCATTGTTGTTTCGTCCTTATTATTCCTATTTATTGAACGAAGGAGAAGCGTTGGCTTCAACGAGTGGTGGAGTCCTGACGTTCGGTTGTGATTAACCACAGGTTGAAGGTACTGTTCCGTTCATCGCATCTACTCGAGTCAAGCAAAGCGTCAAGTCGAGCGAAAACCAAGTAAATACACCCTTGACTGCATTACGAACGCGCGCTCCACCGCCTATATATACAAATCGCCCGCGTTCGAGGGCGCCCCGCCGCGGTGGTCTAGTGGCCAAGCTACTCGGCGGCTCACCCACAGGTCGCGGGATGAAATCCCGGCTGCGACGGCTGCATTTCCGATGGAGACGGAAGTGTTGTAGGCCCGTGTACTCAGATTTGGGTGCACGTTAAAGAACCCCAGGCGGTCGAAATCTCCAGAGCCCTCCACTACGGCGTCTCTCATAATCATATAGTGGTTTTGGGACGTTAGACTCCACATATCAATCAATCACGTTCGAGGAAGAAGATTACGGTGGGAGAAGTTAGTACACCTACTGCGCGTGCCCGGCTAGTTCAAGACCCGGTGGTGTCTTATCCTTTAATGGCTTCTGGCGGGTGTCTTCCTGGGGTGGCACAAGACTTGAACATGCGCAGTGGGGGTGTGGATGGCGCTGCTGACGCCGGATTCCCGACATAAGTTTTTTGAAAAACGCGCCGCATTTAAAATTAACATTTTCATTGTGAGGTTATGATGGCGTATTTCCGTGAATAGTAGCGTTCAAATATGATGTCTGTCTGTGACCGCCACATAGGTTGCTGAAGGTTGGCTAGAATGACAGCCAATGAAGTGATTGGGCATGCATTTCCTGGCGGGCGTAGCTCCATTGCAAAGGCTTCATTGGATCTGATTTGGCAGCGTTATGTCTGTGTCTTCGCGAAAAGATGTGTTCTAAAGTTCCCAGGCCACTATGTTATGTTTTTCTACGGCATCATGGCATTGAAGCTTTTGAACACAACCTGTACATTCCTGGCTACATATTCTGTGAGCACGCAATTTTGCATTTAACGTTCGAATTTCTGTTGAGTGAACGTTTTGTTGATGTTAGAATAAATGTTTTATTTACACTAAAGCACTAAACACCACCTATGTTACTTTTTCTATACTTAGGATTGTGATTGTATCTTGTTTTCTCTTAAAAGAAATAGCCTCGCATGTCGGTAATTGCGTTATTTAAAGACGCCATGTCCTAAATAATAATAACATAACAAATTCTAGAATACACTACGTACAAAACGAACGAATGTGTGTACTCTTCTATATATACGGTTAACTTATCACTCATGCGTATAACATCAAGGCGCGAAAGTGCTAGATCAATCGCACGTGAAGTTTTTCTGCACACTGATACGTGTCAAGAGCAAGTACTGCTACTTTAAGAATTCTAATAATAGTTCTTAATTGCACAGCATAAAAAGCCACTTGTGTGGGAAATAAAATAACCGTTTTCTGCAGCATAAACTTCGAAGGCCCTGTTCTACGTAGAGCTGATGTAGCCTTCGGAAAGAAGGGGAAGGAGGTAGTATTCACTTCACTCTTCCGCAAGGAAGCTTTTCATTATTGCATTATATATTTTGCATGTTCAAACAGGCGCAGATACAGACGCATTCACAACCAAACATAAAGTATGGTCGCAATCACGAACCTTTCCAGCCCCCGCTTTCCCTAAATATTTTCTTGTTACATTACTGGCACGTGAAATTACTTTATAACGGTTTGCATACCTCCTGATTGATGAAAGAGAAGTGCGTCTACCACTTATAATCTCCTATCCTTATGCCGGCACATACCAATGTTTATTGTTTACCTACAGTCACGTGTCATCGTCAAATATATTAGAGGCGAAACTCCTTAAAGCAGCACCCATTTATCCCTTTTCGTAGTCGTAGTGCGTAAGCAGTCTTACGTTTTCACCTGCAAGGTGAAGCTGGTGTTGTTGACCAATAAAAATTCGTTACTGACCATTAAAAATTCGCAGTGTGCGCGTTAACTAAAAGCCGAACTCTCCTGTCTCTGATTCCCTATTACCAGCCATTGGCATGTACAATAAGCACTATCTGACAAGAAAGGGTTTCTACGTTAAACTCGCTGGGCGTAACCTCATTGGTTTTAAAAAGGTTTAGCGAGCGTTGGGCCGCAGTGCCATCAATACACTGAACTAGTATATAATATGAAGTCGGGGTGGTTAAAGGTGGGAAGTTGACACGAAGCGCAAGCCGTAAGAAAGTGTGCGTGTGCCACCTCCCGTTTAGTCTTTGGAATGTCCGCTGGATGGCGGTGCTTCTATATGCGGAATATATGATGAAAACATGCGAGGTGGTGGTACTTGGAGTGTTGACTAGACGGACGAACGGACACATAGACAGATGCATGAACGGACGCATGGATGGCTGCATGCACGGATGGACGCATGGACGGACGCAGGACTGGATGCATGGACGCACGCAGGAACGGACGCACGGATGGACGTGCGGACGCACGAACAGACGCACGCACGAACGGGCGGAGGGGCGCATGGACGGTCACACAGACGGACGCATGGACGGATGGAAGCAAGAACGAATTGGCGGACGGATGCTTCACCCCACTCTCCATCATTCACCCCGTGGATATGCTGCCATTTTTTTAAGTCACCCACTCTCGGTGTTTCTGCCGTATTGCGGGATGAATTTAGGCGGCCAAGTGAGACGCGGGTAAGTAGAGCCAGCTCTTTTTCACTCTTTTTTATTGCGGTACTTTTGGTAGGGCTTGGTAAACACGACAAAAACAGTCGCACTGCAGCTACTGAACGGTGAAGAAATGCACATTGACGAAGACACGCCGGGCGAACACCCGTTCTGAAGACGCGCGACGAACGCGTAGAAATTCGGTGGATTACGGAGACGAACTACCGAACTAGTTTGTGGCTTGCTACGACCGCCCTATAGCGGCCGACATAGTGCAACTGCAAAGCACACATAACTAAGCGCTTCTCTTTTAGATGTGAAAATGCGTATGGTCGGAGCTTATCCGTTGTCCGTCATGGTTGCCACGCTAGGAGTGGGAGAAACTACTAGATTGGTCTTTGGAAGAGCAATCGCTCTATTCCAGTGCATGTTTCTGTATTAGTGGAGTCCGCTAGCGGCGTTGCACTTCTCTGTATATATAATATAGGTATACTTACTCCTTTCCCTCTCATACACGCAAAGCATAGTAGCATGAATGAAGACATGAGCATGAGTGCGGAAATGGCGAGGCCTCGCAAAGCGGCTGTGTGTGCAACCATGAACGTCTACGGTGATCAGTAAAAATCACCTCTTTACGGAACTTTTGGTTGAACATGGCTGCTTAACACGCTTCTCGAGATTCCTTTTAGGCGAAGATGTGCGCGATTATTCTAAGTGTTGTTGCTTAGATTCGGTGACCAGGCTTAGCCATTAGGCTAAACATCGAAGCCTTGAGAAATATTCCGTACCTATATTACCAACTTTTTATTGCTCAGAGGCGCCGCACTTGACCAATATTAGAGATGACTTGGAACAGCTCAACTTCTTCTCACAGATGATGCCCCTACCAAAAATATGCCTGTGAAATTTATTACTTATTGATTTCTTTGTTTCATGCCTGGCTTATGAAGTTATTGAGTACTCGTAAATAACATACACAAAATGTATAATTGGAACAGCTCAACTTCTTCTCACAGATGATGCCCCTACCAAAAATATGCCTGTGAAATTTATTACTTATTGATTTCTTTGTTTCATGCCTGGCTTATGTAGTTATTGAGTACTCGTAAATAACATACACCAAATGCATATAATAATGCACCATAATAGCTCTGAATTACTGGTAAATAAATGACCGTTTCTATGAAACTGCTAAGCAGGATTATCAGCTAAATTCGCTGCTCTTCTGTAGACTACCCGACAAAAAAATTGCCCGCAGCTTCCCTCGGGGGAACACCGAGGAGGATGCGGAGCTCGACCGGCAATCAACGACTGCTTGCACGTAGCACACACGACGTAGTCGGCATAGTCGGTGCCCTTTCCAAACGTATCGCAAAGAACCGACAACGCTTTGGAGTTGTTCTGAATGTTGCCGATCCGAGTTAAGTTGTTATCGGACCAAAGACGATCACACACCTTGCAGGTGTGGCCGAAGCTTCGGTCGAGGAAGTCGTGCTTGAAGCGAGCGTTGGGCGCGGCATACTGCTTGGCACGCCACGCCGCTACCTCGGCGCGCTTGCGCTCGCGGGCAGCATCGGGATCGGCCTCTCGTCGCCGACGCTTGCACTCGGCTTCCCGTTTTCGAAAGTCCGGGTCCTCTTGTCGACGCTTACGTTTCAAAGCGGCCGAATCCGGTGCTGCTGCTCGACGCTGACGTCTCTCAGCGGCTTCATGTTCTCTAAGTTGAGCATCTTCCGCTCGACGCCGACGTTTACGTTCGGCGTCGCGAGCTCTTCTCCGCGCTGCCTTGTCTTCGGACGACGACTTGGTTGCGGTTCCGCCAACACTTTGGCCGGCGCTGGTCGAAGGGACGTCGATCATTGCGACCTCGGACGTCGACGCGCCGTACAAACCAACCGACGAGCGGCAACTGAGCGAGCGAGCACCGACCTTGAGTATATATACAGCGCGACGGCGCATGCACTGTCAGCTGTCGAATGTTCGAGAAGGGGGAGAAGCGCAACGGCGCATGCGCGCGCGTCAGCTGCCGATGTTCTCGAAGCGCGATGGTGCATGCGCGCGCTTCAGCTGCCGATGTTCTCGAAGCGTGACGGCGCATGCGCGCTACATTATACAGCTAGCGAATGTTCGTGAAGAGGAGAAGCGCACGCGGTGTGGAGAGGAGGAAGGGTGCACAGATGGTGGAGGAGTGAAGCGCGCGTGGTGTGTAGAGGAGGAAGGGATGTACAGATGGTGGAAGAAGGAGGAGAAATCTTGCGGACGGCGCCGCACTACAAGCCTCGAGTATTAGATGCTCCGCATCTAAAAGAAATTCTCTCCATAGAATTGTAGTGAAGGATCTGAGGCTTCATTTTCTAAGAGTTCAATAGTTCAAAGTTTAAGCTTGGATAGTTTTGTTGATTCGTTGGTAATGCGTGACTATGTATAAATATAAATAAATGAATTGGCGTAATAATAACTCATTGATTTATAACAAAGTAGAAAAAAATTCTGTTATGTTGAACAGTTCTGTTCCATTTTCTGCGAATTTATATTCGCAGTAAATGCTTATACAAGAGAAGCTCTCTTTGTTGGTCACGCTACTTTAATTGCTATTAGGCCAGGCAGGAATACCCGGCATCGCGTGCAAGAGGACATCGTAAGCTTTTGAAATTAACACAATTCAACTTTGCGCATATATACTATAGTGTGCAGAAATATTACTGCATCAGCAAAAAATTCCTGAAATCTGCAGCTGTTGCTTCTCCAGTGGGATCGCGTTGAAGCTGTGTACAGAAAGATATGTGTCCAAGGTATCTAAATGATGACAATGATAATATACAGCATACCAGCCTCAGAATTTGAGTATGATCCAGTGACAAATGACAGCTGGCCCGGAAATATATCTGCACCCATCTCTCAGAATATTGGCGCAGCTGTCTATCCAGTAAAAAAGTATTGCTCACCGGACCGTGTAACAGCGGCAATCTATTCGCCATTAAAGCCTAGCTCGCATCACTTTGGGGTCAGCAGTCACGCTAGGCTAAGTTCGAAGTTTAGATTAACTGCAAAACTCCGGTCACGCTTGCTCCATGGCTGCCGCCTATAAAACAATGCACAAATGGTACTTTGGCACCGGGTTCGTTTCTGGTCAGTATGGTTCAACGGTTTCAGGAGCACTCTGAAATATTGAGGACATTTTTCGGTTGTTATGGCTAAGTGCTTCGTTGAATTTCTGACGGTGGCCCTTTGATGATTGGTCGTTGACGGTGATGAGGTAGCATAACACAACGAAAACTAAAAAAATGTTTAGTCCCACGGACATGCAGCGCGCTGTTATAAACTAGGATGGCCTGCCCTACTAGTTTGCGTAAAGAATGTTTGTGATCTGTAAGTATAAAACAGGTGAAAGTTCGGGAGGCTGGCAGTGCATAATTCAAGCTTGTAACGGCAGCGCACAGTGTTGCATTTTTCAGTGCCGTGAGTTTGACCTATCGTTCATCGCCTTTATTCAAACGTCCGCTGTGTAGTGTAGCTGTCACGGTGATCCTCTGCCCAACTGAAATTTGCGTGTTTGATTCTACCCGCGGCAGTCACATTCAGATGGAGGCGAAGTGCTAAAGGTGCATGTATTATGTGATGTCAATGCAGGGTAAAGGAAAAACAGATATTCACAGTTTCCGCAGTCGTCCACTACGGCGTCTTTAATAGTCATATCATGATTACCGGACGTAAATCTCGGTCCATTACTAATAATATAATTCGTATAAAATAATATTATCAATGTTAATTTTATAATGAATTCACCTTCATGCGCGATTGCAATGTCGAAGTGAAACACACTGCCAGTGAAGATGTTCACAGCTGGCAGTGTCCGCTTGATTCATCTGATGGATAATTTGGCCTTGAAGGAGCTATTGTTGCACTGCGGTTGTACAGGATATGGCTTGTATATAGGACATTAGGTAAACAAGAAGGCCTCCCTCTACAGCATAATGTTTTTCACTGTTTTATTGTCGTCAACTTGAATTGTTTTTGATATTTGTGCCGGATTTTCTCCTCACACCTCTACGCTTGCAACAGCTCTCGTTCTGTCGCTCTATCGGATTTGTCGTAAAGAAAATAGTACATGATATTATTCGACGAAAAAGCACGGAAAATGCATGCGTGAGTAATGAGCGCGCGATAAGTTTCTCGTAATGTAGGAAAAAAAGAATGAGCAAATGAAAAATTGAGCTTAGCAAAACTGATGAAAATGCTCTCATTGAAGAGAAATGTAGCCTTGGGAGCTGAAAATTCAACAGCAAAAGAAGCTAGCACTTGAGAGGAAAGACTGTTGAAGAGTTAATACACTATAAACCATGGGGGTGCGATAATTTGAGTTTTGAATTCGAATATAATAATTTTTAAAGGGATACCTTAATTGGATGGGTAAATCTGGTACCCCGTGTTTCGAGTAATTTGTCTGCCCAATGGTAAAATGTTAGGGTGGGTTGGCTCAAACGATGTTTCACGCATTTCAATAAGCCTTTCGTCAGAACTTTCACCAATATTCTGATTAAAAAAGGAGCGCATGTTTAGTTGACAAAAAAAGCTATGCCATTTTCACGCGTAAAACAACACATAAGATAACTTTGAAGCGTTTCAAAACTTCATTGCTGAAAAAGAGGCATGCGCTTTTTGCCCAGTTCTATCACCTATGCCGCAAGCGTCTTCAAACGCTTCGCTTTTGGCCAACAAACCCGTGCATGAATGCCTTTGCAAGTAAGCATTTGTTCACGCTGTGTAGTCCTCAATAGTGGTGCGATGATGCCCTTTGCGACGGGCCTTCGAGGTCCGCCAGGCCTCAGTGCGATGGGCCCGGGTGGTCGCCGAAGTCATCATATATAGGGAACCCGGACTAGAATTTCCTTCCACAAATTGGGTTTATATATTACTAAATGAAACACTTTTTTCTCTCTGTCTACGACGCAAAGCGCTGGTCGTTGGGAAATTCATCATTCCGGCGTGCGTTTTAAAACGCGGATGCTTGCGGTTATCCAAATAATTTGGAACTGGCAACACTCAAGGCGATGCAGCACATTACCAGTTTAATAGAACTTCTAGATATTGGGTAGGCGTGCCTTGCCGCGTTATCGATGATATTGGCAGATTGCTAATATTAGTTCATTCATTTGCATTAGAAGATTTTTTTCCAGATTTGCTTAAATGTTCTTAGCCACCATAAAATTCATCTTTGAACTTTCACTGTTCGATTACCCCTATAAAAAGTTTGGCTGTGTTTCTGCGTGTTTTGCTGCAAATGTCGTCGAAACTTGACAATGTTCTGCCGGTCAAGCGGCCACTTATATATTTACTTGCCTCAGACAGCGTCTTTATGGTGAATCAACCACATCTGGCTGGCATTGAGAAAATAGAAAAAATGCTGCCGTCAGATGTGGATGCTATCTGGCAGTTCTGTTGGAGACTATTAGCGTGTGCAGAACAAATATCCACCGCCAGCTGGGAGCACATATCGATGACAGAGCGCTTTTTCTTGCAGACCGTCGTATTCCAACGCTGCAGAAGAAAAGTAAGGCATTTTTTATATTTACGTATCTATGTCTTTTCTACTCAAAGAAAACTCCTGATCTTTACGTGTGGATGCTACGCCATATGTATACATAATATTTGCATATTGATTGACAGTGTTGACAAGCAACCAGTTCAAGAGAACTGAGCGTTCAGCAACTGCTTAAAATATAGCAAGGGTGCTGAATCAAGTGACAGAGAGACAGTTATATTGAAATATCTGCGTTCATGTACGCAATATTTACAGCCTTTTGGTAGTCTATGCTTGGTTAGTGTCATTTTATGACGCTTCTCAGACGCGTTGGTCGTTCACAACGTACTTTTCGTGGACACGGCCTCATAAAATGTGAGGCCCACGGGAAGACGAGACGCCTTGCTCTCCCTTAGTAGAGTACCAAGTACTCTAAATCGTTAGCAACTTTTACTAAACACAAATTTCTTCAATGGTTCTTAGCATTGTCAGCTGATGTCAGTGGGACAGCGTATTGCTATAATTCGTCGATTATAAATTGTAAATACCCAAGGAAAGGTACTACCATTAATGAAGGTGAATAACTATGGACTTGCTCTCTGGATTTTGTGCTGACGGGTTGGGCCCCGGCGATCTCTGACTACAGCGCATGCAGCTCTGGCCGACTGAGCTCACGCTACGGCACCTCCTGACACCGTCAAGAGCTCTCGTCGAGTAGTGCCCCGTCCTCGGACTCCTGCTACCGTGTCTATCTTTCCTATCTTCTCTTTACTTCCGTTGTTTTTTTGTCGTTCGCTGTCCCTGCACCTCGCCCTCTCCTTCCCCTATCTATTTATCTTTTAAACAAATCCTTTTAATCCCTCCTTACCCCCATCTTTCATGAGCTACCGTTGAGGGCTCACACTCTGATGCAGACACTTACGGGGTTCACTTTTCCCTTATTTTCACTTTAGGAATCACTCAAGAATAAGGTGAATAACTCATATTAGAATCTAACTCTGCGAGTGGATACCTGTTTAAAAACAAAGTATTAACGATTTAGGGAGCTATTGGCACCCTACTATGGAATCGCAGACAGCTCTCAAGAGATCTACAGGTGACTACATGAACAATTAACCAACATTGTGTTTAGAAAAGGTGTTAATGACATAGAGCACTTGGTACTCTACTACTAGAGAGCGAAAAGTTGTCCCAAAGACTGCAGAAAGGGTAAAACTGGTTTGCGTGTTTAGAAAAAAAAAAGGTGAACGGATTGGGAGTACTTGATACTCTACTATGGGTGACCGCTAGGTCGTCCCTGGGCCTCACATTCTGTTTATAGAAAGGTTTTTTTTTACACTATGTATAAAAAGCGACAATTGCATAACCATCTGCGTTCAGAAAAAAAAGGGTTAACATTTTGCCCCTGTCCCACGAGAAATTTCCATGTCATTTTAATCCAATGACATTCGACACATCGAATGACATTATTTATTTATTTATATATTCGAGTACCTACAGCGCCCAGTTTGGGCATCACAGTAGGGGGGAGGAGACATAAAACTTGAAATTGATACAGGGTATGAATACCGATAACAAAACAAGTAAGCATGCTCAGCTTACACAATGTGTACACATTCTCGGGAACATGAAGCAATCAAGGAAAAATAAAACACAAACAGAAATGCAGACAGAAATTGGCATCTTTCATTTCAATAAAAATTGTGACAGAGCATTTTGAAAGGAGGGTGGCGGGGTGGATACAATATATTCTGGTAGGTTGTTCCATTCCTGTGTGGTTTTCGGGAAGAAGGAGTTTTTGTAAGTATTTATGCGACATCGGTATTCGTGAACTTTGTGGGAGTGATCTAGGCGAGAGGATACATAAGTGGGATCTTTAATGTACACGTCTTTATTTAAACCAGTGCTACAAATATAAATATTATAAAATAGATTTATTCTTAAGAATTTGCGCCTGTCCTGCAGGAGAGGCCAACCCAAATGTTTACGAATGTACGAAGAGCGGTTAGTGAAATCATAGTTACCAGACACAAAACGCGCTGCTCGTTTCTGAACCCTTTCTAGCGCATTAGTGCATATTTCAGTGTCTGGATCCCAAGCCACACAACCGTACTCTAAAATTGAGCGAACATTAGAAAGATAGAGCGTTTCCTTTAGTTTAGGTGGGGCCTGTTTAAAGTTACGCTTCAGGAAGTTCAATACACGGCTCGCTTTAGCACCGACGTATTAAATGTGGTCGTTCCAGGATAGGTTGCTCGTGAAGAAAACGCCTAGGTACTTATATTTAGACACAACTTCGAAAGGATTGTCTCAAAGAAAGTAACACGTATTTAGAATGTTCTTTTTGTTTGTGAAGCGAACGGTATTACATTTTGAAAAGTTAAGTGTCATGTTCCATGTGGGGCACCATGATAACACAGCATTTAGATCACTTTGTAGTTGAGCAGAATCTTGAGCAGACGTGATGTCACGATATATGCAGCAGTCATCTGCATACATGTGCATGCGGCTGGATACTTGTTGGGTTATATCATTTATAAATATCAAAAAAAGAAGGGGTCCCAGAACAGATCCCTGGGGGACCCCTGATAAGACATCGACTTCAGATGAATTCACTCCCTCGAGAACAACCCGCTGTTTTCTACCATCAAGATACGCTTCAAGCCACTTCAACAAAGAGGGAGGGATATTTAGAGCAGACCGTTTAAGTAATAATAAATTGTGTGATACAGAATCGAAGGCTTTTTGGAAATGTAAAAGTACACAGTCCACTTGGCATCCATTGTCAATCGAGGCAGCTATATCATGACTAAATTCAATTAGTTGAGTACCGCAGGACAACCCTTTTCTGAAACCGTGTTGCGTAGTGCATAAAAAGTTATTATCTTGAAGATGCGAGATTAAATCGGTATAGATAATGTGTTCCATCAATTTACATATTACACAAGTTAGCGAGATCGGTCTGTAATTTTTTCTTCGCGTTTTGTCTCCAGCTTTGAAGATAGGGGCAGCGTTGGCACTTTTCCAGTCGTCAGGTAAACAGCCAAGCGCCATTGATTTTTCGAAGAGCAAGACTAGAAATGGTACAAGTGAGGCAGCACAGTTTTTTAAAACATAATTAGGAATAGCATCAGGACCAGGTGCCGCATTTACCTTAATTTTTTGTAGCAGAGCTAAGACTCCACGTTCAGTAAAACATATTTCAGTCATTTCTGAATTTTTTCTGACTAACTGAGGGCCGCTGGGTAGGCAAACTGATTGGGTGAAAACAAACTGAAAATAAAAATTGAATCTCTCAGCTTTGCCCTTTAAGTCTGCGCTGAAGTTGAAGTCAACTATAACATCTGGAATCGTTTCCTTCACAGCCTGCTTGCTTTTAACGTACTTCCATACTTCTTTCGGGTTATTTTTGATCCTATCAGTTAGGCGACCCAGATGCTCAAGTTCAGCGCAGCGCATCTGTTTAGCAACACTCTTGTTTAGTTGTTTTAACGCTTCATGTAGCTCGCGTTGTGGTGTCTGGCGGTACTTTCGATACACGCGGTGCCTGCGATTAATCAAGGCCTTGAGGCTGCTGTTCATCCAGGGCTTACTACTTCTACGCTTTGAGGAAAGCACCCGTGACGGAACATTAGTGCGTATCAGTGATAAAAGCTTAGTTTTGAACAAGTGCCATGTAGTATTCAAATCCAGGTTGGTAGCATGTTGTCTGAACTCCGGTAAAAACTGATCTAGCTCTCGGGAAAGAGAGACCTAATCTCCGCGATTATAATAAAACACTTTTCGCGGTAACGGATTCGGGCGGCGCACGATATCGCAACTTATTGATCCAACAACGACTTCGTGGTCGCTTATACCTGGTATTGTTGTGACAGAAGAGATTAGAGTTTGGTCATTGCAAAAAATTAAATCAAGCACATTATTGCAAGAGGAACTTAGTCTGGTAGGACGAGATACAAATTGAAATAGCGAATAAGCGTTAATAATTTCACAAAAAGCAGAGTACAGAAGCGACGACGTGTTAGATTTAGGCTGAAGATGGACCCATTCGATGTTTGGCAAATTGAAATCGCCCACCAAAATAACACGCGTTGCATCTAGAGCTAGTAAATATTGCATCTAGAGCTAGTAAAACATTAAAAAATATAAAGTAATAGGAGACGTGTGCTGCTACGTGCACGGAAAGATATAAAGTCATTTGTAAATGATGGCAATCGCGATGTTGCTAAGACAGGACTGAACAAAAAACAGTCGCAGCGTGTCTAAGAAATTTAATATGTATACTGAGAGTTATAAAAAATGTTTCCACGGGGATGAAATTGAGGATGATAGGTTATTATACAGTTTTTTTTAATATCCAAAGAAAAGGTCGTAGCTTATACGAAGCCAAGACGAGATTGGAGTCACTATCACTGTTCGGGTCACGTGGTAAACGTTCAATATAGCTGACGTGGCGGAGTGCGAGGAAGCCGCTGCAACTTCTCGCGCCGATCAAATAAGAAGCGTTGTCGTGGCGTATTTCTCCATTCGTGCCAGGCATGTTAACCAAGAAAGAGAGTTCCGAGGCTAGCGTACACACTGAGCACATGGCTGACATTGCCTACATGGCCAGGGACGCTTTTGAAAAAGTCCCTGTGAACGAGAATATTCAAAATCTTTTTCTAACGGCTCAGTTAAATTGTATTTAAATAAATAAACTATACTTAAAAGTAAACCCATATTATTACTTGTTATGATTTATTAACCCTTTCATATATACTCTGTTCACGGCCCTGTTCCGGCGAGAGTACATCTTCGCGACGAAAACTCATTCGAATGAGTTCGGCTATCTCATTCGTTTTCTGAAGTCATTTTATTTTATTGACATAAGAAATCCCCGTTTGACGCAAATTAAGATCATTAAATGTATATGTCATCGGGTGCAAATGACATTAAACCTTACAGTGTGACAGGGGTAGTAGAGTGCTATGGGAGAGCTGAAAGCCATCCCGAGACTTCGGCTTTTTGGAAATGTGGCACAACATACAGGCACTGTTCGTCAATAAGGTAAAGTTTATGACGCCGCACCTACCTCAATCACTCTGGGGGACCTGTTGTTTGATCTGGTTACGCCTCAGAACTTTTTCGCCAGTCTGAACAGGTTTGCTGGTAACTTGCGCATTAAAAAACGCTGCATAAATAGATTAGGTTTTCATTTTATTCTTTAACCAAGCGGGTACAAGACAAAAATTTTTCTTAAATTGGGGAAGTTTAAATGTTTTCTACGAATCCAAACTCAAGCAAGGGGCATGCTGAGCCAAAGCAAGCATTGATAGACATAAAAGAAAAATCACAGCATGTCCACGGAGTGCATGATGATGAGTGGGGCAAAGCGTCCGTCCGTCTGTTCGTTCTTGCTTCCGTCCATCCGTGCGTCCGTCTGTGCGATCGGCCATGCGTCTGTCCCTGCGTCCATCCGTGCGTCCGTCCATTCATGCGTCTGTTCATCCATCCGTGCGTGCATCTGTCTGTAGGTCTGTCTGTCCATCCATCTGTCCGTCCATCCAGTAAGCACTCCAAGTACCGCCATATCGCATCTTTTCATTATATATTCAGCATATAAAAGTACCCTAGCGGCCATTCCAAGGACTAAACCTGAGATGGCACTCACGCCCTTTCTTATGACCGGCGCTTTGTGTCTACTTCGCACCTTTAACCACTTCTAGTACATTCGCTATAATCATGGCACTGCGGCCCAACCCTGGCGAAAGCTTGGTAAAAACAAGGAGGTTACGCCCGGTGAGTTTAACGTGGCAACCCTTTCTGGTCAGATTGTGCTCAAAGTGTGTCCTTCTGATACTAGATTGATTTTGATAAGCATCAAATATAAAGCAATTTTATTAGAGATTAAGTCACAGATACTCGTCTCTGTAGGGTATTTCATGAGAAACAACTATCTTTTTATTTATGAATAACGTGCGCCGGTTTCCTTCTAAATTGAAAAGGGTGCGCCCAGGTCACTCCTCTAGTCCAGCCGTGGAGCTGGCTAATTACTGCTACGACTACTACTACTGCTACATACATCGCGGACGCGCGACCCACGGCGTAGGGAGCTTTGCCCCCGAAAATGCCCCCTCCTCCCCGAAGAGAATCGTGGGGAAATGCAAAAGCATTTCTTGCGCCGAGAGGGGTACCAGGGTACCGTGTAAGAGGGGGGGTGTGGGCATGCTCCATCTGTTTCCTAACCTTTGGGGGTGACGGCCCCCGCGGCCCCCTCGGTTCCGGAGCCCCGGCCTTCACCGAGTTCTGCCGTCGCCTTGGGAGGCACCCAGCCAGCGAACGATCGAGAGTGAGGAGCCAGCGGATAGAATAGTATGGCGCCAGCGTTCTCGGCTCGGCGTTGGCGTTTCAGAGCGGCGTCTCGAGCACAGATTGCTGAATGTTCCTGAAAGGCGTCCATCCAGCGAATCGTCGAGATTGATGCGCGAGTGAACGGGAGAGCGGTGCGCAGGGAGAAGAGAAGTGAACGGCGAGAGAAAAAGCGGCGAAGCACTGAACTTACCCTCTCAAACAATCTCTCGCACCACATGCTCCGGATACTACGGGCGAGGGTAAGCGCGCGCGCCCGGGGCTGTTGCTATGGGAGAGGGAAGGATAGCGGAGAGATAACACCTGTCGGCGTGCGGACGCCGTGGACAACGCAGAACGCCTGATATGCCCGACTAAGAAATGCATTCGGATTGAAAAGTTTCAGTGAATGTAACCTTTATTTTGAAGAAAATGACGGCTCTGCACCGCAGTTTGGAAATACGGGAGGGAGGGAGACTATTCGATGCACCTCATTTGCATATCAAGATAACAGCATTTCGTGTTCGAGGGAGACAAAACGGGGCAAGATGCGCGAGACGAACCGAGCATGCGCAGTTGGGGTGTGGGCGGCGCTGATGCTTACGCCGAAGCGCGACATCGTGCGACCAAGAAATGATCCGCATTGAAAATTGACCATTTGCGGAAAAGTGAGCGCCCCCTGTCGTGTAAACAGGAAAGCTTCGCTTTTGGTTGGAAAACAAAACGCTTGTTTTGTTGCTTTAGGACCAAAAACGCATGCCCGTTACTGAAACAAGAAGGTAAAGGAGAAAAACATTCTGTTGACGTTTGTATACACGGTGTAAAACAAGAATTTCTCGCGTTTCAGCCTGAGAAATAACCCAGTGAGGTGATACCTGCACTCCGCTACCTCGACGGTTCGCCAGGCTCATTACGCCTGCTCTTTTAAGAAGAACAGTATGTTAAATACTTGAAGTTGAACCTTGAAATGCCTGTCGATTAACTATAGGTTCAGTGAGGACGGCTTGTGCACCGTCTGTGAGGTACGGTGTTTGCGTGAAAATGGCAGTGTTCGCCGTTACTACGGGTCATATTGATGGAACGCAAGGCTGATGTTTTCCAACCAAAACCAAAACGCCTGTACAGGAACGCCACCTGTGCGGTTACTGCTCATGCGCAGTGGTTTTCCCGGAAATGGTCAATTCTCGCTCAGCTCAGTTGGAGAGTCTTACGCGTGATGTGCAAGCGTGGAATCATAAGTTGCGGCCTGACAATGCTCTTGGTTGGCAACAGCGTGGCGTTTTTTGTCTTCGACTTGCTCGTCAGCGTCCGGGCTGTCCCATGAAAAACCGCACTCCCTGATCGTGAAAACGTGGCTATTGCAAAAGAATACCAGCGTCGAGAATGACGACGGTACTCTCCGCCCCATGTTCAACCGAGTGTAAAAGAAGCGCTTGAGTGGTGCCGCCTGCAGATAAATACATATCTGCACTTGCGTTCAAAGCATGCGATGCACACAACCGCGTACGCCGGTTCTTTCCCGTTGTGTGCATGATAGCCAACACTTGCTCACAATACATGAAAATGTAACTTAAGGCCACCCAAAATAAAAATAAAATGCCACCCGCAACTTCCCACGGGGGGGAACTGGGGTAAATGGGTCGCAGAGTGGGGAGGAGGAGAGTGTCGCGTAAATGTTGCGCAACTGGGTATGGTTAGGGAATGCTTAATGGCTATTTCATCTTTATTATTTCTATTTATTGAATGAAGGACAAGAGTTGCGTTGAACTAGTGATGGAACGCTGGTGTGTGATCCAGTGCGTACGTATACGGGGTGACCAGTTAACAGTTGTGCAGCTCGAGTAGTCATTTTTTACTAGCAGATGCAGCCTGCGTCAGTCTTTCAAGGTGAGAGATGGTTTGAGAATACCTAATTGTTATTTCGTCTTTATTACTCTTATTTACGGAATGAAGGAGAAGTATTGCCTTCAACAAGTTGTGGGACGCTGATGTGCAATCCAGTGGTCAATGAACGTTTGTGCAGCTCGAGCATTTTGTTTTACTAGCAGACGCTGCCTCCGTCAGTCTTGCGAGGCGAGAGAAGGAGGGAGAAAATAGTTGGCACGGTACGCAAGCATGCGGTACGATACGCGAGGCGCGAGCATGTTCAGTGGGGGTGAGGACGCCGACGACGAGCGACATGGTGTGACTAAACAATGCTCCGCATTTAATACGCATCAGATTCCAGTGAAAAGATACACTACGCATATGTGGGAGACCTTGCTCGGCAGCGAGGAAAAGGAGGCCCAAGTGGTGCTCCTGGACGTGGCGCGGTGGGCTGCTGAGGACAGTGGAGCCATGGACTATGAACCCTACTCACCTGCTTCTAGCCCTGAGTTCAATTTTTTCTGTAATAGACATTTTTTCATTCCATTCCAGTATATTTTCGCCAAGTCTAAACACTCCCGATGCGTACAGTACTCCATGTCGGTTTAACATCTTGTCCCCTAGAAGGCTTCTACTGCATCAACACAAAAATTCAATGAAGCTTTCCTAAACTTGTTCTGTTAAAAAAAGTTTATCTAGACTATGTACAATGAACGAAAATTGCCTAGCATTCTAGTGATAAGGGTGCTTAGACATTGGCACATCTATGCGTCGCGACAAACAACCCTATGTTCAGTGAACACATCATTACTCCAATATACATGACAGATGTGACATGCATGTACAAAATAACGCAATGAGATATCGTGATAAAATGAATATACTGGTACTATTTTAGGCATGCGATGAAATGCAACTGGTTTCCAACGAAAAAATGAACAAATACTCCACCGTCGCTTAAAGCTTTAATATTAGTGACTCCGTGTACACAAAGGAGGGTCAACCAGAGCTATTTGTCTGGTCTCAGACAATGCAGTGAAAAGTATCTGAAACACTTAAGCCATGCATTCACTTTTATTCCCTGTGTTCTGGCAATACTTTCTACTGAAGTGCATGTATATTGGAACCTTTTTAAATTGTGAAATTGCAATGTTTTTAGGTGTGTTTTCTTTTTTGAAAGCCTGAAAAATTAAATTTCTTGTCTGCATCATCGTTTGCTAGTGAAGAAATTAGAAATGGCAGGCTATCATAGTGAGCGGAACTATCGACTGACGTTTCTAGATTATCTATACGAGTGTCTCTTAGGGAGCTGTACTCCAAGTGCGGTATCTGTGTGCGTTGCCAACGTAGAGCCCCGGATAGCACCCAATTTTTTTTTATATGGACAAGGTCACGTCATTCAGTATTTGAGAAAGAAAAATATATATGATCAAACTATTAAAAATTCCTTCTTTTCAACACCTTCTTTAGAAGTAAGTGGAGCTTGGGCTGGATTTCCATTTTTAAAAGGTGCTACTATGAGAATGTTAAGTTGTACAAATTATTTTACCCTTTTTACTGACTTTACGTAATACGTTCCTGTATTTATCAATTGCGCTGATGAATATAGTACTATTTTAGGCATGTTTAAGTGAGGTCTCGCTGCTGTGTGAACACCAAATGCCCTCATTCTGTATAACTCTTCCTAAGTGTAATCTCACACTCCAGTACACTAAATAAAGTAAGCCTTCAACCAGGTAGAACATACGCCCTTTTAATCACTCATATGCAATGCTCAAATATAATATTACCAGAAATGCAATCATGGTCCGGTGAGTTTAGCCCTCCATATGACCTGCTGAAAATTTTCAACGATAGTTAAGGTCCAACGAGGTCGAGTTTCCATCCTAGACAAACTTATCGCCTAGAAGGAGAGAAAGAGAGAATTATTTTAATTGGGAGCTGGAGAGGTTTGCCTGGTTTTTCACCTAACAGGCTACTCCAGGTGCTAGGTGATGACAACAATATTATCCATGATAAACACACAACACATACAGGTACATACCCGCACAACAGTCACATAACACATACAGTCACTCACATGCACTGCCCTATTTACAATGTTTCGTTCAAGCCTGTAGCCCGTAAGAATGTCAGTAGCGCTTTTGTGGATTCTAACGCACTGAAGCTGTTCTGCTATGGGCCTAGAATATTTTTCAACTGCAAGTTTTTGTCCTGTTGTATTTTAAGGCCTTGTTCAGAGACTGTCTCTCTGATGCGTATATCGTGGACTCACAGAAGGCATATTTTAATGACGTTACATTGTGCACCAAATGCTGAGTCTGCCAGTGCAAACTTTTCCTGAAGTAATTCGTATATGCAACGTTTAATCGGATGTGGTGTAAACATGTTTCGTCTTCCCTGTTGATTTTTCGCAGCATCCTAAAGTAACACGATGAATCGATCTTGTACAGAGGCCCTTACTGTTGGCTAGGATCTATCCAGAGAAATCGCTGGAGGCGCCAAGCGTGTGCCGACACTAGCGTTGCAGCGTCTTGCCTGAAGATAGGTATCTCGACAATTTCTGCCGAAGTGTCATGTCCAGCTTTGGCAGCGTCATCAGCCTGGACTTTGCCTTGTATTCCGCCGTAGGCAGGTATGCACTGTAGAACAATGCAGTGGTGGAGGTCACAGATTTTTGTAATGAGTTCGTAATGTTCGTAATCAGTTGGTCCTGTTTGCATGGAGACTTCAGTGACTGCAGCGCTGCTCTTGAGTGTTGGAGTGCTTTCCAGTTCTCTGGTCCTCTCCATTCAGCGAGTTTTAGTCATCTTCAACTACAAACCATCCCTGGAGCTTCGGTCGGGTCACCGTCTGCGCAATCAGCCCATGGTCATGTCGCAAGACGAGCACAACAACATGGCTTCAGCCACCCCACTTGTACCCGTGGGCATGCTTTCTTGAACCACCCCTCGAAAAGATCCCCCCATGTTCGCCGGCCTTCACGGTGAAGATGTTGAAGACTGGTTGGATGAGTACGACCGTGCGAGTGCACTTGACCATTGGCATGATTCTGCGAAGCTGTCCCGTGTGTCATGCTGTATAACGGGGGTCGCTAAGACTTGGTTTTTCAACCATCAGCTCGATTTCGTAGACTGGCCTGACTTTAGGCTGCAGCTCCGTCAGATCTTTGCCAACCCTTCTGTTCATGCAGACATAGCCAAACTGATGTTTGAGGAACGTGTACAGCACTTCAGCGAGTCCTATACCTCGTACACTGAAGATGTCCTCGCTCTATGCAGTCGCGTCGACAGCTCGATGGCGGAGCATGACCACGCTCACCACCTGCTCAAGGGCATAGGCGCCGTCGCACTCAACGCTTTAGCGGCAGAGAACCCCACCATGGCCCAGGATATCACCAGTTCGTGTCAGTGACTCGATGACCTTCAGCTTATACGCTTCAAACCGGACACAGCAGATTTCAGGCCGATACATGACAGTGAGCTGCGCGTCTTGATACGGTCCATGATCCGCGAGGAGCTCTAACTCTGGCCACCTCGTCGTCCTATGAGCTCCGCATGACGCCTTCTGCAGGCAGCCTTCGCAACATCGTAAGGCAGGCACTCGCGTCTATGACATGTGAGTAAGTGCCGAGCCCGCATACCGCTGCACCACCCACGTACGCTCAGGTGGCTGCAGCAGCACCTTCTCAGCCCTCACCGCAGCATGGGTCAACAGCTCAGCCTCCACTGAATGTTGTCGCCCCAAGGGAAACGCCTCCTCTTTCCGTTACTGGCGTCAGTATCGACCAACTTGTTACTATTGCGGAATCCGCGGCCACATTTCACGGTTCTGTCGTCGACACCAACAAGACGAAATGCGCGACTATGGTGACTTCGAGAGAATGAGTTGGCCCCTGTTTCACAACATCGCCACCCATACCAACTTTACCAGCACCACTCACCATCTCTACAGCACTTCGATGCAGCCAGTTCCTTGCGCTCCTCACGCCATCGCTCCCTATCGCTTATGCGCCGTTTCTCATCACCGCTTCGTACGGATACCACGGCGTTTAGTCATCGCCCGGAAAACTAAACAGTGCAGCTTCAGTAGGGAAAGCTACATCTTACGGACTGCATTGAACTCCTCCAGGACGCCCCTCAAATGTACGTTTAGCGTGTGTTGAGGATACATGAACTGAAGTCTTCGTGGACACAAGTGCATCGCTCTCAGTTATTAGTGTCGACTTGTGTTCCCGTGTGCGAAAAGTGAAGACACCGTATGATGGCCCTCCTCTTCACTGTGCTAATGCGGTTTTTGTTTGGCCTTCTGGTGTTCGCGCAGCACGAGTTTTTATTGAGGACATCCTTCCTCATATACAGTTCCTCGCTTTGTCATCGTGTACTAATGCGCTCATTTTAAGATGGGACTTTCTCTCCTCAGCTTCAGCCATAATGTCTTGCCGTCCGAGAGTCATTCGTATGTCAGATACTGTGATTTCGTCTGATAACGTTGCTCAAAGCCAGCGCTTCGTGACCGCTGATGACTGTTTTATTCCCCCAGGTAATGAGCACTTTCTGACCCTGACATTGGATAAGATTCCTAATAATCAAGTTTTCCTAGCACCGTGTTAATGCTACATCTGTGGTGGGCTTACCATTGCTCCTAGCATGGTGGGTTTTTATGGTGGCAGAGGATTAGTTACGGTAGTTAACCCTACTTCGTTGCGCTGTCCCAGGGCACCACTGTGAATTGCTTCACAGATACCGAACCACTTTCTCAGGTGCCCCTTCACGCAGACTCGCCATCTTCCTCTACAAGTACTGCTGACCATGCTACAATGGCTTTTTAGACAGCCACAATAAATCTTGATCTCACGATAGCACAAAAGCAAAAACTTTTGGGTATGCTTCAAAAACACAGAGCTTCATTTATTGTCAATTTCAAGCTTTTTGGTCGCACTTCCGGCGCCGTGCATTGAATTGAAACGCAAAGCAATACAGTTGTACGCCACCGTCCATATCGAGTGCCGTTCGCAGGGTGGAAAATTATCGGGGACAACGTTGCTGATATACTCAAACGCGATTTTATCCGGCCTTCGTCTAGCTCGCGGTCGTCGCCTGTAGGGCTAGTCTGAAAAAGGGATAGTTCGGTGCGATTCTGCATTGATTATTAAGCACCTAATAAGATCACGCGCAAAGACGTGTGCCCGATGCCATGAGTCGACGACACACATGACTCTCTGCAAGGCGCTTAACTTTTCTCCAGCCTCGACCAATGGCCTGGTTATTGACAAATACCTGTGCACGAAGCGGACAAACAAAACTGCATTTGCAACACGAGACGGGTGTATGAATTCAATGTCATGCCTTTCGGTTTATGTAATGCTCCTCCCACGTTTCAACGCATGTTCGTCACAGTTCTACGTGGCCTTAAATGAAAAAAAAATGTCTCTGCTATCTAGATGACATCGTCATTTTCTTCTCTTCTTTCCGTCAGCATCTTGATCATTTGGACGAAGTTTTCATTTGTATTTCTAATGCTGGACTTAAGCTAAACACAAAAAATGACATTTTGCCAACAAGACCATTAAGAAATTCGGCCACCTTTTCAGCAAAAATGTCGTTCGGCCGGATGCTGTCAAGCTTGCTGCCGTGACACGCATTCCTTGTCCAGAAAATCAGAAACAACGACAAAGTTTCCGGGGCCTGGCATTTTATACTTCCGCCATTTTGTCAGTCATTTTGCTGCCATTGCGTCCCCGCTGCACAAGCTGCTGATATCAAGATCTACCTTCGCTTGGAACGACGACTGCGAGCGTGCCTTTTAAGCCCTCAAGCACAATTTAACATCTGACCCTGTTTTGTGTCACTTCAGCGAGAACGCTCTTACATGTCTTCACACCAACTTGAGTGGCCTTGGTGCAGTTCTTCTACAGCGAGATGCCACTTCACGAGATACAGTCATTGAGTGTATGAGTGGTGTTCTTACAGTTGCTGAACATAACTACTCCATAACTGAACAGGAGTGTCTCGCTGTCGTTTGGGTCATACAAAAATTTTGACCGTATCTTTACGGGCGTCACTTCAGAGCTATTACAGACCATCACGCCTTATGCTGGCTATCGACACTGCGAAACTTGTCTGGTCGCCTCGGTCGTTGGGTGCTCCGTCTACAAGAGAAGGATTTCGACATCACCTACAAGTCTGGCAAAAGGCACCAAGATGCAGACGCTCTCTCTCACTGCCCCCTTCCACTGTCATCATCGAGTATGTCTGCTGATTGCTCGACTCGTGGCCAAGACACTGTGTTACCCCTTACATTATCCCACCTTGCGGTTATCGACACGCTGGCTTCAAATCACAACACCGAGTTCGCCACACGCCAGCGTGATGACCCATATTGCAATCCCACTATCCAACGCATAAGCATTATTCAATAACGACCGATGCGAAGACCACTTGGTGTTTCACAAAACACAAAGACGCATGAGGAGACGTTTCTTCTGGCCTGGCATCTCTACATATGTGGTAAAGTACATTGAATCTTTCCATCTGTGTGAACGGCGGAAACGACCAACTTCATGTCCTGCTGGCCTTCTGCAACCAACCCCGTGTCCCGAGACACCTTTCGTCATCGTTGGCATAGAACTACTCGGACCCCTCCCTATCACACCAGCAGGTAATCGTTGGGTTGTCACTGCTGGCACGGTACGCAGAGAGTGCTGCACTACGCACATGTTCTGCTTCAGAGGTCGCACACTTCTTTCACAACACTATTGTACTGCGCCACGGCGCACCTCGCGTCCTCCTGAGTAATCGCGGCAAGACGTTCCTGTCCACAACAATATAAAACCTGCTCACGACCTGTGGCACATTACATAAGTTGACGTCAGCCTACCACCTCCAAACTAATGGGCTAACAGAGAGATTTCATCGCACTCTAGCAGACACGCTATCGATGTATATCGCACCAAACTACAACAAATGGGGTAAAATTTCGCCTTTTGTGACATTTGCCATAACACCGCTGTTCTTAGAACTACTGGCTACTCTCCTTTCTACATCGTGTACGGCCGTTCACCGACATTCATCATTGACGCCTCTTTCCTAAATGTTCGAACTGACACCTCGGCAACCTTATCAGCGCAGTTTATCTCAAGGCTCGAGGAATATCGGCAACGAGCTCGCCTTAATACAGAAGCCAATCAGCAAGACCGCAAGCAGCGCTTAGACAGCTCTCATCGCGACGTCTCCTTCACTCGGGGGGACGAAGTGTTGCTTCGGACACTTATTCGTACTCCAGGATTGTGCGACAAGTTTCAGCGCCGGTTCATTGCACCCAATACAATCAAATAACAAACGTCACCAGTGAACTATCGTGTCACTTTAACATAATTTTCTTCGGATCGTCGCAGTCGTGGTTCGGAGATTGTCCACGTATCGCGTCTGAAGTCATTCGTTCGACGTTCCGTTTTCGTATAAGGCGCGTCCAGGCTGGCCGCTCACGCGTGGGGGCAAAATAAGTGTGAGCATTAGTCATACACATCACCTTATCATAGGTATGGACTCATGATCATCGGTTTGACTTGTGTTTTGGAAAGAGGCTCGGCGAGTAAAAGAAGTGTCTTGCAGCCAAAACGTTGCCTTACAAAGAAGAAATGTTTGTCTTATTGCACATTCAAGCCGCAATTGACAGTGCAGGACCATACTTTATGGAAACGCAACCATGATGTACTCACAAGAGGGCTCCTTCAACTGCACTCCTGACACAAAGCGTTGGAAAAAAACGGTGCGATCGTGAAAACAAAGACGCGATCTTTGCTGGCTAAATGGACAGTGACAACCGTGGTCCCCTGGGCTATGGCCTCGCATCCTCGATGACACGACACCTTTTTTCCTGCCAACAATTAGGTGAGGTTGTTTCCTGCTTATTGCCTAATGCACCGTGTCATTTACCAATTCTTCCAGCAACAACACCAAAAACAAAAAAGGAAAGTTAATGACAACAGTTCTCGCCCGTCCTTGTAGTGCTGACGCCCCCTTTATCTACCTTTACAAGCATTCACCTATGCGGAGCGCTCTACATCAGTGAAGGCACCACTATAAAGGGAAAAGAAGGAAAAAGAAACGCATGATCCTTCCTCCGTAACAGGAATCGGTATAACATGAATGGGCTACTCTTCTTCACAGAGTTTGTTGAGCATTGATTTTTCATTGATATGTGAGAACTTGTGCAATGTCTATTGGTGTTGGTAACTATCACCCCGTTTGACGGGGATGAGCTCACTTTCATACTGTAGTTCAATCAGTGAACCGAGATACTAGGTAACACTGACAGAAGGGGAAAGAGAAATAAACAACATACTTTTTAGTGGCTTCAGTCAGGCTCTGGTTCATCATTTCGTGACAATTGAAAAAAAATGTTTCGATAAAACCTTCCGCTCAGTGGTTCAGTTGATACTTGCCACAGAAACACGTTACGCAGTACTGGATAACACGCAAAGAAGCAGCTAGGTAATAAATGAAAAATAAACTTACTAGAAACTTTCAAATTGTCCATGCCTCCTTCGTCCTTGTATAGGTTGTCTGCAACCTATTTTTCTCGCTAGCGGAGAAAACGCTTCTTTTTTCACTCCATGAAGCACACTCTCCATTTGTTCGGAGATTTAAAGGCTTTCACCAGTCTCCCTTTGTCCCGTGTCATGTAAATCTAGTACAAAGTGCACAGACATACTCAATTATCATCATCAGTAGAACAAATAACAAAGTGAACAGCTCCGTAAGTTCATGTTTCGCCGTATATACAGACTCGCCATGGGCCATTCGCTAATTACTAAATGAAATAATTATGGCGTGGGGGGCACTTTACAGCTGCGCTCGCAGTAGACCTTAAATGGTACCTTGAAACGACCAATGTTACGTGCACAGTCGTTTGTTTCTTTACGACATGGTTGAGGTTGCATCAAAAACCGGAGAAGCTTAGCAGTCTAGAAGGCAATGCTGATGAAGGGCGATTACGCTATGGTGACCTACTTTTGAAGGCGAATATCAAATGTCTTTAATTTTTTTCGCGACATGTAATCTGGAAAATCAAAAATTACATGTGCAGTTATTTCTCGCACTCAGCTAGTGGTCACCGACTTTTACTTGCGCCATTTTTGTGCAAAGACAATGCTGATGTGCACAGGAAGGACACCACTAAAGAGTGTCATCAAATAATCAACAAGAATACAGTCAAGCTTTACGTCGGGTTTTCGATATAAACAAACTAGTGAGGCATCGAACTGCAGCACAATGTAAATGTTTCTCAAAACTTCCGATTCATTCTCCTCTAGTTATCTCTTTTGTTTTTTCTTCCAGGATCAGCACGACAGAGGAGTGGGAAACTTGGTGGTCCTTGATGCAGATATTGTGTACAACCTACGCGTGCTTAAGCTTCCCTTAATATCGTGTGTCATTTGTCATCGCTTCCGGCTGTAAAAATTACAAAGTGAAAGAGGTAGTTGCAACGGAGTACTATAGCTCCAACCAGGACACCCTATCTCCATTGTGATGCCACCACTCTTCCCCGCCCTTACAAGCTTTAATCAGCGTGTGGGGTGTTACACGACAGTAAAGACCCCGAACCCCGGACATAAAAATAAAAAATAGGTCAGATAGCTAGGGTAAAGACCACAAAGAGACGGGCAGGTCGACCATCGTCGTCAGACTGGCGCGGTCCCTGTATATTGTGCCGTATATTTTATCTCACAACTGGTACGTGTTTGTCAGAACCCTCCTTGTGGAGGTGTACGGTCTGTGAGTTAGGCCACATGTTTTAAGAAGAGTTCCGGCTTATTATGAGTCGTAAAATTTTGTATCCTGGTTACTTAGCGTCCTTCCTCCAGATGAACCTAATTTCCTCTTATTCAGATGCACCTTCAGATGCACATTTTTGTAATTTTACAAAGCCTCATTTCTCCTATTTTCATGGCAGACGTTCCTGCCTCGTTTTTTTTGTTTGTTCACACTGTTCTTTTATTGTTCATCCTAGTCTCTCTTTTCATCCTAGTAGGTCACATGCTCTGTCGAAGATACACATCAAATGAATTAGCTAAAAAAATTCAGCCATTGCCTGCGGATTCACCGCTGCTACACAGGACAGCAAAATTGGAATGAAATGTTAGGCTTTTTATGACACCCAACTTTTTCTTGCATGATCATATTTTCTTTATAATAATATTGGCAATGTTATTTTATAAAGGTAAATCTTTTACCGATTCCCACGAGTCGGGACAACACCGCTCAACTGTTTCGGTACGTTGTCGAAATTCCCCATGAAGCGTCAGAGTAACGAATGTGGAAGGTCTGTCATTACGCACACACCCGTGAACGGTATAGTCCACTGGTACTTGTGGGTCTGTGTCGCAGGCGATTCACACTTCATATCTACCCAGGAATGGCTAGAACACACTTGGGTAGTTTCAACGCGTGGGCGTTAAGAAAAAAGCTGGCATTGGCAGCTTTCACCCGACAAATGCCAAAAATAGGTGCCAGGATCCCAGCAGAATTCAAACCATAGTGTTCTGCACAGCAATGATGTATTCCACGCCAGGTCTCAAAACTACCTGTGAAATAAACCCTGATGTTCGTGAAACGTCTATCTATGTTGCAGTGCCTGCTCTCCAATGTTATAAACATTACACGAGTACTCATATGATACAGCTGTCACGTAGGCTAAACCTCGATTGTAGTAGTTAGGTGCTATCCGCTGAAGTTATTATATGCGGTGATAAAATGTCATATATATGCGGTTCTCACGAGGATATACCGTCTTCGCGAGCCCCAGCGCTTCGTACCAGCTTCCCGCTTCTGGTATTGCTGACATTCTTGTTGCAGTTGGCATCGTTACGCATTTGTAAACAACCGGTTATGTAAAATATATGCGACGGTTTAACGTATGTCTCTGCCTGCGTTTGTACATATCTGCATTGCCACTTCTTGACCTTTCCGCTCAATTAGAAATTACGACACAGTTACCTTTCAGCGCTCGTGTATTGAGTGAGTGAATTATTGTGGGCTTTAACGTACCAAAACCACCATATGATTATGAGAGATGCCGTAATGGAGGGCTCTGAAAATTTTGACCACCTGGTGTTCTTTAACGTGCTCCCAAATCTGAGCACACGGGCCTACAGCATTTCCGCCTCTATCGGAAATGCTGCCGCCGCAGCCGGGATTCAATCCCGCGACCTGTGGGTCAGCAGCCGAGTACCTTAGCCACTCGACCACCGTGGCGGGGCAGCGCTCGTGTAGTTTAGTCTTTCTTCGTGATTTGTCTCTGCGCTTTTCCATCAGGAACACCTTCCGTCGCCATGCTTCGCATAACGTCGATTACAAAGGTACCTGGGGTTTACAAATTTTTTTTCATAATTTATGGTCGCAAACTGCCCAGAAAAAGACGATTTTTTAATTAAAGCGCTTTCTCATTATTACTAGTTTGCCTGAATGCAAAGGAAGAGTACGGAAAGCGAAAATAGCCCAAGTGGTAGTCTAACTTTGATTGCTATATGGAGTTTAGCGTCCCAAAACCACCATATAATTATGAGAGACGCCGCAATGGAGGGCTCCGGAAATCGATACCCCCTGGGCTTCTTTAACATGCACTTAAATCTGAGCACACGGGCCTACAAAGTTTCCGCCTCCATCGGAAGTGCAGCCACCGCAGCCGGGATTTGATCCTGCGACCTGTGGGTCAGCAGCCGAGTACCTTAGCCACTAGACCACCGCGGCGGGCCGTGAATCGAACTTTCGTCCTCTAAACGAGAGGCATCATCATCCCCACGATTATGTCATCTCGCGTGCCATATAGATGCGGTCTCGTGTGCCAGTCAGCCTTTGTTGATTTTGGGGCTTGAAAGAAGGAGGGACACGCTTTATTTGGAGGCTGTCTGCGCCCCTTCTACGCCCGCCACACTCGACACGTTGAAGGGTAAAATATTACTGATTCACGCGAAATACTTTTTCCAACAGTCGGGAATGTTCATTGCAGGTTAATAAAGTTTTTTAATGATGAGCACTTTGTGGCCCTTGGCCGCCGTGTGCTGTTGTCGCTACGGGTGACACAGGTGAAACTACGTGCGAAAATAGAGGAAGCAAGCACCGAAAAATGAAAAGGGAGAAAAATCAAGGAATAATTAGAAAAAAATACAAAGAAATTGAAGTAAAGTGATGAAAAAAAACAACTAAAAAACATTCGGCAGATCCCACGTACCTTGGAAACTGGTGCAATTTGAAGCATGCGGAGGCTAGCTGACTTTGTTGCTATTTATTTTTTCCTAGCGAAACGCTACAGAATGGCACTAAAGATATGTACGAATGTTGCACGCACGGACATTTGTTAAATTGTCACTTGTATACTATAGCGTAATGACGCTAACAGCAACAAAGTAAGTGGTAAGCTGATTTGCATAGCTCTTGCGCCTGCGAGGATGGCAGCCCAGGACACTGTCAGATAATTGAACTTTCCTGTGTGTCGCTTCACTACAACTGTCGTTAACCCGATGTGAAGGCTGTATATTAGAAGTATAGATAGCCAGTATTGCCCATATGTGCTCTCATTGCTTCATAGGGTGCACGGACAGCCGTCCGTGCAACCTAAGATTCCTTCATCAATGGATACGTCCACCTGTTCGTCCGTCCATGTGTCCGTCTATCCTTTATACTAGTCGGTGAGCTCAATGTTTGCGATACGGACCTTAAGACCTACAGCTTCGCCCACTGATCATTTATTGCTTCGTGGAGATTCACTAACTTATTTTAACGCTCTCGAACTAAATTACCAATGTGTGTTCACGCCCTTCTTTGGTGTATATAAACTGTCAATCCCCTTCAGTGCATTGCGATAAACCGCAGTTGATCTTAACCTGAAGTGACTGGTCTATCGTAGGAGTACATATATTGTTTTTAAAATTAGATAACTCATTGCTGGATTCCCTACTGGTGCTTCAGACACATTTCGACCCATTCGAAAAGCACTTGCGAGACCTGGAGTGGCTCTTTTATAGAACACCTGGTTGCCACGCAGAATGGTGGGGTCGGATTCCTGCCGGGACCCTGGCTTTTTTTTTTGCATTCGTTGGGTCCACGCTGTCGATGTGAGCTTTTTTTTAACGTTTCATGCGTTAATTTACCCATGCGTGTTCTCGCCGTTCCTGGGCCTATGTCTATCACCTATATGTCTATCACCTTCGGCAAACACCCGCATACCAGTGACACATACCCTCATGCAGCTATGTGGCACTGTCTGGCGGAAAGTGTTTGACCACTTACGCTACGGGATTATAACAGTATTCATGTCATGACCAATGAATCGTATTTGTCAAACCATCTTCCCCTCCCTTACTAATATTGGTTTTCCCCAAGACAAGGGGGTGTTCACGAAAGTACCCAGACCAAGGTGGCTAGATAGATAGATAAATTATGGGTTACGTAGATAGGCGCCAAAAGTGCTTGCAGTACGCAAATAAATGCTTCGCATTGAAAAGTCGAAAGGAGAAGTTAGAAAGAGCGAAAGAAGGTATAAAGAAAGTGAGAGAGCTCATGCAATATCTGTTGGTGGACAGCTAAAGCACCGTTTTTCGTAAATGCGTTGGCTTGGACGCTCAGCGATTCATCTACATCCCGACGACTGACGTATATGATTAAATATTGATTAATGATTAAACCTGTTCTTGTCATCATGAACGCCTGTGGTAGCTGTAGTAGTTAATGGTGAGAGCAGAACAAAAAAAAATCACAGCATATCCATGCAGTGAATGATCATGAGTGGAGCGATGCTTGGAAGGATTTTATTGGTAAACAGTGAATCAGCCGCTGGCCGCGCCTGCCTGCCTGCCTGCCTGCCTGCCTGCCTGCCTGCCTGCCTGCCTGCCTGCCTGCCTGCCTGCCTGTCTGTCTGTCTGTCTGTCTGTCTGTCTGTCTGTCTGTCTGTCTGTCTGTCTGTCTGTCTGTCTGTCTGTCTGTCTGTCTGTCTGTCTGTCTGTCTGTCTGTCTGTCTGTCTGTCTGTCTGTCTGTCTGTCTGTCTGTCTGTCTGTTCATGCGTCCGTCCATCCATCCGTCCGTCCGTCCGTCTAGTGAACACTCTGAGTACCATCATCTCGCATATTTTCATCACATATTCATTATATACAAGTACCACCATCCAGCGGACATTGCAAGAGCTAAAACCAGAGTTGGCTGCTACGTACAAAAGATGCACAACCCATGCCTCAAGGAGCTTCAACCCTAATAAAGTGGTGTGACAGCCAGAAAAGCGTGGCTGATTTTACGCCAAACTTGGGGTACGGTCGTCCATTCGAGACATGTTAGAGTTATTGAACGCCACGGCGCCATTAGAAATAAACGCAACCTGCGTTGTGTCTTCACTTTTGGCCGGCCACGATGTATTGCGTGGCAAGCGCAAGCGGGAAATGCGGAGTTAGATTCAGGCGAAGCAAATGCATTGCTGTATGCGTTGCAGAAATATTTTTGATGTGGATCATGGAGGGTGCGGATAGAGTGAGCCACGATGACGCATTTGGTAAGGGCGCCACCTGGCAGTGTGTTAAGGTTTTGAAAAAAATTCACTACTCGCATTAGAGACATGGCAAATACGACGGACGCGTAGAAATGAGGCATTTAAGGTACAAATCGGGGGTTTCAACGGTCATGATACATTATTAGACTTTACCAACAGTACTGGGCGTAATTGGGCATACCGACAGAACCACATTTACCAACAGTACTGGGCATATTTGGGCATACATACATACATTAAGTGAGAGGAGTGCTACTCCGCGAACAAATTGGTTCAAATGTGATCCGCTCTGTGAGGGCCCGAATTCATGTGTTTACAAAGTTTGGTGGCGAACGGTGCGGTGTAATTTGCCGCGTTATAGGGTCACCAGTCACATGCAGCCGTTCTTGGGGAGTGTTTAGCAAAAAAAAAAAATGTTTGACGATTTAGAGTATGATAAATTTAACTATGGGAAAGCTTCGGGCTGCCCATATACACCTATAAAAGGTACAGCGCGTTTAGAAAAAGTGGTGATAACGATCAAGAGTACTCGGTATTCTACTGTGAGAGAGCCGAAAAGCCATCCCACGGGCCTTACATCGCACGGTCTTGTTTAGAGATGGGTCGCTCAAAAGTGAGCCGGATCGTTTTGAGCGGCTCTTAAAGAACGAATGATCCGCGGCTCACTAAGCCGCAGTTCTTCGGCTGACCGCGAAGCCAGCTGACTGACCCGCCGCCGCTACCCGCTCGCGGCTCTCCGAGTGATACGGCTCGGCAACTGGCTCGCCGCCGCTACCCGCTCGAAGCTCGCGGCTTACCTACTGAGCCGACGATTCAACGGTTCAGCGAGAGCCAATGAACGAACTGAAGGACGGTTCTCTCTCACTCACTCAGAGCAAAGGATCCCTAGGCTTTCGCTCTTTCACTCGTGTGCTCAGATTTGGGCGCACGTTGTAGAACCCCAGGTGGTTGAAATTTCTGGAGCCCTCCACTACGGCGTCTCTCATAATAAAATGGTGGTTTTAAGATGTTCAACCCTACGTATCAATCAATCGCTCTTTCACTGACCCGTCGCCGTCGGATACGTACTTTCCGCATAGAATAACTCTATACCTTCAGTGAGCTCGCTGGGTCTGAGTGAGAGCGCGTGCGGCTGCCTCGCCATCTATTGGCGTTGAAAAAAAAAGAACTCCTGAAAAGGATGCCCTCCGAGATAAAGAATGGATGTTTCTATCAACACGTCGTGTGCTTGCCATCTCGGAAGCCATGTGACAAGTGCTTGTGCTGCGCGCTTCCCGCCGAGAGGCTGGCTCCAAAATCAGTAAAAAAAGTTTCGCGTCTGGTGTTCGCAGAGCGTGCGCTGGCAATCTCTGCTCGCCTGTTTCATGGTGCTTCCTCGCCGTGTGCTTGCGCGCCGCGATGCTTTTCGACATGTGCTGTTCATGCATTCTGTGTTGTTGCTCAGATACTTCTAGAGCAAGTTCCAGAAAATGGTGCCGACGCCCAAAATAACGACGGGTGAGCATGCCCTTTGAGCCATAGTTTTCATTGTCAGTTTAATTTGCGTCCACATCGACTAGCAATACTTACACGTTTTCTTCAGTGTGGACACAGTTATTGTTTTCAAAAGTGAGTAACAAGAAAAGCCTACAATTGCAGCGTTTACATCATTGTACAAACAAGCAGTGGGCAAGCACCGGCAATATAACCATATAAAAACTTACAACGGCCATGGAGCCACATGTTTGAGCCCATTCTTTGCATTTTTGTCGAGCTAATCACTCGTCATCGCTTATAATCGTGTCCCTGTGGCTGTAGGTAGATGTATGAAAAGTCGTACTGCTCTGTTACGAATGAACCAGTTCGTTTTAGCACGATTCGCCAGCGCCCTTCATCATCTCATTGAATGATGTCACTTTTCTTCAGGATAGAAGCCTTCTTATTAGGCTGTTCCAGAAGGCCGCAGCTCATCGCTTTGCACAGACTACAGCTGAACAACTGCAGAATCGGTTCTTCTCAAGGGCAAATATCCTTCGATATTACGTGTTCATTTGGTCCGTGTTTTTCATATCACTAGTTATATGAAAAAAAAAACTATGAAGTGTGGCTAATATTAGTTGAGTTTGACTTGAGATTATTTTGACATATTTAAATGTTTACATTAGCATTCCATTTTAGCTACTTCACCTACTTTTATTGTTCTCACTATGGCGTGGATGTTTACGTTTGTTTGTTGTCATAATAATGACATAAAAGCCGAATTATGTGCCGTATTGTGTGCATATGTCAAGAGCTCTTGTGCACTTTTCTCAGTATAAAGATGTTTTTTATAAGATGTGCCCAAGTGTTCTATTTTACACCACTGTTATGCAAGCCCCTAACCTTGCTGGAAACTTCCGTTTTCAGTGAGATGGAACGCGTGTGTGTTGTTTAGAAGAGTAGAGGTTTGCGCCAGTTGGTGATGCAAACAGTTTAAGAAATGGAGCGCAATTAACGGGACAACAAAAGAACAGGCACACTGACAAAGTAATTCGCCATGTGTGCTTCTTCTTTTGTTGTCCAATTCACTGCAATTCATTTCTTCAAGTATCTCTACAATATTCTCCTGTTAATTTGTTAATCGCTTAAGGTTGTGTCGCAACACAATTGATGAAAATGTTGATTTTCGGAAACGATGACAATAAAACGAGACCGAGGACATATTGTTCTGAGTGCAATACATTCTGTTGTTTTCTGGTTAATGTACGTGTGGCTGCAGCGATTACTGAATGCATCCTTGCAAAATGCGTGAGTTGAAACGCGCGGGAAACGGCGTATCATGAGTAAGCGGGCGCATTAAAAAGAATCGTCGCGCATATCGGAGCACGCGTGAGTGGGCTAGTAAAAAAAAAGAATGCGCCCGCGCATGCGACAAGAAACGTTAAAAAACGGTGGGCGAGAGAGAGATTGCGCATTAGACGTGGCTGGTTCTAGTTCTGCCATGACGACGCACAGCGTATGCGCGGCCTTTGATGCACTTCGAAACTCTGACCCCCGTATTCACAAACGCTCCTCGACTCAACTGTCACCCTTCACATGAAAGAGCCACGCACAGCGCCACTGCTCGGCTGAAAAGGACGCTGCGCTACTCAAGAATAGCAGCAAACTATCATAGATACGGAGTGACTTTTCCCGCCTATAGATGGCGCTTTTATCGGCTTTCTCAGCCGATTGCCCCCAGGGGCAGGACGCTCCAGCCGAAAAGTCACAGCATGTGACAATCGCCGGGGACTCGAATTGAAATCGATGCACAGAAGCCATCAAAGAGAGGGTAAGAGGTGACAAGAGGGTTGCAGTAGGGGCGTTCCCAGGACGCAAGCTTGAAGCAGTCATGAGGCAAGCGAGCGCAAAACTCAAAACTACAGCTGATAGATGAAACCTCGTTATAATTTCAGGCGGTTTAAACGATGTCTTGAATCAAGATACAGCAGGACTAGCAACCACACTGGCGAAAGGCGTCGATGACATGCGCGCCACTTCTCCTAAGGTGCAGGTAGTGATATTGTCACGATGAGTCACAAGTACTGGGGGATTTATTGAACGACCGGGTAGCTAGCTCTAGGACGATGCGTCAGTCGTGGCTGGCTCTCGAGCAGAGAAGAAAGCACGCGATCATCTTTTTCCTCCAGATTGAGAGCCGCTCTTGCTGTCGACCCACTACGTGCTGGTGGCATTATGCCCCCTTCCGAAAAGAAAAAAAAACAAGTCCCAAAAAGAGGAAAGAAAAGTACATAGCATCACCGCGATGCTACTACATAGGCACGTGAAAAAGAAATTGGAAATTCGGATAATGTGAAAGTAAAAAATGAAGAGCGTGCCAATATAAGAAACGTCAATGAACGAGAAAGCAAGTTCACACAAATAAACAAAAAACACAAAGAATGCTGTACGGTAAAGGAAAAGTTACGAGCAACGCGCAATAAATGGTTTCATGCGCAACACATGAACGACGTCCGGCCTCAGCCGTGTCCTGCTCCGTGCATGGGGTGTTGAGTCCGGAACCACTTCGTAGTTCACGTCACTGACGCGGCGTAACACTTTATATGGGCCAAAGTACCGGCTCAGCAACTTTTCGCTAAGGCCACGGCGGCGGACGGGCGTCCACACCCAAACTTGATCTCCGGGGCTGTAAAACACTTCTCTGTGGCGGGTATTATAGCGTCGTGCGTCTGCCTGCTGTTGCTGGCCGATGTGCAGTCGCGCGAGCTGCCGGGCTTCCTCAGCACGCTCTGCGAATTCTTCGGCGTCAGTTGCCAACTCGTTTTCTTCTTGACACGGTAGCATAGAGTCTAGCATGGTCTGCACTTCGCGGCCGTAGAGAAGCCGAAATGGCGTGAATCGCGTGGTCTCCTGCACGGCGGTATTATACGCGAAGGTCACGTAAGGTAAGATCCGGTCCCATGTTTTGTGCTGTACGTCGATGTACATTGAGATCATGTCTGCGAGGGTCTTATTCAGTCGCTCGGTAAGTGCGTTGGTTTGCGGGTGGTAGGCAGTTGTTCTTCGGTGTCTGGTGTTGCTCAGTTTGAAAACTTCGTCCGTAAGCTGCGCCGTGAATGCCGTCCCTCTGTCCGTTATTACACTGGAAGGAGCACCGTGTCGTAACACGATGTGGCGCATGAAAAATTGTGCTACCTCAGAAGCCGTGGCTCGTGGGATCGCCTGGGTTTCAGCGTAGCGTGTCAAATAGTCGGTCGCGACGATCACCCATTTGTTGCTGTCCGCAGACAGGGGAAATGGCCCGAGAATGTCCATGCCGATTTGGTCGAATGGCGTGCAAGGTGCTTCAATGGGCTGAAGCAAACCAGCTGGCTTAACAGATGGTTGCTTTCGGCGCTGACACTCCCGACAGCTCTTCACGTACTTCTTGACGCTTGCCGAAAGTCCTGGCCAATAGTACCTCTCACTCACTCTGGCAAGTGTTCGTGAGTAGCCCAGATGACCGGATGTGGGTTCGTCATGGCAAGCGAAGAGGACGTCGTCTCGGATGTCTCGAGAAACCACCAGGAGGTAGGCACGGTTGTTCGAACGAGCGTTCTTCTTGTACAGCACACCATCTCGAAAGCAGAACGACGGCAACGAGCGGAATAAATGACGTGGTATGATTGTGTCCTGGCCCTCTAAATGATCGATGATCGGACGAATCTCTGCGTCATCCCGCTGCCGTTTACTCAAGTCTGATGAGCTAAAGGCGCCCAGGAAGCCTTCGTCTTCCTCTGCTTCCTGGCTGACGACATGAAGGGGCGCGCGTGACAGTGTGTCAGCGTCTTCATGCTTACGGCCGGACTTATGGACGATGGTGACGTCAAATTCCTGCAGCCGCAAGCTCCACCGTGCTAGCCGTCCTGAAGGGTCGCGCAGGTTTGCCAACCAGCAGAGGGCGTGGTGGTCCGTCACTATCTTGAAGGGACGACCATAAAGGTACGGGCGGAACTTGGTGATTGCCCACACGACTGCGAGGCACTCTTTCTTCGTAGTGGAATAATTCGCCTAAGCACGCGATAGAGAGCGGCTGGCGTAGGCTATCACTCTTTCGATGTCTTCTTGACGCTGAACGAGCACTGCACCGAGCCCAATGTTACTAGCGTCGGTATGGACCTCCGTGTCAGCATCATCGTCGAAATGAGCGAGAACGGGCGCTGATTGCATGCGCTGTCGCAGCTCATCAAAAGCTGCTTGTTGCTCGTTTTCCCAGACAAACGGTGTGTCGTCCCTTGTGAGACGAGTCAGAGGTTCTGCTATCTGTGAAAAGCCATGAATGAATCGGCGATAATAGGCGCACAAACCAAGGAAGCGCCGGACGGCTTTCTTATCGACAGGAGCTGGTAATTCGGCAACAGCGGCAAGCTTGTCCGGATCGGGACGGATTCCTTCGGCGCTAACTACATGTCCAAGAAACTTTATTTCTTTATAGCCGAAGTGGCATTTCTGTGGCTTTAGTGTGAAGTCCGCCGATCGGATAGCCTCCAGCACACTGCGCAGGCGCTGATGGTGCTGCTCGAACGTGGCAGAGAAGACCACCACATCGTCAAGGTAGACAAGACAAGTCTGCCACTTCAGCCCTGTGAGAACAGTATCCATCATTCGCTGGAAAGTCGCCGGCGCTGAACACAAGCCGAAAGGGAGTACTCGAAATTGGTATAGGCCGTCTGGAGTCACGAAGGCTGTCTTTTCGCGGTCTCGCTGATCTACCTCGATTTGCCAGTACCCGCTTTTGAGATCGAGAGAAGTGAAATAATGGGCACGACGAAGTCTATCTAGCGAATCGTCAATACGCGGTAGCGGGTACCCATCCTTTTTGGTCACGTTGTTAAGCTTTCGGTAATCGACGCAGAAGCGTAGCGACCCGTCCTTCTTTTTGACAAACACGACTGGAGATGACCACGGGCTGTTGGATGGTTTGATAACGCCATCGTCAACCATCTCGCGAACTTGCGTACGTATCGCTTCACGTTCTTTAGCCGACACGCGGTAGGGGTGCTGGTGTATTGGGCGTGCGTCCTCGTACGTGATGATCCTGTGTTGAGTGATGGACGTCTGGCGGATCTTCGAGCAACTTGCGAAGCAAGACCTGTACTCGAACAAGAGCGCTCGCAGCGCAGTCTGGTTATCGGTGGACAGATCAGGATTGATGTCAATGTTGGTCATTGATGTGTCTGCGTTATCCACTACTTCTGACGTGAGACAGTTGGTTACGTTTTCTACTTCGTGGGCAAACGCTATCGAAGTGCCACGGAAAAGGTGTCGATGCTCGTTGCTAAAGTTGGTAACGAGCAATTCAGATCGGCCGTCACGAACGTGTATTACACTTCTCGCTACACATATGCCTTGCTGCAGGAGGTGTTCTAAATTTGTCTCGGCCACCACATCGCCATCGCTCAAACCACAGCATGTTACGTCGACTAGAACACTGGCTCGGGGAGGAAGCGTCACGCTCTGTTCAGAAATACGGAGTACGTCGACACGCATTCCGTCATCCTGCACGTTGATTGCTCGCTGGGCTGAGAACGTGACGCGGCGCTCTTGCAGATCAATGATAGCTCCATTTTCCTGTAGAAAATCAACTCCCAGAATGACGTCACGGGAGCATTCACGTAGAACAAGGCAGCTTGCTACGAATGTGTACCCTTGAATCTGTACTCTAGTTGTGCAGGCACCCAGTGGAGTAACGACATGGCCACCAGCTGTCCGAATCTGCGAGTTATGCCATGGTGTGATTACTTTCTTCAGCTGCGTTGTCAGTTTCCCGCTCAGTATGGAATAGTCTGCGCCGGTGTCCACTAACGCATTAACTACACAACCATCAATTGTTACTGCTATGTCGAGTGAAAGCCGGCTATCTTTTGCAGCAGCAGGTGATGTCGGACCAGTTTCTGTACAGTTCTGCGTCAAAAGGAGGTCTTCAGCGCTTCGACGTTCAGCGACCCCGCCCCCAGAGGTCGCTTCGGCTAGTTTTCCCGGCGGGGGCTGGGAGAGCGTGCGGTAGAATACCGCTGGGGCGTTGATGAAAATCGCCTCGGTGATGGCGAGCGCGACTGGTGCCCGGCAGACGGTGGTGCATGCTGCTGGGAGAGGTAGTTTTGGATGTCGCGTGGTCTCTGACCGTAACGGGGTGGCGGCGAGTACGCAGAGAAGCCGCGAAGCCCAAGACGGCGATATGGGCACTAACGGTACAAGTGATCAGCTTCTCCGCAGTGAAAGCACAGAGGCCGGCGATCAGGTGTGCGCCAAACATCAGACTTTCGAGGAGACGTGCGCCGATCGTCGATGTACTGAACTGGTTGCACTGAACGATGGGCGACAGAAGCACCAGGGACAAAGGGCAAAGGCGGTGGCATGTACGTGCCTTCGTAGTACGGTATGTGTTGCGCTGACTGTAGTGAAACAGCAGGAACAGGATGGACGAATAATGGCGGCGTTGCAGCAGGGCGTTTCAAGGCTTCCGCGTAGGTTGTCTCGCGGCGGTATTCAGTTGGAGCTGGCACAGCTGTATCATGAGGCAAGGTGTCCCGGAGGGCCTGGTGCAGCTCATCCTTGATCACAGTTGCAATAGAGTTGACTGTAGGATGAGGTGTTACACCAGCCTTTTGTAACTCTTCACGTACTATATCACGGATGAGTTCACGTAGACAGTCGTTGTTGGTTCTAGTGGCGGTGAAAATGTCGGCAGTAGACATGCCACTGACTTGCCTGTCGTATTGGTTGGATCGCTGCTGCAGCATTTTTTCCATTGTCACGGCCTCGGACAAGAACTCCGCGACTGTCTTCGGAGGACTTCGCACGAGGCCGGCAAAAAGCTGGTCCTTGACACCGCGCATCAAGTGACGCAACTTCTTGTCCTCCGTCATTCTTGAATCGGCCCGTCGGAAGAGGTGCGTCATGTCTTCGACGTACGCGGTCAGAGTTTCGTTTGGCGACTGGACGCGGGCAAGAATAGCTCGTTCAGCTCTTTCTTGGCGGTCAGTGCTGGCATATGTCTGCAGAAGTCTACGAGAGAATTCGGGCCACGTCGTCAGCTGCTCCTCCCGATTTTGATACCACGTGCTAGCCCCGTCTTCGAGATAGAAGTAGACACGACCCAGTTTCGCCGCGTCGTCCCACTGATTCAAGTTGGCTACGCGCTCGAAGTCCGCCAACCAGTCCTCAACGTCTTCGCGCTCCGTACCATGGAACGTCGGTGGTGCCCGTGGGCTTTCCAACGTATAGCGGTGCGGCGACGTGCTTCCCGTGCTGGTTGCCAAGGTTTGTACCGAAGTGCTGGTCATGTTTGTTGACGTGGTGGGAGCAGTATCGTTGACTTCCGGAGGCAATCCCCTGATTCGGCGGCTGGTCCGATGCACGGGAGTGTTGACTGGCACTGGACTCGTATTACGGCTTCCTGGGGGGGTCTGCAGCATCCGTGAGGCTACCCAGCACCTTCCACCAGTTTGTCACGATGAGTCACAAGTACTGGGGGATTTATTGAACGACCGGGTAGCTAGCTCTAGGACGATGCGTCAGTCGTGGCTGGCTCTCGAGCAGAGAAGAAAGCACGCGATCATCTTTTTCCTCCAGATTGAGAGCCGCTCTTGCTGTCGACCCACTACGTGCTGGTGGCAATATGCACGATACCGGAGGTACTGGTGCGTGATAGCAACCTGCAAAAAGCGGTTGTCAACGCAAACCAAATTATATGGCGGATGAGTCGAGAGAACTTGGCTTTAAGGTGGTGGAAATAAACAGAGAGGTGCATAGGTGGGGTGGTTTTCAACGAGACGGAATTCACTTCGATGGGCGGCTAGGTCATGAGGTGGGTTGGCGACTTGCAGGACGCGCAGTGGCTTTTTGGGGGGCAAGCGAGCCCTGCTTGGTGCAGGATAGCTAGTAACGAGGAAAACAGCCAGGGAGACTTTTCGACTGGTGGTATGGACAGATACGATTCCAAAGTGGCACCAGTATCCAAGATAGGTAGAGTCCGGGGCAGAAATAGACGTAGGCACGAGTGCCGAGCCAATTAAGACATAGGGTATATTAACATGCAGCATGGTAGAAACAGGCTGAAGTGGGAAGTTATAGAAGAAAAGCTAAGGGAAGAGAGGCCGATGGTATACGCTTTTGTAGAAACAAATCTCAGGGACATGGAACAACCTCCGAAATATCCGGACTACGCGTGGGAATAATGTATTAGAACAGAAGGCAGCAGAGAGGGCGGTGGTATTAGGGCATTCATACATAAAAGTACAGACTGGCCAAGGGTCAAGCAGGAGCGAATGAACATTTATGGCTAAAAAGGAAAGTGGCAGGTCAAAGGACACTCCTTGGTTTTGTGTACATGTGGACGGGAGCAAAGGCCAAAGAGGAAAACCAGGCAATGGTAGAGTGTATATCAGAGGACATTCAGGAGTTAGGAAGAGAGCGCGAAATAATTATACTTGGAGACATGAATGCGCACATAGAAGATATAGATGGGTATACCGACCCGACAGGCAAAATGATCATGGATATGTGTGAAAGGTTTGATTTGATCAATTGCAACAGTACTGAGAAGTGTGAAGGGCAAATAACATGGGAGGTAGGAAGGCTGCAGTCAGCGATAGCTTATGCACTAATGTCACATAGGATGTATGATAAGCTCAGGGGAATGCACATATATGAAGGCGGCTCCAGAATTCTGGGTAGTGATCACAAACGTATCAAGCTAAGTTTTGGAAGAGCAGTGACAGTTGGAAGGAGGCAAGATGAGCAACTACAGGAACATTTTTATCCAGAAAGGCAAATTGAAATAGCCACTAAACAAATTGAAAAAGTAATCACGGAGAATAATAAGACAATGTGGACATATACGAATCTAATTAGACTCTTTGAGCTAGAGCTTGCTAAGGCGCGTGACAAGTCAACCCGGAAAGGAAGACACAAATCCAAAAGTTGGTGGGATGAGGAAGTTAAGAGAGCCTTAGCAAAACGTTAGGAATCCTCTAGGGAACACAGACATGCTAAGCAGTGGGGTGAACGGACAGATGATGTTGAAAGAAATTGGGAAATTTTTCTAAGCTGTAGATGGGATGCATCCCTTCTGATCAATGAAAAGATTAGAAGAAAGGGAGCTCAGTGGCTGGCAAAAGTACATAAAAAAGATAGAAAGGCAGCTGCAAAATTTCGGAACCATCTAAACTCCTTAAGAAATGAGACGAGCCTGCAGCAGAGTTTTATAACTACAGCCCAAGGTGCTAGGCTAGAAGGGGACGAAGCTATTGAATATATAAGAACAAGGGTGACATAAAAATTTCAACAAAGTAGTACTTTATGCACCACAATAGACAAGGACGAGTCAAGTGGTGCAATGGCTCTATTTTCACAACGAGAGTGAGAAAGGGCTGAGAAAAGGGTTTCTAGTAGTACATCGACAGGCCCAGATGGCATTTCAATTATGCTGATAAAGACATTAGGTCCGAAGTGTAAGCAGGCTTTGAGAGAGGCAGTGAGCAAAATAATAATATATGGTGTAGTTCCCGATGGATGGAGGCTTAGCAGAATGAGCATGGTCTATAAAGGAAAATGGGACAAAGCTGACATAAAAACTACCGTCCTATAACAGTGACATCAGTGGTCTACAGGCTGGCAATGCAGATTATAAAGGAAAGACTGCAGGCATGTATAGAGGATGAGGGGGTGCTGGGGGAACTGCAGAATGGGTTTCGGAAACACAGGAGGTTGGAAGACAATCTGTTCTTACTGAAGCAGTGCATCGAAATAGCAGAACATGAACACAGGCCCCTATGGCTAGCATTTTTGGATATCAAGGGAGCACACGATAGCGTGGTTAAAGAGGAATTGTGGGGAATACTGCACACACTAGGCGTGGAACATGTAGTCACTAATCTTTTAAAGGGTATCTATAAAGGATACAAGGTAGTTATAAAGCGGGAAAAACAGGTATCTAAGCTCACAGAGGTGAAACAAGGACTTAGGCAGGGGTGTCCACTGTCACCCTTGTTATTCATGAAGTACCTACAAGGATTAGAGGCCACATTAGAGGGAAGTGTACTTGGCTTCAACCTCTCTTTAGTCAAACAAGGAAAACTCATTGATCAGGCACTGCCAGCATTAATGTACGCAGATGATATAGTGCTAAAGGCCGAAATCAAGGAAGATTTGCAGAGATTGATGGACATGTGCGGTAATGGGGAGATAGCTTAGATTTTAGATTCAGTAAGAAAAATCAGCAGTCATGATTTTCAATGACAACGAAGGTAGTGAGCATAGAATACAGAAGGTCACGCTATAAATAACAGATAAATACAAACATCTGGGCGTATGAATAAGCAATGGGACCGAGTACCTGAGGGAACACAAAATATACGTGACGACTAAAGGTAACAGGAACGCAGCAGTGATGAAAAATAGGGCACTGTGTAATTACAATAGGTATGATGTTGTGAGAGGAATATGGAAAGGGGTCATGGTTCCTTGGCTGACGTTCGGCAATGCGGTCTTGTGCAGGAGATCAGAAGTTCAAGCAAGATTAGAAATTAAGCAACGTGGAATAGGTAGGCTTGCTTTAGGAGCTCACGGGAATGCACCCAATCAGGGAGTACAAGGTGATATGGGATGGACATCATTTGAGGGCAGGGAAGCTAGCAGCAACATAATATTTGAGAAGCGATTGAGAAAAAAGGTGGAGGAGCATTGGGCTAGGAAGGTTTTCAGCTACTTGTACATGAAGAATGTCGATACAAAATGGAGGAAGCGAACCAGGAAATTGACTGGTAAATACTTAGAAAACAGCAGGTGGCCAAATTAAAAAGAACTATCGGTTAAGAAGACAGTGAAGGAACGGAGACTGACGTGTGGAGAATGGGTATGGTTAAGAAGTCCGCACTAGAAATCTATCGAACTTTTAAGCAGGAAATTGCCAAGGAAAGGATCTACAATATTACTCGGGGTAGTTCTCTACTGTTTGAGGCCAGGACAGGAGTACTGCGAACCAAGAAATATCGGGCCAAATACGAAGGGGTAGACACAGTATGCAGTGCGTGTGGAAAGGAAGAAGAAACTGCCGAACACTTGATAATGTTCTGTAAAGGGCTTCATCCTATAGTGCAGGATGATGGCGCAGAGTTTTTCAAAGCACTGGGGTTTAGGGACCGGGAGGGCAAAATAGAGTTTAGGCGAGTAGACTTAACTAGAAGGAGGTTGTCTGATTGGTGGCTAAAGTCAGGGCACAAGTGAAAATTAAACTCTTCATTGCAAAGTACGAATCCTCAAACTCACTTTTTAAAGAAAAAAAAATAAATCTAGTTTTTGGTTCATTAAATATTACGGCTTTGTGGCGCTAGCCACCGCCCGATCTCAAGGGTACAGCCATATCCGTCCATCCATCCATCCATCAATCCATTCATCCATCCATTCATCCATCCATCCATCAAGTGAAGGTGGAGCTTTGAGTGTTGAGGCGTTTTAGAATACCGGGGTGAATTCCCCTCGACAAGGTCGTAAATGAAGGCTTATAAAGCACTAACGTCATCAATTATGCTGTCTTGTGAGAAGTACGCGGAGTAACCGACCCCTGGTGAACCGGTGGGCCGTTGAACTGAGCCGTTCGGAGCTGCTCACTGAAGTGAGCCGCTTTGTGTGAAATTGGAAGAAGTGGCTAATGATTTATAGAACATGATACTCTACTAAGAGATGATAGCATATAGCCGTCCTGTGGGCCTTGTACTTGATGAGGCCCTGTCGAAAGGTGAAGCTGCACATACTGGAGCCACGTTGTCTGTTTAGAAAAAGTTGTCAACGATTTGGAGTAGGAGGTACTCTACTATGGCAGAGCTTCAGCCATCCCGTAAGCCTCACACTTGATAAGGCACATACAACTTGCTAAGACATTGTGTGTCTATAAAAAGTTGTTAACGATTTAGAGTACTCGGTATTCTACTATGGGAGAGCTAAAAGCCGTCCCGGAATTGACCTGGTTTAAGTGAATTTCAGAGGGAGACGCTCAAGGTGCCGACCAGTGCGGACGTGCGAAGATCGGCTCCTGCTTTCAAGAATGCTTTCCTGTGGTATACACGAATTTGTCGCCGAGTTTTCAGTCCCATCGTGTGCCTACGTTCTCAAGAATTCAGCAGATACCAAGTTTGTGCTGGGGAGTGGACTTTTAAACCGTTTTTGAGGCATTTTTACACGGCAACGACACCGCGGGATTTAAGCCTAACAACCAAGGAGGCGATTGTCGCATATGCGCCGACCCGGCGCCAACGTGACGCAACGCTCTGCGCGTTCCAGAACCTGCAACTGAGAATGGAATACCAAGTAGATGGAGAGGACATGTCTCCAGAGGATTGCACGGAAGACATGGGTTGGAAGGAAGCCGAAACGAGACGCTCAAGGAATAAGCAAGCCACGGTTAGCGTTCCTGCTGCCAAGGGTTCGACCAAGGCTGGCGTTGCGGGAGACGCTCGAACCAGTCATAGTAAGTATGATACCAAGCATATAATCGTGCGAGCTGGACGCATGCCGCCACTACCCAAGGACTTCAGCAAAATTGTGCTACGACCACGTGGAGGATTAAATATCTCGAGAATTGGCACTGGAGCCGTGGCAGACGCGATAGTACTGGCGGCCGACATCGAAGAGGAGGAGGCCATGCAGGACATCTGTTCCAACTTGCAGCAGAACATTATGGTGGCGAGCACTCCGGACCAAGAGAGAGCTTCAAGATACCTCAAGGTCAAGCAAATTGACATTGGAGGCAAAGTTTTCGAGGTTAGCGCGTACGCCATGGCACCCCACGATACTTGTAAAGGAGTGATTCGCGGGATCCCCGTAAGCGACACTCAGGAAATTTTGACCCGAAAGATTGTGAACGCGAACAACCAACTCGTGCTGCAGGCAAAGAGAGTCAAGGACACCGGGACAATTATCATAGCGTTCGAAGGACACAAGGTGCCCAGATTTGTGAGATATGGACCTTCACTTTTGCAGTGCTCCCTTTACCGCAAGAACATCGGTATTTGTTACGTCTGTGGAAAGCTGGGACATCGGTGTGACGTCTGTCCGAACCCAGCTGAAACCATCTGCAGAGGCTGCGAGATCAAGAACCCAGATAGCCTGCACCAGTGCAATCCAAGATGCAGGCTGTGTGACGGTCACCATCCCACGGCAGACAAAGAGTGCAAGAACAGGTTTTTAGTGCCATACGTCGTCAGACGCAGACGTTGGGAAAGATCGCGAGCAGCCGCAGAAGCCCGGGACGCATCAATCACATCGAGTCCAGACATCAACGACAAGCAGCTTATTCCAGCCTACGGGACCCAGAGCATCCAGACTACTCAAGAACAGCAAAGGTGGCCCCACTCCAGGGGGAGGTCGCGTTCCAGAAGAGGTTCTAGACCCAAGGCCCGCTCCCAATAACGGGGGCGCTCGAGTTCTCAAGGTCACCGTCAGGGTCGGCATCAGCCTGGGCGGCACCCGAATGGCAAGCTGCCTGGCGTTCAGTTCGAGATCACGGCTTCACACCCGGGGAGGACGCCTGCAGTTGCATCAAAAGGCAGCTGGGCTGAGCGAGTGCGCAACGGCGCGGCAGAGGTGATGACAGGTAAGCTGCCAGAGCATGATAGAATTGCACAGCTAGAGCAAGAAAACGCGAGACTTACAAAATCGAATGAGAGGCTATCAACTGAGTTAAAGGAAATAAAAATTCTTCTCACTAAGCTAACCAGCGCGCAGTCTTCACAGCCAATACCTCGGCGAGTTGATGTCCCTGTGGCTGAATACGTGGGGCACTCGAGAACCACAAAAAAGAGGGCAGTCATGGCAGAACACGCGGAAGCCAACCAAAGGAGCATGTCAGATATGAAAGAAGTCCTTGACACGCTCAGCAAAGTAGTAGCTAATCTTAGCGAGCAGACGGGTAGGCTACAGTCAAGCGTGGCGGCACTGGAAGAGCATATGACTTTGCGCATTACAAAAGTCGAAGCATATCTGCACAATACAGCAAGGCCTCCTCATGCACCAAACTCACCCCTTCGGCCACCAATACTATTGGCACCAAACCTGTCGACAGGTGCAACATCAGGCTCTGGTCGCCCATGTAATAACCAAGATGGCAGCGCTACGTGAAGCATTTCGTATCTGGCAATGGAACTGTAGAGGTTACCCTAAAAAGAAGGCAGCCCTACAGCAGTGTATCAGGAGCAGCCAAGAAAAGCCTCATATTATATTATTACAAGAAACCCTTTCACTGCAAGCAATGTTGCCTGGATTTCGGCCTGTAATAGGGCATACTGAAGGGAGGGGAGTCTGCACCTTCGTATTCAATGAACTAACGCACGTAACTCACGACCTCAAGATAGAAGCAGGCCGGTTGGAACACGTCATGGTAGAGATCGTGCCAGGTACCAGCAACCGTGAGAGCATTTTCATCCTTAATATATACAGCAGTCCAAAGGAACAAAAGCAAGGGTTCGAGACGGTTCTAAAGAAAGCTTTTAAAATCGCCGGGGAATGTCCACTCGTCATAGCAGGTGATTTCAACGCCCCTCATAATACATGGGGTTACAAGTACAACACTGGGAAAGGAAATAGACTTTGGCAAAGTGCCAGTGAACTTGATCTCACCCTAATCACAGACCCCAGCCTACCAACAAGGCTTGGTACATCTTGCTGCAGGGATTCCACCCCGGACCTTACATTTGTAAGGAACATCAAGAAGGCCCAGTGGATGAACCTTGCTGTAGACCTAGGGAGTGATACTGCCTTCTTGCCACTACCTTCTCCGTGGAGCGTAAAAAGCAGAGAGAATTCCACTTCACAGACTGGGATAAGTTCAGGAAGATAAGGATGGAAAGGAAACAAAATGGCCACAGACAAGGCTTGGAGCAGTGGGTCAAACAGATTAAAGATAACATCAAATCCGTCTCCTCCACCATTACCACAGATTTTCCGGTTGAAAGAATGGATAGCCGGCTCCCTCATCTTCTCGAGGCAAAGCAAGCACTACTGAACCGTTGGAAGGGTCAGCGCCTGAACTGAAGACTGAGGAAGAAGATAGCTGAGGTAAACAGATACGTCAAGGAACATTGTCGCGCACTATCCAGGCAGCCATGGGACGAAATCTTCAACTCTGTCGATGGTCAGATGCGCAATGGCAAGACATGGAATATGTTAAAGCATCTCCTCAACGAAAACACCACCAAAACAAATCAAAAGCATGTTATCGCTCAAATTTTGCACAAAGAGATAGGGCGCACTACAGAACAGCAAGTTGTGCAGCGGCTCCTGCATAAGTAACTCCCAATCAAAAAAGGATTGGCACCACCAAGTAGACAGTACCAGGGCAGGACATATCCAGGTCTTAAGGGCGACTTTAACATCGAGGAGATCAGAAAAGCCTTGCATAATCTCAACGGCAGGTCGGCCCCTGGCCCGGACGGTTTATCAAACAAGGCCCTTCGTAACCTTGATGATAATTCAATTGAAACCCTGAAGGATATGATCAATGCAGCATGGAAAGAAGGCAGGGAGCCAGAGCAGTGGAAACTGGCCAGGACGATCCTTATTCCTAAGCCAGGAAAGCCCCCTAACTTGGAACACATGAGGCCAATATCGTTGACATCATGTATCGGCAAGGTTGCAGAACATGCCATACTGCACAGCATAAACAAGTACTTGGAAGATAACGACATATTGTCACGATGAGTCACAAGTACTGGGGGGATTTATTGAACGACCGGGTAGCTAGCTCTAGGACGATGCGTCAGTCGTGGCTGGCTCTCGAGCAGAGAAGAACGCGATCTTCTTTTTTCCTCCAGATTTAGAGCCGCTCTTGCTGTCAACCCACTACGTGCTGGCGACATTATGCCCCCTTCCGAAAAGAAAAAAAACAAGTACCAAAAAGAGGAAAGGAAAGTACATAGCAGCACCGCGATGCTACTACATAGGCACGTGAAAAAAAATGGCAAATTCGGATGAAGTGAAAGTAAAAATTGAAGAGCGTGCCAACATAGGAAACGTCAATGAACGAGAAAGTAAGTTCACAAAATAAACAAAAAACACAAAGAACGCTGTACGGTAAAGGAAAAGTTACGAACAACGCGCAATAAATGGCTTCATGCGCAACACATGAACAACGTCCGGCCTCAGCCGTGTCCTGCTCCGTGCATGGGGTGTTGAGTCCGGAACCACTTCGTAGTTCACGTCACTGACGCGGCGTAACATTTTATATGGGCCAAAGTACCGGCTCAGCAACTTTTCACTAAGGTCATGGCGGCGGACGGGTGTCCACACCCAAACTTGATCTCCGGGGCTGTAAAACACTTCTCTGTGGCGGGTATTATAGCGTCGTGCGTCTGCCTGCTGTTGCTGGCCGATGTGCAGTCGCGCGAGCTGCCGGGTTTCCTCGGCACGCTTTGCGAATTCTTCGGCGTCTGTTGCCAACTCGTCTTCGTCCTGACACGGTAGCATTGAGTCTAGCATGGTCTGCACTTCGCGGCCGTAGAGAAGCCGAAATGGCGTGAATCGCGTGGTCTCTTGCACGGCGGTATTATATTCGAAGGTCACGTAAGGGTAGATCCGGTCCCATGTTTTATGCTGTACGTCGATGTACATTGAGATCATGTCTGCGAGGGTCTTATTCAGTCGTTCAGTAAGTCCGTTGGTTTGCGGGTGGTACGCAGTTGTCCTTCGGTGTCTGGTGTTGCTCAGTTTGAAAACTTCGTCCGTAAGCTGCGCCGTGAATGCCGTCCCTCTGTCCGTTATTACACTGGAAGGAGCACCGTGTCGTAACACGATGTGGCGCATGAAAAATTGTGCTACCTCAGAAGCCGTGGCTCGTGGGATCGCCTGGGTTTCAGCGTAGCGTGTCAAATAGTCGGTCGCGACGATCACCCATTTGTTGCTGTCCGCAGACAGGGGAAATGGCCCGAGAATGTCCATGCCGATTTGGTCGAATGGCGTGAAAGGTGCTTCAATGGGCTGAAGCAAACCAGCTGGCTTAACAGATGGTTGCTTTCGGCGCTGACATTCCCGACAGCTCTTCACGTACTTCTTGACGCTTGCCGAAAGTCCTGGCCAATAGTACCTCTCACTCACTCTGGCAAGTGTTCGTGAGTAGCCCAGATGACCGGATGTGGGTTCGTCATGGCAAGCGAAGAGGACGTCGTCTCGCATGTCTCGAGAAACCACCAGGAGGTAGGCACGGTTGTTCGAACGAGCGTTCTTCTTGTACAGCACACCATCTCGAAAGCAGAACGACGGCAACGAGCGGAATAAATGACGTGGTATGATTGTGTCCTGGCCCTCTAAATGATCGATGATCGGACGAATCTCTGCGTCATCCCGCTGCCGTTTACTCAAGTCTGATGAGCTAATGGCGCCTAGGAAGCCTTCGTCTTCCTCTGCTTCCTGGCTGACGACATGAAGGGGCGCGCGTGACAGTGTGTCAGCGTCTTCATGCTTACGGCCGGACTTATGGACGATGGTGACGTCAAATTCCTGCAGCCGCAAGCTCCACCGTGCTAGCCGTCCTGAAGGGTCGCGCAGGTTTGCCAACCAGCAGAGGGCGTGGTGGTCCGTCACTATCTTGAAGGGACGACCATAAAGGTACGGGCGGAACTTGGTGATTGCCCACACGACAGCGAGGCACTCTTTCTCCGTAGTGGAATAATTCGCCTCGGCACGGGATAGAGAGCGGCTGGCGTAGGCTATCACTCCTTCGATGTCCTCTTGACGCTGAACGAGCACTGCACTGAGCCCAATGTTACTGGCGTCGGTATGGACCTCCGTGTCGGCATCATCGTCGAAATGAGCGAGAACGGGCGCTGATTGCATGCGCTGTCGCAACTCATCAAAAGCTGCTTGTTGCTCGTTTTCCCAGACAAACGGCGTGTGGTCCCTTGTGAGACGAGTCAGAGGTTCTGCTATCTGTGAAAAGCCATGAATGAATCGGCGATAGTAGGCGCACAAACCAAGGAAGCGCCGGACGGCTTTCTTATCGACAGGAGCTGGTAATTCGGCAAAAGCGGCAAGCTTGTCCGGATCGGGACGGATTCCTTCGGCGCTAACTACATGTCCAAGAAATTTCAGTTCTTTATAGCCGAAGTGGCACTTCTGTGGCTTTAGTTTGAGGTCCGCCGATCGGATAGCCTCCAGCACGCAGCGCAGGCGGTGAAGGTGCTGCTCAAACGTGGTAGAGAAGACCACCACATCATCAAGGTAGACAAGACAAGTCTGCCACTTGAGCTCTGTGAGGACAGTGTCCATCATTCGCTGGAAAGTTGCCGGTGCTGAACACAAGCCAAAAGGGAGCACTCGAAATTGGTATAGGCCGTCTGGAGTCACAAAGGCTGTTTTCTCACGGTCTCGCTGATCTACTACGATTTGCCAATACCCGCTTTTGAGATCGAGAGAAGTGATATAATGGGCACGAGGAAGTCTATCCAGCGAATCGTCGATACGTGGCAGCGGATACACATCCTTTTTCGTCACGTTGTTAAGCTTTCGGTAGTCGACGCAGAAGCGTAGCGACCCGTCCTTCTTTTTGACAAGTACGACTGGAGATGACCACGGGCTGTTAGATGGTTCAATAACGCCATCGTCAAGCATCTCGTTGACTTGCGTACGTATTGCTTCACGTTCTTTGGCCGACACGCGGTAGGGGTTCTGGTGTATCGAACGTGCGTCCTCGTACGTGATGATCCTGTGTTAAGTGATGGTTGTCTGGCGGATCTTTGAGCAAGTTGCGAAGCAAGACCTGAACTCGAACAAGAGCGCTCGTAGTGCAGTCTGGTTAGCGATGAACAGATCAGGATTGATGTCAATATTACTAATTGACGTGTCGGCGGTATCCACTGTTTCCGACGTGAAACAGTTGGTGACGTTTGCTACTTGGTGGGCAAACGCTATCGAAGTGCCACGGAAAAGATGTCGATGCTCGTTGCTAAATTTGGTAACGAGCAATTCAGATCGACCATCACGAAGGTGTATTACACTTCTAGCTACACAAATGCCTTGCTGCAGGAGGTGTTCTAAATTTGTCTCAGCCACCACATCGCCATCGCCCAAACCACAGCATGTTACGTCGACTAGAACACTTGTTCGTCGAGGAAGCGTCACACTCTGTTCAGAAATACGGAGTACGTCGACACGCCTTCCACCATCCTGCACGTTGATTGCTCGCTGGGCTGAGAACGTGACGCGGCGCTCTTGCAGATCAATGATAGCTCCATTTTCTTGTAGAAAGTAAACTCCCAGAATGACGTCACGGGAACATTCGCGTAGAACAAGGCAGCTTGCTACGAAAGTGTACCCTTGAATCTGTACTCAAGTTGTGCAGGCACCCAGTGGAGTAACGACGTGGCAACCAGCTGTCCGAATCTGCGAGTTATGCCACGGCGTGATGACTTTCTTCAGCTGCGTTGTCAGTTTCCCGCTCAGTATGGAATAGTCTGCGCCGGTGTCCACTAACGCATTAACTGCACAACCATCAATTGTCACTGATATGTCGAGTGAAAGTCGGCCATCCTTTGCAGCAGTATGTAATGTCGGACCGGTTTCTGTACAGTTCTGCGTCAATAGGAGGTCTTCAGCGCTTCGACGTTCAGCGGCCCCGCCCCCAGAGGTCGCTTTGGCTAGTTTTCCCGGCGGGGGCTGGGAGACCGTGTGGTAGAATACCGCTGGGGCGTTGATGAAAATCGCCTCGGTGATGGCGAGCGCGACTGGCGCCCGGCAGATGGTGGTGCATGCTGCTGGGAGAGGTAGTTTTCGATGTCGCGCGGTCTCTGGCCGTAACGGGGTGGCGGTGAGTACGCAGAGAAGCCGCGAAGCCCAAGACGGCGATATGGGCACTGGCGGTACAAGTGATCAGCTTCTCCGCAGTGAAAGCACAGAGGCCTGCGATCAGGTGTGCGCCAAACATCAGACTTTCGAGGAGACGTGCGCCGATCGTCGATGTACTGAACTGGTTGCACTGAACGATGGGTGACAGAAGCACCAGGGACAAAGGCCAACTGTGGTGGCGTGTACGTGCCTTCGTAGTACGGTATGTGCTGCGCTGACTGTAGTGAAACAGCATGAACAGGATGGACGAATAATGGCGGCGTTGCAGCAGGGCGTTTCAAGGCTTCCGCGTAGGTTGTCTCACGGCGGTATTCAGCAGGAGCTGGCACAGCTGTATCATGAGGCAAGGTGTTCCGGAGGGCCTGGTGCAGCTCATCTTTGATCACAGTTGCAATAGAGTTGACTGTAGGATGAGGTGTTACACCAGCCTTTTGTAAACATTCACGTACTATATCACGGATGAGTTCACGTAGACAGTCGTTGTTGGTTCTAGTGGCGGTGAAAATGTCGGCAGTAGACATGCCACTGACTTGCCTGTCGTATTGGTTGGATCGCTGCTGCAGCATTTTTTCCATTGTCACGGCCTCGGACAGGAACTCCGCGACCGTCTTCGGAGGACTTCGCACGAGGCCGGCAAAACGCTGGTCCTTGACACCGCGCATTAAGTGACGCAACTTCTTGTCCTCCGTCATTCTTGAATCGGCCCGTCGGAAGAGGCGCGTCATGTCTTCGACGAACGTGGTCACACTTTCGTTTGGCAGCTGGACGCGGGCCAGAATAGCTCGTTCAGCTCGTTCTTGGCGATCAGCACTGGCATACGTCTGCAGAAGTCTACGAGAGAATTCGGGCCACGTCGTCAGCTGTTCCTCTCGGTTTTGATACCACGTACGTGCCCCGTCTTCGAGATAGAAGTAGACACGACCCAGTTTCGCCACGTCGTCCCACTGATTCAAGGTGGCTACGCGTTCGAAATCCGCCAACCAGTCCTCAACGTCCTCGTGCTCCGAGCCATGGAACGTCGCCGGTGCGCGTGGGCTTTCCAACGTGTAGCGGTTCGACGTCGTGCTTCCCGTGCCGGTTGCCGAGGTTTGCACCGAAGCGCTGGTCATGTTTGTCGACGTGGTGGGAGCAGTATCGTCGGCTTCCGGAGGCAATCCCCTGATTCGGCGGCTGGTCCGATGCACGGGAGTATTGACTGGCACTGGACTCGTATTACGGCTTCCTGGGGGGGGGGGGTTCTGCAGCATCCGTGAGACTACCCAGCACCTCCCACCAGTTTGTCACAATGAGTCACAAGTACTGGGGGGATTTATTGAACGACCGGGTAGCTAGCTCTAGGACGATGCGTCAGTCGTGGCCGGCTCTCGAGCAGAGAAGAACGCGATCTTCTTTTTTCCTCCAGATTTATAGCCGCTCTTGCTGTCAACCCAATACGTGCTGGCGGCAATATATACACACATTATGGTTGGATTTAGGGCAGGGCTATCCACACAAAATGCGTTGAAGCTTATCAAACACCAGGTTATCGACAACGAAACGAGAGACGTGAGAGCCATTCTGTGCCTAGATCTAGAAAAAGCGTTTGACAACATCCACCACTCATTCATACTCGAAGCAATTTCCAAGCTTGGTCTGGGAAAAGCCTTCTATGAGTACGTATGGTCCTTTCTTACAGATCGGAAAGCCGTGATGAAGATTGCAGATATCGAGACCGCAGCAATCGAACTAGAAGCAAGGGGCACGCCGCAATGGGCAGTGATTTCACCAATGCTGTTCAACATTGCCATGATTGGACTGTCAAAGAAATTATCGAGCATTGAAGAATTGAAGCACAGGATCTACGCAGATGACATTACCATCTGGTGCACAGGTGGAAGCGAGGGGCAGATTGAGAGCGCCCTGCAAAAGGCGATTGACACCGTAGAAGAGTACCTTCGACCATCTGGGCTTAAGTGCTCCTCGAGTAAGTCAGAACTTTTACTGTATAGGACTGCACGCCGGGGACCGAAACCCAGGGGATGGAAGCCGTTAAACCAGATAGACATCCACCTCCGTACAAATCAAGGGGATTCCATCCAGAAGGTCGACTCAATCAAAGTCCTGGGCATGCTGATAGAGTCCACGGGCGCCAACAGCAAATCTATAGCCAAGTTAACTTGGAAAACAGACAGTGCGGTGCACCTCATACGCAGAGTAACCAACAAAAGAAATGTGATCAAGGAAGACAACCTCATCCGGTTGATGCATGCGTTTGTTCTAAGCCACTTCACGTACAAGGCAGCAATGCACAACTGGTCAAGAGCAGAGTCCGAGACACTAAATGTGCTCCTCAGGAAATTTATCAAGAAGGTCCTGGGCCTACCCATACATACCAGCACCGAGCGTCTGCTTGAGCTTGGCATTCACAACACGTTCTAAGAAATAGCAGAAGCCCAAGCGAGAGCACAGTTTGCAAGGTTATCTACAACAAGGTCGGGGAGAATGATCCTGCAGGAGCTGGGCCAACATCCAATGGCAATCAGGCACAATTACAATGATATCCCCGAACACATCAGGGAGAATATCATGGTGTCTTCTATACCAAGAAACATGCATCCAGAACACAACGTCGGAAGAAGAGTAGCGAGGGCCAGGACTATACTTCGTCAAGTCTCAAACGAGGTACGAGGGGTCGTATTTGTTGACGCGGCTTCCTACGCCAACAGGAAAGCGTTTGTGGCAGTGGTGGTCGATGGGGCTGGCCATGTCGTCAACTCAGCGACGGTCAAGACGAAAGACCCAATCATTGCAGAACAGGTGGTCATCGCCTTAGCACTCAAGATGGATAACATTGAAGTCGTCTACAGTGATTCCATGGCAGCACTACGGGCGTTCGCCAAGGGGATGGTCTTTGAACAAACGCTGAGAATACTGCAAGGCAAGAACATAACGCATCATCTTCTGAGTTGGTTCCCAGCTCAACTTGGGCAAATCAACGATTCCCTGCCAATCTCAATGAAGCAGCACACGAGGCGGCGCGAGAACTCTCCAACCGCGCCTCCCCGGGGATGCGTTCTACCGGTGAAGGGGATAACCGGGAAATTCTTACAACATATAACGAGTTCACTAAACATCTCTACCTGTCTAGAAGGATTTTCCCTCCACCTCACAAAAATCTCTTTCGGCCCCAAGCACTTTCATTAAGGCTTTTGCAAACGCGGATGTACTCTACTTTGAAAATGTTACACATCATGTACCCTGACCTATACCCAAGTAATCTTTGTCCACATTAGGGGAATTAGCTTCATTAGAACACATGCTCTGGCACTGCACCAAATTCGCTCATATATTGAACATCACCTCTGCCAGATGGGAGGCGGCAATCCGCAGCTCATCCTTGGTAGATCAGCTCTGGGCTGTCCACCAAGCCCGCGAGGCGGCTGAGGAGCTTGGCATCTCAGTCCCCACGTGGGAGCTGCCCACAGCACAGTGATCTGTGATTTGGAGGACCAAATAAAACTTTATCCAATCCCAATCCAAGTGAATTTCATTTCCTGATATATCATACACAGCCTAAGTGTACACATAAAAATGAACCATGGTGAACAATGCGTATGTACAATGTGCAATGTCTAGTTATATTTATTTGCGTGCTGATAGGAGGGCGTTGTGAAGACACTATTTATTGGCTATTGTAAAAATGCCTCCATATTTTGTCTGTCTAGAGAGCACAATGTTTTCTATAGCATTTAGCTTGGACTACAAAAAACAGGAATATTTGTGGCAGAAGATGATTTTCTTTTGCCATCCCACATAGTCTTTAACCAAAAGTTCATATCCAATCTTGGCATAAAGCTGTGATTGCTATAAACTTCTTCTAATAGTTGCTGTGATGATATATTAAATATATGTTGTTTGTTGCTCAGCGTAGTATGAAAGGGAATCCCGATGCTTGATGCTGGTAGTTGCTGGTAAAATAAAACATGTACGTCCGTGCCAGATTCGTGAATGTGGTATTGTTATTCGCGACTCCTGCAATTTATGCAGCCCCTAGTCGAAATATAGGGAAGCTGCGTACTGAGGTCCAAACAGTCCAAGCGTCAGTCGTATGTACCACTACCATCTCAAAGTACTACCATCTCAAATCATTTCATCATATATTCCTCATATAGAAGCACCGCCATCCAGCGGATATTTCAAGGACTGAACGAGAGGAGGCACACGCACAGGAAGTAGACACGGCTAGCGCTTCGTGTCTACTTCCTACCTTTAACCACCTCGAGTTCACGGTATATACTAGTTCACTATATTCATGGCACTGCGACCCAACTCTCGCTAAACCTTTCTAAAACCTAGGAGGTTACGCCCAGCGACTATAACGTAGCAACCCTTTCTTGTCATCTGTGCGTTGTTGAACAATAAAAAACTCTCTGCGTGTGCGTTAACTAAAAGCCGAATTTTCCTGTCTCTCATTTCCCCTTAGCAGCCATTGGCATGTACATTGAGCATTACGTTTTATTGTTCAACAACGCACAGAAGAAATCTCTGACCGGCACAATCCTGGAGGTCAAAATGTTATACTTTTTACACACTACTACAACGGCTACGAGGGACGAACAGGTGCCGATATCAGAAGCTTCGCCCCTAAGAAAATTGACAGATCCCGCGTACAGAGAGTTTTAAAGATATGCGAAGCACGAATGAGAGATGTTGATATGTCACTTTAAAATCAGCACAACGTTGCGAGGTGGAGGTAAATGAGGCCGTACATGACATCCATGTCATGATTATCTTGTGTGGGTTTGTCGTTTACCTTGGTCATCTATTCACGTCACGTGATACGAAATTTAGTATATGTGGAGCAAGTGAAACGGCCGCGAGCACGCAATGAGCGTGGTATGTTTTTATGGTCTTCCGTGACACGCGTGTCAGGATTATCATGTTTGCACTAGTCATATATTTCGTCATCTAATGATGTCACGTAACACCGGAATTGGCATATGTGTAGCTAGCAAAACGGCAGTGAGTGCATCATGAAAGGCCCAATATACTCCAATGTAGGGTGGACGTGCGGGCACTCTGGGCACAGTGACGCAATCTTAGTAAAACGCGAGTACTTTATAGTCTGACGCCAGGCGCGACCAACGTTCGTCGGCGCAGCCCGGCAGCAAACGACGCGAAATGCGACATGCTGCATTCCGCGCCGATGCGTTACAGAGACAACACTGAGTCTCTCTCTTTTTGTGATGGAGGGACGCCGGACGTGCTGAGACACACATTTGTCTAAGCAATGCAGCGCGGAGGAGCAGGAGGAAAGTTTAAGCGGAAGGACAGGGAGGTTAGTTAGTTCTTAGACCCGCTGGTACCCTGTGCAGAGGAAAGGAGTGTGGGGAATAAAAGATGATAGTGAGAAGTGTTGCGAAGAGAGAGAGAAAGTAATCACAAAAAATAAAAATAAATAAAAAGCGTGGCAGGGTTGTCATATTGTTACGTGACACGCATGTCATAGTTTGCATGTTAAGGTTTGTCGCTTGTGTTTGCTATGCAATCATGCCTTGCAATACCAGTTTTGCAACATGTCACGTGAACAAAACGCGCGCAAGAGCTGCAGGACCATGAAATGTAATTCATGACATTCATGACATACATGTCATGATTTTCATGTTACGACTAGTCAAAATTATTGAAACGGCCTGAAGAGCTAAAAGTCGTAGGCGGCTAGATAGATAGATAGATAGATAGATAGATAGATAGATAGATAGATAGATAGATAAATAGATAGATAGATACGCGCAAAGTCGCTGAAGTTGGCTAAGAAATGTTTCGCATTAAAACTCAATATTTGTGTTAGCGACAGCGAACGTGGTGACCTCCATGAATCCGCCACGCTGCAACTCCGCAGCGCCCTCTCATGTTCGTTTAGGTTGCGAATAGAAAAGCATGGCTCCAGCCCTTCCACGAATGTTGTTGTGTAAGTCTTCACGGTGTCTTTCAAGTTTTCAGGGGCGAAGCTCCTTGAAGGGCTACTCACCAGGTTTGACAATTTTGAGCTGACAAGCGCAATGCGTAGATGAGGCGTTCATGATCACATCTGCCAAAATTTGCAATGCTACGCGCCGCAAAAATGGGTCGAAGTCAAGGTGAACGCTGTTCCCCTTTCTTTTGCGGGCGCGCACCTAGAGAATGAGGGCATGACGTGTGCGTGTGGATGGCCCTACGTACAGGGCAATGCAGGGACGTTGGTCATCTACGTAGACGACTGTGCTCTGATGTTATCAACGGTATACCACGTGACATGGCCGAAATTATTTAACAGGACAGGCGTAGTTCATGTAATCTGTCGCTTGAATAGGTGAATAAAACTTGAGATAAATAATGAGACACAATAAAGAAACGTGTGCATCTTTCTTTCTTTTTTTGTCGTGAATTGTAATGAGGTGCGAGGCTAATGTACCTGCGTTTCGCATTCGTTCGTGTCCCCGCGGTCAGTGCATCGAGCAGATGACAGCCGTGGAATGCTTCTACGCGTTCGCGCACTCATTGTGCTCATTTACTCTACCACGTCTAAGCCAGCGTTTCCAAGCCGTCCCTCAGAAACACGCAGTACATCTCAAAACAACGCTGGTCAAAAGAAACAAATAAGTAAATAAAAAAATAAACCTAGCTCGCATGCACGGGGGTTGGGCTTGTTTGGTCATGTCATCGGGGGTTGGGCTTGTTCGGTCATGTGATCCCTTGGTCGTATGGTGGAGAGAGTAGGGAAGAGATTTGGCTTGTGAAGGCAACGCGGAGGAGCGGCAAGGGTTTAGAGATCGCGTCCTCTCATCCTCGTTTCGCGCCGCTTAAAAAAACAGTTTTCTGAGCTCGTAATGAACCGATAAAAGACTTCTTGTGTCAAAATGTTCCTCATCGGACACCCAACAAGTTCCGTATTCTAACTAAAATTTGTATTTGGCCTGGTGAGTGGCCCTTTAGGGCTTGGGTTGTGCATCTCCTGTATGTAGTAGTCACCTTTCGTTTTAGTCCTTGCAATGTACACTGGATGGCGGTACTTGCATAAGATGAATATATGATGAAAAGATGCGAGACGGCGGTACTTGAAAAGTTAATTCACTAGATGGATGGACGAATAGACGGACAGACATACAGACAGACAGACCGATAGACAAATGGATGAATGGTATACATACATACATACATACATACATACATACATACATACATACATACATACATACATACATACATACATACATACATACATACATACATACATACAGAAGGACGGACGGATGCTGGACGTGGCTAGCAGATTATTCACGGTTTAAAGATAAAACCCTTGGAATTGTCGCTCCACTCATCTTCTTTCACTCAGTAGATATGCGGTGATGTTTTGTTGTCAATTATATAAGCACTTTCGGCTGGATTTCGCCGCTGGCGCCAGCGTCGGTGTTCACGTAATGCACCGTATATATATATATATATATATATATATATATATATATATATATATATATATATATATATATATATAAATATAATATATATATATATATATATATATATATATATATATATATATATATATATATATTTGCAAGAAACAAAAAAATCCGGAAAGGTGGGACCCTGGGAGGCCATGTTGACAAGCTCACAACCAGTCGTCCAGTTAAGGGTCGCGGAGTGGGCCACACAGGTCGCCGCCAACCTTGGGTTGGTGGCCATCTAACACGGAATCATCCTCAGTTGCTTTCTGACGAAATAAAGTTTTACCATCCATCCGCGTCGTGAATGCGAGGCGCTAGCCACTGGGAAGTGCCTCCTTCAACGTTCAAACGGCAAGCTATTTATATCTACCTTACCACTGTTGGCGGGCATCTCGTGGGGCTGAACTATCAAGTTTTCAGCATTATCAGCAAGATGGCGCAGTGAGTGCGCGGTGGCTCCCATCTCTCACGCGTACTTTGGCCCTCGGAGAGGAGGGGAGTGGACAATCTCTCGAGCGCTCTTATCTCCTGGTGGAGAGGATCATACATCTTGGCTGGCGTTGAGCTTGACTGGAACGATTGTGTTATAGTTACGGGGCGCACAAAGGTCACTGAAAATGTCGCACAGCCTCAGTTTGCGAAAAGGGCGTGCTTTTCAGACACAGCTAAGTAACAACTGATTCGCTTATTCGCGTTCCTCTGTGTACTTTTGAGCACGTTTCGTTCGTCATTTGTGCATGAGAAACGCGGGGCACGTTTCGATCTGCTCACCATTCGTCGCGTGACCTTCCAATTCGCTGCTATCGCGTTCATTGCTTCACCTTGGCGGCGAAGCTGCTACTTTTATAAGCTGTTGGCTTACTTAACTCTTTGAGCATCCAAATATTAGATTTATAGTTTACATTGACAAAAGCATAAACAGATGGAAAAGCTCAAGACGTAATTTAGAGAGCCCGCTTACGCGCGAAAAAACCCCGTTAGTGAGAGACAGGGCTCTGTATTCACTTTAAAGCATCATGTACAGTGAATCAGCTCAGTACTATTTGCCCTCATATATGTTTTGGAAAGTTCAAGCACTTTGACTTTCGGGCATGTGTACGAGAAATATTAATCGATTATCTCTATAATTCTGGCTTTTCTTCTTATTTTGTGATCTGGCCATATTAAGCAGTCATTTTAAGAAGTTAGCCCACCTGCCCAGCCATGGTCGTCTAGTGTCTGAGCTACTCGGCTGCTGACCCGCAGGTCGCGGGGTAAAATCACGGCTGTGGCAGCTGCATTTGAGATGCAGGCGAAAATGACGTAGGCCCGTGTGCTCACTTTTAGGTGCACGTTAAAGTACCTCAGGTGGTCGAAAGTTCTGGAGCACCCCACTACGGCGTCTCATGATCATACGGTGGAACCCATATATCAATCAATCAATCAATCAATCAATCAATCAATCAATCAATCAATTGGCCCGCCTGAATAAACAAATATCTTCACCAAAATCACAAGACGCTTACTAATTGTTATTATGTAGGATTAACAATGTTCATCGGATTGGACTTGGCACTTGCTAAAAAAATGTCAAAAAAACTCCTCCAATTCTATGTATTTACATGGTATCCTTTGACACTAAAACAGCCTCCTAAATTTCACTGTTCTATTTCCTTACCCTCGTAAACGTTTTTTTCAATGACGAAATGTGTACTCATTGAAGTAATGTGTCTGAGCTGGGAGTGAAATCATGAAGCCTGGAACGTGTGGTTATGTTAACTGATGAAATCGCGAAATTCTCTGCTTGCATAGTTACTTTTACTCTGGCCTCACGTTGCCGCTTGTATTCAAAAATTTCCTAAGCATTGAAGGGACACAATAAAAAAAGAATTATTTGGCTTATTTTGATAAAATACACTCTGATAAATCTTATACCAGAAGTCTTGCTGTCATGAGTTCATTAATAGCAGAAAAGATAAAAGGTGAAATTTCCTTTTTTTGTATTTAATGTCATAATCTTCGCGCATGGCGTTGCGAATTTCAAAATTTATTATTAGTATTTTCCCAAAGTTGACCAAATAAAATTTTTCAAAATATCGTATTCTGGGTCAATTACAGAAGAGAATCTAGTTCATTTTTATGTAGTAGATGCTATGTCCCACTAGAGCTTTCAAAGTTTACACTGTCATGGTGTTTGGTTTGCTAATCTCAGTGGCATATCCACCCCCCCCCCCTTAATTTATTTTCGTGCGTGTTGTCGGCAATTTTATTTTTTTATTTGAACATACTGCAAGCTGTTCACGGCCCATGCAGGAGTGAAGACAAGAAAGTACATAGGAAACATCGAGAAATAATGTAAACGGAATAACAAGACATAAGATACGAGATTGATAACTCATAATTCTGATCGGTCACACTGTAATAAATTCAGAAATGAGAGAATGGCGTTCCAGCACACGATATTTTATTTCTAGTCTAATAGAAAAGTGGATACCTGACGAAAAAAGGGAATGTTTGTGAGTTTTAACGCGACTGAAAGGTTAGTGCATTCTTTTAGAATGTTTCAGTCATAACTAGTGCTTAGGTGGCTCTAGCAGGTAAGGAGATCATGATATGTGGAAATAAACAGGTTATAATTGGTAAAGAACTTTCACTCGCGAGATAGTTCTGCGTGGCGATTGAGGTTTTAACTTTGCCCTGCAAGCGAGCCTTCAGAACTAGATTGCTTCAAGAAGTATGAATATACAGAACTGTGAAATTTCGTATTATTTCTCTTTGATTAATGAGGTGTTTTTGATATTGTAACGCACTTTTCAGTAAACTCTTTTAATAAGCTAACGTAGGCTGGGCGAACTTGTGCCCGAGAAATGTAGCACAGCTAGATTGTCTCGAGGATTGCCTTCTGCCTCTTCTTCTACGTTCTTCTTTTCTTTCAACCCGGTTCGCACGCAGCTGGGTCCCGCAGGCTGGTGCATCGCAAATCATCTAGAAGGCACAAGTATTTGCTAGCGCGCGTAATTTGAAGTCACATTGTGTCATTGCCCCCCTTTCCAGAGTGCATCGTCCCGATGCTTGTGTCGAACTGGTTGCATGGCAGTCATTCACAAACCCTCGTCGGGGATGTCGTTGTATCAGAGAACGTTGTATCTTCAGCGTTTCATTGCCTGTCGTGATATGGTTTCATCCTGACGACATGCACAGTTTCCGTGCGATGCCGCCGTCGGGATGAAATATCCTGTCCCTCTGGCGTAACTTCGTAGTTGAGCGAGCCGACGCGGCGGAGCACTCTGTACGGACCGAAATAGCGGCGAAGCAGTTTTTCTGACAGGCCACGTATTCGTACAGGAATCCACACCCATACTCTGTCACCTGCTGCGTACTGGACGTCTCTTCTTCGCAGATTGTATCGATGCGTGTCGGTTTTCTGCTGTTGGAGAATGCGATATCGTGCCAGCTGTCTAGCTTCTTCTGCTCTTTGTATGTAGTCGTGAACGTCATAGTAATTCTCGGGCGCCTCGTCAATAGGTAACATTGCATCTAAAGGTGTCGTTACCGTCCGGTCAAAAACAAGTTGGAATGGCGTCATCCGTGTTGTCTCTTGCATCGCAGTGTTACAGGCGAATGTTGCATAGGGTAATATTTTATCTTAAGTACGGTGTTCTATATCAACGTACATTGACAACATATCAGCCAGCGTTCTGTTCAGTCGTTCTGTTAGACCATTTGCTTGAGGATGATATGCCGTCGTTTTTTTATGACTGGTGTGCGTCAATTTCATGATACATTTCATCAGGTCGGCCGTAAATGCAGTCCCTCGGTCCGTGATCAACGCTTTTGGAGCTCCGTGCCGCAGTACTATGTTGGAGACGAAGAATTCGGCTACTTCAACGGCTGACCCTTTAACTAGAGTCGCTGTCTCGGCATATCTGGTTAAATAGTCGGTCGCAACTATTATCCACCGTTTTCCCGATGATGACGTAGGAAATGGGCCCAGTAAGTGCATTCTCACTTGTGTGAATGGGGCTTCTGGTGGTTCTATCGGTTGAAGGAGACCTGCTGGTTTTAGCGGTGGCGTTTTACGTCTTTGGCAGTCCCGGCAGGTTCTGACATAGTGTCGTACAGAGCTAAGCAACTTCGGCCAGTAGTATTTAGTGCGGATGCGTGCTAACGTTCTGCTTACTCCTAAGTGTCCAGCTGATGGATCGTCGTGGCAAGCCTGTAAAATCTCTGGTCGCAGAGGTGAAGGGACGACAAGCAGGAATGTCGCTGTATTGTTGTCAAAGTTCCTTTTATACAGGATGTTGTTTCGTAGGACAAACGCTGAGAAGGCGCGGACAAAATGTCGCGGAACATCGACAGACTGTCCTTGTAGGTACTTGATCAAGAGGAGTATCTCAGGGTCGGATCGCTGCTGATGTGCCATCTCTGATGGTGTCACAGCTCCCAAGAAAATGAAATCTTCACCATCCTCGGTGGAAGCAGAAGCAGCAGGTTGAATCGGAGCACGTGACAAGCAGTCCGCATCACTGTGCTTGCGACCTGACTTTTACACAAGCGTGATATCATACTCCTGTAATTGCAAGCTCCATCGCGCAAGCCATCCACATGGGTCCTTGAGCTTAGCCAGCCAGCATAGCGAATGATGGTCGCTTATAACTCGAAAAGGCCTACCATATAAATATGGTCGAAACTTGCTGATAGCTCATACCACGGCAAGGCATTCTTTCTCGGTCGCTGAGTAGTTCACCTCAGCTTTCGAAAGAGTGCGACTGGCATACGCAATGACTCGTTCTTGTCCGTTTTGCCATTGGATGAGCACGGCCCCAAGACCTAAATTGCTTGCATCCGTGTGGATATCTGTTTCCGCTTCCTCGTCAAAATGCGCCAGAACAGGATGGCTTTGAAGGCACTTTCGTAGTTCATTGAAGACATCCTCTTGTTCGGCAAGCCATACGAAAGGCATTTTCTCTTTTGTCAGCCGTGTCAGTGGTTCAGCAATTCGTGAAAAATTTTTAACAAACCGTCGATAATAGGCGCAAAGACCTAAAAATCGCCTAAAAGCCTTTTTGTCTGTTGGCTTCGGAAATCTTGCTACGGCCTCAGTTTTTGCAGGGTCTGGGCGGACGCCTTCTGCGCTGATGACATGGCCGAGAAAAAGGAGCTCACGGAAGCCGAAATGACATTTCTGCGGTTTTATCGTCAAGTCCGCTGATTTGATCGCAGTGAGCACGGCCCGGAGCCTTTCCAAATGTTGCTCAAAGGTAGCAGAGAAGACTACAACATCGTCGAGATAAACCAGACATGACTGCCATTTAAGACCACAAAGCACTGTGTCCATCATCCGTTGGAATGTGGCGGGCGCTGAACAAAGGCCAAAAGGGAGTACCTTGAACTCGTATAAACCATCCGGTGTCACAAACGCTGTCTTTTCGCGATCTCTTTCGTCCACTTCTATCTGCCAATACCCACTTTTAAGATCCAATGAGGAAAAATACCTGGCATTTCGCAGCCTATCCAGAGTGTCATCAATTCTTGGCAGAGGATAAACATCTCGTTTGGTGACGGCATTCAGCTTCCGATAATCAACGCAGAAACGTAAGGTTTGGTCTTTTTTCTTCACAAGAACAACAGGTGACGCCCATGGACTTGATGAAGTCTGGACTACATCGTCTCTGAGCATTTCTTTAACCTGATTACCAATAGCTTCTCTTTCTTTTGGTGACACTCGGTAGGGATGCTGGTGTATTGGCCTCACTAACTCGTCGACAATGATGCGATGTTTAGCGACAGGAGTGCGTCGAACCTTAGATGACAAGGAGAAACATTCGGCGAATTCCCTTAAAAGACGCTCTATTTGCTCTTTTTCGCTTGGTAGTAGGCCTGGCTCGATGTCGATGGCTGCAAGGACAGACTCCACGTTTTCGAAATCAGAATCGTTGGTTTCAAAAGTTCGCAGCTCCGTAACCGTGACGAAATCATTCAGACTGGCGATGACGGTTCCTTTTGCAACGTGCTGCACCTCATTTCCAAAGTTTGTGAGTAGAACATTTGCACATCCGTCACGTAACTTAACAAGGCCTCGTGCCATTCAGATTCTTTTTGGAGTAGTAAGGCAGTGTTGTTGTCAGCAAATCCTTCGAATTCACTGAATGCTTTGTTGTTTACTGCGACAGATATGCTCGATCTTGGCGGAACCATGACGCCATCATCTGCAATACAAAGGTCATATACGTTTTCTTCCGTTTCAAAGGTACCAATCGCATGCCTAGTCGAGAATGAGACGGAAGATTCTCGCAAGTTAATTACAGCGCCATTAGCTCGTAAGAAATGCATGCCGATAATCAAGTCTCTTGAGCACTCCGGCAGCACAATAAAACTGGGGACGTACGTGAAACCCCGTATTCTGATTCTTGCTGTGCATATTCCAGTAGGGTCGATGAGGTGCCCTCCTGCTGTGCGAACTTGTGGTCCCTTCCAAGGAGTCAGCACTTTCTTTAGTATTTTAGAAAGTCCGCTACTCATCACTGAATAATCTGCGCCGGTATCTACCAGTCCGATGACTTCGTAGCCGTCAACGAACACACGTAAATCGGAAGCGACGTCACTATCGAAGCACCGGTTTCTGAATCGGTCGTCGTGCAGAGACAGCAATGGAGGTTTTTCTGCATTAGCGTCGACAGCGGCCTTGCCTCCACAGGTCGATGACTCTAGTTTTCCCGACGCGGGCTTGGGGAACGATACCTTGGGGAGCTTGCTGAAGGTCGGGGGCTAGGCGATCTATACCTCCCCGTTGTCGTTGCCCGAGGTTGGTGTCGTTGGAAGCCACTTGAGGTTTGACGACCTGACAGGTATTCTTCAATTTCGAAGAGACGTTCACCATTTCGTGGTCGAGGTGCATTAACAGGAAAACCACGGAGTCCTGCTTGGCGGTAGTGGCACGTTCGGTAGAGATGACCAGGCTCCCCACAGTGGTAACACAGCGGTATCCTGTCGGGAGTGCGCCAGACATCGCTCTTCCTTAGTCTCCTCTCTGGCGTTGGCTGCACGGTGCTCGGTGGCATCGGGTACTGCATAGGTGTAGCCACCGCGACGTCCGCACGTCCTGGAGGTCCTCGTAGTAGCACATCAGCATACGTCATTCTCGTCTTCTGTTGTAGTGGCGGCCCTGGCTGTGCGTTGCTCGAAGGTTCGCGTACCACCTGCCTGACCTCCTCACGGATTACATCGGCCAGAGACGAAAGCATTGGAGCGTTCTGGTCAAGACGCTGCCTCTGCAGCTCTTCTCGCACAACAGACCGCACCAGCTCGCGTAGTGCTTCCATGCTGTTACCGAAGGCTGGTGGCAACATGTCCAAGGAAGTGACGATCGCATCCCGGTTGTATATTCTTGCTCGCTGTTGTAGCGTCCTTTCCACTGCAGTCGCCTTGGAACGAAACTCGGCGACGGTGCGCGGCGGGCTTCGAATTAGTCCGGCAAAGAGTTCTTGCTTCACGCCTCGCATCAGATGGCGCAGCTTCCTGTCTTCGCTCATATTTGGATCCGCTCGGCGGAATAAGCGAGACATGTCTTCCAGATACATGGCGACAGTTTCGTTATTGCGCTGATTTCTTGTCTGGAGCGCAGCTTCAGCTCTCTCTTTGCGGTCTGTGTTCGGGAAAGCAGCGAGCAGCTCCCGTCGAAAATCATTCCATGACCGGAAGGTGGCTTCATGGTTTTCATACCACGTTCGTGCGCTATCTTCCAGTGCGAAGTAAACACTTCCAAGTTTGCGCTCTTCCCCATATCCGTTAGCCATTGCGACGCGTTCAAAGTGCTCAAGCCAGTCCTCTGCGTCCTCATAGCTTTCACCGTGGAAAGCCTTTGGTAGCATTGGCTGGTTTACGACAATGTTGGCTGGAGTGACCTGAGCTGTCATGTCAGTTGCGTACCCGTTCACAGCCGTTGATGTTCCAAGCGAAGTCGATAAAGGTGAAAATTCAGGACCCTCACCACGTAGGCGTCGACTGCAGCGCTGATGAACAGGCGTCAGCTCGTTGGGTCGAAATCGCTGTGGTTCTGGACTGTGCTCCGTCACTCGAGAGGGGCTTGGCATCACACCCAGCACTTCCACCAGATTTGTAACGCACTTTTCAATAAACTCTTTTAATAAGCTAACGTAGGCTGGGCGAACTTGTGCCCGAGAAATATAGCACAGCTAGATTGTCTCGAGGATTGCCTTCTGCCTCTTCTTCTACGTTCTTCTTTTCTTTCAACCCGGTTCGCGCGCAGCTGGGTCCCGCAGGCTCGTGCATCGCAAATCATCTAGAAGGCACAAATATTTGCTAGCGCGCGTAATTTGAAGTCACATTGTGTCACTTTGCCCTGCAAGCGAGCCTTCAGAACTGGATTGCTTCAAGAAGTGTGAATATACAGAACTGCGAAATTTCGTATTATTTCTTTTTTAATAATGAGGTGTTTTTGATATCATCTCCAGATGAAATCGGCGTACTCCAAACATGATATAATTAGTATTTTGTATGCATTAAGTTCAAGGTGTGGTGGTGCAGTGCGCAATTTTTTTCTTCAGAAAGGATGGTTTCCTCTCCGCCTTACGACATACGGCTAAACATGTGGTTCCCAGTTGAGCTTCGATGAGAGCGTAACGGCTAAGTATTTTACTTTATCGCTTTCGTCGATAGTTTCGTTTCCTATCGTATATGCAGAGTTAAGGGTGCTGACCTTACTTGTGAATGAAATGAAATGAGTTTTAATTGTGTTTAATTTCACGCTCCAACTATTGCACCAGGAATAATTCATTTGCAATGCATTGCACAGTTTAAGTTGATCGTGTGGGATAATTATGCATCATGTCATGAGTGAAGTGGTGGCGTCTTTTGAAGTGGTCTTTTCCAAACTGTAAAATTGTACATTACAAATGTGCGAAAATTGGTTTTCCTTTTTAGCAAAATAATACACGGACAATCGCACCAGTCACCTATTCACTGTCGCCACACCTTTGTTCTCAATGTTCATTGGTGGCTAACCACTGCACTTTTTTTCCAACACACACAGCACTAAAAACAAATCGAGTATTTGGGGTGTTCTTTTGCTACACAACAATTATCGTCATCGACTTCGAGTACTTTCTACTTGTTATCACCAGGGTTCCGGTATTCCACCTTCGCCAACGGCGCGGGCGTTATTTCCACGCCGTGGCATTCTCGATAGGAAAGTGACCACTACCAGGTTTTCAATAGCGAAAATGCGAAGAAATCAGATTATTGTTGTTTAGCAGAAACAATCCCCAAATACTCGACTTTTTTAGAGTGAAGTTCACCGAGTCATACACCTCAACGGTAATTTCGCACCGTCTAATTCTCTACAAATCATGTTACCAATTAGGGTAATTTTCACACGGAATATAAAAAAAAAGCTCAGCAGATCTCACGTACCTCGGAAATCAACGTTATGCGAAGCATGCGTCGAGAAGCTGACCGTATGGTAATTTTTGTTATTGAGGAACACGTTATTAATGAGAGACATATGTTGAAGACTCACACATGCTTTACATAACCAGTTTACATCTGCGGAACGATGCTAACACCATCTCGAGTATTAGCAACACCATCTCGAGTCCAATTCACTGCAATTCATTTCTTCAAGTATCTCTACAATATTCTCCTGTTAATTTGTTAATCGCTTAAGGTTGTGTCGCAACACAATTGATGAAAATGTTGATTTTCGGAAACGATGACAATAAAACGAGACCGAGGACATAATGTTCTGAGTGCAATACATTCTGTTGTTTTCTGGTTATTGTACGTGTGGCTGCAGCGATTACTGAATGCATCCTTGCAAAATGCGTGAGTTGAAACGCGCGGGAAACGGCGTATCATGAGTAAGCGGGCGCATTAAAAAGAATCGTCGCGCATATCGGAGCACGCGTGAGTGGGCTAGTAAAAAAAAAGAATGCGCCCGCGCATGCGACAAGAAACGTTAAAAAACGGTGGGCGAGAGAGAGATTGCGCATTAGACGTGGCTGGTTCTAGTTCTGCCATGACGACGCACAGCGTATGCGCGGCCTTTGATGCACTTCGAAACTCTGACCCCCGTATTCACAAACGCTCCTCGACTCAACTGTCACCCTTCACATGAAAGAGCCACGCACGGCGCCACTGCTCGGCTGAAAAGGACGCTGCGCTACTCAAGAATAGCAGCAAACTATCATAGATACGGAGTGACTTTTCCCGCCTATAGATGGCGCTTTTATCGGCTTTCTCAGCCGATTGCCCCCAGGGGCAGGACGCTCCAGCCGAAAAGTCACAGCATGTGACAATCGCCGGGGACTCGAATTGAAATCGATGCACAGAAGCCATCAAAGAGAGGGTAAGAGGTGACAAGAGGGTTGCAGTAGGGGCGTTCCCAGGACGCAAGCTTGAAGCAGTCATGAGGCAAGCGAGCGCAAAACTCAAAACTACAGCTGATAGATGAAACCTCGTTATAATTTCAGGCGGTTTAAACGATGTCTTGAATCAAGATACAGCAGGACTAGCAACCACACTGGCGAAAGGCGTCGATGACATGCGCGCCACTTCTCCTAAGGTGCAGGTAGTGATATTGTCACGATGAGTCACAAGTACTGGGGGATTTATTGAACGACCGGGTAGCTAGCTCTAGGACGATGCGTCAGTCGTGGCTGGCTCTCGAGCAGAGAAGAAAGCACGCGATCATCTTTTTCCTCCAGATTGAGAGCCGCTCTTGCTGTCGACCCACTACGTGCTGGTGGCATTATCCCCCCTTCCGAAAAGAAAAAAAAACAAGTCCCAAAAAGAGGAAAGAAAAGTACATAGCATCACCGCGATGCTACTACATAGGCACGTGAAAAAGAAATTGGAAATTCGGATAATGTGAAAGTAAAAAATGAAGAGCGTGCCAATATAAGAAACGCCAATGAACGAGAAAGCAAGTTCACACAAATAAACAAAAAACACAAAGAATGCTGTACGGTAAAGGAAAAGTTACGAGCAACGCGCAATAAATGGTTTCATGCGCAACACATGAACGACGTCCGGCCTCAGCCGTGTCCTGCTCCGTGCATGGGGTGTTGAGTCCGGAACCACTTCGTAGTTCACGTCACTGACGCGGCGTAACACTTTATATGGGCCAAAGTACCGGCTCAGCAACTTTTCGCTAAGGCCACGGCGGCGGACGGGCGTCCACACCCAAACTTGATCTCCGGGGCTGTAAAACACTTCTCTGTGGCGGGTATTATAGCGTCGTGCGTCTGCCTGCTGTTGCTGGCCGATGTGCAGTCGCGCGAGCTGCCGGGCTTCCTCAGCACGCTCTGCGAATTCTTCGGCGTCAGTTGCCAACTCGTTTTCTTCTTGACACGGTAGCATAGAGTCTAGCATGGTCTGCACTTCGCGGCCGTAGAGAAGCCGAAATGGCGTGAATCGCGTGGTCTCCTGCACGGCGGTATTATACGCGAAGGTCACGTAAGGTAAGATCCGGTCCCATGTTTTGTGCTGTACGTCGATGTACATTGAGATCATGTCTGCGAGGGTCTTATTCAGTCGCTCGGTAAGTGCGTTGGTTTGCGGGTGGTAGGCAGTTGTTCTTCGGTGTCTGGTGTTGCTCAGTTTGAAAACTTCGTCCGTAAGCTGCGCCGTGAATGCCGTCCCTCTGTCCGTTATTACACTGGAAGGAGCACCGTGTCGTAACACGATGTGGCGCATGAAAAATTGTGCTACCTCAGAAGCCGTGGCTCGTGGGATCGCCTGGGTTTCAGCGTAGCGTGTCAAATAGTCGGTCGCGACGATCACCCATTTGTTGCTGTCCGCAGACAGGGGAAATGGCCCGAGAATGTCCATGCCGATTTGGTCGAATGGCGTGCAAGGTGCTTCAATGGGCTGAAGCAAACCAGCTGGCTTAACAGATGGTTGCTTTCGGCGCTGACATTCCCGACAGCTCTTCACGTACTTCTTGACGCTTGCCGAAAGTCCTGGCCAATAGTACCTCTCACTCACTCTGGCAAGTGTTCGTGAGTAGCCCAGATGACCGGATGTGGGTTCGTCATGGCAAGCGAAGAGGACGTCGTCTCGCATGTCTCGAGAAACCACCAGGAGGTAGGCACGGTTGTTCGAACGAGCGTTCTTCTTGTACAGCACACCATCTCGAAAGCAGAACGACGGCAACGAGCGGAATAAATGACGTGGTATGATTGTGTCCTGGCCCTCTAAATGATCGATGATCGGACGAATCTCTGCGTCATCCCGCTGCCGTTTACTCATGTCTGATGAGCTAATGGCGCCTAGGAAGCCTTCGTCTTCCTCTGCTTCCTGGCTGACGACATGAAGGGGCGCGCGTGACAGTGTGTCAGCGTCTTCATGCTTACGGCCGGACTTATGGACGATGGTGACGTCAAATTCCTGCAGCCGCAAGCTCCACCGTGCTAGCCGTCCTGAAGGGTCGCGCAGGTTTGCCAACCAGCAGAGGGCGTGGTGGTCCGTCACTATCTTGAAGGGACGACCATAAAGGTACGGGCGGAACTTGGTGATTGCCCACACGACTGTGAGGCACTCTTTCTTCGTAGTGGAATAATTCGCCTCAGCACGCGATAGAGAGCGGCTGGCGTAGGCTATCACTCTTTCGATGTCTTCTTGACGCTGAACGAGCACTGCACCGAGCCCAATGTTACTAGCGTCGGTATGGACCTCCGTGTCAGCATCATCGTCGAAATGAGCGAGAACGGGCGCTGATTGCATGCGCTGTCGCAGCTCATCAAAAGCTGCTTGTTGCTCGTTTTCCCAGACAAACGGTGTGTCGTCCCTTGTGAGACGAGTCAGAGGTTCTGCTATCTGTGAAAAGCCATGAATGAATCGGCGATAATAGGCGCACAAACCAAGGAAGCGCCGGACGGCTTTCTTATCGACAGGAGCTGGTAATTCGGCAACAGCGGCAAGCTTGTCCGGATCGGGACGGATTCCTTCGGCGCTAACTACATGTCCAAGAAACTTTATTTCTTTATAGCCGAAGTGGCATTTCTGTGGCTTTAGTGTGAAGTCCGCCGATCGGATAGCCTCCAGCACACTGCGCAGGCGCTGAAGGTGCTGCTCGAACGTGGCAGAGAAGACCACCACATCGTCAAGGTAGACAAGACAAGTCTGCCACTTCAGCCCTGTGAGAACAGTGTCCATCATTCGCTGGAAAGTCGCCGGCGCTGAACACAAGCCGAAAGGGAGTACTCGAAATTGGTATAGGCCGTCTGGAGTCACGAAGGCTGTCTTTTCGCGGTCTCGCTGATCTACCTCGATTTGCCAGTACCCGCTTTTGAGATCGAGAGAAGTGAAATAATGGGCACGACGAAGTCTATCTAGCGAATCGTCAATACGCGGTAGCGGGTACACATCCTTTTTGGTCACGTTGTTAAGCTTTCGGTAATCGACGCAGAAGCGTAGCGACCCGTCCTTCTTTTTGACAAACACGACTGGAGATGACCACGGGCTGTTGGATGGTTCGATAACGCCATCGTCAACCATCTCGCGAACTTGCGTACGTATCGCTTCACGTTCTTTAGCCGACACGCGGTAGGGGTGCTGGTGTATTGGGCGTGCGTCCTCGTACGTGATGATCCTGTGTTGAGTGATGGACGTCTGGCGGATCTTCGAGCAACTTGCGAAGCAAGACCTGTACTCGAACAAGAGCGCTCGCAGCGCAGTCTGGTTATCGGTGGACAGATCAGGATTGATGTCAATGTTGCTCATTGATGTGTCTGCGTTATCCACTACTTCTGACGTGAGACAGTTGGTTACGTTTTCTACTTCGTGGGCAAACGCTATCGAAGTGCCACGGAAAAGGTGTCGATGCTCGTTGCTAAAGTTGGTAACGAGCAATTCAGATCGGCCGTCACGAACGTGTATTACACTTCTCGCTACACATATGCCTTGCTGCAGGAGGTGTTCTAAATTTGTCTCGGCCACCACATCGCCATCGCTCAAACCACAGCATGTTACGTCGACTAGAACACTGGCTCGGGGAGGAAGCGTCACGCTCTGTTCAGAAATACGGAGTACGTCGACACGCATTCCGTCATCCTGCACGTTGATTGCTCGCTGGGCTGAGAACGTGACGCGGCGCTCTTGCAGATCAATGATAGCTCCATTTTCCTGTAGAAAATCAACTCCCAGAATGACGTCACGGGAGCATTCACGTAGAACAAGGCAGCTTGCTACGAATGTGTACCCTTGAATCTGTACTCTAGTTGTGCAGGCACCCAGTGGAGTAACGACATGGCCACCAGCTGTCCGAATCTGCGAGTTATGCCATGGTGTGATTACTTTCTTCAGCTGCGTTGTCAGTTTCCCGCTCAGTATGGAATAGTCTGCGCCGGTGTCCACTAACGCATTAACTACACAACCATCAATTGTTACTGCTATGTCGAGTGAAAGCCGGCTATCTTTTGCAGCAGCAGGTGATGTCGGACCAGTTTCTGTACAGTTCTGCGTCAAAAGGAGGTCTTCAGTGCTTCGACGTTCAGCGACCCCGCCCCCAGAGGTCGCTTCGGCTAGTTTTCCCGGCGGGGGCTGGGAGAGCGTGCGGTAGAATACCGCTGGGGCGTTGATGAAAATCGCCTCGGTGATGGCGAGCGCGACTGGCGCCCGGCAGACGGTGGTGCATGCTGCTGGGAGAGGTAGTTTTGGATGTCGCGTGGTCTCTGACCGTAACGGGGTGGCGGCGAGTACGCAGAGAAGCCGCGAAGCCCAAGACGGCGATATGGGCACTAACGGTACAAGTGATCAGCTTCTCCGCAGTGAAAGCACAGAGGCCGGCGATCAGGTGTGCGCCAAACATCAGACTTTCGAGGAGACGTGCGCCGATCGTCGATGTACTGAACTGGTTGCACTGAACGATGGGCGACAGAAGCACCAGGGACAAAGGGCAAAGGCGGTGGCATGTACGTGCCTTCGTAGTACGGTATGTGCTGCGCTGACTGTAGTGAAACAGCAGGAACAGGATGGACGAATAATGGCGGCGTTGCAGCAGGGCGTTTCAAGGCTTCCGCGTAGGTTGTCTCGCGGCGGTATTCAGTTGGAGCTGGCACAGCTGTATCATGAGGCAAGGTGTCCCGGAGGGCCTGGTGCAGCTCATCCTTGATCACAGTTGCAATAGAGTTGACTGTAGGATGAGGTGTTACACCAGCCTTTTGTAACTCTTCACGTACTATATCACGGATGAGTTCACGTAGACAGTCGTTGTTGGTTCTAGTGGCGGTGAAAATGTCGGCAGTAGACATGCCACTGACTTGCCTGTCGTATTGGTTGGATCGCTGCTGCAGCATTTTTTCCATTGTCACGGCCTCGGACAAGAACTCCGCGACCGTCTTCGGAGGACTTCGCACGAGGCCGGCAAAAAGCTGGTCCTTGACACCGCGCATCAAGTGACGCAACTTCTTGTCCTCCGTCATTCTTGAATCGGCCCGTCGGAAGAGGCGCGTCATGTCTTCGACGTACGCGGTCACAGTTTCGTTTGGCGACTGGACGCGGGCAAGAATAGCTCGTTCAGCTCTTTCTTGGCGGTCAGTGCTGGCATATGTCTGCAGAAGTCTACGAGAGAATTCGGGCCACGTCGTCAGCTGCTCCTCCCGATTTTGATACCACGTGCGAGCCCCGTCTTCGAGATAGAAGTAGACACGACCCAGTTTCGCCGCGTCGTCCCACTGATTCAAGTTGGCTACGCGCTCGAAGTCCGCCAACCAGTCCTCAACGTCTTCGCGCTCCGTACCATGGAACGTCGGTGGTGCCCGTGGGCTTTCCAACGTATAGCGGTGCGGCGACGTGCTTCCCGTGCCGGTTGCCAAGGTTTGTACCGAAGTGCTGGTCATGTTTGTTGACGTGGTGGGAGCAGTATCGTTGACTTCCGGAGGCAATCCCCTGATTCGGCGGCTGGTCCGATGCACGGGAGTGTTGACTGGCACTGGACTCGTATTACGGCTTCCTGGGGGGGTCTGCAGCATCCGTGAGGCTACCCAGCACCTTCCACCAGTTTGTCACGATGAGTCACAAGTACTGGGGGATTTATTGAACGACCGGGTAGCTAGCTCTAGGACGATGCATCAGTTGTGGCTGGCTCTCGAGCAGAGAAGAAAGCACGCGATCATCTTTTTCCTCCAGATTGAGAGCCGCTCTTGCTGTCGACCCACTACGTGCTGGTGGCAATATGCACGATACCGGAGGTACTGGTGCGTGATAGCAACCTGCAAAAAGCGGTTGTCAACGCAAACCAAATTATATGGCGGATGAGTCGAGAGAACTTGGCTTTAAGGTGGTGGAAATAAACAGAGAGGTGCATAGGTGGGGTGGTTTTCAACGAGACGGAATTCACTTCGATGGGCGGCTAGGTCATGAGGTGGGTTGGCGACTTGCAGGACGCGCAGTGGCTTTTTGGGGGGCAAGCGAGCCCTGCTTGGTGCAGGATAGCTAGTAACGAGGAAAACAGCCAGGGAGACTTTTCGACTGGTGGTATGGACAGATACGATTCCAAAGTGGCACCAGTATCCAAGATAGGTAGAGTCCGGGGCAGAAATAGACGTAGCCACGAGTGCCGAGCCAATTAAGACATAGGGTATATTAACATGCAGCATGGTAGAAACAGGCTGAAGTGGGAAGTTATAGAAGAAAAGCTAAGGGAAGAGAGGCCGATGGTATACGCTTTTGTAGAAACAAATCTCAGGGACAAGGAACAACCTCCGAAATATCCGGACTACGCGTGGGGATAATGTATTAGAACAGAAGGCAGCAGAGAGGGCGGTGGTATTAGGGCATTCATACATAAAAGTACAGACTGGCCAAGGGTCAAGCAGGAGCGAATGAACATTTATGGCTAAAAAGGAAAGTGGCAGGTCAAAGGACACTCCTTGGTTTTGTGTACATGTGGACGGGAGCAAAGGCCAAAGAGGAAAACCAGGCAATGGTAGAGTGTATATCAGAGGACATTCAGGAGTTAGGAAGAGAGCGCGAAATAATTATACTTGGAGACATGAATGCGCACATAGAAGATATAGATGGGTATACCGACCCGACAGGCAAAATGATCATGGATATGTGTGAAAGGTTTGATTTGATCAATTGCAACAGTACTGAGAAGTGTGAAGGGCAAATAACATGGGAGGTAGGAAGGCTGCAGTCAGCGATAGCTTATGCACTAATGTCACATAGGATGTATGATAAGCTCAGGGGAATGCACATATATGAAGGCGGCTCCAGAATTCTGGGTAGTGATCACAAACGTATCAAGCTAAGTTTTGGAAGAGCAGTGACAGTTGGAAGGAGGCAAGATGAGCAACTACAGGAACATTTTTATCCAGAAAGGCAAATTGAAATAGCCACTAAACAAATTGAAAAAGTAATCACGGAGAATAATAAGACAGTGTGGACATATACGAATCTAATTAGACTCTTTGAGCTAGAGCTTGCTAAGGCGCGTGACAAGTCAATCCGGAAAGGAAGACACAAATCCAAAAGTTGGTGGGATGAGGAAGTTAAGAGAGCCTTAGCAAAACGTTAGGAATCCTCTAGGGAACACAGACATGCTAAGCAGTGGGGTGAACGGACAGATGATGTTGAAAGAAATTGGGAAATTTTTCTAAGCTGTAGATGGGATGCATCCCTTCTGATCAATGAAAAGATTAGAAGAAAGGGAGCTCAGTGGCTGGCAAAAGTACATAAAAAAGATAGAAAGGCAGCTGCAAAATTTCGGAACCATCTAAACTCCTTAAGAAATGAGACGAGCCTGCAGCAGAGTTTTATAACTACAGCCCAAGGTGCTAGGCTAGAAGGGGACGAAGCTATTGAATATATAAGAACAAGGGTGACATAAAAATTTCAACAAAGTAGTACTTTATGCACCACAATAGACAAACGACGAGTCAAGTGGTGCAATGGCTCTATTTTCACAACGAGAGTGAGAAAGGGCTGAGAAAAGGGTTTCTAGTAGTACATCGACAGGCCCAGATGGCATTTCAATTATGCTGATAAAGACATTAGGTCCGAAGTGTAAGCAGGCTTTGAGAGAGGCAGTGAGCAAAATAATAATATATGGTGTTGTTCCCGATGGATGGAGGCTTAGCAGAATGAGCATGGTCTATAAAGGAAAATGGGACAAAGCTGACATAAAAACTACCGTCCTATAACAGTGACATCAGTGGTCTACAGGCTGGCAATGCAGATTATAAAGGAAAGACTGCAGGCATGTATAGAGGATGAGGGGGTGCTGGGGGAACTGCAGAATGGGTTTCGGAAACACAGGAGGTTGGAAGACAATCTGTTCTTACTGAAGCAGTGCATCGAAATAGCAGAACATGAACACAGGCCCCTATGGCTAGCATTTTTGGATATCAAGGGAGCACACGATAGCGTGGTTTAAGAGGAATTGTGGGGAATACTGCACACACTAGGCGTGTAACATGTAGTCACTAATCTTTTAAAGGGTATCTATAAAGGATACAAGGTAGTTATAAAGCGGGAAAAACAGGTATCTAAGCTCACAGAGGTGAAACAAGGACTTAGGCAGGGGTGTCCACTGTCACCCTTGTTATTCATGAAGTACCTACAAGGATTAGAGGCCACATTAGAGGGAAGTGTACTTGGCTTCAACCTCTCTTTAGTCAAACAAGGAAAACTCATTGATCAGGCACTGCCAGCATTAATGTACGCAGATGATATAGTGCTAAAGGCCGAAATCAAGGAAGATTTGCAGAGATTGATGGACATGTGCGGTAATGGGGAGATAGCTTAGATTTTAGATTCAGTAAGAAAAATCAGCAGTCATGATTTTCAATGACAACGAAGGTAGTGAGCATAGAATACAGAAGGTCACGCTATAAATAACAGATAAATACAAACATCTGGCCGTATGAATAAGCAATGGGACCGAGTACCTGAGGGAACACAAAATATACGTGACGACTAAAGGTAACAGGAACGCAGCAGTGATGAAAAATAGGGCACTGTGTAATTACAATAGGTATGATGTTGTGAGAGGAATATGGAAAGGGGTCATGGTTCCTTGGCTGACGTTCGGCAATGCGGTCTTGTGCAGGAGATCAGAAGTTCAAGCAAGATTAGAAATTAAGCAACGTGGAATAGGTAGGCTTGCTTTAGGAGCTCACGGGAATGCACCCAATCAGGGAGTACAAGGTGATATGGGATGGACATCATTTGAGGGCAGGGAAGCTAGCAGCAAGATAATATTTGAGAAGCGATTGAGAAAAAAGGTGGAGGAGCGTTGGGCTAGGAAGGTTTTCAGCTACTTGTACATGAAGAATGTCGATACAAAATGGAGGAAGCGAACCAGGAAATTGACTGGTAAATACTTAGAAAACAGCAGGTGGCCAAATCAAAAAGAACTATCGGTTAAGAAGACAGTGAAGGAACGGAGACTGACGTGTGGAGAATGGGTATGGTTAAGAAGTCCGCACTAGAAATCTATCGAACTTTTAAGCAGGAAATTGCCAAGGAAAGGATCTACAATACTACTCGGGGTAGTTCTCTACTGTTTGAGGCCAGGACAGGAGTACTGCGAACCAAGAAATATCGGGCCAAATACGAAGGGGTAGACACAGTATGCAGTGCGTGTGGAAAGGAAGAAGAAACTGCCGAACACTTGATAATGTTCTGTAAAGGGCTTCATCCTATAGTGCAGGATGATGGCGCAGAGTTTTTCAAAGCACTGGGGTTTAGGGACCGGGAGGGCAAAATAGAGTTTAGGCGAGTAGACTTAACTAGAAGGAGGTTGTCTGATTGGTGGCTAAAGTCAGGGCACGAGTGAAAATTAAACTCTTCATTGCAAAGTACGAATCCTCAAACTCACTTTTTAAAGAAAAAAAATAAATCTAGTTTTTGGTTCATTAAATATTACGGCTTTGTGGCGCTAGCCACCGCCCGATCTCAAGGGTACAGCCATATCCGTCCATCCATCCATCCATCAATCCATTCATCCATCCATTCATCCATCCATCCATCAAGTGAAGGTGGAGCTTTGAGTGTTGAGGCGTTTTAGAATACCGGGGTGAATTCCCCTCGACAAGGTCGTAAATGAAGGCTTATAAAGCACTAACGTCATCAATTATGCTGTCTTGTGAGAAGTACGCGGAGTAACCGACCCCTGGTGAACCGGTGGGCCGTCGAACTGAGCCGTTCGGAGCTGCTCACTGAAGTGAGCCGCTTTGTGTGAAATTGGAAGAAGTGGCTAATGATTTATAGAACATGATACTCTACTAAGAGATGATAGCATATAGCCGTCCTGTGGGCCTTGTACTTGATGAGGCCCTGTCGAAAGGTGAAGCTGCACATACTGGAGCCACGTTGTCTGTTTAGAAAAAGTTGTCAACGATTTGGAGTAGGAGGTACTCTACTATGGCAGAGCTTCAGCCATCCCGTAAGCCTCACACTTGATAAGGCACATACAACTTGCTAAGACATTGTGTGTCTATAAAAAGTTGTTAACGATTTAGAGTACTCGGTATTCTACTATGGGAGAGCTAAAAGCCGTCCCGGAATTGACCTGGTTTAAGTGAATTTCAGAGGGAGACGCTCAAGGTGCCGACCAGTGCGGACGTGCGAAGATCGGCTCCTGCTTTCAAGAATGCTTTCCTGTGGTATACACGAATTTGTCGCCGAGTTTTCAGTCCCATCGTGTGCCTAAGTTCTCAAGAATTCAGCAGATACCAAGTTTGTGCTGGGGAGTGGACTTTTAAACCGTTTTTGAGGCATTTTTACACGGCAACGATAGCGCGGGATTTAAGCCTAACAACCAAGGAGGCGATTGTCGCATATCCGCCGACCCGGCGCCAACGTGACGCAACGCTCTGCGCGTTCCAGAACCTGCAACTGAGAATGGAATACCAAGTAGATGGAGAGGACATGTCTCCAGAGGATTGCACGGAAGACATGGGTTGGAAGGAAGCCGAAACGAGACGCTCAAGGAATAAGCAAGCCACGGTTAGCGTTCCTGCTGCCAAGGGTTCGACCAAGGCTGGCGTTGCGGGAGACGCTCGAACCAGTCATAGTAAGTATGATACCAAGCATATAATCGTGCGAGCTGGACGCATGCCGCCACTACCCAAGGACTTCAGCAAAATTGTGCTACGACCACGTGGAGGATTAAATATCTCGAGAATTGGCACTGGAGCCGTGGCAGACGCGATAGTACTGGCGGCCGACATCGAAGAGGAGGAGGCCATGCAGGACATCTGTTCCAACTTGCAGCAGAACATTATGGTGGCGAGCACTCCGGACCAAGAGAGAGCTTCAAGATACCTCAAGGTCAAGCAAATTGACATTGGAGGCAAAGTTTTCGAGGTTAGCGCGTACGCCATGGCACCCCACGATACTTGTAAAGGAGTGATTCGCGGGATCCCCGTAAGCGACACTCAGGAAATTTTGACCCGAAAGATTGTGAACGCGAACAACCAACTCGTGCTGCAGGCAAAGAGAGTCAAGGACACCGGGACAATTATCATAGCGTTCGAAGGACACAAGGTGCCCAGATTTGTGAGATATGGACCTTCACTTTTGCAGTGCTCCCTTTACCGCAAGAACATCGGTATTTGTTACGTCTGTGGAAAGCTGGGACATCGGTGTGACGTCTGTCCGAACCCAGCTGAAACCATCTGCAGAGGCTGCGAGATCAAGAACCCAGATAGCCTGCACCAGTGCAATCCAAGATGCAGGCTGTGTGACGGTCACCATCCCACGGCAGACAAAGAGTGCAAGAACAGGTTTTTAGTGCCATACGTCGTCAGACGCAGACGTTGGGAAAGATCGCGAGCAGCCGCAGAAGCCCGGGACGCATCAATCACATCGAGTCCAGACATCAACGACAAGCAGCTTATTCCAGCCTACGGGACCCAGAGCATCCAGACTACTCAAGAACAGCAAAGGTGGCCCCACTCCAGGGGGAGGTCGCGTTCCAGAAGAGGTGCTAGACCCAAGGCCCGCTCCCAATAACGGGGGCGCTCGAGTTCTCAAGGTCACCGTCAGGGTCGGCATCAGCCTGGGCGGCACCCGAATGGCAAGCTGCCTGGCGTTCAGTTCGAGATCACGGCTTCACACCCGGGGAGGACGCCTGCAGTTGCATCAAAAGGCAGCTGGGCTGAGCGAGTGCGCAACGGCGCGGCAGAGGTGATGACAGGTAAGCTGCCAGAGCATGATAGAATTGCACAGCTAGAGCAAGAAAACGCGAGACTTACAAAATCGAATGAGAGGCTATCAGCTGAGTTAAAGGAAATAAAAATTCTTCTCACTAAGCTAACCAGCGCGCAGTCTTCACAGCCAATACCTCGGCGAGTTGATGTCCCTGTGGCTGAATACGTGGGGCACTCGAGAACCACAAAAAAGAGGGCAGTCATGGCAGAACACGCGGAAGCCAACCAAAGGAGCATGTCAGATATGAAAGAAGTCCTTGACACGCTCAGCAAAGTAGTAGCTAATCTTAGCGAGCAGACGGGTAGGCTACAGTCAAGCGTGGCGGCACTGGAAGAGCATATGACTTTGCGCATTACAAAAGTCGAAGCATATCTGCACAATACAGCAAGGCCTCCTCATGCACCAAACTCACCCCTTCGGCCACCAATACTATTGGCACCAAACCTGTCGACAGGTGCAACATCAGGCTCTGGTCGCCCATGTAATAACCAAGATGGCAGCGCTACGTGAAGCATTTCGTATCTGGCAATGGAACTGTAGAGGTTACCCTAAAAAGGCAGCCCTACAGCAGTGTATCAGGAGCAGCCAAGAAAAGCCTCATATTATATTATTACAAGAAACCCTTTCACTGCAAGCAATGTTGCCTGGATTTCGGCCTGTAATAGGGCATACTGAAGGGAGGGGAGTCTGCACCTTCGTATTCAATGAACTAACGCACGTAACTCACGACCTCAAGATAGAAGCAGGCCGGTTGGAACACGTCATGGTAGAGATCGTGCCAGGTACCAGCAACCGTGAGAGCATTTTCATCCTTAATATATACAGCAGTCCAAAGGAACAAAAGCAAGGGTTCGAGACGGTTCTAAAGAAAGCTTTTAAAATCGCCGGGGAATGTCCACTCGTCATAGCAGGTGATTTCAACGCCCCTCATAATACATGGGGTTACAAGTACAACACTGGGAAAGGAAATAGACTTTGGCAAAGTGCCAGTGAACTTGATCTCACCCTAATCACAGACCCCAGCCTACCAACAAGGCTTGGTACATCTTGCTGCAGGGATTCCACCCCGGACCTTACATTTGTAAGGAACATCAAGAAGGCCCAGTGGATGAACCTTGCTGTAGACCTAGGGAGTGATACTGCCTTCTTGCCACTACCTTCTCCGTGGAGCGTAAAAAGCAGAGAGAATTCCACTTCACAGACTGGGATAAGTTCAGGAAGATAAGGATGGAAAGGAAACAAAATGGCCACAGACAAGGCTTGGAGCAGTGGGTCAAACAGATTAAAGATAACATCAAATCCGTCTCCTCCACCATTACCACAGATTTTCCGGTTGAAAGAATGGATAGCCGGCTCCCTCATCTTCTCGAGGCAAAGCAAGCACTACTGAACCGTTGGAAGGGTCAGCGCCTGAACTGAAGACTGAGGAAGAAGATAGCTGAGGTAAACAGATACGTCAAGGAACATTGTCGCGCACTATCCAGGCAGCCATGGGACGAAATCTTCAACTCTGTCGATGGTCAGATGCGCAATGGCAAGACATGGAATATGTTAAAGCATCTCCTCAACGAAAACACCACCAAAACAAATCAAAAGCATGTTATCGCTCAAATTTTGCACAAAGAGATAGGGCGCACTACAGAACAGCAAGTTGTGCAGCGGCTCCTGCATAAGTACCTCCCAATCAAAAAAGGATTGGCACCACCAAGTAGACAGTACCAGGGCAGGACATATCCAGGTCTTAAGGGCGACTTTAACATCGAGGAGATCAGAAAAGCCTTGCATAATCTCAACGGCAGGTCCGCCCCTGGCCCGGACGGTTTATCAAACAAGGCCCTTCGTAACCTTGATGATAATTCAATTGAAACCCTGAAGGATATGATCAATGCAGCATGGAAAGAAGGCAGGGAGCCAGAGCAGTGGAAACTGGCCAGGACGATCCTTATTCCTAAGCCAGGAAAGCCCCCTAACTTGGAACACATGAGGCCAATATCGTTGACATCATGTATCGGCAAGGTTGCAGAACATGCCATACTGCACAGCATAAACAAGTACTTGGAAGATAACGACATATTGTCACGATGAGTCACAAGTACTGGGGGGATTTATTGAACGACCGGGTAGCTAGCTCTAGGACGATGCGTCAGTCGTGGCTGGCTCTCGAGCAGAGAAGAACGCGATCTTCTTTTTTCCTCCAGATTTAGAGCCGCTCTTGCTGTCAACCCACTACGTGCTGGCGGCATTATGCCCCCTTCCGAAAAGAAAAAAAACAAGTACCAAAAAGAGGAAAGGAAAGTACATAGCAGCACCGCGATGCTACTACATAGGCACGTGAAAAAAAATGGCAAATTCGGATGAAGTGAAAGTAAAAATTGAAGAGCGTGCCAACATAGGAAACGTCAATGAACGAGAAAGTAAGTTCACAAAATAAACAAAAAACACAAAGAACGCTGTACGGTAAAGGAAAAGTTACGAACAACGCGCAATAAATGGCTTCATGCGCAACACATGAACAATGTCCGGCCTCAGCCGTGTCCTGCTCTGTGCATGGGGTGTTGAGTCCGGAACCACTTCGTAGTTCACGTCACTGACGCGGCGTAACATTTTATATGGGCCAAAGTACCGGCTCAGCAACTTTTCACTAAGGTCATGGCGGCGGACGGGTGTCCACACCCAAACTTGATCTCCGGGGCTGTAAAACACTTCTCTGTGGCGGGTATTATAGCGTCGTGCGTCTGCCTGCTGTTGCTGGCCGATGTGCAGTCGCGCGAGCTGCCGGGTTTCCTCGGCACGCTTTGCGAGTTCTTCGGCGTCTGTTGCCAACTCGTCTTCGTCCTGACACGGTAGCATTGAGTCTAGCATGGTCTGCACTTCGCGGCCGTAGAGAAGCCGAAATGGCGTGAATCGCGTGGTCTCTTGCACGGCGGTATTATATTCGAAGGTCACGTAAGGGTAGATTCGGTCCCATGTTTTATGCTGTACGTCGATGTACATTGAGATCATGTCTGCGAGGGTCTTATTCAGTCGTTCAGTAAGTCCGTTGGTTTGCGGGTGGTACGCAGTTGTCCTTCGGTGTCTGGTGTTGCTCAGTTTGGAAACTTCGTCCGTAAGCTGCGCCGTGAATGCCGTCCCTCTGTCCGTTATTACACTGGAAGGAGCACCGTGTCGTAACACGATGTGGCGCATGAAAAATTGTGCTACCTCAGAAGCCGTGGCTCGTGGGATTGTCTGGGTTTCAGCGTAGCGTGTCAAATAGTCGGTCACGACGATCACCCATTTGTTGCTGTCCGCAGACATAGGAAATGGCCCGAGAATGTCCATGCCGACTTGGTCGAACAGCGTGCAGGGTGCTTCAATGGGCTGAAGCAAACCAGCTGGCTTAACAGATGGTTGCTTTCGGCGCTGACATTCCCGACAGCTCTTTACGTACTTCTTTACGCTTGCTGAAAGTCCTGGCCAATAGTACCTCTCGCTCACTCTGGCAAGTGTCCTTGAGTAGCCCAGATGACCGGATGTGGGTTCGTCATGGCAAGCGAAGAGGACGTCGTCTCGCATGTCTCGGGGAACCACCAGGAGGTAAGCACGATTGTTCGAACGAGCGTTCTTCTTGTACAGCACACCGTCTCGTAGGCAGAACGACGTCAATGAGCGGGATAAATGACGTGGTATGATTGCGCCCTGGCCCTCTAAATGATCAATGATTGGACGAATCTCTGCATCATCTCGCTGTCGTTTGCTCAAGTCTGATGCACTAATGGCGCCCAGAAAGCCTTCGTCTTCCTCTGCTTCCTGACTGACGACATGAAGGGGTGCGCGTGACAGTGTGTCAGCGTCTTCATGCTTACGGCCGGACTTATGGACGATGGTGACATCAAATTCCTGCAGCCGCGAACTCCACCGTGCTAGCCGACCTGAAGGGTCACGCAGGTTTGCCAGCCAACAGAGCGCGTGATGGTCCGTCACTATCTTGAAGGGACGACCATAAAGGTTCGGGCGGAACTTGGTGATTGCCCACACGACAGCGAGGCACTCTTTCTTCGTAGTGGAATAATTCGCCTCGGCACGGGATAGAGAGCGGCTGGCGTAGGCTATCACTCCTTCGATGTCCTCTTGACGCTGAACGAGCACTGCACTGAGCCCAATGTTACTGGCGTCGGTATGGACCTCCGTGTCGGCATCATCGTCGAAATGAGCGAGAACGGGCGCTGATTGCATGCGCTGTCGCAACTCATCAAAAGCTGCTTGTTGCTCGTTTTCCCAGACAAACGGCGTGTCGTCCCTTGTGAGACGAGTCAGAGGTTCTGCTATCTGTGAAAAGCCATGAATGAATCGGCGATAGTAGGCGCACAAACCAAGGAAGCGCCGGACGGCTTTCTTATCGACAGGAGCTGGTAATTCGGCAAAAGCGGCAAGCTTGTCCGGATCGGGACGGATTCCTTCGGCGCTAACTACATGTCCAAGAAATTTCAGTTCTTTATAGCCGAAGTGGCACTTCTGTGGCTTTAGTTTGAGGTCCGCCGATCGGATAGCCTCCAGCACGCAGCGCAGGCGGTGAAGGTGCTGCTCAAACGTGGTAGAGAAGACCACCACATCATCAAGGTAGACAAGACAAGTCTGCCACTTGAGCTCTGTGAGGACAGTGTCCATCATTCGCTGGAAAGTTGCCGGTGCTGAACACAAGCCAAAAGGGAGCACTCGAAATTGGTATAGGCCGTCTGGAGTCACAAAGGCTGTTTTCTCACGGTCTCGCTGATCTACTACGATTTGCCAATACCCGCTTTTGAGATCGAGAGAAGTGATATAATGGGCACGAGGAAGTCTATCCAGCGAATCGTCGATACGTGGCAGCGGATACACATCCTTTTTCGTCACGTTGTTAAGCTTTCGGTAGTCGACGCAGAAGCGTAGCGACCCGTCCTTCTTTTTGACAAGTACGACTGGAGATGACCACGGGCTGTTAGATGGTTCAATAACGCCATCGTCAAGCATCTCGTTGACTTGCGTACGTATTGCTTCACGTTCTTTGGCCGACACGCGGTAGGGGTTCTGGTGTATCGAACGTGCGTCCTCGTACGTGATGATCCTGTGTTAAGTGATGGTTGTCTGGCGGATCTTTGAGCAAGTTGCGAAGCAAGACCTGAACTCGAACAAGAGCGCTCGTAGTGCAGTCTGGTTAGCGATGAACAGATCAGGATTGATGTCAATATTACTCATTGACGTGTCGGCGGTATCCACTGTTTCCGACGTGAAACAGTTGGTGACGTTTGCTACTTGGTGGGCAAACGCTATCGAAGTGCCACGGAAAAGATGTCGATGCTCGTTGCTAAATTTGGTAACGAGCAATTCAGATCGACCATCACGAAGGTGTATTACACTTCCAGCTACACAAATGCCTTGCTGCAGGAGGTGTTCTAAATTTGTCTCAGCCACCACATCGCCATCGCCCAAACCACAGCATGTTACGTCGACTAGAACACTTGTTCGTGGAGGAAGCGTCACACTCTGTTCAGAAATACGGAGTACGTCGACACGCCTTCCACCATCCTGCACGTTGATTGCTCGCTGGGCTGAGAACGTGACGCGGCGCTCTTGCAGATCAATGATAGCTCCATTTTCTTGTAGAAAGTAAACTCCCAGAATGACGTCACGGGAACATTCGCGTAGAACAAGGCAGCTTGCTACGAAAGTGTACCCTTGAATCTGTACTCAAGTTGTGCAGGCACCCAGTGGAGTAACGACGTGGCAACCAGCTGTCCGAATCTGCGAGTTATGCCACGGCGTGATGACTTTCTTCAGCTGCGTTGTCAGTTTCCCGCTCAGTATGGAATAGTCTGCGCCGGTGTCCACTAACGCATTAACTGCACAACCATCAATTGTCACTGATATGTCGAGTGAAAGTCGGCCATCCTTTGCAGCAGTATGTAATGTCGGACCGGTTTCTGTACAGTTCTGCGTCAATAGGAGGTCTTCAGCGCTTCGACGTTCAGCGGCCCCGCCCCCAGAGGTCGCTTTGGCTAGTTTTCCCGGCGGGGGCTGGGAGACCGTGTGGTAGAATACCGCTGGGGCGTTGATGAAAATCGCCTCGGTGATGGCGAGCGCGACTGGCGCCCGGCAGATGGTGGTGCATGCTGCTGGGAGAGGTAGTTTTCGATGTCGCGCGGTCTCTGGCCGTAACGGGGTGGCGGTGAGTACGCAGAGAAGCCGCGAAGCCCAAGACGGCGATATGGGCACTGGCGGTACAAGTGATCAGCTTCTCCGCAGTGAAAGCACAGAGGCCTGCGATCAGGTGTGCGCCAAACATCAGACTTTCGAGGAGACGTGCGCCGATCGTCGATGTACTGAACTGGTTGCACTGAACGATGGGTGACAGAAGCACCAGGGACAAAGGCCAACTGTGGTGGCGTGTACGTGCCTTCGTAGTACGGTATGTGCTGCGCTGACTGTAGTGAAACAGCATGAACAGGATGGACGAATAATGGCGGCGTTGCAGCAGGGCGTTTCAAGGCTTCCGCGTAGGTTGTCTCACGGCGGTATTCAGCAGGAGCTGGCACAGCTGTATCATGAGGCAAGGTGTTCCGGAGGGCCTGGTGCAGCTCATCTTTGATCACAGTTGCAATAGAGTTGACTGTAGGATGAGGTGTTACACCAGCCTTTTGTAACTCTTCACGTACTATATCACGGATGAGTTCACGTAGACAGTCGTTGTTGGTTCTAGTGGCGGTGAAAATGTCGGCAGTAGACATGCCACTGACTTGCCTGTCGTATTGGTTGGATCGCTGCTGCAGCATTTTTTCCATTGTCACGGCCTCGGACAGGAACTCCGCGACCGTCTTCGGAGGACTTCGCACGAGGCCGGCAAAAAGCTGGTCCTTGACACCGCGCATTAAGTGACGCAACTTCTTGTCCTCCGTCATTCTTGAATCGGCCCGTCGGAAGAGGCGCGTCATGTCTTCGACGAACGTGGTCACACTTTCGTTTGGCAGCTGGACGCGGGCCAGAATAGCTCGTTCAGCTCGTTCTTGGCGATCAGCACTGGCATACGTCTGCAGAAGTCTACGAGAGAATTCGGGCCACGTCGTCAGCTGTTCCTCTCGGTTTTGATACCACGTACGTGCCCCGTCTTCGAGATAGAAGTAGACACGACCCAGTTTCGCCACGTCGTCCCACTGATTCAAGGTGGCTACGCGTTCGAAATCCGCCAACCAGTCCTCAACGTCCTCGTGCTCCGAGCCATGGAACGTCGCCGGTGCGCGTGGGCTTTCCAACGTGTAGCGGTTCGACGTCGTGCTTCCCGTGCCGGTTGCCGAGGTTTGCACCGAAGCGCTGGTCATGTTTGTCGACGTGGTGGGAGCAGTATCGTCGGCTTCCGGAGGCAATCCCCTGATTCGGCGGCTGGTCCGATGCACGGGAGTATTGACTGGCACTGGACTCGTATTACGGCTTCCTGGGGGGGGGGGGGGGGTTCTGCAGCATCCGTGAGACTACCCAGCACCTCCCACCAGTTTGTCACAATGAGTCACAAGTACTGGGGGGATTTATTGAACGACCGGGTAGCTAGCTCTAGGACGATGCGTCAGTCGTGGCCGGCTCTCGAGCAGAGAAGAACGCGATCTTCTTTTTTCCTCCAGATTTATAGCCGCTCTTGCTGTCAACCCAATACGTGCTGGCGGCAATATATACACACATTATGGTTGGATTTAGGGCAGGGCTATCCACACAAAATGCGTTGAAGCTTATCAAACACCAGGTTATCGACAACGAAACGAGAGACGTGAGAGCCATTCTGTGCCTAGATCTAGAAAAAGCGTTTGACAACATCCACCACTCATTCATACTCGAAGCAATTTCCAAGCTTGGTCTGGGAAAAGCCTTCTATGAGTACGTATGGTCCTTTCTTACAGATCGGAAAGCCGTGATGAAGATTGCAGATATCGAGACCGCAGCAATCGAACTAGAAGCAAGGGGCACGCCGCAATGGGCAGTGATTTCACCAATGCTGTTCAACATTGCCATGATTGGACTGTCAAAGAAATTATCGAGCATTGAAGAATTGAAGCACAGGATCTACGCAGATGACATTACCATCTGGTGCACAGGTGGAAGCGAGGGGCAGATTGAGAGCGCCCTGCAAAAGGCGATTGACACCGTAGAAGAGTACCTTCGACCATCTGGGCTTAAGTGCTCCTCGAGTAAGTCAGAACTTTTACTGTATAGGACTGCACGCCGGGGACCGAAACCCAGGGGATGGAAGCCGTTAAACCAGATAGACATCCACCTCCGTACAAATCAAGGGGATTCCATCCAGAAGGTCGACTCAATCAAAGTCCTGGGCATGCTGATAGAGTCCACGGGCGCCAACAGCAAATCTATAGCCAAGTTAACTTGGAAAACAGACAGTGCGGTGCACCTCATACGCAGAGTAACCAACAAAAGAAATGTGATCAAGGAAGACAACCTCATCCGGTTGATGCATGCGTTTGTTCTAAGCCACTTCACGTACAAGGCAGCAATGCACAACTGGTCAAGAGCAGAGTCCGAGACACTAAATGTGCTCCTCAGGAAATTTATCAAGAAGGTCCTGGGCCTACCCATACATACCAGCACCGAGCGTCTGCTTGAGCTTGGCATTCACAACACGTTCTAAGAAATAGCAGAAGCCCAAGCGAGAGCACAGTTTGCAAGGTTATCTACAACAAGGTCGGGGAGAATGATCCTGCAGAAGCTGGGCCAACATCCAATGGCAATCAGGCACAATTACAATGATATCCCCGAACACATCAGGGAGAATATCACGGTGTCTTCTATACCAAGAAACATGCATCCAGAACACAACGTCGGAAGAAGAGTAGCGAGGGCCAGGACTATACTTCGTCAAGTCTCAAACGAGGTACGAGGGGTCGTATTTGTTGACGCGGCTTCCTACGCCAACAGGAAAGCGTTTGTGGCAGTGGTGGTCGATGGGGCTGGCCATGTCGTCAACTCAGCGACGGTCAAGACGAAAGACCCAATCATTGCAGAACAGGTGGTCATCGCCTTAGCACTCACGATGGATAACATTGAAGTCGTCTACAGTGATTCCATGGCAGCACTACGGGCGTTCGCCAAGGGGATGGTCTCTGAACAAACGCTGAGAATACTGCAAGGCAAGAACATAACGCATCATCTTCTGAGTTGGTTCCCAGCTCAACTTGGGCAAATCAACGATTCCCTGCCAATCTCAATGAAGCAGCACACGAGGCGGCGCGAGAACTCTCCAACCGCGCCTCCCCGGGGATGCGTTCTACCGGTGAAGGGGATAACCGGGAAATTCTTACAACATATAACGAGTTCACTAAACATCTCTACCTGTCTAGAAGGATTTTCCCTCCACCTCACAAAAATCTCTCCCGGCCCCAAGCACTTTCATTAAGGCTTTTGCAAACGCGGATGTACCCTACTTTGAAAATGTTACACATCATGTACCCTATACCCAAGTAATCTTTGTCCACATTAGGGGAATTAGCTTCATTAGAACACATGCTCTGGCACTGCACCAAATTCGCTCATATATTGAACATCACCTCTGCCAGATGGGAGGCGGCAATCCGCAGCTCATCCTTGGTAGATCAGCTCTGGGCTGTCCACCAAGCCCGCGAGGCGGCTGAGGAGCTTGGCATCTCAGTCCCCACGTGGGAGCTGCCCACAGCACAGTGATCTGTGATTTGGAGGACCAAATAAAACTTTATCCAATCCCAATCCAAGTGAATTTCATTTCCTGATATATCATACACAGCCTAAGTGTACACATAAAAATGAACCATGGTGAACAATGCGTATGTACAATGTGCAATGTCTAGTTATATTTATTTGCGTGCTGATAGGAGGGCGTTGTGAAGACACTATTTATTGGCTATTGTAAAAATGCCTCCATATTTTGTCTGTCTAGAGAGCACAATGTTTTCTATAGCATTTAGCTTGGACTACAAAAAACAGGAATATTTGTGGCAGAAGATGATTTTCTTTTGCCATCCCACATAGTCTTTAACCAAAAGTTCATATCCAATCTTGGCATAAAGCTGTGATTGCTATAAACTTCTTCTAATAGTTGCTGTGATGATATATTAAATATATGTTGTTTGTTGCTCAGCGTAGTATGAAAGGGAATCCCGATGCTTGATGCTGGTAGTTGCTGGTAAAATAAAACATGTACGTCCGTGCCAGATTCGTGAATGTGGTATTGTTATTCGCGACTCCTGCAATTTATGCAGCACCTAGTCGAAATATAGGGAAGCTGCGTACTGAGGTCCAAACAGTCCAAGCGTCAGTCGTATGTACCACTACCATCTCAAAGTACTACCATCTCAAATCATTTCATCATATATTCCTCATATAGAAGCACCGCCATCCAGCGGATATTTCAAGGACTGAACGAGAGGAGGCACACGCACAGGAAGTAGACACGGCTAGCGCTTCGTGTCTACTTCCTACCTTTAACCACCTCGAGTTCACGGTATATACTAGTTCACTATATTCATGGCACTGCGACCCAACTCTCGCTAAACCTTTCTAAAACCTAGGAGGTTACGCCCAGCGACTATAACGTAGCAACCCTTTCTTGTCATCTGTGCGTTGTTGAACAATAAAAAACTCTCTGCGTGTGCGTTAACTAAAAGCCGAATTTTCCTGTCTCTCATTTCCCCTTAGCAGCCATTGGCATGTACATTGAGCATTACGTTTTATTGTTCAACAACGCACAGAAGAAATCTCTGACCGGCACAATCCTGGAGGTCAAAATGTTATACTTTTTACACACTACTACAACGGCTACGAGGGACGAACAGGTGCCGATATCAGAAGCTTCGCCCCTAAGAAAATTGACAGATCCCGCGTACAGAGAGTTTCAAAGATATGCGAAGCACGAATGAGAGATGTTGATATGTCACTTTAAAATCAGCACAACGTTGCGAGGTGGAGGTAAATGAGGCCGTACATGACATCCATGTCATGATTATCTTGTGTGGGTTTGTCGTTTACCTTGGTCATCTATTCACGTCACGTGATACGAAATTTAGTATATGTGGAGCAAGTGAAACGGCCGCGAGCACGCAATGAGCGTGGTATGTTTTTATGGTCTTCCGTGACACGCGTGTCAGGATTATCATGTTTGCACTAGTCATATATTTCGTCATCTAATGATGTCACGTAACACCGGAATTGGCATATGTGTAGCTAGCAAAACGGCAGTGAGTGCATCATGAAAGGCCCAATATACTCCAATGTAGGGTGGACATGCGGGCACTCTGGGCACAGTGACGCAATCTTAGTAAAACGCGAGTACTTTATAGTCTGACGCCAGGCGCGACCAACGTTCGTCGGCGCAGCCCGGCAGCAAACGACGCGAAATGCGACATGCTGCATTCCGCGCCGATGCGTTACAGAGACAACACTGAGTCTCTATCTTTTTGTGATGGAGGGACGCCGGACGTGCTGAGACACACATTTGTCTAAGCAATGCAGCGCGGAGGAGCAGGAGGAAAGTTTAAGCGGAAGGACAGGGAGGTTAGTTAGTTCTTAGACCCGCTGGTACCCTGTGCAGAGGAAAGGAGTGTGGGGAATAAAAGATGATAGTGAGAAGTGTTGCGAAGAGAGAGAGAAAGTAATCACAAAAAATAAAAATAAATAAAAAGCGTGGCAGGGTTGTCATATTGTTACGTGACACGCATGTCATAGTTTGCATGTTAAGGTTTGTCGCTTGTGTTTGCTATGCAATCATGCCTTGCAATACCAGTTTTGCAACATGTCACGTGAACAAAACGCGCGCAAGAGCTGCAGGACCATGAAATGTAATTCATGACATTCATGACATACATGTCATGATTTTCATGTTACGACTAGTCAAAATTATTGAAACGGCCTGAAGAGCTAAAAGTCGTAGGCGGCTAGATAGATAGATAGATAGATAGATAGATAGATAGATAGATAGATAGATAGATAGATAAATAGATAGATACGCGCAAAGTCGCTGAAGTTGGCTAAGAAATGTTTCGCATTAAAACTCAATATTTTTGTTAGCGACAGCGAACGTGGTGACCTCCATGAATCCGCCACGCTGCAACTCCGCAGCGCCCTCTCATGTTCGTTTAGGTTGCGAATAGAAAAGCATGGCTCCAGCCCTTCCACGAATGTTGTTGTGTAAGTCTTCACGGTGTCTTTCAAGTTTTCAGGGGCGAAGCTCCTTGAAGGGCTACTCACCAGGTTTGACAATTTTGAGCTGACAAGCGCAATGCGTAGATGAGGCGTTCATGATCACATCTGCCAAAATTTGCAATGCTACGCGCCGCAAAAATGGGTCGAAGTCAAGGTGAACGCTGTTCCCCTTTCTTTTGCGGGCGCGCACCTAGAGAATGAGGGCATGACGTGTGCGTGTGGATGGCCCTACGTACAGGGCAATGCAGGGACGTTGGTCATCTACGTAGACGACTGTGCTCTGATGTTATCAACGGTATACCACGTGACATGGCCGAAATTATTTAACAGGACAGGCGTAGTTCATGTAATCTGTCGCTTGAATAGGTGAATAAAACTTGAGATAAATAATGAGACACAATAAAGAAACGTGTGCATCTTTCTTTCTTTTTTTGTCGTGAATTGTAATGAGGTGCGAGGCTAATGTACCTGCGTTTCGCATTCGTTCGTGTCCCCGCGGTCAGTGCATCGAGCAGATGACAGCCGTGGAATGCTTCTACGCGTTCGCGCACTCATTGTGCTCATTTACTCTACCACGTCTAAGCCAGCGTTTCCAAGCCGTCCCTCAGAAACACGCAGTACATCTCAAAACAACGCTGGTCAAAAGAAACAAATAAGTAAATAAAAAAATAAACCTAGCTCGCATGCACGGGGGTTGGGCTTGTTTGGTCATGTCATCGGGGGTTGGGCTTGTTCGGTCATGTGATCCCTTGGTCGAATGGTGGAGAGAGTAGGGAAGAGATTTGGCTTGTGAAGGCAACGCGGAGGAGCGGCAAGGGTTTAGAGATCGCGTCCTCTCATCCTCGTTTCGCGCCGCTTAAAAAAACAGTTTTCTGAGCTCGTAATGAACCGATAAAAGACTTCTTGTGTCAAAATGTTCCTCATCGGACACCCAACAAGTTCCGTATTCTAACTAAAATTTGTATTTGGCCTGGTGAGTGGCCCTTTAGGGCTTGAGTTGTGCATCTCCTGTATGTAGTAGTCACCTTTCGTTTTAGTCCTTGCAATGTACACTGGATGGCGGTACTTGCATAAGATGAATATATGATGAAAAGATGCGAGTTGGCGGTACTTGAAAAATTAATTCACTAGATGGATGGACGAATAGACGGACAGACATACAGACAGACAGACCGATAGACAAATGGATGAATGGTATACATACATACATACATACATACATACATACATACATACATACATACATACATACATACATACATACATACATACAGAAGGACGGACGGATGCTGGACGTGGCTAGCAGATTATTCACGGTTTAAAGATAAAACCCTTGGAATTGTCGCTCCACTCATCTTCTTTCACTCAGTAGATATGCGGTGATGTTTTGTTGTCAATTATATAAGCACTTTCGGCTGGATTTCGCCGCTGGCGCCAGCGTCGGTGTTCACGTAATGCACCGTATATATATATATATATATATATATATATATATATATATATATATATATATATATATATATATAAATATATATATATATATATATACATATATATATATATATTTGCAAGAAACAAAAAAATCCGGAAAGGTGGGACCCTGGGAGGCCATGTTGACAAGCTCACAACCAGTCGTCCAGTTAAGGGTCGCGGAGTGGGCCACACAGGTCGCCGCCAACCTTGGGTTGGTGGCCATCTAACACGGAATCATCCTCAGTTGCTTTCTGACGAAATAAAGTTTTACCATCCATCCGCGTCGTGAATGCGAGGCGCTAGCCACTGAGCCACTGGGAAGTGCCTCCTTCAACGTTCAAACGGCAAGCTATTTATATCTACCTTACCACTGTTGGCGGGCATCTCGTGGGGCTGAACTATCAAGTTTTCAGCATTATCAGCAAGATGGCGCAGTGAGTGCGCGGTGGCTCCCATCTCTCACGCGTACTTTGGCCCTCGGAGAGGAGGGGAGTGGACAATCTCTCGAGCGCCCTTATCTCCTGGTGGAGAGGATCATACATCTTGGCTGGCGTTGAGCTTGACTGGAACGATTGTGTTATAGTTACGGGGCGCACAAAGGTCACTGAAAATGTCACACAGCCTCAGTTTGCGAAAAGGGCGTGCTTTTCAGACACAGCTAAGTAACAACTGATTCGCTTATTCGCGTTCCTCTGTGTACTTTTGAGCACGTTTCGTTCGTCATTTGTGCATGAGAAACGCGGGGCACGTTTCGATCTGCTCACCATTCGTCGCGTGACCTTCCAATTCGCTGCTATCGCGTTCATTGCTTCACCTTGGCGGCGAAGCTGCTACTTTTATAAGCTGTTGGCTTACTTAACTCTTTGAGCATCCAAATATTAGATTTATAGTTTACATTGACAAAAGCATAAACAGATGGAAAAGCTCAAGACGTAATTTAGAGAGCCCGCTTACGCGCGAAAAAACCCCGTTAGTGAGAGACAGGGCTCTGTATTCACTTTAAAGCATCATGTACAGTGAATCAGCTCAGTACTATTTGCCCTCATATATGTTTTGGAAAGTTCAAGCACTTTGACTTTCGGGCATGTGTACGAGAAATATTAATCGATTATCTCTATAATTCTGGCTTTTCTTCTTATTTTGTGATCTGGCCATATTAAGCAGTCATTTTAAGAAGTTAGCCCACCTGCCCAGCCATGGTCGTCTAGTGTCTGAGCTACTCGGCTGCTGACCCGCAGGTCGCGGGGTAAAATCACGGCTGTGGCAGCTGCATTTGAGATGTAGGCGAAAATGACGTAGGCCCGTGTGCTCACATTTAGGTGCACGTTAAAGTACCTCAGGTGGTCGAAAGTTCTGGAGCACCCCACTACGGCGTCTCATGATCATACGGTGGAACCCATATATCAATCAATCAATCAATCAATCAATCAATTAATCAATCAATCAATCAATCAATTGGCCCGCCTGAATAAACAAATATCTTCACCAAAATCACAAGACGCTTACTAATTGTTATTATGTAGGATTAACAATGTTCATCGGATTGGACTTGGCACTTGCTAAAAAAATGTCAAAAAAACTCCTCCAATTCTATGTATTTACATGGTATCCTTTGACACTAAAACAGCCTCCTAAATTTCACTATGTTCTATTTCCTTACCCTCGTAAACGTTTTTTTCAATGACGAAATGTGTACTCATTGAAGTAATGTGTCTGAGCTGGGAGTGAAATCATGAAGCCTGGAACGTGTGGTTATGTTAACTGATGAAATCGCGAAATTCTCTGCTTGCATAGTTACTTTTACTCTGGACTCACGTTGCCGCTTGTATTCAAAAATTTCCTAAGCATTGAAGGGACACAATAAAAAAAGAATTATTTGGCTTATTTTGATAAAATACACTCTGATAAATCTTATACCAGAAGTCTTGCTGTCATGAGTTCATTAATAGCAGAAAAGATAAAAGGTGAAATTTCCTTTTTTTGTATTTAATGTCATAATCTTCGCGCATGGCGTTGCGAATTTCAAAATTTATTATTAGTATTTTCCCAAAGTTGACCAAATAAAATTTTTCAAAATATCGTATTCTGGGTCAATTACAGAAGAGAATCTAGTTCATTTTTATGTAGTAGATGCTATGTCCCACTAGAGCTTTCAAAGTTTACACTGTCATGGTGTTTGGTTTGCTAATCTCAGTGGCATATCCACCCCCCCCCCCCCCCCTTAATTTATTTTCGTGCGTGTTGTCGGCAATTTTATTTTTTTATTTGAACATACTGCAAGCTGTTCACGGCCCATGCAGGAGTGAAGACAAGAAAATACATAGGAAACATCGAGAAATAATGTAAACGGAATAACAAGACATAAGATACGAGATTGATAACTCATAATTCTGATCGGTCACACTGTAATAAATTCAGAAATGAGAGAATGGCGTTCCAGCACACGATATTTTATTTCTAGTCTAATAGAAAAGTGGATACCTGACGAAAAAAGGGAATGTTTGTGAGTTTTAACGCGACTGAAAGGTTAGTGCATTCTTTTAGAATGTTTCAGTCATAACTAGTGCTTAGGTGGCTCTAGCAGGTAAGGAGATCATGATATGTGGAAATAAACAGGTTATAATTGGTAAAGAACTTTCACTCGCGAGATAGTTCTGCGTGGCGATTGAGGTTTTAACTTTGCCCTGCAAGCGAGCCTTCAGAACTGGATTGCTTCAAGAAGTATGAATATACAGAACTGTGAAATTTCGTATTATTTCTCTTTGATTAATGAGGTGTTTTTGATATTGTAACGCACTTTTCAGTAAACTCTTTTAATAAGCTAACGTAGGCTGGGCGAACTTGTGCCCGAGAAATATAGCACAGCTAGATTGTCTCGAGGATTGCCTTCTGCCTCTTCTTCTACGTTCTTCTTTTCTTTCAACCCGGTTCGCACGCAGCTGGGTCCCGCAGGCTGGTGCATCGCAAATCATCTAGAAGGCACAAGTATTTGCTAGCGCGCGTAATTTGAAGTCACATTGTGTCATTGCCCCCCTTTCCAGAGTGCATCGTCCCGATGCTTGTGTCGAACTGGTTGCATGGCAGTCATTCACAAACCCTCGTCGGGGATGTCGTTGTATCAGAGAACGTTGTATCTTCAGCGTTTCATTGCCTGTCGTGATATGGTTTCATCCTGACGACATGCACAGTTTCCGTGCGATGCCGCCGTCGGGATGAAATATCCTGTCCCTCTGGCGTAACTTCGTAGTTGAGCGAGCCGACGCGGCGGAGCACTCTGTACGGACCGAAATAGCGGCGAAGCAGTTTTTCTGACAGGCCACGTATTCGTACAGGAATCCACACCCATACTCTGTCACCTGCTGCGTACTGGACGTCTCTTCTTCGCAGATTGTATCGATGCGTGTCGGTTTTCTGCTGTTGGAGAATGCGATATCGTGCCAGCTGTCTAGCTTCTTCTGCTCTTTGTATGTAGTCGTGAACGTCATAGTAATTCTCGGGCGCCTCGTCAATAGGTAACATTGCATCTAAAGGTGTCGTTACCGTCCGGTCAAAAACAAGTTGGAATGGCGTCATCCGTGTTGTCTCTTGCATCGCAGTGTTACAGGCGAATGTTGCATAGGGTAATATTTTATCTTAAGTACGGTGTTCTATATCAACGTACATTGACAACATATCAGCCAGCGTTCTGTTCAGTCGTTCTGTTAGACCATTTGCTTGAGGATGATATGCCGTCGTTTTTTTATGACTGGTGTGCGTCAATTTCATGATACATTTCATCAGGTCGGCCGTAAATGCAGTCCCTCGGTCCGTGATCAACGCTTTTGGAGCTCCGTGCCGCAGTACTATGTTGGAGATGAAGAATTCGGCTACTTCAACGGCTGACCCTTTAACTAGAGTCGCTGTCTCGGCATATCTGGTTAAATAGTCGGTCGCAACTATTATCCACCGTTTTCCCGATGATGACGTAGGAAATGGGCCCAGTAAGTGCATTCTCACTTGTGTGAATGGGGCTTCTGGTGGTTCTATCGGTTGAAGGAGACCTGCTGGTTTTAGCGGTGGCGTTTTACGTCTTTGGCAGTCCCGGCAGGTTCTGACATAGTGTCGTACAGAGCTAAGCAACTTCGGCCAGTAGTATTTAGTGCGGATGCGTGCTAACGTTCTGCTTACTCCTAAGTGTCCAGCTGATGGATCGTCGTGGCAAGCCTGTAAAATCTCTGGTCGCAGAGGTGAAGGGACGACAAGCAGGAATGTCGCTGTATTGTTGTCAAAGTTCCTTTTATACAGGATGTTGTTTCGTAGGACAAACGCTGAGAAAGCGCGGACAAAATGTCGCGGAACATCGACAGACTGTCCTTGTAGGTACTTGATCAAGAGGAGTATCTCAGGGTCGGATCGCTGCTGATGTGCCATCTCTGATGGTGTCACAGCTCCCAAGAAAATGAAATCTTCACCATCCTCGGTGGAAGCAGAAGCAGCAGGTTGAATCGGAGCACGTGACAAGCAGTCCGCATCACTGTGCTTGCGACCTGACTTTTACACAAGCGTGATATCATACTCCTGTAATCGCAAGCTCCATCGCGCAAGCCATCCACATGGGTCCTTGAGCTTAGCCAGCCAGCATAGCGAATGATGGTCGCTTATAACTCGAAAAGGCCTACCATATAAATATGGTCGAAACTTGCTGATAGCTCATACCACGGCAAGGCATTCTTTCTCGGTCGCTGAGTAGTTCACCTCAGCTTTCGAAAGAGTGCGACTGGCATACGCAATGACTCGTTCTTGTCCGTTTTGCCATTGGATGAGCACGGCCCCAAGACCTAAATTGCTTGCATCCGTGGGGATATCGGTTTCCGCTTCCTCGTCAAAATGCGCCAGAACAGGATGGCTTTGAAGGCACTTTCGTAGTTCATTGAAGACATCCTCTTGTTCGGCAAGCCATACGAAAGGCATTTTCTCTTTTGTCAGCCGTGTCAGTGGTTCAGCAATTCGTGAAAAATTTTTAACAAACCGTCGATAATAGGCGCAAAGACCTAAAAATCGCCTAAAAGCCTTTTTGTCTGTTGGCTTCGGAAATCTTGCTACGGCCTCAGTTTTTGCAGGGTCTGGGCGGACGCCTTCTGCGCTGATGACATGGCCGAGAAAAAGGAGCTCACGGAAGCCGAAATGACATTTCTGCGGTTTTATCGTCAAGTCCGCTGATTTGATCGCAGTGAGCACGGCCCGGAGCCTTTCCAAATGTTGCTCAAAGGTAGCAGAGAAGACTACAACATCGTCGAGATAAACCAGACATGACTGCCATTTAAGACCACAAAGCACTGTGTCCATCATCCGTTGGAATGTGGCGGGCGCTGAACAAAGGCCAAAAGGGAGTACCTTGAACTCGTATAAACCATCCGGTGTCACAAACGCTGTCTTTTCGCGATCTCTTTCGTCCACTTCTATCTGCCAATACCCACTTTTAAGATCCAATGAGGAAAAATACCTGGCATTTCGCAGCCTATCCAGAGTGTCATCAATTCTTGGCAGAGGATAAACATCTCGTTTGGTCACGGCATTCAGCTTCCGATAATCAACGCAGAAACGTAAGGTTTGGTCTTTTTTCTTCACAAGAACAACAGGTGACGCCCATGGACTTGATGAAGTCTGGACTACATCGTCTCTGAGCATTTCTTTAACCTGATTACCAATAGCTTCTCTTTCTTTTGGTGACACTCGGTAGGGATGCTGGTGTATTGGCCTCACTAACTCGTCGACAATGATGCGATGTTTGGCGACAGGAGTGCGTCGAACCTTAGATGACAAGGAGAAACATTCGGCGAATTCCCTTAAAAGACGCTCTATTTGCTCTTTTTCGCTTGGTAGTAGGCCTGGCTCGATGTCGATGGCTGCAAGGACAGACTCCACGTTTTCGAAATCAGAATCGTTGGTTTCAAAAGTTCGCAGCTCCGTAACCGTGACGAAATCATTCAGACTGGCGATGACGGTTCCTTTTGAAACGTGCTGCACCTCATTTCCAAAGTTTGTGAGTAGAACATTTGCACATCCGTCACGTAACTTAACAAGGCCTCGTGCCATTCAGATTCTTTTTGGAGTAGTAAGGCAGTGTTGTTGTCAGCAAATCCTTCGAATTCACTGAATGCTTTGTTGTTTACTGCGACAGATATGCTCGATCTTGGCGGAACCATGACGCCATCATCTGCAATACAAAGGTCATATACGTTTTCTTCCGTTTCAAAGGTACCAATCGCATGCCTAGTCGAGAATGAGACGGAAGATTCTCGCAAGTTAATTACAGCGCCATTAGCTCGTAAGAAATCCATGCCGATAATCAAGTCTCTTGAGCACTCCGGCAGCACAATAAAACTGGGGACGTACGTGAAACCCCGTATTCTGATTCTTGCTGTGCATATTCCAGTAGGGTCGATGAGGTGCCCTCCTGCTGTGCGAACTTGTGGTCCCTTCCAAGGAGTCAGCACTTTCTTTAGTATTTTAGAAAGTCCGCTACTCATCACTGAATAATCTGCGCCGGTATCTACCAGTCCGATGACTTCGTAGCCGTCAACGAACACACGTAAATCGGAAGCGACGTCACTATCGAAGCACCGGTTTCTGAATCGGTCGTCGTGCAGAGTCAGCAATGGAGGTTTTTCTGCATTAGCGTCGACAGCGGCCTTGCCTCCACAGGTCGATGACTCTAGTTTTCCCGACGCGGGCTTGGGGAACGATACCTTGGGGAGCTTGCTGAAGGTCGGGGGCTAGGCGATCTATACCTCCCCGTTGTCGTTGCCCGAGGTTGGTGTCGTTGGAAGCCACTTGAGGTTTGACGACCTGACAGGTATTCTTCAATTTCGAAGAGACGTTCACCATTTCGTGGTCGAGGTGCATTAACAGGAAAACCACGGAGTCCTGCTTGGCGGTAGTGGCACGTTCGGTAGAGATGACCAGGCTCCCCACAGTGGTAACACAGCGGTATCCTGTCGGGAGTGCGCCAGACATCGCTCTTCCTTAGTCTCCTCTCTGGCGTTGGCTGCACGGTGCTCGGTGGCATCGGGTACTGCATAGGTGTAGCCACCGCGACGTCCGCACGTCCTGGAGGTCCTCGTAGTAGCACATCAGCATACGTCATTCTCGTCTTCTGTTGTAGTGGCGGCCCTGGCTGTGCGTTGCTCGAAGGTTCGCGTACCACCTGCCTGACCTCCTCACGGATTACATCGGCCAGAGACGAAAGCATTGGAGCGTTCTGGTCAAGACGCTGCCTCTGCAGCTCTTCTCGCACAACAGACCGCACCAGCTCGCGTAGTGCTTCCATGCTGTTACCGAAGGCTGGTAGCAACATGTCCAAGGAAGTGACGATCGCATCCCGGTTGTATAATCTTGCTCGCTGTTGTAGCGTCCTTTCCACTGCAGTCGCCTTGGAACGAAACTCGGCGACGGTGCGCGGCGGGCTTCGAATTAGTCCGGCAAAGAGTTCTTGCTTCACGCCTCGCATCAGATGGCGCAGCTTCCTGTCTTCGCTCATATTTGGATCCGCTCGGCGGAATAAGCGAGACATGTCTTCCAGATACATGGCGACAGTTTCGTTATTGCGCTGATTTCTTATCTGGAGCGCAGCTTCAGCTCTCTCTTTGCGGTCTGTGTTCGGGATAGCAGCGAGCAGCTCCCGTCGAAAATCATTCCATGACCGGAAGGTGGCTTCATGGTTTTCATACCACGTTCGTGCGCTATCTTCCAGTGCGAAGTAAACACTTCCAAGTTTGCGCTCTTCCCCATATCCGTTAGCCATTGCGACGCGTTCAAAGTGCTCAAGCCAGTCCTCTTCGTCCTCATAGCTTTCACCGTGGAAAGCCTTTGGTAGCATTGGCTGGTTTACGACAATGTTGGCTGGAGTGACCTGAGCTGTCATGTCAGTTGCGTACCCGTTCACAGCCGTTGATGTTCCAAGCGAAGTCGATAAAGGTGAAAATTCAGGACCCTCACCACGTAGGCGTCGACTGCAGCGCTGATGAACAGGCGTCAGCTCGTTGGGTCGAAATCGCTGTGGTTCTGGACTGTGCTCCGTCACTCGAGAGGGGCTTGGCATCACACCCAGCACTTCCACCAGATTTGTAACGCACTTTTCAATAAACTCTTTTAATAAGCTAACGTAGGCTGGGCGAACTTGTGCCCGAGAAATATAGCACAGCTAGATTGTCTCGAGGATTGCCTTCTGCCTCTTCTTCTACGTTCTTCTTTTCTTTCAACCCGGTTCGCGCGCAGCTGGGTCCCGCAGGCTCGTGCATCGCAAATCATCTAGAAGGCACAAATATTTGCTAGCGCGCGTAATTTGAAGTCACATTGTGTCACTTTGCCCTGCAAGCGAGCCTTCAGAACTGGATTGCTTCAAGAAGTGTGAATATACAGAACTGCGAAATTTCGTATTATTTCTTTTTTAATAATGCGGTGTTTTTGATATCATCTCCAGATGAGATCGGCGTACTTCAAACATGATATAATTAGTATTTTGTATGCATTAAGTTCAAGGTGTGGTGGTGCAGTGCGCAATTTTTTTCTTCAGAAAGGATGGTTTCCTCTCCGCCTTACGACATACGGCTAAACATGTGGTTCCCAGTTGAGCTTCGATGAGAGCGTAACGGCTAAGTATTTTACTTTATCGCTTTCGTCGATAGTTTCGTTTCCTATCGTATATGCAGAGTTAAGGGTGCTGGCCTTACTTGTGAATGAAATGAAATGAGTTTTAATTGTGTTTAATTTCACGCTCCAACTATTGCACCAGGAATAATTCATTTGCAATGCATTGCACAGTTTAAGTTGATCGTGTGGGATAATTATGCATCATGTCATGAGTGAAGTGGTGGCGTCTTTTGAAGTGGTCTTTTCCAAACTGTAAAATTGTACATTACAAATGTGCGAAAATTGGTTTTCCTTTTTAGCAAAATAATACACGGACAATCGCACCAGTCACCTATTCACTGTCGCCACACCTTTGTTCTCAATGTTCATTGGTGGCTAACCACTGCACTTTTTTTCCAACACACACAGCACTAAAAACAAATCGAGTATTTGGGGTGTTCTTTTGCTACACAACAATTATCGTCATCGACTTCGAGTACTTTCTACTTGTTATCACCAGGGTTCCGGTATTCCACCTTCGCCAACGGCGCGGGCGTTATTTCCACGCCGTGGCATTCTCGATAGGAAAGTGACCACTACCAGGTTTTCAATAGCGAAAATGCGAAGAAATCAGATTATTGTTGTTTAGCAGAAACAATCCCCAAATACTCGACTTTTTTAGAGTGAAGTTCACCGAGTCATACACCTCAACGGTAATTTCGCACCGTCTAATTCTCTACAAATCATGTTACCAATTAGGGTAATTTTCACACGGAATATAAAAAAAAAGCTCAGCAGATCTCACGTACCTCGGAAATCAACGCTATGCGAAGCATGCGTCGAGAAGCTGACCGTATGGTAATTTTTGTTATTGAGGAACACGTTATTAATGAGAGACATATGTTGAAGACTCACACATGCTTTACATAACCAGTTTACATCTGCGGAACGATGCTAACACCATCTCGAGTATTAGCAACACCATCTCGAGTCCAATTCACTGCAATTCATTTCTTCAAGTATCTCTACAATATTCTCCTGTTAATTTGTTAATCGCTTAAGGTTGTGTCGCAACACAATTGATGAAAATGTTGATTTTCGGAAACGATGACAATAAAACGAGACCGAGGACATATTGTTCTGAGTGCAATACATTCTGTTGTTTTCTGGTTAATGTACGTGTGGCTGCAGCGATTACTGAATGCATCCTTGCAAAATGCGTGAGTTGAAACGCGCGGGAAACGGCGTATCATGAGTAAGCGGGCGCATTAAAAAGAATCGTCGCGCATATCGGAGCACGCGTGAGTGGGCTAGTAAAAAAAAAGAATGCGCCCGCGCATGCGACAAGAAACGTTAAAAAACGGTGGGCGAGAGAGAGATTGCGCATTAGACGTGGCTGGTTCTAGTTCTGCCATGACGACGCACAGCGTATGCGCGGCCTTTGATGCACTTCGAAACTCTGACCCCCGTATTCACAAACGCTCCTCGACTCAACTGTCACCCTTCACATGAAAGAGCCACGCACAGCGCCACTGCTCGGCTGAAAAGGACGCTGCGCTACTCAAGAATAGCAGCAAACTATCATAGATACGGAGTGACTTTTCCCGCCTATAGATGGCGCTTTTATCGGCTTTCTCAGCCGATTGCCCCCAGGGGCAGGACGCTCCAGCCGAAAAGTCACAGCATGTGACAATCGCCGGGGACTCGAATTGAAATCGATGCACAGAAGCCATCAAAGAGAGGGTAAGAGGTGACAAGAGGGTTGCAGTAGGGGCGTTCCCAGGACGCAAGCTTGAAGCAGTCATGAGGCAAGCGAGCGCAAAACTCAAAACTACAGCTGATAGATGAAACCTCGTTATAATTTCAGGCGGTTTAAACGATGTCTTGAATCAAGATACAGCAGGACTAGCAACCACACTGGCGAAAGGCGTCGATGACATGCGCGCCACTTCTCCTAAGGTGCAGGTAGTGATATTGTCACGATGAGTCACAAGTACTGGGGGATTTATTGAACGACCGGGTAGCTAGCTCTAGGACGATGCGTCAGTCGTGGCTGGCTCTCGAGCAGAGAAGAAAGCACGCGATCATCTTTTTCCTCCAGATTGAGAGCCGCTCTTGCTGTCGACCCACTACGTGCTGGTGGCATTATCCCCCCTTCCGAAAAGAAAAAAAAAACAAGTCCCAAAAAGAGGAAAGAAAAGTACATAGCATCACCGCGATGCTACTACATAGGCACGTGAAAAAGAAATTGGAAATTCGGATAATGTGAAAGTAAAAAATGAAGAGCGTGCCAATATAAGAAACGTCAATGAACGAGAAAGCAAGTTCACACAAATAAACAAAAAACACAAAGAATGCTGTACGGTAAAGGAAAAGTTACGAGCAACGCGCAATAAATGGTTTCATGCGCAACACATGAACGACGTCCGGCCTCAGCCGTGTCCTGCTCCGTGCATGGGGTGTTGAGTCCGGAACCACTTCGTAGTTCACGTCACTGACGCGGCGTAACACTTTATATGGGCCAAAGTACCGGCTCAGCAACTTTTCGCTAAGGCCACGGCGGCGGACGGGCGTCCACACCCAAACTTGATCTCCGGGGCTGTAAAACACTTCTCTGTGGCGGGTATTATAGCGTCGTGCGTCTGCCTGCTGTTGCTGGCCGATGTGCAGTCGCGCGAGCTGCCGGGCTTCCTCAGCACGCTCTGCGAATTCTTCGGCGTCAGTTGCCAACTCGTTTTCTTCTTGACACGGTAGCATAGAGTCTAGCATGGTCTGCACTTCGCGGCCGTAGAGAAGCCGAAATGGCGTGAATCGCGTGGTCTCCTGCACGGCGGTATTATACGCGAAGGTCACGTAAGGTAAGATCCGGTCCCATGTTTTGTGCTGTACGTCGATGTACATTGAGATCATGTCTGCGAGGGTCTTATTCAGTCGCTCGGTAAGTGCGTTGGTTTGCGGGTGGTAGGCAGTTGTTCTTCGGTGTCTGGTGTTGCTCAGTTTGAAAACTTCGTCCGTAAGCTGCGCCGTGAATGCCGTCCCTCTGTCCGTTATTACACTGGAAGGAGCACCGTGTCGTAACACGATGTGGCGCATGAAAAATTGTGCTACCTCAGAAGCCGTGGCTCGTGGGATCGCCTGGGTTTCAGCGTAGCGTGTCAAATAGTCGGTCGCGACGATCACCCATTTGTTGCTGTCCGCAGACAGGGGAAATGGCCCGAGAATGTCCATGCCGATTTGGTCGAATGGCGTGAAAGGTGCTTCAATGGGCTGAAGCAAACCAGCTGGCTTAACAGATGGTTGCTTTCGGCGCTGACATTCCCGACAGCTCTTCACGTACTTCTTGACGCTTGCCGAAAGTCCTGGCCAATAGTACCTCTCACTCACTCTGGCAAGTGTTCGTGAGTAGCCCAGATGACCGGATGTGGGTTCGTCATGGCAAGCGAAGAGGACGTCGTCTCGCATGTCTCGAGAAACCACCAGGAGGTAGGCACGGTTGTTCGAACGAGCGTTCTTCTTGTACAGCACACCATCTCGAAAGCAGAACGACGGCAACGAGCGGAATAAATGACGTGGTATGATTGTGTCCTGGCCCTCTAAATGATCGATGATCGGACGAATCTCTGCGTCATCCCGCTGCCGTTTACTCAAGTCTGATGAGCTAATGGCGCCTAGGAAGCCTTCGTCTTCCTCTGCTTCCTGGCTGACGACATGAAGGGGCGCGCGTGACAGTGTGTCAGCGTCTTCATGCTTACGGCCGGACTTATGGACGATGGTGACGTCAAATTCCTGCAGCCGCAAGCTCCACCGTGCTAGCCGTCCTGAAGGGTCGCGCAGGTTTGCCAACCAGCAGAGGGCGTGGTGGTCCGTCACTATCTTGAAGGGACGACCATAAAGGTACGGGCGGAACTTGGTGATTGCCCACACGACTGTGAGGCACTCTTTCTTCGTAGTGGAATAATTCGCCTCAGCACGCGATAGAGAGCGGCTGGCGTAGGCTATCACTCTTTCGATGTCTTCTTGACGCTGAACGAGCACTGCACCGAGCCCAATGTTACTAGCGTCGGTATGGACCTCCGTGTCAGCATCATCGTCGAAATGAGCGAGAACGGGCGCTGATTGCATGCGCTGTCGCAGCTCATCAAAAGCTGCTTGTTGCTCGTTTTCCCAGACAAACGGTGTGTCGTCCCTTGTGAGACGAGTCAGAGGTTCTGCTATCTGTGAAAAGCCATGAATGAATCGGCGATAATAGGCGCACAAACCAAGGAAGCGCCGGACGGCTTTCTTATCGACAGGAGCTGGTAATTCGGCAACAGCGGCAAGCTTGTCCGGATCGGGACGGATTCCTTCGGCGCTAACTACATGTCCAAGAAACTTTATTTCTTTATAGCCGAAGTGGCATTTCTGTGGCTTTAGTGTGAAGTCCGCCGATCGGATAGCCTCCAGCACACTGCGCAGGCGCTGAAGGTGCTGCTCGAACGTGGCAGAGAAGACCACCACATCGTCAAGGTAGACAAGACAAGTCTGCCACTTCAGCCCTGTGAGAACAGTGTCCATCATTCGCTGGAAAGTCGCCGGCGCTGAACACAAGCCGAAAGGGAGTACTCGAAATTGGTATAGGCCGTCTGGAGTCACGAAGGCTGTCTTTTCGCGGTCTCGCTGATCTACCTCGATTTGCCAGTACCCGCTTTTGAGATCGAGAGAAGTGAAATAATGGGCACGACGAAGTCTATCTAGCGAATCGTCAATACGCGGTAGCGGGTACACATCCTTTTTGGTCACGTTGTTAAGCTTTCGGTAATCGACGCAGAAGCGTAGCGACCCGTCCTTTTTGACAAACACGACTGGAGATGACCACGGGCTGTTGGATGGTTCGATAACGCCATCGTCAACCATCTCGCGAACTTGCGTACGTATCGCTTCACGTTCTTTAGCCGACACGCGGTAGGGGTGCTGGTGTATTGGGCGTGCGTCCTCGTACGTGATGATCCTGTGTTGAGTGATGGACGTCTGGCGGATCTTCGAGCAACTTGCGAAGCAAGACCTGTACTCGAACAAGAGCGCTCGCAGCGCAGTCTGGTTATCGGTGGACAGATCAGGATTGATGTCAATGTTGCTCATTGATGTGTCTGCGTTATCCACTACTTCTGACGTGAGACAGTTGGTTACGTTTTCTACTTCGTGGGCAAACGCTATCGAAGTGCCACGGAAAAGGTGTCGATGCTCGTTGCTAAAGTTGGTAACGAGCAATTCAGATCGGCCGTCACGAACGTGTATTACACTTCTCGCTACACATATGCCTTGCTGCAGGAGGTGTTCTAAATTTGTCTCGGCCACCACATCGCCATCGCTCAAACCACAGCATGTTACGTCGACTAGAACACTGGCTCGGGGAGGAAGCGTCACGCTCTGTTCAGAAATACGGAGTACGTCGACACGCATTCCGTCATCCTGCACGTTGATTGCTCGCTGGGCTGAGAACGTGACGCGGCGCTCTTGCAGATCAATGATAGCTCCATTTTCCTGTAGAAAATCAACTCCCAGAATGACGTCACGGGAGCATTCACGTAGAACAAGGCAGCTTGCTACGAATGTGTACCCTTGAATCTGTACTCTAGTTGTGCAGGCACCCAGTGGAGTAACGACATGGCCACCAGCTGTCCGAATCTGCGAGTTATGCCATGGTGTGATTACTTTCTTCAGCTGCGTTGTCAGTTTCCCGCTCAGTATGGAATAGTCTGCGCCGGTGTCCACTAACGCATTAACTACACAACCATCAATTGTTACTGCTATGTCGAGTGAAAGCCGGCTATCTTTTGCAGCAGCAGGTGATGTCGGACCAGTTTCTGTACAGTTCTGCGTCAAAAGGAGGTCTTCAGTGCTTCGACGTTCAGCGACCCCGCCCCCAGAGGTCGCTTCGGCTAGTTTTCCCGGCGGGGGCTGGGAGAGCGTGCGGTAGAATACCGCTGGGGCGTTGATGAAAATCGCCTCGGTGATGGCGAGCGCGACTGGCGCCCGGCAGACGGTGGTGCATGCTGCTGGGAGAGGTAGTTTTGGATGTCGCGTGGTCTCTGACCGTAACGGGGTGGCGGCGAGTACGCAGAGAAGCCGCGAAGCCCAAGACGGCGATATGGGCACTAACGGTACAAGTGATCAGCTTCTCCGCAGTGAAAGCACAGAGGCCGGCGATCAGGTGTGCGCCAAACATCAGACTTTCGAGGAGACGTGCGCCGATCGTCGATGTACTGAACTGGTTGCACTGAACGATGGGCGACAGAAGCACCAGGGACAAAGGGCAAAGGCGGTGGCATGTACGTGCCTTCGTAGTACGGTATGTGCTGCGCTGACTGTAGTGAAACAGCAGGAACAGGATGGACGAATAATGGCGGCGTTGCAGCAGGGCGTTTCAAGGCTTCCGCGTAGGTTGTCTCGCGGCGGTATTTAGTTGGAGCTGGCACAGCTGTATCATGAGGCAAGGTGTCCCGGAGGGCCTGGTGCAGCTCATCCTTGATCACAGTTGCAATAGAGTTGACTGTAGGATGAGGTGTTACACCAGCCTTTTGTAACTCTTCACGTACTATATCACGGATGAGTTCACGTAGACAGTCGTTGTTGGTTCTAGTGGCGGTGAAAATGTCGGCAGTAGACATGCCACTGACTTGCCTGTCGTATTGGTTGGATCGCTGCTGCAGCATTTTTTCCATTGTCACGGCCTCGGACAAGAACTCCGCGACCGTCTTCGGAGGACTTCGCACGAGGCCGGCAAAAAGCTGGTCCTTGACACCGCGCATCAAGTGACGCAACTTCTTGTCCTCCGTCATTCTTGAATCGGCCCGTCGGAAGAGGCGCGTCATGTCTTCGACGTACGCGGTCACAGTTTCGTTTGGCGACTGGACGCGGGCAAGAATAGCTCGTTCAGCTCTTTCTTGGCGGTCAGTGCTGGCATATGTCTGCAGAAGTCTACGAGAGAATTCGGGCCACGTCGTCAGCTGCTCCTCCCGATTTTGATACCACGTGCGAGCCCCGTCTTCGAGATAGAAGTAGACACGACCCAGTTTCGCCGCGTCGTCCCACTGATTCAAGTTGGCTACGCGCTCGAAGTCCGCCAACCAGTCCTCAACGTCTTCGCGCTCCGTACCATGGAACGTCGGTGGTGCCCGTGGGCTTTCCAACGTATAGCGGTGCGGCGACGTGCTTCCCGTGCCGGTTGCCAAGGTTTGTACCGAAGTGCTGGTCATGTTTGTTGACGTGGTGGGAGCAGTATCGTTGACTTCCGGAGGCAATCCCCTGATTCAGCGGCTGGTCCGATGCACGGGAGTGTTGACTGGCACTGGACTCGTATTACGGCTTCCTGGGGGGGTCTGCAGCATCCGTGAGGCTACCCAGCACCTTCCACCAGTTTGTCACGATGAGTCACAAGTACTGGGGGATTTATTGAACGACCGGGTAGCTAGCTCTAGGACGATGCATCAGTTGTGGCTGGCTCTCGAGCAGAGAAGAAAGCACGCGATCATCTTTTTCCTCCAGATTGAGAGCCGCTCTTGCTGTCGACCCACTACGTGCTGGTGGCAATATGCACGATACCGGAGGTACTGGTGCGTGATAGCAACCTGCAAAAAGCGGTTGTCAACGCAAACCAAATTATATGGCGGATGAGTCGAGAGAACTTGGCTTTAAGGTGGTGGAAATAAACAGAGAGGTGCATAGGTGGGGTGGTTTTCAACGAGACGGAATTCACTTCGATGGGCGGCTAGGTCATGAGGTGGGTTGGCGACTTGCAGGACGCGCAGTGGCTTTTTGGGGGGCAAGCGAGCCCTGCTTGGTGCAGGATAGCTAGTAACGAGGAAAACAGCCAGGGAGACTTTTCGACTGGTGGTATGGACAGATACGATTCCAAAGTGGCACCAGTATCCAAGATAGGTAGAGTCCGGGGCAGAAATAGACGTAGCCACGAGTGCCGAGCCAATTAAGACATAGGGTATATTAACATGCAGCATGGTAGAAACAGGCTGAAGTGGGAAGTTATAGAAGAAAAGCTAAGGGAAGAGAGGCCGATGGTATACGCTTTTGTAGAAACAAATCTCAGGGACAAGGAACAACCTCCGAAATATCCGGACTACGCGTGGGAATAATGTATTAGAACAGAAGGCAGCAGAGAGGGCGGTGGTATTAGGGCATTCATACATAAAAGTACAGACTGGCCAAGGGTCAAGCAGGAGCGAATGAACATTTATGGCTAAAAAGGAAAGTGGCAGGTCAAAGGACACTCCTTGGTTTTGTGTACATGTGGACGGGAGCAAAGGCCAAAGAGGAAAACCAGGCAATGGTAGAGTGTATATCAGAGGACATTCAGGAGTTAGGAAGAGAGCGCGAAATAATTATACTTGGAGACATGAATGCGCACATAGAAGATATAGATGGGTATACCGACCCGACAGGCAAAATGATCATGGATATGTGTGAAAGGTTTGATTTGATCAATTGCAACAGTACTGAGAAGTGTGAAGGGCAAATAACATGGGAGGTAGGAAGGCTGCAGTCAGCGATAGCTTATGCACTAATGTCACATAGGATGTATGATAAGCTCAGGGGAATGCACATATATGAAGGCGGCTCCAGAATTCTGGGTAGTGATCACAAACGTATCAAGCTAAGTTTTGGAAGAGCAGTGACAGTTGGAAGGAGGCAAGATGAGCAACTACAGGAACATTTTTATCCAGAAAGGCAAATTGAAATAGCCACTAAACAAATTGAAAAAGTAATCACGGAGAATAATAAGACAGTGTGGACATATACGAATCTAATTAGACTCTTTGAGCTAGAGCTTGCTAAGGCGCGTGACAAGTCAATCCGGAAAGGAAGACACAAATCCAAAAGTTGGTGGGATGAGGAAGTTAAGAGAGCCTTAGCAAAACGTTAGGAATCCTCTAGGGAACACAGACATGCTAAGCAGTGGGGTGAACGGACAGATGATGTTGAAAGAAATTGGGAAATTTTTCTAAGCTGTAGATGGGATGCATCCCTTCTGATCAATGAAAAGATTAGAAGAAAGGGAGCTCAGTGGCTGGCAAAAGTACATAAAAAAGATAGAAAGGCAGCTGCAAAATTTCGGAACCATCTAAACTCCTTAAGAAATGAGACGAGCCTGCAGCAGAGTTTTATAACTACAGCCCAAGGTGCTAGGCTAGAAGGGGACGAAGCTATTGAATATATAAGAACAAGGGTGACATAAAAATTTCAACAAAGTAGTACTTTATGCACCACAATAGACAAGGACGAGTCAAGTGGTGCAATGGCTCTATTTTCACAACGAGAGTGAGAAAGGGCTGAGAAAAGGGTTTCTAGTAGTACATCGACAGGCCCAGATGGCATTTCAATTATGCTGATAAAGACATTAGGTCCGAAGTGTAAGCAGGCTTTGAGAGAGGCAGTGAGCAAAATAATAATATATGGTGTAGTTCCCGATGGATGGAGGCTTAGCAGAATGAGCATGGTCTATAAAGGAAAATGGGACAAAGCTGACATAAAAACTACCGTCCTATAACAGTGACATCAGTGGTCTACAGGCTGGCAATGCAGATTATAAAGGAAAGACTGCAGGCATGTATAGAGGATGAGGGGGTGCTGGGGGAACTGCAGAATGGGTTTCGGAAACACAGGAGGTTGGAAGACAATCTGTTCTTACTGAAGCAGTGCATCGAAATAGCAGAACATGAACACAGGCCCCTATGGCTAGCATTTTTGGATATCAAGGGAGCACACGATAGCGTGGTTAAAGAGGAATTGTGGGGAATACTGCACACACTAGGCGTGGAACATGTAGTCACTAATCTTTTAAAGGGTATCTATAAAGGATACAAGGTAGTTATAAAGCGGGAAAAACAGGTATCTAAGCTCACAGAGGTGAAACAAGGACTTAGGCAGGGGTGTCCACTGTCACCCTTGTTATTCATGAAGTACCTACAAGGATTAGAGGCCACATTAGAGGGAAGTGTACTTGGCTTCAACCTCTCTTTAGTCAAACAAGGAAAACTCATTGATCAGGCACTGCCAGCATTAATGTACGCAGATGATATAGTGCTAAAGGCCGAAATCAAGGAAGATTTGCAGAGATTGATGGACATGTGCGGTAATGGGGAGATAGCTTAGATTTTAGATTCAGTAAGAAAAATCAGCAGTCATGATTTTCAATGACAACGAAGGTAGTGAGCATAGAATACAGAAGGTCACGCTATAAATAACAGATAAATACAAACATCTGGCCGTATGAATAAGCAATGGGACCGAGTACCTGAGGGAACACAAAATATACGTGACGACTAAAGGTAACAGGAACGCAGCAGTGATGAAAAATAGGGCACTGTGTAATTACAATAGGTATGATGTTGTGAGAGGAATATGGAAAGGGGTCATGGTTCCTTGGCTGACGTTCGGCAATGCGGTCTTGTGCAGGAGATCAGAAGTTCAAGCAAGATTAGAAATTAAGCAACGTGGAATAGGTAGGCTTGCTTTAGGAGCTCACGGGAATGCACCCAATCAGGGAGTACAAGGTGATATGGGATGGACATCATTTGAGGGCAGGGAAGCTAGCAGCAAGATAATATTTGAGAAGCGATTGAGAAAAAAGGTGGAGGAGCGTTGATTGATTGATTGATATGTGGGGTTTAACGTCCCAAAACCACTCTATGATTATGAGAGACGCCGTAGTGGAGGGCTCCGGAAATTTAGACCACCTGGGGTTCTTTAACGTGCACCCAAATCTGAGCACACGGGCCTACAACATTTCCGCCTCCATCGGAAATGCAGCCGCCGCAGCCGGGATTCGAACCCGCGCCCTGCGGGTCAGCAGCCGAGTACATTAGCCACTAGACCACCGCGGCGGGGCTGGAGGAGCGTTGGGCTAGGAAGGTTTTCAGCTACTTGTACATGAAGAATGTCGATACAAAATGGAGGAAGCGAACCAGGAAATTGACTGGTAAATACTTAGAAAACAGCAGGTGGCCAAATCAAAAAGAACTATCGGTTAAGAAGACAGTGAAGGAACGGAGACTGACGTGTGGAGAATGGGTATGGTTAAGAAGTCCGCACTAGAAATCTATCGAACTTTTAAGCAGGAAATTGCCAAGGAAAGGATCTACAATACTACTCGGGGTAGTTCTCTACTGTTTGAGGCCAGGACAGGAGTACTGCGAACCAAGAAATATCGGGCCAAATACGAAGGGGTAGACACAGTATGCAGTGCGTGTGGAAAGGAAGAAGAAACTGCCGAACACTTGATAATGTTCTGTAAAGGGCTTCATCCTATAGTGCAGGATGATGGCGCAGAGTTTTTCAAAGCACTGGGGTTTAGGGACCGGGAGGGCAAAATAGAGTTTAGGCGAGTAGACTTAACTAGAAGGAGGTTGTCTGATTGGTGGCTAAAGTCAGGGCACGAGTGAAAATTAAACTCTTGATTGCAAAGTACGAATCCTCAAACTCACTTTTTAAAGAAAAAAAATAAATCTAGTTTTTGGTTCATTAAATATTACGGCTTTGTGGCGCTAGCCACCGCCCGATCTCAAGGGTACAGCCATATCCGTCCATCCATCCATCCATCAATCCATTCATCCATCCATTCATCCATCCATCCATCAGGTGAAGGTGGAGCTTTGAGTGTTGAGGCGTTTTAGAATACCGGGGTGAATTCCCCTCGACAAGGTCGTAAATGAAGGCTTATAAAGCACTAACGTCATCAATTATGCTGTCTTGTGAGAAGTACGCGGAGTAACCGACCCCTGGTGAACCGGTGGGCCGTTGAACTGAGCCGTTCGGAGCTGCTCACTGAAGTGAGCCGCTTTGTGTGAAATTGGAAGAAGTGGCTAATGATTTATAGAACATGATACTCTACTAAGAGATGATAGCATATAGCCGTCCTGTGGGCCTTGTACTTGATGAGGCCCTGTCGAAAGGTGAAGCTGCACATACTGGAGCCACGTTGTCTGTTTAGAAAAAGTTGTCAACGATTTGGAGTAGGAGGTACTCTACTATGGCAGAGCTTCAGCCATCCCGTAAGCCTCACACTTGATAAGGCACATACAACTTGCTAAGACATTGTGTGTCTATAAAAAGTTGTTAACGATTTAGAGTACTCGGTATTCTACTATGGGAGAGCTAAAAGCCGTCCCGGAATTGACCTGGTTTAAGTGAATTTCAGAGGGAGACGCTCAAGGTGCCGACCAGTGCGGACGTGCGAAGATCGGCTCCTGCTTTCAAGAATGCTTTCCTGTGGTATACACGAATTTGTCGCCGAGTTTTCAGTCCCATCGTGTGCCTAAGTTCTCAAGAATTCAGCAGATACCAAGTTTGTGCTGGGGAGTGGACTTTTAAACCGTTTTTGAGGCATTTTTACACGGCAACGATACCGCGGGATTTAAGCCTAACAACCAAGGAGGCGATTGTCGCATATGCGCCGACCCGGCGCCAACGTGACGCAACGCTCTGCGCGTTCCAGAACCTGCAACTGAGAATGGAATACCAAGTAGATGGAGAGGACATGTCTCCAGAGGATTGCACGGAAGACATGGGTTGGAAGGAAGCCGAAACGAGACGCTCAAGGAATAAGCAAGCCACGGTTAGCGTTCCTGCTGCCAAGGGTTCGACCAAGGCTGGCGTTGCGGGAGACGCTCGAACCAGTCATAGTAAGTATGATACCAAGCATATAATCGTGCGAGCTGGACGCATGCCGCCACTACCCAAGGACTTCAGCAAAATTGTGCTACGACCACGTGGAGGATTAAATATCTCGAGAATTGGCACTGGAGCCGTGGCAGACGCGATAGTACTGGCGGCCGACATCGAAGAGGAGGAGGCCATGCAGGACATCTGTTCCAACTTGCAGCAGAACATTATGGTGGCGAGCACTCCGGACCAAGAGAGAGCTTCAAGATACCTCAAGGTCAAGCAAATTGACATTGGAGGCAAAGTTTTCGAGGTTAGCGCGTACGCCATGGCACCCCACGATACTTGTAAAGGAGTGATTCGCGGGATCCCCGTAAGCGACACTCAGGAAATTTTGACCCGAAAGATTGTGAACGCGAACAACCAACTCGTGCTGCAGGCAAAGAGAGTCAAGGACACCGGGACAATTATCATAGCGTTCGAAGGACACAAGGTGCCCAGATTTGTGAGATATGGACCTTCACTTTTGCAGTGCTCCCTTTACCGCAAGAACATCGGTATTTGTTACGTCTGTGGAAAGCTGGGACATCGGTGTGACGTCTGTCCGAACCCAGCTGAAACCATCTGCAGAGGCTGCGAGATCAAGAACCCAGATAGCCTGCACCAGTGCAATCCAAGATGCAGGCTGTGTGACGGTCACCATCCCACGGCAGACAAAGAGTGCAAGAACAGGTTTTTAGTGCCATACGTCGTCAGACGCAGACGTTGGGAAAGATCGCGAGCAGCCGCAGAAGCCCGGGACGCATCAATCACATCGAGTCCAGACATCAACGACAAGCAGCTTATTCCAGCCTACGGGACCCAGAGCATCCAGACTACTCAAGAACAGCAAAGGTGGCCCCACTCCAGGGGGAGGTCGCGTTCCAGAAGAGGTTCTAGACCCAAGGCCCGCTCCCAATAACGGGGGCGCTCGAGTTCTCAAGGTCACCGTCAGGGTCGGCATCAGCCTGGGCGGCACCCGAATGGCAAGCTGCCTGGCGTTCAGTTCGAGATCACGGCTTCACACCCGGGGAGGACGCCTGCAGTTGCATCAAAAGGCAGCTGGGCTGAGCGAGTGCGCAACGGCGCGGCAGAGGTGATGACAGGTAAGCTGCCAGAGCATGATAGAATTGCACAGCTAGAGCAAGAAAACGCGAGACTTACAAAATCGAATGAGAGGCTATCAGCTGAGTTAAAGGAAATAAAAATTCTTCTCACTAAGCTAACCAGCGCGCAGTCTTCACAGCCAATACCTCGGCGAGTTGATGTCCCTGTGGCTGAATACGTGGGGCACTCGAGAACCACAAAAAAGAGGGCAGTCATGGCAGAACACGCGGAAGCCAACCAAAGGAGCATGTCAGATATGAAAGAAGTCCTTGACACGCTCAGCAAAGTAGTAGCTAATCTTAGCGAGCAGACGGGTAGGCTACAGTCAAGCGTGGCGGCACTGGAAGAGCATATGACTTTGCGCATTACAAAAGTCGAAGCATATCTGCACAATACAGCAAGGCCTCCTCATGCACCAAACTCACCCCTTCGGCCACCAATACTATTGGCACCAAACCTGTCGACAGGTGCAACATCAGGCTCTGGTCGCCCATGTAATAACCAAGATGGCAGCGCTACGTGAAGCATTTCGTATCTGGCAATGGAACTGTAGAGGTTACCCTAAAAAGAAGGCAGCCCTACAGCAGTGTATCAGGAGCAGCCAAGAAAAGCCTCATATTATATTATTACAAGAAACCCTTTCACTGCAAGCAATGTTGCCTGGATTTCGGCCTGTAATAGGGCATACTGAAGGGAGGGGAGTCTGCACCTTCGTATTCAATGAACTAACGCACGTAACTCACGACCTCAAGATAGAAGCAGGCCGGTTGGAACACGTCATGGTAGAGATCGTGCCAGGTACCAGCAACCGTGAGAGCATTTTCATCCTTAATATATACAGCAGTCCAAAGGAACAAAAGCAAGGGTTCGAGACGGTTCTAAAGAAAGCTTTTAAAATCGCCGGGGAATGTCCACTCGTCATAGCAGGTGATTTCAACGCCCCTCATAATACATGGGGTTACAAGTACAACACTGGGAAAGGAAATAGACTTTGGCAAAGTGCCAGTGAACTTGATCTCACCCTAATCACAGACCCCAGCCTACACCAAGGCTTGGTACATCTTCCTGCAGGGATTCCACCCCGGACCTTACATTTGTAAGGAACATCAAGAAGGCCCAGTGGATGAACCTTGCTGTAGACCTAGGGAGTGATACTGCCTTCTTGCCACTACCTTCTCCGTGGAGCGTAAAAAGCAGAGAGAATTCCACTTCACAGACTGGGATAAGTTCAGGAAGATAAGGATGGAAAGGAAACAAAATGGCCACAGACAAGGCTTGGAGCAGTGGGTCAAACAGATTAAAGATAACATCAAATCCGTCTCCTCCACCATTACCACAGATTTTCCGGTTGAAAGAATGGATAGCCGGCTCCCTCATCTTCTCGAGGCAAAGCAAGCACTACTGAACCGTTGGAAGGGTCAGCGCCTGAACTGAAGACTGAGGAAGAAGATAGCTGAGGTAAACAGATACGTCAAGGAACATTGTCGCGCACTATCCAGGCAGCCATGGGACGAAATCTTCAACTCTGTCGATGGTCAGATGCGCAATGGCAAGACATGGAATATGTTAAAGCATCTCCTCAACGAAAACACCACCAAAACAAATCAAAAGCATGTTATCGCTCAAATTTTGCACAAAGAGATAGGGCGCACTACAGAACAGCAAGTTGTGCAGCGGCTCCTGCATAAGTACCTCCCAATCAAAAAAGGATTGGCACCACCAAGTAGACAGTACCAGGGCAGGACATATCCAGGTCTTAAGGGCGACTTTAACATCGAGGAGATCAGAAAAGCCTTGCATAATCTCAACGGCAGGTCGGCCCCTGGCCCGGACGGTTTATCAAACAAGGCCCTTCGTAACCTTGATGATAATTCAATTGAAACCCTGAAGGATATGATCAATGCAGCATGGAAAATAGGCAGGGAGCCAGAGCAGTGGAAACTGGCCAGGACGATCCTTATTCCTAAGCCAGGAAAGCCCCCTAACTTGGAACACATGAGGCCAATATCGTTGACATCATGTATCGGCAAGGTTGCAGAACATGCCATACTGCACAGCATAAACAAGTACTTGGAAGATAACGACATATTGTCACGATGAGTCACAAGTACTGGGGGGATTTATTGAACGACCGGGTAGCTAGCTCTAGGACGATGCGTCAGTCATGGCTGGCTCTCGAGCAGAGAAGAACGCGATCTTCTTTTTTCCTCCAGATTTAGAGCCGCTCTTGCTGTCAACCCACTACGTGCTGGCGGCATTATGCCCCCTTCCGAAAAGAAAAAAAAACAAGTACCAAAAAGAGGAAAGGAAAGTACATAGCAGCACCGCGATGCTACTACATAGGCACGTGAAAAAAAATGGCAAATTCGGATGAAGTGAAAGTAAAAATTGAAGAGCGTGCCAACATAGGAAACGTCAATGAACGAGAAAGTAAGTTCACAAAATAAACAAAAAACACAAAGAACGCTGTACGGTAAAGGAAAAGTTACGAACAACGCGCAATAAATGGCTTCATGCGCAACACATGAACAACGTCCGGCCTCAGCCGTGTCCTGCTCCGTGCATGGGGTGTTGAGTCCGGAACCACTTCGTAGTTCACGTCACTGACGCGGCGTAACATTTTATATGGGCCAAAGTTCCAGCTCAGCAACTTTTCACTAAGGTCATGGCGGCGGACGGGTGTCCACACCCAAACTTGATCTCCGGGGCTGTAAAACACTTCTCTGTGGCGGGTATTATAGCGTCGTGCGTCTGCCTGCTGTTGCTGGCCGATGTGCAGTCGCGCGAGCTGCCGGGTTTCCTGGGCACGCTTTGCGAATTCTTCGGCGTCTGTTGCCAACTCGTCTTCGTCCTGACACGGTAGCATTGAGTCTAGCATGGTCTGCACTTCGCGGCCGTAGAGAAGCCGAAATGGCGTGAATCGCGTGGTCTCTTGCACGGCGGTATTATATTCGAAGGTCACGTAAGGCTAGATCCGGTCCCATGTTTTGTGCTGTACGTCGATGTACATTGAGATCATGTCTGCGAGGGTCTTATTCAGTCGTTCAGTAAGTCCGTTGGTTTGCGGGTGGTACGCAGTTGTCCTTCGGTGTCTGGTGTTGCTCAGTTTGAAAACTTCGTCCGTAAGCTGCGCCGTGAATGCCGTCCCTGTGTCCGTTATTACACTGGAAGGAGCACCGTGTCGTAACACGATGTGGCGCATGAAAAATTGTGCTAGCTCAGAAGCCGTGGCTCGTGGGATTGTCTGGGTTTCAGCGTAGCGTGTCAAATAGTCGGTCACGACGATCACCCATTTGTTGCTGTCCGCAGACATAGGAAATGGCCCGAGAATGTCCATGCCGACTTGGTCGAACAGCGTGCAGGGTGCTTCAATGGGCTGAAGCAAACCAGCTGGCTTAACAGATGGTTGCTTTCGGCGCTGACATTCCCGACAGCTCTTTACGTACTTCTTTACGCTTGCTGAAAGTCCTGGCCAATAGTACCTCTCGCTCACTCTGGCAAGTGTCCTTGAGTAGCCCAGATGACCGGATGTGGGTTCGTCATGGCAAGCGAAGAGGACGTCGTCTCGCATGTCTCGGGGAACCACCAGGAGGTAAGCACGATTGTTCGAACGAGCGTTCTTCTTGTACAGCACACCGTCTCGTAGGCAGAACGACGTCAATGAGCGGGATAAATGACGTGGTATGATTGCGCCCTGGCCCTCTAAATGATCAATGATTGGACGAATCTCTGCATCATCTCGCTGTCGTTTGCTCAAGTCTGATGCACTAATGGCGCCCAGAAAGCCTTCGTCTTCCTCTGCTTCCTGACTGACGACATGAAGGGGTGCGCGTGACAGTGTGTCAGCGTCTTCATGCTTACGGCCGGACTTATGGACGATGGTGACATCAAATTCCTGCAGCCGCGAACTCCACCGTGCTAGCCGACCTGAAGGGTCACGCAGGTTTGCCAGCCAACAGAGCGCGTGATGGTCCGTCACTATCTTGAAGGGACAACCATAAAGGTACGGGCGGAACTTGGTGATTGCCCACACGACAGCGAGGCACTCTTTCTCCGTAGTGGAATAATTTGCGTCGGCACGGGATAGAGAGCGGCTGGCGTAGGCTATCACTCCTTCGATGTCCTCTTGACGCTGAACGAGCACTGCACTGAGCCCAATGTTACTGGCGTCGGTATGGACCTCCGTGTCGGCATCATCGTCGAAATGAGCGAGAACGGGCGCTGATTGCATGCGCTGTCGCAACTCATCAAAAGCTGCTTGTTGCTCGTTTTCCCAGACAAACGGCGTGTCGTCCCTTGTGAGACGAGTCAGAGGTTCTGCTATCTGTGAAAAGCCATGAATGAATCGGCGATAGTAGGCGCACAAACCAAGGAAGCGCCGGACGGCTTTCTTATCGGCAGGAGCTGGTAATTCGGCAAAAGCGGCAAGCTTGTCCGGATCGGGACGGATTCCTTCGGCGCTAACTACATGTCCAAGAAATTTCAGTTCTTTATAGCCGAAGTGGCACTTCTGTGGCTTTAGTTTGAGGTCCGCCGATCGGATAGCCTCCAGCACGCAGCGCAGGCGGTGAAGGTGCTGCTCAAACGTGGCAGAGAAGACCACCACATCATCAAGGTAGACAAGACAAGTCTGCCACTTGAGCTCTGTGAGGACAGTGTCCATCATTCGCTGGAAAGTTGCCGGTGCTGAACACAAGCCAAAAGGGAGCACTCGAAATTGGTATAGGCCGTCTGGAGTCACAAAGGCTGTTTTCTCACGGTCTCGCTGATCTACTACGATTTGCCAATACCCGCTTTTGAGATCGAGAGAAGTGATATAATGGGCACTAGGAAGTCTATCCAGCGAATCGTCGATAGGTGGCAGCGGATACACATCCTTTTTCGTCACGTTGTTAAGCTTTCGGTAGTCGACGCAGAAGCGTAGCGACCCGTCCTTCTTTTTGACAAGTACGACTGGAGATGACCACGGGCTGTTAGATGGTTCAATAACGCCATCGTCAAGCATCTCGTTGACTTGCGTACGTATTGCTTCACGTTCTTTGGCCGACACGCGGTAGGGGTTCTGGTGTATCGAACGTGCGTCCTCGTACGTGATGATCCTGTGTTAAGTGATGGTTGTCTGGCGGATCTTTGAGCAAGTTGCGAAGCAAGACCTGAACTCGAACAAGAGCGCTCGTAGTGCAGTCTGGTTAGCGATGAACAGATCAGGATTGATGTCAATATTACTCATTGACGTGTCGGCGGTATCCACTGTTTCCGACGTGAAACAGTTGGTGACGTTTGCTACTTGGTGGGCAAACGCTATCGAAGTGCCACGGAAAAGATGTCGATGCTCGTTGCTAAATTTGGTAACGAGCAATTAAGATCGACCATCACGAAGGTGTATTACACTTCTAGCTACACAAATGCCTTGCTGCAGGAGGTGTTCTAAATTTGTCTCAGCCACCACATCGCCATCGCCCAAACCACAGCATGTTACGTCGACTAGAACACTTGTTCGTGGAGGAAGCGTCACACTCTGTTCAGAAATACGGAGTACGTCGACACGCCTTCCACCATCCTGCACGTTGATTGCTCGCTGGGCTGAGAACGTGACGCGGCGCTCTTGCAGATCAATGATAGCTCCATTTTCTTGTAGAAAGTAAACTCCCAGAATGACGTCACGGGAACATTCGCGTAGAACAAGGCAGCTTGCTACGAAAGTGTACCCTTGAATCTGTACTCAAGTTGTGCAGGCACCCAGTGGAGTAACGACGTGGCAACCAGCTGTCCGAATCTGCGAGTTATGCCACGGCGTGATGACTTTCTTCAGCTGCGTTGTCAGTTTCCCGCTCAGTATGGAATAGTCTGCGCCGGTGTCCACTAACGCATTAACTGCACAACCATCAATTGTCACTGATATGTCGAGTGAAAGTCGGCCATCCTTTGCAGCAGTATGTAATGTCGGACCGGTTTCTGTACAGTTCTGCGTCAATAGGAGGTCTTCAGCGCTTCGACGTTCAGCGGCCCCGCCCCCAGAGGTCGCTTTGGCTAGTTTTCCCGGCGGGGGCTGGGAGACCGTGTGGTAGAATACCGCTGGGGCGTTGATGAAAATCGCCTCGGTGATGGCGAGCGCGACTGGCGCCCGGCAGATGGTGGTGCATGCTGCTGGGAGAGGTAGTTTTCGATGTCGCGCGGTCTCTGGCCGTAACGGGGTGGCGGTGAGTACGCAGAGAAGCCGCGAAGCCCAAGACGGCGATATGGGCACTGGCGGTACAAGTGATCAGCTTCTCCGCAGTGAAAGCACAGAGGCCTGCGATCAGGTGTGCGCCAAACATCAGACTTTCGAGGAGACGTGCGCCGATCGTCGATGTACTGAACTGGTTGCACTGAACGATGGGTGACAGAAGCACCAGGGACAAAGGCCAACTGTGGTGGCGTGTACGTGCCTTCGTAGTACGGTATGTGCTGCGCTGACTGTAGTGAAACAGCATGAACAGGATGGACGAATAATGGCGGCGTTGCAGCAGGGCGTTTCAAGGCTTCCGCGTAGGTTGTCTCACGGCGGTATTCAGCAGGAGCTGGCACAGCTGTATCATGAGGCAAGGTGTTCCGGAGGGCCTGGTGCAGCTCATCTTTGATCACAGTTGCAATAGAGTTGACTGTAGGATGAGGTGTTACACCAGCCTTTTGTAACTCTTCACGTACTATATCACGGATGAGTTCACGTAGACAGTCGTTGTTGGTTCTAGTGGCGGTGAAAATGTCGGCAGTAGACATGCCACTGACTTGCCTGTCGTATTGGTTGGATCGCTGCTGCAGCATTTTTTCCATTGTCACGGCCTCGGACAGGAACTCCGCGACCGTCTTCGGAGGACTTCGCACGAGGCCGGCAAAAAGCTGGTCCTTGACACCGCGCATTAAGTGACGCAACTTCTTGTCCTCCGTCATTCTTGAATCGGCCCGTCGGAAGAGGCGCGTCATGTCTTCGACGAACGTGGTCACACTTTCGTTTGGCAGCTGGACGCGGGCCAGAATAGCTCGTTCAGCTCGTTCTTGGCGATCAGCACTGGCATACGTCTGCAGAAGTCTACGAGAGAATTCGGGCCACGTCGTCAGCTGTTCCTCTCGGTTTTGATACCACGTACGTGCCCCGTCTTCGAGATAGAAGTAGACACGACCCAGTTTCGCCACGTCGTCCCACTGATTCAAGGTGGCTACGCGTTCGAAATCCGCCAACCAGTCCTCAACGTCCTCGTGCTCCGAGCCATGGAACGTCGCCGGTGCGCGTGGGCTTTCCAACGTGTAGCGGTTCGACGTCGTGCTTCCCGTGCCGGTTGCCGAGGTTTGCACCGAAGCGCTGGTCATGTTTGTCGACGTGGTGGGAGCAGTATCGTCGGCTTCCGGAGGCAATCCCCTGATTCGGCGGCTGGTCCGATGCACGGGAGTATTGACTGGCACTGGACTCGTATTACGGCTTCCTGGGGGGGGGGGGGGGTTCTGCAGCATCCGTGAGACTACCCAGCACCTCCCACCAGTTTGTCACAATGAGTCACAAGTACTGGGGGGATTTATTGAACGACCGGGTAGCTAGCTCTAGGACGATGCGTCAGTCGTGGCCGGCTCTCGAGCAGAGAAGAACGCGATCTTCTTTTTTCCTCCAGATTTATAGCCGCTCTTGCTGTCAACCCAATACGTGCTGGCGGCAATATATACACACATTATGGTTGGATTTAGGGCAGGGCTATCCACACAAAATGCGTTGAAGCTTATCAAACACCAGGTTATCGACAACGAAACGAGAGACGTGAGAGCCATTCTGTGCCTAGATCTAGAAAAAGCGTTTGACAACATCCACCACTCATTCATACTCGAAGCAATTTCCAAGCTTGGTCTGGGAAAAGCCTTCTATGAGTACGTATGGTCCTTTCTTACAGATCGGAAAGCCGTGATGAAGATTGCAGATATCGAGACCGCAGCAATCGAACTAGAAGCAAGGGGCACGCCGCAATGGGCAGTGATTTCACCAATGCTGTTCAACATTGCCATGATTGGACTGTCAAAGAAATTATCGAGCATTGAAGAATTGAAGCACAGGATCTACGCAGATGACATTACCATCTGGTGCACAGGTGGAAGCGAGGGGCAGATTGAGAGCGCCCTGCAAAAGGCGATTGACACCGTAGAAGAGTACCTTCGACCATCTGGGCTTAAGTGCTCCTCGAGTAAGTCAGAACTTTTACTGTATAGGACTGCACGCCGGGGACCGAAACCCAGGGGATGGAAGCCGTTAAACCAGATAGACATCCACCTCCGTACAAATCAAGGGGATTCCATCCAGAAGGTCGACTCAATCAAAGTCCTGGGCATGCTGATAGAGTCCACGGGCGCCAACAGCAAATCTATAGCCAAGTTAACTTGGAAAACAGACAGTGCGGTGCACCTCATACGCAGAGTAACCAACAAAAGAAATGTGATCAAGGAAGACAACCTCATCCGGTTGATGCATGCGTTTGTTCTAAGCCACTTCACGTACAAGGCAGCAATGCACAACTGGTCAAGAGCAGAGTCCGAGACACTAAATGTGCTCCTCAGGAAATTTATCAAGAAGGTCCTGGGCCTACCCATACATACCAGCACCGAGCGTCTGCTTGAGCTTGGCATTCACAACACGTTCTAAGAAATAGCAGAAGCCCAAGCGAGAGCACAGTTTGCAAGGTTATCTACAACAAGGTCGGGGAGAATGATCCTGCAGAAGCTGGGCCAACATCCAATGGCAATCAGGCACAATTACAATGATATCCCCGAACACATCAGGGAGAATATCACGGTGTCTTCTATACCAAGAAACATGCATCCAGAACACAACGTCGGAAGAAGAGTAGCGAGGGCCAGGACTATACTTCGTCAAGTCTCAAACGAGGTACGAGGGGTCGTATTTGTTGACGCGGCTTCCTACGCCAACAGGAAAGCGTTTGTGGCAGTGGTGGTCGATGGGGCTGGCCATGTCGTCAACTCAGCGACGGTCAAGACGAAAGACCCAATCATTGCAGAACAGGTGGTCATCGCCTTAGCACTCACGATGGATAACATTGAAGTCGTCTACAGTGATTCCATGGCAGCACTACGGGCGTTCGCCAAGGGGATGGTCTCTGAACAAACGCTGAGAATACTGCAAGGCAAGAACATAACGCATCATCTTCTGAGTTGGTTCCCAGCTCAACTTGGGCAAATCAACGATTCCCTGCCAATCTCAATGAAGCAGCACACGAGGCGGCGCGAGAACTCTCCAACCGCGCCTCCCCGGGGATGCGTTCTACCGGTGAAGGGGATAACCGGGAAATTCTTACAACATATAACGAGTTCACTAAACATCTCTACCTGTCTAGAAGGATTTTCCCTCCACCTCACAAAAATCTCTCCCGGCCCCAAGCACTTTCATTAAGGCTTTTGCAAACGCGGATGTACCCTACTTTGAAAATGTTACACATCATGTACCCTATACCCAAGTAATCTTTGTCCACATTAGGGGAATTAGCTTCATTAGAACACATGCTCTGGCACTGCACCAAATTCGCTCATATATTGAACATCACCTCTGCCAGATGGGAGGCGGCAATCCGCAGCTCATCCTTGGTAGATCAGCTCTGGGCTGTCCACCAAGCCCGCGAGGCGGCTGAGGAGCTTGGCATCTCAGTCCCCACGTGGGAGCTGCCCACAGCACAGTGATCTGTGATTTGGAGGACCAAATAAAACTTTATCCAATCCCAATCCAAGTGAATTTCATTTCCTGATATATCATACACAGCCTAAGTGTACACATAAAAATGAACCATGGTGAACAATGCGTATGTACAATGTGCAATGTCTAGTTATATTTATTTGCGTGCTGATAGGAGGGCGTTGTGAAGACACTATTTATTGGCTATTGTAAAAATGCCTCCATATTTTGTCTGTCTAGAGAGCACAATGTTTTCTATAGCATTTAGCTTGGACTACAAAAAACAGGAATATTTGTGGCAGAAGATGATTTTCTTTTGCCATCCCACATAGTCTTTAACCAAAAGTTCATATCCAATCTTGGCATAAAGCTGTGATTGCTATAAACTTCTTCTAATAGTTGCTGTGATGATATATTAAATATATGTTGTTTGTTGCTCAGCGTAGTATGAAAGGGAATCCCGATGCTTGATGCTGGTAGTTGCTGGTAAAATAAAACATGTACGTCCGTGCCAGATTCGTGAATGTGGTATTGTTATTCGCGACTCCTGCAATTTATGCAGCACCTAGTCGAAATATAGGGAAGCTGCGTACTGAGGTCCAAACAGTCCAAGCGTCAGTCGTATGTACCACTACCATCTCAAAGTACTACCATCTCAAATCATTTCATCATATATTCCTCATATAGAAGCACCGCCATCCAGCGGATATTTCAAGGACTGAACGAGAGGAGGCACACGCACAGGAAGTAGACACGGCTAGCGCTTCGTGTCTACTTCCTACCTTTAACCACCTCGAGTTCACGGTATATACTAGTTCACTATATTCATGGCACTGCGACCCAACTCTCGCTAAACCTTTCTAAAACCTAGGAGGTTACGCCCAGCGACTATAACGTAGCAACCCTTTCTTGTCATCTGTGCGTTGTTGAACAATAAAAAACTCTCTGCGTGTGCGTTAACTAAAAGCCGAATTTTCCTGTCTCTCATTTCCCCTTAGCAGCCATTGGCATGTACATTGAGCATTACGTTTTATTGTTCAACAACGCACAGAAGAAATCTCTGACCGGCACAATCCTGGAGGTCAAAATGTTATACTTTTTACACACTACTACAACGGCTACGAGGGACGAACAGGTGCCGATATCAGAAGCTTCGCCCCTAAGAAAATTGACAGATCCCGCGTACAGAGAGTTTCAAAGATATGCGAAGCACGAATGAGAGATGTTGATATGTCACTTTAAAATCAGCACAACGTTGCGAGGTGGAGGTAAATGAGGCCGTACATGACATCCATGTCATGATTATCTTGTGTGGGTTTGTCGTTTACCTTGGTCATCTATTCACGTCACGTGATACGAAATTTAGTATATGTGGAGCAAGTGAAACGGCCGCGAGCACGCAATGAGCGTGGTATGTTTTTATGGTCTTCCGTGACACGCGTGTCAGGATTATCATGTTTGCACTAGTCATATATTTCGTCATCTAATGATGTCACGTAACACCGGAATTGGCATATGTGTAGCTAGCAAAACGGCAGTGAGTGCATCATGAAAGGCCCAATATACTCCAATGTAGGGTGGACGTGCGGGCACTCTGGGCACAGTGACGCAATCTTAGTAAAACGCGAGTACTTTATAGTCTGACGCCAGGCGCGACCAACGTTCGTCGGCGCAGCCCGGCAGCAAACGACGCGAAATGCGACATGCTGCATTCCGCGCCGATGCGTTACAGAGACAACACTGAGTCTCTCTCTTTTTGTGATGGAGGGACGCCGGACGTGCTGAGACACACATTTGTCTAAGCAATGCAGCGCGGAGGAGCAGGAGGAAAGTTTAAGCGGAAGGACAGGGAGGTTAGTTAGTTCTTAGACCCGCTGGTACCCTGTGCAGAGGAAAGGAGTGTGGGGAATAAAAGATGATAGTGAGAAGTGTTGCGAAGAGAGAGAGAAAGTAATCACAAAAAATAAAAATAAATAAAAAGCGTGGCAGGGTTGTCATATTGTTACGTGACACGCATGTCATAGTTTGCATGTTAAGGTTTGTCGCTTGTGTTTGCTATGCAATCATGCCTTGCAATACCAGTTTTGCAACATGTCACGTGAACAAAACGCGCGCAAGAGCTGCAGGACCATGAAATGTAATTCATGACATTCATGACATACATGTCATGATTTTCATGTTACGACTAGTCAAAATTATTGAAACGGCCTGAAGAGCTAAAAGTCGTAGGCGGCTAGATAGATAGATAGATAGATAGATAGATAGATAGATAAATAGATAGATAGATACGCGCAAAGTCGCTGAAGTTGGCTAAGAAATGTTTCGCATTAAAACTCAATATTTGTGTTAGCGACAGCGAACGTGGTGACCTCCATGAATCCGCCACGCTGCAACTCCGCAGCGCACTCTCATGTTCGTTTAGGTTGCGAATAGAAAAGCATGGCTCCAGCCCTTCCACGAATGTTGTTGTGTAAGTCTTCACGGTGTCTTTAGAGCCCTTCCACGAATGTTGTTGTGTAAGTCTTCACGGTGTCTTTCAAGTTTTCAGGGGCGAAGCTCCTTGAAGGGCTACTCACCAGGTTTGACAATTTTGAGCTGACAAGCGCAATGCGTAGATGAGGCGTTCATGATCACATCTGCCAAAATTTGCAATGCTACGCGCCGCAAAAATGGGTCGAAGTCAAGGTGAACGCTGTTCCCCTTTCTTTTGCGGGCGCGCACCTAGAGAATGAGGGCATGACGTGTGCGTGTGGATGGCCCTACGTACAGGGCAATGCAGGGACGTTGGTCATCTACGTAGACGACTGTGCTCTGATGTTATCAACGGTATACCACGTGACATGGTCGAAATTATTTAACAGGACAGGCGTAGTTCATGTAATCTGTCGCTTGAATAGGTGAATAAAACTTGAGATAAATAATGAGACACAATAAAGAAACGTGTGCATCTTTCTTTCTTTTTTTGTCGTGAATTGTAATGAGGTGCGAGGCTAATGTACCTGCGTTTCGCATTCGTTCGTGTCCCCGCGGTCAGTGCATCGAGCAGATGACAGCCGTGGAATGCTTCTACGCGTTCGCGCACTCATTGTGCTCATTTACTCTACCACGTCTAAGCCAGCGTTTCCAAGCCGTCCCGCAGAAACACGCAGTACATCTCAAAACAACGCTGGTCAAAAGAAACAAATAAGTAAATAAAAAAAATAAACCTAGCTCGCATGCACGGGGGTTGGGCTTGTTTGGTCATGTCATCGGGGGTTGGGCTTGTTCGGTCATGTGATCCCTTGGTCGAATGGTGGAGAGGGTAGGGAAGAGATTTGGCTTGTGAAGGCAACGCGGAGGAGCGGCAAGGGTTTAGAGATCGCGTCCTCTCATCCTCGTTTCGCGCCGCTTAAAAAAACAGTTTTCTGAGCTCGTAATGAACCGATAAAAGACTTCTTGTGTCAAAATGTTCCTCATCGGACACCCAACAAGTTCCGTATTCTAACTAAAATTTGTATTTGGCCTGGTGAGTGGCCCTTTAGGGCTTGGGTTGTGCATCTCCTGTATGTAGTAGTCACCTTTCGTTTTAGTCCTTGCAATGTACACTGGATGGCGGTACTTGCATAAGATGAATATATGATGAAAAGATGCGAGACGGCGGTACTTGAAAAGTTAATTCACTAGATGGATGGACGAATAGACGGACAGACATACAGACAGACAGACCGATAGACAAATGGATGAATGGTATACATACATACATACATACATACATACATACATACATACATACATACATACATACATACATACATACAGAAGGACGGACGGATGCTGGACGTGGCTAGCAGATTATTCACGGTTTAAAGATAAAACCCTTGGAATTGTCGCTCCACTCATCTTCTTTCACTCAGTAGATATGCGGTGATGTTTTGTTGCCAATAATATAAGCACTTTCGGCTGGATTTCGCCGCTGGCGCCAGCGTCGGTGTTCACGTAATGCACCGTATATATATATATATATATATATATATATATATATATATATATATATATATATATATATATATATATATATATATTTATATATTTATATATATATATATATATATATATATATATATATATATATATTTGCAAGAAACAAAAAAATCCGGAAAGGTGGGACCCTGGGAGGCCATGTTGACAAGCTCACAACCAGTCGTCCAGTTAAGGGTCGTGGAGTGGGCCACACAGGTCGCCGCCAACCTTGGGTTGGTGGCCATCTAACACGGAATCATCCTCAGTTGCTTTCTGACGAAATAAAGTTTTACCATCCATCCGCGTCGTGAATGCGAGGCGCTAGCCACTGAGCCACTGGGAAGTGCCTCCTTCAACGTTCAAACGGCAAGCTATTTATATCTACCTTACCACTGTTGGCGGGCATCTCGTGGGGCTGAACTATCAAGTTTTCAGCATTATCAGCAAGATGGCGCAGTGAGTGCGCGGTGGCTCCCATCTCTCACGCGTACTTTGGCCCTCGGAGAGGAGGGGAGTGGACAATCTCTCGAGCGCTCTTATCTCCTGGTGGAGAGGATCATACATCTTGGCTGGCGTTGAGCTTGACTGGAACGATTGTGTTATAGTTACGGGGCGCACAAAGGTCACTGAAAATGTCGCACAGCCTCAGTTTGCGAAAAGGGCGTGCTTTTCAGACACAGCTAAGTAACAACTGATTCGCTTATTCGCGTTCCTCTGTGTACTTTTGAGCACGTTTCGTTCGTCATTTGTGCATGAGAAACGCGGGGCACGTTTCGATCTGCTCACCATTCGTCGCGTGACCTTCCAATTCGCTGCTATCGCGTTCATTGCTTCACCTTGGCGGCGAAGCTGCTACTTTTATAAGCTGTTGGCTTACTTAACTCTTTGAGCATCCAAATATTAGATTTATAGTTTACATTGACAAAAGCATAAACAGATGGAAAAGCTCAAGACGTAATTTAGAGAGCCCGCTTACGCGCGAAAAAACCCCGTTAGTGAGAGACAGGGCTCTGTATTCACTTTAAAGCATCATGTACAGTGAATCAGCTCAGTACTATTTGCCCTCATATATGTTTTGGAAAGTTCAAGCACTTTGACTTTCGGGCATGTGTACGAGAAATATTAATCGATTATCTCTATAATTCTGGCTTTTCTTCTTATTTTGTGATCTGGCCATATTAAGCAGTCATTTTAAGAAGTTAGCCCACCTGCCCAGCCATGGTCGTCTAGTGTCTGAGCTACTCGGCTGCTGACCCGCAGGTCGCGGGGTAAAATCACGGCTGTGGCAGCTGCATTTGAGATGCAGGCGAAAATGACGTAGGCCCGTGTGCTCACATTTAGGTGCACGTTAAAGAACCTCAGGTGGTCGAAAGTTCTGGAGCACCCCACTACGGCGTCTCATGATCATACGGTGGAACCCATATATCAATCAATCAATCAATCAATCAATCAATCAATCAATCAATCAATTGGCCCGCCTGAATAAACAAATATCTTCACCAAAATCACAAGACGCTTACTAATTGTTATTATGTAGGATTAACAATGTTCATCGGATTGGACTTGGCACTTGCTAAAAAAATGTCAAAAAAACTCCTCCAATTCTATGTATTTACATGGTATCCTTTGACACTAAAACAGCCTCCTAAATTTCACTATGTTCTATTTCCTTACCCTCGTAAACGTTTTTTTCAATGACGAAATGTGTACTCATTGAAGTAATGTGTCTGAGCTGGGAGTGAAATCATGAAGCCTGGAACGTGTGGTTATGTTAACTGATGAAATCGCGAAATTCTCTGCTTGCATAGTTACTTTTACTCTGGCCTCACGTTGCCGCTTGTATTCAAAAATTTCCTAAGCATTGAAGGGACACAATAAAAAAAGAATTATTTGGCTTGTTTTGATAAAATACACTCTGATAAATCTTATACCAGAAGTCTTGCTGTCATGAGTTCATTAATAGCAGAAAAGATAAAAGATGAAATTTCCTTTTTTTGTATTTAATGTCATAATCTTCGCGCATGGCGTTGCGAATTTCAAAATTTATTATTAGTATTTTCCCAAAGTTGACCAAATAAAATTTTTCAAAATATCGTATTCTGGGTCAATTACAGAAGAGAATCTAGTTCATTTTTATGTAGTAGATGCTATGTCCCACTAGAGCTTTCAAAGTTTACACTGTCATGGTGTTTGGTTTGCTAATCTCAGTGGCATATCCACCCCCCCCCCCCCCCTTAATTTATTTTCGTGCGTGTTGTCGGCAATTTTATTTTTTTATTTGAACATACTGCAAGCTGTTCACGGCCCATGCAGGAGTGAAGACAAGAAAATACATAGGAAACATCGAGAAATAATGTAAACGGAATAACAAGACATAAGATACGAGATTGATAACTCATAATTCTGATCGGACACACTGTAATAAATTCCGAAATGAGGGAATGGCGTTCCAGCACACGATATTTTATTTCTAGTCTAATAGAAAAGTGGATACCTGACGAAAAAAGGGAATGTTTGTGAGTTTTAACGCGACTGAAAGGTTAGTGCATTCTTTTAGAATGTTTCAGTCATAACTAGTGCTTAGGTGGCTCTAGCAGGTAAGGAGATCATGATATGTGGAAATAAACAGGTTATAATTGGTAAAGAACTTTCACTCGCGAGATAGTTCTGCGTGGCGATTGAGGTTTTAACTTTGCCCTGCAAGCGAGCCTTCAGAACTGGATTGCTTCAAGAAGTATGAATATACAGAACTGTGAAATTTCGTATTATTTCTCTTTGATTAATGAGGTGTTTTTGATATTGTAACGCACGTTTCAGTAAACTCTTTTATTAAGCTAACGTAGGCTGGGCGAACTTGTGCCCGAGAAATATAGCACAGCTAGATTGTCTCGAGGATTGCCTTCTGCCTCTTCTTCTACGTTCTTCTTTTGTTTCCACCCGGTTCGCACGCAGCTGGGTCCCGCAGGCTCGTGCATCGCAAATCATCTAGAAGGCACAAGTATTTGCTAGCGCGCGTAATTTGAAGTCACATTGTGTCATTGCCCCCCTTTCCAGAGTGCATCGTCCCGATGCTTGTGTCGAACTGGTTGCATGGCAGTCATTCACAAACCCTCGTCGGGGATGTCGTTGTATCAGAGAACGTTGTATCTTCAGCGTTTCATTGCCTGTCGTGATATGGTTTCATCCTGACGACATGCACAGTTTCCGTGCGATGCCGCCGTCGGGATGAAATATCCTGTCCCTCTGGCGTAACTTCGTAGTTGAGCGAGCCGACGCGGCGGAGCACTCTGTACGGACCGAAATAGCGGCGAAGCAGTTTTTCTGACAGGCCACGTATTCGTACAGGAATCCACACCCATACTCTGTCACCTGCTGCGTACTGGACGTCTCTTCTTCGCAGATTGTATCGATGCGTGTCGGTTTTCTGCTGTTGGAGAATGCGATATCGTGCCAGCTGTCTAGCTTCTTCTGCTCTTTGTATGTAGTCGTGAACGTCATAGTAATTCTCGGGCGCCTCGTCAATAGGTAACATTGCATCTAAAGGTGTCGTTACCGTCCGGTCAAAAACAAGTTGGAATGGCGTCATCCGTGTTGTCTCTTGCATCGCAGTGTTACAGGCGAATGTTGCATAGGGTAATATTTTATCTTAAGTACGGTGTTCTATATCAACGTACATTGACAACATATCAGCCAGCGTTCTGTTCAGTCGTTCTGTTAGACCATTTGCTTGAGGATGATATGCCGTCGTTTTTTTATGAGTGGTGTGCGTCAATTTCATGATACATTTCATCAGGTCGGCCGTAAATGCAGTCCCTCGGTCCGTGATCAACGCTTTTGGAGCTCCGTGCCGCAGTACTATGTTGGAGACGAAGAATTCGGCTACTTCAACGGCTGACCCTTTAACTAGAGTCGCTGTCTCGGCATATCTGGTTAAATAGTCGGTCGCAACTATTATCCACCGTTTTCCCGATGATGACGTAGGAAATGGGCCCAGTAAGTGCATTCTCACTTGTGTGAATGGGGCTTCTGGTGGTTCTATCGGTTGAAGGAGACCTGCTGGTTTTAGCGGTGGCGTTTTACGTCTTTGGCAGTCCCGGCAGGTTCTGACATAGTGTCGTACAGAGCTAAGCAACTTCGGCAAGTAGTATTTAGTGCGGATGCGTGCTAACGTTCTGCTTACTCCTAAGTGTCCAGCTGATGGATCGTCGTGGCAAGCCTCTAAAATCTCTGGTCGCAGAGGTGAAGGGACGACAAGCAGGAATGTCGCTGTATTGTTGTCAAAGTTCCTTTTATACAGGATGTTGTTTCGTAGGACAAACGCTGAGAAGGCGCGGACAAAAGGTCGCGGAACATCGACAGACTGTCCTTGTAGGTACTTGATCAAGAGGAGTATCTCAGGGTCGGATCGCTGCTGATGTGCCATCTCTGATGGTGTCACAGCTCCCAAGAAAATGAAATCTTCACCATCCTCGGTGGAAGCAGAAGCAGCAGGTTGAATCGGAGCACGTGACAAGCAGTCCGCATCACTGTGCTTGCGACCTGACTTTTACACAAGCGTGATATCATACTCCTGTAATCGCAAGCTCCATCGCGCAAGCCATTCACATGGGTCCTTGAGATTAGCCAGCCAGCATAGCGAATGATGGTCGCTTATAACTCGAAAAGGCCTACCATATAAATATGGTCGAAACTTGCTGATAGCTCATACCACGGCAAGGCATTCTTTCTCGGTCGCTGAGTAGTTCACCTCAGCTTTCGAAAGAGTGCGACTGGCATACGCAATGACTCGTTCTTGTCCGTTTTGCCATTGGATGAGCACGGCCCCAAGACCTAAATTGCTTGCATCCGTGTGGATATCGGTTTCCGCTTCCTCGTCAAAATGCGCCAGAACAGGATGGCTTTGAAGACACTTTCGTAGTTCATTGAAGACATCCTCTTGTTCGGCAAGCCATACGAAAGGCATTTTTTCTTTTGTCAGCCGTGTCAGTGGTTCAGCAATTCGTGAAAAATTTTTAACAAACCGTCGATAATAGGCGCAAAGACCTAAAAATCGCCTAAAAGCCTTTTTGTCTGTTGGCTTCGGAAATCTTGCTACGGCCTCAGTTTTTGCAGGGTCTGGGCGGACGCCTTCTGCGCTGATGACATGGCCGAGAAAAAGGAGCTCACGGAAGCCGAAATGACATTTCTGCGGTTTTATCGTCAAGTCCGCTGATTTGATCGCAGTGAGCACGGCCCGGAGCCTTTCCAAATGTTGCTCAAAGGTAGCAGAAAAGACTACAACATCGTCGAGATAAACCAGACATGACTGCCATTTAAGACCACAAAGCACTGTGTCCATCATCCGTTGGAATGTGGCGGGCGCTGAACAAAGGCCAAAAGGGAGTACCTTGAACTCGTATAAACCATCCGGTGTCACAAACGCTGTCTTTTCGCGATCTCTTTCGTCCACTTCTATCTGCCAATACCCACTTTTATGATCCAATGAGGAAAAATACCTGGCATTTCGCAGCCTATCCAGAGTGTCATCAATTCTTGGCAGAGGATAAACATCTCGTTTGGTGACGGCATTCAGCTTCCGATAATCAACGCAGAAACGTAAGGTTTGGTCTTTTTTCTTCACAAGAACAACAGGTGACGCCCATGGACTTGATGAAGTCTGGACTACATCGTCTCTGAGCATTTCTTGAACCTGATTACCAATAGCTTCTCTTTCTTTTGGTGACACTCGGTAGGGATGCTGGTGTATTGGCCTCACTAACTCGTCGACAATGATGCGATGTTTAGCGACAGGAGTGCGTCGAACCTTAGATGACAAGGAGAAACATTCGGCGAATTCCCTTAAAAGACGCTCTATTTGCTCTTTTTCGCTTGGTAGTAGGCCTGGCTCGATGTCGATGGCTGCAAGGACAGACTCCACGTTTTCGAAATCAGAATCGTTGGTTTCAAAAGTTCGCAGCTCCGTAACCGTGACGAAATCATTCAGACTGGCGATGACGGTTCCTTTTGAAACGTGCTGCACCTCATTTCCAAAGTTTGTGAGTAGAACATTTGCACATCCGTCACGTAACTTAACAAGGCCTCGTGCCATTCAGATTCTTTTTGGAGTAGTAAGGCAGTGTTGTTGTCAGCAAATCCTTCGAATTCACTGAATGCTTTGTTGTTTACTGCGACAGATATGCTCGATCTTGGCGGAACCATGACGCCATCATCTGCAATACAAAGGTCATATACGTTTTCTTCCGTTTCAAAGGTACCAATCGCATGCCTAGTCGAGAATGAGACGGAAGATTCTCGCAAGTTAATTACAGCGCCATTAGCTCGTAAGAAATCCATGCCGATAATCAAGTCTCTTGAGCACTCCGGCAGCACAATAAAACTGGGGACGTACGTGAAACCCCGTATTCTGATTCTTGCTGTGCATATTCCAGTAGGGTCGATGAGGTGCCCTCCTGCTGTGCGAACTTGTGGTCCCTTCCAAGGAGTCAGCACTTTCTTTAGTATTTTAGAAAGTCCGCTACTCATCACTGAATAATCTGCGCCGGTATCTACCAGTCCGATGACTTCGTAGCCGTCAACGAACACACGTAAATCGGAAGCGACGTCACTATCGAAGCACCGGTTTCTGAATCGGTCGTCGTGCAGAGTCAGCAATGGAGGTTTTTCTGCATTAGCGTCGACAGCGGCCTTGCCTCCACAGGTCGATGACTCTAGTTTTCCCGACGCGGGCTTGGGGAACGATACCTTGGGGAGCTTGCTGAAGGTCGGGGGCTAGGCGATCTATACCTCCCCGTTGTCGTTGCCCGAGGTTGGTGTCGTTGGAAGCCACTTGAGGTTTGACGACCTGACAGGTATTCTTCAATTTCGAAGAGACGTTCACCATTTCGTGGTCGAGGTGCATTAACAGGAAAACCACGGAGTCCTGCTTGGCGGTAGTGGCACGTTCGGTAGAGATGACCAGGCTCCCCACAGTGGTAACACAGCGGTATCCTGTCGGGAGTGCGCCAGACATCGCTCTTCCTTAGTCTCCTCTCTGGCGTTGGCTGCACGGTGCTCGGTGGCATCGGGTACTGCATAGGTGTAGCCACCGCGACGTCCGCACGTCCTGGAGGTCCTCGTAGTAGCACATCAGCATACGTCATTCTCGTCTTCTGTTGTAGTGGCGGCCCTGGCTGTGCGTTGCTCGAAGGTTCGCGTACCACCTGCCTGACCTCCTCACGGATTACATCGGCCAGAGACGAAAGCATTGGAGCGTTCTGGTCAAGACGCTGCCTCTGCAGCTCTTCTCGCACAACAGACCGCACCAGCTCGCGTAGTGCTTCCATGCTGTTACCGAAGGCTGGTGGCAACATGTCCAAGGAAGTGACGATCGCATCCCGGTTGTATAATCTTGCTCGCTGTTGTAGCGTCCTTTCCACTGCAGTCGCCTTGGAACGAAACTCGGCGACGGTGCGCGGCGGGCTTCGAATTAGTCCGGCAAAGAGTTCTTGCTTCACGCCTTGCATCAGATGGCGCAGCTTCCTGTCTTCGCTCATATTTGGATCCGCTCGGCGGAATAAGCGAGACATGTTTTCCAGATACATGGCGACAGTTTCGTTATTGCGCTGATTTCTTGTCTGGAGCGCAGCTTCAGCTCTCTCTTTGCGGTCTGTGTTCGGGAAAGCAGCGAGCAGCTCCCGTCGAAAATCATTCCATGACCGGAAGGTGGCTTCATGGTTTTCATACCACGTTCGTGCGCTATCTTCCAGTGCGAAGTAAACACTTCCAAGTTTGCGCTCTTCCCCATATCCGTTAGCCATTGCGACGCGTTCAAAGTGCTCAAGCCAGTCCTCTGCGTCCTCATAGCTTTCACCGTGGAAAGCCTTTGGTAGCATTGGCTGGTTTACGACAATGTTGGCTGGAGTGACCTGAGCTGTCATGTCAGTTGCGTACCCGTTCACAGCCGTTGATGTTCCAAGCGAAGTCGATAAAGGTGAAAATTCAGGACCCTCACCACGTAGGCGTCGACTGCAGCGCTGATGAACAGGCGTCAGCTCGTTGGGTCGAAATCGCTGTGGTTCTGGACTGTGCTCCGTCACTCGAGAGGGGCTTGGCATCACACCCAGCACTTCCACCAGATTTGTAACGCACTTTTCAATAAACTCTTTTAATAAGCTAACGTAGGCTGGGCGAACTTGTGCCCGAGAAATATAGCACAGCTAGATTGTCTCGAGGATTGCCTTCTGCCTCTTCTTCTACGTTCTTCTTTTCTTTCAACCCGGTTCGCGCGCAGCTGGGTCCCGCAGGCTCGTGCATCGCAAATCATCTAGAAGGCACAAATATTTGCTAGCGCGCGTAATTTGAAGTCACTTTGTGTCACTTTGCCCTGCAAGCGAGCCTTCAGAACTGGATTGCTTCAAGAAGTGTGAATATACAGAACTGCGAAATTTCGTATTATTTCTTTTTTAATAATGAGGTGTTTTTGATATCATCTCCAGATGAGATCGGCGTACTCCAAACATGATATAATTAGTATTTTGTATGCATTAAGTTCAAGGTGTGGTGGTGCAGTGCGCAATTTTTTTCTTCAGAAAGGATGGTTTCCTCTCCGCCTTACGACATACGGCTAAACATGTGGTTCCCAGTTGAGCTTCGATGAGAGCGTAACGGCTAAGTATTTTACTTTATCGCTTTCGTCGATAGTTTCGTTTCCTATCGTATATGCAAAGTTAAGGGTGCTGGCCTTACTTGTGAATGAAATGAAATGAGTTTTAATTGTGTTTAATTTCACGCTCCAACTATTGCACCAGGAATAATTCATTTGCAATGCATTGCACAGTTTAAGTTGATCGTGTGGGATAATTATGCATCATGTCATGAGTGAAGTGGTGGCGTCTTTTGAAGTGGTCTTTTCCAAATTGTAAAATTGTACATTACAAATGTGCGAAAATTGGTTTTCCTTTTTAGCAAAATAATACACGGACAATCGCACCAGTCACCCATTCACTGTCGCCACACCTTTGTTCTCAATGTTCATTGGTGGCTAACCACTGCACTTTTTTTCCAACACACACAGCACTAAAAACAAATCGAGTATTTGGGGTGTTCTTTTGCTACACAACAATTATCGTCATCGACTTCGAGTACTTTCTACTTGTTATCACCAGGGTTCCGGTATTCCACCCTCGCCAACGGCGCGCGCGTTATTTTCACGCCGTGGCATTCTCGATAGGAAAGTGACCACTACCAGGTTTTCAATAGCGAAAATGCGAAGAAATCAGATTATTGTTGTTTAGCAGAAACAATCCCCAAATACTCGACTTTTTTAGAGTGAAGTTCACCGAGTCATACACCTCAACGGTAATTTCGCACCGTCTAATTCTCTACAAATCATGTTACCAATTAGGGTAATTTTCACACGGAATATAAAAAAAAGCTCAGCAGATCTCACGTACCTCGGAAATCAACGTTATGCGAAGCATGCGTCGAGAAGCTGACCGTATGGTAATTTTTGTTATTGAGGAACACGTTATTAATGAGAGACATATGTTGAAGACTCACACATGCTTTACATAACCAGTTTACATCTGCGGAACGATGCTAACACCATCTCGAGTATTAGCAACGCGAGAAGTGGTGAGCTGATTTTAAACGGCTGTGCTTGCGACGGTGGTAACCTTGGGCACTACTACGTAATCTAACTTCGGCGAATGGCGCTCAACTACAACTGATGTTAACCCAACAGAATGGCTATATCATATGACTATATAGGGAATATTAAGTCGCATGGCCAGCCTTGCAACCACGAGAAACTTATCCCCAACGTTGCTCTTGAACAGTGCATGTTTCGAAAGCGGTACTGAGACGTGGCGTGGCTCTATGGTAGAATACCTGATTGCCACGCAAAATGCTTTGCTTCGTTTTCTACTGAGATGCTAATGTTCTTCGGGTCAACGCTGCCGATGTCACTTAGTCTTCACGCTGTCACATTTAAATTACGGATATCTGTTGTTTGCGCTCCTAGGTACATATTGACTGTCAATCACATGTGGCGAATACACGCCCACGGGTATGTGCCATTGTCTGGCGGAAGGTGTTAGACAATGTACGCGGTGGGGATTGTGAGATTATTCATGTCACGACCAGCGGGTCATATTCGTCAAACCACCTTACCCTTTCACACTAGTTTTGGTTCACCCCAAATCAAGGATGCGATCACGAGAGCACCCAAACTTTGGTAGCAAGATAGGGAGACAGATAGATAGATAGATAGATAGAAAGATAGATAGATAGATAGATAGATAATGGAGTGATGGAAAAAAGAAATAAAATAGAAATATAAAATACAAATAGACAGGAAATGAACAGACAGAAAATGAGCGAGCTGTATTCTAAAGCTTTTCTTGCTAACCGATGGTATTAAGGCACATCGGTAGACAAAATCGGACGTCAGCAAGCGTCTGTGTTTGTAAACAGTGAAAGCGTCCAATATTGAGGTGTCAAAATGAGGGGTGACACCGAGCACTGCCAAGATACGCCTAGACAATAACCACACCTGAACCTCAAGCAAATTTCAACGGCGATTACGATACTGTCTAACGCGTACTTGGAGCAGAGCCTCGTGTTCGGTCAAATACAACTGTGTTTCTGGTTTCGGGTTGTGACGAGGTATTGACTACAACACAATACACGATTATCGAGATGTACGACCGGACCCATAGTGCCGATATGCGGCTTTCTGCGGATTATTGAGGTACCCGCTACAAATACCTAGGGCGTTATGTTCACTTTGTTGATACTGCATATGGCTCATGGCGATGAAGAATCATGGCTAAGCACTCTACACTGAGTAGGAAGCCTTCAAGCCACAGTTGTAGCGCAATTAACATTTTGTTATAACTGTTTATTCACCCCTCTTTCACTCTATAATACCCAGCCTACCTTGCTATGGTTGTCTAGGCGTAAGGCTCTCGACTGCTTCCAGCCGGGGAGGCTGCGATTTTGGGAGAAGTGCAGTTTCAGGGGAACCATTAAGTACGCTGGGTTGAGGCCAGCAAACTTATTTTTTTACGTGTATTCAAGAAACCCAGGGGGTCGAAAGTTCCATAGACCCCACTATGGAGTCTCTAAATTTTATATTAAGCCCCGCCGCGGTAGTTTAGTGGCTAAGGTACTCGGCTGCTGAACCATAGGTCGTGGGATGGAATCCCAGTCGGCAGCTGCATTTCCGATGAAGGCGGAAATCTTGTAGGCCCGTGTGCTAAGACTTCGGTGCACGTTAAAGAATCCCAGGTGGTCGAAATTTCTCATAATCATGTGGTGGTTTTGGGGCATTAAACCCCCCATATCAATCAAAATTTATATGAATATCTTGTGTTGATCAGCCCCACCTACGCATATGTAATACGTAGGCTAAAATTATTACTTGCCCAGCATGACGCCTGTATAGTCTTTTCGAAGGGAAGTTTCTGGCACTATCGTGAATCTATGGTAGTGTACACTTCTTCCGCGCAGATGGTCAGAGTCGAAATCTCATTCGTTCATGCGTATTAATGCGAGAGCCTTAAAAAGCTCGTTTCGCGAAAATTCCGGCGTCGGTGTCATTGGTTGTGTGAAAAAAAAATCATCATCTTTGCGTTACCGGGAAATAGGCCACTACGCGTGACCTAAAAAAACGTGAAAGATACAAATAAATTGAATAGTGAAGAATTCCGGGTCTGACTGGGAACCGAATCAAGGCCGTGTTCGTGGCAAGTGGGTGTTCTAGCACAGAGCCATGGCTCTTATTTGCTTTATTGCCTCTCCCATTATCCTATGTACATAAACAATGACGAAGAGGTCACAACGACAAGTAGTGGCAGCCCTACTGAATAGGCACCAATTGTAAAATTCTTTGAGAACTGTCAATGGTTCTACTTTCGACAACCACTCAGTAAAACAGCTGCAGAAAAGAAGTTTGCTGAGCGGACTATTGCCAAAGATCTCTGTTACCGAGCGAGTCCTCTACAATTCATATAGAAGATGATTTGAGGCTATAGAGGCAAGCAAACGCCAGCATGTCTGAAGAAGATAAGGTAGGGCATTTGTTGTAAGGTGTTGCGGACGAAGCCGACCACTTTACAATAAGCAAAGCAATCCTAGATCTTATGGCAGATGTCATTCGCCACTCCTCGACATTTCTGACATTGTATCACTTCGGGATAACACTAAGTTTTGTCGTATAGCAAATGTCCTTATTGTGGCCACTGAAAAACCTAAAGAAACTGGTGACCTTGCTAAAACCATCTGTATGGTCGGTTGGAAAAAAATTGCGCTAATGGGAAAGCTTGACGCGGGAAGTGGCCGCCACCCCTTGATGCTGTTTCCTGCAAGGCGTGGCTACCCCGCAACTTGAGTTTTCGTGAATTCGTACATCAACGCTGCGGAGATTTTGGAATCTCAGCGTGTTAATCACTTAAGCCGGACGAGACATCACAGTATCCTCGGCGTTTTCGTACCGAACGCCCATGCGATCTTGAACTGTCGTGTGCGTACGGTACAGTCTCGCCATCCTAGCCTTCTCTAAATGAACCCCAAACCCACACTGAAAACATGGTACCTAAGCCAAAGTTGATATTTGAACAGGAAACAGGAGACTTTCTTTTTAGCATTTCCCATGAACGACACTATATCGATATTCTGTGAAACTGAAAAGGCTTCCGCATAATAGCTAAATTTTTTCTCCCCGAACTATTCTAGCAATTTACTGTTTTCGCAGTAAGAAATGAACAGAAAATTTTTTGAGTGCATTTTGAATGGCCGCCCAAGTGGCTAATACGGTTGACGCGGAATGACCAAGTGTGCAAAATTTTCAGGTACATCAGAATGATACTTTATCGCTCATTCAAAAACTGCCTAGTGAGCAAGGACATCAAATCGCGTTCGACAAAAGCTCGGGCTTAATGCTAATAGCCCCAGAAGGGCGCCAATTACTGACAGCAAAAAGCGGTGTACGTGGAACCGCAACCGACCAACCACTGAACAGCCTCTAGTTATCTCCCACCATCCACTGGTTCGTCGCCTCAACCGAAGCGTGGTACTCGACAATAGGGAAGCCTTGTAACACGGCTAAAGGGGTGGCAATAGTACAATGCGGGATGATGTGTAGGCTAGAGCATTATGTATTGTCGTCCCCATTTATTCATAATCTTTTACCATTGCTCCTGACAGCCGGAAAGGAGAGAAATTAGTCAACGAATTAGGCGAGAACGTCGTGTGTATGATTGCGCGCCAAACTAGTGAAGGTTTTGAATGCTTTCAAATTTCTGTGCATTTTTTTCCTTTTTTTATGTGCGTATATTGGCTCCCTAAGCACGTCATTAGGAACAAATTCTATGAAGCATGTTTTGCGCTCTGCACAAATCAATCAATCTGATGGCTTCGATGTAGGCGAGGATATAGGAATAATGTTTTCTCTCACACCACTAATAAGTATGACGATGCTTCTGCTGTTGGCATGCTTGTTCCGTATGCTTCTTAGAACACAAACTGTGCAAGAATCCTTGACGTAAAAGTCACCTTTACGACATTAGTATCTCGACTAATACGTTTTCTCACTCATCACGTATCTCGCATTTGTTGCTGAACATGACTAGTCTGCATATGTAATCACTGCACTTCTTCGCAGATCCTACGAACAACTTTTGTGAGAGGTACAAGAAAGGCGGAAATATCTGACTGAAAAAATTGGCAGATCCCACGTACATTGGGAATCGATGATACATGAAGCACGAATGAGAAATGTATACGTGACTTTAAAATCAGCGCAACGTTACGAAGTGAAAGTAAATGATACCGTACATGATTTCTATTTCATAATTCTCATATTTGTAAGTTTCGTTTACCTTCGTCATCTATTCACGTCACGTGATGCCAAATTTAGTGTATTTGGAACTAACGAAACGGTTGCAAGCACGCACTGAGCGTGGTATGTTGTCTTATTCTTACATGACACGCGTGTCAAGATTATCAAGCATTGCACGAATCATATATTTTGTCATCCATTGACGTTACGTAACACCAAATTTGGTATATGTGGAGTTAGCGAAACGGCCGCGAGCGCATCATGAAGGGTCCAATATACCCCAATGTAGCGTTGACACGCGCGCACACTGGGCACAGCAACGCTACGTTAGCAAAACGCGAGAACTTTATAGTCTGACGCCAGGCGCGACCAGCGTCCGTCGGCGCGGCCCGAGGGCAACAGGCGCGAAACGTGAAATGCTGCACTTCGGGCCGATGTGTTATCCAGACAACACAGCGTCTCCCTCTTTTCGTGACGGAGGGACGCTGGACGCGCTGAAATACGTATGCGTCAAGGCAACGCAGCACGGCGCGCGCCAGCAGGAGCGCCGGCGTAGCGCGATGAAATGAACGCCGGCGAGCATGCGCACCGCGTCACGTCGAAATGTATTGGTGCCTTGACTGTGGCATGTAGTTATGTTCTCACATAACACGCATCTCATTATTATCATATTAGCCCCAGTCACATACCTTGGTCATCCATTGGCGTCACTTAATGCCAAATTTGGCACACGTGAAGCTAGTGAAACGGCCATGAGCGCATCATCAGTGTCGCATGTAGTCATGTTGTCACATGACGCGCATGTCGTGATTATCACGTTTGGATGTGTCATTAACCTTTGCCGTCCGTTCACGTCGCGTAATACGAAGTTAGGTACATGTCATGCTAGCGAACCATCTGCCAGCGCATCATGAGCGTGGAATGTAGTCATGTTGTTACATGACACGCATCTCATGATTATCATGTTTGCACCTGTCACATACCTTCTTCATCCATTCACGTACTGCAATACCAAATTTGACATATGTGACGCTAGCGAAATTGCCGCGGGCGCATCATGAGCGTGGCGTGTAGTCATGTTGTTACATGACACGCATGTCATGATTTTTATAATAGCGTCTGTCGCTTCTGTTCGCCATGGAACCATGCGTTATCATACCAGTTTTGTAACATCCCATGTGAACGAAACCACTGCAAGAGCTGCAGGGCTATGAAATGTAAATTATGACATTCGTGACATACTTATGATGATTTTCATTTTATATCTAGTGAAATCTGTTCCTCATGCAGCCAATATATGCCATACCAAGTTTGGTATTGATGCCAATATCGAAACGGCCACGAGAGCTAGAAGTTGTAGGCGGATAGATAGATAGATAGACAGACAGATAGATAGATAGATAGATAGATAGATAGATAGATAGATAGATAGATAGATAGATACGCGCAAAGTTACCGAAGTTTGCTAAGAAATGCTTCGCATTTAAATGGACATGACGCTGGGTTTCAGAGGTTCTCGATTCATTGCGGCAACTCCGTGAACGACCTCGCCGGTGAAAGCGCCAGAAAAGCACAAGCATGAAAAAGCTCTGTTTCTATAGACGGTGTCTAGGTTTCAAGCGCCAAAAAAACTTCCGCTCACCGCACTTGCGAGCTTCTAACGTCGAAACGGAAAGCATGTCTTCAAGAGATTTCCAAGAAAAACGAAAGTCTTTCTTTCATTTTTCCATAAAAAGAGTGCGCGTAAAGTAGAAAGGAATGTTTTGTAAGTTCTATGTAGCCCAAAAAAGACATTTGTTTGAATATATCTTGCCAAATAGAAAAAGGAAACTGTACAAAATCAATGGGTTATTTTCTGAAGCTCTTGTTGTTCTACGATGCTGTTTAGGCACATCGAGGCAATATTGCAGTGTCTTCGATCCTTGGAGGATTTTCTATATATACCTTAAGGGTACAGACACCTTAGATTCAGGGACGGCACACCGCTCTCCCATAGTAGAGCACCTAGTGCTCTGAATCGCTAACTACTTCTTTTAAACAGGATTTTTTTCGTGGTCGTGCGTTTTTTAGTCTTCACCTGGCCTGATTCCCATAGCCAGGTCACCTGTCGATGTCTGATTAGTGCATGTAATCTCTACGTGTTAACTACTTCTATGTGTTTGTGTATGTCCCTTATGGTTGTGCGCTCTTGTATATATGCACTTCATTTTAACGCTGTAAGTTATGTAACTTTTAGGCATATTGATACTTGTCGTGCATACTTTCTAAAATCTTCACCAAGTTTTGTAAATTTGGTATTTTGTACATATTTTGATTAGTGTATATATAGAATCATATAGGGATATATAGGAACCATTTATTCCAAGAGAAAATTGTTGCCTAGCTCTTAACAGTGTATTCCCATCTCCATTTGTAAGCTTGGCGCCTACCGCTGTTCCTAACTTGTATACTCACAACTACGATCTAATGGAGCCAGTACACTTTGATTGGGAGGGCATAAGGAAATTAATTGAAAATCTCAAGCCTTCTTTTTCCCCGAAAGATGACGGAATTAACGCCAAGTTTCTCAAAAAAACAGCATTGTTTTTGTCCTTAATACTGTGCGAAATCTTTTCCCAGTCTTTAGAATCCACTACACTGCCAAACGACTGGAAAGTGGGGAAGGTGGTTGCTCTTCATAAGTCGGGTAACACCAACGATCCCCACAATTATAGACCCATCTCACTAGCTAGTGTGCCATGTAAGCTATTAAAAAATGTCATTTACTGCAACTTAGTCAACTTTCTTGAGAATAATCTTTTTACACACTTTCAACATGGTTTTAGAAAAAGTTACTCGTGTGAAACTCAGCTCTTATGCTTTACTAATGATTTGTTCTCTGCTATTGATCGTGGTACTTTTATTGATTGACTTTTCTAAAGTATTTGACACTGTTTATCACGAATTACTACTGTTCAAGTTAAGTAAACTAAATCTTGACCCACACATCTTAAAATGGTTCGAGTGCTTCTTAGGTAACCGCGAGCGATTTGTGACTGCTAATGAATGTAACTCTCCTCCTACTGCCGTAACCTCAGGTGTGCCTCAAGGTTCTGTTTTGGGCCCTTACTTTTTAATATATATTAATCATTTGCCTCATAACATTTCCTCCTCCATTAGGTGATTTGTTGACGATTGTGTTACTTACCGTGAAATTCGGACCTCTAACGACACTGACACTCTGCAATCTTGCCTAGACAATATTTCTTTGTGGTGTAATAATTGACTAATGAAACTTAACACAAATAAATACAAATCAATCAGGATAGCTCGTAACCCTTCAAAAGTTGCGTCCCCCTCGTACCTACTTAACAACACTCCCCTAAACAACGTTTCTTCTTACAAGTACCTTGGTGTTAAAATTTCTAACAACCTGTCATGGCAGGCTCACGTTGACTACTTAACATGCAACGCTAATCGAACTCTTGGCTATTTACGTCGAAATTTTTCTCATGCTCCAATTAACCTTCTACTGTATAAATCATTAGTGCGGCCAAAACTCGAATATGCGTCGTCTATCTGGGATCCTCAAATTCACATGCTCATAGACAACATGGAATCCATTCAGAATCGCTCAGCACGTTTCATATTGTCCAATTACTCTCGGACTGCAAGTGTCACATTAATGAAGGCTCAACTAAATTTGTATAATCTCTCAATACAACGCAAACATTCACATCTCTGTCTCTTTCATAAGATCTACCACACTAACAGAATCCTCTGTGATTCACTGTTTTTTCCACCAGCCTACATATCAGCACGCAATGACCATCAGTACAAGGTTGGGGTTCCCTTCTGCCAAACGAACCAGCACTTCAACTCTTTCTTCCCTAGAACATGTACTGACTGAAACCACCTTCCCGCATCGATCGCTTCAATCACAGATGCCAACGCGTTCAAATCAATCATTTTTGAAAGTGCATTATAATTTGTTCTAATCCTGCTGTATTGTTTTACTTCTTATTGATATTTGTTGTCCCGCTCCTCTCTGTAATTCCCAGTGCCTTGAGAGTAAATAAATGAAATGAAATAAAAATGTAGTGTATGTAAATATTAGTACCATGGACTAAGAACCTCTACGGAATTAGACAGTTTTGTTTAAATGTGTAATGTATGTTGTTGTTTGTCATTTGTTTGTTATTGTGCTTGTTTTACAGACGCTCGTTTCTTAGGTTTGTTGCGTCTCACGATAGAGTAAACTTTTTCCAAACACACAGATTTTTCCTGGCCATCAGACGAGACGGCTTCTGGCTCTCTCATAGTAGAGTACTAAATACTTGAAATCATTAACCACTTTTTCTAAACACACATGCTCTGCTCTGAGGTGACAAAAGATGAGGTTTGGCAAGCCCTGAGAAATGAACACAGCACGGCTCCAGGGCGAGACGCAATAGTGACGCGGTTTTATAAAACTTTCTTCGACGTCCTAAACGACGCACTTACTAGCATGGTCAGCGGATTCAAAGTAGACGGGCAAAAGCCGAGGTCTTTCACTGAGGGCTGTGTAGGCTTGCTGCCATGGATCCTGACAATCCAGGGTCGTGAAGACCAATTACCCTCCTTAACACTGACTATAAACTTGTGGCTACGATCCTTGGTTTGAGGCTAAAGCTTTTCTTGCCCGATATAGTGTCACCTACGCAAACCTGTGCTTTGCTGAGTGGGTCGATTTGTCAAACACTTACACTGATAACAGATTTGTTCGACTAGGTCAACGCCAAAAAAAGTTACCGGTGCTATCGTGTCAGTGTATCAAGCTAAGGTCTTTGGCAGGGTCGAACATGACTATCTATACTGCGTACTTAGAATATTTGGTTTGCCTGAGCAGTACGTCCACTGCATAGAGCTTCTATACACCAACATGACCAGCTGACTCCTCATCAATGGCGGGGAGACAACAAGCTTTTCAGTAACAAAATGGTTCACAAGGGATGCCCAAACGTACTGGTGCTTTTTGTTCTTTCCATAGATCCTCTCATTAGAAAACAGGGCAAAGTGCCATAATATTCAGGGCTTTCCAATCACAGGTCTAGTGTCAGATAGCATCACCGCTTACGTGGATGACATCTGTGTTCGTGCGAAACCAAGCCAGTTACCGCGCTTTCTTGGAGCTGTTCGAAGAGTATGCCAGTGTATCGGGTGCTTTCCTTAAAGCCGTGAAAAGCATATCCCTTCGTTTCGATGGCTTTCACGGCTGTTTGCCGGGTGGTATTCAATACGTGGATGCCGTAAAAGTTCTCAGGGTATACTTTCAAAACGGGGAAGTCTCCAGAAGAAATTGGGAGGATGCCGTGAACAGAGCCACGCACGTCTTCGCGTATGCCACTGACATCAGTTTGTCACTTGACGCTAAAGTGATGGTGGTGAAAACTAAAGTATGCTCATATGCTTTTTATATCAGGCACATTGCGCTCATGCCCAAACTTTTTGTGAGCCGTTTTGCGTCGTTGGTTAGAGCCTTTCATATGGGGTGGGAACACACAGAAAGTTCAGCAAAAGTTCCTGAAGCTCTCAAAAAGTTGTAAAGGACTTAGTCTACTAGATTTCGCGACATTCACAAAGTCACTTGCAGCTAAAACTGTTTACAAATTGTTTCAGGACAATGACTATCCTGGTCGTAGCTTGTTGCTAAATTGAACCGGAAGTGTTGGAGCCGCATTTGCGTCGGAGGGGTACCGGGACCTTCAAGCAGAACACCCACATGCTTTCGATAAACCAGCAGAGAGCCTCAAACGTTCGGTAGACGGCGATGACACCGAAGAATCATTTGCAAAGCTTGCACCCACACACAATAACGAAATGTTAATCAGTCGCTCAATCACTGACAAGGAAAAACAGAGATAGAGGCCAAGCAAGTGGAAGAAATGGCGGAACAACCATGTACCAAAAATAGATAATTTGATTGCCTATGCTGGTGGGAGGCGTTGCCCACTCGTCAGAGACTGTCAAAGTGGGGCGTCGTTTCTAATGACCACTGCCCCAACTGCGGCAAAAGAAAAACGATCCGCCACACGATGTTTGAATGCGTAACCGCGAAAGGCGTGTGGCACGTCGTGCGTCGTCAATTCGGAGTGTCAATTCCTTCGAGCCAACAGCGCAGAACGGGCTTATTTGAACAACTCGTACTGTACGTTGATGTTGGTCTTGGGGCGTCGCCGCTGTATGGCCGAAGCACGGCGACAACCCCAACGAGCTGCATGCCCAGTGTTACAGAAGATTAGAATGAAAATGGTTCGGTATCTTACCGAACATATTGAAACGCAGGGTGAAGAAGCTTTTATCAAAAGTGGCATGCACGTTTCTTTTTGCAGTTAGGAATGGAAGTATTGCAGTTCCTTTACTGCCGTTTTAGCTCACTGTCATGAACAAAAAAAGGGGAAAATCTTGCTTCTAGTCGCACATAATATGCGAATTTGTTTCAACTTAGTGCTTCTTGCTTTCCTTTTTTCTTTATTTTCTTGAGTGAATCGGGATCCGTGAGAATATTGAAGTGCTGTTTGTTACATCGTGTCTATGTTATCTTATTTGTACGCGCCACTGAAGATATTATGTAACACCAGACAGTTGTACTCACCTAAAGTGTTGTTACCTGTTTACAATAATTTTTCCTGTCTTCTTCTCTGAGCAAATATTTCTGTCTATATGTGATGAAATTTGAACTTGATATGTTGTTGTTTTTCTTCACTCCCTATTTTATTGTACTGCACTGTACACTTGCCTATCCCTGTCCTTTTGTACGGGGTCGTGGTCCTAGTAAAGCCTGTGAAGAGGCTTTTTGACCCCGGTCCTCAGCATCTCTAATGATGGATTGTTGGAATAAATAATAGTTTCAAAAGTTTCAAAGTTTCAAAGATGAGAAAACCGGTCAGTCTTCAAGGACCTGTGTTTGCAAACTTTGAAAGTGTAGCAAGAATTGACACGGCTCTATACTTGAATAAGGTGGAGGTGACCCTGACAGTGCGAAAGTGGCAAACACCACCATTCATGCATTATGAACTATATTCGGTTGTCCCAGCCATTCGACTGCGGCTATTGTGTGGTCTTTCGAGGGAAGATCAAACTGTTGTGCTTCTGGGTGCAGCATTCACCAGCGCTTACAAATATAATATCAGGATGACGGACAACGCCGAGCGCAGTGTCTGTATCGTCGATGAAACTACTGGACACCTTATTTGTCTGACTTATAGCTTCACTTCCGTGCTGCTCTAAATCACCTTGAAGGAAGCATTTTCACTTTCAAGTATATACCGAGACCATCGGGATGTCGTATGGTCATCACAGTTCTGAAAGTAACAAAAGCGCTGTCGTGTTTTCTCAAAATTACAAGACTGATTCCTCGTTTGGTATGTGAAACACTGAATTCCTATGTATTTTGAAAGGGCGACTATTCTCTCCTCCTCTACAGCTTGCATTTCCCTTCCTCTTTCCTCGGTGCAAGGTAGCCTACTGGGATCAGCCCTATCTCACCTGTTTGCCTTTCTTTTATTTTTATTCTATTTCTTTTTGATAGTATACAAACACCCAGTCAGATGCACCCACGCACACACACGCACACTGCGAAACCCATGCACGCACGCACACACACGCACTAATGCAAGTAATTCAAGTAATTCAAATTTTTCGTTGAGTCTTATTGTTTTTAAAACATCAACAGAGTTTTCATTGCATACGTCTGGTGACTCTGGTAACTTTGCCTGGAGTGGTTGAAAACATTCCTGAAGCCTGAACTTAAAAAGTGGCCTGTCACATATATGCAGTGCGAAACATCCATATTCGTTGAAAGAAGAGCAATCGTATTAGCTGGTCAATCGGTGCTCAATTGTGTGGTAGCGCATCTATGAGTTCTCTCAGGAAGGCAGCAGAGTCATTTCTCGGGAACAAGGATCATTTGCAGGTTGACTAGATGAAAAAAAAACAGAAAACAAGAAGAGAGGCCGACAGGGAGGAGTTGAAGTACCATTCTCAATGTTTTGTGTGCGCGGTTAGTAGTGACCTTCATGCTAATTTGCAAAATCATGCGATTCGAAAGAGCATCTAGCATCGCTATCTCTGAAATTATGGCACCGAAGGACAACACTCAGCAGCACTTCATCCGAGAGCTTCAGGTATGCAAGACGAAATCACACGTACTGCTATGAACACGACAAAATTTCAGGGGGGCCATGATATAGGCCGCCAGACGCGATTCCTAAAAGGAAATAACGCTGCTGCCCTCGTCGTGCAGGAAGATTGATGAAAGGTAATTATTATAGGCGCTCAGTGAAGTAATTGTTATAGGCGCTCAGTGAAGTAAAAGTAACCATGGACAGAATCACTTCGTGCTCTAATCTTAGATACTGAATAATGTGAAGGTGTAAATACATCTGATATCTACACTTAGTCTTCTCCTCCTCGAACTGCATTTCTCTCTTGGAAATTTATTTTTATTTTGTGCATTTGATTTCGTAAGGGCAGCTTGCCTAATCACTTATCAGTTGCAGTAGACGGCTTGTGCTTCTTTAAATAAGGAATTTAGTTTTGGAACCGATGTTTTCGTGCTAGGGGGCGTGGGAACTCAGGAATAACAAAAAAGAAATAATTGTTTTTCAGCATTCAGTAGAGTAGCCACGTGGTAGCAATCACATCGATCGCGTGCTACTTAAATATGGCACGAGGATGATTGGTTTTTCAAGAGGTAATTACCCTGCAAATTGTAACTGCTAATGGATGGGTAATTTCAGCGTTAGAAGCAAAATGACTGCATTCATGAGTAGAAGCAGTGACTATAGCGCATTCGGCAGCTTTGTAATGGCACGAGATGTCTGTCGGGACGATGCTTTCCGAAGGTTCATTTATACTGGAGATACAATTTCACCATGGCCGTCATGTTCCGTATCAAGTCCGAATCGACAACATCGCCCTCGTGCATCATTATATGCGTCAGCGAAAGCTTGCAGGGGCTCCTAACGGGCGTGGTTCGAGAAGAGATAAAACGTGGCGACAAGTGCCATCGAGTGTAGAAGCACGAAGTAGCAACACAGGCGAATGGGGGTGGAGGGGATCGATTGTTTAGTTTGGCCAGTCACTGCGAACTTTCACGAAAACGTTGGGCTATCAGAATTGAGACGAGAATATGGCTCATACCCTTATACTTGTGCTTTCACCGCCTACTTCGCGTCGAAGCCGCAGACAGAACGCAAGCCACTTCGCTGTCTAAAGAAGCTGTATTCTCTTAACCAGCGTTTCATAGATATATGTCATATACATCTACAATTGAATAACAATAACAATGTTAATATTGTCGCGAGAGGAAACGATAGGCAGGAACTCGAAGTGGAGGACTGTTTACTCAGCCACAGCTGCCATTCATTTCTTCTCTCTTGTCTTCTGCCACCAACACAGCAGAGCATTACCCTCTCCCCCCCCCCCCCAAAAAAAAGAAGAGGAAGCATTGCATGAATGCCACGGCTCTGAAAAAAACGAGAGGTAGTCAGAAATATCTGTGTCCTTTGAAAAGAAAAAAGGTCGAGATGAAAAATAAAGAAGCAAGAAAGTAATGCACAATTGTCTTGAAGGCTATTGCCACATCAAAAAGCTCTTGACTTGCAGTCAACGCGAATAGTACGGCTTCATCCTGGAGACGTGAACCACATCCGAGGAGCGTGGTCTGCGAGAACGGTGTGACGTGTCTACTGGAACAACTTCGTTGTTCACTTCGCCGAGGCGATAAGAGCTCGGTAAGGTCCGAAGTACCGACATAACAATTTTTGTGAGCGTCTCCGTTGACATGAAGGATTCCAAACCTAGACTAGGTCACCGAGTTTGTATAATACTGCTCTGTGGTGGGTGTTGTATCGGCGAGAATTTTGATTTTGCCGCGATAAAATGCAAAAGCGCGCCAGCTGCCGGGCGTCTTCGGCGCGCTGAACAAATACAACTGTGTCCGGGGTAATCGTGTCCGGCAGAGTTGGTTGCAGCATGATGTCAAGCATTGTGGCGACGTCGCGGCCGTCAGGGAGGAGCTGTATTGTAGGCAAATGTTATATACGGGAGGATTTCATTCCAATTCTTCTGATCCATGGCGACATACATCGAAACCATATATGCCATCGTTTTGTTAAGGCGTTCGGTTAACCCGTTAGTTTGCGGGTCGTACGCAGTTGCTGTTCGGTGCGTCGTGCCGCTCAGCAATAAGATCTGTCGAAGCAACTGTGCCGTGAAAGCAGTACCATGATCTGTGATGACGACAGCGGGAACACCATGGCGGAAAACGATGTTCTTGATGAAAAAGTCAGCCACCTCGGAAGCAGTGTCTCGCTGGGCGGCTTGTGTTTCATAGTATCTGGTCAAGAAGACGGTGACAACCACAATCCAGCGGTTACAAGCCGTAGACTTCGGAAATGGGCCGAGTAAATCCATCCCGACCTTTTCAAAAGGTGCGTGAGGGGGTCGCAAAGGCTAAAGCAGACCGGCTGGTTTGGTCGTTGGAGTTTTGCGGCGCTGACAGGCTGCGCATGTCTTGACGTACTGCCGGATGGTTTTCGTAAGTTTCCGCCAGTAGTATTTGCTATTTAACCGCGCAAGAGTACGCGCGAAGCCAAGATGCCCTGACGATGACTCGTCGTGACAAGCACGCAAAATATCATCGCGGAGAGCAGCAGGAACGATGAGGAGGTAAACAGTTTTCGTTGAATGAAAGTTGCGCTTGTAGAGGATGCCTTGGCGTAGACAGAAAGATAAAAAATCAAGCATGAACTGACGTGGGGGTTGTGGGCGACGTACCTCAAGGTATTCGATCAGTGGTTGTAATTCTAAGTCGTCGCGTTGCTGCTCCGCCACGTTTAATGATGCGAGAATAGCAAGGCAGCTGAAGTCTTCATCATTGTCTTGTTCAGTCACCTCAACGAGAGCGCGGGAAAGACAGTCAGCGTCGGTGTGTTTCTGACCAGACTTGTAAACCATCTTTATATCGAATTCTTGTAACCGCAGGCTCCATCTTGCGAGACGACCCAAAGGATCTTTCAGATTCGCTAGCCAGCAGAGAGAGTGGTGGTCACTGACGATTCGGAAGGGGCGTCCGTACAAGTATGGCCTGAATTTCGTTATGGCCCATACAACCGCCAGACATTCTTTTTCAGCCGTCGAGTAGTTATTCTCCGCAGATGACAACGTGCGGCTAGCGTAGGCGATGACACGTTCCACGCCATCTTGATATTGCACGAGAATAGCTCCGAGGCCAAGGTTGCTCGCGTCAGTGCGGAATTTTATGTCTGATTCGGTGTCGAAGTGACCTAGAATAGGTGGCGTTTGTAGGCGTTGTTGAAGGTCGCGGAAAGCGCCGGATTTTTTGGGGCCCCAGACGAAGGCTACGTCATCCTTGACGAGTTGTTGTAGAGGGTCGGCGATTTTCGAAAAGTTCGGCATAAAGCGGCGGTAATAAGCTCAAAGTCCCAGAAAGCGGCGTACATCATTCTTTGTCTTCGGTATCGGGAACAAAGAACTGCCATAACCTTGTCAGGATCGGGGCAAACACCACTGCTGCTGACAATGTGGCCAAGGAGTTTCAGTACCTCATATCCAAAATAACAACTTTCCGGTTTCAGAGTGAGGCCGGCAGTGCGAATAGCCAGAAGAACCGCCTCAAGCCAATCAATGTGCTGTTCAAAAGTCGTAGAAAAAACGACTACGTCATCTAAATACACTAAACAAGAGTACCACTTCAAGCCACATAAAGCTGTGTCCATCATTCGTTGGAACGTGGCTGGAGCGGAGCACAGGCCAAAAGGGAGAACTTTAAATTCATCGAGACCGTCCGGTGTAATAAACGCTGTTTTTTCTCGGTCCCGTTCATCTACTTCAGTCTGCCAATATCCGCTTCGGAGATTTGTGGAAGAGAAGTAAAGGGCGTGTCGCAGGCGATCCGAGGAGTCATCAATACGAGGAAGAGGATATACGTGTTTTTTCGTTATTTTGTTCAGTTTGTGGTAGTCGACGCAGAATCGTAATGAACCATCTTTCGTTTTAACCAGAACAACTGGTGACGACCAAGGACTAGTCGATGGTTGAATTACGTCGTCGTCGAGCATTTGTTTCACTTGATGACGGATAGCATCTTGCTCCTTCTGCGACACGCGGTGAGCATGTTGGCGCACGGGTTGCACGTTGGGCTCAGTGATAATTCTGCGCTCCACTAGAGGAGTCTGCCGGACTTTTGAAGTAGTGGCAAAACAGTCACTAAAGGATGAGAGGAGACTGAGGAGCCTTGTCCTCGTAGGTTCTTCAACTGGTGATTGACGTTGCGGCGACTAGTCACGTCAGTATCGCAGCTGTTCTCAGTCGAGATTGTCGTAATCAAGGAGAAGGCGTCCAAATCATCAAATGCCTCCAAGTAAGCAATGGTTGTGCATTTCGCAAAATGCCTGTGTTCGCCACCAAAATTCGTAACTAAAACTGTAGTATGGCCAGTTCGCAGTTGAACGAGACTTCGAGCAATGGCCACTTCCCGATTAAGCAATAACGTCAGGTTACTTTCGGCGATGCCCGTAATCGACTGCTCTCGTGGACATTCAACAAGCACGAAGATACTACTGCGAGGTGGCAACGTGATGCAATCATCGACTACGGGTAAGGTCACGCCACAATGTTTATTCTCGATGCCGGAATGTGGAGAAACACAGTTAACAAAACTGACGAACAAATCACACAGATTAATTATCGCTCCATACTCTTGCAGAAAATCCATGCCCAAAATGACCGGCCGAGAACAATTGGGCAGTACAAGGAATGATGCTACAAAAGCCGACGCACAAATCTCCAACCTGGCGGTGCACCTTCCTTTAGGGGATAGGAGGTGTCCTCCAGCGGTGATTAGTTGAGGGCCGCCTCACGTTGTCAGCACCTTGTGTAGACGAGTGGCCAATGAAGCACTCATCACCGAGTAATCAGCTTCCGTGTCGACAAGCGCAGTCACCGGATAACAGTCAACAAAAACGGTAATGGAAGCGGACGTTTTGTTGGCGGTTGCACAAACAGGTATTCACGGCACGTCGTACGGCAGCGGCGGAGGGTACTTGTTGGTTTGCGTGACAGCGGCCTCACCTCTGGAGGTCGCCGTTTTCAGTTTCTTCGACGTGGGCTTGTGCCACTGACACCAGGGGACCCAAAGGCGGGTCGGGCGCGGTGCGTTGATGTGGACGGACGGGGTGATGGTGACCGTGACTGTCGTCGCGGTAGGACTGGAGCGTGATGACTACCTTCCAAGTAATCCGTAATTTCTTGTGGGCGCTCACCTTAGCATGGACAACGTGCATCTGGGTGGAATCCGCGTAGGCCTATTCGTTGGTAGTAACAGTCGCGGTACATGTGTCCACTTCGGCACAATAGTAGCACAAAGGACGATTGTCGGGTGCACGCCAGACGGTGAACTTCCGCGGGCCAGGATGAAAATCGGCCTGAGAACGCAGGCGATTGTCTGGGCTTGGAAAGCGTCTGGGGGTCCCAGTACGTGGATGAACAAAATGTGCCGTCGACGGCGTAGAGACGCGTAGGTCATCCGCGTAGGAAAGCGTGGGAGGTTCGACTTGCGATGGTGGTGCGGAGGGAACGAACTGCCTGATTTCGTTACGAACGACGTCCGTAAGAGCAGCGCTACTGGGAGGGGACGCTGCATGAAATTTCCGAAGTTCTTCATGTACAACTTGCCGTATGAGTTCTGTGAGGACCTCCCTGTTATCACCTCCTGGTACAAGTGAGCACGCAGCGGACATGGCCGTCTGACGCTCATACTGCGACACCTGCTGCCGAAGCATGCGCTCCATAATTGTAGCCTCACGTATCAGCTAGCCTCCGCATGCTTCGTATTGCATCGATTTCCAAGGTACGTGGGATCTGCCGAATGTTTTTTAGTTATTTTTTCATCACTTTACTCCAATTTCTTTTTATTTTTTCTAATTATTCCTTGATTTTTCTCTCTTTCCATTTCTCGGTGCTTGCTTCCTCTATTTTCGCACGTAGTTTCACCTGTGTCACCCGAAGCGACAACAGCACACGGCGGGCAAGGGCCACAAAGTGCTCATCATTCAAAAAAACTTTTTAAACCTGCAATGAACATGCCCAACTGTTGAAAAAAGTATTTCGCGTGAATGAGTAATATTTTACCCTTCAATGTGTCGAGTATGGCGGGCATAGAAGCGGCGCAGACAGTCTCCAAATAAAGCGTGTCCCTCCTTCTTTCAAGCTGCAAAATCAACAAAGGCTGACCATCACACGAGACCGCATCTATATGGCACGCGAGATGACATAATCGTGGGTATGATGATGTCTCTCGTTTAGAGAACGAAGGTTCGATTGACGGCCCGCCGCGCTGGTCTAGTGGCTAAGGTACTCGGCTGCTGACCCACAGGTCGCAGGATCGAATCCCGGCTGCGGCGGCTGCACTTCCGATGGAGGCGGAAATTTTGTAGGCCCGTGTGCTCAAATTTGAGTGCATGTTAAAGAAACCCAGGAGGTCTCGATTTCCGGAGCCCTCCATTACGGCGTCCCTCATAATCATATGGTGATTTTGGGACGCTAAACTTCATATATCAATCAAAGTTAGACTAACACTTGGGCTATTTTCGCTTTCCGTACTTTTCCTTTGCATTCAGGCAAACTAGTAATAATAAGAAAGCGTTTCAATTAAAAACCGGCTTTTTCTGGGCAGTTTGCGACCATAAATTATGAAAAAAAATTTTGTAAATCCCAGGTACCTTTGGAATCGACGTTATGCGAAGCATGACGACGGAAGGTGTTACTAATGGAAAAGCGCAGAGACAAATCACGAAGAAAGAATAAACTACACGAACGCTGCCCCGCCGCGGTGGTCGAGTGGCTAAGGTACTCGGCTGCTGACCCGCAGGTCGCGGGATTGAATCCCGGCTGCCGCAGCAGCATTTCCGATGGAGGCGGAAATGCTGTAGGCCCGTGTGCTCAGATTTGGGTGCACGTTAAAAAAACCCAGGTGGTCAAAATTTCCGGAGCCCTTCATTACGGCATCTCTCATAATCATATGGTGGTTTTGGTACGTTAAACCCCACAATAAATCAATCAATCAATACACGGGCGCTGAAAGGTAACTGTGTCGTAATTTCTATTTGAGCGGAAAGGTCAAGAAGTGGCAATACAGATATGTACAAATGCAGGCAGAGACACACGTTAAACCGCCGCATATATTTTACATAACCGGTTGTTTACAAATGCGCAACTATGCCAACAGCAACAAGAATATCAGCAACACCAGAAGCGGTAAGCTGGTACGAAGCGCTGGTGCTCGCGAAGACGGTATATCCTTGTGAAAACAGCATATATATGACATTTTATCACCACATATAACACCTGCAGTGGATATCACCTAACTACTACAATCGAGGTTTAGCCTCCGTGACAGCTGTATCATATGAGTACTGATGTAATGTTTATAACATTGGAGAGCCGGCACTGCAACATAGACGTTTCACGAACATCAGGGTTTATTTCACAAGTAGTTCTGAGACCTGGAGTGGAATACATCATTGCTGTGCAGAATACTATGGTTTGAATTCTGCTAGGATCCTGGCACTTATTTTTGGCATTTGTCGGGTGAACGCTGCCAATGCCAGCTTTTCTCTTAACGCCCACGCGTTGAAACTACCAAAGTGTGTTCTAGCCATATATGGGTAGATATGAAGTGTCAATCGCCTGCGACACAGACCCACAAGTACCAGTGGCCTATACCGTTCACGGGTGTGTGCGTAATGACAGACCTTCCACTTTCGTTACTCTGACGCTTCATGGAGAATTTCGACAACGTACCGCAACAGTTCCCGACTCGTGGGAATCGGTAAAAGATTTACCTTTATAAAATGAACATAGCCAATGTTATTATAAAGGAAATATGATCATGCAAGAAGAAAAAGTTAGGTGTCATAAAGCCGAACATTTCATTACAATTTGGCTGTCCTGAGTATCAGCGGTGAATCCGCAGGCAATGGCTGAACTTTTTAGCTAATTCATTAGATGTGTATCTTCGACGCAGAATGTGACCTACTAGAATGAAAAGAGAGACTAGGATGAACAATAAAAGAACAGTGTGAACAAACCAAAAAAAAACGAGGCAGGAACGTCTGCCATAGAAATACGAGAAATGACGCTCTGTAAAATTACAAAAATGTGCATCTGAAGGTGCATCTGAATAATAGAGAATTAGGTGCATCTTGAGGAAGGACGCTATGTAACCAGAATACAAAATTTTACGACTCATAATAAGCCGGAAGCCCTCTTAAAACACGAGACCTAACTCACAGACCATACACCTCCACAAGGAGGGTTCTTGACAAACACGTACCAGTTGTGAGATCGAATATACGGCACAATATACAGGGACCGCGCCAGTCGGACGACAGTGGTCGACCTGCCCGTCTCTTTGTGGTCTTTTTCCTAGCTATCTGACCTAACTTTTATTTTTACGTCCGGGGTTCGGGGTCTTTACTGTCGTGTAACACCCCACACGAAGAGCAAAGCTTGTAAGGGTGGAGAAGAGCGGTGGCATCACAATGGAGATGGGGTGTCCGGGTTGGAGCTATAGTACTCCGTTGCAACTACCTCTTTCACTTTGTAATTTTTACAGCCGGAAGCGATGACAAATGACACACGATATTAAGGGAAGCTTAAGCACGCGTAGGTTGTACACAATATCTGCATCAAGGACCACCAAGTTTCCCACTCCTCTGTCGTGCTAATCCTGGAAGAAAAAACAAAAGAAATAACTAAAGGAGAATGAATCGGAAGTTTTAAGAAACATTTAAATTGTGCTGCAGTTCGATGCCTCACTAGTTTGTTTATATCGAAAACCCGACGTAAAGCTTGACTGTATTCTTGTTGATTATTTGATGACACTCTTTAGTGGTGTCCTTCCTGTGCACATCAGCATTGTCTTTGCACAAAAATGGCGCAAGTAAAAGTCGGTGACCACTAGCTGAGTGCGAGAAATAACTGCACATGTAATTTTTGATTTTCCAGATTACATGTCGCGAAAAAAATTAAAGACATTTGATATTCGCCTTCAAAAGTAGGTCACCATAGCGTAATAGCGCTTCGTCAGCATTGCCTTCTAGGCTGCTAAGTTTCTCCGGTTTTTGATGCATGTTTCAATCATGTCGTAAAGAAACAAACGACTGTGCACGTAACATTGGTCGTTTCAAGGTACCATTTAAGGTCTACTGCGAGCGCAGTTGTAAAGTGCCCCCCACGCCATAATTATTTACTTTAGTAATTACCGAATGGCCCCTAATGAGTTCATATATACGGCGAAACGTGAACTTACGGAGCTGTTCACTTCGTTGATTGTTCTACTGGCGATGATAATTAGGTACGTCTGAGCACTTTATGCTAGATTTACCTGACACGAGACAAAGGGAGTCTGGTGAAAGCCTTTAAATCTACGGACAAATGGAGGGGGTGCTTCATGAAGTGAAAAAAAAGCGTTTTCTCCGCTAGCGAGAAAAATAGGTTGAAGACAACCTATACAAGGACGAAGAAGGCATGAACAATTTGAAAAATGCTAGTAAGTTTATTTTTCATTTATTACCTAGCTGCTTCTTTGTGTGTTATCCAGTACTGCGTAACGTGTTTCTGTCGCAAGTATCAACTGAACCACCGAGCGGAAGGTTTTATCGAAACATTTTTTTTTCAATTGTCACTCGATTACAAACATAGATTACAAACAAGCATTCTATTTTTTGTGGTTAGATATGGGTCGTACTGATGACGATAGCAATAACCAATCTTCAGATCGGGCTGAATGAGACTAGGGATGCAGCACTCTTCTTCTGGGCACGAACTTATGTTGCTTCATGTATTAGGTGCTGCCAGGTATCCTTGTGGCTGCGGCGTTCATCGGTGGAGCGGCTGCTGAGTCTACCGCACAGCACTGGATTGCAGTTAGGGCGCGTGTGCAGTGCGCCTCTCCTTGTCATCGACTGATGCGAGCTGACACGCCTGATACCTTGCTTGAACTGCGGACAGGCCACATGACTGCGTGGCGGGGAGCGCTTCCGGATCCGTCTTACGAGGCCGATAAAAAGGAGCATCTCGGCAGCCGTCGACTGGGATGCGGCACTCTTCTTCTGGGCACGAACTTACGTTGCTTCATGTATCAGGTTTGTTATTTGAATTATGCAAACTGTTATCGCACGAGTAATGTGATGCTTGTAAGAGTGTCGTGCCCCATTGATAGACAGAAGTTGTGCTTCTTCATTGACACTGTTTGCAAATACTTAATTGACTCTGCTTGGGTGCTAATCTGCAATGATTGTTTTTTGTTGGGGGAGGCTCTATTGCTACTCTCAGGGGATGTTGAGCTAAACCCTGGCCCTGTGAACTCAACCGAAAACGAGCAGATGGCGAACATTTAGAAGATACTTTTGGATGTACAACGTAGTCAGAAAACCATGCTTACTAAACCTGCAGAAATAGTGGCGAAGCAAGCCGACCTGAAACAGAGAATAGACAGCGTGATAGCAAAATTAAATGTAATCGAGGAGCGCATTAAGATTGTTGAAATAACTGAAAGAAAGACAGAGGCTAAGATTGACGATCTCGAAAACAGGAGCCGCCGGCTAAACTTAGTTTTCTTTGGTGTGCCAGACAATGAGCGCAAAGAAACATGGGAAAAATATGAGAGCCTGGTTGAAGAGGTTTGCAGTAATATGCTCAAGCTTAGTAACATTACCATAGAAAGAGCTCACCGGCCGGGGGCCTTTACAGAGGGGTGCATTAGGCCTATCGTGGCAACCTTCTCGGTGTGGAAAGCCAGGGTAAGTGTTATGCGTAATGATTACAAATTTAGAACACCTCTTTTAGTGTATCCGAAGACTTCAGTCAAGCTGTCCGTGAAAAACGACGGCTTCTTTGGAATTATGCCAGGGAATAGAGAGATAGCAAGGAATGCCGAGTGCGCCTCAACTATGATTAGCTTGTTATCAACGGAAAGACGTTCGTGTGGGACAGTAACATGAACCAACCCATTCCACTCCATGCACATGCGCGATCTCAAGACGCCGACTGACGTGACGTCAGTCATCGTAGAACTGAGAGAATCGATACTTCAAACACGTGCCGGTACATACCACTGCTTTTTGTGAACTGTCGAAGTATTAATAATAAAGTCGACGTCTTTGCATTCCTTGTGGTGACTACTCAAGCAAAAATTATTATGGGTACAAAATCTTGGCTGGACAGTGCGATACCTCACACTGAGGTCTTCCCACATGTCTTCACTGCTTATAGGAAAGATAGAAATCGCGAAGGTGGGGGCGTATTTATTCTTGTAGCAAACAAGTGGACTAGCGAGAAAATTTCGTTCCACAATTCTGCCGAAGCAGTTTGGTGCCGCGTTTTTTTACCGAAGGGAAATACTGTCGTGTTCGGTTGTTTTTATTTACCACCAGATAGTGGTGATACTCCTATGACACTGCTTTCTGAAATGGTACAGCTGATTCCAGACAGTGTACTCCTGAGTGGAGATTTTAATCTACCAGATTTTGACCGAATAAACAGTGGTACACAAAACAGGTCGTCAGTGTATACTTTGTTTGCTGAATTCTTGAGAGTGTTTGGTTTTTGTCAATATGTGAATGTTCCAACAAGACATGATGCCATTCTAGATTTATTATTATGTAATGACCCAAATACTGTTTCCACTGTGTCAGTGATTCCTGTTATAAGTGACCATAAGGCCACTGTGGCAGATTTAAGGATAAAATACTGCCAAGTAGCAGAGGCAATACCCCGACAAGTTTTTCTGTATGAACAAGGTGACTATGATTCTGTTTCTGCGGAATTAGGGTCGTATTACCCAACATTCTTTCTTTTGGCAGAAAGCCGTTGCTCTTTAGCTTTGTGGTCTTATTTTCGTGATAAGCTACTTAACGCAGTGGAAGCTCATGTACCAAACAGAATGCTAAAGAAGAGAGAAAAAGAAAAGCCTTGGTTTAATAAAGACATTCGCAGGTTAATTGGGAAAGCACAAAGTTCGTACAGAAAATTTCGCGATAGGAGTACCACGTCTAATGAACAAGAGCTTACTCATGCAAACCTGACACTGAAATCGGCAATAAAAACAAGGAAGGATACTTTTTTTGCCCAATTAAGTGATAGGTTAAAGCAGAACCCGAAGGAGTTTTAGAAGTATGTGAAACAAACTAGAAAAGACGATATGAGTATTCCTGCTCTGACCGTGGAGAGTGATACTTTGTGCACCGATGAAGAAAAAGCTGAAGCTTTTAACAACTATTTCCGATCAGTTTTTACGCAAAGCACACCTGGTGATATGGGGGCGCTTCCAGTCACGTGGCCTTCCATGAAAGACGTGGAGGTTGACATTGCTGGTGTTGATTGCTTGTTATGGCAGATAGATACAACTAAAGCAGTTGGACCAGATGGTCTATCCCCATTTGTTCTTAAAAACTGTCACAGCGTCACTGCAGAGTACTTATGCGTTATATATGAAATTACACTAAATACTGGACTTGTCCCACATGACTGTAAAGTTGCAAACGTTATCCTGGTTCATAAATCAGGTGATAAAAAGCTTGTCGAAAATTACAGGCCCATCTCGCTAAGAGCAATTTGTTGTAAGTTATTTGGGCACATCATATACAGTGAAACAGGTAAATACCTAAAGTCAATCAACTTCCTCACTCCAACTCAGCATAGTTTTAGAAATAGACGCTCATGCGTAACTCAACTAGTCGAATTTCAGCATTACATCGCACAATCTATAGACAGTGGCGCGCAAATAGATGCAGTGTTCCTCGACTTCCGAAGAGCTTTCGATTCCGTCCCACACAATTTGTAAGAATTTGCAATGCTCTCTGCAAACATAAACCTTAAAGTTATCGATTGGGTAAAGAACTATCTAAACAATCGACAGCAGAACGTAGTTCTTAACGGCTCAAAATCATCTGCGGTAACCGTTACGTCCGATGTACCACAGAGGAGCGTATTAGGACCTTTGCTTTTCCTGATTTGTAATAATAGCAGAGTTGATGGTATTACCTCTCCCATTAAGTTATTCGCAAATGATTGTGTAGTGTTCAGAGTGAATAAATTGCACAAGGATGCTGAAATTTCGCAGCATGATCTGTACCGAATATCAACGTGGTACCAAAAATGGAAGATGAGTCTAAACGTCCGTAAATGTTGCTGTGTACCATTCACCAATCGTATTAATAAACTAGACACAACATACAAAATAAATAATTCAATAGTTAGCAATGAATCCTGTTATAAGCATCTGAGCGTCTACTTTCCCGTCAATTTCAAGTGGAATAAACACAGTGACTTAACTGTGGCCAAGGCAGGCCGAATGCTATGCTTCATACGCAGAAATTTTAGGCAAGCTTCACAGACCGTGAAACGAACCCTTTATCTCATGTATGTAAGACCTATTCTAGATTATGCTTGCGTAATCTGGGATCCCCATCAACAATACTTGATTGACGCACTAGAAAAAGTTCAAAACCAAGCAGCCCAATTTGTTAGCAACAACTATAATTCCTTTGCAAGCATCACAGAAATGAAACGAGCATTGAATTGGGAGACACTGATGGTAAGGAGGCCAAAACTGAGGCTTAAATTTGTTCATTGTATATACTATAATGGAAATGCTATTAACCCTCCAGATTATCTGTTCACACCAACGTAAGTCTCTAATCGTCAAGACCTTTCACGAAAAATATTAGAATACCACTACAAAACCCACTCTTTCGGTAGTTCTTTTTTCGTAAAAACAATACAGGAATGGAACCGTCTACCGAATGACCTCGTCAATGAAACTGATAATGAATCCTTTTTTCTTTCTTGTAACAATGCCTACAATATCATTGCCACTAAGAATGGTTTGTTGTCTCGAAGCGTGTGCGTGTTTACAAATGCATGACTGGGACGTTGTTTTCGCTCACCAGTATTTGAGTGTTTTTTTTACTTCTCTTAAAATATCTTGAGTGCTGTTTTATTTGTTGTATCTATTGTTTCGATTTGAACTATGTAGTCAAATCATTATGTGTACCTCCCCTACGTAATGCCTTACGGCAATGTAGGTGAAATGAAAATAAACAAATTAATTAATTAATAATTAATGCTTGTCATGTATTGTTCATAACAATTGTGACGTATTGGCACTTAGCTTTCGTTTCGTTATAGTTCTGTTGGGGTTATCAAAATTTACAAATGCCTTCCTAATGTTTTGATTTCTACAATATCTACAGATATTAGGCCAGTAGCGATAAGATGAAAATACATTTAGCCGCCTACCTTTCCGCGTGCGGCCCAATACACTCGTCTCATTTCATCTTCAAGGAAACGATGAGAATAAATATTGCATTTCTACTGTGAATAAGATTACATGGTTACCATTACTCCTTAGGCATACTGAATTTACGCTGCATGATGCCATGTGGCTTAGAGTATGCGTGCGGCATTTGAATTGATAATTTTCCAAAACTCAAGTATATATCTGTCAAGGTACAGCTCGCAATCACAAATGCAAGAACGTCGTGGACGAGATGAAATATTTAGAGAAATGTTCATTGTATACATGCGGTGCTGCCAATGAGGATTCTGCTGAAAATGAGTACCATGCAATATATTACCCTAAGCATTGCTTTGAATCCAGGGGTTCTCATGATTGTACGCTTGTATAAATTATAATAAATCAAGTGTAACCCACTTTACTTTTCACCAATTACGAAACAATGTGTGCCTCTTTTTAGCCTGTCTTAGCAATTTGGAAAGCACTTCTCTGCCTCACTTTTTTAGCAGTTATTTTTAAGTCTTCATTTAGAGGTAGTCTTTTTTTTTCTTAAGGCGTCATTTCAACACTCTGAGCATGGTTAATATGGCAATTCGTTATTTCGCGTTGCACTTTTCACACATGCATCTATATTTCTGTGTCGGGCGTTATTCATGTTACTGCTGGCATCCCTAACACGTCAACACGCCATCTTCTAAACTCAGTTCCTGAAGTAATGCGATGCTTCTCTCTTTCTCTCTATCTCTCTCTCTTACTTATTCTGTAGTGGCTAATTTCCTGCATTACCTCCAAGTTACAAAAGTAAATGTATGCTTTTCGCAGCTAATAAATATTAGCGGTTGAAAATCCGTATACGCGGGAACGTTAATGCTAAGAGACTAGTTGAATTTTTATTGAGGCAGCGAAGGGCTCTTAAGTGGTGTATTCATGCGAAATTGAAACAATTATTAGCATGATGCGGTGCAATAGTCTCACCAAGCACAGAGTCATAATCGCGTAGGCTCATGAGCTTTCTTGTTTCACGGCATTTATCTCCCACTCAGCCACATGCTACATTGAGCCTCCCTATGCCGCAGACATTTCAACTAAAGTATTTTCTAAGGCTATTTACAAAGCCAGCGTGGTTTCAATTCTAATGCCAATTTACAATTGGTTGCTTGAAGATAACTGCAAAGGTGCCTACACGCAATTCACTACCTTGGCTTGTACAACGATTTCTTCTAGACCAATATAACTCCGACTCGCAGGCATCGTCTCCTAATAAACTCATTCGCGGTGGAGTTTACTGACGCTTACCTATTTTCTCCCCAAATTTCCCCTGTTGTTTTCTAGTCGCATAATTAGAAAGGCTTCTTTAATTTTTTTTAAATAAACCGAATTTCGAGGTAGAAGAACCTGGCTTGGTGTTCGGCAGTAGTGGTATGTGAAGTACGGGCACCACGTCGCAAGCCATCGCAACTACGCTGAAGCCGCAATAGCATAAAAAGTGCCTTCCAGTGACTGAATGAAAACTTTTGTTTATTTTGAGTTTGTTTCACAGTCATTGTAGAGGTCAGATCCCTAGTTTTCTTCTTCAACATTTCAGAAGTAAAGCCCATCTACATTTACCTGCGTGCCTCGGACGGCTCTCGAGCAGACACCATCATTAAGACCCATCTCGCGCTCACTTTCTGAGTTGCTCACACTACAGCGCAATACAAAAAGCACGCATGCTTCGAATTCCTTCCATAAAGACGTTTTTGTCTCCTTTTGTTCATGCGCGTACTTCACTTTAGACCATCTCAGGCTCCTATTCTTCTTTTATTCAGTATTTCTCGTTCATCTTGGAATTTTTCTGATCTAGAACAATACTCAATAGGAAGAATATACTCAATGCTTCGACAAAACATTCGTGGTAAGGCACCAAAATATTTAAAATGCGAAGCATTTCTTAGCAAACTTCGGCGACATTGAGCGTATCTATCTATCTATCTATCTTCCCGCCTACGACTTTTAGTTCTCCGCGCCGTTACGATAATGGTATCAATACCAAATTCGGTATGTCGTAACATGACTGTATGACGAGCATATTTGACTAGTCATAACATCAATGTCATCATATATATGTCATAAATGTCATAATTTACATTTCACGATCTTGATACTCTTGCGGTGGTTTCGTTCACTTGATGGCTTCCAAAACTTCTATGGTATGACATGACTGCATGGCGAACACAAGTGACCGACCCTAACGTAAAAATTATGACATGCATGTCATGTAAGTCATGGGTCATGACTCATGACTGCACGCCAAGCTCTTGAGGTCCTCGAAGCCGTTTCTCTAGCTTCACATATACCAAATTGCGCCTTACGTGACGCGAATAGATGACGAAGCCATGTGACTGGTGCAAACATGTTAATCATGAGATGCGTGTCGTTTGACAACCTGACTACATGCTACACTCATGATGCCCTCACGGCCGTTTCGCTTGCTTCACATACACCAAATTTCGTATTACGGGACGTGAATGAACGATGAAGGAGTGTGACTGGTGCAAACATGATAATTATGTGATGCGTGTCATGTAATAACGTAACTACATGCTACGCTCATGATTAGCTCGGGGCTGTTTCGCTAGCTTCACAAGTACCAAATTCAGCATTACGTGGCGCGAATGGACGACATGCGTAAATAACATGTCCAAACATGATAATTATGACATGCGTGTCATATATCAGTATGACTACATGCCGCACTGATGATGCGTTCGGGCCCGTATCGCTAGTTTCACATGCACCAAATTCGGTAATACGGGACGTGAATAAATGATGAAGGGTTGTGACGGGTGCAAACATGATAATCATGTGATGCGTGTCAAATAAGAGCATGACTACATGCCACACTCCAGGCGCCAATACGCTTAGACATGACCCGGCGCGCATGCGCTCCAGCGTTCGTTTGGTCGCGTTAAGATGGCGATGCCACGCCGGGCGCCACTCTACCAGGCATATACTCGCAGGCACGCGCCGCCCTGTGTCGCTATGACGCATGCGCGTTTGAGCATGCCCGGCGTTCCTTCGTCACGAAGCTAGGCAGACGCGGTGCATTCTGGGTAACGTCGTTGGTGTTAAATGCAGCATGCCACATTTCACACAGGTTGCCGCCTGCGTCCCAAAACCACAAATCATATAGTGATTTTGGCACGTTAAATCCCACATATCAATCGATCATGTCTGCGCCGACAGACGCTGGTCACGTCTGGCGTCAGACTATAAAGTGTTCGAGTTTTGCTAGCGTAGCGTCACTGCGTCCCGCGTGCGCACGGTGGTGGTGGTGGTGAAAACATTTAATAACCATTAAATGGTTACAGAGAGGTGATTGGGTTGGGGCCTTATTGGCCTCCTACCCTCACAGCACTAGGTGGAACCCCTATTCCGGGGCTCCATTGGCAAGCAACGCCGCCCGCGCACGTTGAACCAGAGCCTCTTGGGCCTTCAGGTCTTGACAGCCGAGCAGGGCCGCCTCCCAGTCCTCTCTCGTGGGATTGGGGTTGGGGGGGATAGATGGATTAGACTGGCACGCCCAGACGATGTGAAAGGTGTCAGCCACCTCACCACAGAACTGGCACGTGCCATCAAAGGATGAATTGAAATGTTTTAGCACCGCCGGGCACAGTACAGTATTGGTAAACAGTTTTAAAAGGAGGCGCTCGTCAGCGCGATGCAGTCCCTTACAAGGTTCTGGATAGCGCCGGTGCTCCTCCTTGTAGTAATTGGTAATATCTTTGAATGAAAGGGCCGAATTGTCTGATTGCGAGTAGGCTTCCAAAGACAGGGAGATAGCCCGGGAAGAGAGTGCGCGGGCGGCCTGATCGGCCTGTTCGTTACCCCTGAGTCCTTGGTGACCGGGTGCCCAAACCAGATTTCGCGGAGTTGGATTAACGTATCGGCAGCTAGGTTCCAGTATGCGCTCGCGTGTTCGCTACGCCGCAGTATATTGCGTCCTTCATGTTCTCTTCCCGCCATTTCGCTAGCTTTACATATACCAAGTTTGGTATCACGGGACGTGAATGGACGACGAAGGTATGTGACTGGTCAAACATGATAATCATGAGATGCGTGTCATGTAACAACACGACCACATGCCACGCTCATGATGCGCTTACGGCCGTTTCACTAGTTCCCCGTATACCAAATTTGGTATTACGTGACTTGAATGAATGACGAATGTAAAGGACACGTCTAAACATAATATTTATGATGTGCATGTCATGTAAAACTGGACTATAGGTGCTACGCACACAGCACGCTCGTAGCCCTTTCGCTAGATCCGCGTATATCAAATTTGGTATCAGGTGGCGTGAATAGTTGATGATGGTAACTGACACGTCCAAAATAGAAAATATGACATAGAAGTCATGTACGGCATAACTTACCCCTCCCCTCGTAACGCTGTGCTGATTTTAACCTGACATATAAAACATCCCTATTCGTGCTTTGCATATCAACGATTCCCACTGTAAATGGGATCTGTCTTTTTTGTCTTTCAATTTTCATTTGTTCTCATAAACTTGGTATAAAAGAGATGACTTAAAGCATGTGCATATGCAGCAGGGGATGTGGTATTACACTGTAGAGAGAGAGAAATGACTTTATTGGGTCCAGTGATTTCGGTGAGCAGGCCCCCACCTAACGTTTTTAGAATAATTGATGACACCTTTCCTTTGGTTACTTGACTACGGAGAATACTTGATGACACCATGATTTCAATTGTCCACTTTTTGCAAATAGTTCAACAGCCATGATGCAATAAACATGCTGAGACTGGGTGCCTGGTGTATGCCTGCAATTAACCATTGTAATACTACTGCTTCGCTAAAGGCTTCCTAGCTGTCGAAGAGGGCAAGAGTTCGAAGATTCGGAATCGTCTGCTTTGTGACCAGGAACTTTGCGTCTGCAAAACGTTTGAAATTGAAATTGAAATCGGTTGATTTCTCCATGAAACAAAACGTGATAGCCGAGAAGCTTGCGGTAAAAGCTGTCTTGCGATATCTTTATAGTGCCGTGAACACTTACAAATAGAAACACCTTGGTGGTATCGCAGCCACACAAAAAATGGCATGCAAACATCACACATAACAGAAAGCAGTAATACATAGTATTACAGAGCTAATTAATGCAAATAGATTTAACCCCGCCGCGGTGGTCTAGTCGCTAAGGTACTCGGCTGCTGACCCGCAGGTCGAGGATTCTACTCCCGGCTGTGGCAGCTGCATTTGCGATGGAGGCGCAAATGTTGTATGCCCGTGTGCTCAGATTTGGGTGCACGTTAAAGAACCCCAGGTGGTCGAAATTTCCGGAGCCCTTCACTACGGCGTCTCTCATAATCATGTGGGGGTTTTGGGACGTTAAACCCCAAAAATCGATCAATGCAAATAGATTTGTAGTCAGTAGAGAAATAGCGTTGCAGTGCAATTCGGCAGTTGATGTCAGTTCCGCGATTTGCAATATTCGAGTACAGAGACAGTTTAAAAAATCTAACATATTCGAGATGGTATAGATTTGATCGAGAAATTCATGCACGAAGTAATCACTTGCCAAGTGATTTCATTTTTTCTGTAACGGTGCTATATGAAGGTAAAATCAATTGTGGGAACACTATGTAACATTGCATTGAATTTTCTCCCAGTGCTGTGTACAATTGTTCAATGCTTTGGCACGTTAGTTTTCTAGAGCATATTTCTTCGCCTGTTTAGAATATGTGCTGTATTCGTATTCCTAATATTTCACTTATCTGAGGTGTGATGGTTGGGTTGGTTTAGGGGTGAAGCTCTTTAAAGTGTGGGTCTGTCCTTCCTCCGTTGGTGTCCGTGGCTAACGGTGGCACTTACCTACTGTAGAGCCGGTGTGTGCCACAGGAGATGCGAGATGGCATATTGCGGTACTTGAAGTGTTCCACAGTGAATGCGAGAGACGAGATGACGGTACTTGGAATGTTCACTAGATTGACGCACGGACGGACGGACAGACAGACTAGAAGATGGACAGACATATGGAAGGATGCGTGGAAGTACGGACGGTTGGCACTAAAGAACAGACACACACATGAACGGACTCACAGAACGACGCATGGATGGACGCTCAGATGGTCGCGCAGACCGACGGAAGCAAGAACCAAAGGACGGACGGATGAACGGACGGGCTGACGGTTGCTTCAGCCCACTCATCATCATTCACTGCGTGGATATGCTGTGATTTTTTATTTTCTTGTTTTATAGTTTTTTGTTATTTTGGTTTCGATCTAAGCGGCCCTTGAAGGCACTTTTAAACTCGCTTGAAATCTCTCTGCCCACGTAATGCTTAATAGCGCCTTAAAAATGTACAGAAAAATAAAACGAAACTTCGTCAAATCCCACATACCTTGCAAATCGACGTCATGCAAAGCATGTAGAGCGAATGTGGCCGTACTGTATTTCTTTTTTGTTGAGCGACATGTTACGAAATGACACTAAATATATATACAAATGTTGCACGCACAGCCATGTGTTGAACGGTCGCAGATGTTTATATAATCAGTTGTTTGCACTTGTGCAACGATGCTATCAGGAGCACGTCTACTCAGGCGCGACCATAGGAACGCGGTTTAGGAGCCATATGTTGTTCCCAAATCGCGACAGCGAAACGACAAACTTGCTCCGTCTCGCCATAGTGTCACGACGCTGCAACCACGTGTCGGAAACAAAGTGACATTGTTGCTACATTGAAAACTATCGCGTAAATACACATGAATTGCGAAAGCAAATTGAGAAGTATGCCCAATCAACACGTCCAATTTATTACTGTCTTGTGCGGCATAGGAAAGCGACAAAAGCGTGTCGCAACCTTCATTTTCATAATCTTTTGTTTAACGACGACAGGCTGTCCAGATGCGTACGCTTCTACGGCTATGACGCACTTAGCATAAAGTTTTCACATTGCAGCAAGCGACGATAATTGCCACAGGCTTCCATCAAAACACCAAAGCGAACTTTGGATAGCGATATTTATGACAAAATATGGCCACTCTCTTACTCTCCGCGTGAGATGCGAATGTAAAAAAGGTGGTCGATACATTGCTTTTCTTGAAGTAAGCACGCATGACGTGCATCCAGAGCGAATTGCAAATGAAGCGAGAACCATGAGTGCACTCATGTGTCCGGAAATTTTCACGCTGGTTTCTGAGTGACAAGCAATCTTTTCTCTGTTTTCCAGAAACTTGCGACGCGACAAGTGACAGCGACGAATTGGACTGCGTAACGGACAATCTTATCACTCCTTGCTGTCGCTGGTCATTGCCACTCAAAAATCGCGTGCTTGCGGTTGGCTCTTTCACAACACCAAAAGCTAAAAGGTGATACGAAGCGCTGGCGCCCACGAGGGTGGTAGCCCAGGACAGTGCTACATTAAATTCAGCGTATGGCACCTAACTACAATTGTCCTCGACAGGCGCTTAGAGTGCTTGCAGTGCTCGAAGAAATGCTTCGCATTCAATGAAATCTGACTTGTTCCAAGCGTGGTGAGAATGTATTACATGCGGAAAAGTCGGAAAGTTGCAGATACTTGCTGCATTTTTCACTTGTATCTAATTGCTAAGGGATGGATCGACGTATTTGTGTGTGTTTAGTAGTAATGTGCACGCGATGAACGTGCCAGGTACGTATACTATACTGCAGTGGAAATTGTGGGGCTCGGTTCGACGTAACATTGACAGCCACGTTAAAGGAGAGACGTATGATTTACGGTCTATGGTGTGATGCTGTGCATGTCATAAGCAACGATTAATATGTGGGGTTTAACGTCCGAAAACCACAATATGATTATGAGAGACGCCGTAGTGGAGGGCTGCGGAGGTTTCGACCACCTGGAGTTCGTTAACAGGCGCCCAAATCCAAGCTCACTGGCCTACAACTATTTTGCCTCCATCAGAAATGCAGCTGCCGCCACCGGGATTTGATCCCGCGACCTGTGGGTCAGAAGCCGAGTACCTTAGCCACTAGAACACCACGGCGGGACTGCACATCATAAGTGGTGGTCCTGGGCGTATGTCAGAAAGATTTCGTTACAGCTTGCGTGTTAATGAAGACAGAGAGAGAACTGTGGTGTGGGAAGTCGGGAATATCAAACAAAAAATAAATATTTGGTTTACTACCATGCAGTCGCGAAAAGATAGGAGGAAGGCAGAAATGTGAAGAGATAAGCAAACTTTTATGGTGTTTTTTTATGAAGGTGAACGGTGAGCACCACAATTATTACTGGAGTTGCCGTTACGTACAGTTGTACACTGGCACCAGGCCCGGTTTTTCCGCAACATGATTTCCTCAGCACTGTCGCTTTAAGATTTGTTAGGTCACTTATCCTTGTACCCGGGTACCCACTTAAGACACATGCCCACATACCACGTCCTGTTTCACAGGTATCTGTCATACACCATAGTTACATGCATGTGCCCCACGTGACTGATTAAAAGGGTTTCATGTCGTAGAGGGCAGGAAAATGACGTTATTCAAGTCATGATGATGTCTTTTGTGAAGTCTGGAATACAGGTATTCAAAGATGACTATGAGAGCGACACTATGTAGATAGATAGATAGATAGATAAATAGATAGATAGAAAGAGAGAGAGATAGATAGATAGATAGATACAGAGATTGATAGATAGATAGATAGACAGATAGATAGATATATAGATTGATTGATTTGTGGGGTTTAACGTCCCAAAACCACCATATGATTATGAGAGACGCTAGATAGATAGATAGATAGATAGATAGATAGATAGATAAATAGATAGATAGATGGTTAGATAGATGGATAGATAGATAGATGGATAGATAGATAGATGAATAGATAGATAGATAGATGAAATTGCGCAAAGTGACTTTGGTTCTACAAGAAATGCTAAAAAGTAAGTGATTAAATAAGTAGAATAATCACTCCATCTTATCACGTAATACCACAGCTTCATTGGTCGAGCCCCTTTAAATTATAAACTGAAGCCCAGTTTTTGCAATTTTCTTTTTACAGACGACACATTACAGGAGCACCTAAATATGTTGTGTCATTGTTGCTTCGTCACATGACATTAATATTTAACAGACAAAGCATGCTTTACAGGAGTAGTTGTATGTGTGAAAACTCCCATTAGCATTGCTTTTGCGCAGAGCCCACACGCCTAAAGGTCAAAACAGGCTTTACAGGAGTGTCTGCCGTTGAGCCTACCCTGTTTACGCACACAAGTGGGATCTAACAAGTACATCACAATTTACAAGACCACTAAATTTTTACAGGAAGGAGGGGGCAAGTCGTGCCGTTTATACAACTAAATATTCCGTCGGGCTGAGTTCAATCAACCCCGACTTAGGAGACATTTGGTGTTGTAGTATTACCGGCCACGTATACTAACAGAACAGACATGCGTGCACTGTTGAGCCTGCTTTAGGGGGTCTGATACAGGGGATCTGAATGCCTAAGAAAAACATTCACCTGGTAGGTATTTATTTGCATGAGACCAAAGGGCGTCTGTTTTGGGGACCACGGACCTTAAATATTATTGAAATAACCTTTCTATAAATTCATCAGAAGCATTGAGAATTTCAAATGCAATGATAAATATAGTAATTAGGATATGGAAGCTTATATTTAGATCCGTCGGGGCGTGTCTCAATAATATTTCATAAGCAGACCGCTTGTACCCGCCGAGTTATTATAATGTTATTTTTCTGTTTATATGAACACCTTGCTCACTATATAGCTTGTGCGTTTCCCTTGTTTATTTTGTATGTGCGCATAATTTTTGTTGGTGTATACATACTTTCAGGGAGACGCTCTAAATGCCGACAAGTGCGGACGCGCGAAGATCGGCTCCTGCTTTCAAGAATGCTTTCCTGTGGTATTCACGAATTTGTCGCTGAGTTTTCAGTCCCATCGTGTGCCTAAGTTCTCAAAAAATCAGCAGATATCACCTTTGTGCTGGTGAGTGGACTTTTAAACCGTTTTGTTAACATTTTCACACGGCAACGCCACCGGGGGATTTAGGCCTAACCAAGGAGGCGATTGTCGCCGATGCGCCGACCCGGCGCCAACGTGACTCAACGCTCTGCGCGTTCCAGGATCTGCAACTGAGAATGGAATACCAAGTAGATGGAGAGGACATCTCTCCAGAGGATTGCACGGAAAACATGGGTTGGAAGGAAGCCGAAACGAGACGCTCAAGGAATAAGCACACCGCGGTTAGCGTTGCTGCTGCCAAGGGTTAGACCAAGGCTGGCGTTGCGAGAGACGCTCGAGCCAGTCGTTGTATGTGTGACACCAAGCATACAATCGTGGGAGCTGGATGCATGCCGCCACTACCTAAGGACTTCAGCAAAATTGTGCTACGACCACGTGGAGGATTAATTATCTCGAGAATTGGCACTGGAGCCGTGGCAGACGCGATAGTACTGGCGGACGGCATCAAAGAGGAGGAGGCCATGCAGGACATCATCTGTTCCAACTTGCAGCAGAACATTATGGTGGCAAGCACTCCGGACCAAGACAGAGCTTCAAGATACCTCAAGGTTAAGCAAATTGACATTGGAGGCAAAGTTTTCGAGGTTAGCGCGTACGCCGCGGCACCCCACGATACTTGTAAAGGAGTGATTCGCGGGATCCCCATGAGCGATACTCAGGACATTTTGACACGAAAGATTGTGAACGCGAACAACCCGCTCGCGCTGCAGGCCAAGAGAATCAAGGACACCGGGACAATCATCATAGCGTTCGACGGACACAAGGTGCCCAGATTCGTGAGATATTGACCTTCACTTTTGCAGTGCTCCCATTACCGCAAGAACATCGATATATGCTACGTCTGTGGAAAGCTGGGACATCGGTCTGACGTCTGTGCGAACCCAGCTGAAACCATCTGCAGAGGCTGCGAGATCAAGAACCCAGATAGCCTGCACCAGTGCAATCCAAGATGCAGGCTGTGCGACGGCCACCATCCAACGGCAGACAAGGGGTGCAAGAACAGGTTCTTAGTGCCGTACGTCGTCAGACGCAGACGTTGGGAAAGATCGAGAGCATCCACAGAAGCCTGGGACGCAACAATCACATCGAGTCCAGACGTCAGCGACAAGCAGCTTATTCCAGCCTACGGGACCCAGAGCATACCGACTACACAAGAACAGGAAAGGCGGCCCCACTCCAGGGGGAGGTCACGTTCCAGAAGAGGTTCTAGACCCAAGGCCCGCTCCCAATCACGAGGGCGCTCGAGTTCTCAAGGTCACCATCAGGGTCGGGATCAGCCTGGGCGGCACCCAAATGGCCAGCTGCCTGGCGTTCAGTTCGAGATCACGGCTTCACACCTGGGGAAGACGCCTGCAGTTACATCAAAAGGCAGCTGAGCTGAGCGAGTGCGCAACGGCGCGGCAGAGGTGAAGACAGGTAAGCTGCCAGAGCATGATGGAATTGCACAACTAGAGCAAGAAAACGCGAGACTTACAAATTCGAATGAGAGGCTATCAGCTGAGTTAAAGGAAATAAAATTTCTTCTCACTAAGCTAACCAGCGCGCAGTCTTCACAGCCAATGCCTCAGCCAGTTGATGTCCCTGTGGCCGAAAACGTGGGGGACTCGAGAACCACAAAAAAGAGGGCAGTCATGGCAGAACGCGTGGAAGCCAACCAAACGACCATGTCAGTTATGAAAGAGGTCTTTGACACGCTCAGCAAAGTTGTAGCCAATCTTAGCGAGCAGATTATGCTACAGTCAAGCGTGGCGGCACTGGAAGAGCTTATGACTTTGCGCATTACAAAAGTCGAAGCATATCTGCAGAATACAGCAAGGCCTCCTCATGCACCAAACTCACCCTTTCGGCCACCAATACTAGTGGTACCAAACCTGTCTACAGGTGCAGCATCAGGCTCTGGCCGTCCTTGTAATAACCATGATGGCAGCGCTACGTGAAACATTTCGTATCTGGCAATGGAACTGTAGAGGTTACCCTAAAAAGAAGGCAGCCCTACAGCAGTATATCAGGAGCAGCCAAGAAAAGCCTCATATTATATTATTACAAGAAACCCTTTCACTGCAAGCAATGTTGCCTGGATTTCGGCCTGTAATAGGGCATACTGAAGGGAGGGGAGTCTGCACCTTCGTATTCAATGAACTAACGCACGTAACTCACGACCTCAAGATAGAAGCAGGCCGGTTGGAACACGTCATGGTAGAGATCGTGCCAGGTACCAGCAACCGTGAGAGCATTTTCATCCTTAATATATACAGCAGTCCAAAGGAACAAAAGCAAGGGTTCGAGACGGTTCTAAAGAAAGCTTTTAAAATCGCCGGGGAATGTCCACTCGTCATAGCAGGTGATTTCAACGCCCCTCATAATACATGGGGTTACAAGTACAACACTGGGAAAGGAAATAGACTTTGGCAAAGTGCCAGTGAACTTGATCTCACCCTAATCACAGACCCCAGCCTACCAACAAGGCTTGGTACATCTTGCTGCAGGGATTCCACCCCGGACCTTACATTTGTAAGGAACATCAAGAAGGCCCTGTGGATGAACCTTGCTGTAGACCTAGGGAGTGATACTGCCTTCTTGCCACTACCTTCTCCGTGGAGCGTAAAAAGCAGAGAGAATTCCACTTCACAGACTGGGATAAGTTCAGGAAGATAAGGATGGAAAGGGAACAAGATGGCCACAGACAAGGCTTTAAGCAGTGGGTCAAACAGATTAAAGATACCATCAAATCCGTCTCCTCTATCATTACCACCGATTTTGTGGTTGAAAGAATGGATAGCCGGCTCGCTCATCTTCTCGAGGCAAAGCAAGCACTACTGAACCGTTGGAAGGGTCAGCGCCTGAACCGAAGACTGACGAAGAAGGTAGCTGAGGTAAACAGATCAGTCGAGGAACATTGTCGCGCAATATCCAGGCAGCTATGGGACGAAATCTGCAACTCCGTCGATGGTCAGATGCGCAATGGCAAGACATGGAATATGTTAAAGCATCTCCTCAACGAAAACACCACCAAAACAAATCAAAAGCATGTTATCGCTCGAATTTTGCGTAAAGAGATAGGGCGCACTACAGAACAGCAAGTTGTCCAGCAGCTCGTGCATAAGTACCTCCCAATTAAAAGAGGATTGGCACCACCAAGTAGACAGTACCAGGGCGGGCCCAATCCAGGTCTTGAGGGCGACTTTAACATCGCGGAGATCAGAAGAGCCTTGCATGATCTCAACGGCAGGTCGGCCCCTGGCCCGGACGGTATATCAAACAAGGCCCTTCGAAACCTTGATGACGATTCAATTGAAACCCTGAAGGATATGATTAATGCAGCATGGAAAGAAGGCAGGGTACCAGAGCAGTGGAAGCTGTCCAGGACGATCCTTATTCCTAAGCCAGGAAAGCACTTACCTTGGACAACATGAGGCCAATATCCTTGACATCATGTATCGGCAAGGTTGCAGAACATGCCTTACTGCACAGGGTAAACAAGTACTTGGAATATAACGACATATATACACCCAATATGGTTGGATTCAGGGCAGGGCTATCCACACAAGATGCGTTGAAGCTTATCAAACACCAGGTCATCGACAACAAAACCAGAAACGTGAGAGCCATTCTGTGCCTAGATCTAGAAAAAACGTTTGACAACATCCACCACTCATTCATACTCGAAGCAATTTCCAAGCTTGGTCTGGGGAAAGCCTTCTATGACTACGTATGGTCCTTTCTTACAGATCGGAAAGCCGTGACGAAGATTGCAGATACCGAGACCGCAGCAGTCGAACTAGAAGCAAGGGGCACGCCGCAAGAGCAGTGATTTCACCAATGCTGTTCAACATTGCCATGATTGGACTGTCAAAGAAATTATCGAGCATTGAAGGATTTAAGCACAGCATCTACGCAGATGACATTACCATTTGGTGCACAGGTGGACGCGTGGGGCAGATTGAGAGCGCCCTGCAAGAGGCGATTGACACCGTAGAAGAGTACCTTCGTCCTTCTGGGCTCAAGTGCTCCTCGAGTAAGTCAGAACTTTTACTGTATCGGACTGCACGCCGGGGACCGAAGCCCAGGAGATGGAAGCCGTTAAACCAGATAGACATCCACCTCCGTACAAATCAAAAGGATGCCATCCAGAGGGTTGACTCCATCAAAGTCCTGGGCATGCTGACAGAGTCTAGTGGCGCCAACATCAAATCTATAGCCAAGTGAACTTGGAAAACAGACAGTGCGGTGCACCTCATACGCAGAGTGGCCAACAAAAGAAATGGGATCAAGGAGGACAACCTCATCAGGTTGATGCATGCATTTGTTCTAAGGCACTTCACGTACGAGGCAGCAATGCACAACTGGTCAAGAGCAGATTCCGAGACACTGAATGTGCTCCTCAGGAAAGTTATCAAGAAGGTCCTGGGCCTACCTATACATACCAGCACCGAGCGTCTGCTTGAGCTTGGCATTCACAACATGCTCGAAGAAATAGCAGAAGCCCAAGAGAGAGCACAGTTTGCAAGGTTATCTACAACAAGGTCGAGGAGAATGATCCTGCAGGAGATGGGCCAACACCCAATGGCAATCAGACGCAATTACAGTCATATTGCCGACAACATCAGGGAGAATATCGCTGTGTCTCATATACCAAGAAACATGCATCCAGAACAGGACGTCGGAAGAAGAGTAGCGAGGGCCAGGAATATACTTCGTCAAGTCTCAAACGAGGAACGAGGGGTGGTATTTGTTGACGCGGCTTCCTACGGCCATGGGAAAGCGTTTGTTGCAGTGGTGGTCGATGGGGCTGGCCATGTTGTCAACTCAGCGACGGTCAGGACGAAAGACCCAATCATTGCGGAACAGGTGGCCATCGCCTTAGCACTCAAGATGGATAACATTGAAGTCGTCTACAGTAATTCCATGACAGCACTACGGACGTTCGCCAAGGGGACGGTCTCGAAACAAACGCTGAGAATAGTGCAAGGCAAGAACATAACGCATCATCTTCTGAGTTGGTTCCCAGCTCACCTTGGGCAAATCAACGATTCCCCTCCCAATCTCAATGAACCAGCACACGAGGCAGCGCGAGAACTCTCCAACCGCGCCTCCCCGGGGATGCGTTCTACCGGTGATGGGGATAACCAGGAAATCCTTACAACATATAACGAGCTCACTAAACATTTCTACCTGTCTAGAACGATTTTCTCTCCACCTCACAAAAATCTCTCCCGGCCCCAAGCACTTTCATTAAGGCTTTTGCAAACGCGGATGTACCCTACTTTGAAAATGTTACACATCATGTACCCTGACCTATACCCACGTAATCTTTGTCCACATTGTGGGGAAATAGCTTCATTAGAACACATGCTCTGGCAGTGCACCAATTTTGCTCATATATCGAACATCACCTTTGCCAGATGGGAGGCGGCAATCCGCAGCTCGTCCTTGGCAGATCAGCTCTGGGCTGTCCACCAAGCCCGCGAGGCGGCTGAGGAGCTTGGCATCTCAGCCCCCACGTGGGAGCGGCCCGCAACACAGTGATCTGTGTTTTGGGGGACCAAATAAAAGTTTATGCAATCCAATATACATACTTTCATTGTTTTTTTCTATTTTTGAGTATTCAAGTTCAGCGAACTTCTGCATGTGCTCATCAAAGGGGGTTTGAAGTGCTGCGAAATTAAAAATAAAGATGTTAGCATTGCAATGCTGCAAACGCTGTTCCAATACATTAGAAAAAAGCTGTTTTTATTAACAACGCCACACAATGCATGCTGTAACCTGTGACAGGTAACTGCCATGGTCATTATGTGCTTGCACTAAAAGTAATCGAACAAGTAAGGTTGTAGCTGCGAAATTTCAGAACATTTAGAAACCCCATGTTTTGGGGGTTCTTGTTTTTTTGAAGTACTCAGTTATATATCCAAAAAAAACACACGCCTGAAAAGTGTCTCTGCGTGTTCGTTTATTGTTATCCGCTTCATTGCTTGGCCATCCAAGCGAAATTGGCCGAATTCAAGAACACATTATTCTTTGCTGGTTTTGATTTAGTTGGCTGTGTTGAGATCTCGAGCAGCGTAATATTTTCGCTGCGTGCGAATTTATGAAACTGATGAGTTCAAGTGCGTATAAGACGAAGAAATACATGTTAAATAATGACTTCAATAGTGAAGACTTAGGACTAGGGCACGGAGACAAAAAAATTGTCCTCATTTCATGCTATAACAATTGTTAATGCGCCTGGAAGTCCTCGGTTCGCGCTATTAAAATCATCATGTCTTACCAAAATTAGCTGGAGCCGCCCCCTCTCAAAGGATATGCTCAGTAACCGTAGAGGAAGGAACGTAAAGAGATGCTTAGACCATGTGCGCTGCGTATGGATCATCAGTAAAGATCATAAGCGTAAACGAACGCGACGTAATGAACTTGTTCATCTGTTGTTGCACTTAGAGTAGGAACGTGAAGAATGGGACGTGAATGTTACCGGGCCCGCGACCTCTAAAAAAATAGTGATGCGACCCTTACGTACCGTCAATGGACAAAGCAGTTTCGGTTTTCACGTTCTGGTCACTTAACTTCCGGCCTCCCCAGATTCCGCGTTTTTGTGCGCGTCTTGAAAGCTATAGAGTAGCGTTTCTGTGCAGTTGGTTTGTCGGACTAGATGGCAGGCGTGACGACCATGAGTGAGAGCACACGTCGGGTCTTCCGTTTAGCCCGAACAGTGAAGCCATAGTCAAATACGCGAACCCTGCTAGGCTGCAACATTTGGAGCGAGGACGCAATGCACATTCAGAGTAGTGATTTTCGCGTCATAAAAAAAACAAATGGCAGTGAAAATATCAATGTGAACATACGTGGTGTCTAGCAATGCATACGGAAGATAATGCACTAACTGGATACGACCTTTATTATAGACGTGACAGCAGTCTGAATATGGCTAAACAGGGACCACCAGGTGGCGCCGTTTTGTTTGGCTGGCTGCAACCAGTGCTCCGCTTTCATGTGTTTTCGACCCGTGACCGGGCCTTGCCCGTTTCTGCACAAGCTCACTTTTCCTTCTAGAAGACTTCCGGGACACGTCGACACCATCCGCTCCCCAGTCCGACCCCAGGCTGGCCCCCCTAAGGTCCCTAGATGAAACAAGTTTCCAAGGTAGCGACACCTTTCCCTTCGCTCCTCACCAATGTTCTTGGAGCGCCCTCTAGAAGGTTCAAATGTTTCATGAAAAAATGAAAGTTTGGCTTCAGCTGCTACGGTGAATAGGTGTAAATGGAACACTTTGGAAAGAAATGAGTCGTACAATAAGCGGTTAACTTTATGAACAATAAATTGTACAACACAAGAGCAAGCGGGATGTGCGTTACTCATCTGGCAACGTTGTGCAGTTCTATATTTTACACCATTAGCCATGGCGTCTCGCATCGTTCATCGTAGTTCGTCCAGTTCTCCGAATGCGCTTTGTTCGTGCTTTGACACAGTGAACGCGCTTCTTGCTCGATCCTGTCAGAGACGCTGCGACGAGCGATTACAGCCGGCTTGTGCACACGCTAGAAAAAAGTACGGCGAGACATGTACGAACACTTGACTAGGAGCCCTGCGATGACGGTTTTTCTTTATTGTGCCCATTGGGACAACCATGATGCCAGGTGATTCTGCTGCGGTGCTCGGAACTTCCTGAAAAGTGAGACTTCTACTGGTGAGGTGTCTCGAAGCAGCGCGTTTCTGCTCATGCGTGAAATGGTCAAGCGTGAAATGTTTCTGAAGGTGCGTTGATTACACCATCCAGCTGCTCTGTATACGAGCATACACACAAGTATTTTGCAAGGGGGTTTATTAGCGACGCCAGGTAATAGGCAGACAGCCGGTACAGAAACAAATGCTCGGGCAGTCCAGTGTCTACAGCTCGTGCTCGCGCTTCGCACTCAGCGATGGTCCCACTATCATTGCCTTGCGAATTGCCCACTACAATGCCCCGGCGACGAAGACGAGCCATCCTGGCGACTCAAGGTGACGAGAGAACAGGAGGGTCGTAACAGGGCTTGAGGCGACTGACGTGGACCGTCTCACGACCAAGGCGGCGCTTGTCCGTGGACGGCTTGAGTGGTTCAATCACATAGGTGACAGAAGAAGGGTGCTGTATGACGCGGTAAGGGCCCGTATACTTTGGTGCAAACTTGGGAGTCAGTCCAGGAGAGTGGAAAGGCAGTCGGAGCCACACGAGAGAACCGACGGGGAAGGTATTCTGAACAAGATCATGGTCGTGGCGATCTTTTTGGAGGGCTTGGTTATCGGCTGTGAAGGACCGTGCAAGTTGACGACACTCTTCGGCATGTTCAGCCATTTCAGAAACTGGGCTGAACTCTGAGGCATCAGGATTGTATGGCAAAATTGTGTCGAGTGTGTTGCATGGGTCACGACCATATAAAAGAAAAAATGGAGAAAAGCCTGTTGTTGATTGAATCGGCGTATTGTAGGCGTACGTCACGAAAGGAAGAACAACGTCCCAGTTGGAGTGGTCGGAATCAATATACATAGCGAGCATGTCTCCGAGGGTTCTGTTGAAACGTTCCGTTAGGCCGTTTGTCTGAGGGTGATAGGCTGTTGATGTGCGGTGTACCGTACGGCATGAATGTAGGAGCTGCTGCAGAACTTCGGACAAAAATACGTGTCCTCTGTCACTCAGGAGCTCCCGTGGTGCACCATGACGAAGAACAAACCGGTGCAAGATGAAGGTTGCAACGTCACGAGCACCAGCCGAAGGTAGCGCTGCCGTTTCGGCGTACCTTGTCAGATGGTCGGCAGCCACAATCACCCATCGATTGCCACCAACAGAGCACGGTAGCGGGCCGTATAGGTCAATCCCAACACGGTCGAATGGGCGTGCAGGACATGGCAAACGCTGCAGTTGACCGGGTGAATGAGGGAATGTCTTGCGCTGCTGACACTGGGAACATGAGCGAATGTGTTTGCGTACAAACGTGTACATACCCCGCCATTAGTAACGTTGGCGGACCCGCTCATACGTCTTTAGCACACCGGCGTGTGCGTGTTGCGGTTCAGCATGAAAATATTTGCAGATATCAGACCGCATATGGCTGGGTATGACTAGCAGCTTTTACGACCCGTCACTTGATAGTTGCGACGGTATAACAGGCCATCCCGTATGGCGAAATGCGTTGCTTGGCGGCGAAGAGCACGCGGGTAACCGGAAGTTGATGCGTCAGAAAGCATATTCAATAGCGAGGCGATCCAAGGGTCCTTGCGCTGTTCGGATGGCATGTCTGTGACGCTGACGGCAGAGAGGGGAAGGTCCAGGGCTGATATATCCGTATCATCGGATTTCACGGGTGATCGTGAAAGCGCATCTGCGTCAGAGTGCTTTCGCCCCGATCGGTAGACGACGCGTATGTCAAATTCCTGGAGGCGTAGTGCCCAACGTCCGAGGCGGCCGGAAGGATCTTTTAGCGAAGCCAACCAACAGAGTGCGTGATGGTCAGTTACCGCATCAAAAGTTTGGCCGTACAAATAGGGGCGAAACTTGTTTAACGCCCACACAATCGCGAGGCACTCTTTTTCCGTAACAGAATAGTTGGCTTCTGCCTTAGTGAGGGCGCGGCTGGCATAGGCGACCACATACTCCGTAAAACCTGGATTGCGTTGCGCGAGTACTGCACCAAGGCCAACGCCACTTGCATCCGTGTGTACTTCGGTTGGCGCAGTAGGGTCGTAATGGCGCAGTACGGGTGGTGAGGTAAGGAGTCGGCGCAGTGTTGCGAAGGATTCGTCACAGGCTGCTGTCCAATTCGAAAGATCTGCAGGGCCAGCAAGGAGTTTGGTGAGTGGAGCGATGATGGAGGCAAAGTTCCGGACAAAGCGACGAAAATAGGAGCACAGGCCCACAAAGCTCCGTAGTTCTTTAACAGTAGTCGGCTTAGGAAATTCGGCAACAGCACGAAGCTTGTCAGGGTCGGGAAGAATGCCGGCTTTCGAGACGACATGACCAAGTATGGTGAGTTGTTTAGCCCCAAAGTGACACTTCTTCAGGTTAAGCTGAAGCCTGGCGTTTGTAAGGCACTGTAGAATCTTGCGCAGACGAGTGAGATGCGAAGTGAAATCGGGTGAAAAAACCACAACGTCATCAAGATAGCACAAGCAAATGTTCCAATTGAGACCACGTAAAATGCTGTCCATCATTCGCTAGAATGTGGCAGGCGCATTGCAGAGTCCGAATAGCATCACGGTAAATTCTTAGAGGCCATCCGGTGTGACAAACGCCGTTTTTAGACGATCAGACTCAGCCATTGGGACCTGCCAATAACCCGAGCGAAGGTCAAGCGAGGAAAAGAATTCTGCACCTTGGAGACAATCGAGAGCGTCGTCTATGCGGGGAAGAGGGTAAACATCTTTTCTCGTAATGTTGTTTAGGCGCCTGTAGTCTACGCAGAACCGCACTGAACCATCCTTTTTTTTGACGAGTACAACTGGGGAAGACCAAGGACTACAAGAAGGCTTGATGACTCCGCGCTGTAGCATGTCGTCTACTTGTTCTGCAATTACCCGACGCTCCGCTGGTGACACACGATAAGGGCGCTGGCGCAAAGGAGTACTCTTTCCTGTGTCAATTGTGTGCACAACGGAGTTCGTTCTTCCTAGCACCGCTTGGGGAAAGTCAAACGAACGCTTGAATTCGTGCAGCAGGGTAATAAGCGGCTCTCGTTGAGCCGGGGCGAGATGGCTGTCAATAGAATGGTGAAATGCATCGGTAGACACGCTGTTCAAGGCAAAGTGAGGAACCAACGCGTTCAGCTCATTATTCGGCTTGGTGTCGAAGAAATCGGCAGGCACGATAGTACCTTCATCGATGAGCTGAATGTGGCCGAGCGTCTCGTTGCGGCGCAAACTGAGGAGGCACGAGTTGGGATCGGAAATAAATATCCCGGTAGTGTCTTGACAAAGCTCAAGAACGGCGAATGGCAGCGATGTGTGGTGGCGGCTACCGAAGATGTCAGATGGCGTGAATAGGACGGTAGCGTCAGAAAGTGAAGCACAGCAGGCAGGGACAAACTGGGCGCTGAAAGGAGGAAGGTCTATGTCCGTCGCGACGACAAGGTTAGCCACACTAGATACGGCCGCATCAACAGAAGGCGCATCACCAAACGGTAACAGCTCCACTTCGGCCCGAGCGCAGTCCACGACGGCGTGATGACGTGATAAAAAATCCCATCCTAGGATGACATCGTGGGAACATGAAGCCAACACGTGAAATTCAATGATGTACAACACGTCTCGAATCACAACTTTTGCTGTACATGACGCGACGGGCTCAATTTGTTGGGCGCTCGCAGTACTAAGAGAAACCACGGGAGAAAGCATCGTCACTTTACGAAGAGAGCGGCAGAGTCTCTCACTAATCACAGATATCGCGGCACCGGTATCGATGAGTGCGAGTGTTCGTACACCTTCGACGATTACATCGATAAGATTGGCGGGAGACAGGCGAGGACTTAAACGATTAGACGATCACGCAGCTCGTGCCTCCGGAGCTGCGGCAGTTAGTTTTCCGTCTCAATGGAGGTGGGTCGTCGACGCATAGGCGACACGGAACGACGACTTGGTGAAGGTGAAGGCGAGCGGGAAGTAGAACGTCTAGAAGCGAATATTCGGGCGCCGGAAGCAGTTTGCGCATCGCGTTCGTGAACTTCAGGTGGTACGTGAGGCGCGTGGTATGGAGGTCGAAACGAATAGTCAGGATATCTTGGTGCGTTAACTGTGAAGCGCCGACGACATAGACGTGCAACGTGACCTGGAATTCCGCAAAAGTAACATATAGGCCGGTTGTCAGCGGTGCGCCAAGGATTTCCGGCGTGTTGCTGTGGAAACGGCGCGGTGGACGGTCGCACAGGTTGTGGCGTATACATTGGCAGACGAGATGCAGGAGGCATTGCCGCGACGGCCGCATAAGTCAGTGGCACGGCAACAGGCGTTGGTTGAGAGGCAGGCGTAGGTAATGGCAACGCCTCGGAGACCTGCTCCTGAATAGCCTGTCTTATTGTCGGCGTTAGGTGGTTCGTTGGTGCTTCGGTGGTCGGCAGATACGAGAGACATGAAAGTTGTCGTGCGACCTCTTCGCGTACATATTTTTTTATCTGCTCCAGCAGGGAGCTGTCACCACCGACGGCCAGGGCAGCGAGAGAGTCGTCTGCCGTCGTCGACCTCCGAACTGCTGCACGTTGTTTCCGAATCTCTTCCAAGCTCTGGCACAAGGTCACAAGTTCGGATACGGTACTTGGGCTCTTTGCCAGCAACATTTGATAGGCATCATCGTCTATGCCTTTCAAGATATGCCTGATCTTGTCATGTTCGGTCATCTCAGGGTTGAAGCGCCGGCATAAATCGATTACATCTTCAATATAGCTTGTGAAGTTTTCGCCCTGCCTTTGTGCACGTCCGCGTAGGCGCTGCTCAGCACGCAGCTTGCGCACTGCGGGGCGATCGAACACAGCTGCGAGGGTGGTCTTGAAACCGGCCCAAGTGATAAATTCAGTGCGGTGGTTTGTGAACCACAGGCTGGCGACGTCTATGAGATAAAATGGGACATACTCTAATTTCGAGGGGTCGTCCTACTTGTTGGCGGCGCTCACCTTCTCAAACAGCTGCAACCAGTACTCCACATCTTGGTCCTCGGTGCCACTGAAGAAGGGCGGATCTCGTTGGCGCAGGGCGGTAGGCACGATGACCAGTTGAGATTGGGCCGTGCTTTGCTGGGTGGTGCCTTGCTCGGTCGTCTGATCAGGCATTGCTGATGTAGTGGGCAACTTCCGGCTTCGAAGTTCCAGGTTTGCGTACCCAGCACACTTCCACCACTTTGCAAGGGGGTTTATTAGCGACGCCAGGTAATAGGCAGACAGCCGGTACAGAAACAAATGCTCGGGCAGTCCAGTGTCTACAGCTCGTGCTCGCGCTTCGCACTCAGCGATGGTCCCACTATCATTGCCTTGTGAATTCCCCACTACAATTTGTACAAACTGGCGTGCCCTAGACGCGCATTGGACGCGCGCCTGGCGTTTCAATAAAAACAGACGAATAAACTCACTTCACAGATCCGCGTCGACGTACATTGACGGAGTTGCACGAAAGCGTTCGCGTGAAATGTTTCATAACTATACTTCACGGCATGCTTCATTTCGGATAGCACAATGTAAGTTGAAGAGAGCGAAAGCGTTTTCCGTTGTTTTACGGCAACGCAGCACTGTTGAAAAACGCGGATATTGCATATGACGAGCACTACGAAACAATCTCGGTCGATTTGGAGCACACTGAAGCGCTCCTTCTGTTTATGTCCTGGCTACGATTTCGTCATTGTCACGGCAAGAATACAGCTGGAGTTGTATGCGCATGCGTTCTCGTTTTAAACCTTTTGCATAACGATAAATAACACCACCAGCCATTTGCAAGATCACGTGCGAGGAATGCACCAATTACAGACCCGGATGGCAGAGAAAAAGAGGAGTAATTGAGAGAGTGAGGAGGATGGCTCGAGAACAATGAGTGACGCTACCTTTTGTTTTATCTAGGGACCTTAGGCCCCCCAGGCCCCTTCAAAAGTACGAAGCGGCGTGGCGCCGCGCTAACCCTAACGCACTGTGCCTGCTCCTCCGCGATGCAGCGTCCTACCCAGCACTCGACACCGACGACAACCGACGCCCTGTCGGTAAGCCCAGCTTCCTCCGGTCGTACCGCTGATACAGCCATGCCTCCGCTGACAACATCTGACAATGCCACCAGCTCCGCGCCGAACACAATACAGCAACAGGCAGCGTTCCTCGACAGCGCGCACAGTCCAGCAACATGCAACGCTGGTGGCGTCTCTGCTACTCCCAGCTTGATAGCCACGCACACGCCGGAGCCCGAGAGACGTAATGCAGCGTTGTCGTTGCAATCAACTATGCCGGCTGCTCTTCCCACCATATCTGCGTCTGGCCTACTCATTGGGAATTCCGAGTCTGTCAACAAGCGCGTTTCGACGAGCATCGTTCCTTCCATCGCGGAAGTTTTGCCTTCCATCACTTCAGCTGACGACTCATCAACGGAAAGGGACTTCATGGCGTCGCAGGTCAACGAAGACAATACGCCTTCCGGTGAAGGCAGCTGGAACACCATTAGTGCCAATCGAAAACCTGCCTCGACCGCCCACCCCCACTCCGAGCTCATCACCGTCGGAATCCAATTTGGACCCAAAACACTCACGCCGAAACTTCCTATCTATGACCTACTTTCTACCATCATAGCCGCCACAAATCTCTCTCCCAATACCAGTGCGGAGGTCACCCTTCAGGCCAAACCTGCTCAGAGCCTCGTGCTTCTGAAAACGCACTCGCCCCTCTCTGCCCACCTCCTACTGTCCCTTGCAAGTCTGGAACATAATGGTAAGCCGGTCACCATTAAGTCATATCCCCCGAGTCCTCCAATATCATGGCTCGGCGTCATACACAACGTTGCTGGTCACGTCATACCTTCTTAGCTCTTGCATGGCTTCGAATCCTTTACTTCAGAATACTCGCTGCACGTGTGATGGGTTCCACTGAATCCGTCCTCATAACATTTGCTGGTACCGTCATCCCTCGCTTTGTGTATTTCAAACGCGTCTCTTTCCGATGCCTTCCACATAAACCTAAGCCAACTACTTGCACTCGCTGCCTTGCTATAGGGCACCGTGCTCATTAATGCCCCCAAACAGCGTTCCGGCCAAGTGCCGCCGCTGTGCTTCTACTCTACAAGCAGATCCCGAAGCTCAAGTTTGTGCCCTACCCTGGTGCATCCATTACCAAGTCAACACCCACTCATCTTTAGACTCCACCTGCCCCTACCTTCTAGCTAAGCAACGCGATTGCGCCAAAGCAGCTTCTCTCCGTCGTGCAGCCATGCGCCAAGCTACTCAGCTTTCGCCGCCCTTCTCTTCTGCGCATTAGTTCCTATTACCTCCCGCAACATCCCCCCACCCAGACTCATACGTTGCTGAGGTTAGGGGCACACCTCGCGTGTGCACTTCTTCATAAAACACACCTTCACCATCCTTGAGTAACGAGAGCCACTCCTTCGGTCTGCAACTGGCTGTGTTGGAGCGCAACCAGCTCGAACGACAGCGCGTCTCAGAAGAGAGCTACAACAGAAAATACTCGCACTGACGCAGACACTCGCAACTACCACAACCTCTCTTACCTCTCAGCTCACAGAGCTAAATAAGCAACTCGCAACACTCACCGCCCCGACCTCCAGCTCCCATGTAACTGAATTGGCCGACATGGTCGAAACCACCACCACTGCGCATCACACTTGTTCGGTCCAGCTGGAAAATTCAATTTTCCGGATTCTCACGACCCTCGAAACCCAATCCAAGCAACTGTAATCATTCACCTATATGCTTAACTCCCTGCAAGAGTCACTTCCCCCGGCAAAAAAGAAGGAACGCGCACGCGCAGGTGCCTTCTCTTCTGCGAAGACCTAGATGGCGCGTGAAAATGGCCTGGAGATTTTGCCGCAACTTTCGTCGTAATAGGACACCTCTCCACCAATATCTTCTCCCCCGCCCAACATTACCCCATTTTCTCCTTATACAGGAGACTCGGACGGCCCTTGCTGTTTCGGGTTACCGTGCATATCACGCTACGACGGGAACGCCACTTGCGTCCATTTATGTTCGCAATGACGTTCTCGTTGAACCACTAGACGTACCTTCCCCCCTCCTTAAGTATTTAGTTGATGTGGTCTATTACCAACTATCTACCCGTATTTCTCTTGTTCTGATGTCCTTTTACTACCCCCTGTCACGTCCTCTTTGTTTAGTGCTCTTGGCGAATTCCTGCACTCCCTTCTATCGACCACCCATATCCTCCTTGGGGGGGACTTTAGTGCTCCTCATAGGCTCGGGGGTTACCCTCAAACACTCAAACAAGGTCGCCTTCTACACTGCCTCGCCCAGGAACGTCATATCTCCCTTATTAATACCCCTGACAGCCCTACTCGAGTGGGCATTGTTTCACAGCGCTCCACTACACCCAATCTCACTTTCTCTTTGAGTTCCCTTCCTTTTCACTAGCAGATGTCCGCTGAAAACCTTTTCAGCGATCACTTTCTCATATACATCACCACCCCTTTTTCCCACAAGAGGCGGAAACAACGAGTCACTCACACTGACTGGGGAGCATTCCCTAATAACCTTTCGTCCGATTTCTTTAAAACTTACGACGACTGGACGTCGCAGATCTCCGCAGCAATGACATCCTGTAGTCGCCGCACTCGTTTTCAACTCCCCATTCCTGATCCTGTCCCCACTTCCTCCGTTTATGGCGACGTCATCAGCGTTTGTAACGCTCCCTCCGCTCTCAGCCACACAACGTCCAACTTTTCTTCAGCATTGATGCTCTGCGTGCTGAAATTATCGCTTACGGCACTTCCGTCAAGCACTCTCGTGGGAAAACACTGTGTGACGGCCTTGACTCCGCACTGCACTCGCGCTCTACACGGTCTTTGTTTAGGTGTCTCTTAGGTAACAAGCCTGCTGTTGCTCCCTCCCTAGCTAAAGCTCTCACTCAATGGACTCCTTCTGATGTTTCTGACAATTTAAAATTTCTGTATCTCCTCCCCCCCTCACACCTTCCTACCCAGATTACTGTGGCGAAGCTAACCCAGACCTGAACCGCCCATTTACGCTCAGGGAGCTGGAAGCTGCCTTAGCCACTCAAACTACCCGCTCGGCTCCCGGTGAGGATGAGATAACGTATACTACTTTACGTAATCTCCAAGACAACGCGAAGGAATTTCTCTTACACACATTTAACGAAGCATTGAACAGCGGCTGTCTTCGAAGCTCTTGGACATCCTCTCTTATTGGCATGATTCCGAAGCCGGGCAAGCCTCCATCTCTCTCTAACCTTCGCCCTATCTCTTTAACGTCATGCGCTGGCAAGATTTTTTAGCGAATGGCCTTGACTCGACTGTCTGATTTTATTGAGGCGAAAAAGTTTTTTCCTCCTTCTCTTATTGGCTTCCGACGCCACGTATGTGCGCAGGATATGTTACTTGTTCTTCAGCATACTTTTCTTTTACCTTCTCGTAGTCAGATCCATGCTCTTGTAACCGTCGATGTATGAAAGGCATTCGATGGCATGAGTCATGACCACATACTCGCTCAGCTCTCCTCCCTGTCATGTGGCTCCCGCATGTATTCTTACATCTGATTCATCCTTTCCCGTCGAGTTGCTGACTTAAGAGTCAATACTCATTTGTATAACCCACATTCCCTCACCCGCAGCACTCCTCAAGGTGCCGTACTATCTCCTACTCTATTTAATATGGCTATGGCCCCCCTTGCCTCCCAACTGTCCCAAATACCTGAACTCCACCACAGTTTTTATGCAGACGACATCCCTCTCTGGTGTACGTCTGGATGTCCCGGCCACGTGCAGGATACTTTGCAACGTGCCCTGGACCTAGTCGCTTCCTTTCTCGCTACTGCAGGCCTGTCTTCTGCACCGGAGAAATGCGAACCAATTTTTTCTAAACCGGTTTGCGTACCAGTGCTCCCACAACACCCTCATCTCTCTACATCTTTTTAGCTCTCTCATCCCCATTGTTCAGCTATGCAAAGTTGTTGGCTTTCCTTTGCACGCGACAAAGAACGCGCAGGCCCTACACCAAGCTGTGAGGACAACTCGGTGACTCACCTCCTTCGACGCGTTGTCCCTCTGCAGTCGGGGCTCCACGAGACTCATGCGTGCCGGGTTGCACATGCGCTCGCGCTTCACAAGTTCTTGTACTTTGTACCTTACGTTGAATTCACCCAAACACAACTCAACACACTCGAAAGAGCTCTATTAGGCCTCTGCAAGGCAGCTCTAATCCTCCCTGTCACTACCTCTACCGCTAAGCTCTTTGCCACAGGCCTCTTTCATCCATTACGTTCTCTTATTTCTCTGCACAACGACTCTCAGATTGCCCGTATTTCTTCTGGGCATTCACGTATTAACGGCAATGAGCTAGCTCATCAGTTTGCCTGCGACATATTGCACCAGACACCGTTTATTCCCTGGCCCACACTTTCAGAAGACAGTGAGAGCTCCGCGAATAACGATGGGCAGATCTCCTTGCTTCACACTATCAAGGAGGTGTATCTCCAGCTCCGGCTCGACAAGCGTCTTTACCCTCCCCCTCATTCATCACTCACTGCGCTTGAGGCTCGAACTCTACGGCACATTCAATTGAATTGCCTGATAACCCGCTCTTGCCTTTTCCTTTATAAATATAGGTCCAAGCCCTCCTCTCCAAATTGCCCCTCCCCAAATGCCGACCTGTCACACTGCCTGTTTTTCTGCCCAACTGCTCAGCAATCAAGGTATTACCCTCCCCCATCCCTTTCCATCACCTCCTGGCTCGACTGGATCGGCGCCGAAGGGGAAGAAGAACAGCGGCAATCGGTCGCACAGGCGGTCGAAATGCTCGGCCTGTAAATTGTGGCTGAATAAAAGTCTATTACTACGACTACTACTGGCTGAACAGTAGCACAAAGGCTCAAATTACGACCAAAAACACTCTCTTTAACTGCACATGTCTGCAACTAGGACCCACGTTTTTACAGCGAAAGCTGACTGATGGGTTGATATCTGAGGTTTAATGTCCTAAAACCACCATATGGTTATAAGAGTCGCCGTAGTGGAGGGCTTCGTAAATTTTGGGCAACTGGGGTTCTTTGGCGTGCACCCAAATCCGAGCACAGGGGTCTACAACATTTGCGCGTCCATCGGAAATGCAGCCGCTGCAGCCGGGCTTCGAACCCTCCACCTGCGGGTCAGCAGCCGAGTACCTTAGCCACTAGACCACCGCGGGGGGGGGGGGGGGCTACAGCAAAAGCTGTTATGATATCACAACTCGGATCCCGCGCATTAATCCACCACCGCCACCGGTGTCCGTAACCACGTCGTGCAAAATTATAAAAAAAATACACCTAGCACCAACCACACAGTGGAGCTCGAACCCCTGTCCGGTGGGTTTCAGCCCACTATTTTACCACTTAGCTACGCCATATTGATTTCTTGCAAGGTATTTAGTACAAATGCGGCTTATGTATATATATAGCATACAATATACACAAGGTCAAGTCCAAAAATGTACAATGGACGTTACAAAGTAAATTTCGTACAACACATTCTCTAAAGTGGTATTTGAGTAGCACACTTATGAACTCAGCATACTAGTCCGGCGGAAATAGCAGTTGGTCATAAAAGTCCCTTAGCCGCACAGTCATATTTTGCACGAAGTGACATCGTGGTTCCACATGCTTGTCCAGCATGCGAGGTTTTCATAAAGTATGCATGCCTATTAACAACAGCATGTCGTTGTATATGGGTGGCACAAGATAACAGATGCTATGAGAATTTAAATCCAGACGTTTTTTTCAAAGCCCTCTGCAGGACGTCGCAGAAAATTATGGCATCCTTACAACTGAAATAGCAATGTTCTATTGTTTCTAGAACTTCGCAAAGGCCGCAGTTATTTGAGGATACAAATATGCCTTAAGTGTTCAACCAGGTTTTTACAGGTATTGTTTCTGTATGCACTTTGTGAAAAAATGTCTTGGTTATTGCTGAAATAGGCATTTTTGTTACACATGTTAGGAACTCATGACCAGAAAATCCAATACGTAGTGAGTGGTAAAGTGGGGTCGGAAAGCTTACATCCAACACAGCATAATGTAGGTTTCTACTTGAGCTAGAGAACAAGTACTCATTGGAGAATCTGGCTGTCAGGCAACGCACTGCTTCATATACTTCACGCATGAACCCTTGTTGATAAGGAGGCGATGCAAAATTAATAGATTCCACTAAATTAGCTGAAAAATCTGCGAAATTCACTTGCAAGAATGTTAGAAGCAGTGGATGAGCACAGTCACGAAAGTAGGAAAAACGCAACAGCAGTTTTTTAATGAATAAGTGTACCAACCCATGACCACCTGAGCAGACAGGTGTAAAAACATTGTCTCGCCTCATCGATTCATTGGTTGATGACGAAATGAAGGTAGCAAATATATGGCAAAATTTCTGTATGTAAACCCTCGAACAACAATTATTTGCAAAACGTAGACTATTTTTGTTGCCGAAAACAGGCTGCATGCTCTAGCTGTTGCCACTAATAAAGAGTTTATGAGGAATAAACGTCCGGGCAAAGTATTTTAGGGTGGGTGGGCGTTCTTTTCAATAATTTGCACTTGATCGATATGCATATAATGTAATGCCTAGGTATTTTGGTGGAACACGACACTTATCTATTCCCTGAAATGGTTGGTTTATATGTTCTCCAATTGTTGAATGAGAGAGCTTTTAGCAAAGTTCATTCGTGCTCCTGAAAATTTTCCAAGTTCTCTGATTGTTGACATCATAATTTTTATACTAGAAAGATCTGTGCGAAAAAACGCTAGGTCATCCGCATAGGCCAATACATTTACCTCATTTCCATAAGCACTGAAACCGCGGACGCTAATAGATCGAACTACGCCTAAGAAAAGTGGCTTCAAATATAAAGCAAAAGGCATTGGTGACAATAGACAGCCCTGTTTCACAGACGAGTTAAGAAACAAGGGTTCAGAAAGATTGCCATCAACAAGTAAACGAGTTCAACATTCATTGTAGCTTAGTTTCACGACTTTAAATATAGTGGAGCCAATTTTGGCATGTTCGAGAAGAAAAAACAGAAAAAAATGGCGAACCCAATGAAAAGCTTTCGTGAAGTCTACTTGTAGTATTGCCAGTTGTTTGTGACTTCTTGGCAAACTTGCCTTAGGCAGCCTTGCGACTTGTTGGCAAACTTGCCTTAGGAATGTTTGATGTCGGAAGAGCAATCGGGTTATTACGATTTATAAAGCGCTTTGAAACAGCGAAAGAACAACCATCGTCGCACAATGCGAATAGCGTAACGATTGGGCCGTCCAATACTCCAACCCATTACAAAAGCTTGTTCTTGTTCTCCTATTAATTGTTGCGCATGCCCACTTCACCCATAATTCCTCATCGTCGTCAGCCACTGCATGAACAATTGGCACAGAATTCCTTACAACTGCTTGGCGGATACGAAACTTCTCAGAAAAATGACGAAAAATAGCACACCGAATGCCAGCCTACTACCCCAAGAAACGTATTATTAGTGCCCTGATAGGTATCAAGCAAGTTTGCTTGCAGTAGTTACCCAATGAGTGTTTTGAAAAGGCTCTGAAAGGCCGCTCTTCTAGCTTTCGCTGGGCCTATGCTGCGCCTGCCGTGCCGGCCAGGCGTTTTTTTTTTGTTCTTACAACAAACCTTATAAGCCGATATCTGCCGATGTATGGTAGACAGAAATTTATCATCATTGTGAGCCTGAACACGCTCCATCCCCGCCTAAGCACTTGGTACAGGTGGTTCTCAAAGAGTAACTGCAAGGTGCGTCCATGAATCGGGGTTTGTCACCTATGTGTGTCATTACTAATATTTAGTGAACCAGCGTGCAGAGTAGTGAGTGGGCTTTGCCCAATTTTTGGGGCACATCTGTGGCATTTGGAGTTTGACAACGAAGCAGCTGTGGACGACGTTTCCCGATGATATAGAGAAAAATATTTAGAAATGCGCCGAATTAAAAAAAAAGATGAAAATGGCAAGCCATGGATGTGATATGTCGGAAAGAAAGTCGTCTCAGAAAGAAATTGAAGCATCTTTTCGATAGGCGTATCAAGCCTGCAGGAAGTGCGATGATGAGCAGCCTTCTTTGTTTCTCTTTGGTTTCTTTTTTTGTGAGCTTTCTTCTCACTTACGCCATTTTTCTTCTTTAAGTTTCTTTCGGCAGTTTCTCTTGTTATTCCATTTTATTTACTGCTGCATTTTATCCATTCCTAGCTTTTTCTTTCTCTTTCAAACTTTCTTTTTACATCCCCCTCTTCTTCTCTCAACTTCTATTTTTCGCTCGCTTCTACTTTTAGCATTTGCATTCATGGATCTGCACGAGTTACACCGAGCGATGACTGCATCCGCAACTTTCGACAACCGGAGCGCCCCGTCGAGTTGCGCATCTATCACCATCGAAGAGCTCGATAGAAAATAAGAAGAAGAGCTCTCCTCGACGCGAGAGCGCGCTCAATCTGCCACAAATGGCTTTGCTATTCACCATCGAGACGCTCGATAAGCAAAAAGGAGACTTAACCTTCTCCGCTACGGATGATTATGCTATTCACGGTTTTTCCCACGTGACGCCAGGCTACCATTGCATACGACGACATACGACAGCACGGCCATCTGAACTGTTCCGCGCATAAAATACAGGAACTGGAGCCATTTAACGTAGAGTGTACTATAATATAGTATCGTTTATCACGCCAAACCACAGTGCAGTATAGTATAGTATAGCAAGCGGTCGGAAAGGGACAGGTGAAAAGGTAACAACCTGGCAACGTAAGGAGGACCTGGGTGCCCATCGGCTCTGTTGTAGCCCCATGCAGGAATTGTTATAGTGTGTGATATTGTTTTCCTGAACAAAAGAAACATGCGTCTAGTCTGACAATGCTGTGCTCTAGATGGACTGTTCCTTTAGTAATGTAGCTGTTCTGCAAGGCCGAATCACAATTACCACAACCTATACAAGCAGGCACCATATTGTAAGTATATGTTTTTATAAGAAGCAATGTGGTGAAAAAACGCTGAGAAGAACATATGGTTACTTGGAAATGGCGATCGGGAAAGATATAAAGGCATTCTCGAAGACGTCATTGTTCATACTGAAGAAGGGCGTGCCCAAAGATTTCACATAAAACAGCAATCAACACACAAAGATGTACTACTACTTGGATGTGATCAAAACTATACTTACCCGGCTAAAATTAACAATGTTAAGAGATACTTTGCATTGGAAATTGACAGCTACAATACAAAGCATACCAAAAATAGTGGCTGAAGATCCTTCGAGTTGATGCGTCATCTTCGTGCAACATTTTCTGAATTTAAACGGCTATGTTACATGTCACCGATACGTGTATGATGTTTATGGTGTTGTGCTAAAGGAGCTTTTACCTGGACTTCGGGTGCTTTCAAGAGCCTGTCAGGGCATTGCGAGCTCACGTACTCGCTCAAGAGGTCTATTCATGCCAGTATCATCAAGCGTGGCTGTTCTTTAGTGTATTTTTAGTGTAACATCTTAAGTACTGGCTTCGACGTTCTCCAGGCGTACTAGTTATATTGCAGAGATCTGCCATCGTCATTTTTTCTATTGGTAGTTTATAGCCTTAGCGCTTATCTACTATGCGAGGTGTATGGTTGTTTTCTTTTGTTTATTGGCCAACGTAAAAAACCGATCATAAGGAGACGTTACAGTTATTTGGATTTGCGTCTAAAGAGAGCCACCTTTTGGTACAAGCTCGAGTATCAGGGAAGCTCTGATGTGAGCGTGAACAAATTCACAGCGTTAATGCGTCAAGTAAACAACGGGACCGAGTTTTTTCCGCGGGGAAACCTACCCCATATCCCCTTGCTGCTGACACATCTCAAACTTTTGGGGCGTGAAAGTGGTAAATCTCTATTTTATTAACTACAATGAAAAAAGTTATATTGTCGAGAGTGGCCACTAAGCTCATGCTTCGTTCTTCATTTATTGAAATCGTGAAGCAGACATGCAGTATTTGCGATGCCATTTTAGCTTGTACCAACCAGCCTCTGTTCTCAGTCGCGCTTATCCTTCTTATGTATTTTGTTTACGCCTTGCAGTGTAATTTATTTTATTTTATTTTATTTATTTGAATATACTGCAGCCCTAATGCGGGGCTATTGCAGGAGGGGATGAGTTATACAAAACTAATACAAACAGAGCAACAAGAATAAAACAACTATAAAACTGAAATACAAAAAACATCACTATGGTATTTTAAACACAAACTTTACCTATTTTCTAAGTGGGCAATAGTGGCATCAATGAAATTTTGTAAAGATAGTGAACGAATACTGCCCGGTAATGAATTCCCGAGGCCTATAGTACGTGGGTAAAACTAAATTTGTATGTGTTATTACGAGCAAATAAAGGCTTTATGTTCAAGATGTGGGAGCTCCGAGTGCAAGATTTTTCCATAAATGCAATTTAGTTACCACCAAAGATGCCAGAAGAGGAGTTGATGACTTTATGTAATAATTTTAAAGATTCGATGCAATAACGAGAACATAATGGTACAATGTTCAGTGATTGTAGAGCCTGTGTTGCAGAGAAGTTGTGGCAGTAGTTACGGCATATGGAGCGGATGGCCATACGTTGAACGCTATCGAGGATTTTTAGGTCACCTTGTTTTTGAGGGTACCAAACGACAGATGCGTATTCTAAAATAGGGCAAATGAACGTTTTATACAGAAGTAACTTGGTATCGTGGGGGGATAGAGCCAAAGTACGGCGCAAATAACCTATCTTTTTTAGAGCTTTTGCGCTGATCTATTCAGTGTGGTTGGTCTAGGAAAGATTTTTTGTCATAATCACACCCAAATATTTATATTGTGAGATCCTTTTAAGTTGTATACCATTCAAGTAATAATCAAACAAAAACGAATTCTTTGCATTGGTAAATGACATCATGACTGTTTTATTGCAATTACGTTCATCTGTCTTGTTTCACACCAAGAGCTGAAAGAAATGAGGGATTGTGAAAGACTTAATTAGTTCGTTTAAATATAGAATTAAATGGTTCGTAAAATACGCAGTCATCAGCATAAAGTGTAATTTTAGATGATGTGCAGTGAGGTAAATCATTAATGTATATGAGGTAAGGTAAGGTAAGGAGGTAAGTTTATTTACAGAAAGGCAGAGAGGAAGGCCTGAGCGATAGCTTGCTCTTGCCTGCTACTCGACACTGGGGAAAAGGAAAGGGGAAAAGAAAAATTAATGGGTGACGATGGTGAGATAGACAGGTGAGTATTTTGTGTTCATACTAGCTGAGACACATTTCGTGGCCACACACATAGTCCAGTTGTTTCCAAAAAGGTTATAACTGCTCTTGTGACCACAGTTGCACAGTTGGTGTCTGGCCGAGGCCCCAACATGGTCTCATCAGTTAATGACCTACTGCGATATAGTTCAGTAGAAGAAATCATTGTTTGTCGTTCACGTGCGTATGCTGGGCAGACACAAAATATGTGTTCAAGTGTTTCTGGCACATCACAGTGTTCACAATTAGGACCGGTGTCACTGCGACCGATGGTATGTGCGTAACGTCTGGTGTACGCTACACCAAGACGAATGCGGTGGATCATACTTGTGAGTTGCCGTTTAAATTTAGGGGGCATGCGGAACCTCATTTCCGGGTCCCATTTGTGAAGTCGCTGATGTCGCCGTTCCGGTTTGGTCCAGTGCTGAAGTGTGTAGCTGCGCATCACGCAGCAAAGCAGGGCGTTCGTGTCAGCTCGTGAAAACGCAATGCGTACTTCAGGGGCACTGCTTAAGGCATTTTTAGCTTCAGCGTCTGCCTCTTCTTTTCCCATCACGCCGCAATGAGGGGAAATCCACTGGAAAGTTATAAGATGACCATTTGTTGAAGCAACCTGAATAAGTTCTGTGATTTCTATTGCTAAGCTGTAATACGGACCTTGCTTCATGATGCAATTAATGGTTTGCAGAGCGGGTGTGGCATCACATAAAATCGTCCAGGCTCGAGGTTGCTCTCCGGAAATAAATCCTATTGCCTCCCGGATAGCGACAAGCTCTGCGGCAGTTGATGCGGTTTTATGGTCCACTTTGAATCGTCGAGCGATATACATGTCTGGGATGACAAAGGCTGCGGCAGAGGTGTTTAGCGTGGTGGATTCGTCGGCGTACACGTGCAGAGAATCACTGTACGTTGTGTAAATGTGATATAGGGTCAGCTGTCTGAGTCCAACAGAAGAAATGAGCGACTTCTTCGTGATTCCAGGTATCGTAAATGAAACAGATGGTTTAGGCAGGACCCATGGAGGCACTGCAGGGGCAGTTGGCGGAGAAAATCTTGATGGTATAATGTTTTTATGCCGCGATATTACTCTTGAGAAACTGCAATCTGGGTGAGTCGTGGATAGTACTGACAGTGGGTGCTGTCTGTGTCTGCTCAGAAATTGAAGGTGAACTCTAAGTGGCTCGCAGAGCATGTATACACTTATGGGAAAAACCCGAGCCTCTGCGATTGTCCCATTTGTTGAAGTACAGCGCGGTAGACCCAAGCATCTTCGTAAGCATTGAGCTTGAACACTCCCTAACGTCTTCACACAACTAGGTCTCATATCGGAGAGCACCGGCATGCTGTATCGAATGTATCCCACAAATAGAGCATTGTACAATTGAAGTAGCGATGATTCTGACGGGCCCCATCTTGCTCCTGCTACGTGGCGAAAAACGAGAGCAAAGCTCTTCAATTTAGATTTAAGTACTGCGACATGCCTCTTCCACGATAGATCTCTGTGTACGACAACCCCAAGGAACTTGTGGTGCGTTACAGCAGGTATCGCTGTACCATTAAAAAGTATCGGGTATTGCGACATATGTTTGCGCGTTAACGCAAGCACTGCGCATTTGTCGATTGAAAGAGTGAGCCCCTGACATCGTAGATATTTGTATGTGATCGTCACTGCACGCTGTAGTCGAGCTCGCAATTGCGGATGAGTAGTTCCGGATGCCCATATGCATACGTCATCAGCATATGCACTGATCTTCACCGTGCTGGGACGCTCTGCTGCAAGGCAGACCATTGTGACATTGAATAGGATCGGGCTGAGGACTCCTACTTGGGGAACACCACGATGAACCTTACATCGATTGGTGTCTCCGTTACTTGTCGTCATGTAAATGGTGCGGTCCCTAAGGTAGCTAAAAATCCAAGCGTACAGTCATCCACCGATGTCGAAATCTTCCAGTGCGTCAAGGATCGCATAATGCAGCACATTATCGTAGGCACCCTTAATATCTTAGAAGACGGCCGCCACTAGTCTGCGTTGGCTTCTTTCCTCTTCAACGCTGGTGATCAAGTCGACCACACCATCAATGGCAGATCGGCCTCTTCTGAAGCCGTTCATAAATGCAGGAAAGAAGTTGTTGCTCTGTATAAAAGCCACGATAATCTTGACAGTACCATTCTTTCCATCACTTTTCCGACGCAGCTGGCTAAGGCGATTGGTGTGTAGGAGGAAAGCGCATAAGGACACTTCCCTGGCTTAAGCAATGCAATATTGCGACTGCATTTCCAATTAGCTCGGACTTCTCCTGCCTACCATGAGTGTTATAATGAGATAACAAGATACGTCGTGCTTCTGTATCAAGATGGTTGAGTGCAGCATACGTGATTCCGTCAGGTCCTGGTGCCGATGATCGGCGGGAGGCAGAAATCACAGGGTCAAGCTCATGCATTGTAAAATGTACATCAAGGCGCTCGTCACATGATGGAGGCGCAATGGTAGTAATACGCTCATTAGTGGCAAGACCATCAGTGTTGTCCACGATGAGGCTACAGTAGTCACTGGCTATCTCAATTTCTGTCAGTCCCTGATGTAGAGCAACAGCTTGAAATAGTTGAAGTTGTTGGGGAGTTGTCTACAAACTTCGTACCACCCGCCAGATCTTAGAGGTTGCCTGGGGTCCTAATGGGCCTTGTACAGATCCCTGAGGAACACCTGTCGTCACGTCGACAAGGGATGAATCCACTGAGTTGAAAGAAACAAATTGTGGGCGATAATGAAGGAAACTTGCGATCCAAGAAACAAGATGGGAATTATTGAGTATAGTATCTAATTTCACTAGCAACTTAGAATGAAGAACAGAGTCAAAAGCTTCAGAGAAGTCAATGAAAATGGCATCTATTTGATGACCTATGTGTAGGTTAAAGGCGACGTCATGAACAAAATCGACTAATTGTGTAACAGTGCAGTAGACTTGACGGAATCCGAGCTGAGCAGACATTAGAATTTCATTGGAGTCGAGGAATTCAATGATATGCTTGTGAATAATGTGTTCCAACATCTTGCAAAGCTTCAGTGTACGTTGTTAAGAGAAGCAGAGCCTGCGTACATTGGCCTGTATTCTTGAAACGTGAGCTTCGACATTTTATATGTATCGAGACTCTGCCATCTGGTTCTAAGTGTTCCCTAATGTCCACACCTACATCGAATATTCTGGTGCCTAGGGAAACACCGAAAATATCCATTTTGCTATGAGCATTCATCTATTTGTTTTTAAGACGGAAAGGGACATATGATGGGTAGATGATGCAGAGAGCAAAACTTTAAATCTCTCGTCTTGAAATCAGCGGGCTAATATTGAGAACTTAATATTGATATTGTTTTATACCTTTTACACTAAGTTCTAATAATATATTTCATTTGGTTTGAGTAAAACTGACATGATGAAACAGGTCCGCAAACAAGTTCATTTCGATATTGTTTCTTCAATATCATACCACTTCATTTTAAAGCTTTGGACCATGATTCAGCTTATAAAATGGAAGCCACTTGGGAAAGTTCTTTAACGAAGAAAAATACATCACAAGTTCTGGTTGAAAGTTTTTCTCAAGTGGTTTCTCGTTTGTTCGTTTGCAATTGCGTTTCAGCTGCCCTTTTTATAATACTATGCTTCTTCGCCCTTCACCTTACGTTTTTCTTGCCGCCAAGTGGAAGGATGACTGTCCGGTTGTCTAGCCTACTTCCGTGCCTTACGCAAATTTAGTTTATCATACATCAGTCGTGGATAACGGCACTTACGTTTTTCCTCGAAAAAGAAACAGTCAACGGAGCGTTTTTCATTCGAAAAATTTACTTGTTCGCCAAGTCACCGTTTGTTTTCTATGAACGTTGCCTGGTATAATTATTTTGTCAACCTTTTTACTGCTGTTTGGTGTGAGACATTCATTAAAAGTGACAGGAAGAGGAACACAGCTGATCAGCCACAAATCTTGTCTCGATATAAATGTGGTTCTCAATTTTTCAAACTTCAACGAACAAACTTTGTGCTTCGCATATTACTGTTTCTGATTTTACAAGGTGACACAACATCGATATTCTCTCTAATAAAGAAGTCGCTTATCGTAATGCCCTCATTCACGTTGATTTGAAGTAGCTTTGTGGCTCGAGCCTTACAGCATGATAAGCTTTACATACTTTCGTCGTCGTCGTGGGTGATGATGAAAGCACAAATGATGTCAAAGGCATCTAGAACATTCCCGGAGCTTAGGAGTCTATTGTGCTTCAATTTTTTTGGTTTTCGTCACTCTTATTGACACTCTCATATTTTTGCAGACCGTTTTAATGACATCATCGTCACTGAACACATCGTGAACAATCACGTCAACGTCCCTCCTCAAAAATCTGCGCAATTCAACAGCATCTGGTGTGACTTGTGAACATGAAGAACCTGTCGCATACTTCAGCTAGTAGCTGCAGGTCACCGGCGCGTGCACAAGAAAACCACTTTCACCTACGGTAAGGTTCTTCAAGTGAAAACATAACAAGCTATACAGTGTCGAAAAGGAATTGTCGCACCAACGGTTGCTGGCAGGACATTGTATGCCTGTGATAAGTGAGGGGCTTAATACATTGGCCCAGGTGATCAGACGGACTCAAGCCAGCACGATAACTTGAAAAAAATCCCAGCACATCCACGGAGTCAATGAGGATGAGTGGGGCGACGCGCCCGTCAGCCCGTTCGTGCTTCCGTCCGTCCGCGTGACCATCCGTGCGTCCACCCATCTGTCCATCCGTCCGTTCGTGAGTTCATTCATCCATCTGTCAGTCTGTCTGTTCGTGCGTCCATCTGTCCGTACGTCTGCGCGTCTTTGCATCCTTCCGTTCGTCTCCTAGTCTATCTGTCTGTCGATCCATGCGTCCATCTAGTGGACACTCTAAGTACCGCCATCTTCTATGCATCTCGCATCCCCTGTGGTACGTACATACCCGCTCTAGAGCAGGTATGTACCACCGGTGGCTACGTACTACTGCATACATACAAGGGATGGACGCCCTAAAGGTGATTTGAAATATTTTTTCGAGTAACCATGAAATTAACTCACTGGAAAAGCGTATTATCTCACGTAATGAAAGCTGCAAACATTTCAAGAGTCCGTTCAGTACGAGCGCAGTTACAAAGATTTGTCACGCGCTGTAATCACATTCTGTTTCCTCTCGTCCCGACGAAAGCGCTGAAGGCTGAACAGGAAAGGCTGGGAGAGCCAAAGAAAAACCGTCACTTGTGTCTTGTGAACTTGAGCATTTTTTTCTCTTTTTTTCTTCGAGTACGAAGCTTTTTTAGTATGATCGCGCGTGCATGCGTGGGCCAGTGATGGCCTATCGCAGTGACCTCTGTAACAACCGACCGCGCCATGTTCAAATCAACTAATGGATGACAGATGGGCTTACTGGGCTTAATTACCGTGATTTGTGGAAAGGAGAAAACTATTTTAGATGACTTTGATAATTTATTGTGGATTGCAGGCCGTGTGTGGTGCTATAATATTTGGCTAGCGTCATGACGGGAGCCTGTACTACCGATCAGCAGCATTTTCTGACCATGCTCAAAAAGTGTTACAGGGCCCCTTTAAGAGGTTTACGTCTAAAACATCTATTTAGGAAGAACGAAGACACAAGAGAACATCTCGGTGATACGTCGTTAAAATGATAAAAAGCCTACAATACAGTTTGGTTTCTGTTATACGAAAGTCGTAATTTCAGTATTCAAGGCAGTTCACTCACATCGTACAAAGTTCTCAGCGACAGCAGTCACGCACACCGTCGTTGTGATGACCGTAGCACCGGGCAATGTGGAGTCATGTCCCTCATTGTAGCGTCCATTCTGTGGTGCAAACAGGCGTTTGCATATAGCTTGCTGGCTTCAGCTCTAAATGAGTGGGCTGCATCATGACGACTTGCAGGCGTTCTTGTAATGCTCGACCGGGATGAGCGCCCAGGGCCTGGGGTCCGAAGCACCGGCGACAGTCGAACCCAGCTTCGCACAACTCCACAAGCACAACTTACTGACGTAGCCAATACTGCTTCAAAAAGTAGGTTCGTAAAAAAGCGCAGACCACTTCAACGAATTTGGAAAAGTGGGACATCAATTACAAAAAAGGGGTGCAGCATTTCCAGTGGAGCAAAAAATGATTTTAAGAAAGTGGTACCTTGTTAAAAAAACGAAAACAATATCGTTTTCGGGCAAGACCACTCGGTCACGTACAGAAACACCGTTTCGTTCTGCAGCTCAAGACCTCGCAGAAAGAAAAAAAAAACAAAAAAGGTAGAAAAGAAGATAAATTCTCAAAACCTCATGGGTGCTGTTTTCCGTGAATGACACGTACGGTGCTGGTTTTCGTAGCCGGATGAGCCTCATTTGCAAGGTCAAAACAGGTGTCTCTTCTTATTTTGTTATTCTTCTTCTCTGGCTGTTTGAAGAGCCCGAAAACTACCCTAAAGCACGAGAAAACTCATGGCAGCTTTTAGGAAGAAAAAAGTCCGGCCCATTGACCAAGAAACATACAATTTTCAAGACGCGTTCTTCAAACTCACGATAAACCCACCAACTTCCTTTCTGATTAGTCCAATCTGCTCTCTGAGTTCCACACGTGTCATCAGTGATAGTTTAATAAACCGGTGCAGAAAGAGGGAATAAATTTCTCACTTATTCATGAAGTGAATGACGAAGACTGGGCGAACCTAAGTGCTTAGGTATATAAGGTCTACGTTGAAGTCGCCAACTGGTATAATGAGCGGACAGGTGGACGGACAGCTAGGTTGATGGACAGATAGATGAACGCATGGATGCAAGGACGCTTGAAAAAACAGATGGACATCCGGATGGACGCATGCACAGACAGATGTACGGACAGACGTACCCACGAATGGATGGCCAGAAGAACGGATAGACGGACGCACAGACAAACAGTTGCACAAACAGATGGACGCACTAATGGACGATTAGATGGACGGACAGCAGAACGCATAGATGAATGGACAGGCGGACGGACATACGAGTGGAGAGATGAATGTGCAAATGCATGGATAGAAAGACGGACAGATGAACGGCGCAGGTGTTCATGCATTGTGCTTTCCTATACTTAATTGGTGCACGCATAAAAATGTTTTTTACAAAGGTGCTTTGTTATCAATATGCAGGCGTCCCGTTCCGGTGGCGGTTTTTATGAGGCATCACGTAGAACAAGGCTCAGTCCTAATAAGCGTCGCTTCTAACGAAAATGTGGTTGAACCCTCGTTTATGAATTGGTATAACATGAAAGTAAAACGTATCTACGCAGAGGTGATTGAGCATTCGTTGTTAAAGTTTCCCAACAAAGGCGAACGAATGAATGCTGCCATAACAAATTGCAATATCACGTGAAAAACTGCAAGCACCTTGAAAATTGCAGCCCACACTTCAATCAGAAGGCATGCACGAAATCTGCAAACAAAAGATAAGCGCTGACCAACAACCATTACTATTACTCGTGTGGGAGCAGCTTGCTCATTTTTGTAGCCACGGCCATGGCAGTGAGGGAATTGGAGTCCGTACTCTATTCAACTACTGTAACCTCAAAGCAGACTTGCGGCGGAAGCACAAGATATTCAAAGCACTCGAATTTCAAGATGAGCGCGCGCGTGAGGAAAGCTACCCCGCTAGAGAACATCAAAACCACGCCATGTTGAAGCGCGCGCGCATAGCGACGCGTGGGGTGGCGTGGCACGATGACCTTCAGATCGCGCGCACCCACCGCACGCCCACCGCTCGCTCATTGTGCCATCTCGCTACTGATTACTGAAACGCGCTGAAGTTTCTAAGTCCTGAGGAGTGCCAGTGGTACATAGTGTATATAAACAGCTCGTCGTTATCGTGTTGCAGAAGGGTCACTCTGTCTTGTAGTGGTTAGCGTCACGCGCAGACCGCGAGGTCGCTTTTTCGCTGTTCCGCTGCGAGACTTTTTCTTCTCGTTTTTTTTTCTTTCTTTGCAATCTGTTAGTTAATACTCAACGATGTCATATTCGTGACGGAAACGCATCACGTAGCCGTGGTGGACCCTTGCATAAAACACTTTCGCGTTGAAAACGTAGCTAATCCCTCCGTCACAGGAATTGTAAAATACGAAAGCCAGTCGTGCTCCTCAAGTACCCGTTTCTCTTGTGAAATCATGCTGACCGCAGCAAAAGAGCCGCATTTATAACACGTGAGGCAAGCAAGCAAATGCTATTGAACAGTGAAGAGGGCCTCGTGCGTAACCGAGCATCGGCATTGCCAAAAGTCTGCTCTGTTTTCCTACAGAGTCCCACCTAATTAAGCCGACTGCTGAAAGTTTATGCGTCTGTCCGCAAGCTGTGCTCTGGAATATAAAGCGACGCTCGCTAACAAGCGCGTAGCGTCACTCGCAAGCGGCTTTGCATGTGGGAGATGTCTGTATAGTGCTTCTGGTTTCACGTCCCCTTTCCCCTAATCCCCTTCGACCATCTCTTTGTGTGGTTGGATAACGACCTTCCGGAAGTACGAGATCCCTCACGGCATTGCGTGGAGCAATGCGTATCAATGCAGTCACTCTTCCTCTGTCAGCTTTATTGAGCCGAGTTAGGCTGCAGCAAGTATGCTTATAGTGAGCTCAATATTTTATGAAGGCGGGCATAGGCAGCGCAGCAGTATGCACCAGAATATTTCTTCGCAGAGGAGAGGGGGGGACACTGTAGTGTGACTGCCACAACCAGAATCGGTCTCTCTACTTCTGTGGCAGCAGCCTTACACTGTAGACACTACATTAGCTACAGGGCTGACTGTATATCCTCCCATAAAAGCAAGCCGAGCAAGCTGACGTGTTCACTGTCTAAATAATCATCATCGTAATCAGCCTGACTACGTGCAATGCAGGACAAAGGCCTCACCTATGCTCCGCCAGTCAACTCGGTCCTGTTCATGCTGCTGTCAATATGTACCCACAAACTTCTTAATCTCATCTGCCCACCTAACCCTCTGTCTCCCCCTAACCCGCTTGCTTTCTTTGGGAGTCCAGTTAGTTACCCTTAATGACCAGCGGTTATCTTGTCTACGTGCTACATTTCCGGCTCATGTCCACTTCCTCTTCTTGATTTCAATTATGATATTCTTAACCCCGGTTTGTTAACTAATCCCCTTTGCTCTCTTCTTGTCTCTTAAAGAGACACCAATAGAGCTGATGCGTAACCATTCATCGATGAAGTGGTCAAAAGAATAAGCTAGATAAACTGAACAGGCAACGTGATCATATATATATATATATATATATATATATATATATATATATATATATATATATATATATATATATATATATATATATATATATATATGTGCACCTAAATACAATGGACATTGGAGTGCCCTAACCACTATACTGCAGCCGTATGGGGGCAATAAATTTCTGCACTTATTCCCGAGCTATATTTGTTCATACTGTGTTTGTTGATGTGATGACGGAGATGGGACAACCACCGCAATGTAGGTCAGTGTTCTCATTGTGTTTCGAAAGGTTATTGTTCACACGATTTTCATTTGTTTATATTGTTGATCAGTTTATTAATTATTTCTCTTGCCACTACAAAGTGATTATTAGAAGGACAAAAGCCTTGAAAATAAATCCTTAATTCTTGCATACTTGTCTACCTTTTCAAGAAACTCCATGGTTGCTGCGTGTTCCTGTTCGGGCGCAGCGTGTTATTGTGAGTACATTTGTTCGACTGAGCGTTGCTGTCTATGTGATCCTATCTACGATCCTAATATGCTACAGTAAAAAAAAGTCATTGTACTAAACAAACGGGAAAAACTAACGTGGATGTACAGAAAGCACTGGTCGTTCTGCAATGGTCTGCCTTTAATGGCTCGAGCTTCCTAATGTGCCTAATCAATATTGCGGTTGATTACAAGCACTAGACACTCTGCGCCGTATTGTTGCCCGCATGGGCATAGCAATAGTCGCTCACGTAATGAGGCTTGTGTCCACGCACCATTCGCATCTCCGTTGGTCCATTATGTTCAGTGCAATGTTTGCTAGAGCTTCGGCCATCAGAGAAACACAGATATTGCCACAGGCCTAGTGGACAGCAAGTGCCACGCTGACCACCTTACTGAAAACAATCGACCACTCAAGTACATCGTACCGTTGTCAGTCGTGCGAAACCATCTCGATATATTTCTTATCTTACATGGAAACGGATTCTGCCCTGCAAGCAATCGATACACGGCCGCCGTATTCATTCAAGTGACACCCTAACGATAACGCTTTTACCCGTCAGCGTGGTCGAGAAGCGAGTTCCACTACTTTCAGTTCCACTACACACGCATAATAATGTCAGCAGGCTCTGTTACTTCACCGACAATTGTATTAGGAATAAGTGTCCAAAAAAATGAAATCGAGAAGTTTAACACTCATTGCGTTTTTTATGTTCTTCTTTAATTGTGAACATACTCGGCTGAGTGAAAATTTATACGAATAAAACAAACTTTCCAGCCACTTTTGATCGACATTTCTGGAGCCCTCCACTACGGCGTCTCTCATAATCGTATTGTGGTTTTGGTACGCTAAACTTTACGTATAAATCAATCAGACACTTTTTGTCAAATGTTTCTAAAATTCACAAACTTCAGAAAATATGAACTGACCCAACTTCTCGGGAACGATTCGGTACTTTCTCGAAGCGTGACTGTTCGGCCGACTCCAAAGCTGGCGACATTTCTTGGTTGAGTCCCCCTCCATCGTCCTACTTCCCACCGTTCTTGTTGCTGCAGTATTTTTTCCACATATTCCATAGACCATGCAAGTATATATTCGGTAGGGTCCCAGTTGAGCGGTTAATGTTTTCAGGTGTTGTTTGAATATGCCCGGACTCTAAGGACTGTCTTTTAAGGTGGCTTCCTACCTTGTCAATGATCCGAGTGGCGTAAAAATTGATGTGATGATCTATCATTTGGATGTGTTTGGTGAGAGCGCTTTGTGCAGCGTTGAAGCTACGCACGTCGTTCCGGTGTTGCCGTATCCTTTCCGGGAAGTTTTTTGTCTCATCGGTTAGACAAAAGTACTGAAGCGGGACTTGATGTGCATGAAACGTAGACAAGAAATGCCTAACTGGCTGTCCCACTGAATGTGGCAGAAACGACACAAAAAAAAAAACACTTGAAAGTGTACACTTATGCTCAGTCGTTTAGGTTGCCAAGTATTGGTGCTTAACTTATTGGTCTCCTCTAGTTTTTTGTTTTTGTTTGTAGCACTGAACTTTTTATGCACTGTGTTCGTGTTACATATAATAAAAGTAATTCGCTGCTGCTTTTCCTCCGCCATTTTGTGAAATATTTGACGGGCTAGCTAAGCCTCCTTTCGTAATCACATAGGCACAGGTATCACTCGACAAGTACGGCCGATTGGGTGTGTCGGAGCACAAATTATTTCAGTCTTAAGATCAAAGAAAAAGCTTTAGCCGTTACTTGCTTGGTTCATACATACGCCCTACAAATTTTTCATGGAAATACGTACATAACGAGCGAACCTAGAGTTTGGCACGTACGCGTTTAGAAAAGCACACTGGATGAAACCGTCATGACGCCTAATTGATGGATGACCTCAAACCAGCCACTGCGGACGCCAAGTCAGATCTAGTTACGGTAACTAGAGCCATGTAAGAAAGCTTCATCGCCATGAACACACCCCTAAATTCAAGTGCCCGGGCACGGTCACGTCGTTTTTGTGCTCTTAAATGGACTCGGCACTCTTCGTGCTAATATCTGGTGTTCAAGAGAGTATACGTGTAGAAAGTCAGTGGAAGCTATTACGCCATGTTTTCCGTGCGGTGAAGGCGCGCTTGGTTTATTGCTCAGTGCTCTTGAATCTCTCGTTTTTTTTTGAAAAGTTGTTGTTGAATATGTAGGCATAAGATCTCATTTTTCCAACTCCAATTTGTCATTCTTAAGTGTTCAGCTATGTCTTATACGAAAGACGTCTTAAACGCTTCCAAGCAGCCAAAGTATCACATCATCAGCGCACCCAAACTTAAAAGAAGAATGATTACCCTAGCAACAACACATAAGAAAAGAATTCATCGGAGCAAAAACAAAAGCAGCATGTTTAATATTCACCGTAAGAAGAGGTCCCATGTTGGGAGAGTAGCTAGTTAGCGATGGGCAGTTATAACAGTAGCATGTACATCATAATATGAGAAACAAAACGATGCGCGTGAGATTATAGGTGAGGTGATGAAACTGCAAGAGAAATATAGGGCAGATATAACATTACTTGGGCTTGCTCAAGAAAGGGCAAGTTGGGTGAGGACACAGTTTCGCAGCGACTAACTATAAGATCATGTACTGATTACAATGATGAAAAATTTAGTAAAGCACAGTACTCTTATGCTAAATGGACAGATCAGAGTAGGCGGTGCACAATCCAGCAAAAAATCTGTCAGCAATTACGAGTCTGCAATTGGCGAAAAAGAAATGACAAAAAATTAGGGATCAATGCACCTATAGTTCCAAACCTCAGGAAAATACGGAGCTGCGTTCCTTCTTTGTCTTTAGGTTTCATTTTATGTCAATATTGATTTCTTTTTTTATCAAATTTTTCTCTGGTTATTTCTACTTAATTTTTTCTTCCAATATCTGTTTGTATCAAGTCCTTTCTCCATCTTTCCAGCTTTTTTTTTCTCCTTTGCTGTATATATCTTTCTTGCTTGTTTCATGTTTCTTTCTATTCTTTATTTCTCTCTATTTATTTCTATTTGTTTAGATTAGCTATTTTCCTATTTCTCCACTTGCTCTCTTGTATTTCTCTTTGTCATTATCTCTATATTATGCTTTACTTTCTCCCTCCTTTCTGCCTTTCATTTCTCCTCCTCCGTCCAACTCCCCTTCGTGATCCACTTGCTTACTACAGTATAATAGTCTATGTTATTCTCTGCTAGCGTGTCCCGATAGCCCAGGCGCTACGATGCTCACTTTCCTATCAAGAATATTGGGTTCAAGTCTTGCCGCAACGACAATTTTCATTCTTAAAGTTATTTTTCTCTTTTTCTGAACTCATCTTTCTCCCGTCGATCGGAGTGGTCTCACTCCACGTGAGACAAATCAGCACGCTTTTCTAGAAGCGAAGCCGGGCATGAAGGCGAAGGAGAAGAACAACAGGTCAAAGAGAGAGCATGCCGCTTTATGATGATGATTGTTTCTGTTCACCTGTCACAGACATACAGCGAGTTTAAAGACCTCGGCTATTTTAATGCATTCATTCAGTCTATACACGTTTGTACTCGCTCAGGTTTCCTCGTACACACAGTTACAAGACGCTGGGATCCTTTACAGTAAATATGCGCCGTAGTAGCTAGCAGACACACAACAAATACGAGTGGTCCTAGCATTGCTGAAATTTACAGGACAAGCATGAATGCTAAAAAAATTATCAGAGTTCACCATCACATGCAATAGTAATGTCATGTTTTTTTACTTTTGCTTTTGCATTTGCTGTACTAGCTACGCTGAACGAGCGCTGACTTCATTTTCCCGCCGCTATCGCGATGTGCTGTATCAAAAGTACGTTTTCATTTAGTGCAGAAGACCTGCTGCATTATGCGAGGCAAAGTCTCTCGTGCAAGACAGCCTACCAGAAAACATTCAAGTTATTCAACGCACTTCACACGCAAAGTCTCGAACTTTGCGCCCATTTGGACTCACTTTTAAAATCTAACGCCAACTGTGACAAATTGCAGCATTGTTAACGTGGTTAGTCTTTTCCAAAGTCGTCTGTTTATATACGGATTATCATTGCACCATTTGAAAACCAGAAGTACAGGAAGCAAAGCACGTGGAAGGAGGAAGCACTGCTTCGAGTTCATGTAGGATCATCTTCAATACATGAAGTGTATTGAGGTGTGCCTGTAGTGGTATGCGTTCTATGACCATGCTGCTATGGTGTTAGCAAGTCGACCGAACTGATGGACAATGCGTCGGTTTTTGGCGGGCTCGAAACTCGGTCACGCACTGTCGATGGGGCCTACTGTGTAGCAGCCCTTGCAGATAACGAAACTTATTGTATCATCTCCCATGTCATCATAGATATCCGTCGCTTTTCAGGACTCTTCCTCGCGGTTGCCCGCTTTGCAGCAAAAGGGTGAACACACTCTTTTCGCAAGTGAGATAGAATTCTGTCAACGCTGCAGCATGTGGTGTTAGTTTCCTTTCAGTCGGTGTCTTCTTACCAGCCGATTGGCTGAGCAGGGCACGCATATTTTCTTGCCGTGAAAATTAGGTTTCTTAATTTTACTTCGTGTTTCTATAGCCAAATCCTTGCTGTTCCTTTCACGTAGAACGGAATATTCACACATATAATTGTGTCACACCAGCGACAATACTTGCTTGTACGTTCAAGCATGACCAACCAGCACGGTGTAAAAATTATTCTTATACCACACCAAGGTGCCGTAAAAGTTGAAATTGTCAGTCTCACAGAACGTCTCGGGATATTTGAACTCAAAAAGAAGAAAGTTGTCGTTACAGTGGCCGAAGTGGAAGCTCCGCTATACTGTGTTGGTACTCCGCACCACTACCAAATAGTGACGGGGTTGAGAAATCCCAGAAAAAATACGGAAAATGTATGAACTAAGAGTACCAAAAAAGAAAATAAACAGGATGGAGCACGCCTTGTGCCAACAAGCCAAACTCCTTTGAATTCGCTTGCTGCTCGTCTTCCTGTCACACTTCCAATAATGCTCCTGTTTCATTTCCTTTTTCTTTTGGTGAGCTCATAAACAAGAAAAGACACGGTCGAGGGGACTTGCCCGTAGAGTCCACAAGCCAGCTTCGTCGGAAGCCGTGTCGCCCTTGTTCTCGATGCGATCGACACATTTCACAGTATGCTCCTATTTTGCTTTTTTAGGACTATGCTTGGAAGTTTTCTTGCGCTGCTCCCATCGAGTCGTTTTTTTTTCGTGAAATGTAAAAAATCTTCAGTCAAAAAGACGGCACAGTACCTTTTTTCTCTCTAGGGCAATAACAATAATTCCAGCACTAATTTAATCATCTTCAACGCCTCGCCTGGAGCGTGTATTTTTCATCATATGTTGTAACGATAGATTAAAATCGACAAAAATCAGCAAAACGTTTTTTTGCAAGCTCAATCATGAGATAAGTGATCTTGTCGCAATCTTGTCGCAACAACTTGGTATCGTCTTTTTCTGCGCAAGAACTTTAATTCTAGGCATTTATGCTGTTAGCTGTACTTGACTGGCCCCCATAATAAAATATGCACTGCACCTACTAATTCGCATAAGTCATATAATGAACTCTCTTGGAGTCTAAGCTAATTTTATGAGCATTTTCGTAGGAAGCGTGAACTCCGTACACATGCTATTGAGCGTAGACGTGCGGGTGACTAATCACATACTTTCAATTAGATAAACAAACTCTCAGCAAAAAAAAAGTTACTGTAATTTTGTAACAATGCCGAGGAAAAGATTGCCATGCTTCTACTCTCATGTTTTGCCACCGCTATTTAGATTCTCTCCGGAAAGATGAATTCTCGCATTGTGATTCAGTGTTTAGCTGCTTGCTTGCTTGCTTTTTTTATGCATGTAATCATCCGACGGCCCAAGGCTGTTTGTGAGATGTGAAGACAGAGTGCTGCTGTATTGCTCTTTTTTCATGATTCCCCTGAGAGAGGTGTGCTGTCGCGCATCAGCGCATCTGTTAGCCTCTCGGCCACTTCCCTAATGATGACCATTGGGGCCAGTCTCGAAAGGGTTCGGGAGGAATCACTGCTATACACAACCACCGGCACCGACAACTATTTCCCACTCTCTGAGATTGCAGTAATAGGCCGAGGTGTGAAAGCAAGAATGACGTGAACGTAGAGAGGCTCCTTATAGCTACCCTGTTTGTCTCTCTTTGTGATGGTTGACTTGTACCTTGTAGCGTTTGCCGCACTCGTTAGCTGACTCCTGAATCAGCCTCCTGTCGATGGCTGCTTCTAAATTGAATAACAGACCCACCATTTTTTGTGTCTTGAGAAGCGCTACTCCTTTAGAGCAACGCCGTGTGCCACTTTAGAACAACGGCTTGGGGACGGGGAGGTCTAGCTGCACCGCCACATCGTGGGCTTTCCGGACAGTCCGCAGTTGTGGTAGTAACTCCCAACTTTATAAGGGAGAGTCGCAATCCTGTTCTGGAAGTTGACTTTGGCCCCATAACGAAAGGCACTGCTGGATGATATGCTCAAAGGTACTATCCTAACCACAATCAGGGCAAGTACACTGAAAATCTTCTTAGGAGACGATGCAGAGAAAAAATAGACCTGCATAGGCCCAGGTCTGGGGCATTATAACGAGATGACGTGAGGTCCAGGCTACCTGCTGGATTGAGGAGTAAATAGCCGCCTAGTCATTTGGTGGGGCTGAGTCGCTTGGTTCAAAGTAATTTTTTTGTTCTTAATGGTATATTGTACCACATTACACCCCACTTTTGCTATCCCCTAGAATATTTTTTGCTATCAAACACATGTATGCGCTACATAGGGGCTGAAGCAGGGATGCAGAAAAAACACGAAATAAAACACCAAATTTGACCACTACTGTTTGTTTTTTCCTTCCTTTGACGCTCTCGGTAAGTCACCGCTCACAATTGCGACATCTGGTTTCTTGAACAAGAAAGAAAAAGAAAGATTCGGTGCAAACGGAGTCTCCGCTGCTGCAGTTCTCAGAAGGGTAGACTGGCTTTTGAGAAAAAAAAACAAGGAAATGCAGCTGTTGTATGTGGAGTCTGGCCTCTGCTGATAGCGTGTGAGTGACACTATTCAAAAAGTATGAGCAGCACTCAAGAGATACGGGAGCCATCATCTTCAGGGATCGTAATTCTCAAAAAAAGGGAGTGCTCGCCTTCTTTTCAAAAGCTCGCTCCTTAACTACGTCCCACAGACGACGTGACGCATAAACCGAAGAAAGCTGAACAGGGTATTTAATAGTCACTTAAAAAATTCATGAAGCCTGCACATAAACGCGCAAGCGTTAAAACAATGAAGCTGGAGTATTCCGACGCTACTCAGGTTGCTTCTAGGTTTTTATACTAGGCTTTAGCTGGGTTATACTATGTTCTTTCCACGTTGATTATATGGTGAAGGTAAGTCATCATTGCCACCCACATGTAGACGCTAACATGTACGTTCGTCGCAGTTTTTTTTAGTTCATCAGTGGCTGTCACACAAAGCAGCCTTCAAAAGCAACGTACCCATATGTACGATAGGCAAAATTAAATTGCTGGTGAACCATTATACCTGCTATAAGTTCTAGCAGACAAGAAAGCCTCGGGCTGTCTTGCGCGGGAAGAAATGAAAAGTTTACAACAACTAGAATGAGTACGGTAAAATGCGACAATAGTTTTGAAATCTTGAATATTTATTTTTATTTCACTCCTCACAATAAACAACAAAGCTGAAAGTTTACTCTGAATAAAAAGGTGGGTACTATTTACATATTGCCATGGTTCGAAACATTCTTGTAAAAATAAAGAAATCATGCTTCAAATGTCGCATTTCGCCCCAACCTGCAGGGCAAAACAAGACACTGCGTGGGGCAAGACGATACAGTGGGAAAAGATTCATTCCTTCAGTTTTTGCAGCAGCAATCGATGATATTCACTCTGTGGGCTCTTACGCATTCTTAAGAAATCTGGTTCTGGACTCCCCGCACTGAATCTAGACAGAATCCGGGGCCGTGTGTCTTTGAAACTTCTTGCAGATCAAACACATGCCAGTGTGTCTTTGTGCTAATGTGGTCTTTTATTGAACACTTGCATCTCATTGGATCATTCAATAACTGGAGGCTAGATATGTTTGGACGTATCTTCTTCACCTTCCTTTTCCATTTTGATGCAGAACTGATCAGGTGTGTCATAGCTTTTAACTTCGTCCTTAGGGCCTTATGAGGGAATTATTTTGAATACTGTGCGATGTTAATATTTTTAGCACTTGTATTCCTTTCCAACGTTGTTATTGTAGAAACGCTGTTAGAACTCAATTCAAATACGTGTTTGCAAACGACTTGACTTCGAGATTCCGCCATTTTTTTATACGTCTCTTAAGAGCATCCTTAGAAACCCGAAAAAACCTCAATGCAGCGCGAACAGAATGAGTTATGTTCTAAACAAAAATCAGCGTTTTTTGCTGTCGTTTTCCTCCCAGAAAGCGCTATATTACAACCTCTTGTAACTACAAACCATCTTAAACAAAAAATATTATATGTAATGAGTGTAGGTTACTGCTTTAAATAATAACACACTCCCTAAGCACCGCGGCATGCTTTTTGTCGCGTTCTCTCTCGTTCATATCCCTAAATTAAATAAAAAGTTCCACTTCGTCCCCGGGAACAAAATGAACTAAACGTTTGGCGTTATTTTACCCATAGTCTAAATGAACAAGTAAATCTTTAATTTGGTGAAATGATGCGGCGGTAACTTCATGCACGGTTCTGAAAATTCGGCCGAGCAGGATTTCTCCCCTTTTTCACGGGCCACGAGAGCACTGACACTAGCCACGTAAGTTTTCCCGCGTGAACGCTGCGAGAAATCGTCGACATTTACAAATGAAAAGGTGTACAAGTATACCAGCACTTATCACTATAAAAAATAAACAAACGAACACATTTTTAGTATTAGCTATAGAGGCCGCGAAAATAAATGTGGCGTTTTGACCCGTTGTTTGTTTGTTCGTTGTTTATTAAAAAATAGATACATCTTTTATGAATACATTTTTTGCGTGTCGAATGAACAATCGGAGGTCCCAAAGTAAAAACTGTCAAGGGGACCTACTAACAAAAACTAAAAAGAGGTTTAGCTTTTTTGTCAGCAAACAGCGACGAAATCACAGCAATATTTAAAGGAAAATGGTGCAAAAACGTAGGGCCATATGAGCAATAGTGACAATGTGCTTGAAACAAAGAAACCCAAAAGAAAACATTCAACTCATAAGTCATTTAACAATAACACCTTCAAGCGCTTACTAAAGGAGTACATTGAGCATGATTTGAGATCAACAGGCAGCATGTTCCACAGCGTTATGCATGAAAATCTTGCCGTCATTTGACCGAAGATTGTACTTACTTTAGGTAGAAGTAGATTACGGTTAGCTGAAAACCTCGTGTTCTTAGTATTTACAAGAGTAACTCCCGAGAAACTGGAAATGTGTAATTTATTACTATAGATACGAAACATGATCATGAGAATTTCGTAGCTGAAGAGTTTATGCAGAGGTAAAATGTTCATGTTGTTAAAAAGGGGGGCTGATGGTCATGAAAATGGTTTGAAAATAATGAGTCTCCAAGCTTGCTTCTGTAATCGTTCTAGATGATTTACATTTGACCAATATGTATTTCCCCATGATGATACACAGTATGACAGGTGACCATAAATGAATGCGTAATATAAAGATAAAAGAATTTCAGTGGAGAAGTAAGGTCGTGTTTTGATGATCACGTGAATACCGAAAGACAGTTTTTGAATTAAGGCCTGCGCACACTCACTTAATTTCAAATGTTTATCTAATACCACACCAACAAATTTAGTAGATGAACACGCATTAATGAAGAGTTCATCAAGTGTCACTGCTAATGAAGCGATGTTTGGAAACAACTGCGGGTAATGGAATATCATGAGGTTAGTCTTTGATAGATTAATGAGTAACAGATTCGATACACACCATCAATGAATTTATTTAAGTCGACGTTTAGTGATTGTTGTAGCATGAGTGTATCCTTGTGTGCGGTAAAAATAGTAGTCTCATCAGCGTGGAGAAGAGCATTAGTGTGATTCAAACGAAGTGGTAAGTCATTTATAAATAACAAAAACAGGAGGGGTCCCAGGATTGACCCTTGAGGAACGCCAATGTTAGTGGTTTTTGGAGATTAAAAACTCTGGTTTGTCTGAACAACCTGCGTCCGATCCCCAAGATAGCTTTTGATGAGTTGAAGGGGTGGTCCAGATATGCCGTAACAGCCAAGCTTATGAAATAGGATGGCGTTGTTATTTGTATCCAAAGCTTCAGTAAAATCAATAAACACCGCTCCAAAAGGAAGACCTTCATCAATTGTCAATTTAATCTTGTCAGTGAAAGTTATTAGTGCAACTTCAGTCGAAAAACCTGGACGAAAGCCAAATCGGTGATCAAATAATATTGTCGCGACGTGAAGACAAAGGTCGTATTTGAAGACGCTGAGAAAACAGCAGCGGGTCGGTCTTTTTATTAGCAGCGCGCACCAGAGAGTTTGTCGTCTTTCTCGTTGTTGCGTTCTGCATAAAAGCGTGCAGATGCGCGTATGCGCTGTCGCCTTCGTCTTCTCCGCCGTACGCACGTGACATTTGCCTCCCTTCAAAAATGGCATCGTCTCGATGTGCAGCCACGGCGCTCTACTTATAAAACGCACATATGCACCGGCACCCACAGGACAAACGAGAGTTAGCTTGACAAGTAGCGTTTCATCCGGATGAGATACACGTTCTCAGGCGAGCGGTTTCGGTGACTAGAACTGCAATCGCCGTCGGAAATGACTTCGTAGTTGATAATGTTCAATCGTCGGGTGACTCGATATGGGCCGAAGCATCGTCGTATTAGCTTCTCTGAAAGTCCGCGTCGACGTATTGTGATCCAGACCCATACCTTGTCGCCTGGTTTGTAGGTTACGAATTTATGTCGTAGGTCGTATCGTTTCGCATCTTTGTGTTGCTGGTGACAAATACACATGCGGGCTATCTGTCGGGCTTCTTCGGCGTGCTAACCAAATTCTTCGGTGTCAACGTGAGTGTCGTCACACTCGTGCGGCAGCATAGCGTCCAACGTTGTAGTGACTTCACGCCCGTGTATTAAACTAAACGGCGTCATTCCGGTAGTTTCCTGCCGGGCAGTATTATCGGCGAAGATCACATAAGGCAAGATTTCGTCCCAGTTCTTCTGTTCTTTGTCGACATACATGCAGAGCATGTCTGCGAGGTTCTTATTAAGCCGCACTGTTAGTCCGTTCGTTTGTGGGTGGTACGCCGTTGTTCTCCGGTGAGCTGTACCGCTGAGCCTGAGAACCGACTCCAATAATTCTGCCACGAACGCAGTTCCTCTATCCGTGATGAGAATTGTTGGAGCACCGTGCCGAAGGACGACGTTTTCTATGAAGAAATGTGCCACTTCTGCTGCTGTGGCCCTCGGCATAGCTTTAGTTTCTGCGTAGCGAGATAAGTAATCGGTGGCGATAATGATCCATCTGTTCCCTGTGGTAGAAGTTGGGAATGGGCCCAGGGAATCCATTCCGATTTGGGCGAATGGCTTTGCTGGTACTTGGACGGAATGTAATAAGCCTGCCGGTCTGCCGGGTGGTGTTTTCCGTCATTGACAGTCGGCACATGTTTAGAGGTATGTTTCACAGCAGCAAGTAGGTTCGGACAGTAGTAACGGTTCTGCAGACGGGACAATGTTCGAGTGTAACCGAGATGACCGGAGGTGACTTCGTCATGGCAGGCTTCCAAAATTTCTTTCCGCTGTGATGCAGGGACGAGGAGCAAGTATGGGCAGCCGGTAGAGAAAAGTTTTTTTTTGTATAGGACGTCGTTCCTTAAACAAAAAGATGGCACGTCTCTCGCAAAACCTCGCGGGACGTCTTCACGTCGTCCTTCTAAGAAGTCGATAAGCGGAAGCAGGTCGGGGTCACTGTGCTGCTCTTGTAAAATAGTGGCCGCGTTGATGACTCCCAAGAATGCGGCATCTATAGACTCGTCATTAATAGCAGCAGGCTTGACGGGTGACCGCGAGAGACAGTCTGCGTCGGTGTGCTTCTTCCCTGATTCATAAACAATGGTCATATCAAACTCCAGAAGCCGAAGGCTTCAGTGTGCTAAACGGCCGGTGGGTCTTTCAAGTTAGTGAGCCAGCAGTGCGAATGGTGATCACACCGCCTTCTACACTGCCTCGCCCAGGAACGTCATCTCTCCCTTATTAATACCCCTGACAGCCCTACTCGAGTGGGCATTGTTTCACAGCGCTCCACTACACCCGATCTCACTTTCTCTTTGAGTTCCCTTCCTTTTCACTAGCAGATGTCCGCTGAAAACCTTTTCAGCGATCACTTTCTCATATACATCACCACCCCTCTTTCCCACAAGAGGCGGAAACAACGAGTCACTCACACTGACTGGGGAGCATTCCCTAATAACCTTTCGTCCGATTTCTTTAAAACTTACGACGACTGGACGTCGCAGATCTCCGCAGCAATGACATCCTGTAGTCGCCGCACTCGTTTTCAACTCCCCATTCCTGATCCTGTCCCTACTTCCTCCGTTTATGGCGACGTCATCAGCGTTTGTAACGCTCCCTCCGCTCTCAGCCACACAACGTCCAACTTTTCTTCAGCATTGATGCTCTGCGTGCTGAAATTATCACTTACGGCACTTCCGTCGAGCACTCTCGTGGGAAAACACTGTGTGACGGCCTTGACTCCGCACTGCACTCGCGCTCTACACGGTCTTTGTTTAGGTGTCTCTTAGGTAACAAGCCTGCTGTTGCTCCCTCCCTAGCTAAAGCTCTCACTCAATGGACTCCTTCTGATGTTTCTGACAATTTAAAATTTCTGTATCTCCTCCCCCCCTCACACCTTCCTACCCAGATTACTGTGGCGAAGCTAACCCAGACCTGAACCGCCCATTTACGCTCAGGGAGCTGGAAGCTGCCTTAGCCACTCAAACTACCCGCTCGGCTCCCGGTGAGGATGAGATAACGTATACTACTTTACGTAATCTCCCCGACAACGCGAAGGAATTTCTCTTACACACATTCAACGAAGCATTGAACAGCGCCTGTCTTCGAAGCTCTTGGACATCCTCTCTCATTGGCATGATTCCGAAGCCGGGCAAGCCTCCATCGTTCTCTAACCTTCGCCCTATCTCTTTGACATCATGCGCTGGCAAGATTTTTTAGCGAATGGCCTTGACTCGACTGTCTGATTTTATTGAGGCGAGAAAGTTTTTTCCTCCTTCTCTTATTGGCTTCCGACGCCACGTATGTGCGCAGGATATGTTACTTGTTCTTCAGCATACTTTTCTGTTACCTTCTCGTAGTCAGATCCATGCTCTTGTAACCGTCGATGTATGAAAGACATTCGATGGCATGAGTCATCACCACATACTCGCTCAGCTCTCCTCCCTGTCATGTGGCTCCCGCATGTATTCTTACATCCGATTCGTCCTTTCCCGTCGATTTGCTCACTTTAGAGTCAATACTCATTTGTCTAACCCACATTCCCTCACCCGCAGCACTCCTCAAGGTGCCGTACTATCTCCTACTCTATTTGATATGGCTATGGCCCCCCTTGCCTCCCAACTGTCCCAAATACCTGTACTCCACCACAATTTTTATGCAGACGACATCCCTCTCTGGTGTACGTCTGGATGTCCCGGCCACGTGCAGGATACTTTGCAACGTGGCCTGGACCTAGTCGCTTCCTTTCTCGCTACTGCAGGCCTGTCTTCTGCAACGGAGAAATGTGAACCAATTTTTTCTAAACCGGTCTGCGTACCAGTGCTCCCACAACACCCTCATCTCTCTACATCTTTTTAGCTCTCTCATCCCCACTCTTCAGCTATGCAAAGTTGTTGGCTTTCCTTTGCACGCGACAAAGAACGCGCAGGCCCTACACCAAGCTGTGAGGACTTGTAACTCGGTGACCCACCTCCTTCGACGCGTTGTCCCTCTGCAGTCGGGGCTCCACGAGACTCATGCGTGCCGGGTTGCACATGCGCTCGCGCTTCACAAGTTCTTGTACTTTGTACCTTACGTTGATTTCACCCAAACACAACTCAACACACTCGAAAGAGCTCTATTAGGCCTCTGCAAGGCAGCTCTAATCCTCCCTGTCACTACCTCTACCGCTGAGCTCTTTGCCACAGGCCTCTTTTATCTATTACGTTCTCTTATTTTTCTGCACAACGACTCTCAGATTGCCCGTATTTCTTCTGGGTATTCACGTATTAACGGCAATGAGCTAGCTCATCAGCTTGCCCGCGACATATTGCACCAGACACCGTTTATTCCCTTGTCCACACTTTCAGAAGACAGTGAGAGCTCCGCGAATAACGATGGGCAGATCTCCTTGCTTCACACTATCAAGATGTGTATCTCCAGCTCCGGCTCGACAAGGGTCCTTACCCTCCCCCTCATTCATCACTCACTGCGCTTGAGGCTCGAACTCTACGGCACATTCAATTGAATTGCCTGATAACCCGCTCTTGCCTTTTCCTTTATAAATATAGGTCTAAGCCCTGCTCTCCAAATTGCCCCTCCCCAAATGCCGACCTGTCACACTGCCTGTTTTTCTGCCCAACTGCTCAGCAATCAAGGTATTACCCTCCCCCATCCCTTTCCATCACCTCCTGGCTCGACTGGATTGGCGCCGAAGGGGAAGAAGAACAGCGGCAATCGGTCGCACAGGCGGTCGAAATGCTCGGCCTGTAAATTGTGGCTGAATAAAAGTCTATTACTACGACTACTACTGGCTGAACAGAAGCACAATGGCTCAAATTACGACCAAAAACGCTCTCTTTAACTGCACATGTCTGCAACTAGGACCCACGTTTATACAGCGAAAGCTGACTGATGGATTGATATCTGAGGTTTAATGTCCTAAAACCACCATATGGTTATAAGAGTCGCCGTAGTGGAGGGCTTCGTAAATTTTGGGCAACTGGTGTTCTTTGGCGTGCACCCAAATCCGAGCACAGGGGTCTACAACATTTGCGCGTCCATCGGAAATGCAGCCGCTGCAGCCGGGCTTCGAACCCTCCACCTGCGGGTCAGCAGCCGAGTACCTTAGCCACTAGACCACCGCGGGGGGGGGGGGGGGCTACAGCAAAAGCTGTTATGATATCACAACTCGGGTCCCGCGCATTAGTCCACCACCGCCACCAGTGTCCGTAACCACGTCGTGCAAAATTATAAAAAAAAATACACCTAGCACCAACGACACAGTGGAGCTCGAACCCGTGTCCGGTGGGTTTCAGCCCACGATTTTACCACTTAGCTACGCCATATTGATTTCTTCCAAGGTATTTAGTACAAATGCGGCTTATGTATATATATAGCATACAATATACACAAGGTCAAGTCCACAAATGTACAATGGACGTTACAAAGTAAATCTCGTACAACACATTCTCTAAAGTGGTATTTGAGTAGCACACTTATGAACTCAGCATACTAGTCCGGCGGAAATTGCAGTTGGTCATAAAAGTCCCTTAGCCGCACAGTCATATTTTGCACGAAGTGACATCGTGGTTCCACATGCTTGTCCAGCATGCGAGGTTTTCATAAACTATGAATGCCTATTAACAACAGCATGTCGTTGTACATGGGTGGCACAAGATAACAGATGCTATGAGAATTTAAATCCAGACGTTTTTTTGAAAGCCCTCTGCAGGACGTCGCAGAAAATTATGGCATCCTTACAACTGATATAGCAATGTTCTATTGTTTCTAGAACTTCGCAGAGGCCGCAGTTATTTGAGGATACAAATATGCCTTAAGTGTTCAACCAGGTTTTTACAGGTATTGTTTCTGTATGCATTTTGTAAAAAAATGTCTTGGTTATTGCTGAAATAGGCATTTTTGTTACACATGTTAGGAACTCATGACCAGAAAATCCAATACGTAGTGAGTGGCAAAGTGGGGTCGGAAAGCTTACATCCATTACAGCATAATGTAGGTTTCTACTTGAGCTAGAGAACAAGTACTCATTGGAGAATCTGGCTGTCAGGCAACGCACTGCTTCATATACTTCACGCATGAACCCTTGTTGATAAGGAGGCGATGCAAAATTAATAGATTCCACTAAATTAGCTAAAAAATCTGCGAAATTCACTTGCAAGAATGTTAGAAGCAGTGGATGAGCACAGTCACGAAAATAGGAAAAACGCAACAGCAGTTTTTTAATGAATAAGTGTACCAACCCATGACCACCTGAGCAGACAGGTGTAAAAACATTGTCTCGCCTCATCGATTCATTGGTTGATGACGAAATGAAGGTAGCAAATATATGGCAAAATTTCTGTATGTAAACCCTCGAACAACAATTATTTGCAAAACGTAGACTATTTTTGTTGCTGAAAACAGGCTGCATGCTCTAGCTGTTGCCACTAATGAAGAGTTTATGAGGAATAAACCTCCGGGCAAAGTATTTTAGGGTGGGTGGGCGTTCTTTCCAATAATTTGCACTTGATCGATATGCATATAATGAAATGCCTAGGTCTTTTGGTGGAACACGACACTTATCTATTCCCTGATATCGTTGGTTTATATGTTCTCCAATTGTTGAATGAGAGAGCTTTTAGCAAAGTTCATTCGTGCTCCTGAAAATTTTTCAAGTTCTCTGATTGTTGACATCATAATTTTTATACTAGAAAGATCTGTGCGAAAAAACGCTAGGTCATCCGCATAGGCCAATACATTTACCTCATTCCCATAAGAACTGAAACCGCGGACGCTAATAGATCGAACTACGCCTAAGAAAAGTGGCTTCAAATATAAAGCAAAAGGCATTGGTGACAATAGACAGCCCTGTTTCACAGACGAGTTAAGAAACAAGGGTTCAGAAGGATTGCCATCAACAAGTAAACGAGTTCAACATTCATTGTAGCTTAGTTTCACGACTTTAAATATAGTGGAGCCAATTTTGGCATGTTCGAGAAGAAAAAACAGAAAAAAATGGCGAACCCAATGAAAAGCTTTCGTGAAGTCTACTTGTAGTATTGCCAGTTGTTTGTGACTTCTTGGCAAACTTGCCTTAGGCAGCCTCTCGACTTGTTGGCAAACTTGCCTTAGGCATGTTTGATGTCGGGAGAGTAATCGGGTTATTACGATTTATAAAGCGCTTTGAAACAGCGAAAGAACAACCAGTCGTCGCACATTGCGAATAGCGTAACGATTGGGCCGTCCAATACTCCAACCCATTACAAAAGCTTGTTCTTGTTCTCCTATTAATTGTGGCGCATGCCCACTTGACCCATAATTCCTCATCGTCGTCAGCCACTGCATGAACAATTGGCACAGAATTCCTTACAAATGTTTGGCGGATACAAAACTTCTCAGAAAAATGACGAAAAATAGCACACCGAATGCCAGCCTACTACCCCAAGAAACGTATTATTAGTGCCCTGATAGGTATCAAGCAAGTTTGCTTGCAGTAGTTACCCAATGAGTGTTTTGAAAAGGCTCTGAAAGGCCGCTCTTCTAGCTTTCGCTGGGCCTATGCTGCGCCTGCCGTGCCGGCCAGGCGTTTTTTTTTTTGTTCTTACAACAAACCTAATAAGCCGATATCTGCCGATGTATGGTAGACAGAAATTTATCATCATTGTGAGCCTGAACACGCTCCATCCCCGCCTAAGCACTTGGTACAGGTGGTTCTCAAAGAGTAACTCCAAGGTGCGTCCATGAATCGGGGTTTGTCACCTATGTGTGTCATTACTAATATTTAGTGAACCAGCGTGCTGAGTAGTGAGTGGGCTTTGCCCAATTTTCGGGGCACATCTGTGGCATTTGGAGTTGGACAACGAAACAGCTGTGGACGACGTTTCCCGATGATATAGAGAAAAATATTTAGAAATGCGCCGATAAAAAAAAAAGAAGAAAATGGCAAGCCATGGATGTAATATGTCGGAAAGAAAGTCGTCTCAGAAAGAAATTGAAGCATCTTTCTGATAGGCGCATCAAGCCTGCAGGAAGTGCAATGATGAGCAGCCTTCTTTGTTTCTCTTTGGTTTCTTTTTTTGTGAGCTTTCTTCTCACTTACGCCATTTTTCTTCTTTAGGTTTCTTTCGGCAGTTTCTCTTGTTATTTCATTTTATTTACTGCTGCATTTTATCCATTCCTAGCTCTTTCTTTCTCTTTCAAACTTTCTTTTTACATCCCCCTCTTCTTCTCTCAACTTCTATTTCTCGCTCGCTTCTACTTTTGGCATTTGCATTCATGGATCTGCACGAGTTACACCGAGCGATGACTGCATCCGCAACTTTCGACAACCGGAGCGCCCCGTCGAGTTGCGCATCTATCACCATCGAAGAGCTCGATAGAAAATAAGAAGAGCTCTCCTCGACGCGAGAGCGCGCTCAATCTGCCACAAATGGCTTTGCTATTCACCATCGAGACGCTCGATAAGCAAAAAGGAGACTTAACCTTCTCCGCTACGGATGATTATGCTATTCACGGTTTTTCCCACGTGACGCCAGGCTACCATTGCATACGACGACATACGACAGCACGGCCATCTGAACTGTTCCGCACATAAAATACAGGAACTGGAGCCATTTAACGTAGAGTGTACTATAATATAGTATCGTTTATCACGCTAAACCACAATGCAGTATAGTATAGTATAGCAAGCGGTCGGAAAGGGACAGGTGAAAAGGTAACAACCTGGCAACGTAAGGAGGACCTGGGTGCCCATCGGCTCTGTCGTAGCCCCATGCAGGAATTGTTATAGTGTGTGATATTATTTTCCTGAACAAAGAAACATGCGTCTAGTCTGACAATGCTGTGCTCTAGATGGACTGTTCCTTTAGTAATGTAGCTGTTCTGCAAGGCCGAATCACAATTACCACAGCTTATACAAGCAGGCACCATATTGTAAGTATATGTTTTTATAAGAAGCAATGTGGTAAAAAAAAACGCTGAGAAGAACATATGGTTACTTGGAAATGGCGGTCCGGAAAGATATAAAGGCATTCTCGAAGACGTCATTGTTCATACTGAAGAAGGGCGTGCCCAAAGATTTCACATAAAACAGCAATCAACACACAAAGATGTACTACTACTTGGATGTGATCAAAACTATACTTACCCGGCTAAAATTAACGATGTTAAGAGATACTTTGCATTGGAAATTGACAGCTACAATACAAAGCATACCACAAAATAGTGGCTGAAGATCCTTCGAGTTGATGCGTCATCTTCGTGCAACATTTTCTGAATTTAAACGGCTATGTTACATGTCACCGATACGTGTATGATGTTTATGGTGTTGTGCTAAAGGAGCTTTTACCTGGACTTCAGGTGCTTTCAAGAGCCTGTCAGGGCACTGCGAGCTCACGTACTCGCTCAAGAGGTCTATTCATGCCAGTATTATCAAGCGTGGCTGTTCTTTAGTGTAGTTTTAGTGTAACATCTTAAGTACTGGCTGCGACGTTCTCAAGGCGTACTAGTTATATTGCAGAGATCTGCCATCGTCATTTTTTTCTATTGGTAGCTTATAGCCTTAGCGCTTATCTACTATGCGAGGTGTATGGTTGTTTTCTTTTGTTTATTGGCCAACGTAAAAAACCGATCATAAGGAGATGTTACAGTTATTTGGATTTGCGTCTTAAGAGAGCCACCTTTTGGTACAAGCTCGAGTATCAGGGAAGCTCTGATGTGAGCGTGAACAAATTCACAGCGTTAATGCGTCAAGTAAACAACGGGACCGAGTTTTTTCCGCGGGGAAACCTACCCCATATCCCCTTGCTGCTGACACATCTCAAACTTTTGGGGCGTGAAAGTGGTAAATCTCTATTTTATTAACTACAATGAAAAAAGTTATATTGTCGAGAGTGGCCACTACGCTCATGCTTCGTTCTTCATTTATTGAAATCGTGAAGCAGACATGCAGTATTTGCGATGCCATTTTAGCTTGTACCAGCCAGCCTCTGTTCTCAGTCGCGCTTATCCTTCTTATGTATTTTGTTCCCGCCGTGCAGTGTAATTTATTTTATTTTATTTTATTTATTTGAATATACTGCAGCCCTAATGCGGGGCTATAGCAGGAGTGGATGAGTTATACAAAACTAATACAAACAGAGCAACAAGAATAAAACAACTATAAAACTGAAATACAAAAAAACATCACTATGGTATTTTAAACACAATCTTTACCTATTTTCTAAGTGGGCAATAGTGGCATCAATGAAATTTTGTAAAGATAGTGAACGAATACTGCCCGGTAATGAATTCCCGAGGCCTATAGTACGTGGGTAAAACTAAATTTGTATGTGTTATTACGAGCAACTAAAGGCTTTATGTTCAAGATGGTGGAGCTGCGAGTGCAAGATTTTTCCATAAATGCAATTTAGTTACCACCAAAGATGCCAGAAGAGGAGTTGATGACTTTATATAATAATTTTAAAGATTCGATGCAATAACGAGAACATAATGGTACAATGTTCAGTGATTGTAGAGCCTGTGTTGCAGAGAAGTTGTGGCAGTAGTTACGGCATATGGAGCGGATGGCCTTACGTTGAACGCTATCGAGGATTTTTAGGTCACCTTGTTTTTGAGGGTACCAAACGACAGATGCGCATTCTAAATTAGGGCAAATGAACGTTTTATACAGAAGTAACTTGGTATCGTGGGGGGATTGAGCCAAAGTACGGCGCAAATAACCTATCTTTTTTAGAGCTTTTGCGCTGATCTATTCAGTGTGGTTGGTCTAGGAAAGATTTTTTGTCATAATCACACCCAAATATTTATATTGTGAGATCCTTTTAAGTTGTATACCATTCAAGTAATAATCAAACAAAAACGAATTCTTTGCATTGGTAAATGACATCATGACTGTTTTATTGCAATTACGTTCATCTGTCTTGTTTCACACCAAGAGCTGAAAGAAATGAGGGATTGTGAAAGACTTAATTAGTTCGTTTAAATATAGAATTAAATGGTTCGTAAAGTACGCAGTCATCAGCATAAAGTGTAATTTTAGATGATGTGCAGTGAGGTAAATTATTAATGTATATGAGGTAAAGTAAGGTAAGGAGGTAGGTTTATTTACAGAAAGGCAGAGAGGTAGGCCTGAGCGATAGCTTGCTCTTGCCTGCTACTCGACACTGGGGGAAAGGAAAGGGGAAAAGAAAAATAATGGGTGACGATGGTGAGATAGACAGGTGAGTATTTAGTGTTCATTTTAGCTGAGACACATTTCATGGCCACACACATAGTCCAGTTGTTTCCAAAAAAGGTTATAACTGCTCTTGTGACCACAGTTGCACAGTTGGTGTCTGGCCGAGGCCCCAACATGGTCTCATCAGTGAATGACCTACTGCGATATAGTTCAGTAGAAGAAATCAATGTTTGTCGTTCACGTGCGTATGCTGGGCAAACACAAAATATGTGTTCAAGTGTTTCTGGCACATCACAGTGTTCACAATTAGGACCGGTGTCACTGCGACCGATGGTATGTGCGTAACGTCTGGTGTACGCTACACCAAGACGAATGCGGTGGATCATACTTGTGAGTTGCCGTTTAAATTTAGGGGGCATGCGGAACCTCATTTCCGGGTCCCATTTGTGAAGTCGCTGATGTCGCCGTTCCGGTTTGGTCCAGTGCTGAAGTGTGTAGCTGCGCATCACGCAGCGAAGCAGGGCGTTCGTGTCAGCTCGTGAAAACGCAATGCGTACTTCAGGGGCACTGCTTAAGGCATTTTTAGCTTCAGCGTCTGCCTCTTCGTTTCCCATCACGCCGCAATGAGCGGAAATCCACTGGAAAGTTATAAGATGACCATTTGTTGAAGGAACCCGAATAAGTTCTGTGATTTCTATTGCTAAGCTGTAATACGGACCTTGCTTCATGATGCAATTAATGGTTTGCAGAGCGGGTGTGGCATCACATAAAATCGTCCAGGCTCGAGGTTGCTCTCCGGAAATAAATCCTATTGCCTCCCGGATAGCGACAAGCTCTGCGGCAGTTGATGCGGTTTTATGGTCCACTTTGAATCGTCGAGCGATATACATGTCTGGGATGACAAAGGCTGCGGCGGAGGTGTTTAGCGTGGTGGATCCGTCGGCGTACACGTGCAGAGAATCACTGTACGTTGTGTAAATGTGATATAGGGTCAGCTGTCTGAGGTCGAGAGAAGAAATGGGCGACTTCTTCGTGATTCCAGGTATCGTAAATGAAACAGATGGTTTAGGCAGGACCCATGGAGGCACTGCAGGGGCAGTTGGCGGAGAAAATCTTGATGGTATAATGTTTTTATGCCGAGATATTACTCTTGAGAAACTGCAATCTGGGTGAGTCGTGGGTAGTACTGACAGTGGGTGCTGTCTGTGTCTGCTCAGAAATTGGAGGTGAACTCTAAGTGGCTCGCAGAGCATGTATACACTTATGGGAAAAGCCCGAGCCTCTGCGATTGTCCCATTTGTTGAAGTACAGCGCGGTAGACCCAAGCATCTTCGTAAGCATTGAGCTTGAACACTCCCTAACGTCTTCACACAACTAGGTCTCATATCGGAGAGCACTGGCATGCTGTATCGAAAGTATCCCACAAATAGAGCATTGTACAATTGAAGTAGCGATGATTCTGACGGGCCCCATCTTGCTCCTGCTACGTGGCGAAAAACGAGAGCAAAGCTCTTCAATTTAGATTTAAGTACTGCGACATGCCTCATCCACGATAGATCTCTGTGTACGACAACCCCAAGGAACTTGTGGTGCGTTACAGCAGGTATCGCTGTACCATTAAAAAATATCGGGTATTGCGACATATGTTTGCGCGTGAACGCAAGCACTGCGCATTTGTCGATTGAAAGAGTGAGCCCCTGACATCGTACATATTTGTATGTGATCGTCACTGCACGCTGTAGTCGAGCTCGCAATCGCGGACGAGTAGTTCCGGATGCCCATATGCATACGTCATCAGCATATGCACTGATCTTCACCGTGCTGGGAAGCTCTGCTGCAAGGCAGACCATTGTGACATTGAATAGGATCGGGCTGAGGACTCCTACTTGGGGAACACCACGATGAACCTTACATCGATTGGTGTCTCCGTTACTTGTCGTCATGTAAATGGTGCGGTCCCTAAGGTAGCTAAAAATCCAAGCGTACAGTCATCCACCGATGTCGAAATCTTCCAGTGCGTCAAGGATCGCATAATGCAGCACATTATCGTAGGCACCCTTAATATCTTAGAAGACGGCCGCCACTAGTCTGCGTTGGCTTCTTTCCTCTTCAACGCTGGTGATCAAGTCGACCACACCATCAATGGCAGATTGGCCTCTTCTGAAGCCGTTCATAAATGCAGGAAAGGAGTTGTTGCTCTCTATAAAAGCCACGATAATCTTGACAGTACCATTCTTTCCATCACTTTTCCGACGCAGCTGGCTAAGGCGATTGGTGTGTAGGAGTAAAGCGCATAAGGACACTTCCCTGGCCTAAGCAATGCAATATTGCGACTGCATTTTCAATTAGCTCGGACTTCTCCTGACTACCATGAGTGTTATAATGAGATAACAAGATACGTCGTGCTTCTGTATCAAGATGGTTGAGTGCAGCATACGTGATTCCGTCAGGTCCTGGTGCCGATGATCGGCGGGAGGCAGAAATCGCAGGGTCAAGCTCATGCATTGTAAAATGTACATCAAGGCGCTCGTCACATGATGGAGGCGCAATGGTAGTAAGACGCTCATTAGTGGCAAGACCATCAGTGTTGTCCACGATGAGGCTACAGTAGTCACTGGCTATCTCAATTTCTGTCAGTCCCTGATGTAGAGCAACAGCTTGAAATAGTTGAAGTTGTTGGGGAGTTGTCTACAAACTTCGTACCACCCGCCAGATCTTAGAGGTTGCCTGGGGTCCTAATGGGCCTTGTACAGATCCCTGAGGAACACCTGTCGTCACGTCAACAAGGGATGAATCCACTGAGTTGAAAGAAACAAATTGTGGGCGATAATGAAGGAAACTTGCGATCCAAGAAACAAGATGGGAATTATTGAGTATAGTATCTAATTTCACTAGCAACTTAGAATGAAGAACAGAGTCAAAAGCTTCAGAGAAGTCAATGAAAATGGCATCTATTTGATGACCTATGTGTAGGGGAAAGGCGACGTCATGAACAAAATCGACTAATTGTGTAACAGTGCAGTAGACTTGACGGAATCCGAGCTGAGCAGACATTAGAATTTCATTGGAGTCGAGGAATTCAATGATATGCTTGTGAATAATGTGTTCCAACATCTTGCAAAGCTTCAGTGTACGTTGTTAAGTGAAGCAGAGCCTGCGTACATTGGCCTGTATTCTTGAAACGTGAGCTTCGACATTTTATATGTATCGAGACTCTGCTATCTGGTTCTAAGTGTTCCCTATTGTCCACACCTACATCGAATATTCTGGTGCCTAGGAAAACACCGAAAATATCCAGTTTGCTATGAGCATTCATCTATTTGTTTTTAAGACGGAAAGGGACATATGAAGGGTAGATGATGCAGAGAGCAAAACTTTAAATCTCTCGTCTTGAAATCAGCGGCCTAATATTGAGAACTTAATATTGATATTGTTTTATACCTTTTACACTAAGTTTTAATAATATATTTCATTTGGTTTGAGTAAAACTGACATGATGAAACAGGTCCGCAAACAAGTTTATTTCGATATTGTTTCTTCAATATCATACCACTTCATTTTAAAGCTTTGGACCATGATTCAGCTTATTTATTTATATTTATTTTATTTATACAAATACCCTAAGGGCCCAAAGAGGGCATTACATAGGGGGGGATGCAAGTGAGTTTACAAAAACGAGGTGTGTACATATAATGGTAAAAAATGCACACAAAAACCATGAAATACTTTAGGTGACATTATAAAAATAGAGCACAATGCGAAGTGGTAACGAGAAAGTTTGGGACAAAAATACACAAGGCAAATACAACAGTAGTGACAAGTTCACAAGATATGCGAATATATTGGGCTAAGGAGGGTTTCCATCGAAAAACACTGTTAGAGCAGCTTGAAATAGAGTTGATTCTGTAAGCGACACTAGAGATGAGGGCAAGGAATTCCATTCTGTAATTGATAACACTAGCGGCGAATTTTGATACAAGTTCGTTCGTGCAAATATTGGTTTTATTTTATGAACATGGTCTCGCCGAGTAGATACATTGGGAGCAGGCAGAAGGTTAGCTCGAGCAAATGTGGAGTTTCCATGATGAAGATTATGAAAAAACACCAGACGTGCAAATTTTCTGCGTGAGCCAAGACTGACAAGATTTAGCCTTTTCTTCAAGGCAGATACACCTACGTAGTGAGAACATGAAGACATGATAAATCGGGCTGCTTTATTTTGAACTGATTCGAGTAGATTGGACAAGTAAGCGTGATGAGGGTGCCAAATTATAGAGGCATATTCCAAAGAAGGCCTTATGAGTGAGATATACGCACGAAGCCTCGTATCAGTGTTTGCGACATGTAGGCGTCGTTTAAGGTATCCTAGTTTTTTGCATGCTTTGGAGGTGACGTGTTCAATGTGCGCATTCCAGTTTAAGTTTGACGTAAAAAGTACACCAAGGTATTTAATCGAGGATACTGAGCCAATGTTAGCACCACGTATTTTATATTGATTAGCGTTCTGGCGAATAGTTGAAGCGAATTGCACGTGTTTAGTCTTTGAAATATTGATTTCCATTTGCCATATGTTGCACCATTCTGTTAGCCTATTTAGGTCTAATTGTAGAGAAATGACGTCACTGTTGCTGGTTATGGGTTTGTAAATGACGCAATCGTCTGCGAAAAGGCGTATTTGAGATGCGAGATTAACGGCTATGTCATTTATGTATATCAAAAATAATAATGGGCCAAGGACGGAGCCTTGGGGAACTCCCGAGATGACGTCAGCACGGGTAGAAAAGCAATCTTGCAAACTGATTACCTGAAATCTATTACTAAGGAATTCTTCAATCCATCGCGTACAGTTGTAATCAAGTTGTAAATTTCTGATTTTAAGTTTGAGGCGATTGTGAGGCACGCGATCAAATGCTTTAGAAAAGTCAATGAAGATGGCGTCTATGTAAAGTTGATTGTGTATTGAAGTGTGAATATCTGTGACGAGTTCGAACAGTTGAGTTTGACATGAGCGATGTTGACGGAATCCATGTTGGTTATCAAGAAGCAAGTTGTTTTGGTTGAGGTAAGTTATAATGTGGGTATACAAAACATGCTCAAGCAGTTTGCAGGAGATGCATGTTAGAGAAATTGGTCTGTAGTTGGTGGGATCTGTGGAGTCACCTGATTTAAAAACTGGAATCACTAAGGCAGATTTCCAATCTTCTGGTACGCATCCTGTATCCAGCGATTGTTGAAATATTAAAGATAGCAATAAAGACGAGTATTGGGACGTAAATTTTAGAAGTTTGGCGCTTATACCATCCGGACCGGGGCTGGTTTTATTAGGGAGCCTGTCAATGGCACGAGATATGCCATTTTGTGATATTACGATGGGCAAGAAAGGGTACTGGATGAGCGGTTGATGAGATATATGAGCATCATGAAGTGCGTGTTCCCTAGTAAAAACGTCGGAAAAACATTTACGAAACTTGTTTGCGCTATCTATAATGCTCAAAGTCACGCCATTTTCAGTAAGTAAGGGAGCTGCATGATTATGTTTGGGGTTTACAACTTGCCAAAACTTTTTTGGGTCAGTTTTCAGCATATTTGGAAGGATAGAGTTGAAGAATTCGTTTTTGGCGTTAGCAATAGCTGTTTCTGTAAGACGTGATATGTTCTTGTAGTTTTCCCAGTCTGCTTGAGTCTTTGTCCGAGAAAACTTTCTGAAAGCTCTTTTTTTCTTGTTTATGCATTTTTTTACATCGTGGTTAAACCAGGGGTCGTTCGGCCTTGAGGTGATGGTTATCTTAGGTATACAGTTAGCTTCAACTTCCTTCAGTCTGTCTCGAAACAAACACCAATTGTCATTTGCAGATCTATTTTGGAATTCATTTGAAAAGTCTGCGGCAAATGGTGCTAAAATGGCCATCATTTTTTCAGTATTAGCGCGAGCGTAACTGAGAATACACTTCTTCATTTTCTTTTGTACGGTGGATTTCAGTGCAAACGAGCAGTGTACGACATTATGGTCACTTATTGGATCAAGCACTCGGACTTCACTGAATTCAGGATGATTTGTCAAGATTAAGTCTAAGATATGATTGCCTCGTGTTGGTTTTTGTACAACTTGAGATAAATGATGAAAATGCAGAGTATGCAAGAAATTAACACATTCAGATCTATTGCTGTTTTCTTTCAGAGAAGAGTTTGACCAGTCGATATAAGGGTAGTTAAAGTCTCCCCCTACTATCAAAATGCATTTCGGATATTGAGAAAAAATATGTTCAATGGCGGTATTAAATAAGTGTACAAAGTCTGACCGATTATCAGGCGGGCGATAGCATGCAACAATCACACACTGCGCATGACCAATACGCGCGGTAATCGCAACTAGTTCTAGGGGAGTATCGACAATCAAAAGTGAAGGATTATAATCTCCTCTGATAGCAATGATAACTCCGCCTCCTCGAGAATTTTCCCTGTCTTTGCGAAATATCTTAAAAGACGGGTGCAGAGCTAGTTCACTGTCCGCGACGTCGCTGGATAGCCAGGTTTCAGTACCAATTATAACATCAGCAGAGCAAGTATGCATCAGTGCCTTTAAACTGTCTAGTTTGTGATACAGGCTGCGGAAGTTGGCCAAAAGTAACGAGACAGTATTTGAAGATACAGCTTTGGATTTTTCTGCAAGTTTTTGTCAAGTACGCGATGACTGGTTGCGTGTAGGAACTTCTACGATGTTATCTTTGACAGGGTCATATCGGTAGATGGAGCCTTTCAAGTGCAGAGAGTTATAACGTATAGAAAATGGTTCTGTTCCTTCACGATTACTCCTGGCATATTCACGCAATTTTCTGCGAGCCAACTGAACTTTGGGAGAAAAATCTTCTTCTATCCATACCTTCGGGAAATCGAGGTTTTTCAGTTTGGGGGCGTTCCGTAAAACTTCTGTTTTGGTTTTGAAATTGAGGAACTTAATGATGATAGGCCTATGAAAGCCAGGACGGCGCTGACCAATACGATGAGCTCGTTCGATGTCGCCAACGTTAATCTTCAAGTGGGTAGAACAGAAATCTTTCACGATGGTTTCGGATTCGGCATATCCCTCCTGACCATTTTCAGGTATGCCTTTAATTATTAGGTTGTTACGCCTCATTCTGTTACTGATATCGTCTACGACATCAATGAGCTCATCATTAGTTTTTCTTATGTTAGCCTTAACTTCATGAACGGATGTCCTGACTGCGTCAAAGTGATCCTGTATTTCTTGTACACTACTAATTTTGCTTTCAATAGCGGTGATCCGGGTGTTTAGATTAGCAACTTGTTCTTTCACATCGTTTATGTCTGTCGCGACTTCTTCACGAAACTCCCTAAGGAAGACTAGGACGTCGTCAATCTTGGGACCTGGATTGGTTTCAACGTCTCCCGCTTGGAGCAGTAGCAAGGCGAAGCATACTGATAGTAATCCTAGCGAAGGTCTAGGGCAAAGAGCGAGGATGAAGTGCGAACTGTCACTGAAGGGAACGACACTGCTGTACCGGGGCTTATGGCGCACAGAGAACAGACCAATGCGTGCCCGGTGAGTGCACAGATCAACACCCATTTGAACAACAATCAAAGTACAGGAAGGGGGATAAGCAGCCACAAACAATTGCACTTAGCTAAGTCACAATAACAAGCACAAAATTCCTACCTATGATAGAAAAGTGCACAACTTAGCACATGCTGCGTGTGGCCGCAAATCCCGATGAATTCCCGTTGAGGCGATGCTTTTATAGGCGTAGGTGGCACTGTTTCTGATGGCGCAGGCGCAGACTCCGTGAGGTTATCTCCGCAGTCAGCAGGTTCTTTACGTCATGCAGATGCGCGGAAGAAGTTGATGACGGACGGCCAGGCAGCGTACAGCGGCAAGCACGAGTCAACCTATGATAGAAAAGTGCACAACTTAGCACATGCTGCGTGTGGCCGCAAATCCCGATGAATTCCCGTTGAGGCGATGCTTTTATAGGCGTAGGTGGCACTGTTTCTGATGGCGCAGGCGCAGACTCCGTGAGGTTATCTCCGCAGTCAGCAGGTTCTTTACGTCATGCAGATGCGCGGAAGAAGTTGATGACGGACGGCCAGGCAGCGTACAGCGGCAAGCACGAGTCAACCTATGATAGAAAAGTGCACAACTTAGCACATGCTGCGTGTGGCCGCAAATCCAAAATTATAAAAAGGAAGCCACTTGGGAAAGTTCTTTAACAAAGAAAAATACATCACAAGTTCTGGTTGAAAGTTTTTCTCAAGTGGTTTCTCGTTTGTTCGTTTGCTATTGCGTTTCAGCTGCACTTATTATAATACTATGCTTCTTCGCCCTTCACCTTACGTTTTTCTCTCCGCCAAGGGGAAGGATGACTGTCCGGTTGTCTAGCTTACTTCCGTGCCTTACGCAAAACTAGTCTATCATACATCAGTCGTGGATAACGGCACTCACGTTTTTCCTCGAAAAAGAAACAGTCAACGGAGCGTTTTTCATTCGAAAAATTTACTTGTTCGCCAAGTCACCGTTTGTTTTCTATGAACGTTGCCTGGTATAATTATTTTGTCAACCTTTTTACTGCTGTTTGGTGTGAGACATTCATTAAAAGTGACAGGAAGAGGAACACAGCTGATCAGCCACAAATCTCGTCTCGATATAAATGTGGTTCTCAATTTTTCAAACTTCAACGAACAAACTTTGTGCTTCGCATATTACTGTTTCTGATTTTACAAGGTGACACAACATCGATATTCTCTCTAATAAAGAAGTCGCTTATCATAATGCCCTCATTCACGTTGATTTGAAGTAGCTTTGTGGCTCGAGCCTTACAGCATGATAAGCTTTACATACTTTCGTCGTCGTCGTGGGTGATGATGAAAGCACAAATGATGTCAAAGGCATCTAGAACACTCCCGGAGCTTAGGAGTCTATTGTGCTTCAATTTTTTTGGTTTTCGTCACTCTTATTGACACTCTCATACTTTTGCAGACCGTTTTAATGACATCATCGTCACTGAACACATCGTGAACAATCACGTCAACGTCCCTCCTCAAAAATCTGCGCAATTGAACAGCGTCTGGTGTGACTTGTGAACATGAAGAACCTGTCGCATACTTCAGCTAGTAGCTGCAGGTCACCGGCGCGTGCACAAGAAAACCACTTTCACCTACGGTAAGGTTCTTCAGGTGAAAACATCAACAAGCTATACAGTGTCGAAAAGGAATTGTCGCACCAACGGTTGCTGGCAGGACATTGTATGCCTGTGATAAGTGAGGGGCTTAATACATTGGCCCAGGTGATCAGACGGACTGAAGCCAGCACGATAACTTGAAAAAAATCCCAGCACATCCACGGAGTCAATGAGGATGAGTGGGGCGACGCGCCCGTCAGCCCGTTCGTGCTTCCGTCCGTCCGCGTGACCATCCGTGCGTCCACCCATCTGTCCATCCGTCCGTTCGTGAGTTCATTCATCCATCTGTCAGTCTGTCTGTTCGTGCGTCCATCTGTCCGTACGTCTGCGCGTCTTTGCATCCTTCCGTTCGTCTGCTAGTCTATCTGTCTGTACATCCATGCGTCCATCTAGTGGACACTCTAAGTACCGCCATCTTCTATGCATCTCGCATCCCCTGTGGTACGTACATACCCGCTCTAGAGCAGGTATGTACCACCGGTGGCTGCGTACTACTGCATACATACAAGGGATGGACGCCTTAAAGGTGATTTGAAATATTTTTTCGAGTAACCATGAAATTACCTCACTGGAAAAGCGTATTATCTCACGTAATGAAAGCTGCTAAAATTTCAAGAGTCCGTTCAGTACGAGCGCAGTTACAAGGATTTGTCACGCGCTGTAATCACATTCTCTTTCCTCTCGTCCCGACGAAAGCGCTGAAGGCTGAACAGGAAAGGCTGGGAGAGCCAAAGAAAAACCGTCACTTGTGTCTTGTGAACTTCAGCATTTTTTTCTCTTTTTTTCTTCGAGTACGAAGCTTTTTTAGTATGATCGCGCGCGCATGCGTGGACCAGTGATGGCCTCTTGCAGTGACCTCTGTAACAACCGACCGCGCCATGTTCAAATAAACTAATGGATGACAGATGGGCTTACTGGGCTTAATTACCGTGATTTGTGGAAAGGAGAAAACAATTTTAGATGACTTTGATAATTTATTGTGGATTTCCGGCCGTGTGTGGTGCTATAATATTTGGCTAGCGTCATGACGGGGGCCTGTACTACCGATCAGCAGCATTTTCTGACTATGCTCAAAAAGTGTTACAGGGCCCCTTTAAGAGTTTTACGCCTAAAACATCTATTTAAGAAGAACGAAGACACAAGAGAACATCTCGGTGATACGTCGTTAAAATGATAAAAAGCCTACAATACAGTTTGGTTCCTGTTATACGAAAGTCTTAATTTCAGTATTCAAGGCAGTTCACTCACATTGTACAGAGTTCTCAGCGACAGCAGTCACGCACACCGTCGTTGTGATGACCGTAGCACCGGGCAATGTGGAGTCATGTCCCTCATTGTAGCGTCCATTCTATGGTGCAAACAGGCGTTTGCATATAGCTTGCTGGCTTCAGCTCGAAATGAGTGGCTGCATCATGACGACTTGCAGGCGTTCTTAAAATGCTCGACCGGGATGAGCGCCCAGGGCATGGGGTCCGAAGCACCGGCGACAGTCGAACCCAGCTTCGCACAACTCCACACGCACAACTTACTGACGTAGCCAATACTGCTTCAAAAAGTAGGTTCGTAAAAAAGCGCAGACCACTTCAACGAATTTGGAAAAGTGGGACATCAATTACAAAAAAGGGGTGCAGCGTTTCCAGTGGAGCAAAAATGATTTTAAGAAAGTGGTACCTTGTTAAAAAAAAGAAAACAATATCGTTTTCGGGCAAGACCACTCGGTCACGTACAGAAACACCGTTTCGTTCTGCAGCTCAAGACCTCGCAGAAAGAAAAAAAAAACAAAAAAGGTAGAAAAGAAGATAAATTCTCAAAACCTCATGGGTGCTGTTTTCCGTGAATGACACGTACGGTGCTGGTTTTGGTAGCCGGATGAGCCTCATTTGCAAGGTCAAAACAGGTGTCTCTTCTTATTTTGTTTTTATTCTTCTCTGGCTGTTTGAAGAGCCCGAAAACTACCCTAAAGCACGAGAAAATTCATGGCAGCTTTTAGGAAGAAAAAAGTCCGGCCCATTGACCAAGAAACATACAACTTTCAAGACGCGTTCTTCAAACTCACGATAAACCCACCAACTTCCTTTCTGGTCAGTCAAATCTGCTCTCTGAGTTCCACACGTGTCATCAGTGATAGTTTAATAAACCGGTGCAGAAAGAGGGAATAAATTTCTCACATATTCATGAAGTGAATGACGACGACTGGGCGAACCTAAGTGCTTAGGTATATAAGGTCTACGTTGAAGTCGCCAACTGGTATAATGAGCGGACAGGTGGACGGACAGCTAGGTTGATGGACAGATAGATGAACGCATGGATGCAAGGACGCTTGAACAAACAGATGGACATCCGGATGGACGCATGCACAGACAGATGTACGGACAGACGTACCCACGAATGAATGGCCAGAAGAACGGATAGACGGACGCACAGACAAACAGTTGCACAAACAGATGGACGCACTAATGGACGAGTAGATGGACGGACAGCAGAACGCATAGATGAATGGACAGGCGGACGGACATACGAGTGGAGAGATGAATGTGCAAATGCGTGGATAGACAGACGGACAGATGAACGGCGCAGGTGGTCATGCATTGTGCTTTCCTATACTTAATTGGTGCACGCATAAAAATGTTTTTTACAAAGGTGCTTTGTTATCAATAAGCAGGCGTCCCGTTCCGGTGGCGGTTTTTATGAGGCATCACGTAGAACAAGGCTCAGTCCTAATAAGCGTCGCTTCTAACGAAAATGTGGTTGAACCCTCGTTTATGAATTGGTATAACATGAAAGTAAAACGTATCTACGCAGAGGTGGTTGAGCATTCGTTGTTAAAGTTTCCCAACAAAGGCGAACGAATGAATGCTGCCATAACAAATTGCAATATCACGTGAAAAACTGCAAGCAGCTTGAAAATTGCAGCCCACACTTCAATCAGAAGGCATGCACGAAATCTGCAAACAAAGGATGAGCGCTGACCAACAACCATTACTATTATTCGTGTGGGAGCAGCTTGCTCATTTTTGTAGCCACGGCCATGGCAGTGAGGGAATTGGAGTCCGTACTCTATTCAACTACGGTAACCTCAAAGCAGACTTGCGGCGGAAGCACAAGATATTCAAAGCACTCGAATTTCAAGATGAGCGCGCGCGTGAGGAAAGCTACCCCGCTAGAGAACATCTAAACCACGCCATGTTGAAGCGTGCGCGCATAGTGACGCGTGGGGTGGCGTGGCACGATGACCTTCACATCGCGCGCGCCCACCGCACGCCCACCGCTCGCTCATTGTGCCATCTCGCTACTGATTACTGAAACGCGCTGAAGTTTCTGAGTCCTGAGGAGTGCCAGTGGTACATAGTGTATATAAACAGCTCGTCGTTATCGTGTTGCAGAAGGGTCACTCTGTCTTGTAGTGGTTAGCGTCACGCGCTCGCTTTTTCGCTGTTCCGCTGCGAGACTTTTTCTTCTCGTTTTTTTTTTCTTTCTTTGCAATCTGTTAGTTAATACTCAACGATCTCATATTCGTGACGGAAACGCATCACGTAGCCGTGGTGGACCCTTGCATAAAACACTTTCGCGTTGAAAACGTAGCTAATCCCTCCGTCACAGGAATTGTAAAATACGAAAGCCAGTCGTGCTCCTCAAGTACCCGTTTCTCTTGTGAAATCATGCTGACCGCAGCAAAAGAGCCGCATTTATAACACGTGAGACAAGCAAACAAATGCTATTGAACAGTGAAGAGGGCCTCGTGCGTAACCGAGCATCGGCATTGCCAAATGTCTGCTCCGTTTTCCTGCAGAGTCCCACCTAATTAAGCCGACTGCTGAAAGCCTATGCGTCTGTCCGCAAGCTGTGCTCTGGAATATAAAGCGACGCTCACTAACAAGCGCGTAGCGTCACTCGCAAGTGGCTTTGCATGTGGGAGATGTCTGTATAGTGCTTCTGGTTTCACGTCCCCTTTCCCCTAATCCCCTTCGATCATCTCTTTGTGTGGTTGGATAACGACCTTCCGCAAGTACGAGATCCCTCACGGCATTGCGTGGAGCAATGCGTATCAATGCAGTCACTCTTCCTCTGTCAGCTTTATTGAGCCGAGTTAGGCTGCAGCAAGTATGCTTATAGTGAGCTCAATATTTTATGAAGGCGGGCATAGGCAGCGCAGCAGTATGCGCCAGAATTATTCTTCGCAGAGGAGAGGGGGGGACACTGTAGTGTGACTGCCACAACCAGAATGGGTCTCTCTACTTCTGTGGCAGCAGCCCTACACTGTAGACACTACATCAGCTACAGGGCTGACTGTATATCCTCCCATAAAAGCAAGCCGAGCAAGCTGACGTGTTCACTGTCTAAATAATCATCATCGTAATCAGCCTGACTACGTGCAATGCAGGACAAAGGCCTCACCTATGCTCCGCCAGTCAACTCGGTCCTGTTCATGCTGCTGCCAATATGTACCCACAAACTTCTTAATCTCATCTGCCCACCTAACCCTCTGTCTCCCCCTAACCCGCTTCCTTTCTTTGGGAGTCCAGTTAGTTACCCTTAATGACCAGCGGTTATCTTGTCTACGTGCTACATTTCCGGCTCATGTCCATTTCTTCTTCTTGATTTCAATTATGATATCCTTAACCCCGGTTTGTTAACTAATCCCCTTTGCTCTCTTCTTGTCTCTTAAAGAGACACCAATAGAGCTGATGCGTAACCATTCATCAATGAAATGGTCAAAAGAATAAGCTAGATAAACTGAACAGGCAACGTGATCATATATATATATATATATATATATATATATATATATATATATATATATATATATATATATATATATATATATATATATATATATATATATATATATATATATATATATATATATATATATATATATATATGCACCTAAATACAATGGACATTGGAGTGCCCTAACAACTATTCTGCAGCCGTATGGGGGAAATGAATTTCTGCACATTATTCCCGAGATATATTTGTTCATACTGTGTTTGTTGATGTGATGACGGAGATGGGACAACCACCGCAATGTAGGTCAGTGTTCTCATTGTGTTTCGAAAGGTTATTGTTCACACGATTTTCATTTGTTTATATTGATGATCAGTTTATTAATTATTTCTCTTGCCACTGCAAAGTGACTATTAGAAGGACAAAAGCCTTGAAAATAAATCCTTAATTCTTTAATACTTGTCTACCTTTTCAAGAAACTCCATGGTTGCTGCGTGTTTCTGTTCGGCGCAGCGTGTTATTGTGAGTACATTTGTTCGACTGAGCGTTGCTGCCTATGTGATCCTATCTACGATCCTAATTTGCTACAGTAAAAAAAAGTCATTGTACTAAACAAACGGGAAAAACTAACGTGGATGTACAGAAAGCACTGGTCGTTCTGCAATGGTCTGCCTTTAATGGCTCGAGCTTCCTAATGTGCCTAATCAATATTGCGGTTGATTACAAACACTAGACACTCCGCACCGTATTGTTGCCCGCATGGGGTTAGAAATGGTCTATCGCCTAATGAGACCTGTGTCCACGCACCATTCGCATCTCCGTTGGTTCATTATGTTTAGTGCAATGTTTGCTACAGCTTCGGCCATCAGAGAAACACAGATATTGCCGCGGGCCCTGTGGACAGCAAGTGCCACGCTGACCACCTTACTGAAAACAATCGGCCACTCAAGTACATCGTACCGTTGTCAGTCGTGCGAAACCATCTCGATATATTTCCTATCTAACATGGAAACGGATTCTGCCCTGCAAGCAATCGATACACGGCCGCCGTATTCATTCAAGTGACACCCTAACGATAACGCTTTTACCCGTCAGCGTGGTCGAGAAGCGAGTTCCACTACTTTCAGTTCCACTATACACGCATAATAAAGTCAGCAGGCTCTGTTACTTCACCGATAATTGTATTAGGAATAAGTGTCCAATAAAATGAAATCGAGAAGTTTAACACTCATTGCGTTTTTTATGTTCTTCTTTAATTGTGAACATACTCGGCTGAGTGAAAATTTATACGAATAAAACAAACTTTCCAGCCACTTTTGATCGACATTTCTGGAGCGCTCCACTACGGCGTTTCTCATAATCGTATGGTGCTTTTGGTACGCTAAACCTTACGTATAAATCAATCAGCCACTTTTTGTCGAATGTTTCTAAAATTCACAAACTTCAGAAAATATGAACTGACCCAACGTCTCGGGAATGATTCGGTACTTTCTCGAAGCGTGACTGTTCGGCCGACTCCAAAGCTGGCGACATTTCTTGGTTGTGTCCCCCTCCATCGTCCTTCTTCCCACCGTTCTCGTTGCTGCAGTGTTTTTTCCACATATTCCATAGACCACGCAAGTATATATTCGGTAGGGTCCCAGTTGAGCGGTAAATGTTTTCAGGTGTTGTTTGAATATGCCCGGACTCTAAGGATGTCTTTTAAGGTGGCTTCCTACCTTGTCAATGATCCGAGTGGCGTAGAAATTGATGTGATGATCTATCATTTGGATGTGTTTGGTGAGAGCGCTTTGTGCAGCGTTGAAGCTACGCACGTCGTTCCGGTGTTGCCGTATCCTTTCCGGAAAGTTTTTTGTCTCATCGGTTAGACAAAAGTACTGAAGCGGGACTTAATGTGCATGAAACGTAGACAAGAAATGCCTAACTGGCTGTCCCACTGAATGTGGCAGAAACGACAAAAAAAAAACACTTGAAAGTGTACACTTATGCCCAGCCGTTTAGGTTGCCAAGTATTGGTGCTTAACTTATTGGTCTCCTCTAGTTTTTTGTTTTATTTGTAGCACTGAACTTTTTATGCACTGTGTTCGTGTTACATCTAATAAAAGTAATTCGCTGCTGCTTTTCCTCCGCCATTTTGTGAAATATTTGACGGGCTAGCTAAGCCTCCTTTCGTAATCACATAGGCACAGGTATCACTCGACAAGTACGGCCGATTGGGTGTGTCGGAGCACAATTTATTTCAGTCTTAAGATCAAAGAAAAAGCTTTAGCCGTTACTTGCTTGGTTCATACATACGCCCTACAAATTTTTCATGGAAGTACGTACATAACGAACGAACCTAGAGTTTGGCACGTACGCGTTTAGAAAAGCACACTGGATGAAACCGTCATGACGCCTAATTGATGGATGACCTCAAACCAGCCACTGCGGACGCCAAGTCAGATCTAGTTACGGTAACTAGAGCCATGTAAGAAAGCTTCATCGCCATGAACACACCCCTAAATTCAAGTGCCCGGGCACGGTCACGTCGTTTTTGTGCTCTTAAATGGACTTGGCACTCTTCTGCTAATATCTGGTGTTCAAGAGAGTAGACATGTAGAAAGTCAGTGGAAGCTATTACGCCATGTTTTCCGTGCGGTGAGGGCGCGCTTGGTTTATTGCTCAGTGCTCTTGAATCTCTCGTTTTTTTTTGAAAAGTTGTTGTTGATTATGTAAGCATAAGATATCATTTTTCCAACTCTAATTTGTCATTCTTAAGTGTTCAGCTATGTCTTATACGAAAGACGTCTTAAACGCTTCCAAGCAGCCAAAGTATCACATCATCAGCGCACCCAAACTTGAAAGAAGAATGACGACCCTAGCAACAACACATAAGAAAAGAATTCATCGGAGCAAAAACAAAAGCAGCATATATATTATTCACCGTAAGAAGAGGTCCCATGTTGGGAGAGTAGCTAGTTAGCGATGGACAGTTATAACAGTAGCATGTACATCATAATATGAGAAACAAAACGATGCGCGTGAGATTATAGGTTTGGTGATGAAACTGCAAGAGAAATATAGGGCAGATATAACATTACTTAGGCTTGCTCAAGAAAGGGCAAGTTGGGTGAGGACACAGTTTTGCAGCGACTAACTATAAGATCATGTACTGATTACAATGATGAAAAATTTAGTAAAGCACAGTACTCTTATGCAGAATAGACAGATCAGAGTAGGCGGTGCACAATCCAACAAGAAATCTGTCAGCAATTACGAGTCTGCAATTGGCGAAAAAGAAGTGACAAAAAATTAGGGATCAATGCACCTATAGTTCCAAACCTCAGGAAAATACGGAGGTGCGTTCCTTCTTTGTCTTTAGGTTTCATTTTATGTCAATATTGATTTCTTTTTTTCACTTCTCCCTTTTTTATCGAATTTTTCTCTGGTTATTTCTACTTAATTCTTTCTTCCAATATCTGTTTGTATCAAGTTCTTTCTCCATCTTTCCAGCTTTTTTTTCTCCTTTGCTGTATATATCTTTCTTGCTTGTTTCATGTTTCTTTCTATTCTTTATTTCTCTCTATTTATTTCTATTTGTTTAGATTAGCTATTTTCCTATTTCTCCACTTGCTCTCTTGTATTTCTCTTTGTCATTATCTCTATATTATGCTTTACTTTCTCCCTCCTTTCTGCCTTTCATTTCTCCTCCTCCGTCCAACTCCCCTTCGTGATCCACTTGCTTACTACAGTATAATAGTCTATGTTATTCTCTGCTAGCGTGTCCCGATAGCCCAGGCGCTACGATGCTCACTTTCCTATCAAGAATATTGGGTTCAAGTCTTGCCGCAACGACAATTTTCATTCTCAAAGTTATTTTTTCGTGTCTCTTTCTTTCTCTTTTTCTGAACTCATCTTTCTCCCGTCGATCGGAGTTGTCTCACTCCACGTGAGACAAATCAGCACGCTTTTCTAGAAGCGAAGCCGGGCATGAAGGCGAAGGAGAAGAACAACAGGTCAAAGAGAGAGCATGCCGCTTTATGATGATGATTGTTTCTGTTCAGCTGTCACAGACATACAGCGAGTTTAAAGACCTCGGCTATTTTAATGCATTCATTCAGTCTATACACGTTTGTACTCGCTCAGGTTTCCTCGTACACACAGTTACAAGACGCTGGGATCCTTTACAGTAAATATGCGCCGTAGTAGCTAGCAGACACACAACAAATACGAGTGGTCCTAGCATTGCTGAAATTTACAGGACAAGCATGAATGCTAAAAAAATTATCAGAGTTCACCATCACATGCAATAGTAATGTCATGTTTTTTTACTTTTGCTTTTGCATTTGCTGTACTAGCTACGCTGAACGAGCGCGGACTTCATTTTCCCGCCACTATCGCGATGTGCTGTATCAAAAGTACGTTTTCATCTAGTGCAGAAGACCTGCTGCATTATGCGAGGCAAAGTCTCTCGTGCAAGACAGCCTACCAGAAAACATTCAAGTTATTCAACGCACTTCACACGCAAAGTCTCGAACTTTGCGCCCATTTGGACTCACTTTTAAAATCTAACGCCAACTGTGACAAATTGCAGCATTGTTAACGTGGTTAGTCTTTTCCAAAGTCGTCTGTTTATATACGGATTATCATTGCACCATTTGGAAAACAGAAATACAGGAAGCAAAGCACGTGGAAGGAGGAAGCACTGCTTCGAGTTCATGTAGGATCATCTTCAATACATGAAGTGTATTGAGGTGTGCCTGTAGTGGTATGTGTTCTATGACCATGCTGCTATGGTGTTAGCAAGTCGACCGAACTGATGGACAATGCGTCGGTTTTTGGCGGGCTCGAAACTCGGTCACGCACTGTCGATGGCGCCTACTGTGTAGCAGCCCTTGCAGATAACGAAACTTATTGTATCATCTCCCATGTCATCATAGATATCCGTCGCTTTTCAGGACTCTTCCTCGCGGTTGCCCGCTTTGCAGCAAAAGGGTGAACACACTCTTTTTGCAAGTGAGATAGAATTCTGTCAATGCTGCAGCATGTGGTATTAGTTTCCTTTCAGTCGGTGTCTTCTTACCAGCCGATTGGCTGAGCAGGGCACGCATATTTTCTTGCCGTAAAAATTAGGTTTCTTAATTTTACTTCGTGTTTCTAGAGCCAAATCCTTGCTGTTCCTTTCACATAGAACGGAATATTCACACATATAATTGTGTCACACCAGCGACAATACTTGCTTGTACGTTCAAGCATGACCAACCAGCACGGTGTAAAAATTATTCTTATACCACACCAAGGTGCCGTCACAGTTGAAATTGTCAGTCTCACAAAACGTCTCGGGATATTTGAACTCAAAAAGAAGAAAGTTGTTGTTACAGTGGCCGAAGTGGAAGCTCCGCTATACTGTGTTGGTACTCCGCACCACTACCAAATAGTGACGGGGTTGAGAAATCCCAGAAAAAAGACGGAAAATGTATGAACTAAGAGTACCAAAATAGAAAATAAACAGGATGGAGCACGCCTTGTGCCAACAAGCCAAACTCCTTTGAATTCGCTTGCTGCTCGTCTTCCTGTCACACTTCCAATAATGCTCCTGTTTCATTTCCTTTTTCTTTTGGTGAGCTCATAAATAAGAAAAGACACGGTCGAGGGGACTTGCCTGTAGAGTCCACAAGCCAGCTTCGTCGGAAGCCGTGTCGCCCTTGTTCTCGATGCGATCGACACATTTCACAGTATGCTCCTATTTTGCTTTTTTAGGACTATGCTTGGAAGTTTTCTTGCGCTGCTCCCATTGAGTCGTTTTTTTTTTCATGAAATGTAAAAAATCTTCAGTCAAAAAGACGGAACAGTACCTTTTTTCTCTCTAGGGCAATAACAATAATTCCAGCACTAATTTAATTATCTTCAACGCCTCACCTGGAGCGTGTATTTTTCATTATAGCTTGTAACAATTGATTAAAATCGACAAAAATCAGCAAAACGTTTTTTCGCAAGCTCAACCATGAGATAAGTGATCTTGTCGCAATCTTGTCGCAACAACTTGGTATCGTCTTTTTCTGCGCAAGAACTTTAATTCTAGGCATTTATGCTGTTAGCTGTACTTGACTGGCCCCCATAATAAAATATGCACTGCACCTACTAATTCGCATAAGCCATATAATGAACTCTCTTGTAGTCTAAGCTAACTTTATGAGCATTTTCGTAGGAAGCGTGAACTCCGTACACATGCTATTGAGCGTAGACGTGCGGGTGACTAATCACATACTTTCAATTAGATAAACAAACTCTCAGCAAAAAAAAGTTACTGTAATTTTGTAACAATGCCGAGGAAAAGATTGCCATGCTTCTACTCTCATGTGTTGCCACCGCTATTTAGATTCTCTCCGGGAAGATGAATTCTCGTATTGTGATTCAGTGTTTAGCTGCTTGCTTGCTTGCTTTTTTTATGCATGTAATCATCCGACGGCCCATGGCTGTTTGTGAGATGTGAAGACAGAGTGCTGCTGTATTGCTCTTTTTTCATGATTCCCTGAGAGAGGTGTGCTGTCGCGCATCAGCGCATCTGTTAGCCTCTCGGCCACTTCCCTAATGATCACCATTGGGGCCAGTCTTGAAAGGGTTCGGGAGGAATCACTGCTATACACAACCACCGGCACCGACAACTATTTCCCACTCTCTGAGATTGCAGTAATAGGCCGAGGTGTGAAAGCAAGAATGACGTGAACGTAGAGAGGCTTCTTACAGCCACCCTGTTTGTCTCTCTTTGTGATGGTTGAATTGTACCTTGTAGCGTTTGCCGCACTCATTAGCTGACTCCTGAATCAGCCTCCTGTCGATGGCTGCTTCTAAATTGAATAACAGACCCACCACTTTTTTGTGTCTTGAGAAGCGCTACTCCTTTAGAGCAACGCCGTGTGCCACTTTAGAACAACGGCTTGGGGACGGGGAGGCCTAGCTGCACCGCCACATCGTGGGCTTTCCGGACAGTCCGCAGTTGTGGTAGTAACTCCCAACTTTATAAGGCAGAGTCGCAATCCTGTTCTGGAAGTTGACTTTGGCCCCATAACGAAAGGCACTGCTGGATCATATGCTCAAAGGTACTATCCTAACCACAATCAGGGCAAGTACACTGAAAATCTTCTTAGGAGACGATGCAGAGAAAAAATAGACCTGCATAGGCCCTGGTCTGGGGCATTATAACGAGATGACGTGAGGTCCAGGCAACCTGCTGGATTGAGGAGTAAATAGCCGCCTAGTCATTTGGTGGAGCTGAGTCGCTTGGTTCAAAGTCATTTTTTTGTTCTTAATGGTATATTGTACCAGATTACACCCCACTTTTGTTATCATCTAGAATATTTCTTGCTATCAAACACATGTATGCGCTATATAGGGGCTGAAGCAGGGATGCAGAAAAAAAAAACGAAATAAAACACCAAATTTGACCACTACTGTTTGTTTTTTTCCTTCCTTTGACGCTCTCGGTAAGTCACCGCTCACAATTGCGACATCTGGTTTCTTGAACAAGAAAGAAAAAGAAAGATTCGGTGCAAACGGAGTCTCCGCTGCTGCAGTTCTCAGAAGGGTAGACTGGCTTTCGAGAAAAAAAAACAAGGAAATGCAGCTGTTGTATGTGGAGTCTGGCCTCTGCTGATAGCGTGTGAGTGACACTATTCAAAAAGTATGAGCAGCACTCAAGAGATACGGGAGCCATCATCTTCAGGGATCGTAATTCTCAAAAAAAGGGAGTGAGCGCCTTCTTTTCAAAAGCTCGCTCCTTAACTACGTCCCACAGACGACGTGACGCATAAACCGAAGAAAGCTGAACAGGGTATTTAATAGTCACTTAAAAAATTCATGAAGCCTGCACATAAACGCGCAAGCGTTAAAACAATGAAGCTGAAGTATTCCGACGCTACTCAGGTTGCTTCTAGGTTTTTATACTAGGCTTTAGTTGGGTTATACTATGTTATTTTCACGTTGATTATATGGTGAAGGTAAGTCATCATTGCCACCTACATGTAGACGCTAACATGTACGTTCGTCGCAGTTTTTTTTTAGTTCATCAGTGGCTGTCACACAAAGCAGCCTTCAAAAGCAACGTACCCATATGTACGATAGGCAAAATTAAATTGCTGGTGAACCATTATACCTGCTATAAGTTCTAGCAGACAAGAAAGCCTCGGGCTGTCTTGCGCGGGAAGAAATGAAAAGTTTACAACAACTAGAATGAGTACGGTAAAATGCGACAATAGTTTTGAAATCTTGAATATTTATTTTTATTTCACTCCTCACAATAAACAACAAAGCTGAAAGTTTACTCTGAATAAAAAGGTGGGTACTATTTACATATTGCCATGGTTCGAAACATTCTTGTAAAAATAAAGAAATCATGCTTCAAGTGTCGCATTTCGCCCCAACCTGCAGGGCAAAACAAGACACTGCGTGGGGCAAGACGATACAGTGGGAAAAGATTCATTCCTTCAGTTTTTGCAGCAGCAATCGATGATATTCACTCTGTGGGCTCTTACGCATTCTTAAGAAATCTGGTTCTGGACTCCCCGCACTGAATCTAGACAGAATCCGGGGCCGTGTGTCTTTGAAACTTCTTGCAGATCAAACACATGCCAGTGTGTCTTTGTGCTAATGTGGTCTTTTATTGAACACTTGCATCTCATTGGATCATTCAATAACTGGAGGCTAGATATGTTTGGACGTATCTTCTTCACCTTCCTTTTCCATTTTGATGCAGAACTGATCAGGTGTGTCATAGCTTTTAACTTCGTCCTTAGGGCCTTATGAGGGAATTATTTTGAATACTGTGCGATGTTCATATTTTTAGCACTTGTATTCCTTTCCAACGTTGTTATTGTAGAAACGCTGTTAGAACTCAATTCAAATACGTGTTTGCAAACGACTTGACTTCGAGATTCCGCCATTTTTTTATATGTCTCTTAAGAGCATCCTTAGAAACCCAAAAAAACCTCAATGCAGCGCGAACAGAATGAGTGATGTTCTAAACAAGAATCAGCGTTTTTTGCTGTCGTTTTCCTCCCAGAAAGCGCTATATTACAACCTCTTGTAACTACAAACCATCTTAAACAAAAAATATTATATGTAATGAGTGTAGGTTACTGCTTTAAATAATAACACACTCCCTAAGCACCGCGGCATGCTTTTTGTCGCGTTCTCTCTCTTTCATATCCCTAAATTAAATAAAAAGTTCCACTTTGTCCCCGGGAACAAAATGAACTAAACGTTTGGCGTTATTTTACCCATAGTCTAAATGATCAAGTAAATCTTTAATTTGGTGAAATGATGCGGCGGTAACTTCATGCACGGTTCTGAAAATTCGGCCGAGCAGGATTTCTCCCCTTTTTCACGGGCCACGAGAGCACTGACACTAGCCACGTAAGTTTTCCCGCGTGAACGCTGCGAGAAATCGTCGACATTTACAAATGAAAAGGTGTACAAGTATACCAGCACTTATCACTATAAAAAATAAACAAACGAACACAGTTTTAGTATTAGCTATAGAGGCCGCGAAAATAAATGTGGCGTTTTGACCCGTCGTTTGTTTGTTCGTTGTTTATTAAAAAATAGATACATCTTTTATGAATACATTTTTTGCGTGTCGAATGAACAATCGGAGGTCCCAAAGTAAAAACTGTCAAGGGGACCTACTAACAAAAACTAAAAAGAGGTTTAGCTTTTTTGTCAGCAAACAGCGACGAAATCACAGCAATATAAAAAGGAAAATGGTGCAAAAACGTAGGGCCATATGAGCAATAGTGACAATGTGCTTGAAACAAAGAAACCCAAAAGAAAACATTCAACTCATAAGTCATTTAACAATAATACCTTCAAGCGCTTACTAAAGGAGTACATTGAGCATGATTTGAGATCAACAGGCAGCATGTTCCACAGCGTTATGCATGAAAATCATGCCGTCATTTGACCATAGTTGGTACGTACTTTAGGTAGAAGTAGATTACGGTTAGCTGAAAACCTCGTGTTGTTAGTATTTACAAGAGTAACTCCCGAGAAACTGGAAATGTGTAATTTATTACTATAGATACGAAACATGATCGTGAGAATTTCGTAGCTGAAGAGTTTATGCAGAGGTAAAATGTTCATGTTGTTAAAAAGGGGGGCTGATGGTCATGAAAATGGTTTGAAAGTAATGAGTCTCCAAGCTTGCTTCTGTAATCGTTCTAGATGATTTACATTTGACCAATATGTATTTCCCCATGATGATACGCAGTATGACAGGTGACCATCAATGAATGCGTAATATAAAGATAAAAGAATTTCACTGGAGAAGTAAGGTCGTGTTTTGATGATCACGTGAATACCGAAAGACAGTTTTTGAATTAAGGCCTGCGCACACTCACTTAATTTCAAATGTTTATCTAATACCACACCAAGAAATTTAGTAGATGAACACGCATTAATGAAGAGTTCATCAAGTGTCACTGCTAATGAAGCGATGTTTGGAAACAACTGCGGGGAATGGAATATCATGAAGTTAGTCTTTGATAGATTATTGAGTAACAGATTCGATATACACCATCAATGAATTTATTTAAGTCGACGTTTAGTGATTGTTGTAGCATGAGTGGATCCTTGTGTGCGGTAAAAACAGTAGTCTCATCAGCGTGGAGAAGAGCATTAGTGTGATTCAGACGAAGTGGTAAGTCATTTATAAATAACAAAAACAGGAGGGGTCCGAGGATTGACCTTTGAGGAACGCCAATGTTAGTGGTTTTTTGGAGATTAAAAACTCTGGTTTGTCTGAACAACCTGCGTCCGATCCCCAAGATAGCTTTTGATGAGTTGAAGGGGTGGTCCAGATATGCCGTAACAGTCAAGCTTATGAAATAGGATGGCGTTGTTATTTGTATCGAAAGCTTCAGTAAAATCAATAAACACCGCTCCAAAAAGAAGACCTTCATCAATTGTCAATTAATCTTGTCAGTGAAAGTTATTAGTGCAACTTCAGTCGAAAAACCTGGACGAAAACCAAATCGGTGATCAAATAATATTGTCGCGACGTGAAGGCAAAGGTCGTATTTGAAGACGCTGAGAAAACAGCAGCGGGTCGGTCTTTTTATTAGCAGCGCGCACCAGAGAGTGTGTCGTCTTTCTCGTTGTTACGTTCTGTATAAAAGCGTGCAGATGCGCGTATGCGCTGTCGCCTTCGTCTTCTTCGCGGTACGCACGTGACATTTGCCTCCCTTCAAAAATGGCATCGTCTCGATGTGCAGCCACGGCGCTCTACTTATAAAACGCACATATGCACCGGCACCCACAGGACAAACAAGAGTTAGCTTGACAAGTAGCTTTTCATCCGGATGAGATGCACGTTCTCAGGCGAGCGGTTTCGGTGACTAGAACTGCAATCGCCGTCGGAAATGACTTCGTAGTTGATATTGTTCAATCGTCGGGTGACTCGATATGGGCCGAAGCATCGTCGTATTAGCTTCTCTGAAAGTCCGCGTCGACGTATTGTGATCCAGACCCATACCTTGTCGCCTGGTTTGTAGGTTACGAATTTATGTCGTAGGTCGTATCGTTTCGCATCTTTGTGTTGCTGGTGACAAATACACATGCGGGCTATCTGTCGGGCTTCTTCGGCGCGCTAACCAAATTCTTCGGTGTCAACGTGAGTGTCATCACACTCGTGCGGCAGCATAGCGTCCAACGTTGTAGTGACTTCACGCCCGTGTATTAAACTAAACGGCGTCATTCCGGTAGTTTCCTGCCGGGCAGTATTATCGGCGAAGATCACATAAGGCAAGATTTCGTCCCAGTTCTTCTGTTCTTTGTCGACATACATGCAGAGTATGTCTGCGAGGTTCTTATTAAGCCGCACTGTTAGTCCGTTCGTTTGTGGGTGGTACGCCGTTGTTCTCCGGTGAGCTGTACCGCTGAGCCTGAGAACCGACTCCAATAATTCTGCCATGAACGCAGTTCCTCTATCCGTGATGAGAATTGTTGGAGCACCGTGCCGAAGGACGACGTTTTCTATGAAGAAATGTGCCACTTCTGCTGCTGTGGCCCTCAGCATAGCTTTAGTTTCTGCGTAGCGAGATAAGTAATCGGTGGCGATAATGATCCATCTGTTCCCTGTGGTAGAAGTTGGGAATGGGCCCGGGGAATCCATTCCGATTTGGGCGAATGGCTTTGCTGGTACTTGGACGGAATGCAATAAGCCTGCCGGTCTGTCGGGTGGTGTTTTCCGTCATTGACAGTCGACACATGTTTGGAGGTGATGTTTCACAGCAGCAGGTAGGTTCGGACAGTAGTAACTGTTCTGCAGACGGGACAATGTTCGAGTGTAACCGAGATGACGGGAGGTGACTTCGTCATGGCAGGCTTCCAAAATTTCTTTCCGCAGTGATGCAGGGACGACGAGCAAGTATGGGCAGCCGGTAGAGAAAAGTTTTTTTTTGTATAGGATGTCGTTCCTTAAACAAAAAGGTGGCACTCCTCTCGCAAAACCTCGCGGGACGTCTTCACGTCGTCCTTCTAAGAAGTCGATAAGCGGAAGCAGGTCGGGGTCACTGTGCTGCTCTTGTAAAATAGTGGCCGCGTTGATGACTCCCAAGAATGCGGCATCTATAGACTCGTCATTAATAGCAGCAGGCTTGACGGGTGACCGCGAGAGACAGTCTGCGTCGGTGTGCTTCTTCCCTGATTCATAAACAATGGTCATATCAAACTCCTGAAGCCGAAGGCTTCAGTGTGCTAAACGGCCGGTGGGTCTTTCAAGATAGTGAGCCAGCAGTGTGAATGGTGATCACTGACGACCTTGAATGAACGGCCGTACAGATACGGTCGAAATTTGAGAACCGCCCAAACCACGGCGAGGCACTCTATCTCGGTAGTCGAGTAGTTCTCTTCCGTGCGAGAGAGAGAGCTCTGCTGGCATAGGCTAGCACTTTCTCGGAGTTATATTGCCATTGTATCAGTACGGCACCCAGGCCTACATTGCTTGCATCGGTGTGAAGAGCTGTTGGCGCTTCCTGGTTAAAGTGCGCAAGAACCGGAGGTGTTTGGAGGCGCTGGCGTAATTCGTTGAACGCTGTTTCTTCCTTTTCGCTCCAAAGGAGGGTGACATCCTCTCGTGTGAGCCGCGTCAAAGGCGCTGCAATAGACGAAAGTTGGCGATGAATCGTCGGTTGTAAGCGCACAGGCCTAAGAAGCGTCTCACTGCTCTTTTGTCATGCGGTGCGGGAAACTTTGCGACAGCGTTGATTTTGCCCGGGTAAGGTCGAACACCTTCGTGGCCGACCACATGGCCTAAGAAGCAAAGTTCGCTGAAACCGAAATGGCACTTCTCTGGTTTTAAAGACAGGCCAGCCGAACGCATAGCTTATAGAACTGTGAATAATCGACTTAGGTGTTCCTCGAATATAGCTGAGAAGACGATAACGTCGTCTAGATAGACCAAGCATGTCTGCCACTTCCGTCCTGTTAGCACAGTGTCCAATAAACGCTGAAAAGTGGCTGACGCCGAGCTTAATCCGAATGGAAGCCCTTTTAATTCATAAAGACCGTTGGGCGTCACGAAAGCAGTTTTCTCGTGGTCTCTCTCGTCGACCTTTATTTGCCAATAGCCACTTCGCAGGTCCATCGATGAGAAATAGCGTGCATGCCACAGCCGACCAAGAGAGTATTCTATGCGTGGCAGTGGGTAGACGTCTTTCTTCGTTACTTGGTTTAACTTGCAGTAATCTACACAGAAACGCAAGCTGCCGTCTTTTTTTAACCAATATCACGGGGGATGCCCAGGGACTTTTGGAAGGCTGTACTACGTCATCCTGGAGCATCTTCTGAACTTGCTTTTGGATCTCCTCACGTTCTTTCAGAGCCACACGGTATAGGTTATGACGGATCGGTCTCGTATTTTCTTCAACGATGATTCGGTGCCGGGTCAGTGGTGACCAGTTCAAAAAAACAATTTTTGAACTGGTCTATCAGCTCTCGTAGGCGTTGTTCATCCGAGGGTGACAGGGTAGAGGAAATGTTGACAGACAAAGGTGTCGAGGCTGGGACGGTCGCGTCGTCCGGCTGCAAAGCAAAGCAATCTCTGGCTTGGTCCACGTCGTCGTAGTAGGCAATCGCGGTGCCTTTCTCGACGCGACGACGCTGGTTGCTGAAGTTGGTGATGAGCACTTCTGCCCGTCTATCAATTAGTGCCAGAAACACCTTGCGTAAGCCATAGCGTGTGTATTCGCTCCGATATCACCTCATTACGGCACGGCCGTTCACATAACACCGACACAAGGCAGCAAGATCTCGGCAGGAGCATCACATCATCGGCTACACGGAAACGGTGCAGTTGTTCTTCAGTGGTGGCGTCGACATAAAAATGGGCGGAAAAGGTGACGATACGTTCTGGAATGTTGATGACAGCACCGTACTCTCACAGAAAATCCATACCCGAAATCAACTCTTTACAACAGTCCGGTAAAATTACAAAAGTGGCGACAAAGCTCGAATCACCGATTCCGAGCCGAGTGGTGCATTTACCGGCTGGCGTCATTAGCTGTCCACCAGCACTCCTTATGCTCGGCCCACTCCACGGCGTCTTGACCTTCTTAAGGCGGTCGGCGAGCTCTTGTCTCATAATAGAGAAGTCATCATCAGTGTCAAGCAGTGCTGTTACGTAGTGTCCGTCTATAATAACGCTAAGGTCGGCACTTACAAATTCATTGGCAGTAGTACTCGTGAGTGTTGTCGTCTTCGTCATCACTGTCGTCAGGTCGTCTTTGTGTATAGGCAAGAGGGTCTTTTTGGCGTCTCGGTGATCGGCAACCTTGCTCCCGGAGGTTGCAGCAGTTAGTTTCCCTGGCATGGGCTTGGGGAGCGGTTTCTGACAGCGTCAGCGTATCTTTGGCGATTCGGGGAATTCTGACCTCGTGCAGGTGAGGGAGACCGCCAGTGACGACTTGGTGAAGACGCTGTGTTGGTCGGCAGGTGATCAGCACCATGATCACGAGGCTCTTGAAAATAAAATTAAGCAGGCCGAGAAAAGTTTCCAAACCGGGCTTCTCGATGACGACAGTAGCGCAAGATGTGGCCTGGTTTGCCGCAGTAGAAACAAAGGGGTCGACCGTCAGCAGTGCGCCACAAGTCGGTCCGACGTACTGGTGGTCGCCGCACAGGTTCCCGCTGCAACGACGGCAAGGTAACGGGCCGTGGCTGAAAGGGTGCTTCTTCTGGGGCAGGGGGATGACGGCGGACGGTATCAGCATAGGTCAGTAAACGTGGCTCGCGTGGTGGTGCCGGTGATGGAAAGGCTTATCGTAGTTCCTGGCGCACGATTTCCGCAACAGAAGCAACTGGGGGCTTGGTAGACGGAAGGCCGAGGGACCGCAGCTCTTCCCGCAAGATTTGCCTATTCTTGCCGTAAAGAGTTTTCGGAAACGGCAGCATTTTGAGCAGCGGCACCAACAGGCGTTTGGTCGGGCAGGTGGTCAAAGTGGCGGCATCGTTGCCGGAGTGCCCGCTCAATGACAGTCGCCTCTTTGATGAATTTATCCACCGTTGTTGGCGGATTTTGTACAAGGCCGGCGAAAAGCAGTTCCTTAACTCCCAGGATCAGGTGACGAACTTTCCTTGCCTCGGGCATGTCAGGGTCAGCGCGGCGAAACAGACCGGCCATATTCTCAGCGAACATGGCCACGCTTTCGTTCGTCTTTTGCATGCGGGCGTCAGTCATCTGTTGTGCGAGATCCCGTCGGCCCGCTTTCAGGAACGTCTAGAGAAGCTTTTGGCGGAAATTGTCCCAGGTTTGGAAAGTAGTCTCCCTGTTCTCGTACCAACTGCGAGCCCTATTTTCCATTGCGAAGAAGGCACGACCAAGTTTTTCTTGCACGCTCCAACGATTCACCACAGCGGTCCACTCGAACTGGTCGAGCCAGTCCTCGACATCTTCATACGGTTCCCCACGGAAGACTTCGGGAACACGAGGAGTCTCAAAAGCTACCTGGTGAGGATGAGTCGTCTGGGCCGGAGGAAGATTCGCAGACGTTGAAGGGGCCGCCATGTTAATAACAGAGATGCAGTCAAACGTTCTGGACTTAGGCCTAGTAGGCGCCGACTGAATCGGTGTACTGTAGTCGTAACTAGATGTTGAGGCTCCGGACGGGGTGTACGGTCCCGAACAACGCTTTGTTGCATCAGGTTGCAGACCCCAGCACCTCCACCAGTGTAGCGACGTGAAGACAGAGGTCGTATTTGAAGACGCAGAGAAAACAGCAGCGGGTTGGTCTTTTTATTAACCGTGCTCACCAGAGAGTTTCTCGTCTTTCTCGTTGTTGCGTTCTGCATAAAAGCATGCAGATGCGCGTATGCGCTGTCACCTCCGTCTTTTTCGCGGTACGCACGTGACAACATGTTGAATTTAGATAGGTATTTCATTAAACGGTTGCAAATTAGTTTTTCAATGACTTTACTAAAGAAAAGTAAAATGCAAATTGGGCGATAGTTGTTACAGCATTCGTGATCACCTTTCTTAAAAATGGGGATAATTTTCTCTGCTTTAAGGCTTTTGGGAAACACAGCTGCCGTAAAAATCTTATTGATTAAATAGGCTAAGATTGGGGAAAGTTTTTCTGATACAAGTTTAATTTTAAAAGAGCAGATTTGATCAAGCCCTCGGCCAGTATTCGTTAATGATGAGATGATATTGTTAACTCCATCTGCTACCGTGGGATACAAAAAAGAAAGATTGAGGAGTACGTGAAAGACTTGACAGTGAGAGTCCCGACTGAGTGTTTGCATTAGTACTCACAGGGGTGCTGAAATGAGAGCTGAAAACCTCCGCAATAGAATCAAAATCAGTGTATCTGTTTTGGTTAACAGATATAGCAGTTGGGTGCAATTTAGGCTCATTTTAACCCACACTACCATATAGCATAACAAAAGGCAAGGAGGTTAATGTTTAAATGACCAACGTATCCACAGTAAAAAAAGAAGTTTTAGGTTTTCTTCGCCTTTTTTATCCTCCTTTGCTGACTACTTCCAAAGAAAAAACACTGGCATCAACACATGGCACAACTTCAGCATGAACGCCGAACGAGAGAGACAGAGAGAGTGAGTGAAATGTCTTCATTGAGGTTCCAATGGTGATGTAGCACGCGGAAGGATTTGTAACGACAGCGGAACGTGCAGCCACTGTTCAGAGGCAGGACTGATCGAAGAAATAGTATCCTCGATAAGGCCTCCCTACTGCGTTTTCCAGCATCAATAAGACGCCGTAACTGGCACGTTGATTTCTCATCGACAGTTGCTGCAGCATCGGGCGAACTCTTCACTGGGTGTTCTGATTGCGCGCACAGCTCAGCCACTACCGTTTTCTTACTTCCATTTCAAGAATCATTCTGGAAAATGCCTACGCAACAGCGACAACTATGCTTTGCGTCGAGTAGACGTGCGCACGGCAATCCCATAGAAGAAAAACATCATATACTAGCTCGGGAAGGCAGCCAAGCGAGCAGAGATGGGATTGCCGCATTCTTTTGTACCGCTACGTCGCCTTCCCATGGGAGTGCGCACCGCCGACTCTTGTATTCTTCTCTAAGGAATCGCTTTCATAGCGTCATTTTCCTTTCCTCTTTCATCTCTCAGTCCGCATCAATTCTTTGTCTTCGTACGGGACTCCGACCGACCCCTCAACATTCTCCATCATCTTTGCCATCTCGAGATTGCAGTTTTTGTCAGTCTTCGCTAACGGTGCTTCAAATCTAAGACCTTGTGGGAACTTACGGATAGTGCTAGTTTTTAGGTGTGCAAGCTTCTAAGGATTGCTGTTGTAAACTTAATTTGGAAATGCGTTAAGAACGTAGTCAATAAATGCCCGCTTGGCCCAAGGTCACTGCGGAACCTAAAAGCGGCCGCTATTCGCGCTTACCTCGAAATTTAGAGAGAACTCACGTTATGACTCATGATACAACAGCTTTCTACTGTACTGCCATCGTCCTGGCTTCGGTTATCCTAGAGCGTTGAGCGTGCGTGCGTGTCCTTGTGACGTTTTGCATTAATAATATTGCTGCAGGCGGCCACGAAGCCCCTCCCCCACCCCTTCTGCAATACCATCAATCTCGTTATATTTTATTCATGTCACTAATGAGAACTAAAGTCTTGGTAGCATTGCAAAGCACAAAGGCATGACCAACACGCCGAGAATGCTGAAAAAGTACTGCCAATGTGTTCGCTTAGGCAGCCTCGTTGTTTTTAGCACACAGAAAAATAGGTACAGCCGAAATGTAATGCAGTATTCTTTGTGAAAAGCACACCAGTCTTCATCGCGTTGCTATACAAATTTCCTGGGCGGCGATTCGATGACTGCACACTGGTAGTTTCACCTTGCTGGCATCAGTCATCTATCTCGCCACCAGTGCAAAGAGAATTGAGTATGAATTGATACTTATCACGGGCCTTTTTTGGCAGTTCTGCCGAAATAAAAAGTACAGAATACTTACTTACTCATCCATCGGTGCAATCAAGAACTATCTTCGTTATTCTTTTGCTTTGCTTACTTTTTCCTGTTTGACTGAGGTGCACCTATCAGAAGGTTCATTTCTTTCAGCTCAACTTTTGGAATCATATCGTATTAGGCATCTTTGGTTTTTCAGTGACACGAGCAAGTAGTGATGCTCTTGTATCTTTTACAACATTTTCCAGTTTTGTAATAGCGTTGTGCTTGGTGAAGGTTCAGGCAACAACAAAACGCCAACTCGGGGGGCGTTGTTTCCTTATTTGGCGAGGCGATGTAGTTGGGCAATAATTTGATTTCACTAAAGGCCCTGTTTCGATATTTGATTCATTCGTCATCTGTGCTGCACTCAGGGCATCAATGTTATAGCTCACTTCTTGTAGCTCAGAATTTCATAGAAGTAACATTATCGTTCAACTTTGCGTCAAGAGTGCACAGTTTCTACGCCAGGATCGAAAAAAGTGCAACCCTATAAACGTATACTGCTGACACAAAGAGCGCGTATGATCACAATGACGAAAACAGCAAAACTTACATGGCTATACTTAGCGAGGAAAAAAAGAACACGTCCGGTTAGAAGTGGGTCGCAGCAGGCAGCAACGACGGCGACATGGGCGGAGCATGTCAAGCTCGACAACGACACCTAAAGAATGTGTTCTGTGCCACCAGGTGGCGTTTTGATAAATGACTCTCAATATCTAAAATGCTGTATAGCCGGCGGCACTCACTTAATCTAGCTTTCTTTCTGACTGCAAAACGCGTTTGTTAACTGACTCTGGCAAAATAAATAAGAGAGTGGTTGAACACTGGCTCTGTCTTTCAGACATAGAAAGTCGCAAAACAAGGCGGATATTCCCGAATATTTTGTTTCTAACATAGCTGACACGACTGCAAAACGCAGCTTATGCCGTAAATTGTGAGAACGCACTGGCTAGGTAGAATGAGTCCAAATATATTTGTTTCATACGAAGATCACCAGCCAGCGTAGCAGCATCAAAGTTCACCTTAGATCAGACCTTCTTGTCGTCAGCTACAGTTCATCCGTCATAGTGTCATAGGCTGCGACAAGGCTACACATAATATAATGAATGATGACAATAATTATGGCAAGTATATCAACTGAACACAAGTTATGTGGTCTAATACGATAAATCCTCACCTTGCGAATGTTACACACATCACTTCTTCAAGCTGTATGTGGTGCTTATACAAATGCTATAAACTTCATTATTACACGAGTGTTGATAACGGCACTTGACATATAACATGCATGCCCGTATAGTTTTCAGGAAAGAAAAAGGCAGATCCCACGTATAATGAGAATCGATGATATGCGAGGCATGAATGAGAAAGGTGGATTTGTCACTTTGAAATCTGCACAACATTACGAGGTGGAGGTAAAAGATGTCGCACATCACTTCCATGTCATGATTACCAAGCTTGGATTTGTCGTTTTCCTTTGTCCTCTATTCACGTCACGTGATAAAATATTTAGTATATGTGGAGCTTGCGAAACGGCCGCGAGCGGATCATGAAGGGCCTAATGTACTCTAATGTAGTGTTGACACGCGCGCACGCTGGGCACAGCGACGCTATGTTAGCAAAACGCGAGCACCCTATAGTCTGACGCCAGGCGTGACCAGCGTCCCTTGGCGTGGCCCGACGGCAACCGGCGTGAAATGCGACATGCTGCATTTCACGCCCATTCGTTACCCAGACAACACTGCCTCTCCCTCTTTTCGTGACGGAGGGACACCGGACGCCCTGAAACGCGCATGCGTCAAAGCAAAGCAGCGCGGCGCGCGCCTGCGAGTTTATGGTAGGACCAGTGCCTGGCGTGGCAATGCTGGCGCGACGCGAAGAAATGAACGCCGGCGAGCACGTGCACCTAGTCACGTAGAAATGTATTGGTGCCTTCACTGCGGCATGTAGTCATGTTCTCACATGACACGCATCTCATGATTATCATGTTCGCACCAGTCACATAACTTCGTCATCCATATACGTGACGTAATACTAAATTAGGCATATGTGAAGCTAGCGAAGCGGCCGGGAGCACATCATGAGCACATCATGAGTCATGTTGTTACATAACACGCATGTTGTGATTATCATGTTTGGATATGTCATTTACTTATGTCGTCCATCTGCGTCGAATAATTTCGAGTTTGGTACATGTGAAGGTAGCAAAATGGCCGTGAGCGAATCATGAGCGTAGCATGTAGTCATGTTACATGACACGCATCTCATGATTATCATGTTTGCACCAGTATTATACCTTTGTCATCCATTCATGTCCTGTAATAGCAAATTCGGTATAAGTGAAGCTAGCGAAACGGCCACCAGCGCATCGTGAGTGTTGCATGTTGGCATGTTGTTACATGACACGCATCTTATAATTATCAAGTTTGCACCAGTCACATACCTTCATCATCCATGCTCGTACCATATTACCAAATTCGGTATATGTGACGTTAGCGAAACGGCCGCGAGCGCATCATGAGCGTGGCATGTAGTCATGTTGTTACATGACGTGCATGTTATGATTTTCATGTCAGAATCTGTCGCTTGTGTGCGCCATGCAATCATGCAATACCATACCATTTTTGCAACATGCCAAGCGAAACCACTGCAAGAGCTGTAGGATCATGTAATGTAAATCATGACATTGAAGAAATACATGTGATGATTTACATGCTATGACAAGTCAAATATAGTCTTCATAAAGTCATGTTACGCCATACCAAGTTTGGTATTGATGTCATTATCGAAACGGCCAGGAGGGCTAAAACTCATAGATAGATAGATAGATAGATAGATAGATAGATAGATAGATAGATAGATAGATAGATAGATAGATAGATAGATAAGCTGAAAGTCGCCGAAGTTCGCTAAGAAATGATTTAATAACCTTAACAATATGCTTGAAAGGGTTGAACAAAGACTGCTGCATAAGTGATATCGGGAACTGGGTTACCTGATATAAAGTTGTTTGTATTCTCATTTCTAGGCATTTTAGTGATGGTAATGCCAAAGTGGTTCGTTTGACTAATCATAAATGCACCCCACTCCTGCAGTAGCCCTGTATTAGGCTGCAGTATTTGAAAATAAATAAATAACTAAATGTAATGGGCGTTGGTAGAAAGAGGGAAATATTCTAGCTGGTTCTATCAATCCTCCTCAGACCTTTTGTCCCCCACAGAGACACAGCGGAGAGAACCAATGTCCCTCTAGGAGGACAAGGTCTGTGGCGCCGTCTACCTTGAGCTCGGCGAAATTTCTCTTTCCCGCTTGGAAAAAACATGGTGGCAATCAGCGCCAGCACGTTTTATGCGAGAGGGCCAGGTAAGTCGCTTTATCGTTGGTCTTAACGCTTTTCATTTTAAAAATTGCAACGGCGTGCAAAGGTTTAGTGCCTGGAGAACACGTTCACACCATTTAGAGAAAACCGTTGACTTTATTGGGACCTTCGCAGCTTACTAAGTTTAGTGTCCTCGCAAAGGGACATTGGGTCTGTGTGGATGATCAACAACTGCTTCTGTGTGGATGAACAAGTCATCCCATTTTCCGGGCGCTGTCCTATGAAGCAGTATATCCCTAACAAACCAAATCCTATGGGCCTGAAAAACTTTGTTCTCGCAGCAAAGGACGGGTTGATTTATGATTTTGCAATTTACAAAGGCAAAGAGATGTTTCTAGACTTTGGCCTTGGCATATCGGGCAACTCAGTCTTGAAGCTGGTTGAGACAGTGCCTGCATGCTCCACGCTTTACTGTGACCGTTGGTTTTCTTCGGTCGGGTTGATGGATGAGCTCATGAAGAAGGGCATTTTTGGCACCGGCACTCTGACGAAGAACAGAATGCCAAAAGAGGCCCATTTCACAAATGACAAGGATTTGTTGAAGAAATCTCGGGGCACTTAGGAGCAGCGACTGCGACAAGACAGCAGGCTCGCTTGCACAAAATGGGTCGACAAAAAGCCCATTGTGATGCTGTCGGCTGCCTTTGGAGTGGAGCCTGAAGATAAGTGCAAAAGATGGTGCAAGAAAGACAAGAAGTTTCTGGATGTTTCGCGCCCATCCGTCATCAGAAACTACAATGCAAATATGGGTGGTGTTGACTTAGTTGACAGAATGCTCTCCCTGTATGCTCAAAGGAGCCGCACAAACAGGTGGACACTGCGTACAATTCTTCACATGTCTGATCTTGCTTGCGTAAACAGCTGGCTTCAGTACAGAGCAGACAAGAAGGCAGAGAGCGTCCAGAGAAAAAACATTCTAAAGTACCTTGATTTCAAGTTTTGCGTGGCCGAAGCATTGATATGGCAGAAGGTGATGGCAACTCGTCAAGAAGACGAAGATGACCTAGACATCCCACCAAGGAAGAGGCCAAAAGCTCTGCCATCAGAACATTTACGCAAAACAGACGCACTGCATTTGCCAATCAAGGACAACCTACCAAATGCAGCGAGGTGCCGGAATGCTGGCTGCAGTATGAAGACACGCCACAGATGTGCTCGGTGCGACGTGTACCTTTGCATAGAAGTTGGAAGAGACTGCTTCTATGAATTCCATTCGTGAGTTCTGTCACAAATAAATTGCGCTGATAGCTTGACTCACTGGTGTGTGGGGTTAAGAACGTCCCAACAGGTATTTTTTCTGCTCTAAATGTGTCACCAGAACTAATAAAATCACTTTAATCTTTCTTTATCTAAAGTTCACCCTCTAAACAGTTATTTGGGGCCCTTTCCAAATTTAACAAAAATGCATACGTATTCCTAGCAATGCCTTAGGACAGACCCAGTGTCCCTGCAGGGGGACAAACAATTACTTGTTGTTAGGCTCTGCGCACATTAAAAATAATTTTTTGGGGGGTTCTTTGTAACACAAAAGTAAGTATAAAAACTTGGTCAAAGTTATTTCTCCGTGCCATTACTCTCAAGTCTGAGGAGGATAACTGCACCCAAATCCTGCAATAGCCGTGTATTAGGCTGCAGCATTTGAAAATAAATAAATACCTAATTGTAATGGGTGTTGGTAGAAAGAGGGAAATATTCTAGCTGGTTCTATCAATCACAAATTTTTCTAATGAATTCTAACAGTACTTTCAAATAGGAACAAAAGAAGGGGGGCGGAGAAGAAAGTATATGTTGTTGCTTCTGCTGCCCCCCTGCAAGCAGATCTTCACCATCTAACCTTTTAAATAAATACTTCCGCCTGCCTTGTAACATATTGATGGTGCAGCTGGGCATTGTGTCGGCCATGAAACTCTTCTCGCTTGTCAAGTCTGACACCATCCGACCACGCCCGATCCGATGAAGGCGGAAATGTTGTAGGCCCGTGTGCTCAGATTTGGGCGCACGTTAAAGAACCCCAGGTGGTCCGAAATTCCGGAGCCCTCCACTACGGCGTCTGTCCTTATCATATGGTGGTTTTGGAACGTTAAACCCCACATATCAATCAATCAATCAATCAATCAATGAATCAATCAATCGACCACGCCTGAATCTATTGGAAAGGAAACTGCTTTTAAATGTGTATTTGAAGAATGGGCAATGGGTAGAATACACAATTTACTTAGCAGCAAAGAAAAAAAATGCAAATGATGTCATCTTTCAATATTTTTGGATGTTTAGTGCTGGCTTTCCCGAGTATTGAGAAATCGTTTGCAGTTAGCAAACATTCGTGCACTTACGACACAAAAGTCTGGCACCAATGAAGCATTCAGTAGGCAAGAAAGACGCTTAAAGCTGAAAGCTGTCACTGTTTACGCAAACTGGCAATTGTCTGTCAATACAGTACTGGGTTATTTGCGACCCTTCTGAGAGGCATTCTCATAAAACAAGTTACGGTCAGACATGGCAAAACGGAATATTTTTTAACATTGTCTGCTTTAAAAGAAATGCTGCAGCAGCGTTAAGTTCTACATAGTTATGAACCCTACGGCTGCCGGAGAAGTAGACTGGTGTGTTCTTGGGAGCAAGAGCCGGCGCATCTGCAAAAGCTCTGTATGGCTACTATAGTTTATTGCAAGCGACAAGCACTCGATCGAACTTCAAATCAGAAACCAGTCAGTGCATATCCCACACGTAGTTTTTAGGTGTGTTGAAACGCTAATAAGTAACATATTCCTGCTCCTAAACTGCGCCTCACAGATGGTTCCACGTATCTTTACTGAGAATTTTTTATGCGTTGGCGAGCCTTGGCCGTGGTTTCTCTTTCATGCATAAAACCACACTTCAGGTTGCAAAACATAACCTGGGTAAAACGTACAATTCAACGCTTCCTGCACTGAAATTTCGCCCGGTCATCATTTATACTTTCTGGTATTTTTTTATATCGCGGTATCCAACTCTTTCCACAGCCAATATATTTCAATCACACGGCCAACGACCGGGCCTCTGACCTGCACCTTTCAATATATGTTCAGATGAAGGCTGTGCGTGAATCAAAATGACGTTCCACAAGTTAATTGCTCTGCATTCGCCCTCCTTTACTTCCATTTTCAGGAAAGACTCGCAGCGTTTGAATATGGGGAGGACAAATTCAAGGGTATAGCAAACACGACAATGTGTACCGAAAACATGCCGCCTCAAAGCACTCGGGGAATGCACGCGTAGGTTTTGAATACGGGACATCGTGACAGGCGCCAACATTAGGAAACGTCGTCTAGCAAGTGCGTGTTTGCTGCAAGAACGAAATGGCAAAACCTGTGCTGTACCCCTCTTTGTCATTTCAAAAAGAAAAAAATCTATGCCGCGATAACAGATCGAACATCGAAGAAGCACGGAAAGTGAGATGAATATTTGAAGGCAAATAAATACTTTATTAGAGGATGTGACACCCCGGTGTCACCAAGAAAAAAAGAAAACGAAAAAAAAGGCATCATTGAAGAAGTTGTGGAGAAAAATGTCGTGTTGAATGTCAAAGCATGCTTCGGTGACTCCGCCGGCTCATGTGAACAACAAAAAAGAAGAAAGAGAACTCACACAAGGAATAACTCGGATATGTGAGCAATGAAGTTGACTAACCATGTGAAAGACGCATGTCTCAACGAAGCATACTAGTTTTACAACACATCTGAAGAAAACATGGTGAAAACTGACGTGTGTGTAAGTGCGGTAGCGTAACTTAAATAGAGCTCAATTTCGCTTAGTAGTCGTCATGTGAAGCTCGCTTCTGTGTAGAAGCCGATATTTATTATTGCTATTTCCCACTTATTCATCTTAACTGGGAATAGAACCATAAGACGGCACAGATATGAGTTGAAGTTTTGTTATGGTGCCCCAGGCATTCCGTCTCTATGTCTTCGATAAACAGCACTTAAAAATGTTATGCCTTAAGAACGTGATACCTACGAGCATGATAGTAAAATCTCGGTATGCTACATATCACAGGGCAGCATCACAATTTCTGCAAAACTTATCCTGGCAAATCCACATGAACTTATCAGTTATAGAACATTACTGCCGCAATGCTGACGCAAAAGCGTTAAACAGCTCGTTTCGCGACGGTTCCGGTGCCGGACTCGGCGGCGATGCCTCTACTTGTGAGCAGAAAAGCAGCATTGGTCGTGAGCCAATCCAAACCATTTTCAGTGTGCACCTCGATGCCGGTGTTTCCTGCGCGATCGGCAATTTAGGCATAAATACGTCTAACTAACATTTGTGTCATGTGTCGGTTATGTCAGTAGGTGCCCAACGCCCTCACCCTCCCAAGTACTGCCCGAGCTCAATACTGCCTAGCTTGAGGAATCAGACGAGAACTGCCGCATTCAGTATGGTATAGCCGATGGCGCACGCAATATCCTAAATACGAGAAAACATTGTATGCTTTCCATTGCAGCGGTTCTTGAGTCTTATTTACCGTCTTCTTGATCAAGAAACTAAGGTGGCTTTGGTGATAGAGAAGTGAGTAAAATAATCATACACCATATGGGGCATGCTCGTTGAAACGGTTTTGCGCTCTAGCACGCCTCGCAGAGTGTCTGACCACATGGTTGTCGAGGTACACGTGATTGAAGCGTCCGCACCTCACTGATTTTGGGAGCTGTAAGATTGCCTTTTATGCGATAGTAATATAGAGAAGCAGATGAACTAAATATATATTGAAGTAGTCAGTGAAGGATGTCAAGAGTGACACGATGTTGAAAAAATTCTGGTATGTGCGTGAACACATAAAAACAGTCATAGAAGAACTTGTAATGTCTGTATATTGCAGAGTTTTATCCATAATATTGTCACGGAGTCGTGACGTTGCCAAAGAGAGGAAACTTCGTGTTGGGATTTAACTGTTTATTTGGGCGAACCTGTGCCCGGTAAAGGGAAAGTCTAATTACAGCAGCAGTCTTGCACAGACAGCAGTCTCGGACTGATAGCGGCGAACGCAGCATCGGCCTTCGATCAACAACTGACAAGAGGCGAAGCGTGTCGGCATTTATACTCTTGCCGTCGAATGTTCTAGCGTTATTGCTGGCGGTGGCGTAGCTTCCAGAACAATCTGTACCGTTCGCACAGTGGGCGTGATCTTATCGAAATGATCTACTACAGTCCGGAACCTTCTAGAAAACTGCAGGCGCGGTTTGCGCTGAGAATCATGTGGTGTTTTGGGACGATAACAAAAGCTTAAGAAATGGAACGTGGCATTGCCCCCCTCTGAAAAAAGGCATCGTCCCGATGCTTTAACTAAAGATGAAAGTACAATAATAATGCAAGAAAGTACAATGAATAAATTCCGATACAACAATAATACAAAAAAACACTGGTTCAGTTTGTTAACGCGCATGAAACGGCTTGAGGCGCGCGACATGTACGACTTCAGGTCGCGATCGGCGTCGTTGAGAGTTCGTGATGCCGTCGGGGACAACCTCGTAATCAAGTGGGCCGAGACGTCGAAGCACCCTGTAAGGTCCGAAGTACCGTCGCAGAAGCTTTTCACTTAGTCCAAGTTGGCGTATCGGCGTCCACACCCAAACACGTTCACCGGGTTGGTATTCCACGAAGCGTCGTCGAAGGTTGTAACGGTGGCTGTCGGTCGTCTGTTGATTTTTGATACGGAGACGCGCAAGTTGTCGGGCTTCTTCGGCGCGTTGAAGGTACTCGCTCACATCAAGGTTTTCTTCGTCGGTGACGTTGGGTAACATGGCATTGAGCGTCGTTGCCAGGCTCCTTCCATAGACCAATTTGTATGGAGATATCTGCGTCGTCTCCTGCACCGCCGTGTTGTATGCGAACGTCACATACGGAAGAATGGCGTCCCACGTCTTGTGTTCGACATCGACGTACATTGACAGCATGTCGGCGATCGTCTTGTTAAGCCGCTCGGTGAGGCCGTTGGTCTGTGGGTGGTACGCTGTCGTCCGGCGGTGGTTTGTTTGGCTGTATGCCAAGATCGCTTGAGTTAAGTCGGCAGTGAATGCCGTTCCTCTGTCGGTGATAAGGACCTCCGGGGCGCCGTGACGTAGGACGATATTTTCGACGAAGAACTTAGCGACCTCGGATGCACTGCCTTTTGGCAGGGCTTTTGTCTCGGCGTAGCGGGTGAGGTAGTCGGTAGCGACCACGATCCTTTTCTTTCCGAAAGCCGACGTTGGGAACGGCCCCAGTAGGTCCATACCAATCTGCTGGAAAGGTCGGCAAGGTGGATCAATTGGCTGCAGAAGTCCCGCTGGCCTTGTCGGCGGTGTCTTGCGTCGCTGACAGTCCCGGCATGTCCTCACATAACGAGTGACGTCGGTGGTAAGACGTGGCCAGTAGTACCTTTCTTGTATCCTCGCGGGCGTGCGAGAGACATCGAGGTGCCCTGCCGTCGGATCGTCGTGAAGGGCCTGCGGGAGTTCTGGTCGCAGAGCTGAAGGCACCACAAGGAGGTATTTAGCTCGAAGCGGTGAAAAGTTTTTCTTTTGTAGAAGACCATTTCGTAGAAAGAATGACGCAAGTGCGCGCTTGAATACCTTCGGGACTTCGGCGGTCCTGCCTTCGAGGTATTCTATTAGGGCTTTAAGTTCCGGGTCGGCCCGCTGTCTTTCAGCGAAATCGTCGGTAGTTATCGTTCCCAAGAAGTAGTCGTCATCCGAGTCGTCGGGTAGCGGTTGGTCGACAGGCGCACGAGAGAGACAGTCAGCGTCGGAGTGTTTTTTGCCGGACTTGTAAATGACAGTAATGTCATATTCTTGAAGTCTCAGGCTCCATCGTGCGAGGCGACCTGAAGGGTCCTTCAAGGTGGCTAGCCAACACAAGGCGTGGTGGTCGCTCACAACTTTGAAGGGCCTGCCATAGAGGTAGGGGCGAAATTTCGACGTAGCCCAGATGATGGTGAGGCACTCCTTTTCTGTTGTGGAATAATTTGCTTCTGCTTTGGATAGCGATCGGCTGGCATAACTAATAACCCTTTCAAGTCCATCAGCCCTCTGTACAAGAACGGCGCCAAGACCTACGCTGCTTGCGTCAGTATGAATTTCTGTCTCAGCGAATTCGTCGAAATGGGCAAGTAACGGAGGCGTCTGGAGGCGATGTTTAAGCTCCTGGAAAGCGTGTTCCTGTGGCGGTTCCCACTTGAATTCCACGTCGGCCTTGGTAAGGTTAGCGAGAGGATCGGCGATGCGGGCGAAGTTTTTCACGAACCGCCTATAATAGGCGCACAGGCCCAGAAATCGGCGCACGGCCTTCTTGTCAGTGGGCGGCGGGAAGTCGGCGATGGCGGCTGTTTTCCGTGGAACGAGACGAACTCCAGACTTGCTGATAACGTGTCCCAGAAACAAGAGCTCCTCATACGCAAATCTGCACTTTTCTGGCTTCAGTGTGAGTCCGGACGTCTTGATGGCTTGAAACACGGCTTCAAGGCGCCGAAGATGCTCGTCGAAACTCGAGGAAAACACGACGACGTCGTCCAAGTACACAAGGCAAGTCTGCCACTTCAATCCTGCCAGTACTGTATCCATAACGCGTTGAAAAGTTGCAGGCGCTGAGCAAAGGCCGAAGGGCATCACCTTAAACTCGAAGAGGCGGTCCGGTGTTATAAACGCCGTCTTCTCTCGGTCTCTTTCGTCGACTTCGATTTGCCAATAGCCAGTCTTGAGGTCCATTGACGAGAAGTACTTGGCGTTATAGAGCCGATCAAGTGCGTCGTCTATTCGTGAGAGAGGATACACGTCCTTTCTTGTAATTTTGTTCAGGCGGCGATAGTCGACGCAGAAACGTAGGGTCCCATCCTTTTTCTTCACTAACACCACGGGGGATGCCCACGGACTGTTGAACGGCTGGATAATGTCATCTCGCAGCATTTCATCAACTTGTCTCTTCATTGCCTCACGTTCTCGCGTCGAAACCCTGTACGGACTCTGACGGAGTGGTCTGGCATTTTTTTCGGTTATGATTCGATGTTTAGTGATTGGGGTCTGCCGAATTTTCGATGACGACGAAAAGCAATCATCGTATTGCAAGAGCAGGGCCTTGAGCTGTTCTTGCTTATCATTCGGAAGTCTGGGATTGACGCCGAAAGCTATGGGAGGGGCTTGGTTCCTCTGAGCAGGTTCCGCAGAATCGGCGAGGGCGAAAGCACTGGTGGCTTCGACAATTTCTTCGATGTGTGCGACCATTGTTCCTTTGTTCACATGTTTGTACTCATTGCTGAAATTCGTGAGCATAACCGTTGCTTTGCCTCCCCGCAGCTCTGCAATTCCTCTAGCGACGCAAATATTTCGGGTGACCAACAGATGCTGACTGCCTTCAACGACGCCTTCCAAGTCAGGTGATTTAGGAGCGCCGACTGAAATAATTACGCTTGAGCGAGGCGGAATGGTGACTTGTTCTTCCAGCACATTGAAGGCATGGTGTCCTGACGGCGTGCGCGGCGGTAGTGCTTCTTCTGTGGATAACGTTATCGACCTTGTTTTTAGTTTGATGACAGTACCATGGAGGCATAAGAAGTCTATGCCAAGGATGACATCTCTCGAGCAACGCTGTAGGACTACGAAGTCTGTAGGGTAAATACAGCTGTTAATGGTCACTCTCGCTGTGCAGATTCCTGCGGGCGTTACGAGATGACCTCCAGCTGTGCGGATTTCAGGGCCTTTCCAAGCTGTCTTAACTTTCTTTAACTTCGTGGCGAACGACCCACTGATGACAGAATAGTCAGCTTTAGTATCGACGAGAGCAGTCACACTGTGGCCGTCGATAAGAACGTCGAGGTCGCTAGTTCGCCGTCTCGCATTACAGTTAGGGCGTGGCGTCGGGTCACGGCTGCATCGGCTTGTTCCGCTGCTTCCATGTTGCGTCGTCAGGCCACCTTCGGTAAGTGAGCTTTCGCCGTCAGGGCTTTGCCTGGTTGGCGTTGTGTTCGGAAAGCTCCGTCGCGGCGTCGTCGTCATCGGAGGATCTTCGGTAGTTCGTCGCACAGCAACCGCACCTCCACCGTTTGCTGCCCTTAGTTTCCCGGATACGGGCTAGGAGACCAGCCCCGCGTTGGGCCGGAGTACTGCCGGGGGTGCGGTGACATGCGGCGGCTGGGCGACGGCGAACGGGAAGGATGTCGTGGTGTCGATTGAGTTCCTGCCAGGTAGTCGGCGATGTCACGTGGCCGATCTCCTGGCTGCGGACGCGGTGCATTGACGGCGAAGCCACGCAGTCCCATCTGTCGGTACTGGCAACGGCGGTATGTGTGCCCGGCCTTGCCGCAGTGGTAGCAGAGCGGGCGGTTGTCAGGTGCACGCCAAACGTCCGTTTTCCCCGGTGCACTGCGCTGGCCCGCTGGGGAACGGTAGGACGTCGGTTGGGGTGGTGGCGGCGGTGGCGTCTGGCGACGGAAGTGTGACGGGGCGGCGTTTTGGCGTGGACGGGGAGGAGCGTTGTGGCGCACTGCAGCGGCGTAGCTCATAGTTTCTGGCTCGGGCGGCGGTGTTTCGGGAATTCGAAGCGATTGCCGGACTTCTTCTCGATCAATGTCGGCGATCGAATCCACTTGAGGCTGCGCCGAAGGCAACAGTTTGCGCAGCTCTTCCCGCACGATCGCTCGGATCGTTTCACGCAACTCGTCGGAGTCACTGGCCTGAGCAGCAGCGCATTCTGGAGTCAGACGACGATTATACTGTCTGGTGCGCAAGTCCAGCGTTTTTTCGATGGTGGTCGCCTCGGATACAAATTCTTGGACGGTGTTCGGTGGATTCCTCATTAGTCCCGCGAAGAGCTCCTGTTTGACCCCTCGCATGAGGAAACGAACTTTCTTTTCCTCGGGCATGTCTGGGTCAGCGTGACGAAATAGGCGGGTCATCTCCTCTGTGAAAATTCCAACCTTTTCATTTGGTAGCTGAACCCGGGTCTCGAGTAGAGCAGCGGCCCTCTCTTTGCGAGCGATGCTTGCGAACGTTTGCAGAAATGCGCCGCAGAAGACATCCCACGTTCGGAGCGTGGACTCTCGATTCTCTAGCCAGGTCCTTGCGGTGTCTTCCAGGTAGAAGTACACACGACGGAGCTTTTCTTCGTTGTCCCAGTGGTTGAGGGCGGCCACACGGTCGTATGTTTCTAGCCAGGTTTCCGGGTCTTCAAACGATGAGCCATGGAACGTTGGTGGTTCCCTGGGTTGATGAATGACGATCTCGGGCTGGGACGCTCCGGTTGTCATTGTGGCTGCAGTCGAGGTCATGGTCTTGGTCTTCCGCGCCTTGTCTTCTAGAAGGCCGTACTCCGGTGGGAGACCTTGCTGTCGGCGGCTCGTTCGCTGCTCTTGGTTGGCGTCGGTGTCTTCTCCGCGACGGGGCTGGGTTCACGGCTTGACGGGGGCGTCCGGTACATGAACGAAGCAGCACCTCCACCAGATGTCACGGGGTCGTGACGTGGCCAAGAACAGAAAACTTCGTGTTGGGATTTAAATGTTTATTTGGGCGAACCTGTGCCCGGTAAAGGGAAAGTCTAATTACAGCAGCAGTCTTGCACAGACAGCAGTCTCGGACTGATAGCGGCGAACGCAGCGTCGTCCTTCGATCAACAACTGACAAGCGGCGAAGCGCGTCGGCATTTATACTCTTGCCGTCGAATGTTCTAGCGTTATCGCTGGCGGTGGCGTAGCTTCCAGAACAATCTGTACCGTTCGCACAGTGGGCGTGATCTTATCGAAATGATCTACTACAGTCCGGAACCTTCTAGAAAACTGCAGGCGCGGTTTGCGCTGAGAATCATGTGGTGTTTTGGGACGATAACAAAAACTTAAGAAATGGAACGTGGCAATATCTAATGTTGGTCCACAGCAGTTGTTGTACCTACGATATTCATGCTTTATCGTGAATTTTTCACATTTAGAAGTGAAATTTATTAATCATTTAATTAATGTAGTACTAAACATATGGTAGCGCCGGAAAACGAATACTAATGTTCACGAAGGGGCAGGTCTTAAACAAAAGAATAGATTCAGGCACGATTATCAGAAAATAAAAGAACCTTATGCAGCAATGCGAATTTTGACCCGTGTCTTTATATAAAATGCTAGAAGAAAAATAATGCTCAGTGAATGCTTTATGCAGCACCGGTTATATAGCTCGTGGCGATAGCGCCCAGAAATAACCTCCCGAGGCAGAGCACAACAAAGAAGCATCATTTCTGTATTTTACGTAGTTTAATTTTTATTTCGAGCGCCCTTGTTTGCAGCACGTTTATGAATGCAAGCAGAACGACATTGCTGCTTGACGCTATCTCGAAGGTGGTAGTGCTTCTAAATTAGGCCACACAGACGAATGGAGCAGGGAACGGGCATCGGCCAATCAAAAACACACAGATGGGGTACGTGGCTTCCCATTGTTCACGGCAAAAAAGAGAGCAGCGGCGTGATATAGCGTAAGATTTATAAGACAGTAAAACAACACACCTTTGAGGTAGGCAATGAATGCCGAGAATCTCGCTTGCATAAGCCGCCTTCATGGTGTATATCATACTTCTGATGCGCTCCGCAAACAAAGCACGCTGATAAGGACCGAAATCGTGCCAGAACAGGCGGTACGTGAAGAAGCCAGAAGGGGCTCAGGCGTAATTGTGTAAGGCTGCTTTGGCTGAGGTGTTTTCGAGATAAAGCAGGCCACGGTTCGCACTCCCAGCGCCTACCCCCACCTAGGTCGTCTGGTCCTCTTCGCGGCTATATCCTGTCAAACACGCCTTGCCCCATTGCTGACGCGAGTCCGCATTCCCTGACAAATAGCTTCGACGCACTTAGTCCTGGGCCTGAGCTCTCAAGGGAATACCCTATTCGCTATCCGATAAGCCAATTCTGAAGGATGGGTAGCATGCCGTTTTTGGCTCTCTTGGTATTGCGCCCTCTATAAGGCTGCGGAGCATGATAGGGGCAGGTGGAGACAAGTTAGATGATATTATCAATTTTGCCACTTGGTTGAAGACACTGCAAGTTTCTTCCTGTTTGTTATACAAATATGGACGCTCTTATTTTTCACACGAAGAACAAAGCAGTGTACTGCTAGACATGCTAGTCGAGATATAAATCAGATATATGAAAAAGAAGAATAGCAATATTACAATGTTACAGTGTTAAAAGTGGTACACACTTAAATGTTTTAAAAGAACATCAATGGTACTGTTCATGTGGTGGGCTTAAAAAAACTGAGTTATACGCTTGCAACGAAAAGTTCTTATATTGGTGAACAGTGAAGAAATGCTGCAAATAAAAAAGCCCAATGAATGTTTTAGGATTCGCATAAAGAGGGCTCGGTAACTATTTAGGACGTGTCATCAAAAAGAGCACCAGTTTAACGCAACACTAAATAAGGTAAAACATAATAACAACGGCGTGACGCTGCGTGTAGCCGTGATGGTTTAAGCTTTTTTTTCCTCACACCGTGCTTCACGCTCTATGATATGAATGGTTTCATTGCGCGGCTTGTTGAGTTTACATAATAACAGACATCAGTGTGCGTCGAGCTGTCAGTCACAAACCATTTAAAATGGTATTCGCCCACCCAGGTATAACATCGAGCCCGGCATTTACCTAGATTGCGCTTGGTAAACCTGGTCGAATGAGCGAGATAGCTGATGCTCGTGGCATTAAGCAGGAGGCCGCGTGGTCAGTCGCAAACATTCATTTCTGCATGGCATCTTGGACGTTACGTGAAGATGCTGAAATGGTCCTGATAGAACAAGGGCCCATCTTCTAGCGAACGCAACCACAGGCATTTCCGGTGCTCAAGACAGTGGTCGTCGTGAAAGATCTCCGATATCAACAAACCTCCGGACACAACAGTTGTATACCTTGTAACCAGGAGTTCTTGGAATCATTTCACCGAATCGTCGGAAGTCTAAGTCATCATTATGTGGCGCTCTTGTAAACTATGTTGGGCACCTTGTCTATACTCAGGGAAGGAGGAGGAAGAAAGTTTAAGCGGAAAGACAGGGAGGTTAGCCACTTTTTAGACCGGCTGGCTACCCTGTGCTGGGGAAAGGGGTGAGGGGAATGAAAGATGTTAAAAAGAAATGTTGCGAAGAGAAGGAGAAATTACAAAAAAATCTGCGACAGAGGAAAGGCAACATCAAAGAGTATAAGACACTAAAGTCTGTCTCTGAGGCCAGTTGTCTGCAAAAAGCGCAGCAAAGCTTTCAAAGCCTTCTGGGCTGAGGATGGGCTCGGCCAAAGACCCAGAATCCTTTGTTCCGACAAAGGCCGATTGTCTAGTCTATCCAGAGCTGCAGTGAGTGCTTGTCTTTGCACGTTGAAATGGGTGCACTCACACAGAAGGTGCGCGATGGTTTCTTCGGAACTGCAGTAAGTGCATGTTGGAGAGCTGGCCATCCCAATGAGATAAGAGTTTGCGTTCGTGAAGGCCACTCCAAGCCACATGCGGCATAGAAGAGTCTCCTCAGCTCGAGATATTTTTGGGGGAAGACGAAGCTGCAGATCGGGATCCAATTTATGCAAGCGCGCGTTTGTGAAGTCTGTTGAGTTCCACAGTACCAGTGTGAGGTCACGTGCAAGCGAACGATGTCATGTAGCTGCGTCGGTTCTTAAGAACGGGATGGCTGTGTATTGGGTACCATCGTGTGCAGATCTAGCGGCCTCATCTGCGCGGTCATTGCCATATATACCGCAATGACCTGGTATCCACTGATACACTATGCTGTGCTGTTTTTCGGTTGCTTGGTGATAAAGAAGCCTTATTTCAGTTACTAACTGTTCATTAGGTCCATGGCGAAAGGGTTATATAAGACATTGAAGAGATGCCTTCGAGTCCGAGAAGATCGACCGAGTTCCCGAAGGTTCTTTCACTATAAACTCCACAGCTACACGAATGGCTGCAAGTTCTGCAGCTGTCGACGACGTCAAATGCGATGTGATGAATTTAATTGTGATGTGCCTCGCGGGAATAACCACAGCCCCTGCAGAGCTTACTGAAGACACCGAGCCATTCGTGTAAATGTGAAGGCGTCTATTGTGCTTCTCTTGCAGGAAAAGTAATGCGGCCTGTTTCAGGGCTAGATGCGACGACTTTTCGTTATTTTGGATGCAGGAATTGTAAGAAGGGCTTTGAGTGGGTATAGGCACCATAATGGTACCGGCGGCTGTGCTGCATGCGTGAAGTGCAATGGAAGCACTGCGCAATGCTGAGCTACAGTTGCGCTAAACGCTGAGTGGGGCCTGGAAGTTCGAAGTGAGGCGAGGTGATGAGATGGAAGCCGAGCGAAATGTCTTATGTGCATTCTCAAAGCGTCTACGCGGATGTATGCGTTGACTGGATAATCACGCGCAATGATGACTGTCGCTGCTGTAGACACACATCTCGGTAGACCAAGGCATATTCTGAGGGCTTGGGCTTGAATCGACTGGAGGACGCGCAAGTTTGTTCTTCGGATCCCGCAAAGCACGCGTAAGCTGTATCGCATATAACCGAGGAACAAAACAGTGTAGATTTGGAGCATTGGTCGTACCGATGCACCCCACGTTTTTCCAGCAAGGAACCTCAGTACGCGGGTTATCATGGTGAGCTTAGTTTTCATGTGGGCGATGTGAGGACTCCAGGAGAGGTCACGATCAACTATGACTCCGAGGAATCGGTAGGTCTTCACGTAGTTGATTGTGTGTCCGTTGATTTTAATAACATATGGGCTCATACCCTTATGCGTGAATGCTATAAGTGAGCATTTCTCTGATGACAGCTCTAGTCCCCGTTCTTCCAGGTACTTTGTCGCTATTTTAGCCGCTCTCTGAAGCCGGCACGCAAATGAAGGCGCGTTACGCCTGACGCCCAGATGCAGATGTCATCTGCATATATTGATAGATGGACAGATTCGGAAAGTGCATCAACCAGGCCGAGTAGCGCTAGATTGAAAAGTGTGGGGCTAAGAACACCGCCTTGAGGCACACCTCGACGGTTGCAATGGTGCATTGTTGTGCCAATCTCCGTCTGTACAAACAAAGTTCTGCCTTTCAGATAGCTGTGGATCCATTGGTAAACCCGACCCCTTAATTCAACATTTTCCAAGACATCCCGAATGGCTCCATGTGATACGTTATCGTATGCACATTTCACGTCCAAGAACAACGCCGCAGATAAACGTTTCAGTCTTTTTTGATGCTGAACAGATGAGACCATGTGTATAACGTTATCAATTGCGGACCGCCCACGCCGAAAGCCCGTCACAGCATGAGGGTATACCTCGTGGCGCTCCAAGTACCACTCAAGGCGAGTCAAAATCATCCTCTCCATCACTTTCCCGAAAGAGCTGGTAAGCGCGATGGGGCGATAAGAGGTCAAGTGCAGAGGAGATTTACCTGATATAAGCACAGGGACGAGGCGGCTGGATTTCCATGAATGAGGGATAAATCCGCTGCTTCACGAGTCGTTGTACACGGATAGAAGGGCCCGTCGAGCTGCTTCTCCGAGGTTGCAAAGAGCCATGTACGTGATCCCATCCGGACCAGGCGATGAAGACCGTTTGCATGCCGTCAAGACCGCTTTTAGTTACTCTAGAGAGAAAAAGGTGTTCATTCTTGAATCTCTGGAAACTGGAGCGTTTTCTAGGTGGTGCATGATGCACGCGGACGCATGACCGGCTACTTTCATGCAGAAATCTTCTGCTACTTCGATTTCGGTGCGTCCTTGGTGGAGAGAAAGACACTTGAAGGGGCGATGTTGATGTGGCGATGTTCGTAGGTCACGGACAATCCTCCATGTCTGCGTCAAAGGCTTGTGTGGATCCAAAGAATCGCACAGATGTTTCCAGCGAAAGGATTGAAGTGAAATGATTCGCCGCTCAATCTTTTTCTGTAAGCGCCTTGCCTCCCTCAAGTCGTGAATGGACTTAGTGCGCCTATATCTTCTTTCTGCGCGGGGACGGATCGCTCTGAGCCGTTCCGATTCCGCATGATATTGACAATAATCTGAAGTATGTTGAATATGATAGGTCGCTTCTTGTGTAGTACCTCTAATCATATCCTCGAGGGTGTCAAGTGGAGGCGTTTTATTTTCTTGACACCTTTTTTCCGTCAGTGACCTAAACTTTGTCCAGTCGATGCGAGTCGAAGTGTCGTAGTTTGGCGATTTTCCAGGCCCTTGATCTTCAAATAAGTTGGTATGTGGTCGCTTCCATGAGTTTCATAGTCTGCGAACCACTTGACCTTTCCATTTAAGCTTCGTGACACAAATGTCAAGTCAAGGCAGCTGCTGTATGTCGTTCCCCGTAGAAACGTTGGGCTTCCGTCATTTACACAAAGCAGCTGCTGCTCCAGAGCAAAGGAGAATACTTGCCTTCCACGACTGTCTGTCTTCTGACTTTCCCATAGTGGGTGGTGAGCGTTGAAATCTCCGGTGATGATCCATGGTCCAGGTGTGACTGTTAACAGTGCACGTAGCCTTTCAGGTTCAAAACGGTTTGAAGGTGCGCCTACAAGCGTGAAATTGAGGTCTCTACGTTTAACTGTCAAGCAGACATACTGGTTGTCATCGTGAGGTGCTACACGGGGCTCGATATAGGTAAGGTCGCCTCTGATATATACAATGAATTTACTCTGTTCGTTGCAGGTAATGGACTTGAAGGCTTCGTACCTGGATAGTCGTATTGCATTGTGTAGCCTTGGCTCACAGATAACAATCAGGAATGCGGGGCTTGAGGCCTCGGGCATTCCAATGAAATATCGAAGCTCCTTTGACCTCTTTGCGAAAGGCTTGCAGAGGCGGAGCCATGGTGCCTTTCCAGACTTGATAGCACCGGCTTCAGCGCATCCACCAACTGAAGTGCACTCTTTGCAGCCGGACTGTCAATGCTAGTGAGGAGCATACGAATGGTATTCATAAGGGCCTTTACCATGGCTACCATTTCTTTGTCACGACTACCACCGAATTCTCGTTCCGAAGTGATTGTAGGCGAGCGATGTGGTGGCTCAAACGGTGGGTCTATTGTTGACAGCGCTGGCCATGCTTCAGGTGAGCCGGTGATGCTCTTGTCTTGCTTGGAGGATTTGTTGTCGGCGTGTCTGGACGCTTGAGGTGGTATGCCGGCGGTCATTTGGTGAGGTTCAATCCTTGCTTCAGCACTGGGTCTTCTCAGGGGCCTCCGGCGACGAGACCGCAAGCGTCGTACTTGGGCAGCGGCCATCATTGGGTCCGGAATGGCTCAACTGGCCATCCCGGACCATTTGCCTCAACACTTGCATTTCCTTTTTCATGATTGGGCAATCTTTTGACGATGCTTCATGAGGGCCATGACAGTTTCGACATTTCCGGAGTTCTGCCTGGCAAGCGTCTGCGCTATGTGATGTCTATACTCAGTATGGGATGATACGTTTACGTGGTCTCCTCACTGAAAATATTGGCTACGAGGCAGCCGGCGTAAACGACGGCGTAAGCCAGCTGTGCAAACGGTTCAAGGCGTCTACTCAAGGGCAACGGGAGTGTCGATACAACTGTGTCATTTTATGTGGTACCGCGTGCTGAGCCTCGCCGCTCGCAACGGCTTGCAATGGCCTATCATTCGACCAAAGATGATGTAGCCAGACAAACTGATGGTGCTTGCTGTTCACTCCCCTTCTCGCAATCAGATCAGTTGTGCAATACTGCACTCATGAAAGCTCTCGCTATAACCAGTGACTAGCTGGAGCAAAAAACAAAAATCGCTTCCCGGTATCTAGGAAGCGGTACACCTGGCGCAAGCGTAGGACATGAAAGATAAACAAGCCCACTTCCGGGGCCTAAGTTTGGTTGAATAAGGCGCATTTGTGATAAATGTATGTTTAAAGTCTGCAACATGATAATATGCCTTCGGTCGTAAAGCTTGAAACACTCCTACTTCTTAAGCTTGACCAAATAGAAGCATGTATTTTCAGATCCAGCTTTAGGTTAGAGTATACAGTGAAGCGCTGATGGGCGCACTTTAAAAAACATTACAGTTTTACAATTTATCAATTGTTCATGAAAGATATCTTCGCTTGGGAATAATACTTTGGGTGTCGTTAAAAAGAACAGTTTGGCCTAAACAAGTATTTGAAGTGAGCGATCTTAGTAAAATGGTACGCCCTATAGGATTTAATTACCTGTATTTGGCCTAAAATTGCTTAAGAATAAAAAGACAACATGTTTGTTAATACTGTTTGCAAAATAAGTCTGCGTTGCGGAGGGGCAGAGAATACAATCACTCAAATGATTCTTAACCCTATAACGCTCATAGACATACGCGTACGTCATCAAACAACACCCTCAATATGTTCAAAGACGTACGCGCATGTCCCGTGTCATTTGTATAATTAAAAAACGTTGCTTTTTCAGTAAAGTTTCTTCCTCTGCATGTGCTACCTTATTACGTAAATACATGAACATGTTTTCTTGCGCCGACGGATCTGCATCCTTACACTTTAGTGAAGTTGTGTGCCGGCTTATTTTAGTTTCGCACACCGGTCGCTTCCAATTTTTTGCGACCGCAAAGCTCATGTGGTTCCAGTTGAGAATCTCTTTAAAGGTGACTGATTTGTTGCTTTTTCGTTTGTTGGCCTGCAGTACGAGATTACACCTGACTCCGTGCAAGTGCTTACTGACACAAACGACGCCGCTTTGGTTGTTTCCTGTTTCGGGGGCTCACATATTGCGCTCGCGTCTTGCTGGCAATAAAGCGAACAATTACTGTATGTCTGGGACTTGTTCCGAGTTTGCAGCACACTAGTGGCGCAGGCCATCGTATGCTGTCGTCGTCGTATGCCGACGCAGGCGAAATCACATATCTTGCATATCCAGCTTCGGCACACTGAGCATGCGCTCGTTCCGCAGGGAACTCTTCTTCCTCGAGTTATTCGAGCACCTTCGTGATGATATCATCGCAGGCAAAACCAACGTATAGTATTGCCACCTGTCATATATTTTATGCACACTTGCGCCTTATGAAACGGTCGTCAACTTTTAGCTCATCTAGTGCCTTAAGTGTGGAGCACTTTATGGTCACATAATTCAGGCAAAGTCACGTATAAAATTTTTAAAAACTTTAACAAGGCGTGTTCCACATAGACTATGCGACGTCATGCGTGAACGTATTGTCGTGGTGTATAGTGCGAATAAAATATAGAAGCAACTTGTGACAACAGCGCATACAGTCCCACTACCGACATGGACAGTGTATGCAAACGCATGGGACTTTATACGCAAACGTATACAGTCCCACTACCCAGAATTTTCAAAACACCTTCATTGTTAATCCCTATTGTGTATATACGCATGCCAATATTACATTTGCTGCTGCGTCGCTTGTTGATAGCAGAATAGGTTACACCTAGCCATTGTTGCGACAAATACACAAAAATGTGGCGACGGGATGTCATTCACTGGCAACAGAGCTGGGTTATGTTGTCACGGAAACAAAGAGACGTTGTATCGACGACTCTATGGATTAGATGTGTTTGAAACCAGCGGTAATGGCGTGACCAGTCGACCAGCGATCGAGCGGAGACAAACCTTCGTCTTCTTTGTCAGGCACACACAAGCGTCGCCCCCTAGAGTATCAATATGCCTGCACGTAGAATAATCCCCGGTGGCAGAAGCGCCGTCTCGGTGCATTTCAATGTCAACGTCACTAGAAGAGTAGTAGGGCTTCATGCCGCGCAACATGTACAATATTGGTAGCCTGTTGGGCACATGAATGCGACGGGGTGACAGGGCCAATTTATTATGTCACAGGAGTAACCACACGAATGACTCGGTATGGACCAGTTTAGCGAGTAAGCAGTTTTTCTGACAAGTCAACTTGACGGGTCGGAGGCCAGAGCAGGACCAAAGAACCGGGTGGAAAGAGTACGTCGCGGTGTCGTTGGTCATACAAACGCCGTTGCTTCTCTTGAGAGGTCAGAAGGCGAGTACGGGTGATTTCGCGTGCGTGAGCGGCCCGAGTGATAGCGTCCATGGCATATTCACTGGTCGGTACTGCAGGGGACGGTATGACGGTGTCTAGAGGCAATGTTGGTTCTCGGCCAAACAGGATAAAAAATTAAGAGTAACCGGCAATGTCATGGCGCGAAAAATTATAGGCAAATGTGACGTGCGGCAACGCAAGACTCCAGTCAGTCTGATTGGTGGAAACATACTTAGCGAGCATGTCTGTAAGAGTTGGATTTAGACGCTCCGTGAGTCCATTAGTTTGCAAATGGTATGACGTGGTCAGCTTGTGTATCGTTTGACAGGACTGCAATATTTCAGCTATGATCTTCGACAAAAAGGTGCGGCCACGGTCTGTAAGCAGCTGCCGTGGGGCTCCGTGGTGCAAAATCACGTCCTTGAGCAGGAAGTCGGCGACGTCTGTGGCGCAGCTTGTTGGAAGAGCTCGTGTGGTGGCATAAAGCGCGAAGTAGTCGGTGGCTACAGCTATCCGCTTGTTATACGAGGAAGACAAGGGGAAAGTTCCAAGTAGGTCCAAGCCAACGTGGAAGAGCGGTTCTGACGGAATGTCAAGTGGTTGAAGGCATCCGGCGGGAAGTGCCGGCCGGCAGTGTGAAATATGTCGAGAATAGCTGACAAACGTGGCAGGTGGGTATCATATGTTGGGGAATATACAATGACATCATCAAGATAGCAAATACAAGTTGACCATTTGAACCCTTGTAGCAGAGAGTCCATCATGCGCTCGAACGCGGCTGGGGCGTTGCATAGGCCCCAGTCTTGGCATAACCTTGAACTGATATAAGCCGTCTGGAGTTACAAACGCAGTCTTCTTTTGGTCTTTTTCGTCGACATCAATCTGCCAGTAGCCGGAACGTAGGTCTATTGAGGAAAAGTATCGGGCGCCGTGGAAACAATCGAGAGTGACATCGATGCGGGGTAAGGGGTAAACGTCCTTTTTTGTTAATTTATTCAGATGGCAGTAATCCACGCAGAAGCACCACGTGCCATCTTTATTTTTAGCAAGCACAATCGGAGACGACCAAGGGCTCGAAGAGGGTTCAATAATTCCTTCGGCTAGCATCTTGGTGACTTTTTGTTGAAGTACTTTATGCTTGGTGGCAGACACCCGGTATGGTCGCCGATGAATGGGATGAGAATCACCTGTGTTAATGGGGTGCTTGACGAGAGAAGTCTGGCCAAGTGGACGGCTGTCTATGTCGAATACGTCGCGGTATCAAGCCAGAAGGCGGAAGAGCGCGGCTGATTTCTCAGGTTCCAGGTCCGGGGCGATCATGGCACGTAAGGTTGCCTCGAGGCACGTGGCATCTTGCGAGTGACGTGGGTTATCGGGACATACGTCTGCCGCAAAACAGGTGACGTGGTCGTCAGTTAAGGGTCTTAGCATGGCGACCAATATTTCATAAAGTAGCACTGGTTTTATCAAACCATAATTGATAACAGGTAAATAGGTTTGGTTAGGAGCCATGGTTACGACGGAGTGTGGGACAGTAATGTAGTGCACTACGGAGAAAATCAGCAATCGGTGTCACGAAATAATCACCGTCGAGCACAGGAGAGGGTGTTGTCAATTCAATGAATGTGAGAACTTTAGGTGGTATCTGGAAGAAGTCAGTGGTGCACAGGCTGTTCGGGAGTTCAGGGGGAGAATCCGGGAGAATATGAAGTTCTAGGTAGGGAGTACCGGTGGCACAATCGATCAGAGCAGAATGTGTCAACAGAAAGTCCATGCCGAAGATTAGGTCATGAGGGCAATTTTCAAGCACCGTAAATAAAACGGGACATGGCGGCCGGCTATACTAACACGAGCAATACACAATCCAGTGATGGCCACAGTTCCACCATCAGTGACACGGAGGGCTTTAGTCGTTGCAGGCGTAAAGAATTTTTTGAGCAGGCGACACAGATGAGCACTTATTATGGGCACTTGAACTCCGGTATCAACTAACGCTGTCAAAGAAATACCGTCCATATACACCTTGATGAAGTTGGTATTAGTGGGGAGCGTCAACGGAGGATTTGGATCAGTCGCAATTGATGCAGCACTACCTCCTGGAGCTGCGTTATCTATTTTTCCGTCCGAGAGGATCCATAGTTGACCGGTGACGGATGGCGACGTCATAGGGCGATGGGGAACGGTGGCGTTGAGGCGACGGCGAACGAGCGGTAGAGTGGCTGTTAGAGACGTCGGAAGAAGAGTACACACGACTGGGCGAATACCGACGAGAGTCCTCGTGCGGGCGAGTAGAGGAAAATGGGCTCCAGTCTGAGGGCGTCCAAGTGCTGGTCCAAGTGCTGCGGCAGTAGCGGGAGATATGGCCAACTTGGTGGCAGCGGATGCAGATTGGTTTGTCGTCTGCAGTTCTGCATTCCGTCGGACTGCGGGATCACGGAATAAATGTAAGTCATGGCGTGGTGCATTTATTGTCAGTGGTCAGGAGGTGAGTCGGGAGGAAGAGCAGGCCACAGAAAAACAGAGCTTTGCAATTTCTTTTGTCACGCCGCCTTGAATAACGGAGACCACCGGAGGTGTTTGTGCGGCGCCATGGTCGAGCGGATGTGGAGGAAATGGTGCCGGACTTGACGCCTCAAGCTCCCGTCGATATATACGTGTCACGCTGCCCTGCATGGGTGGTGCGGCACCGAGATCGGTGCAGGTTGACGTAACAGCCGTATTTGGTAGCCGCGCAAACTGAGACAGAACACGGCGGCTTTTGGCCATTTCGAAGCGGCGGCATTCCTTAAATCATATCTACGGTCGTGATGTTGGTGTACGCGAGCAAGTTGAAGGCGTCTTCCGAAATGTCCTTGAGTATGTGGCCCGTTTTGTTACTCTCTGTCATTTGCTCGTCTACTTTCCGGCACAACGCGAGCACGTCCTGTATGTACGAGACATACGACTCAGTTGAGGACTGCACACGAGTGGCGAGTTCTTTTCGCACTTACATTTGGTGACCAGACGGGTCTCCAAAGATGTCGCGTAGTCTCTACTTGAAGATATCCCAGCTGGTGAGCTCGGACTGATGGGCGTCGAACCAAACATGTGGGGTGCGTCCAAGTAAAATATTACGTTGGCGAGCATTATGGTAGGGTCCCACCGGTGTGTCTGGTAAACACGCTCGTATATACGAAGCCAGCAGTCAATGTGAAGCCCAGGTTGTGTCGAGAATGTACCGGGATCACGGGGGTGTGGCATCGTCAGATATGTAGTGGCTGGAGCTACAGATGGAGACGCTGATGGGTTGTTGTCATTGGTAGCCATGGCCGGATAATGAAGGTTGCGGCCACTGCGAAGCTTCGTGGTGAGGACGGGGAACGTTCCACCTCCAAGAAATATGTTACGGAAAAGAAGAGATGCCGTATAAACGAGGTTGTGAATTAGATGTATGTGAAACCAGCGGTAATGATGTGACCAGTTGACCAGCGATCGAGCAGAGACAACCATTGGTCTTCCTCGTCAGGCACACACGCGCGTCGCCCCCTAGAATATCAATATGCATGCATGTAGCAATATTATCCTCTACAAGACAATTGACGCATCTATTTATCGAGTGACTCTGTACTATGTTCCACTGACACAGACCGCATACGCTTTTGGGGCTCATTTTTAGGAACTCCACTACAGCCATCATTACTCAACCAACAAGAGCATTGAAGCTCAGTAATTGCTATTTACGCCTTCATGTGCCTCAAAAAGGTACTGCCGGAGGGGATAGTAGAAGCTCGATGTCATTTTTTTTCGTAGGCCACCGACACGATGGATGCCCGCTAACGAAGCACGAACTCCAGTGGCACGCTTCATCGGCATAGGTAGCATCTAAGCTTCAAGCTTTAGGGGTAGAGTGATGTGAACTTAGTTTTTATTTCGATAGCAATTATATAGACACTCTCCTCTGGATTTCGCCGCTGGTGTTTAAACACAGCGAAGTAACAAATGAGACACTTGTTCGCGTGCATACATACTTGTGAGTAGGTTTAGGGAGTTTGTGCGTGAGAAACTCGGTGCACGTTTCGATCTGCTTTGCATTCTGCACCTGACATTTCAATTTGTTACCATTGCGTTCATTGCTTCGCCTTTGCGGAAAAGCTGTGACTTTTGTTTATGACTTCACTCACCGACTCCACCACCTTTAGGCTTAAGTGTTGTTAGCACCTCTATTTCAGCGGCCACGTGATAAGACTTGACACTCAGCGAAATTGGTGGGCCAATGGTGGTATAGCTGAATACCTGCATTCAGGACTTCATTACTCTGCTATTCAGTGCACACTTTTGCTTCCAGTTTGGCCCGTGGATATTTATTTGCGCTGTTATATTTCTATGGCACTGCTGCAACAATCAAACATTCGGCACCTTTGGCCGTTAGAGAACCTCATACGTTCCCAGTTTACTTCTGTTTAAATGGTGCACTCGTTGTATTTAGCTGAATAAGGCGTATAAACGTTTGGTTCATAGGAGACATTAAGCCGACTGCTATGTATATGTAGTTGTTTTAAACACACACACCCCTCCAGGAAGGCGTGCAGCACGGTTCAAGAAAAAAATTATTAAAAAAGTCATTATCTCCGTATCGCCAAATATTATGTCCAATTTTAGGTTCATTTATATTTATAAAATGTCACATTGAAGTCTACGAAATATTTGGTGTGTGAGCTTAAAAGGTGGACAACATTTTTACATCTATAACATTTGTACACATTTTTCGCACTTGTTCATTGCGTACAGCGATGTTCATGTAGTGACATAAAACACTCAAGTATGAAAGGTACTAAAAAGTTATATAGCCTAGAGACCATACTGAAAACAGGCCACGTATTTTTAACAATTCAAACGTGTAGTTGCTGGTACAAATGTTTCGTTCCATATTGGCACAAAAAGAAATAATACGACACCGCGTACCTAAGCGTTTCATCAGCAATAAACATTTCCAAGCTTTGAACCCCAAGGAACGCCTCAAAGTCTGCTATTGGTCCATCCTAAAGCCCTTAGAAGTCTCTATAAAAGCCATTTACTTGCTGTTGCCCCTTCAATAATCTGCTCATCAGGCGAAAGTGACTGGCGGAGGTTGTTATGCAGGCGTTGGCTACACGATGAGTGCTGTCTAACAAATCTTAGCTGCCTCTGAATTAAGCGTAGAATTGGCATGGAAGCGATGCCCGCTTACGCATGGGTTGAGAGAGTGGACGAGCGATAGAACTCATGTGACCGAAGATGGAGTTGCTGCTTCCACCTAGAAAAATTGTCAATGACACAACCTCTGATTGCGTGCGCTCTCGCAGCGTCCTGTTCTTGGCTGCGATGCTGATACCATTAGTTGGTGGGAACGAGAGGGTGCCACAAGTTGCTAGTACGAAAACCTTATTACTGGTTCTCCCAAATCACCATCTTCTCCAAACCTACTTCCCAATCTTATCTACAACCTTAATTGCAAGCATAGCTACTTTAATTCAATGCCGTTCGAAATAAAATCATCACAAAACATTTATACTTTGAGCTCGCACAGCGAGAATTTTTTCGTTCATGAATTCATCAACTAATCTACGTTGTGTAATTAACTGTTAACAAATTTCAGCGTCTCTGTGATACCTTGATATTTGAAATTTGCTTTTGTATAACTCACACCATTGAATAGTTGAATTTGCCAACTATGCCTCTTTATTTTGCTTTGACATTTCAGTTTTATCACTTGCTTCTGATTATCATTATGTTTTTTTTTGCTTGAGTATTACCATTGCATTGTGTATTGATTATATTATAATTGTTAATCAAGCTGGCCAATAGGTCCGCATCTCACAGGTCTGTATCTTTCACGGTATTTTTGTAATTACCCCACTCATGTAGAAGTAGGAGATCCCTCTGTCCACACCTTTGAAACTTTGAGACCTCGTGCTGTATTACTATGACCATGTAACTGAATTGACTGATTTATTGAACATGGCTTGATTTATCTCCTTCATGATGTACGGCTTTACTTCGCCAAGGTGTCGCAGCAGTATTTATGAGACGCCCACAATAATTGGTTGAAATTGTTTGCGTAATAGTGGATATCATATAGAGGCTGCGTGACAACAGTAACCTCTTTTTCAATTCCTATTTTCTCCTTACCGTGAATTATGGTTTTTACCAAAGCGCAAACAACAGCCTAATCACCGCACATTTTCAAAGTAGATGCTGCATATACCTGCCACTGTAAAAGACTTGAAGTTGATCTAACTAAACGTCTGCGACCTTTGGGAGACTTCGCAAGTCAGTTCGCGATGATTCGCAAAATGCGCCTTTGTGTGGTCTTGAGTTGCGTCTCGTGTGCTTCAAGCGTGGCATCAAGCGTATTCTATCACTGTAGATTGCTATCGCGTTGAGACGCGATAGCATTCGATAGTGATAGAATACGCTAGATGCTGCACAAACGTTTTTTTCATTTCAATTCATTATCGTGTTTAAACTGCAAGGCACGTTATTTCAAACGATGATGTAGATTGCCCCATTAAAAGGCTGAAAGCATAGGAAGCGTGTGATCAAAAAGTTTTCAGGCTTTCTCACTTGCTTATGCTAGTCAATTTCTGCGAAACTCAGCAACTTATTTCTGCTACGAGATGCGAATTCGGTGATCAGAGACGTTTCTCAGTTTACAGAGACTCGAGTTAGTATAGTGGGAGCGGTAGCGGAAAACGAATTCATAAGGACGTGCATAGCGTGCTCTACCGTCTCATTATGAGTCGCCATCTTTCATGACAAGGTGTGAGATATCGAATAGTAGAATGTTTTCAGTTTTATAGACACGAAGCGTTTCTAACTGTAGGTAGGTGCCCACGTTTGTTTGTTTTTTGTTTTTCTAGCATTTTTATGTTATGGCGTAATTCGCAAATACAAGCCAAATTACGTTTTTACTACTTTCTGTGTATGTTTAGAAACAGAGCGAAGGCTTCTCCTTTACGAGAAAAGAGTGCCCGAATACCTCGGAAACACACGGAAGCTGTAATTTTCACCAAGCCGTCATAGTGCGAGTGTCCGCGCTGTACGTGATTATAGCCATGACCGTGCAGTGAAATATATCCATCTGCCAGGAAACGAACGAAACTGATATTGCGCAGATTTCTCATCTCAGTCGGTATCGCCGGGCGTATGGGTACACCGGTCCTACACGAACCTTGATTAGTCGTCAAATACTGGCTTCAATTTATTCAAATGTCCACTGGGCTTCCGGTAGGCTCGGTTCTGGGCATCTTCATGCTCGAGCTTTCACAAAGCACCCAATGACGCCTAGTATTTTACAGCCTGGTATTTCGCGCCCTTCGCGACCACACGCAAAACGCCTCGTTAGCATTATCTGGGCATAAAAATAATGAGAAAAAAATTGTTAGAGCAGCATCCCTGCAGATTCTGCGGAAATACGTCTTCATGCAGTGAAGTTCTTTTTGCTACTTACATGCAGGTCAGCGTCCACGATCACTGATTCCTCTACTCCGCCACAGCGTGCGCATATCATTACACCCATCTCGTTGCTGCCAGTTCTCACCCTACAAATTATTAAATGCGATGCATTTCTTAGTGAACTTCGGTGACTGAGCGTATCTATCTATCTATCTATCTATCTATCTATCTATCTATCTATCTATCTATCTATCTATCTATCTATCTATCTATCTATCTATCTATCTATCTATCTATCTATCTATCCATCTAGCCGCCTACGACGTATAGCTCTCCTGGCCGTTTCGAAAAAGGTATCGATATCAAACTTGGTATGACATAACATGACTGTACAAAGAACATGTTTGACTAGTCCTAACATAAAAATGATCCCATGTTTGTCATAAATGTCATGATTTACACTTTATGGTCCTGCAGCTCTTGCTGTGGTATTGTTCACATGGCATGTTGCAAAACTGGCGTGGTATGACATGATTGCATGGCGAACACAAGCGGCAGACCCTCACATGAAATTTGAGACATGCGTTTCATGTAAAAAGATGTCCACTCTACATTCATGATGCGCTCGTGGCCATTTCGCTAGTGTCACATGTACCAAATTTGGTATTACAGTACGTGAAAGGATGACGAAGGTATGTGACTGATGCAAACATGACAATCTTAAGATGCGTTTCATGTAACAACATTACTACATGCCACGCTCATGATGCACTGGTGGCCATTTCGCTAGCTTCAGTTATACCAAATTTGGTATTGTGGGACGTGAATGGATGACGAAGGTATGATACTGGTGCAAACATGATAAACATGAGATGCGTGTCATGTAACAACATGACTACGTGCTACGCACAAGAAGCGCTCGCGGCCGTTTCGCTAGCTTCACATGTGCCCAATTCGGTACTACGTGACGCGAACGAACGCCAAAGGTAAATGACACATCCAAACGAGATAATCAGGACATCCGTGCTATGTAACAATGTGACTGCATGCCACACTCATGATGCGCTCGCGGCCGTTTCACTAGCTTTACATACGCCAAATTGGGCATTACCTAACGTCAATGGGTGACGAAGGTATGTGAGTGGTGCAACCATGATAATGATCAGATGCGTGTCACGTGAGAACATGCCTACATGCAAAAGTCAAGGTGTCAATACATTTCGACGTGATGGGGTGCACCCGCTCACCGGTGTTCATTTCGTCGTGTCACACCGGTGTTGCCACGCTAGGCGCCGCTCCTGCCATACACTCGCAGGCACGCCCCGCGCTGCGTTGCTTTGACACACGCGTGTTTCAGCGCATCCGGCGTCCCTCCGTCAAGAAAAGAGAGAGACGCAAAGGTGTCTGGGTAACGCATTGGCGCGAAATGCAGAATGTCGCATTTCGTGCTGGTTGCCATCGGGCCGCGCCGACAGACGCTGGTCGCGCCCATGGCATATGGCGTCAGACTATAGAGTGCTCGCGTTTTGCTAACGTAGCATCGTTGCGCCAAGCGTCCGTCAACCCTACATTGGAGTATATGTGGCGCTTCTAGATGCACTCGCTGCTGTTTTTCTAGCTCCAGATATACCACATTTAGTGTTACGTGACGCCAATGGATGACAAAAGTATATGACTGCTGTAAACATGATAATCCTGACAGCCTGTCTTGTAAGAACATGACAACATACCACGCTCATAGCTTGCTCACGGCCGTTTCGCTAGCTACACATATATTGAATTTGGTATCACGTGACGTGAATAGATGAAGGTAACCGACACATCCAAACATGGTAACCATGACGCGGAAGACGTGTACGGCATCATTTACCTCCACCTCGTAAAGTTGTGCTGATTTTAAAGTGACAAATCAACCTTTTTTCATTCGTGCTTCCCATATTATCGATTCCCACCGTACGTGGGATGTGCCAATTTTTTTTGTCACTTATTGGAATGCTTGGCCTTTGAGTCTTATAATTTGAAAAAAAAAAGAAAAAACTGGAAGCTAGCCATTCGCTTTTTCTCACATTGTTGGAGTGAGTACAGCTTAAAAGAATCATCTCTCTTGGAACACGTTACCAACGCTAGCTAGGGTTGTTATATATGTGCTTATTCTCGTTTTTTAAGGGGCGTTCCTTTAATTTTGAAAATGAAAGAAATAAATGATTGGTCTCTTCACACGAAAATAGAGAAATAATACTCGGAGCCTATATTTAATCTGTGGGAACCTCATGAAACTCTGTTTTGTGTGGGATGTGTTAAATGAACAGACGAAGTGCTTTAGACAGGCTGATCCACTTTTAAGTGTGAATAAACTTTATAAGCGACCCCAAACCATCCACCACCGTCGGCGGCGTCCGCAGTCTTCTCTCTATCTTTAAAAGAAAGAGGACTTGGCGGGCCGCAGCGTGACGCTCTACCGAATAAGCCACGGACGCGACGCTGATATTGGTGTCAGTAACACGCCTGAACCCCCTCCCCCTTCACTCGCTCCTCCGCTCTCCTCGCTCGCTGCAGCTGCGCGCGCACCCCTCTCTCTCGCGCGCCCGCCTTCTCTCTCAGTCTCCCGTCGACAGCGGGTCGTGAGGGAGAGTAAAGTTAAAATCCGTTGGCATTCGCCAGTGAGTTAACGTAAACTCCCCCGTGTGATCAAATTGCGATTCCCAGGAACCACTACACCATAAAGGCACCGTAGTGTGATTAATAAATGTAATAGTGCGAATTAATAAATACCCCTCATAGCATTACCCCGTGTATTCGCACTTAACCATGTTCACCCTCGGGGAAATGCTTGGGAGTTTTTTTGATTGCAGGACCTATATTTGTCAAAGGCAAAAACAGGTCATCCTGTCCACACGTCGGTCAGGCTGTCTGAGGCACCTCTTCTGTTCATTCTGGATATCTTACTGTGTGTTACCGTATGTCAGCTCCCATGTTGATTGTGGAGTTCTGCTTGATGTGCAATTCACAGGCGTATCTTTTTTTTATTTGCCGTTTCTCTTTGAAAAATGACTGTTGAGTTGTTGTGGACGTTTTTGTTAAGTCTTCATTGAATCAACTGATTTTCAACAACATGGCAAGGTGTCCAGACGTTGCTCAATATATAATCAATGGTTTTTGGCATAGAAGGGCGAAGGCTTAGAAGCAAGGGAAGACCATACATAAGAGACAATACCTTACCTTCCAAGCATTCGCTCTTCTATGCCAAATTTCAAGCCGACTAGCCCACAAATTCACTATTTTGTAATAAAATGTTTTTCGGTTGACTATATCTCCGAAAACGTTGTTCACAAAAAGACGTTGACTTGTCGTCGGGCAGTTCATAAATACCAGTGTGTGTATGAGCGAGCATCCCCAAGCCTCTAAAGTACTGAAACTTTTTTATGGAGGAAACCACCCAAAGTAAGAGGTGCATACCCCTGTAGAACAAAAAACACAACCGCCCCGTAGGTATGTGGTTTTCTATTGCTTGTGTACTCGCTCTATACGTTTGGCACTATCATTCATTGCATGAGCTTGTTTGTTCCAAATAGCTCTACCTGAACGACTCCTCACTCGACTGTTCCAGTGGCAGCAATGCTATAGGTGACTTCTTGCTGCAGTAACGCAAAGAACGCCGTAAACGTGTAACGCTCATGTACACAGCTGCGTGCAGTGACTGCACCGCCACTGAATACACAAATAAAATGTTTTTATATAATTGCCGATGTTGTACGAGCCGAAACCACAATAGTATGATGAGGCCCTTCACTGTAGAGGGCTCCAAAAAGTTCAAACGCCTTCCACTACATCGCTATTCACAGCCTGTGTTGCTTCCCGGACATAAACGTCGTAAACCAACTAACCAAACTTACGCTTCATGCAAAAGGGAGAACAAATGTATTGGGATTTTCAAGTTTTTTATTTCCGCACACCCAAGAGTAGGTAGCAAACCAGATAGGGGTTTAGTTCACCTTTCAACTTTTTCTGCGTCCTTCTTAACGTTATTAGCAGAAAAAACAAGGATAGGCACATAAACACTCGTATATACGAATCAGCGCCCACTGAAATGAAAGCTCAAACAGAAGTAAACCAAGTCGGGTGGCTTGGCAAAATTTCTTGGTAACGTATCAAGCAATTACTGAACCGTCTTTCATTTTCTTATTCTATATGAACATTTTGCGCTCTGCATATGTAACCGTGCTCCATAAACAGAGAGCTTATCCACTCCAAGTGCTTGTTATTCTACGGGACCATATAAAAGATGGGTACGAGCATAGCATCAACGCCGGGAATATGCAGATAGCTAAAAAGTTGCGAAGAAATACCGCATGCTGAAATGATGGCAAAGAAAAGATGCGTAATGCTACTGAAGCAGTAGTGAACCCAATCTAAACGCCGAACACACGGGGCTTTCTTGCCATCGCCATCACGATAAGCCTATTATGACGATGCTTTCAGAGTTCTCACTCCCAAATGACGAGTTGCTGCAGGGCAATCAGCCTACTCTTTCCCGCGTTTCGTTCACTGACTGAAGTTGCTGTTGGCGTCGCAGTATGACGGCCGGAAAATCTCTGCCACCACGCCCGGACGTCGACCCCATGTCTGCATTCGTGTATTCATATTCCGTCCAGCTGTCAGGCACATAAACATAATGGAATGTCGCTGGCCGGCGTGAGCCATCGTAAAGCAACGTCGACATACATACTAAGCATTCGAATTAATGTAGTGAAGGCAGCACGCATTTGCTGATTCTAGTGCCGTCACTGCACTTAAGAGTGCACCGAGTAGCCTGTATGAAGAGCGACTCAAGATAAATACATCGCTACAACCCTTTTCTCTTCTTTTTGCAGCGAGAACACGTGATTTCTCTTAGTTGACTGCGCGAATATCGGTAAAAATTTGTAATAGTGTCAGTCTGAGATGCTGTCCTTCTGAGTTCGTTGAGTAAATGAAGGTTCCTTCTGCTGTTACAACTGTGGCGTTCGATGGTATCCCACCACTGCCACCACTGTTATAAAGTCGGGTTCGATGGCCTAAGTATTCGGTACCCATGGTGTGCACATATCTGGTCTATTCAATATTATTTCTTTAGGGCCCCGTGGTTCGACAAAAAGAACCTATTAAACTTCCAGACTTCTTGCTTCGTCTCTCAAAATGAGGTCAAGTGAATCTTCGCTTGTGCGCACATCTCCTACTTTTTCTTTCTTTTTTCTCTCTATAGCACTTCACAAGTGCCCCTCCAAACTATCACATTTTTTTTTCATGCCAGGAAGCAACAAGGAGGGTCACGCGCTCATATAGAGCCGAAATTGAATTGTCGCAGTGTTTGATGACAAGCGGCCTCAATAAAGCTGAAAGCTGTCATAGCAGAAATGGCTCATCACCAACCAGCCTGATCGAGAAAGAACAGATTATTAGAAAATAGCGCATAAAAACAGGTATGTGCCCGCCTCACCTTAGATGACCGTACTTCTGCATGTGCGCTGCGTTTTAAATACGCCGCCGCCACCACAAAAATCTCCCATTCTCAATAAAGACCATTACAAAGGTGTACGTGTGAACGTTTTATTGCAGTGTGAACTGCTGCAAGCTACCCCTACATTGACATGTTATTTCAACTTGTTTCAGTGTGCTGTAACTTTTTTTACTGATTGTTTAATATGGGGAACCCAAATTGTTCTTTTTTTTCACTGCAGAACATGTTGACATAGAACAGCCAAGGTAATATAGACCTGAACATCTCTACAACTAGACAGTTATAACAGAACAGAACGGAACTCTTCACTTGAAAAAGAAATGCTTTTTATCATACGTTTCCCCCTGACGCACCACACTTCATGCGATTCTCCTGTACACAGGGCCTCATGATTCACACAGTTGCCTTCCGAAGACTGAGTACGTTGTGTTCTTACAATACGTGCCTCGGTCACACCGGTCCCGTTAATTAGGGAGGCGATCGCCGGGCTAATTCCAAGGGCCGAAGTATCGGCTCCCCAAACTGCCCCACGAAGCGTGGACAATTTAGAAGTGGTACATTTTGGCGCACCATCGGACGCCGGCTGTGGCCCAAAGAACAAGTCAGAGCCGAGAGTTGGTAAACAAACAAAATTATATTCTCAATAAGGGCAGATCGAAAACCATACACAAGAATGCACACTCCACAATAAATGAGGACAATATGTCACCAATCAAACAACGTACTACACAGTACAATCAGCCACACTCGAAACAACGGACACTGACAACAATACGAACTACTATGCAGTCGCATGCATTGAACAACCAAGACACTTAAAGACTAAAGAGAAAGAAAACCTCTTCAGTCCAAAGTTCTTGGAACAAAAGTCGCGATGATACTCTTCCGAGAATCACTCACTCAAAGTCCAGCGTTGATGTCGTTCCGCTGCCCCTGACGTTTCTCTTCCAGGAAATCTCGCCGAAGTTTCTCTTCCAGGAAACCTCGCCGAAGTTTCTCTTCCAGGAAACTTCGCGTCTTCAATTGGCCACTGCTCAAGCTTCAAACTTCTTCGCCGGAAACACGTCGGCTCCACACACGCAGCTGTTGCCACGCGTCTTCGCTCGATAGCGGTGAACTCACGCTCGTGCCTGTAGCTGGAGCCTTCACCCCTCAGGGGGAAATCCTCTTCTTCTCCTGCTTTGTCGCTACGGACAAAACCTTCGCCGACTACACGGCGGAATCCCTACGCGCTCTGGCGCTAACTTCCGTCTTCTCCTGCTTTGTCTCTACGGACAAAACCTTCGCCGACTACACGGCGGTATACCATACGCGCTCTGGCGCTAACTTCCGTCTTCTCCTGATCTCTCATCTCCGCTGCTCGGTTAAATACTTTCCGCGCGACATTCCAGAAAGTTCTCGTCATTTCGTCGGTGCGATACGTAGCGAAGGCTGGGAGGAGGCGCGAGGCGGTACGAGGGCCGTCCCCGACCGATGATTCAACCCGGCATAACACACCCCATTCCTTCTAGAAATTTCCAGTGCTTGCTCGGCTGCCGTTGTGGGTTGAGGATGTTCTTCGGCAAAGCCACGCTTCCGAGGGGAGAGCGTCGCGCGCCCGGGGAGCCTTGGATGCTTGTTTTCTCTTTTTTTTGTTGACCTCACCGTGTCTCTCCCGCGCGTTATCGCAAGAAGTTGGCGGCGCGCCCATTTTGAGCGCTCGTTCTGTGACACTGCCCCCCACTTTAAGAATATTATCTCATAATATTCAAAACCACACAAACGAGCGCGAACAGTCTCCACACACTCAAAGACTGTAACATAGTCCGTTGCTCATGACACGTCACATTCACAATATATCACTCAATACAATTGGACATTACAATTCAATCTCACACACATGAAATATAACCGCAGGTACATGAGTACAACGCTTCATCACACATTCCAAACAATACAAACATACAAAGTTCGGTCTTTACAACACTGTACATCACATCATCGCACAAAACACGTTGAATCGCTCGACATACACTTGTGACACAGGATAACAGGAACATTAACACAACATATGTCACTCAGCACTGCCAAACACATTCTGATTCGACCTCAGCACTTATCCTCTGTATTTTGAGCGGCGCTTGCGCCCTTTCTTGCGGTGCTCACTCGATCTCTTCTTGTGTTTCCACGTTCTCTTTCGGCGAGCCCTTTCCAACGACCATATCTGAGGCGGCGTCTCAGCCATCGTTGTCACTTCCGACACCGTTAACGGGTCATAACGTTCAATGGGTCCTGTCGGTTTATTTACCAGCTTGTTCATGTCACGGCATTGGGCCTGGCTGGCCGACTCCGTCATTTTTACACTCTCAGTTGGTTGGGGTCGTGCCGACGTACGTCCAGCTGCGCACCCCGTGAACTCATTCAACTCGATCATCTTCTCATTGGCTGTCTCTTGCGCCGCGGCTTCACCTTGGGCTCTACTGAGGTCCGTCACGGGATGCTCCTCCACTGTATCTCGCGGTCGCTGGGTTGGCGAAGGCTCTATTTTAGGGTCTTCTCCCAAACATTCCGGATCATTCGGTCCTCGCGCCCCGTCGATGTTTCCGATGACAAGGTCGTAAAAGGGGGTCGTCATACATAGAGCGGTAACCTTCGCGCTGAAGTACGGGGTTTCAACCTCAATCTCTGCTTCGGGAAGCATCCGAACCGTACGGTCAATTAGGCAAACCGGTTTCGTTCTGCCCGTCAACTAACTTTCCCCTACCAAACTACTCCGCACGATAACCGTGGAGCTACCGGTGTCTCTTAACACCGTAATCTTCTTGCCCGCAACTTTTCCAGGCAGCGTTGGCATTCCCTTCGTAACACCGGTTGGCTGTTTTGACATTACAGCACCCACAATAGGAATTTTTTCCCCATTTTTCAACTTTACGAATCCATCTGTGACGGCATTATTATCGGATTTTGGTGCCGCTTGCACACAGGATACCTGGTGAGTTTGACTCGCTCCGTTTCGACATGCGTCTGCTTTGTGCCCAGTCTGACCACACTTAAAACATTTTACTGCCGTAGGGCTCGTAAAGATCGTTCGACAGTTTTTCGCGCGATGACCCACTCGGTTGCACAGAAAACATCGCGGAATGCTCTCTGGTGCACGCTTCTTTTCTTCGGGAGCCAATTTCTTCGAATCATCGGGACAATCCTTCTTGACCTTGGCCAAATTAGTTCCACCTTGCGCTTCCAAGAATTGATCAGCCAATTCAAGCATTTCTTCAAGTGACTCAGCCTTCCTCTCTTTCAAGTACAGCGACAGGCTTGGGTGGCAACTAGTAAGAAATTGTTCTCTAATTAGGAGCTATCTAAGTTCATCGTACTCCTGCGCTGTCCCTGAAAGTTCAATCCATCTGTCGAAATAATGGCAAAGTCGGGCGGCATACTGCGTAGCCGTCTCCCCATCAGCTGGCTTTCCTGTCCGAAATCTGTCCCGGAATCCTACCACAGTAAATCTAAATCGCTTCAGCAAAGCAGCTTTCACCTTTGCGTAGTTGGCTGCATCGGTCGGCGTCAGCCTGCCGTACACACTGAGCGCTTCACCACTCAAGCAAGTACTCAAAGCAGTTGCCCATTGATGTTCCGGCCAATTTTGGCTCCCTGCAATCGTCTCAAATCGGTTAAGGTACGCGTCAAGGTCGTCCTTCCTTTCATCAAACGCTACGAGCAGCTTGCTTGGGTTCAAGCGGAAGCCATGATTTTCCCATTCACTGCTTTCAACTCTAGCTTGGACGGGAGTTTCACTTCGCTGTTGCAAACGGAGCCGCTCGAGTTCCATCTCGTGCTGCCGCTGCCGTTCCGTTTCAGCCATCTCCGCTTCTCTTTCTTCTTTCAGCTGTCCCTCCCTCGCTTTTCTTTCTTCCTTCATCTGTCGCTCCCTCGCTTCTCTTTCTTCTCTTGCCCTTTCGGCTGCCAACCTCTCTCTCTCAACTTCAACTTCAATTGCTGCTCTCTTTCTTCCCTCGCCCTTTCAGCTGCCAACCTCTCTCTCTACAACTCCAACTTCAATTGCTGCTCTCTTTCTTCCCTCGCCTTTTCAGCTGCTAACCTCTCTCTCTCCAACTCAGCTGCTTTTTCTTCCTTGGCTCTCTCAGCTACCAACCTCTCTCGTTCCAACTCAGCTGCTTTTTCTTCCTTGGCTCTCTTTTTCTTCTTTTTCCTTCTGAGTGACCCACTTCCGTAGTTCGGCGCCAGAAAGACCCATCTTCTCACCAAGAGCGACTAACTTTTCGAGATCCATTGTGCCTCGCAACTCGCAAATAAACCCTTGCCGTGTGCAAAAAGTATCTGCCTAAATCAGTCTATCGGAACACTCTCCTGCACTCGTTAACGAGAACACTGAACAACACACAAAATCGTTCCGATAGCCCTATCAACAACCCGAGGCTCTTTCTCACTACTTTGGACACACTGTGCACCGAAAGGTCCTCGTCGCGGATGCCAGATTAATTGTCACACCGGTCCCGTTAATTAGGGAGGCGATCACAGGGCTAATTCCAAGGGCCGAAGTATCGGCTCCCCGAACCGCACCACGAAAGCGTGGACAATTTAGAAGTGGTCCTTTTTGGCGCGCCAGCGGACGCCGGCTGTGGCCCAAAGAACAAGTCAGAGCCGAGAGTTGGTAAACAAACAAAATTATATTCTCAATAATGGCAGATCGAAAACGATACACAAGAATGCAGACTCCACAATAGATGAGGACAATATGTCACCAATCAAACAACTTACTACACAGTACAATCAGCCACACTCGAAACAACGGACACAGACAACAATACGCACTACAATGCAGTCGCATGCATTGAACAACCAAGACACTTAAAGACTAAAGAGACAGAAAACCTATTCAGTCCAAAGTTCTTGGAACAAAAGTCGGGATGATACTCTTTCGAGAATCACTCACTCAAAGTCCAGCGTTGTTGTTGTTCCGCTGCCCCTGACGTTTCTCTTCCAGGAAACCTCGCCGAAGTTTCTCTTCCAAAAAACCTCGCCGAAGTTTCTCTTCCAGGAAACCTCGCCGAAGTTTCTCTTCCAGGAAACTTCGCGTCTTCAATTGGCCACTGCCCAAGCTTCAAACTTCTTTGCCGGAAACACGTCGGCTCCACACACGCAGCTGTTGCCACGCGTCTTCGCTCGATAGCTGCAAACTGACGCTCTTGCCTGTAGTTCGAGCCTTCACCCCTCAGGTGGAAATCCTCTTCTTCCCCTGCTTTGTCGCTACGGACAAAACCTTCGCCGACTACACGGCGGAATCCCTACGCGCTCTGGCGCTAACTTCCGTCTTCTCCTGCTTTGTCTCTACGGACAAAACCTTCGCCGACTACACGGTGGTATACCCTACGCGCTCTGGCGCTAACTTCCGTTTTCTCCTGATCTCTCATCTCCGCTGCTCGGTTAAATACCTTCCGCGCGATATTCCAGTAAGTTCTCGTCATTTCGTCGGCGCGATACGTAGCGAAGGCTGGGAGGAGGCGTGAGGTGGTACGAGGGCCGTCCCCGACCGATGACTCAACCCGACATAACACACCCCTTTCCTTCTAGAAATTTTCAGTGCTTGCTCGGCTGCCGATGTGGGGTGAGGATGTTCATCGGCGAAGCCACGCTTCCGAGGGGAGAGCGTCGCGCGCCCGGGGAGCCTTGGATGCTTGTTTTCTCTTTTTTTTCGTTGACATCGCCGTGTCTCTCCCGCGCGTTATCGCAAGAAGTTGGTGGCACGCCCATTTTGAGCGCTCGTTCTGTGACAGCCTCTTCGGGCAAAACTCCTTAGGTCAGCTTTCCATTTCCCAGAGGCGCACCACCAACACCAATCGTTGAAACTTAAGAAACCGCACCGTGCTGCGGACGAAGCCACATGGCGTCGACAGAAAAAATAGTGAAAGATTGCTGTTCTTGCGTGCACAGACGAGCATGCTCTGCCGTACGGGGGAGCATTTTGTATTTGCATCTTTTAGCGGCTATCTTTCCTGTTGTCTTGATGCTTCACCTTCTAAATTTGCATATGATTATCATCGGCGACTGTGGATGCCGTGGTATTCTAAATACCATTGACAGTGCGCGGACACCGACAACTTTTCGTTACTACGTCTATTTAGCTCAAGCACAGTGTTGAAAGCTCCTGTTCAGACGTTCTTTTCCTCGTAATCAGTTTTGTAACACTGTCTTACTTTGACAATAAATACATCATGGCGTTTTGCTTTCGCTTGCTTTAGGTCAACCTCAGTTGAGAAAAAGCAGGCAAACATCAAAAGTGGTGAGCGGGTGCACCATGGTGTCGTTGGGCTCTTTAAAAAGTTCGCAGTTGTCCATACCCCCCCCCCCCCAAGCTATGGTTCGAACAACCAGTGTGCAATAATATAAAGCTTTTCAGCAGCGTGACGCACAGCTTTTCCTTTGAGTAGGACATGTGTCGGACGCTAACCTCCAGCGGGTTCCCGTTGAGTGACGAACGCTGACGCTACCCCCACATGCTTTGCGTACGGTATTCTAAAACTTTCTAATGGCGTCGTTGTTTCGCAATTGAGATCGGTAATATCTCCTCACCAGTCTGACACTGAGAGGTCTGACATCGAATATGTATTTTGTCGAAAAGCACTGTTAAGACTAATCTCATATGTTGAGAAGGTCTTGCTGTTTTGTGTTATCTGTCTGGTAAATGCAAAAGCAGTGGTGTTCTTTTAACCGCCCACGCCGGTCCGTCCAACTGAGTTAGCGACAGTTAGAACACGGACAGCTAACGCTACCGCATAACACTACATGCAATCCTCTAGCCCTCTACGAGGCTTCAGCTGGGGGTGCTGAAAATATAAGCACGTGGGCAGTGATGTTTCGACACCAGACGCGCAACATCCGACGGCGCGACGATGACGTTTTATCAGTTTTATCTGATTGCGGTCGCCACTCACGCGTCCTGACTGGTTTCACTGACGGATGTGCATTAACGTATATATAATTTGATCATAAAAAACTACCCATGGTGGGCAGTGGTAACTGTGGGGTTGCGCGCGTCGAGCGGATTTATCACCTATCCCCCTGCCTCCCTTTCGGCTTTTTTATTCACTCCCTGTTCAAGAAAAACATTAGGGCTTCCACTGGTGTTCCCTAAGGCTGGAAAGTTAAAGAATGCCTGCTCTAATGGGTACGCACATATTGACTCACACTGCTCTGGAGAAAACTGTCCCCTGTGACAAATGAACTCACCCTTCACGCAAGTATGAAGTGTGTTGATTGCACTGCTATCATATGTATCTCATATTACTCTTCACCTGAACCATCAATTTCGCACCAGTCTCATTTTTCACACGGCTGATTTTGTATATTCGAAAACCCGTGTTTAAGTGCTTGACCGGAAGTGCGCGGGAAAGAAGACCAGAGCGCAACTAAAAAGAAATAAGCGCAAATGCAAAGGCATCAAGCTAGTGGCGGCTGTCATTAGACGCGACTAAAATAAGACACAATCCACATTGCTCGTGGCCTTCTTCGGATTTAATTGTGCCGATATTCTTTTTGCAACATTTATGTTTCCTGCATTGAAAGGACACATAAAAACTCAGTAGCGGCACTGCTCTTTCTAGTGTTATCACTCGTGCTCGCATTAGTTGCAGAAATGTATGAATGTTTGAATAAACGTTGCAGATGTGTACGTGTCGATAACCACGTGCACAAACCACGATTAATTGGAAGTGCCTTATAGTGTGTTTGAGTGTATGTGTGTGGGTGTGTTTGCTTGTGCGTATGCGCGTGGGGGTGGGGTGGGGAGTTTATCTTGACCAATTTGAATTCCTTAACGTACATCGCAATACACGAGTTTTCCCTACATTTCGTTTCCCTCATCGAAATGCGGCTGGCTTGGCCGAAAATCGAATGTACACCCTCGAGCACGACAAAACGCGGCCAACGTGAACATTGCCGTTGAATTCATATGAACTAGTTCCACTCTATCACTCCATGCCACTATGCACATATAAAACTGACCGCAGTCCTCGAACTAAAAGAACTGTCCTCAGCTAACTCATGCGTTATGAGAGATAAACAGACAACGGACCAAATTCCTACGTGACCCTTTCTTTCGCAGCGCATGCGCCGACTACAGCCAGCCGCTTCGTGATCGCGCACTTGGGTTACCCGCCAGGCGGCGCTTACTTCAATAACGCGTTTGGGAACATAGCGAACGCCACCTCGAGCGCTCTCACCTGAAGGCGGTACTTTCTTATTAGCGTCGATTTTTCGGAGCATGGCTTCAAACGCGGCATGGAAGACGTCGAGGCCAGAGCTATGAATGAGCACGTTAACGACTGTTCGTCCCAACCACTATGCATGTTGTACGCTCCGTTACCAAGCTTTTCACCCGCAGGGCGCGGGTGCAAATCCCGGCTGCGGCGGCTGCATTTCCGATGGAGGCGGAAATGTTGTAGGCCCGTGTGCTCAGATTTGGGTGCACGTTAAAGAACCCCAGGTGGTCTAAATTTCCGGAGCCCTCCACTACGGCGTCTCTCATAATCATATAGTGGTTTTGGGACGTTAAACCCCACATATCAATCAATCAACCAAGCTTTTCACCCCAAGCTTCGACTGGTGTGGACCCCGGTAAATATTTTATTTGCTCATAGCTTCAGTGTTTCCTTTCAAGGTCTACTTTTTTCACGAGCGCCCGGCCCATAGCCACCATTTGGTTTGTGGAAAGCTTTTCTGCGCAATTTCGAGCAAGTGTGTCTGAACGTAGTAAGCTATGTATTGCTAGGTCTATTGAAATCTTAGGAAAACACGGTCGCTGCCGCTATTTCGCGATGTATTCCGGTTTACCTTCCTGCCTTTCTTCATACCATATATCCCTCCCCATTCAGTAATAAATTCGTTGGGGTTTGAGGGCCTGAAACCACGTGACGTTGTTAGATGCCTTAGTCGAGAGCTCTGGAAATGTCGACCACCTAAAGACATGTGCACGTGACTTCAGTTGCTCTTCATCCAAACACGGCTGACATTCGATACCATGGCCTTTGGGTCAACATTACATCACCAGGGCCACTAGACCATCACTGAAAGAGATGCACCTAGCGAGCTACTTGGAAGTACTCATTTCCGGCAATATATAACAGTTTCTAATACGGTTCAATCAATGCGTTTGGCTAAATTACTTTACTGTCAGCGTGAGACTGCAATGGTGATGCATGTATTAGCACAAGTGAGAAGTACGAAATAAATACCAAATAAGATACACGGCTGGTTGCGCACGTCACGTGATGCAGCTTTTGGGCGCGTCTGTGGTTCACTGAATACGCATTGTGAGCCCGTCACTTCTTTCGCAGTGCCCGTGGTGAAAGACTCGTCAAAATTACCGATTTTTAGAGGCGAAGCTCCAAAAACCACGGGTATGGCCATGCATGTCTTTTTGTGAGCGGTTCGTAACCACCTAGTTGTATGACTCACTCATCAGGTGGCGCTAGGGTGAGTGACAGACAGACAGACGGATGGACGCATAGAGGAACAGACCCCAGGTGGTCGAAATGTCCGGAGCTCTCTAGTACGGCATATCTCCCATAATCATATGGTGGTTTTGGGACGTTACAGCCCACAAGTCAATCAATTCTTGCGAATATGTATTGTATGAATGCTTGCGACAAAGTTTTGCTGAGCTGCTTCAATATAGCAATCGCAGATCTGCCAACACGCCTTACCTTGACAAATTTATCTTGTAGTTGGTGCTAATATTACGTAAGTATACTGTATGTAGGAGGACTTATAACGTTGCCCCTATTCAACAAAGTATTTTTTTTCTTCGTATTGCTACAAACTCAACTGCATTGTTCATTTTGGAACTTTGTTATTGCACCTCACATTTTTAGGCCTAAGGTCGTGCACGTTCTAATTTGTCAATGAAACGAATACGTTGTGGTATTTTATGACCCTAAGAACGGGGCGGGGGAGGGGGTTGACGCGCATTAAACAACTTTCATCGAGCACGAAGCAGACGGTCGTTTTGTTTGGTAAGCAGGTCTTGCATTTGCGTGATATGCCGAGAAATCCAAGTTTTCCTTTTTTTGCAGAGTAAAAAGCCCTAAATACCACATGAAACAGGAGTGACCATACACGGCGCCCGAGTGTGCGCAGAATATGCGAAAAACATTGCATAGTGACGGTAGCCATATGCTTGATCACAACCTCATAAGCCACGAATATTTGTGACGACAAAATGGCGTCATCGCATGACATTGTAGCTTTGTGACAAGTAGGCCGATATAGCTTGCTGAAAAAGGGCAAGAAGTTCAATACAGTCGACTGATAAGAGAAATTATAGGATGCCTTTGAACTTCCCATCGTTTTAGAAAACACGTAAGGAAGGAGTCACGTAATATTGATTTCTTTTTCCCCGAGAAGGTAACGTTTTCTTTCTGATTTCTACCCTTTTTGCGTGAATTCGGTCGTCTTAGCACGTTAAAAGGGCTTCTAAATTAATCGTGTAAGCTTTACTCTGCATCATCGCCTCGTGATCGATTCGAGGAGTGTGCGCCTATACTTTTCATGAAGGACTGTATACACCGCTCAAACAGAATGGACGAAATCGGCCAGCAGCTCTGGGCACGGAAGTGTAACATACTGCCATGTTCGAGTTACCGTCAGAACACAAGCCCTATTGAGTACTACAAACAATGCGGCACGGCAGACAGCTTCTGTCAACACGCGCCGATCTGTGCGCCTTTATGCATAATCATCGATTCAGTACTTCGGTCGTAATGGGAAAGAGATAGATAAAGATGCAAGGAAAGACAGGAAAGCTAACCAGACGCACATCCGGTTTGCTACCCTGCACTGGGGAAAGAATGAAGGAGATTTGAGGTAAACGCAGTAGGAAGGGATAACCTCTCGCAAACGCGGGTTCTTCGCACTTCATGCTCACAAACAGGTGCATACACACACAATGCCACTTTCTCGGCTCACGCCCTTTTTCTATATCAACGCACGTGTCGGCCATTACGCTTCAATTTTTGATTCACGTATACCGTGTTATCATACAAAGTACACTTGTAAATGATTCAGAAAGCAGCGAGTCTGCGTTTAGCATATGCAATGCATTCTTTTCGGGTGTGTAGATGTGCACGCTACGTGACAGTGGTGTGCGCATTGTGTGACTGTTTCATTCTTGAAAACGTTCAGCTCGACGAGGCGAACTACAAAGAAGGAAACGCGAACAGTCTGTTTGCCTTTTGGATTATGAACTAAGTAAGCTGCGTGAGTATTTTGATGGCAGGTAATTTATGCGCGAGCGTTGTTCACTTGAAAGGTGGTTGAAATTCGCTTCAATAAACTTCGGGTGTTAGAACAGGGCTGTTCTGTTCTGTACAAACTGCTCTGTTTGTGTCCTTCTCTTTGTGCTTCGTCTCAGTCGCGCTAAAAGTTTTCGAGAATGCCTTTGTTTCATTCGCCCACCCCTCTATTTTTCTGGCTGCTTGCGCGCCTTGTATCAACCAGCCGTTCGCGGCGTCTTTGTGTTTGCACGCCGGTACTCACAGCCAAGGTACATGGATGAATTAGGAATTTCCGTCTCGGCAAGAATCTTTGAATGGGAGGCGCATTTGCCGTTCTCTGCTCTTTATCGTACCTACCTCTCACATTCACAACCAAGGGGGAAAAGAAAACTTGAACCAGCTGAGTCACACTATTTGTGTACAACTTACATAATACACACGGGTACGCACACAGCCACTGATGCGTGCTGACTAACAAGGTCAACATCTGTGGAGGCAGATAAGAAAAACCGTACATTAAAAAAACTAGGCGCGTTTACCCGCCACTGCTAATTCAAAAGTGCTGCCATGTTCCAGGCAGTTTCTAGCAGCGACACTATCCTAAGTGAACCTTTTAATGTGTGAGGGCTGTCATAGATTTCAGATCATAGTGACATTTACTCACAGAAAGTGGGTGAATTCCAAAAAGGCTATGCGACGCCCCGCCCATTTCTACCCCTGCACACTATTACCACAACTCACCACTACGCCCACTACTGCTCCCGCCACTCTTTTCTCCTCATTTATCTTTTATTTACACGTCAACCCACTTCACTCACTCCATCTGCAGGCCACTGTTTCGTCAGTGTCCGCGAAGCGTAGCTGGCTCAAACTTTCTTTTTGTGTGCGCTTTAACATTAAAGCTCCTTATGGTCAAGGTTTGTCCGTTGGTGGCGTTGGCGTGCACCGTAGATGTTGCTCACGATGATGCTGATGACGTTGAAACTCAAGCGCGTGCGGGGCACGCGTTCTCTTGCTGCCATCGGGACACAGCACATGCAGGGTACGCCACGATTATGACAATAGAGATGATGGCGATTACGGGGAACGACTGGCTTGTGCAGTAGATGACTGCAAGCAAGCAACAACCACTAAGCGAACGAGCATAGACTTCATCTTGCCAACTTCAGGATAGACCTTACACCACAAAGCAGTAATGATGAAGGCAAAACGAAATTCACAACCCAACACAGTATACTGCCGCGCGCGTGTCTTACATTACTTTTGTTTTGATTCGGTTGTCGCCCACAAGGCATGGGCCAGGAATGGTCAGCGCCAACTGCGCCCCATTGTTCGAGAAGGTTCGCAATCATTGTAGATCGCTCCATTACGATTGCCCGGAAGACGCGAGCACTCGAGATTATCACAGAGCTTGCGCGAAGACCATTGATAATGCGGGAATATTTGACGACGCGTGAATACATGCCGCCGCGCTTCGCCGCTGTCAGTTGATGGACAGGTTCGGCGCAATTAGAGGTTCAGCGCAATCAGCGCCAGCAGGCTCCGAAAACTCGGCACTAGTTTTGGTTTCAAGGAACGAGCATGCTTGGAGCGGCTGCCGGGCATCTTAAGATCCGATTAAACAGAGTGAGGGTGATGTGAATAACCGCAGGTCACGGGATCGAATCCCAGCTGCGGCGGCTGCATTTCCAATGGAGGCAGAAATGTTGTAGGCCCGTGTGCTCAGATTTGGGCGCACGTTAAGGAACCCCAGGTGGTCGAAATTTCCGGAGCTCTCCACTACGGCGTCTTAGCGTGATTTTGGGACGTTCACCCCCCCCCCCCCCCCCCAAATCAATCAGGGTGATGTGAATGTTCGCATTTATTGGCTTTTACAAGTTTTCACAAATAAAAAAATTGATACTCCTGTGAATAACTTCGCTTTTAGATTATGTGTTTTCTGATTCCTCATTTTGTTCATTTCAAATCAGTCAAAGCACGGGAAGTGATTGACTTAAGTTCGTAGCGCTTGTCTCCTCTCTTTCTCGCCCCTCCCTCAGTGATATCAGAAGTAAAATCGCACTCATTCTTCTCACTCGGTTGATGTGCGTGCCCACTACCAGAAAGATAGAGGCAGCAGGTGGTGGCGGCCAGATAACAGAAGCCGCAGCGATCTACGCTGAACAAGTGAACTACGCATTCGTCGAAGATGAATTAATCGAGGAACACATGTTTTCTGCGGTGTGCTAACCCAATTATTTCTAGTTATGCGAAGGTTTCTCACCGTTTTCTGAAGGAAACAGTTGGACACAAAAACGTTGATCCAATATTCGAGCAAGAATTAATTTTGCACGAGTACATGAGTAAACCCAGTTCTCTGCAAGCCAGACTGGACTGACAGAAGTGCGGTGTCACTTGTTTAATTGGTTAACACGGCAGCCAAGCTCCTGTCGAGAAAATGCGTTGATTGAAAGGCTTAAATTCAAGTTGAACACGGCTGCATAGTTTTAGCTTTTTTTACTTTTGGCAGGTAGTTCAAAAGATGTCAAGTAATTATTGGCTGCTTCGTGCTCATAAAATGTTTATAGCTGCTCTTTGATAATATGTGAGCCTTTATTACTATCACTCAAATACACGTGATGGACTAAATGTTTCTTAGTGCTATTATCGAGAAATGTCAGTGGAGCCAACGTTTTGACAAGTTAAGTAGTAGTGGTAGTAGTAGTACTTTAATTTACAGTAAGCCGGATACAGAGCTCACTGCAGGGGCAAAGGGCTAAAGGCGAATAGCCTGACAAAGGCCCTTGTCCCTTCGCAGACCGTGACAGTGCAAAGCTTAGACATCAGCACTGACAAACAATATATATATTCAATACATTGGTTTCAAGCAACCTGCAATTGTACACACAAAAATCAAACATAAATAGCATAAAAAGTTTACATAACACATTTTAAGAATTAGAGGTCACTCTCGTGAAAATTCACAACTAAACGATATCAATGAAACAACTCAAAAACATACACAAAATGCATGCGGATACAATGAATTGCGCTGCATACACTCGTATAAGTGACATGGAAATTTATTAACATTTTAAGCATTTGCAGAGGCATGCGACTCCAGTTCGTAGTTTCGATAGTGTAGACCGGTGGTTATGAATAAGTTCTTTATTTGTTTCTTTAAAGTCGCACTACTAGCCCTAAAGTTCAATTGATCTGCAAGGGTATTTAAAACCTGATGTACCTGGTAAGCAACACTTTGTTTTCCATACTTGGTTCTTGTTCTAGGAGCTCGTTTCTTTTGTTCTCGCCGACTGTAGTGTGGTCTTTCCGTGCAACTTTCTTCATATAGCTTAGTCTTTTGTATTACCTGAAGCAATTTAAAACGATATAATTGATCAATTCTGAGTATGGAATGTTTAATGAATAGTGGAGCAGTGCGCAAGTTTTGTAGATTACCCCTGTATTTTTCAAAGCAGCGCAATATTTCCTTTGTATAGTTATAACTTATGGTAATTCCCTTGTGATGTCGTTCCCCAGACTAACATCCCATAAGTTACTTTAGAATGGAAGAGTACATACTTATTTTTAACCTCAATAGGATTAAGTGCATTGTTCTAAACAAACAACCAACTATTCGCGCTAATGCAGTGATCAGATGAAGAAGAGAACAGCCTAAGGGAAGGATACCTGCACGCGGGCAATATATATATTGTACCGAAGCATAGTGGCGCTAGCTCTGTGCCAGCGTGAAAGAAGACGTTGACGTCCGAGTGTGGCTCGTGTTTGCCGGGTTCCTGCCTGTACCAGCTTCTTGCGGCTAACGTTCCTGGAATAATAACCTGTGTTTTTACGCAACCTTGCTCGTTGCATTTGGTGGAAACGTGCTGGGTAACGTCCTGGAGCTCCGCAGCCGTAAGCTGCCATCTCAGTCCGTGATGACCGAGCGCGTCGATTCCCCACAAGGCTCTTCCACGTGGCCACCTGTCATGTGTTCTGGTGTACTTCGTCTGCGTGACCCACCAGTATACAACGGCACTGAAGATCAGTATGTCGAGGACTGGCTGGCAGAGTACGAGCATGCCAGCGCGATTAACGAGTGGGATTACCCTGCGAAGCTGACTCACGTCATCTTCTACTTGACGGATTTGGCCAACCTGTGGTTCACCAACCACCAAGCCGACATCCCCACCTGGTCGGTTTTCAAAGAGGCCGTCACCTCGTTTTTCGGTCATCCAGCCATGCGTAAGCTTCGTGCTGAACTGGGACTGCGGGGACGATTTCAGCGAAATGGTGAGAGCTTCACGAGCTACATTGAGGATGTGATCAGCTTCTGTAGGCGAGTTGATGCCAGGATGACGGAGGCTGACAGAATTAAGAATTTAATGAAAGGAATTGATGACGACGCTTTTCCTATGCTTGTGGCCAAAGACCCACAGACCGTCACGGCCGTGATTCAGTTATGTCAAAGTTTCGATGAGCTGCGCAAGCAACGAGTTTTTACACGTCGCGCTAATACGCATACAGCAGATATTCCGGCCTTGGAGTGCAAAAGCAGTGGCCCCGACTACAGCGTGTTAATGCCTCAAATTCAACAGTACATCCGGGAAAAAGTTGCTCGACAGCTCTCTCTTGTCACCACCATCAACGAGACCCCTACAACACTGGACCACTCACTTCGCCGTGCTATTCAGACGCAAGTTGCCGAGGCTCTCCCTTCGTCCGCATCCCCAATATCAGTGGCTGCACCGCTGACTTATGCAGAAGCCGTCCGCCGACCTCCTGCCCAACCGCCGCTTCCTTCATACAGTCCAGCCACCAACTACTACAGGTCACCAGTTTCAGTTTATCCGGTAAATCGGCCCTTTCCATCACCTCGAGCACCTGTAAACTCTTGGCGTACTCCCGATAACCGGCCCGTCTGCTACAACTGCGGTATTCCAGGACATTTCGCGCACTACTGTCGTCGCCGTGGATTCTATTTTAATGATGTGCAGCATTGCGGCAACATACCTCGGCAATCAGAATCGTTTGTGACACCTGATTCACATGACCCCCGCTCACGCCGACCAGACTTCAGCTGACGTCGATCTCCTTCACCCCGTCTTCGGTCTCCTTCCCCCATGCTTCGCCGTTCCAACCACGCCCAGGAGGAAAACTAACAGTCGCAGTTCCTGAGGCAAGAGCTGCGCCACCGACTAAATTTCGAAGGCCTCATCCTTCGCCCCCTAACGAGATTGCCGTGTTTGTGGACGGTTTCGCCACAACTGTTCTTGTTGACACAGGTGCCGCTATCTGTATAATCAGTGAAGTGTTATGCCGCAAATTGAACAAAGTGACGACTCTACTGGTTGTAATTTCTTTACGCACAGCGAGTTCGCAACACGTCCAACCTTCTGCCACATGCACTGCTCGTGTTGTGATTCAAGGAGTGCTTTACGTCGTTGAATTTGTCGTCCTTCCGCATGCGTCTCATGAAATCATCCTGGGATGGAACTTTCTTTCCGCTAATCATGCCGTTGTTGACTGCGCTCGTGCTCAACTCGTTTTGTTTCCATTCAGCACGACATTCATAGATCTCCCTCGCTCACCCAAAAAGGTGATCGTCGCCGCTGACGCCGTCATTTCTGCTTTTTCGGTCGCCACGGTATCTCTTTTGTGCAACTCAATTTCCGATTCAACTGCCCTATTTATGCCGTCACAAGAATGCGCTCGTCGCCGGAACCTTGTCGTCCCGTTTGCCGTCATAACACTTGCCGATGGCTCCAGTGCCGTGTACGTGTGCAATCCGTTCCCTTGTCCCGCTATCTTAATGCATGGCGAATGCAATGCGAGTATTGACACTTATGATGACATCTTTCCTTTCGATGCCCGTTCTGATACGACACCAATGTCCGTGGATGCTGTCACAGCTGGCACCGCGCCCTCACTACCTGACGAAGACGTTCTGTTGTGCAGCGTAGACACCGGCCTTACGCAAGACCAGCGCAATCAGCTCATTTAACTACTTGACCGTTTCCGCGCCTCCTTCGACCACGGACAACCTCCCTTGGGACGCACGTCAGTTGTCGCTCACCATATCGACACCGGTCATCATACTCCACTTCGTCAGCGCTGCTACCGCGTCTCGAAGGCTGAGCGTGACGTCATCACTCAACACGTCGACGAGATGCTGCAACGTGGTGTTATTCAGCACTCACACAGTCCTTGGGCTTCGCCAGCGGTCCTCGTGCGAAATAAGGATGGCTTCATCAGGTTTTGCGTGAATTATCGTCGACTAAACAACATCACAAGGATGTTTATTCCCTGCCACGCATTGATGACGCCTTGAATTGCCTTCAAGGTGCGGAGTTTTTCTCTTCACTGGATCTGCGCTCTGGATATTGGCAAGTGCCAATGGCTGAACCAGACTGTCCAAAAACGGCGTTTGTGACCCCTGATGGCTTATATGAATTTAATGTAATGCCCTTCGGTCTTTGCAATGCGCCTGCGAATTTTGAAAGAAAGATGGACAGTGTCCTCAGGGGACTTAAATGGCACATCTGTCTTTGCTATTTAGACGACATAGTTGTATTTTCGGCGAATTTTGAAACTCATCTTTCCCGTCTGGAACAAGTTCTACAGTGACTTACGGCAGCCGGGTTGCAACTAAACTTAAAGAAATGTCATTTTGGCACCCGCAAACTCACAATTCTCGGCCACGTTGTTTCAAAAGAAGGGATATCGCCAGACCCTGCCAAACTGCGTGCCGTTGCCGAGTACCCCAAGCCTACTACCCTAAAGGAGCTTTGTAGTTTTGTAGGCTTGTGTTCCTATTTTCGGCGTTTCATTCGCAATTTTGCCTCTATAATTGCCCCTCTGACTCAGCTTCTCTCCTGTAGCGTGGACCTCTCTGGCTGGAATTCCCACTGCGATGAGGCATTCACGGCGCTACGCCGGCTACTCACGTCTCCGCCAGTCCTCCGCCACTTCGATCCCAGTGCACCCACTGAAATTCACACGGATGCAAGCGGTGTCGGCCTCGGTGCCATTCTCGCTCAACGCAAGGATGGCTGCGACGAGTACGTTGTCGCCTATGCCAGCCGTACACTAACGAAGGCAGAGTCCAACTATTCCGTCACGGAAAAGGAGTGCTTGGCTATCATTTGGGCTATAGGAAAATTTTGCACGTACCTTTACGGACGCCAGTTTGATGTTGTCACAGATCACCATGCCTTATGCTGGTTAGCGTCCATAAAAGATCCTACTGGCCGCCTCGCTCGTTGGGCTTTACGACTTCAGGAATACGATATCCGTGTTGTTTATCGCTCAGGACGCTCACATTCAGACGCCGATGCACTATCCCGTTCTCCACTGCCTCCTGACATTGCCTGCTTATCAACTGCCAATTGCGATTCGTCATCGTTGAGCATCACTGACATACCATCCGAACAGCGCAAGGATCCTTGGATCAATTCTTTGCTCGACGTCCTCTCTCGCAGTTCGTCAGAAACGACTTCACGCTCCCTCTCTCGTCAATCAAGACACTTTGCTGTCCGTGAAGCCTTGTTGTATCGCCGCAATTACGTGACGGACGGCCGTAGGTGGCTCCTTGTCATCCCTCGTCATTTGCGTTCGGACATCTGCGCTGCCTTTCACGATGACCCCCAGTGTGGCCACGCTGGAGTATTTAAGACTTACTCTCGCCTTCGTCTAAGATACTACTGGCGCGGCATGTATCGGCACATTCGCCAGTACGTTCGGTCATGCACCACGTGTCAACGACGCAAGACTCCTTCTCACAGCACTGCTAGCCCTTTGCAACCCTTAACCTGCCCAGCGAGACCATTCGACCGCGTCGGAATTGATATTTATGGTCCTCTACCCAACTCTCTTCGAGGCAACCGGTAAATTATCGTCGCCGTGGATCATTTGACACGCTACGCTGAAACATCTGCGCTGCCTGCTACCACTGCGAAAGGCGTTGCGTCCTTTCTTCTTCACCATCTCATTTTGCGACATGGTGCACCTCGTGAATTACTGAGTGACCGTGGACGCGTGTTTCTCTCGAACGCCGTCGACGAGCTACTCAAGGCATGTCGCACTGTCCATCGGAAATCCTCGGCATACCATCCTCAAACCAATGGCATGACGGAACGCTTTAACCGTACCCTTGGAGATATGCTTGCCATGTAAGCCTCTGACGACCACACTAATTGGGACCAAGTGCTCCCTTTTGTCACGTACGCGTACAACTCTGCGCCACAAACAACCACTGGCTTTTCTCCTTTCTTCCTCCTGTACGGACGTGAGCCATCATGCTCCATGGACACCATTCTCCCTTACAGGCCTGATGTTTCCGAAGCGACGCCTGTTTCCGAAGCAGCTGCTTATGCCGAAGAGTGTCGTCAACTCGCTCGCTCATTTACCGCACAAGACCAATGGAGCCAGAAAACTGACCACGATTCCTCTGCGTCTACTGTACACAACCCGGGAAAGCTGGTTTGGCTCTGGGTCCCGTCTACCTCTCCCGGTCTTTCCCCGAAGCTTTCGTCGAAATACCATGGCCCCTACCGTGTGGTGCGGCAAACATCTCCTGTCAACTATGAAGTTGAGCCCATTGATCCACCTTCGTACCAACGCTGCCGTGGGCGTGAAATAGTACACGTATCACGCCTCAAACCGTGCTATGACCCCCTTGTCGTGTCCTTTTCCTAGGTCACCAGGTTGGCTCCTTTCTGCGCGGGGAGTAATTGTACCGAAGCATAGTGGCGCCAGCTCTGTGCCAGCATGAAAGAAGACGTTGACGTCCATGTGTGGCTCGTGTTTGCCGGGTTCCTGCCTGTACCAGCTTGTTGCGGATAACGTTCCTGGAATAATAACCTGTGTTTTTACGTAACCTTGCCCGTTGCAATATATATATATATATATATATATATATATATATATATATATATATATATATATATATATATATATATATATATATATATATATATATATATATATATATATATATATATATCATTTGCGTAATGAGGTGCCCGATTCCCAATTCCACGAAAAGGAGAACGCGAACCATTTTCAGTGCTATGTCTTTTCGACTAGACAAGATATCTTGTGCACGTACAGCGCTTCCATTAGGCCAACCCGCTTCAATAAATCGACCATTTGAACCACCCGTAAGGAAGCATCACCCATATAGCCTCTCTTTCCGCAACACGTGAAGGGGGGCCCATTAACGTTGGAAGAACCGTCCACGGTATTCCCATACTCATTTGTGATAGGGACAATCATGGCAAAATTGTTCGTTTTTTTCTTTTGGTATCGTCCAAGTTTGTGTGTTGCGAATGCCACTGGATCACGCAGCTAGGCGGAAATGCGTTAAACGTTTTTTGTATTTTTCTAAGCTCAACAAAAAAGAGTAATAATAACAATGTGGCTCTTTCTGTTCTATTGAAAAGAAATTGGAGGATGCTTGAACTTTACCTCATCAGTTCGAAACAGTTGTGTAATCGGGACGCTTCTAATCACTTTCACAGATGTTAGGCACAATTCACTTCTCGCTGGACTTTTCAATAATGCTGCAAAAAAAGAAGCGTCTTTGAGAGTTAAAATAACTGTTTATATCTGTTCAAATGTACTTACAGCAAGTACAGTTGTGAAATGTTCAAAATGCTCAATCATTTCTTCGCGAATATCAAATGTGCCCCAACGCGTCCTTCAGGCAACACGCGAACCTACGCGTCTCTGCTCAGTTGATGCCTAAGCTGGTCATGATCATAAAATTCGCCTGAGCGCATTGAAAATGCGTCAGTCTACCAACCAATCCCTTTTTGTGTAATTCACATGCTCTGGCAGCTCTCGGGATGCTAAGCTTCTGCCACGTAATGTTATATTAGTTAACGACTCTCCTTTGATTGCACATTTATACTTTTTTGTTCCTAAACAATTTTAAGCACGGGCGTGGCTCTGTAGTCGAATACTTTCTTGCCACGTAGATGTCCTGGGCTAGATTCTTGCTCGAACTGTAAAATGGGTTCTAAAGGCCTGAGAAGACGTAGCATTTGCAACGCATCAGCGCATGGTTTTCTTGAGGTGATACCGCGCTCTCTCTCTCTCCGTGGAGAGGGCACGCAGCATCACGTAGCCACTCACCTTCTCTCTCTCTCTCTCTAGGGATAGGGCGCAGTGTCGCGTCAAAAAGTGACGTGCTGCAATGGGTGTGTGGGGTCAGGCCTTTAAGCATCCCGTTCCTTCGTTCAAGCGAGTATAGCGTCGTCGTAACCGGCAGTGGGAACGAGGACAAAAGATTGGTAATGCATTGCGCTGTGGAGCATGATTGACGATGATTGTGAAGAGTACCAGGAGCATGGAACGACAGTGGCGAGACATGTTTCACGGCGGCCACCGGCAGTGTGAAAGCAGTGCGTGCCGTCTTGAGGTTTTATATGACATCATTACGAAGGGACACGGAAAGGGAATCCCCCATACCACATATAGATATGAAGAGCTGCATGAAAAGAGGTTTGTCTACGTCGGCTGTTCTGGAACACAACCACTCACAGCCTTCCGTTATGCGGTGGTTAGCAACGCAGTCACTTTAAAGCTACCTCACTAACCTACAGTAGTAAACACATGAGCTCAGAATTTCCCTAAGGCATAACCGTAATCTTCAGTGAATTTTTGTTTTCTCCATTTCGCTTATATACAATCTTCGCTCATGCAAAACGCACATTTTTCACTCGCAATCATCGGCGATGATATCGACGCGGACGTTAACGTCGAGGCCGAACCCGCAATTTGCGAGAAACTGAACATCGAACGCTATCGCCCTAATATTTTGAAAGTCACAGTCACGCACTAGATCTCAAGCTTTGCTTGCCCGACCATGAGTGTCTCAATAGCGTTAGCACTTTCGTGAAATAATTGTCACCCATGAGCCATAATGCAAAAGTGGGGCATTCACAAGCGCCACTTCTGTATCAAGAAGCGGAGCTCGGCCTTTTGTTTTTCTTTATTTGTTTCTGTACTCAATTCTCCTTTTCTTTTCTATGTATTTTCACTTAATTTTCGCCTGAAGCTTTTCTGATTTTTTTCTTCCCTTTTTTCTTCTATTTTTTTGTCTTTCTGTGTTGTTCTCTTTACTTTATCTGCCTTTGCAATAAACTATTTCACTCTTTTCTCTTGGTTTCCTGTAGGTCAATGACGACGAATTTTTTTCACTCGGCTGTCAGTTTTCTCGGCTACTGGGCTTTTTTCTATTTTTTGTTTGTCATCGTGCATCTTTGGCAATCAGCGCTGATCTCACAGGTTCTCAAGACTTCCGCTTTGCTGCGGTAACCCTTTCTGCATAGGCTCGCTATGAAGGAGATGGCGGCGGACCTGCCTAACGGCAGGGGTAGTACTGCCGCTGCAAGGAAGCTGCTGCGCTCTTCAGTGACATGAGAATCTGCCAATTCTGATTCTGATGCTAGGTCTTATTGCACAGATGCCTTTCTACCTGCTAAGCATTGACGGCCAAGGTGGAAGTCAGTGACATTGTTCTCAAGTGAAGATACCGTCATATACAGCAACATTGTAGCTACGACAGTTGCTCATGTATCCGGTGGTGTCACGGTAAGCGTGAACGCTACCTTCAAACAAAAGCTTGACGACTTTTTCTTCAAACTTGCCCCTGGTCTGGTTCAAGAAGTTCGATTGAATCCCAGGGAAAATATCGATGTCGTAGACGCAACAGTTGAGAAGATGGTGCAAACCATGCGAGGTCTATCTCCGCTATGTAATGTCAACGTGCGGGCTTGAACTCCACAAGGTGCTAATGTAACAGTTGGTGTTCTGTAGAATTTCACCTGGAACATTCAGACGACGTTTTGAAATCTAAGATTGTTTGCAAGCCTCCATGCAGAGTCATCAACGTGCGTAGGCTTGGCTCTTCAAGGTGTGTGACAAATCTTCTCGATTGAAATAACCTACCTAGTCATATGAAAACCGGTATAGTGCGGTACCCGGTTCGACATTTCATACCAAGGCCTCGACAATGTCGCCAGTGTCGCAAGTTTGGACATGTACGGTGTTTCTGCAGAAGTGTTGTGTTCTGTGCTAAAGGGGGTGGAAATCACAACGTAAATTCTTGTGGCAATGCGACATCTTAGTTCCCTAAATGTAATGCTGAGCACTTGGCAACGGACAAAAAATGTCCCAAGGTAAATAAAAAAATGAAAGTCCTGAAAGAGAAAGCCTAAAGATGGCATCACGAGAAAAGACGCTTAGCCGTAGTACCCGTCTAGTAGCTGGAAACGGCACAACTGAAGGTGCCCCTGCACGATCAAAAAAAAGGTACAGAGAGAGTGAATCAAAGTGACAAAAGGTGGCGCAATTTCAGCACTTCTGCAAAATCGTGGTGGGCACTCTCATCAAAGTCATAGGACACGCTCTCCTCAAAGGTCACTCCTCAGAAAACGTCGGAACCAGCTTCCGTTAAGGCCTTAAGGCCACGTCTGCAGTAGAAAATACTAAATACAGAGCGTCATAAACGGCTTCAGTCAACGGTGATGAACAACTTGTGACCATGCATAGGATGCTTGTTGGCGTTGTCAGATCTGTCATAGCTGGTCGTCAAACGCCAGCAGCATTAGCTGTACAACAGCTTTTGGAGGCTTTCCTTGCAGTTCTCGACAGTCTTCACTAAAAGCAACATAAACACCCGTCGAAAGCCCCGTCCATATATCTGCTGTATTGGAACGTCAGGTCTCTACGACCGTGTGATGCTGATCTCCTTCTTGGGCTCCTTGCAATGAACAATCCACCGAACGTTAAAGCTCTCCAAGAAACCAACGTAACAAATGACAAGCTCAGACTTCCGAGCTATGAAGGCGTCCACAGCTATGCTCGATGCATGGTGCTGGCGTGTGGGTCTTTCCAGTGTACGGACACCGCGCATCCGTGAAATGCTTCGAAAGCGTCATTGTGCATACGATCTCATGCACCTTTCGCAGTGATTGACGCAATCGACTTTTGCGACGCCGATTTTAAACGTGTAGTACTTGCCGTGAGTATCAGGGACACAACTACTACTGTGGCAAGCACATATATTCAGCCTACGCGAACTTTGGGCATCACATTACTGGAGTACTTGCTATCTCGATGAGGCTCATCATTTATACGGTGTGAACATTTCAATCCTCATCATCCTCGTTGGTGTTGTCGCCTACAAAACAATCAGGAAGGGAAATCAACGAGCTTATTTTAAACATGACTTGCAGACCCTAATGACAGTCACCTTCATTTATCGGCAGAGGAAAGGAACAATCCATCATTGATCTTGCCATATTAAGGAGAGATACATGTCTTGCTTTGTAAACCTACACATGCCACACTCATGGTTCCAATACACCTCGACGGGACCCGCGCGTGCGCGCCAGCGTTCGTGTTCCGTTACTGTTCAGCCAGCGTTCGTGTTCCGTTACTCGTGTTCCGCGTGTTCGGAACACGGCGCGTGTTTCGTTACTTTGACTCAGGCGTGGTTGAGCGCGGCCAGCGTCCCTCTTTCTCGAAAACAGACAGACGCAGTGTTAACTGCGTGACGTCGTCGGCGTCGCATTTCGCACTGTTAGCCACCGGGCCGCGCCGATGGACGCTGGTCACGCCTGGCGTCAGAGTGCTCGCGTTTTGCTAGCGTAGCGTCGCTGCGCCCAGCGTGCGCACGCGTCAACGTTAGGTCGGAATATACTGGGGCCTTCATGAACTGCTCACCGCCGTTTCGCTTGCTTCACACATACCAAATTTGCTAGTGTGACAAGTAAATGGACGAGAAAGGTATTCCACTGGTTCAAACGTGATAATTAAGACGTGCGTGTCATGTAAGAATGAAAACATACCACGATCACGATGCGCTCGCGGCCGTTCGGCTACCTCCAAATATACCAAAAGTGGTATCATGTGGCATGAGTAGACGAAGGTCAATGACACGTCCAGACATGATAATCATGATATTCGTGTCATGTGAAGCATGACTACATGCTACGCTCATAGCGTGCTCGTGGTCGTTTCACTAGTTCCTCATTTTAGCATATTTGTTATTACGTGACGTCAACGAACGACGAATGTAAACGACAGATCCAAACATGATAATCATGGCATGCATTTCATGTAAAACTGGACTACATGCTACGCTCATAGCATGCTTGCTATCAATTTCCTAGCTCCACATTACCCAATTTGCTTTAAGGTGACGTGAATAGATGACGAAGGTAAATGACACATCTAAACATGATAATAATGACATAGAATTCATGTATGGCATAACTTACCTCCGCCTCGTAACGTTGTACACATTAACATTCCTCATTCGGGCTTCGGATATCATGGATTACCATTGTGTGTTGTATTTGCCAATTTTTTTCAAAATGTGCGTATCACTTACGTGGTTTCTTGCAATTTCTTACTCGCCAGAAATGTAATAAATGTGGCTCTTTTTCTATACGTATTCGCCTGTGCGTTTGGTAGTAATCGGTTATAGTAATTGGTTATATCGCAAAGTCTGGTTAATCGATCTTTCTCTTAAGGTCTCCTCGTCCACGTTCTCCTGGCCGATAGAAGTGACTATTTGCTCAGCTCGATGAGTAAGAACTTGATTGAGCTTTGCAGTTCACTACCTCATTGAGGCTGATTGCGGTATTACCTGGAGCTTTATGCACTGAGAACGAGAGCAGGTTCTCACCGTTCTTCTCTGCAGTGCGAGGATTTCTGTCGTAAACAAATGCTTTGCAGGATATGTTTAGAAGCCAGACCATCCGGTGGCCGCTACACAAGCCCACAATGGGTACAGTAGTAATGCGAAAAATAAATGCATATTTAATGGCTGCCGTTCGATAAGACCCACACAGGACGGCCAAAAAAGCAATTTTAGTTTGCGTAAGTAATCAGCACGGTGCCGTTGGGTCTAGCTACAGTTTGAATAGAAGTGTTTGCCAACCCGAATAGAACACTAGGCTTTTGGCTGTCGGTAGATTTCACAATGTCCTATCTTCGGAATCCTGAATCAATAACAGTTGCTTCCATCTTGTGCTTAGCGTCTGCTGGTACACATTGTTCGCTTTCTTGCAATTTCGCCTTGGTATGTTGACAACATTTTTAACTTTTTTTCTTTTATTGCTTTACACAGCACACCTACTGTAAGATGTTTCTGTCAAGGCGGTTCGCTGGCCTTAATAGCACACCAATGTTGCTGGCATCTGTTCTTCTAGGTAATCTCGAAATTTCCGCAAACACTTAAGCCATTAAGACCTTGCTAAAATTTTTGAGGACAACAGATTTTTGTAGGAGCGGCTTCAGACTCGTATAATGATGTCTCAAAATTTACAAAACTGTCGCTCTGGTGTGCAATTTTTGTGTTGGTATGTGCAGACCCTTTTTTCCTCTCCCTTTAATAATCTTCTGATATTCCGTCCCTTTCTCCTGTGCAAGGTAGCACACACCGGTTATGCCCAACTGCTTAACATCCCTGCTCTTTTTTGTTTCGCTTTTGTTTTCCTTGCTTCTTTACTGTATTCAGATTAACGTCATAATATTATTAATAGCTCCTCCTATACTTCATTCGGTAGCATGTCGCCTGGCCTTCACTGCCACATATACGCACTTATAAAGAGCTGACCAAGAATATCTCACAACGTGCTCGATTGTCCAGAAATGATTGCCGCGACGAAAACCTACAAGTCCAAGCTATGTTGAGATCTTTAATGGCTGCGATGCTCACTATTTTCAACAGAATAGCGATTACGTCATTCCAATGGACACTACAGGTTCTAGATCCCGAGAAACCAGTCCTGGTAAGTTCTCTTTATGATTTAGGATTCTACCATATGTATAGACAACCGCAGAGGAACCAATCTCCAATATTTCTTGGTTTAAGACTTGTTATTTTTTCCTCCTTGCTTTCTGCATTTTTTTCTTCTCTTTCCATTTGCTACCACACAGGATAGTAAACCGGTTGCAACATTGTTAACCTCTCTGCTTTTTTGCTTTTTTTGTTCTTGTCTGCTGAATTTCATTAAACGTGTGTCCAGCAAAGCTAAACTAGCCTTTGAATTTCACTTCTTCCTTTTAGCCCAAGGTAATACAGTTTAAGAACGCGTTTTTGCACCATATAAGCTTGAGTTTCTTCGGAGTAAGAAGCCTAGAATATGCAAGACACTATACAGGGGCATTTTTTTTCAGATGATAATGTTTTTTTTCATATATATAATGCTACGGCATCACTCGAGTAGGATTTCTAGCACTTTGATGTTGTCGACGCGTTAGCGTTGATGCTTGTGCGTGCTGTTCACAGCTTTGTACTGAATATTTTTTGGTCTCTTTTCTGTTTATGATGCACCTCTCTGTAAAGCGTTTGCACATTAGAATATGTTTATTCCTTGCTGGTGCTAAACACGTGTACAAAAAAGGCTGTGCTAACGTATATCAAGTTTGACACCGTCTAGAATACGTGCCACCCTTTGTCGAGCACCTCGCTCTCTAGATGTTCAAAGTTAGATGTTGCATTCAGGAGTGACACAGAACATTCAAGCGGAAGTCAAATTACGGCCTTCTCTGCTTCGAGGCTCCCAGACATGTCTTCAATACTCTGCAATTTCTCACTGTTTTTTTTCAACGAATTCAAACGCTAACATTCTGAGCATAGGTTTATCAATTTGTGTGCACCACGAAGTGAGACGTTGTGCGGGCAAACAAATAATGCATACTTTCCATTTTTAACGCTTTCACCAAGGATTGCATGGACGACTTTTGTCCCTTTCAAGAAAGTAATTCAGGGTGTGCAGTGAAGAACGGAAACCTCTTCAAACGGGACGAAATATCAGGGCTCCAAAGCAAACGAGGAAATGCACTACAGAAGAAAGTATCTAACACTACCGAATGCGTGCCAAACCGACAGCTCAAGCTTTCATGGCTGAATTGTCACGAAGGTGCAGCCACAAAGGAAGCCCCGCCAACACAGTTCCTCCTCTCGTTTAGCTCGTGGTATACTTACTTACTGTGCGCCATCGTGCACAATGTGCGAAACGCTGCATTCTATCGACCAGGTGGGCCGATTCTCAGAAGGTGTATGCGCGGAAAGTGGACGAAGGCATTAGCAATTCAGATGAGAGATGCTGCAGCGCAGCGCTGCCCCTTTTTACGGGTGGCTTTACGAAGTGTTCGACCCCGACAGTTGGCTTGAGACCTCTAGGGAGCCAAGGCAGAGATAGCGAAGCTTGCGCGAATCTTAGTACGTGTCACCTGCAAACATGCGGTGTTTTCAGTGTGCTATAAAACGTTTTTCTTTTTATGTATGAGATAGAGCAAAGAAAGCGAATGCTGTTCTCGGTTGCGCTCTTTCGCCTGTCACTGCAAAATGTGAAGTAAGCTTGCTTAAAAATGACTGCTTCTTTCGGTGGTTTAAAGTACCACTGATGGGAAGATTTTTTTTTGTGCACAGTAAGAGAGAGAGAAAAAAAAAGAGAAAAAGTGAGAGAAAGGCAGGGAGGTTCATCAGAAATTGGAGCATTCTGTTTGCTACCCTGCACTAAGGGAAGGGAGATTGAGGAATAAAGATGGGAAAGAAAGCGAAAAGCGAAGTAGATGCGCGAAAAAGAAAAAAAAAAGTGAGCTGGGATGCTATAGCCTATTCAATAGGCAATCAATAGGCCCCGCAAAAAGTTCAATAAGGCCTTTGCTGAGTTTCTGTACGAAGACTGATTATGTCGCCTTTCAAGCACTGACTGTTCTGACAAGCGTCTGTCGTCAAGGCGAGCTAACGCAGCAGCTAGCTGCCGTCTTTGCACGCAGGGCAGTGACAAAAAACGTGCTCTATCGTTTCATCGCTGCCGCAATGATCGCTAGCAGCATACTAATTTTTTTTCAAATCGACAAGGTGATTACTACACTAACGCAGGATCAACAATAGATGAACCTTATGCTTTCCGTGGCCTAACTTTCGAGTGGATTTATTTGCTTGTTTGCAACGAGAAAAGAGCCTTGCCAAAAACAAAATATCTCTCGTTTTTTTTTCATGATGTCTCTATGTTTCATTTTCTGCTGCAGATTTTGCCATGAATTTGTTATTTTGGGAATAGCATTTAGGGTACAATAATATCCTAAAAATTTACCTTTTTTAGCTGCTTGTGTTCTCAATGTATCCGCCTGAGGGATGTCTCATGACAGCTGGAAGAAGAAAAAAAGTTAAAGTAGTCGCTTGCTACAGAATACACAAAACAAAACTTTCGCAAAACAGAGCTAGGCTTGCGATAAATATAATGGAGTATTAAAGACCATTCTGAGCTCTTACTGCTTGAACAAACGTCTTGAAAAGTGCTCTTCCGGGCGTCACATACATGCTTTTAAATTGATAATGCACAAAAGGTGCATTTAAGTAGGTGGAAACTAATGCTCAGGTGTGTATCGTGCACAGTTCAGGAAATCGTAATACATTGAATAGATGTTTCAGGACAATGGTGGCAACCTGTTGGCGAGAGCCAAGCGTTACCAAATCTGACTCCTTTTACTCGTGATTTAGAAAAACAGATTGTGAAATATTATATTAACGCGAACTTCTTGAGAATATTGTATTACCAGTTTAATACTCCTGTCTGCGATCTACATCAAAGTTTTTATCTGGCGAATCAGTTGATAGCTGCATTATCAGTTACGGAAAAAAACTCTGCGATGTCGCGAACGAAACTGCCCTGACTTATTCGGACAAAGAGGACATTATCAGAGTGCCGTTGAATGAACAGGTCAAGAGAGAAAGATACGCTGGGATATCTGAATGAAAGAAATATATATACAGTGGCAATATTCCTTATTTAGCAAATAATATTGAGCTTTTGCCATGAAAGCAAGACACGAGGTTATTTTTGTAGCATTTTAGTTCGTTAGCCAGACAACGCACCACGAGTGTACATTGCTGATTTCACTAAACCTGTTAATGTCCGATCCGCTGCTTACAATGAAGCAGGTTGGAGATTTGTTTCCAGACATGCAACAGGTTTACTGTTGTTTTATTACAAGTGTTTTAATTAATGAACTAAAACGTCATTCAACAATAACTTTCAGATATGGCGTCTCGTGAGGTGCTCCACAATGGAATCACTATTGTTAACAATGGTAAATTGAAAAGGGCTGGTCAGGAAATTAGTGATCTGCGTGACTGTTAAACGATGTATCATAAGGAAAGCAATGCTTCGTTTTTAGTGTTTATGGCGGTGATCAACAAAGACTGCTGCAAAATCCGCTAATGATACTTTTCTGAAGGCTACATTGACCGCAATAACGCCGATAGGTAATGAAACCTTTTAAATCTGAAAGTGCCTGAAATTTATGCAAAAAGATGCTTAACTTACTATTTTACTTCACAATGGTTTTACGTTTGTAGGACAGTCGGCTTTCAGCCACCATACTTTTAAAGTACTTGTTCAGCCTTGTGCCCAAGCATTCTCCTAACTTCGTCGCAGTATTTCTAAAGGAAGTAAATGATGAGACACACTTCAAGAATATGTTGGTTAATTGCTATAATGCAAGCTATATTAGGCCAGGCCAACTTGTGATGGTTCAATGAAAACTTCAGAGTAGTTTGTGTAACACTCTCCACAAAGCTGCTTAAGCAAATATGCTTTTTATCATTTCAATTGTCCAACTTTTGGGCGTAAATATGGAACCACCACCACCACGACCTCTTAAAGTTTCTGACAATATTAGCATATCGGGATTGGAGCAAAGCGCAATAAAGTGCCAAAGCCCCAACAGCTTTGTCCGTATACAAGCTTCTTTACAACATTTGTTTTCTTGCAGGATCGACAACCTTTTGTATGCCCCATTGTCTCGTACTACCATTGACGAAGTAGACGTTTTGGAGAAAATAAGTTACAATCCAATGCAGTGTAGCAAAGTTCTTAAATAGCAAATGCTCTATGTACCTTGAGACCCCATATAAAATACGTGGATATAACCTTCATTTCGCGTGAGTTCGTCTCTTTTTAAGACTCACCCTGTTCCATGAGCAATATTATTGGTAGTCGTCAAAAAAGACATCTCACAATCATCCTAGTGAGAGCGCGGTCATTGGTTTGGCGGCTGCTGGCATCGAAATGAAACGAATGTCCGTATAATCATTCTTATGGTAAACATATGGGCAGCAGCTGGTTACTCCATATAAGAATCTCCATATGAAATACTGAAGGCACTGCAGCCGGGACCACCACGGATAAATAACAAAGAGATGAAAGGGATTTGTTCCTTAAAGACTCTAATATTTGGGAGGAATACTGAGTGGACTGCACTTAATGAGGGCTCTGAGATTGTATGAGTGCTTTGTTATAATCAGAACTTTCGAACTTACCGAATACGGAAACGAAGACGATTAAAACGAGCCAATAACAATGATTAAAATCAAAGAAAAGCAAAAAGTTTTGGCCCATGTATGGGAGCTTTGTTCACAAGTGAAACTCACTTTTTCCTTCTTCTTAACAAGGCTACCGTATGGGGGCCGTAATATATTGCTTTTATTTTGATTGTAACCGAGGCCGGTGTGTTGTGTTGAGTTCATGTCTATTCCTGACTGTATATATATATATATATATATATATATATATATATATATATATATATATATATATATATATATATATATATGAAGGTATGGGATATATCACAACGGGAGCGTTGTCAACAAGGATAAATATATTTATTTCCCAACAGTTTCGGGAGGGGACCTCCCTTCATCAGGGGATGAGTTATACTGACATGAACTTCCTTGCTGCCGCGTCCCTCTCGCCTTGAAAGACGTTTGCGAGAGTGAGAGGGAACTGGAAGAAGGAAAAAAAAGAGAGAGAGAAAAGACGAAAAAAGAAAGAAAAGAAAGAAAGTAAAAAAACAGGAAGAACCACTGTCGACACTGGGAACGAATCCAACTGTCCGTCTACATGTAGACGGACAGTTGGATTCGTTCCCAGTGTCGACAGTGGTTCTTCCTGTTTTTTACTTTCTTTCTTTTCTTTCTTTTTTCGTCTTTTCTCTCTCTCTTTTTTTTCCTTCTTCCAGTTCCCTCTCACTCTCGCAAACGTCTTTCAAGGCGAGAGGGACGCGGCAGCAAGGAAGTTCATGTCAGTATAACTCATCCCCTGATGAAGGGAGGTCCCCTCCCGAAACTGTTGGGAAATAAATATATTTATCCTTGTTGACAACGCTCCCGTTGTGATATATCCCATACCTTCACGAAGACTAACTGGCCCATTGAATTATTACTCCCACTATATATATATATATATATATATAGATGAAATAGATGATCAGAGTTTCTTCCGGCTACCGTAATAAAAGTTATAAACTTCGAGAATAGTGCAGTATAGGAAACAAAACAGTAAAATATTTATTTAATCCTAACAGTTTCGGCTGGTGGACCAGCCTTCTTCGGAGGATGTAAGTGAAATGATACAAGTTCCCGTAGCAGAGGGTCACCCTCACAGTTTAAAGACCCTCCAAAAAAAGAGAGAGAGAAAAAGACAAGCGGGCGAACGAGGTAGCAACAGACAACAAGAAGCAGAAGAAGGAGAGGAACTAGAAAGGAGCGACGGAGAGCCGCCGGAAACGAGCGGGTAATTCTGGCATTGTTGCTGCGTATAGGTAAGACGCGCCGCCAGCGGAGGCGACCAAGAAAAACGGAAAAATGTGGAACATGTTGCCGCTTACTCGCATCTCACACATGGATCGAGTTTAAGTTCACGTGGTTCGGCGGCTGGCCCGTGGCATCGGGCCACACACACACACACACACACACAAGAAGCATACGACCCGCTCCAGCTTTCGGAATATAATGGCCACGTTGGAAAGCTAATGTGCCCTCTCCCCCTCCCTCCACCTGCCCTCTCTTGCAGAAAAATGTACAACCAGTCATACTGAAAATAAATAAATGGGTATTCTTGTAAAGGATGAAAATATATAAAAATAAATAATACTAAAAAGTACTCAGAAATGAAAATAAAGTTTAATAATACTAACACAATCCGTTCGGTTTACGTAGCATCGAATTCGTTTAGTTTCGCTATATTGACTAACTTGCGTGTGCGACTTCACGTATGTATAAAAAAATTAATTGAGTAATTCAATTTCTGTGTTTCACGAAAGGTCGCGGAGACACGTCAGTCGCCCAGGGCTCTCGTTGATTCCGTGGGTAAGTGATCTGAATTTCTTTATAAAGTATGACTCCCGCTGTTCGCACTCCCGTGTGTTCTGGAAGCCGGATTGTAGGAGTATGACACTTACGCGTTCGAAAGAGTGACCAGGAAGATTGATATGTTTGGAGAACGGCAAATTGGGGAGGCCCTTTACGTGTGCCCTGTGGTTGTTGAAACGCAAACGGAACGCGGTTTCCGTGTGTCCAATATATTCCTGTTTGCACACCTCGCAGCGAATTTTGTATACCACATTGGCTGAGTCACAGTTAAGGTCGTCTTTAATTTTGTACACATAGTCTGAACAGGAGGCTTCGGCCGTATCTGTGGTCACCATGTGTGTGCACACCCTGCAGCGAGGTTTCCCGCACGGTCTACAGCCCTGATGGTGGTCGGATTTGTGTGTTTTCGCCCTGACCAGTAAGTCTCTCAGGTTTTTATTTCTTCGGTAAACCACCTTGGGCGGAGTCTGAAAAATGGCAGAGAGGCGACTACTCTGTTTAAGTATGTTGAAGTGGCGGTTTAGTATAGAATTCACCCGAGGGGCGGCGGCGCAGTATGTGAGGATTAAATTTGCCCCTGAAGTTATATCATCTTTATTCCCACCTTTTTCTCCCATTGTTGATTCTCGGTCCAAAGAGCGAGCGCGCTCAATTGCATTGTCAATTATTTTTTCGGGGTACTTTTGACGCAAGAAGGCTGTTCTCAATTCCTGTGCGTGGGTGTCAAATTGCGTGATTTCAGAGCAAATTCTTCTGTATCTGTGGGCTTGAGAGTAAGGAACACCTGTTTTGCAGTGATGGGGGTGACTGCTATGGAAATGCAGATACTGTTGGCGGTCTGTTGGTTTTTTATACAGGGAAGTAGATATGGTGGTGCCACTGAGTGATACAGTGACATCCAGAAAGTGAACACTCTTCTGCGAATACGTGTGCGTGAATGTTATCGAAGGATGCACGGAGTTGAAACCGGAAATGAATTTGGAAAGATTATGTTCACTATCGGCCCACACGAAGAATATATCATCGAGGAAGCGTCGGTAAAATATAGGTTTGAATGGAGCATTTTCGAGGAAAGGAATCTCTAAAGAGGCCATGAAAATATTTGCGTAATTTGGGGCCATTTTGGTTCCCATGGCAGTTCCGTTTACTTGCAGATAATGATTTTGGTCGAATTCAAAGTTATTATGTTTAAGTACCAGATTTAGGAGCACCTCTAAAGCGCTTTCGTCGAATTCACTCGTCGATTTACTTTTTCCATAGGCGGCGACTGTGGCGGCGATTCCTTCGGTGTGGGGAATGTTTGTGTACAGTGATGAGACATCCATGGTGACCAAATAGCAATCTAGAGGTACCACAAGTTTTGAGACTTCTCGAAGGAAGTCGCTGGTATCTTTGATGTATGATGGGAATGATTGTGGGTTGTGCCTAATCACGGAGTCAATGAAACTAGAAATTTTTTCAGTAGCAGTACCGTTGCTGGAAACTATGGGTCGGCCGGGATTGTTAGTCTTGTGAATTTTGGGTAGTAAATAGAAACGCCCGGGAGACGATTTGCCAGGTGACATCATTTTAAGCATAGGGTAGGTTATCTTCCCACTTTTACGTAATGATATTAGTGAGGCCTTTATAGTACTTTCATACTCCTCTGTCGGATCACAAGGGAGTTGTTTATAGAAATTTTCATCTGCCAGTTGGCGAAGCCCTTCTTTGATGTAGTCAGTCCTGTCGAGTACAACCACAGCACCACCCTTATCAGCTGGTTTAATAACGATGCTCTGGCTGTCACTTAAACTGCGCAAAGCCTCCCGCTCCTCTTTGGACAGATTGTTGCGAATGGGTCGGCGCTTTTCATATTCCCTGATTATATCACCCTGGACGGCTGAAATGTACATGTCTAGATATTTGTCTCGTTGTTCACCTAGAGTCCAAGATTTATCTGAAAATTGATTTTGTTGCGTGCTGCTTCGATCATGAAAATATTCTTTTAGACGCATGGTTCTGGCAAAGTTGTCCAAATCTTGGTAAAGTTTAAACTCATCAATTTTGCCAGAGGCGGGGCAGAAGGTTAGACCTTTTGATAGCAGCTTTGTTTGCGCAGGTGTCAAAGATTTGCCGGAAAGGTTAACCACATTGGTGACATCGGTGCTCTTTTGTGGAGATTGATGAGAGGTAACAGGTTGATCTGTATACGTTGTGGGAGGATTGCTGGCGGAGTATTTTAAAGTCGGCCACGCACCGTCTCGCCTCAATTTCTTGTCCTTCTTGCCCTGAATGGTCAATCTCTTTCTTCCTTCGTATTTGGCCAGCTCTTCTGTTTCTGACTGCGTTAAACTTGACTGTTTTAGTCGCGCCTTTTGTTCTTCTTTAAGTTCCGCGGCCTTACGTGTACTGTGTTGTATTACGACCTGTGTAAGCCTAATAGATGCATCTTTTAAGATATTGCTCCATTGCCGCTGCTCATTTTTGTTGAAGTTATTCATTGCGGGTTGCAGTTGCACAGTGAGACCTTTTGGTGCGAATCCCGATGAAATATATGTTTTAAGGTTTGAAGCATGCATTTCAAACCTCACGCGCTTATCAACATTCTTTCTTAAGGCCATGAATTCATGGCCTTAAGAAAGAATGTTGATAAGCGCGTGAGGTTTGAAATGCATGCTTCAAACCTTAAAACATATATTTCATCGGGATTCGCACCAAAAGGTCTCACTGTGCAACTGCAACCCGCAATGAATAACTTCAACAAAAATGAGCAGCGGCAATGGAGCAATATCTTAAAAGATGCATCTATTAGGCTTACACAGGTCGTAATACAACACAGTACACGTAAGGCCGCGGAACCTAAAGAAGAACAAAAGGCGCGACTAAAACAGTCAAGTTTAACGCAGTCAGAAACAGAAGAGCTGGCCAAATACGAAGGAAGAAAGAGATTGACCATTCAGGGCAAGAAGGACAAGAAATTGAGGCGAGACGGTGCGTGGCCGACTTTAAAATACTCCGCCAGCAATCCTCCCACAACGTATACAGATCAACCTGTTACCTCTCATCAATCTCCACAAAAGAGCACCGATGTCACCAATGTGGTTAACCTTTCCGGCAAATCTTTGACACCTGCGCAAACAAAGCTGCTATCAAAAGGTCTAACCTTCTGCCCCGCCTCTGGCAAAATTGATGAGTTTAAACTTTACCAAGATTTGGACAACTTTGCCAGAACCATGCGTCTAAAAGAATATTTTCATGATCGAAGCAGCACGCAACAAAATCAATTTTCAGATAAATCTTGGACTCCAGGTGAACAACGAGACAAATATCTAGACATGTACATTTCAGCCGTCCAGGGTGATATAATCAGGGAATATGAAAAGCGCCGACCCATTCGCAACAATCTGTCCAAAGAGGAGCGGGAGGCTTTGCGCAGTTTAAGTGACAGCCAGAGCATCGTTATTAAACCAGCTGATAAGGGTGGTGCTGTGCTTGTACTCGACAGGACTGACTACATCAAAGAAGGGCTTCGCCAACTGGCAGATGAAAATTTCTATAAACAGCTCCCTTGTGATCCGACAGAGGAGTATGAAAGTACTATAAAGGCCTCACTAATATCATTACGTAAAAGTGGGAAGATAACCTACCCTATGCTTAAAATGATGTCACCTGGCAAATCGTCTCCCGGGCGTTTCTATTTACTACCCAAAATTCACAAGACTAACAATCCCGGCCGACCCATAGTTTCCAGCAACGGTACTGCTACTGAAAAAATTTCTAGTTTCATTGACTCCGTGATTAGGCACATCCCACAATCATTCCCATCATACATCAAAGATACCAGCGACTTCCTTCGAGAAGTCTCAAAACTTGTGGTACCTCTAGATTGCTATTTGGTCACCATGGATGTCTCATCACTGTACACAAACATTCCCCACACCGAAGGAATCGCCGCCACAGTCGCCGCCTATGGAAAAAGTAAATCGACGAGTGAATTCGACGAAAGCGCTTTAGAGGTGCTCCTAAATCTGGTACTTAAACATAATAACTTTGAATTCGACCAAAATCATTATCTGCAAGTAAACGGAACTGCCATGGGAACCAAAATGGCCCCAAATTACGCAAATATTTTCATGGCCTCTTTAGAGATTCCTTTCCTCGAAAATGCTCCATTCAAACCTATATTTTACCGACGCTTCCTCGATGATATATTCTTCGTGTGGGCCGATAGTGAACATAATCTTTCCAAATTCATTTCCGGTTTCAACTCCGTGCATCCTTCGATAACATTCACGCACACGTATTCGCAGAAGAGTGTTCACTTTCTGGATGTCACTGTATCACTCAATGGCACCACCATATCTACTTCCCTGTATAAAAAACCAACAGACCGCCAACAGTATCTGCATTTCCATAGCAGTCACCCCCATCACTGCAAAACAGGTGTTCCTTACTCTCAAGCCCACAGATACAGAAGAATTTGCTCTGAAATCACGCAATTTGACACCCACGCACAGGAATTGAGAACAGCCTTCTTGCGTCAAAAGTACCCCGAAAAAATAATTGACAATGCAATTGAGCGCGCTCGCTCTTTGGACCGAGAATCAACAATGGGAGAAAAAGGTGGGAATAAAGATGATATAACTTCAGGGGCAAATTTAATCCTCACATACTGCGCCGCCGCCCCTCGGGTGAATTCTATACTAAACCGCCACTTCAACATACTTAAACAGAGTAGTCGCCTCTCTGCCATTTTTCAGACTCCGCCCAAGGTGGTTTACCGAAGAAATAAAAACCTGAGAGACTTACTGGTCAGGGCGAAAACACACAAATCCGACCACCATCAGGGCTGTAGACCGTGCGGGAAACCTCGCTGCAGGGTGTGCACACACATGGTGACCACAGATACGGCCGAAGCCTCCTGTTCAGACTATGTGTACAAAATTAAAGACGACCTTAACTGTGACTCAGCCAATGTGGTATACAAAATTCGCTGCGAGGTGTGCAAACAGGAATATATTGGACACACGGAAACCGCGTTCCGTTTGCGTTTCAACAACCACAGGGCACACGTAAAGGGCCTCCCCAATTTGCCGTTGGAGCTCTCTCTTTCGAACGCGTAAGTGTCATACTCCTACAATCCGGCTTCCAGAACACACGGGAGCGCGAACAGCGGGAGTCATACTTTATAAAGAAATTCAGATCACTTACCCACGGAATCAACGAGAGCCCTGGGCGACTGACGTGTCTCCGCGACCTTTCGTGAAACACAGAAATTGAATTACTCAATTAATTTATTTATACATACGTGAAGTCGCACACGCAAGTTAGTCAATATAGCGAAACTAAACGAATTCGATGCTACGTAAACCGAACGGATTGTGTTAGTATTATTAAACTTTATTTTCATTTCTGAGTACTTTTTAGTATTATTTATTTTTATATATTTTCATCCTTTACAAGAATACCCATTTATTTATTTTCAGTATGACTGGTTGTACATTTTTCTGCAAGAGAGGGCAGGTGGAGGGAGGGGGAGAGGGCACATTAGCTTTCCAACGTGGCCATTATATTCCGAAAGCTGGAGCGGGTCGTATGCTTCTTGTGTGTGTGTGTGTGTGTGTGTGGCCCGATGCCACGGGCCAGCCGCCGAACCACGTGAACTTAAACTCGATCCATGTGTGAGATGCGAGTAAGCGGCAACATGTTCCACATTTTTCCGTTTTTCTTGGTCGCCTCCGCTGGCGGCGCGTCTTACCTATACGCAGCAACAATGCCAGAATTACCCGCTCGTTTCCGGCGGCTCTCCGTCGCTCCTTTCTAGTTCCTCTTCTTCTTCTGCTTCTTGTTGTCTGTTGCTACCTCGTTCGCCCGCTTGTCTTTTTCTCTCTCTCTTTTTTTGGAGGGTCTTTAAACTGTGAGGGTGACCCTCTGCTACGGGAACTTGTATCATTTCACTTACATCCTCCGAAGAAGGCTGGTCCACCAGCCGAAACTGTTAGGATTAAATAAATATTTTATTGTTTTGTTTCCTATACTGCACTATTCTCGAAGTCTATATATATATATATATATATATATATATATATATATATATATATATATATATATATATATATATATATATATATATATATATATATATATATATATATATATATATATATATATATATATATATTCAAGTAGACCGTTCGTAAGAAGTCACAATGTTGTTGATTTCTTTCGACGTTTCAGCCAGAGTCAGGCCTTCATCAGGAATTCAGCACTAGCAATTCCATCAGGTCGCGTTCCCGATCCAAACCCGATCCAAAGGGTATAACCGTATCGCCATTGTCATCGCGAGCTAGGATTGCCTGGTTCTGCAGCGATGCTGCCTGTGTGCCCGACGACCTCTTGATCTTTCTGTCCTGACGCTGCTACCGCTTTCGCCCTGCATCTAAATTATATTTTGGTCGAGGTTCAGCAAACTATATTGCTCAAAAGCATTATATTTTCCGCACCTTGTTCAAAACAAGTTGATTCCACTAGCGAATATATCGCTTCGTACAGCCAGCGCTGCGCACGTCACGCCGGCCGCTGCCTGTACTTCTTCCATTGTGATTGACAGCCTCATCTACGCCGTCGAATTGCTAGTGTTGGATTCCTGCTCTGATGGTCTCATTTTAGGTTGGGACTTTCTCTCCGCTAATAAGGCCGTTATTGACTGCTCTCGCACTGAGGTGGTATTCAAAGTGCTTGGCGATGCTTCATTATTTCACGCTCTTGAAACCGGAGGCAAACTATTTGTTGCTGAAGACGCAACAAATAGTTCCTCGTTCATCGCAAGTGTTCGCCTCTACCTTAAGCCATTTTAGAACTTCGTGACGGTGCCAGTGGACTGCTCATCTCGAACCTGTTGTCACGTCCTGTAACACTGGTTCGGGGCGAGTCTGTCAGGCGTGTTTACAGTCTCGACTCTCCTGTAATTATCGACATGCCGAGTGGTCCTACCGCCGAAAACGAAGTCACCCGAGTGACTTGTACCTCTTCGCCGCAGGTCAGTACGCCTGTCGTACTGAGCAGCTCCATCACCGACACGTTTATCGTTTTGCAGCGTGCTCAGCCTCTACGACTCCTGGACAAGTTCCGTCCTATCTTTGACTGCCAGCATGCTCCACTCGGCCGCACGTCAGCTGTGCGTCACTGCATCGATACGGGTACAAATGCCTCACTGCGTCGAAGACCCTATCACGTGTCTGCTACAGAGCACCAAGTTATCAACAATTAAATAGTTGACATGTACAAGTGTGGGGTCCTACAGCCTTAGAATAGCCCAATGACATCTGTAGTCGTTCTCGTTAAGAAGGGCTGGTCAATTCGCTTCCTGCGTTGACTACCGTCGTGCTAAGAAAATATCTCGAAAGGACGTTTACCCCTTACAGAGAATCTCTTCTACTAACTTGCGGAACGGCTACTGGCAAGTCCTTATGGTATCTGAAAATCAACCTAAGACGGCCTTTGTCAAACCTGATGGCTATCACGAATTCAATGTCATGCCTTTTGGTCTTAGCAACGTGCAAGCAACATTCGAGCAGATGATAGACAATCTTTTGCGTGGCCTGAATGTAAAAACGTGCCTATGCTACCTAAATGACGTGGTTGTAATTTTACCAGATTTTCCCATGCATATCCGTAGTCTAGATGAATTACTACAATGCCTAACTGATGGTGGCTTTCAGCTCAACCTGAAGAAATATCCCGTCAGCGCGTGTCAGCCGCCCATTCTCAGCCATATTGTTTCTAAAGAGGGTGTTCTTCCTGACAGCGCCAAGCTTAGGGCAGTTGCATACCTAAGCCTGCATCTTAGAGGGATCTGCGTAGCTTCCTTGGTCTCTGTTCGTATTTCCGCCGCTTTATTCGGAATTTTGCAATGATCAACGCCCCCTTGACTAAACGTCTAAGGAGAGACTCGAAATGTACGCTCCAATTTTAGGGGCGAAGTTCCTTATAGCAGCACCCGTTTGTCCCTCGTAGCCATTGTAGTGTGAACAAGTATAACATTTTGCCCTCCAAGGTGGTGCCGGTGAGAGATTTCTTCTGTGCATTGTTGAACAATAAAAAATAGAACTCAATGTACATGCCAATGGCTACTAATGGGGAATGAGAGACAGGAGCATTTGGCATTTAGTTAACGCGCACGCTGCGATCCCCATTAGCAGCCATTGGCATGTACTTTGAGCACTATTTGACAAGACAGGGTTGCTACGTTTTACTCGCTGGGTGTAACCTTCTTAGTTTTGGAAAGGTTTAGCGAGCGTTGAGCCGCAGTGCCATGAAAACAATGAACTAGTATATACCATTGTGATGAGTAGAGAAAACGACAACGACGGAAGTGTGGGGCAAGGCGCGTGTAATGTGCGCGTGAGGTCTTTTCTTTCTATATTTTTTTCTGCCCAAAATTACGTTTTGTTTGAAAAACCATTAGCATTTTAAATAAGGTCCTGTCGGCCGGTACTTGGCCGATCCCCCTTTGTGGGTGGGCGCCAGAGTATCAAGGATCATCATCATCATCATCATCATCATCATCATCAGCCAATCAGCTGATGACCTGTGGTGGCCCATAGAGGTGGCGTGCCACGATTGGGCCACGTGTGACCATTACGTGGCAGTAGGCTGTGTGGCTGGGGACGAGCCGGAGCAGCGGCAGACTGGAGACAGCGGGCCGAAGCGTCGGACGTGGGCGATCCAGGTTCCGGCCAGGGAACGCAGCCGTCCACGCTACTGCCGTCCAACTACCAGCTGGGGTGACGTTGCCGGCACGAGTACCGCATCTCGGGGCGCGGCCTGACCTGCTGTTCTCTTCCTTGCCGATGACATCGCAAATCTCGGCGAGGCGTCTCCGTGGTCAGGCGTTCGGCACAGCGACGTACGTGGCCTGGCTAATGGTCACGGTTGCGCCGAGCATCACGTCTCGACGCAAGCTGTTCGCTGGACAGGCTGGCCATTTACACGCGTGGAGCATCGCGTCTCCGATGCGGGTTGACTGCTTCGTAGTCGCACCCACGCCGTCAAATGCCGTCGTCACCAGAGCGTCGCACATCGGTGGGCGAGCGCATTCTACAGCGCTTTTCCACCACCTCCTGCCCTGCACCTCATCGGCGTTTGTCGTACCGCCGATCTGGGCCTCAGGGGAGGAGAAGAAGAAGGAACGTGCGGAAAAGAGAGCTCGAGGGTTGAGGCCACGAAGGCAGAGGAAGTGGCGCGCCGCTCGAGAGGACGAGTACCTGGCAGCGTTCCTGAGCCGGACGTGAGACCCGTACGTGTCGGCCAGGTCGAGCTCCGGTGTGTCTGTTCGAGGTCGAGTCCGTCGGCCCGTGCAAGGTCCAAGGACGGGGCCTGCTTAACGGCTCCTGCCTGGGTGCAGTGGCCGAGAAAAGCTTCGTGGGCGAGGCCTACCGGGTGTGGTCCTCGTGAGCCGTGGCCTCATCCTGGACCTCAGGAGTTGCGACCCTGACTGCTGGGTTAGTCGCGACGTCCGACTCAACGGCGCTGCACACGGTAGCGCATACGTGTGCCGTCAGCCGTTCCAGCCGTGCCACCTTTGCCCTCGCGCACGTCGACGACCGCATCATGTCGGGACGACGGGGATCCAAACTGTGAGACAGCTGTTTCTTCTTACGAACCGAGAACTATACGCGCTGGACACTGAGTTTGCGTAGCCGTGAACTCTGCGCAGATTAATGGCGGTCTGACTCTCGTGCATGTTGCGTGATGCTTGGCGTATAGGGTTGGATATATATAGTTTTATTTTCTCCTGCCATTTCCTTCTCTAGTGTACAATATAAAGCTTCCTTTGTTCACTTTAATTGTTCATATTAATCCTTTCTCGTCCGCTATAGACAAGCATAGTGACGAACGTCCTTAACCATCACAATATCTGGCGTCCGCGACAGGACTAAGCTCTCGCGCTACATCTGAGAGCCTCACGTTGTTTGTGTGTGGCAGACGAGAATGGACGACAAGAGAAAGCTAGTTGAGCTAGGGAAAGAGATGGGGCTGAGTGGAGAGGCTTTGCTGGCATGGGCGAGCGCTGAGAAAAATGAAATGAGGGCTCGAAAGCGCTGCTTAGTTTCATGCTACGCTTCCAGAAGAATACCAAGTAAACTCAGCCTCTGTGAAGACTGAGTGAAGGCAGCTATACTAGAAGACTGAGTTGCTGCTGTTTAAGAACTCTTGAATGTATACCAGGAAGTTCGATCTAGACTGTTTAGTATATAAGAAAATGAAATCTTGTGCAGTGATTGGTTTTAGTTGCCCGTATGCATGTTCAATTTGAAAAGTTATCATTCTTCTGGACTGTATCATTGTAAAGACAGATTGGCGTTTCCATTAGTGTCATCTCCGGATATTGTTGGAAGTGCATGTTTTTCTGTCCCTCATCACTTTGTTGTATGAGAAAAGTTGTTTTGTGGAAACAACTGTCTTGTGTGGGGGGTAATTGTGATGAGTGAAGAAAACGAGAACGGCGGAGGTGCGGGGCAAGGCGCGTGTAATGTGCGCGTGAGGTCAGCTAATCAGCTGATGACCTGTGGTGGCTCATAGAGGTGGCAGGCCACAATTGCGCCACGTGTGACCATTACGTGGTGGTAAGCTTTGTGGCTGGGGATGAGCCGAAGCAGCGGCAGGCGGGAGACAGCGGGCCGAAGCGTCGGACGCAGGCGATCCAGGTTCCGGCCAGGGAACGCGGCTGTCTACGCTACTGCCGTCCAACTACCAGCTGGGGTGACGTTGCCGGCAAGAGTACTGCATCTCGGGGCGCGGCGTGGCCTGCTGCTCTCTTCCTTGCCGAGGACATCGCGGATCTCGGCGAGGCGTCTCCATGGTCAGACGTTCGGCACAGCGACGTACGTGGCCTGGCTAATGGTCACGGTTGCGCCGAGCATCGCGACTCGACGTAAGCTGTCCTCTGGACGGGCTGGCCATTTACACGCATGGAGCATCGCGTCTCCGATGCGGGTTGACTGCTCCATAGTCGTACCCACGCCGTCAAATGCCGTCGTCACCAGAGCGTCACACATCGGCAAGTGAGCGCATTCTACAGCACTTTTCCACCGCCTCCTGGCCTGCACCTTATCGGCGTCTGTCATACCACCGATATGGGCCTCAGAAGAGGAGAAGAAGGAACGTGCGGAAAAGAGCTCGAGGGTTGAGACCACGAAGGCAGAGGAAGCGGTGCGCCGCTCGAGAGGACGAGTTCCTGGCAGCGTTCCTGAGCCGGACGTGGAACCCGTACGTGTCGGCCAGGTCGAGCTCCGGTGTGTCCGTTCGATGTCGAGTCCGTCGGCCTGTACAAGGTCCGAAGACGGGGCTTGCTGAACGGCTCCTGCCTGGGTGCAGTGGCCGGGAGCAGCTTCGTGGGCGAGGCCTACCGGGTGTGGTCCTCGTGAGCCGTGGCGTCATCCTGGACCTCAGGAGTTGCGACCCTGACTGCTGGGTTAGTCGCGACGTCCGACTCAACGGCGCTGCACACGGTAGCGCATCCGTGTGCCGTCAGCCGTTCAAGCCGTGCCACCTTTGCCCTCGCGCACGTCGACGACCGCATCATGTCGGGACGACGGGGACCCAAACTGTGAGACAGCGCTTTCTTCTTACGAACCGAGAACTATACGCGCTGGACACTGAGTTTGCGTAGCCGCGAACTCTGCGCAGATTAATGGCGGTCTGACTCTCGTGCATGTTGCGTGATGCTTGGCGTATAGGGCTAGATATATATAGTTTTATTTTCTCCTGCCATTTCCTTCTCTAGTGTACAATATAAAGCTTCCTTTGTTCGCTTAAATTGTTCATATTAATTCTTTCTCGTCCGCTATAGACAAGCATAGTGACGAATGACCTTAACCATCACAACCATGAACTCTAGGTGGCTAAAGGTGGGAAGAAGATAAGAAGCGCAAGCTGTAAGAAAGTAAAAGCCGAATTCTCCTGTCTCTCATTTCCCTTTAGCAGCCATTTGCATGTGCATTGAGCACTATGTGAGAGAAAAAGATTGTTACGTTATACTCACTAGGTGTAACCTCGTTGGTTTTAGAAAGGTTTAGCGAGCATTGGGCCGCAGTGCCATGAATACTGTGAACTAGTATATACCATGAACTCGAGGTGGTTAAGGTGGGAAGTAGACACGAAGCACAAGCCGTAAGAAAGTGTGCGTGTGCGACCTCTCGTTTAGTCCTTGGAATGTCCGCTGAATGGCGGTGCTTGTACATGGGGAATCTATGATGAAAAGAGGCGACATGGTGGTACTTGGAGTGTTGAATAGATGGATGAATGAACTCAGACAGATGCATGGATGGACGCATGAACGGACGCAGAGGCGGATGCAGGAACAAACGCAAGGACGGACGCACGAACAGACGCACGCAAGGACGGGCGGATGGACGCAGGAACGGTCACACAGATGGACGCATGGACGGACGGAAGCAAAAACAAATGGACGGACGAATGCTTCACCCCACTTTCCGTCATTCACTCCGTGGATATGCTGCCATTTTTTTCTTTGATGTGAATATGCTGGCAACTATACACTTGGAAGGTGCATTTACCCATTTTTTTGTGCCTAATAAGAAACGTCGTAATGAACCCATTGTGGTTTTAACGTCAAAAAGGTTTGAACGCCTTTATTTTATTGTAGCTTTTATTCTAGTTTTTCAGGCCAAGAAAGAATCTCTCTTAATAATGTGCCTCGCTCTATAAAGTGGCGATCACTCACTGTTTCCGCTAATCATGAGAATTGATTGGGACGTACCGTTGCGCAGCCACCATTGTGCCACTGCGTCTTATTTGCTAAATGGAAAAGCTTGTTTAGGAGTAAACAGACTATATTAGCCTCGTACTTCCTTTAGATAATTTTATTTGGTCTTACATTTCGGAATTCATTCGGTCTCTTCTTCATGGGGTGACTTTCCGGTCGGCTATGGCTTTCCTTTAGAGGCTGTTTCTCTTTCTTACGGGGTTGTTCACTCCACTATATAGGCGTTTGAAAGCTCTATCTTTCCGATATACACTTACCGCTGTCTCTATTTCTGTCCCAGCGGTCGATACATTATGAATATACCTTCTGAAAATCAAGATTCCTCATCAATATCTAATGCACATCTGTCCCGGAGAAATAAAAAGTCAGTTAGAGAAGTATATCAATCCATGAAACGCATTCCGTGCTTTCATTTTCTCTGTCGGTTCGCGTTAAAGAACCCAAGGTGATTGAAATTTCCAGAGCCCTGCACTATGGCATCTTTCATGATTATATGGTGGTTTGGGACGTAAAACCTCACACATAAATGAATAATTTTCTTTCTCATATAAACTTCAAACTTGATCGTTTACTCTAGCTCTATTTTCAGAGATATAACATATTTCTTAGTACCAAATTTGTTTGCCCTACGTATATAAGCAGCCATTCAATCATCACGTGCTAATGTAGAGTAAGCTTGTGATTAGCTATCCTTTGTTGGCAGTAAAGGCTATGTGTATACAAATTTATATGCGTTGCATAGCAACAAGAAAATTTTTCACGTAGACCTATTATAATAATTGAACGAGGACAAACGCTTGGCCACTTTTGTCTTTTCAGCGATAGTCATCAAGAATATGTGAATCAAAGGCCATATACCACAGTGTTTTATTTACAGTTGTACGATATTTTAAATACCCATCTTAAAATTGTGAGTGGGGGAATCACTTCAATATACGAGAAATTTTCTGTGGGCTGAGCTCACTTGGATTTACACATACGAAACTCCCCACTTGAGAGTTTCTAACTGCTAGATAATATTTTCTTATTTGAAATACCTTAACGGCCCTTGCCAGTCTTATAGTTCCAGGTGAATTTATTTGACGCTACTTATTCTTGAAAATAAGACACTTTTTTTTCAATTTGTAATCGGAACTTTCCCAAAATGCGTCTATCTTCTGAACCACTAGCTGACAATGTTTCACATTGAGAAGGTGCAATATCGGGAATGTGATGACCTTCCTTTTAAATAATGATAGTACACGGTTTGTTATGTGACCTCTCATTTGATGTTTATAGTCGGAAATCAAAGTTGATATCACTCTCGCGAAGCGCTATAGATATATTACTTAAACCATGCAAACTTTGTTTTGCGAGTTCACCAGGTTTAAGTTACACGCGACATGAGCGAAACTCAAGGAGGCTGTAATACAACCTGTTTGGAAAAACTATCCTCGACCAGTGCACTAGCAACGTATATGGGCGTTCACCCAGGGCGTTCAGATGAAGGCAGCACCCGTTCGTCCCACAAAAAGCCACATACGCTGGTAGTATATTACGCAAGGTGAGACATATGTGGAATCACCGCACGCGTAAGGCCCTAGCAACGTGTGAGTTAGTTGTGGCTATGGCTATGTGGTTCTTCACCCTCACAGGATGCCACCTTCAAAAGCACATGTCGTGTTCTGCATAACAATCATGTGATGTTGAAGATGTGAGAGGTCAGATGACAAATAATCAAGCCAAATCTACTATCCTCGCTTACCCATACTTAGCATGCTACTGTAGTCTCGTGTGCATTTTTCGTTGTATCTTTCTTTTCACGTGGTGTCGTCTACAGCAGTAGTCCTACGCCCACTGTGAACTATCGTGTAAATAATAGAGCAAATATTTTGTCAGCATCAGGTGCCCTTCTGATGCAGACGCATGCTTAGTCCACTCTATCTTTGCCTCGACCAGTCAGCCGGGCGGTCTCCTTCGTAGCGTGTCGCGTCACAGAAGGTCTGTAACGTGAGCTACAGAAAACGCAGAGGGGTGAAGAGTGGCGAGCTTGTAAACCTAACGTATTTAGTGACAGGCCATTTGAGCCTAGTCGATCGAATTGCATCGATATGCATATACTCAATTTACTGCCAACTTACTCGATCGGCAGGAGTTACATAACTGAATGTTAATGCCCCATTTTTTTGCTGATGTGGACATTATTGGGTAATTTGGGATCAATAATGTATCATAGGTTTAATTCCTAAGTCATCCGTTCTATGTGACTCGTCCTGTTCGCGTTAAAAAAAAACATACGAAGTTTCAGTGTAAATTTGAAACAAACGTAAAAGCATTTTAGAGTATGTCTTTGTCGCAATTTTTATATCTTTTCTTAAGATAAAAGGGTCTTTATTGCATTTACACTTGCACGAACGCTGCGACCCACAAAGTTTGGTCAGTGTTGCTTTGATATAGGAAAGCCAACTCTGTACTACTTGCAAGGCAGTTTCTACTCGGCCAGTTCTGCTTTACTCGCAGCATGCTCTGCCCAAGTGAAAGCATCCAATAGGATACCTGGTCCCCTTTTTCGCATGAAAGTCGTTGCTTCGCTTCGTTCAATTTCCTTGCGAAGGTGAACCGATCCATATTCATCGCTTGCCATATATCTCTGATCGGAGTGGAGTCCCTTTCCGACCATTTCTCTCCCAAATCGGCTGAAAAACTTTTGTTCTTTTCTCAGCAATACCGCTATACGGGCAACCACGCAACTGCTGCGTCACAAGAATCCGATTCTGGTTGTCTAATTCCGTTTTATTGCTTGTTTTGCCATTTACCTAAGGTTCTTCGGAGCTCCTGTTTCCTAACTGCCATCCTTCTTCGCCAATTTATTGCAGTAGAGAAGAACAATGACAAGAGAAACCTTTCTAAATAGTTCTTTTTGCCAAATGGTTAGCTGCATCTGCTTCTTCAACAAAACAAATTATTTCCGTGAACACTGAAAAACACATTTTCCAAAGCAAGACTCGTGTTCTCTATTCAGAACTCACTAACATTCCATAAAGTGCCCACAAAGCTAAGGAAGTAGCTTTGCTGGACATGTCATCGAGTAGTTTATTGAACAGTTTGCTTCAACGCAAAGATTTCAAGACGTATTTATAGCATGATGAGTTCAACGCGCAAGCTAGTTGTTTCTCTTCACTGCGGTAGTGCAGTAACAAAAGTGGAACTAACTGAACGCAACAAATTACTCTCCCTCGATCTATGATCAAGGACATTCCAGCAGATCTTTTATCAGCCTGTTAAGACGTGCATTTTAATACAAAATTACGGTGACGGATCGTGCAGACTGTTTTCGAAAATTCTGAAAACTATGTGGTCAAAGTGCAGTTCTAGAGAAAACTCAATAAAGGGCTACATAGTCATTTTAATGGGCATTTCACTCGTGTAATACAATATCGTCACCCCTTTTTTTGTATTCGTGTACAAAATGCGACAAAAAATGAAAAAGCTAGACTCAAACTGAATCCTGGTGTATATGTTCGCACCAATCACACTTTTTTAGTGTCAATAAGTTTCACTGTATTTGACAACTATACAATGTAGTGTTCAGCTTTCAGGTATGCCTTACTTGTATTAACTGTCTTGTGAACGCGAATGAATGCACGCTTTTTGCACTTATGTGCGACGAGAATCGAGGCTGCCTGTACTTTCCTTTAAAACCCCCAACACATGCCAAAAAGGCGCAACAACGGTATTCTACAATTTACAAGTGACATTATATAAGGAATATATGACCAGAAAGAGGAAACAAACCGCAATCGATGCGCAGATGAAGACGAAGCTTTCTCACGCAGTGGCTTTATGCTAAACAGAAACGACCATAAGTACTTCAAAAGTATCTTATCAAGTCTAAATGGGAAAAAAGACCCTTTTTGTTGCTCGAAGCAATACAATGTTAAAAACGCGCAGTGTTTTTTATTCACATCACTTTTGCGAACGTGAAGCTTCAGCTCCTGATAAATTGATTTGATTCTGCATGCACCGAAAACCTTCATACTCAATTATCCCCAGAGAAGGAGGGTCTACCTTTATTCACAATTTAGTTATATCTTATAAGCGATGCTCGATGTCTCATTTTTATTGCCAAGAATTTCAGTCCTTTATATTTACGAGTTCACAAAGTTATTTTCTTACCCAAATTGAGGAGGCGTATTGTCAGGCGACAATAACGGGTCCTTACTTCTCATTCTCGACCTCACAGCTCAGCCAGGAATAATCGAAATACATAAAGCGCATATGTTTTCTCTCCGTGGCTGAAATGAAGAATAAAGAATACTGGAATGTGCCAGAAGAATATAGGGTAGACAAGAAGCCCAATATGTGGTGACAGCAGTCCGGTGTGGCATCTTGGCGGGAAAATCTTCTGATAGTTCGGAAGTAGACTCGTTGACAATAAGGAAATCAGCGAAAGGGGATTTAGTTGACGACAATGCCAAAATAATTACCTATTCGCCGTCGACAAGTTTCCCACGACGAGCCGGCTATTGTCGCAATCAACACGGCTGCTGCTGAGTCTGTATCTGTGAGGCTGCTCAGATGGCGCTTGAGAGGAGCGCTTGAGTAAGCAAGCCATCAGTTGCACGGTTCAAAAGAGAGCTATCTTTTTTGAGGTGTGAGGGTCGACATAGCAAGCTCAGTGATTGTTGACGTAATTTTGTATTTTTACATCTGTAATCGTTTTCCACTGTATTTTCTGTTCCCTAGGTATATAGTAGCCTTCTTGTCAATAAAATTTCAGTTGGAAGGAAGTCAGCGCTTGTTCCGTCCTTTACCTCTCCGCCGTGTCTTATTTTCGTGCTGTTAACCTTAAGTTGCTAATCTGGGTGTTTAGCGTCCCCTTCGTTTTGTTGACTGTTCACTGACTATCCAAGAGCCGCTTTAGCAAACTAGCCGCCTCAAGAAGTTGTTGCCGAGTGGTGAAGTGATCAACATAATATATTTGGTTAGCCTCATTCACATCGGAAACTTGAGTGATGTTAGACATGATCCTGGCAGGGAAATCGCGTTTTAGAACCTCTAAAACAATACACTTTGGGTGGTGTCAGATAAATAACGACTACACAACTATATCACGACATATTGAAGTGAAGTGTATTCCACCTAACACGTTAAACTCTGCGTTAGCTCTTCCTCCTCTCGTTTTTTTCAGAGCTTTTCATTCCCTTTGCTAATTTCATGATAAACTCTGAAAGCATATAGACCACAGTTTACGTAAAACAAGCAGGTACACTTCTGCACAGCTCAATAGCAGCATCGTCCCGTTGACAGTAGCCCCCCCCCCCCCCACCACCGGCTCTATTTTTGAAATGACAGTCTTTCAATATCCGCTGAAACGCCAGTCACACGATTGCAGCAAACGACGCTTCACAAGCGCACGCCTTCTCTACATAATTATTACTCTCGGCACGGCTCCTGTCAGTTTCATCATCATCATCATCAGCCTGACTACGTCCACTGCAGGACAAAGGCCTCTCCCATGTTCCGCCAGTTAACCCGGTCCTGTGCTTGCTACTGCCAATTTATGCCCGCAAACTTCCTAATCTTATCTGCCCACCTAACCTTCTGTCTCCCCCTAACCCACTTCCGTTCTCTGGGAATCCAGTTAGTTACCTTTAATGACCAGCGGTTATCCCCTCTACACGGTACATGCCCGGCCCATGTCCATTTCCTCTTCTCTATTTCAACTATGATATCCTTAACCCCTGTTTGTCCCCTAATCCACTCTGCTCTCTTCTTGTCTTTTAAGGTTACACCTACAATTTTTCTTTCCATTGCTCGCTGCGTCGTCCTCAATTTAAGCTGAACCCTCTTTGTAAGTCTCCAGGTTTCTGCTCTGTAGCTAAGTACCGGCAAGATAAAGCTGTTATATACCTTCCTCTGAAGGGATAGTGGCAATCTACCTGTCATAATTTGAGAGTGCTTGCCGAATGTGCTCCACCCCATTCTTATTCTTCTAGTTACTTCAATCTCGAGATTTCGCTCTGCGGTTATTACCTGCCCTAAGTAGACGTAGTCTTTTACAACTTCAAGTGCACTATTACCTATCTCGAAGCGCTGCTCCTTTCCGAGGTTGTAGTACATTACTTTCGTTTTCTGCAGACTACTTTTAAGACCCACCTTTCTGCTCTCCTTGTTCAACTCTGTAATCATGAGTTGCAATTCGTCCCCTGAGTTACTCAGCAATGCAATGTCATTGGCGAAGCGCAGGTTACTAAGGTATTCTCCATTAACTCTTATCCCTAACTGCTCTCATTCTAGGCTTCTGAAAACCTTCTGTATGCACGCGGTAAATAACATTGGGGAGATTGTGTCCCCCTGCCTTACACCCTTCTTGATTGGTATTCTGTTGCTTTCTTTACGAAGCACTGTGGCAGCAGTTGATCCCCTGTAGATTGCTTCCAGAATGTTTATATATACTTCATCTACACCCTGATTCTGCAGTGTCTGCATGACGGCTGATATTTCTACTGAATCGAATGCCTTCTCGTAATCTATGAAGGCTATGTATAGTGGTTGGTTATACTCTGAGCATTTCTCTATTACCTGATTGATAGTATGAATATGGTCAATTGTTGAGTAGCCTGTTTGAAATCCTGCTTGTTCCTTTGGTTGATTGAATTCTAATGTTTTCTTTACTCTGTTAGCAATTAACTTTGTAAATAGCTTGTATACTACAGAGAGCAAGCAATTTTACAAGTCCTTGTCATCACTTTTCTTATGTATTAAGTTGATGTTGGCGTTCTTTCAAGACTCTGGTACTCTTCCCGTCAGGAGACACCTCGTAAACAGGGTGGCTAGTTTTTCTAACACAATCTGTCCTCCATCTTTCAGCAGATCTGATGTTACCTAATCCTCACCAGCAGCTTTGCCTCTTTGCATGCTCTCCAAAGCTTTTCTGACTTCTTCTATCATTAATGATCTGGGTTACTGCTAGTTCTTATAGTATTAAGGTCGTGGTTGTCTCCGCTACTGTACAGATGTCTGTAAAACTCCTCCGCTATTTTAACTATCCTATCCATATTGGTAGTTATTTTGTCTTCTTTGTAGCTAAGTGCATACATCCGACTTTTGCCTATCCCAGCTTCACAGCTTTGACGCTTCCTCCGTTTTTCAGAGCGTGTTCAATTCTCTCCATGTTATACTTTCTTAGATCGCATACCTTACGTCTATTAATCAACTTCGAAAGCTCTGCCAGTTCTATTTTGTCTGTTGTACTTGACACTTTCATGATTCGACGCTTCTTAATTAGGTTCTTCGTTTCCTGGGAAAGCTTGCCAGTGTCCTGTCTAACTACCCTGCCTCCAACTTCCACTGCACACTCCGTAATAAGACTCATCAGATTATCATTCATGCATCTACGCTAAGGTTGGTTTCCTCACTAAGAGCCGAGTACGTGACACTCTGAATTCCTGTACTTTCCCCCTCAGTGATATCTCATTGATTCGCTTCTTGCGTATCAGTTTCTGTCGTTTTTTCTTCAAGTCTAGGCGAATTCGAGACCGTACCATTCTATGGTCACTGCATTGTACCTTGCCAACCACTTCCACATCCTGCACGATTCCTGGGTGTACACTCATTATAAAGTCTATTTCGTTCTTATTTTCGCCATTAGGGCTCCTGCATGTCCACTTGCGGTTTTCTCGTTTTCGGTAGAAGGTATTCAAAATCTGTAAATTATTGCGTTCTGCGAATTCTACTAGTTGCTCTCCTCTGGCATTTTTAGTACCGATGCCATAATCTCCTACTGCCTGGTCTGCAGCCAGCTTCTTCCCTACCTTTGCATTAAATTCGCCCATCACTATAGTATACTGTGTTTTTACCTTACTCATTGCCGATTCCACGTCTTCATAAAAGCTTTCAACTGGAGTGTCATCATGGCTGGATGTAGGCGCGTAAGCCTGTACTACCTTCACTTTGTATCTTTTATTCAGTTTAATTACGATACCTACCACCCTTTCATTAATGCTATAGTATTCCTCTATGTTGCCAGCTATGTTTCTGTGAATTAGGAACCCCACTCCCAGTTCTCTTCTGTCTGCCAAGCCTTGATAGCAAAGGACGTGCCCATTCTGTAGCACTGTATAGGCCTCCTTTGTCCTCCTAACCTCACTGAGCCCTATTATATCCCATTTAACACCCTCTAGCTCCTCGAATAGTACAGCTAGACTTCACTCACTAGATTAGGTTCTAGCGTTAAACGTTACCAAGTTCAGGTTCCAATGGCGGCCTGTCCGGAATCAGTGATTCTTAGCACCCTCTGGTGCGTTGCAGATCTGATCGCCGCCGTGGTCATTTGCTTCGCAGCTGCTGGGGACTGAGGGCCGTGAGTTATTTGACGTATGCATGTGGAAGGTAGTGGCCAGATACTGCACCAGGGTGGCCAATCCTTCTCTGATGAGGGAGTGCGTTCACGGTGGTGGTTACCGGTGAGGCCGCACCCCAGGGCTCTTAATGCAGTTCCATCAACACGCAGATTTTTTTAAATCCGGTTAGAAACTGCGCGGCACCGGGATTCGAACCACGGACCTCTTGCATTTTGAACATAAAAGGAAGAGCCAGGTGTCACATAATTGTGCAAAAGGAAGCATTAGTTTGCGCTAAAAATTTCCGGATAGCAATGCACCATCTGGCTGGCTTTCAAGTTTTGTTAAAATGTACGATGACACAGACCATGGGCTTTTGTCATGTCATTTGCAACCAATAAACAGTGGCTGCGCAATTTAGGGTACCTTGAAAATTCTCGCGGCCATATTTCAAGAAGGAAGGAGGCAGAAACGCATTTTTCATGCCGTACGTGATCCTTCATCACTCGCGGAAATAAATTTATTCAAGCTGAAACGTGGTCAAAGAATTCTTCTACCTCTCGGCCATCAGAGAGGCTTTTAATTCTCGAGTCTCCTAATGAGATATTGCTGCCATCTCTTTCCAAACGGCCTGCAGTTCTGTTGTACCGACTTAACATAGCAATGCCCTTGTTTTTGTAAATTCTTTTCATTCCCATTCAGACACTTTTTCATTCACAAACATCTTTGCAGCGCGTAAGAACTTCCTGTCGTCCCTCACACGTCGTTGCATTCGTCCAGTCCACATTGCAAAAAGCTTGATGGCAAAGTTGTTTCCACGCTCAGAATTCTCGTACTTACCCAGCAATTGCTTAACCAGCAATAAACAGGAAAAAAAACGTGCTACACCACTGAAATGGCACTGCTTATTTAAACTGTGCCAGTGCTACGCCTGTGTGTCGTACATTATTGTCGCACTTTTGCTCGCTGTTTCACACTCAAGATTCACTCATACCCTGTGGTAGTGGCACTGCGCACAGTTTTACTTAGTTGTGGTGAAGTGTGCAGAGCCGACATCAGGCGGTGTATCAATGTAAGCCTCAAAAAAGCCACACTTCATTAAAGGCTCCCCACCCCCTCATTTACTTAGCCACTGTCACACCTGTGTTTGCATACATGCAGTTTTAAAGACGATAGTCTTTCTTGGGGACCTTCGACACAAAAATTTTGGTCTGTCTGTCTGTACGTTTGTCTGTTTGTCAACTTTTAACGGCACCGGGTACTTGAAACGGCTAACTCTATTCGCAGCGCCCACCAATGTTGCTCAAGATTTAGCGCTCATAGTTGTGCAATTGTCAATTAAAGAGCAATGATTGCGCATGTCTGGGGCACCATAACAAGACTTATGTAATCCACATGTGCATCTTTCACTAGAATGGCATTTATAAGTAATTTTAAGGAATGTAACGCTTATCACGCTGCGCGGACCATACAACGAAAAGGCGAGTGTTTCCAACGCGTTGCTAAGACGAGACGGGGGTGGCACCTACTTGTCGCCTTGCGTTCTACACCTTATCATCTCTGAGAAGGGCGCCCACACCCATGTTAGAGCCACGCGCTTCGTTTTCCAAGAAAGCTGCCAGACTGTGCTGATGTCTCATGAGTGACATAACTTCATGCGCTCGTTCGCCTCCGCTGCACGCTCGAGGCACTCAAACACAGCATCTCCAGAATATCATTCACCGATTTTCTTGCGCAGAACATCAAAGAAATGTTTCGTTCACTCTCTCCACACACAAGACAATTGTCTTTCGACAAAATTTGCAGATAAACATGCTGATACGGGGCCAATTTTTTCAATGGTACCACTGTTTTGATACACAGAGGGCACGGGATGCACTAAATAGCTGAGGCTTCTTTATACATCACATGTAAAGCTCAACAAAAGTCTAAGACGGGCGTGCACACCCATCTTAGAGCCACGCGCTTCGTTTTCCAAGAAAGCTGCCAGATTGTGCTCATGTCTCACGTGTGACGTGACTTGATGCGCTCGTTCGCCTCCGCTGCACCCTTGGGGCACTATAATGCAGCGTCTCCAGAATACCATTCACCGATTTTCTCGCGCAGAACATCAAATAAACGTTTTGTTCACTCTCTCAACACACAAAACTATCGTCTTTTGACGAAACTTGCAGATAAACACGCAGATACAGGGCCAATTTTTTCAATAGTACCACTGTTTTGATACACAGAGGGCACGGGATGCCTTAATGCATCCCGTGCCCTCTGTGAGGCTTCTTTATACATCACATGTAAAGCTTAACAAAAGCACATTCTGTCCTTTAATATAATGAGATGTTGTCGGAAGATTGAATGCACATATTTCGGGCCCCCCAAGTGTACCCGTACATACATGTTTGCACCTTCAGGCTTTTTGTTTATTTTGTGCCGACATTGTAAGATAATTAGTTCAGTTATTCTTCCAGCTCAGAAAAACATGAGTACTTAACTAAACATTACTCCAGTAACACCACCTGCATCATCTATAAAGTTTTCATCTTTAAAAGTCACTATTAGACATGAAAGAAAATGAGCCCTTAAATTCACAATTCTTTCTTCATTCATAGTGAGGGTTTCATACTGGAAGACTTGGTGCCTTCAGGTAGTATGCAAGGAGAATCGGTCAGCTGTGACCTTGTAATAGGATCACGTGTTGCTGACATTAAACAGGCAGAAAAAAGTGTTCCACACCCGTCCTTATGGTAACAGGCGGCGCTGACCAATGCTCCCGCATTTAATGCACATACTATATACCCCCTAAAGAAGTGCACGGGGGATGACCCCCACCGTAACTTAGTGGTAGAGCATCGAATGCATTATTCGAAGATCGCAGTTTCGGTCCCTGCTGGTGGCAAGTTATCTTTTTGTTCACTGTTCTTTCTTTACATTTAACATTTCAATTACTTTTATTACCATCCCCTATGCCTTCCTTGGCACCATTGCCTAATAGTGCTCATTAATATTGTGTCTCATGCAGCTTGTTCGACACATATGGCTTTGCCATTTCGTATGTGTGAATGTAAGACACGCCAGGATACCCAAGAGCTTTTATATCTTTTTATAAGACTTCTGCTATCAACTTTGTTCACTTATCATCAGCATGTGGACATGTCAATATGAATCGATGTGATGCCAACATGTTATCACCATTATTTCTCCCTACTTTAAGGCCCCTGCTACAATAATGCATGAAGATGGCCTACATTAGAACAAATGAAGTTCAGAATAAATTAAGTGAAAGCTATAACATTTAGAGGGATACACATGATAGAACACGGCAACTTTAAAATTGACAAGACATGTAGTCACAAGCAATGAACACAATGCAACAGAAGGTATGGATCACTGAAAACAGACGGAAATCCTTTTAAATATTGCCTGGGTAAAAAAACTGATGCAAATACACAGTCATGATCAAAAAGCAACTCGATTGAGCTTGCACACTCGTACAGTAAGGCCGTTTCATAAGTACCGTATATACTCGCATAATGATCGCACTTTTTTTTCCAAAGAAATTTACTTCAGCTTGTGGATGCGATCATTACGCGGCGGGTAAATTATCCGTGAAAAAAAATATTTCGAGCACTTTTTCGAAAACGCAAAAAAGTCACTAGTCAAAATTTTTACGATAGCTATCATGAACATAACCAAAAATAAAAGTAAACTAAGCCTTACATTTGTAATAAAATGCACGCATTATGCACGAGCTGCATGCATGGCACACTGCCCTCTTATTTTTTACCTCACTGATCCCCCAACGTTCATTCAGACTCTGAAGCGTCACTGGCGTCAGTGTCATCGCCGCATGATTTCCTGTCAGAACCGGCAACGTCTTCATTGTCCCACAGAAGGTCATCTTCCTTTCCGTCGAGCACGCTGGAAATGTCAGTCTTGTTGAAGCTCTTGACGACCACCTCGTCCGAAATGGTACTCCACGCTTCGAGAATCTATGAGCAGAGGACTTCCATGGACGGTCTCCTGATTTTGCCACTTGGCGTAAAATCGTGGCCGCTCGCCGCCATCCACTCTGCATACAGCCTTCGGACGTTGTCCTTGAACCGTTTCTTCAGTGACACGCCCAGAGTCTGTAGCAGCAAAGTTAGACCCCCAGAGATCACTGCGACTTCCGTGCGCCGCTCCTTCAGCTCGGTGCGGACAATGTCAACGAGATGGCCTCGAAAGATGTCCAGCACAAAAAGTGAAGGAAGAAGAATTCTTTTGCACTTGGCCCCGGAACCGTCTTAATCCAACCGATCATGAGGTCTGCCGTCATCCACCCTTTCACTTGAGCGCGGATGTGGATGCCACGGGGAAAGTTTCTCTTCGGAATTGTTTTCCGTTTCAGAATAACATACGGCAGCAGCTTCCGCTCGTCTGTCGTCACTGCGAGCATCATGGTGCATCGCTGCTTCTCTGCACCACACGTTTTCACGAGGACGCTTCGAGCACCTTTCCAGTTCACAGTAGTGCTTCTAGGTATGTCGACCGTCAACAGCATTTGGTCGGCGTTGCCTATCTGTTACAGCAGGAAGCCGTTCTTCTGGCGTATCCTGAAGATGAACCTATGAAAATCGATCACCTTGTCTTCGTATGCGGATGCAAGTCGCTGGCACAACGACTTCCGCCGCCTCAGCGACAGTCCATTCCATGAAGCGTGTCGTCCAGCCGGAACAGGCGCAAAAGTCCTTTGTGGCCAGCCTCCGGGAAACTGTGCGTGCCTGCGTCCGTATCATGTCTAATGACACTGCACAACCGCCCTTGCGCATGTCCTTTACGTATTCGAGGACTGCCTTTTCAATGTCAGGGAACTTGCCAGATTTGGGTCCGTGGAAAGCCCGTCGCATGTTGTTAGTAGCCATGAGCTTGTTGCGCTATTTTTTCCAATATCGGATTCAGATTTCTTCGACGCCGAAATGTCCGTCGGCAGCGCGGTTGTCATGCTCTAGCACGTAGTCAAGCACCTTCAGCTCGAACGCGGCAGTAAAGCTCGCATACCACCCCATGGGGAAACGCCACATCAACAGACGGTCACAAAGCACACACACAAAAAAGCGTGGTCTCAGCGAAAAAAAAAAACATTGCTGCGGGATGAACACAGGTCGACCAAGAGGCAGCCGCCGCTGTAACAGTGCGGGATGTCAAAACGAACATGGCAACTGACGGAGCAAAGCGACCGCATTTTTTTCCCTTCTTTTCGTCATTTTACGTCTACCCAATACGCTGACAACCTCATCAAAAGTTCCTGAGTTCCCACGTCGGTGACGCACTGAAGGCAACAAAGAGGTCCGCCCCCCCCCGCTTCGTCCGTTTACAGCTTACAGCATGAGGGCCTGCAGTGGTACACACTATCATTTTTAGGTATACGTCGTGCATTCTTCATAGTAGCTATTTTCGTACGGATACAAAGAAGTTGTATAGTATGACGTGAAAAGTGGATAAATCATCTGCCGACATGAGCTATGCTCTCTATCGAAAGGCGCGTGACATATTGTCAGGCAAGGAAGATGCGGCAACGTTGAAAACAACAAGTCCCCGGAAATGTAGGTAACTTCCGTTACCACAGCGTCCGCGACAATAGTTTATAATTTTTAAAGTATACACCAACAAAATTTTACGCTTAATCAGTTTTTTTTAAAGTCTGCAACGCAGAAGAGGAGCCCTAGTCTTCAATAAAACAATCGATCTTGTGAATGCAGAAATCGCAACTGACAGCTTTAGATAATATCCTTTCCCGGAGTTATTTGTTCACTATTTTTCCTATGAAGTGGTCTATTGCGGGAACATTTTCTTGAGCCCTACAGCTCACTCTATTCAGGACATCGTACATCTCTCAACATTTCGGTTAACAATGGAACGAATACAATGCGTTATGCATAGAAATACCTGGGCTTCACGAGGGGTTGGTGGTAAAATATTGTTTGAACTGCGTTGGATTTCAGCTTTCTTCCCGAATACTGTTGCCCAATGTGCGGTTAGAATCGTTGTTCAATAAGATGTCGCTATATAGAATGTTCGGAAAAACGCTACTTATGCTAGCGCGATGAATTGAATAAATTGCACTAATACAAGTTGCTAATGTCATGCAGGCCTAAAATTAATGGTATAAAGCTTCTCAGAATTACCACGTCTCGGGCAGCAGCGGTAGCGGTTGGCTAGGGTGGATCCCGTCTAAACGCACGCCTGATATTTTTGCAGACGATTATCGCTGGACGTTTTTGCGCTACCGGATCAAATTGCATCGCAACAAACTGCTGCCACTACGGATCGCCGAGGCACGTTACTCTTACCGAGACACGTGACCTTACCACTGACGGAGCCCAAAAAAGGATCGACATCTGGCCAATGGACTCACTCGAGCAGCAGCGGTAGCGGTTGGCGTGGGTGGATCCCGTCTAAACGCACGCCTGATATTCTTGCAGGTTAGTCGAAAGTGTCTGGAATATTATTTTCAATTTTTACTTATCACTCACCGCTTCCGCTGCTGCTGCTGTCCTGAAAACTGTTTAAATTGTCTTCACATGTGTATCATTTCCCTCGAGCAAAAATGACTGCAAAGGCTTGTTCCTTTTCTAAAACAGCGTTTAGTGATGATGGTGTCGTCATGCGATGTGTTGACTGCAGCGGTGACTTCCACATCGGGAAATGTAGCGGCATCACAGCTAGGTCGTTTAAGACGATGAAAGGTGCGACTAAATAGTCACTTGGATGTCCTACATGTAAGATTGCTCAAGGGAACACTGACACAGCAGGCCAATCTGTGAACCTTCAAACTGAGCTTGCTGAAATAAACAAAAAGCTATCGCAAATGCAAGCGCTAGAAGCAAAGTTAGATAAACTGATGTGCTTGCAAGAAACTGTGAAGAGCATCGAAAGGTCAGTGCAGCATTTGTCTGATACCTACGATCACCTTAAAGATGCTGTAAATCAGCAGGAACAAGGTATCAGTGAATTACGCCGCTGAATAGAGGCTGTTCAACAGTCGCAAGACGTGACAGGGCTTTCAAAATTAAAAGAGCAATGGGACACTCTAGAACAGTACAGCCGCAGACAGAACATGAAAATTCATGGTCTGGCTCAACGAGAAGGAGAGAACCTGCTAACAGAAATAAATAAGATTGCCAAGCAGCTTGACCTGCCGTCACTATCTGAAAAAGATATTGACGGAATGCACCGTCTGCGTGCAAAAGAGGGTAGGGACCCTGTCGTTCTTGTGCGCTTTGCCACAAGAACATTAAAAACTGCGTGGTTCGAAAAGAAGAAAAATCTCGGGAGCAAAACACAGGGTATTAAATTCTTTGATAACTTGACTCCTACAAACAAGTGGTTACTATCGCGGGTTCGTATCCTGGCTGCGGCGGCTGCATTTCCGATGGAGGCGGAAATGTTGTAGGCCCGTGTGCTCAGATTTGGGGGCACGTTAAAGAACCCCAGGTGGTCGAAATTTCCGGAGCCCTCCACTACGGCGTCTCTCATAATCATATGGTGGTTTTGGGACGTTAAACCCCACATATCAATCACATATCAAAACAAGCGGTTACTATGGCTTGCGAAAAACCGGGCAAAGGAATTGAACTATCAATTCGTTTGGAGTTCACAGGGAACTATCTTTGTGCACAAGCAGCCGAATGCTCGCGCAATAAGGCTGGCCACGGAAAGTGACTTAGAAAAAATTGTTTAAGATTATAAAACGCCGCCAACTTCCACAAATATGGAACCCTATCACAGTGCTGCATCTTTTAACAACTTGGTAGCGAAGAATAGCTGTTTTTGTGACAAAAGGCTTACACTGTTCCATGTGAATACGCAAAGTTTAAGAAATAAGCAAGTTTACATGGAGACATACCTATCGCAACTAAATTGTTGCTTTGACTTCCTAGCTTTTTCAGAGACGTGGTACGCGGCTGAGCATGACGTCATAAATTTCTCGGGTTATAAGCACACTTCAGTTTATCGTTCCAGAAAACGAGGCGGTGGCGTTTCTCTGTATGCTCGCGAATGCCATGGTTGTGAAATCTTGCCTGAATTTACGTGTGTGACCGATGATTTTGAATGTGTTGCTGTAGTTTCTAGAAACATTCTGATTGTTGCTGTCTACCGCCCACTGCAAGGTGCGCTAACAGGATTACTTCATTATATGGACTCAGTGCTTGAACTTGCTAACATGAAGAAATTCCATTCGATTATTGTTGGTGATTTCAATGTTGACTTACTTTCAAAAAAATAATGAAAGCCTCCAACTTATTGAAACTATGATAACAAATAGTTGTGAAAACATTATACAGCTTCCTACGCGGATAACCCCGAGTTCAAAAACACTGATGATTTATGGTTTACTTCTTGCACAAAACATGAAACATGTTCTGGAGTGCTAAGGTCTGGCATAAGTGATTATTTGCCGATATTTGCTGCGTTACCATTCTCTATGTGCATTGGTAGAAATCACAACTTCGAGCATGTTATAAATAGTCGAAGTATACAGCTATTTCAAACGTTACTTTACAATGCAGATTAGTCTGATGTTTATGCTGAAGGAAATCTCTCAGCATCGTATGATCTATTTGTGTCCAAAGTGAAAAAAATATACAATGTAGCATTTTCTTTCTCCCCTGTGGTCCGGCCTAAAAGAGCTAGAAAGGAATGGGTAAATCATGAACTATATAAACGGATTCAACACAGAGACAAATTATTCAGTCACTTCTTAAATACAAGAGACCCCCAAATATTAAAAGAATCGAAACAAGTCCGGAACAAACTCAACAGTGATATACCGCGAGCTAATAGGTTCCTGTTCGCAAAATGGGCCGTCAGAGATTGTTGTAAATGATGTTAAGTACTGCGGTAATGATACAGCTCATCTCTTAATTAATGATTTTATCAATGCTGTTGCTCCAACCTCTATATTTGGTTTTTCCCAAAATCGAAATTACGAAAGTTACATTGGTAATCGTGTCAGCGAGACAATATTTCTTACGCCTACATCTGAAAGTGAGATTTTTTCCATTATTAACTCCTTGAGTAACTAGTCAGCCGCTGGAGAGGATGGCATCAAAGCTCAACCTATTAAAGCAGTAGCTCACATAATATGCGGTCCATTGAAACATATTTGCAACAGTATACTCTCTACTGGTATTTTTCCTGAAGAAATGAAGCTAGGTCGTGTTGCATAAATCTTTAAGGGTGGGAATCACAATGACAACTACAGACCGATTTCGGTATTCCCATTATTTTCAAAAATAGCTGAGCGTAGTATATATAAGCGCCTTAATAGCTTTCTACTGGATAAAGGTATTATTTCGGATAAAGAATATGGCTTTCAAAAAATAAGTAAGCCGAAACGGCATTATTAAAAATCAGAGATACAATTATAAGTAATATTGAAGAAAAAACTCACCATTGGTATATTTCTAGACTTTCGAAAGGCCTTCGATTCTATAAAACATGAAATATTGCTTAACAAGCTCCACGTATATGGCATTCACGGCGCAGCCTTAGAACTTATGAATAGTTACCTTGGTTCTCGATTGCAGTATACTTCCCTGCAGGATTACAGTTCAGACAAAAGCTCGAATTAATATGGGGTACCACAAGGTTCAATTTTAGGGCCATTATTGTTTATCGCGTATATAAATGATATAGTAAACATTCCACTCACAGATGAAATCATCATGTACGCGGATGACACTAATGTGTTTTTTTCTGGTGCTGACCTTCAGGAACTAGAAATTACTGCAAATTCTTGGTTAAAAGAACTTCACCAATGGCTATATGTAAATCAGCTTAACCTAAACGCGAAGAAAACAAAGTTTACGGTTTTTTGTTCTAAGAATAAAGAAATAAGCTACGATAAAGAACTTTTATACTGTGGATCGCAACTAGAGCTTGTGACAAGCCATTCTTTTCTAGGTGTTATATTTCAGAAAAATTTAAGCTGGTCAGAGCACATAAATAAGGTCCGCACCAAGGTAGCATGCTCTGTTGGTCTACTACGATGAATTCGATGCTATCTGCCTGTCAAGTTTGTCAGACAACTGTACTTTTCACTTGTACATTCGCATCTTAGCTATGGCTTATTAGTATGGGGGAACGGAAACGAAACCGATATAGAAAAACTAGCAGTACTACAGCGTCGAGCTGTTCGTTTGCTTTACTCTTCAAATCAATACATAGGGTCTTCTAAATTAATGATGCGCTACAATATCCTTGACATTAGAAACTCTTACAGATTGAATATTTGCATTCGGCTGTTTAAAGAAGTTTCCAGCAACTTTAAGACATTTGCAAACCGGTACCTCAGTCGAGACATAGGGTACAGTTTACGCCGCACATCAATAGTAATGAAGAAGGCCAGGACAAAATATGGTATGCAAAGCATTGAGTATGAAACTATGTCTTTATGTAATATGTATCCTAATGTTGTTAAAATAGCCAGAGGTTGTAAAACAATTCATGAACTTAAACAGTCAATAATGAACACGTTCCTTGCTTCGGAATAGGGTGTGTTGTGTAAATGTTAATATCTTTGGTTACTGCATTAGCATTGGTACTAAGTGTTACTCTAAGCATTACTGGTCACTGCATTGTTATGTTCTTGTTGCTTAGTGATTATGTTCTTGCTGTTACAATATCAATGCTGTCATTACGTTCTTACTGTAATTAGCGATCATGTTCTTATTGTACTAGTGATTAGGTTCATGTTTACCTATTATGTTCTAGTGAAATTGCAACTTTCGAATCTGCTGTCTCAGCTGCCCCAGCGAGGTACGGCCTAGTCACGGGGTTTAAGTCCTCCTTTTGCCTTACCTCGCGGGCAAACCCTGTATGTGTTATGCCCAAATAAAGATAAAGTAAAGTAAAGTAAAGAAGAAACTCCGCGCAAAGTCAATATTGTAAATCACGGCTACATTTTCGTGGTCAAAACACACCAATGGTCAGATTGTGGCTTATGTTACATGACCAGAAAAAGCTGCCCCAAGTCCACATAGAGGTGATTTTAAAACATTCGCTGTATAAGTAGTCGGGGCTTAGCTGAAAGCAGAGAACTGGGAGAGGGGGTTCCTAATTCACAGAAACATAGCTGGCAACACAGAAGAATACTATAGCATTAATGAAAGGGTCGTAGGTCCAACTGCGAACTGATTTGGAACGTGTTCAAGATTGGTGCTTTACGTAGAAAATCAACCTAAATAATAAAAAGTGTGTCCGTGTCTCTTTTACAAAGAAGCGGAAACCTATGGAAACATAGTATACTTTAAACAATGAACGTCTAAAAAGAGCAGATAGTTATAAATACCTAGGGGTAATCTTGTCATCTGACTGCTCTTGGAATGCGGATCTAGATGATGTGGTTTGTAAAGCTGGAAAGGCGCTAAACTTTATCCAACGTAATTTAAAAATTTCGGAACTGAACTTAAAAAAGACAGCCTATTTAACATGCATACGATCTATACTGGAATACGCTTGTGCCCTATGGGATCTTTCGCAAGCCACATTGATTGATAAAATTGAAAAAATTCAAAACCGGGCGCCCAGGTTCGTCTTGGGACGGTACAAGAGAGGGGAGAGCTGCACTCAGATTATAAATGAGCTTGGGTGGAAACTGCTTTCCTGCTTTCCTCGCGTCGGCAAAAGCTGCGACTGAAGTTTTTTCAGATATATAATGATAAAACAGGAATTAATAAAGAAAAATACTTCAAGGAACCTCATTACTGTTCATCTAGAACTAACCATGTTTTTAAAATAAGAGACTTACGCACCCGGACGAACCTGTTCGCAAATTCATTTTTTATTAGAACTGTTAAAGAGTGGAATGGATTGTATACCATGCAAGTGTGCTGTTAGAACGAAGAATTGTTTATGTCGTTTCTGTAACCCCCTGTCAGCGAATTCATCTTTTGTTAGAACTGTTACAGAGTGGACTGAATTGTCTGCTATGCAAGTGCGCTGTAAGAATGAAGAATTGTTTATGTCGTCTCTCTAACCCCCCTGCTGTAACGCCTTTGGGCAATGCGGGGTAACCTTTGAATGAAGAATAAAGAATAAAGGTATCGTAATTAAACTCATTAGGAGATACAAGATGAAGGTGATAAAGGCTTACGCGCCTACATCCAGCCATGATGATGCTTCAGTTGAAAGCTTCTAGGTTGATGTGTAATCGGCAATGAGTAAGGTAAAAACGCAATACACTTATGGGAGATTTCAATGCAAAGGTAGGAACAAGCAGGCTGGAGACCAGGCAGTAGGAGATTATGGCATCGGTACTAGAATATGTCATAGGAGAGCTGGTAGTAGAATTCGCAGAACGCAATATTTCACGGATTTTGAATACCTTCTACCGAAAACGAGAAAACCGCAAGTGGACATGGAGGAGCCCTAATGGCGAAAATAAGAACGAAATAGACTTCATAATGAGTGAACACCCAGGCATCGTGCAAGATGTGGAATTGGTTGGGAAGGCACGCTGCAGTGACCATATAGTGGTATGGTCTCGAATTCGCCTAGACTAGAAGAAGGAACGACAGAAACTGATACGTAAGAAGCCAATCAATGAGCTAGCACTGAGAGGGCAAGTAGAGGAATTCAGAGTCTCGCTTCAGAACAGGTACTCGGCTCCTAATGAAGAAACTAACCTTAGCGTAGACGCAATGAATGATAATTTGACGGGTATCATTACGGAGTGTGCAGTGGAAATCGGAGGCACGGTAGTTAGACAGGACACTGGGAAGCTTTCCCGGGAGAAAAAGAATCTCATTAAGAAGCGTCAAAGCATGAAAGTTTCAAGTAAGACAGAAAAAATAGAACTGGCAAAGCTTTCGAAGTTGATTAATAAGCGTGAAGTATCCGATGTAAAAGGGTACAACATGGAGAGAATTGAACACGCTCTGAAAAACAGAGAAAGCGTCAATGCATGGAAGAGGAAACTTGGTATGGGCAAAAATCGCATGTATATAGTAAGGCACAAAGAAGGCAAAATAACTACCAATATAGATAGGATAGTTAAAATAGTGGAGGAGTTTTACAGAGATCTGTACAGTATAGCCGGGACAACCACGACCTTAATACTATAAGAACTACCCAGATGACACCCCACCAGTAATGATAGAAGTCAGAAAAGCATTGGAAAGCATGCAAAGAGGTAAAGCTGCTGGTGAGGACGAGGTAACATCAGATCTGCTGAAACATGGAGTAGAGATTGTGTTAGAAAAACTAGCCACAATTTTACGAGGTGTCTTCTGACGGGAAGAGTACCAGAGTCTTGGAAGAATGCCAACATCATCTTAATGCATAAGAAAGGAGATGACAAGCACTTGAAGAATTACAGGCTGATCAGCTTGCTCTCCGTAGTATACAAGCGATTTACAAAGGTAATTTCTAACAGAGTAAGGAAAACATTAGAATTCAATAATCCAAAGGAACAAGCAGGATTTCGAACAGGCTACTCAACAATTGACCACATTCATACTATCAATCAGGTAATAGAGAAAAGCTCAGAGTATAACCAACCACTCTACATAGCCTTCATAGATTACGAGAAGGCGTTTGATTCAGTAGAAATATCAGCCGTCATGCAGACACTGCGGAATCAGGGCGTAGATGAAGTATATATTGTTAAGACGTTTATTGGTGGACACTCGTTGATGAATCACGACAGCGACAGTCAATGCGGGGACCGACTCTCTGCACGAGCTGCTCTTCTTCTTATGAAAAGGGCGACCCACTAGAAGGCACTCGAGAGGACGACCCACTGTTCGAAGGCTTTGCCACAACTACCCCGGGTACGAAAAGGGAGCCGCCTGGCGACCTAACAGGTGGTTACAATGAGCGGGTCATGGTAGGCCTTGAGGCGCTCCACGTTAACAATGTCGCGTCCTCGACGGCGCATGTCCGAAGATGGTTCGATTGGTTCAATCAAGTAGTTGACAGGAGAAGTGCGTTTGACGACACGGTAGGGGCCTTCGTATTTTGGCAATAGTTTTGAAGATAGGCCAGTTGCAGTGGTAGGGATCGAGAGCCAAACGAGCGCTCCAGGGAGGAACGTGGGCGCAGTAGTGCTGGCGTCAGCGCGAATGCTTTTTTGCCGCTCTTGATCGTGCGCAGTAAAGGTCTTTGCAAGCTCTCGACACTCTTCAGCAAGCTTGGCTGTAGCAGAAATAGGCGCCCACTCAGACGGATCTGGCCTGTACGGAAGTATCGTGTCGATGGTGTGCGACGAGTGCCTTCCATATAATAAAAAGAAAGGTGAAAAGCCAGTAGTGCTCTGAGGGGCGGTATTATATGCGTAGGTGACGAAGGGTAGAATGGAGTCCCAATTTGTGTGATCGGCGGCGACGTACTTGGAGAGCATGTCGCCGAGCGTACGGTTGAAGCGTTCGGTGAGGCCATTTGTCTGCGGGTGGTATGCAGCAGTTTTGCGGTGAACAATGTTGCACTCTTTAAGAATGGCTTCAACGACTTCAGACAGGAAGACGCGGCCTCGGTCACTGAGCAGTTCCTGGGGTGGACCGTGTCGCAAAATGAATCGTTGGAGCAGAAAGGAGGCCACATCGCTCGCTGTAGCCGCGGGGAGAGCGGCCGTTTCGGCGTATCGCGTGAGGTGGTCCACAGCGACAATGGCCCAGCGGTTACCAGCCGACGTCAGTGGAAGTGGCCCATACAAATCGATGCCAACGCGCCCAAAGGGCCTGGGAGGGCAAGGTAGAGGTTGCAGACCTGCCGGTGATAGGTGCGTTGAAGCTTTTCGGCGCTGACAATCTATGCAGGAGCGAACGAATTTCTGCACGTAGCGGTACATGCCGCGCCAAAAGTACCGTTGGCGAATGCGGTGGTAAGTCTTCGATACCCCGAAGTGCGCACATTGCGGATCGGAATGAAAAAACTCGCATATGTCAGAGCGCATACTGCGAGGTATGACTAGTAGCCACTGGCGACCGTCACCGTTGTAATTGCGCCTGTGGAGGAGGTCGTCGCGAATGGCGAAATGGTGGGCTTGACGACGCAACGTGCGAGTGGATGGAGTGGATGGATCAGCCAGCAAGTCGATCAGTGAGGCGATCCATTGATCCTTGCGCTGTTCAGTAGCAATGGCATGAATGCTAATGGAAGAAATGGCAAGGTGAGACGCGCAGTTGTGGGCGTTGTCGTCAGGCAAGGGAGAGCGTGACAGGGCGTCGGCGTCAGCATGTTGCCTTCCATTGCGGTACAGCACGCGGATATCATAGTCTTGCAGGCGAAGTGCCCACCGGGCGAGACGGCCTGAGGGATCTTTCAATGACGACAACCAGCATAGTGCGTGATGGTCGGTAACGACATCAAATGGGCGACCATACAAATAAGGTCGGAACTTCGTAAGGACCCAGACGATTGCCAAACATTCCTTCTCGGTGACGGTGTAATTAGTCTCGGCCTTAGTAAGCGTACGGCTTGCATACGCCACGACATATTCCGGGAACCCTGGTTTGCGCTGCGCAAGGACAGCGCCAAGGCCGACACCACTGGCATCCGTGTGTACCTCTGTAGGGGCCGTAGGGTCGTAGTGGCGGAGTATGGGAGGCGACGTCAACAAACGACGGAGCGTTGTGAAAGCGTCGTCACACTGTGATGACCACGAATGGAGAGGCCCGTTACTTCCAAGGAGCTTTGTCAGCGGCGATATGATAGTCGCGAAGTTTCGAATGAAGCGCCGAAAGTAGGAACACAGCCCTACGAAACTGCGCAGTTCCTTGACGGATGTCGGCTTGGGGAACTCGGACACGGCCCGAAGCTTAGCTGGATCAGGGAGAATTCCGTCCTTGGACACAACGTAGCCGAGTATTGTCAGCTGCCGAGCTGCAAATCTGCACTTCTTTAGGTTCAGTTGCAGACTGGCGTCCCTCAGACGCGTTAAAACATGCCGTAGGCGCTGAAGATGCGTCGAGAAGTCCGGAGCAAAAACGACGACGTCATCGAGGTAGCACAGGCACGTGTGCCATTTCAGGTCACGCAGAACAGTATCCATCATGCGCTCAAAGGTGGCGGGCGCGTTGCACAGCCCAAACGGCAATATAAACATTCTGGAAGAAATCTGCAGGGGATTAACTGCTACCATAGTGCTTCATAAAGAAAGCAAGAGAATACCAATCAAGAAGGGTGTAAGGCAGGAGGACACCATCTCCCCAATGCTATTTACCGCGTGCTTACAGGAGGTTTTCAGAAGCCTAGGATGGGAGCAGTTAGGGATAAGAGTTAATGAAGAATACCTTAGTAACCTGCGCTTCGCCGATGACATTGCATTGCTGAGTAACCTAGGGGACGAATTGCAACACATGATTACGGAGTTACACAGGGAGAGCAGAAAGGTGGGTCTTAAAATTAATCTGCAGAAAACAAAAGTAATGTACAACAACCTCGGAAAGGAGCAGCGCTTTGAGATAGGTAATAGTGCACTTGAAGTTGTAAAGGACTATGTCTACTTAGGGCAGGTAATAACCGCAGAGCCGAACCACGAGATTGAAGTAACAAGAAGAATAAGAATGGGGTAGAGCACATTCGGCAAGCACTCTCAAATTATGACAGGTAGATTGCCACTATCCCTCAAGAGGAAGGTATATAACAGCGGTAACTTGCCGGTACTTAGGTATGGAGCAAAAGCCTTGAGACTTACAAAGAGGGTTCAGCTTAAGTTGATGACGACGCAGCAAGCAATGGAAAGATAAATGGTAGGTGTAACCTTAAGAGACAAGAAGAGAGCAGAATGGATTAGGGAACAAATCGGGGTTTATAACATCATAGTTGAAATCAAGAAGAGGAAATATACATGGGTGGGGCATGTAGTGCGTAGACAGGATACCCGCTGGTCGTTAAGGGTAACTAACTGGATTCCCAGAAAAGTGAAGCGTGTTAGGGGAGACAGAAGGTTAGGTGGGCAGGTGAGATTAAGAAGTTTGCTTGCTGCTGCCAATTTATACTCTCACAGAACCGACTTAACTGGCGGAACATGGAAGCGGCCTTTGTCCTGTAGTGGACGTAGTCAGGCTGATGATGATTATGATTTAAGTAAAGATTTAGATTTTAGGCCTCTGCCTCGATGTCTATATCAACAGCCAGCGAGTGTGATCAGGAGCGCCTCCTGCCCGTCACCCGTAACTGCGAGAAAACTAAATAACAATATTTTCGGGCTTTAATCTTCCATAGCCATCATATGATTATGAGAATCGACGTCGTGGAGGGCTCCGAAAATTTCGGCCACTTGTGGTCATTAACGTGCGCCTCAATCTAAGCACACGGGCCTCAAGCATTCTGACCTTCATTAAAAAAGGGCCCTCCGCTGCCGGGATTCAACCACGCGGCCTAAGCTTCAGCAGCCGAGTGCCTGAGCCACTTGACCATTGCGGCGGGTAGGCAACCAAGCAATCCCACAGGTCACGGGAGCGAATCCCGGCTGCGGCGACCGAATTTTCGATGAAGGCGGGAATTTTTGAGGTTCACGTGCTTGGACTGAGGTGCATGTTGAAGAACCCCAGGTGATTGTAATTCCCAGAGCCGTCTACGACGTCATCTTTCATAATCATATGGTGATTTTGGGATGGTAAAAACAAATAATAACTATTAAGAAACCAAGTAATATTTGTCAACCTGTCTACGTGCTCCCCAATGAGAATCAAAGAGAATTGACGAGCTGAAAAGCAAAACAAAATGTTAGCTAGCTGGCGCTGCTCCTCGGCAATATCCCGGACGAGTTTTCCGTTACCAATGCCAAAGCATGCCTCATCAAACATAGAGCTTGACTATCGGCCTCTCGCGTCATCGGGGACAAGTGATGCAAAAGATCATCACGAGGTACCAACCCATATGACGTCACAGTGGCGCTGAAGATCTCCAAATTTTGTGAACTCATTATGACATCACAGCGCCGTCACGTGACGTAACGCCACATGAGGGCGTCATCACATCGCATCGTAGCTTGGTCGAAGGTGGCGTGAACACACAGGCAGTGCAAAAGCATGGTAGGTGACTGACCTTGGGGGCAATGTGAAACGATGTTATGTGCAGAAAGTTTTAAAAAGGTTTGTCATAAATACAAGTGTTTGTCATAAATACACCAACTCCTGCTTCCAAAACAGCCTTGTTTTATTGAACACCAGTAATGTCTTTTTTATCGGCATCAACCTATACTTGCCAAGAACATGCGTTTCTAGATTTGCAGGCCACTTATACCACTCAATAATTCAACGAGCTACATAAAAAAGCACCAGAGTAAACTCTTTTTATTATCCTAACAAACTTGGTACCACTGCGCAGTTCATGCGTGCAAGTATATGATTGCTGGAGTTTGACTTCCTGCAACCCTATATAATCATAAAGCACGCCGTGGTTGGGGTCTGCTGATAAACTACGACAAACTGGGGTTATTCATTGTAAACACCGACATAAGCTGACTGGTGTTCTTCACATTTCGCAAGCTTCGAAATGCGGCCGCGGCTGTGGACTAGAGCCGAGCCCTCGTCCTCGAGTTACAGTGACGCGATACTTGCGGCTAAGCTACCATGGCGGGCAAAAGCACAAATTAAAATAAGTAGCAAAGTGTCACCGTACCTTTGTTTCCCAGACTGCTTTACATTAGTCAGGAACGTTAAACTGCATCACAATTGCATATTTATAAAGAATTCTTCCGCGAACTAAGCCGTAATTCTCAGTCGCATGTGTTTTTATTGACGCAAACCTGTACCGAGAATTAGGGCCGAATAATGCACGCGTGCAGTGTGTGTCTCTGATCAACGGGATTCTGCTTTGGCCAACGAAAATAAAGGCACAGTGCACTAATATGAGCAGCTGTGCACTATAGGCAATTGCTAACACTTGAACTCGCCTTTGCGGAAAGAGTATTTCAAAATACAAACATTTCGTAACCACGGCACCACAACAATAACAACACAGTTGTTTCACAATGACTGCAAGCTGACATGCCAAGCGACTACCGGGATGCATCTGCAGCAGAGTAGTGCAGCACATTAAAATATTTTACAACACTTAGTATGAGTAGCGTTATTCTCCAATATTTGTGCGGTGTTGCACTAGTTCATATATACATGTATAATATCTAGCGGCCGCGACACCAACACCCACCGACGCCGCTCGCGAAAGAACACCGTCCAGTGCGAGGTCAACTGGTCTTGTTTCTTTGTGTGGTCCATGATATAGCGTGAGTGTTGCATGAACACAACTGAGGTGGCCGTTACTGCACCAAAGTCATGTCATACATGGGCTCCAAGACGTGTTATTTGATGAATCATCGTCATACCTGTGATGAACCCTTGAAACAAGTATAACAGATTTTATAGCCACACCTCTCAACGAAGTGGACGTGGCGAAAGCGAAAGAATCTGGCCTATACGTTGCGCCCTCTCTAAGTCCTTTTTTCTAAGTTGATAGTTTACGCTGAAAGGGTCAAACAATCCTTCTAAGCCCAGCATGCATCCAAGAGACGCTACGATAACGCCGATATACAACCTCTATGAGTGCTCGGCGAAATCTCTTTTGAAAGCCATTGTATGCCAGCGCGCTATCGATTGCCGGGCTTTCTTTAGCAGCCACCCCATCACGTGTAGTATGCGAACACAACAGCACCAGTAGCAACAAAGGACACCCAACAGCGACAAAAAAAAAGGATAGCCCCGTTGCTGTCATCGAGTGCTCCTTGTGTGTGTTGATGGTGCTAGATACTGGCACGAACTGGAAAGGCACAATGACACCTCACTGCAATAACACGGGTAGGCTTGTCTTTGGGAAACGACATTGGGAAACACTGCTCTGGAAATGGCTGTTTCAAAACTTTCCTTCTCGAAGCTGCTCAAGCTATGCGTATCCACTACGCATGCAAGATACTTAGTACTTCGACGTCTTTCTGTTACAACTCCTAGAAAATTTTTGAAGCTCTCAAAATATTTCCACGCAACATGTACATAACACTTTGTTTCATAGGGAAGCCATCAATGCCTTTGCCTTCATGTGAGCGAATAGTCGCCCCTTGTGGCTCGAGAAAAGGTTTTCTCATTTTTATATTGCTTAGGCCTCTTGTAAAGCGATTCGCACTGCTTCTTACGGGAATAGTGGCAAATTGCACGGAGATAAGCGCTGCTGTACTCATGGGAATATAGGTCTAGCTACAACTTCGAGTAATACGCTAAGGAAGCTAGCAAGAAGCTATCCACCTAATCATCAAGCATGCTGATTCATGCAATCATCATGCAGCATGCAATCATCAAGCATGCTGAGAAACGGGAGTTTCTCTGGGCGGTATATGGTGTGCTTTCTTTCCTGCTAGTTAGTCGCCTTCGTGTTGATATTCTTTCTGCGAAATGTTTCTTCGTTTTCTAGAAGTTTCACTCGATTATATACGACTTTTCTATTAAATTAAATTTGTCTGCCGAAGCGCCTCTTACAAAGCAAAGCACAAATCAGTTCTCGACATTGGCGTACAGACAGCACACTATATATTAGGATTATTGAGCACCTAAATATTCATTTTTCTCTCAATCAGGCTCTCTCGGCTCTAACTTCTCAACGCAGCTCACATACTGCTTTTATTTTGGCTACACTAGTACATGCTGCTCTAAAAAAAATCATAAGAAGACCAGCTGGCATGGCCTACGAACGCCTGAGACACGAGTGCCGAGCTTTTATGACTTCTGAAACGTACCCTATAAAAGTAACACACTAACCTTCTACACGAAAAGATTCCATTGGTAACACGTTTTTCAATAATAACGTCGCCATATGCCCGATTCGTAGGTGCGCTCGAAATATTTTCGATGATGCAAACGACTACACAAAGCTTAACAATAGGTATATATCTTGGCGGGACTGCGTTGCAAAACGCCCTTTCTATGCCTTTGGGGACTCCACATGTACGCCGGAGACGGCCCGCTCATGCTAGAATGCTCCGCTTTATTCTTCCCAAAGTGCCTACGAATTCGATGCGTTTCGACAGCCATGCGTGAAACGGCTCGCGAGAGATTTACGATGATATACTTGCGAAATAATGAACGTAGCCATTTTGCCAATGGTGCATGTCTCTCTGTGGTGGTATACTGAGATGCCTTTTCATTTTGAACGTCGGGATTGCTCTTCCTGTTGTTTTGTTTCTGCAACTCACTTTGTGTTCTCCTGAATTAAAAAAAAAACCGTTTACAGAGATCACGAAGGGGGCCGTATACCTTGCGGCGCAACCTTTATCGAATTTTTTGCCTAACGGTTCTACCTTTGGCATGGCGCATCCAGTACTTATGCGTTCGCAACAAGAGCAACATATTGAGATGGAAGAAGCCTAGGCTAGATGACCCGAGTACGGCAGAAGATTTCCTCCATGATTTTATAGATAATTCAGCTCATGTGCATGGCATTGTTGTCCCGGGGCCGGGTTACCGGCAGTCCTGCTGATACATAGGTCGGGACTGCACACTGATTGCAGAAGCTTTGTGTGCGTCTGCAGCTTCGCAGACTTCTAAAGCTGTATGTATTTATTGTCCCCTAAAACTGCTCAAAAACAGCCTCACGAAAAATTATCCGTTGTTGTGGTCACATATAACAGCTCTCGCTGTAAGATTGCTCAAAAGATCAAAGAAACCGAAGCGCGAGACAGCACACACGGTTGTAGCTTTCATCTATTTGTTTGCTTCAAAAATGCGGTGCCGATTTTTAACATCAGAGTACAGTAGGTAACTAACGCAAAAACAAACTTCAATAGATGTCCGCACTCTTGTGTTTAGAAAAAGTGGTTAACAGTTTTGAGTACTTGGTACTCTACTATGATAGAGCAGAAAGCCGTCCCGTTGAACACACATTTGATCAGGCCGTCAGAGAGAGAGAGAGAAAGAGATAAAACTTTATTTGCGCATTACGCGGAGCATTCTATATGGTCGGGCCCCTATTGCAGAGCTGCGCTGGCCCTAGCCATCATCTCTACCCGTTGGACCAGCCAACGCTGATCAGCCATGGCCGAGATGGACAGCAGTGCCTCTCATTGTTCCTCTGTGTTGTTCATGCTGTATTCTTCTTCATTGTGACGTGTACACTCCCACGTGATGTGAAACAGAGTTGGTGTGCCCCCCCACACAGCGGACATATATTGCCACAGAGACTGTTTACAATATCCGGCACTATGCAAAATCAGCGTCAACAGTCTTGTGCGCACTCTTGCTTGGGGCCGCACGACTCATGCCTCTTGTTCACAGGCACAAGCCAGTGTGGGTTGGAGCTGCGAAGAAGAAGAAGGTGCGTGGGCAGAGGAACGATTTTTGTTTTTGGAACGCTCTAGTGGACTCTTCCATCTTTTCGCCCATAATTTTCAGGGCACAAGTTCACCTATAATAAACAAGTTTTTGACTTTTCCTCTCTTGCACCCATTACATTCTGGTGGAGGTGCTAGATATGATTGGAAGCCCCCTTGGCGCAAGAGAGCGAAGCCCCGATCCTCAACAATTGGAACCTGGCGAACTGACTCCGGTACACCAGCGTTCAAGCCGCCGCCTCCGAGGAGAGCCGCCTCAATTCGCACCTCTCCCCAGTGCTCCAGCAACACAAGCAGCGTCCACAGACAACGGAACGATGGCTTACAAGGTGACATCATCGGAACTTATTCTGTCCCCACCGTGCTTGCCTGAGCCCTTCCACGGTGACACCTTCGAGGACGTGGAGGATTGGTTAGAACACTTCGAGCGGGTTGCGGAAACCAACGGCTGGGATGAAGCAAGGAAACTGCGTCGCGTGTACTTCGCAGTGGAGGATGCAGCGAGGACGTGGTATGAAAACCACGAAGCGTTCATACCGACATGGGAAGAATTCCGACGACAAATAGTAGCTACATATGCCAGCACCGATCGTCGGGAGAAGGGGGAGAATGCTCTACAGTCCAGAAACCAGCGCATGAACGAAAGCGTTGGCATGTATATTGAGGACATGTCCCGCCTTTTTAAGCGCGCTGACCCGAACATGAACGAAGAGAAAAAGCTGCGTCACTTGATGCGAGGTGTCAAACAGGAGTTATTTGCCGGTTTGGTACGCAACCCACCTCGTACAGTTGCTGAATTCCGCAACGAAGCCACCTCCATTGAGCGGGCATCGCAGCAGCGCTCCCGTCACTACAATCATTAAACGAGTAGTGTTCCTGCGGATGTCCTCTCAGCAAACCTGGGAAGCAGCAGCGAAGCGTTGAGGGAAATGGTGCGATCCATTGTGAAGGAAGAGCTCCAGAAGCTGTTTCCCCGATAAGTCGCAACGCCAGTTTCGTCTCTCACTACCCTGATCAGAAATGAAGTTCGCCACGCCATTCCTAAAGCCGAACCCGACGCGCAACCTGTTCAACTTGAACAGCAATTGCAGGAACGCCCCGTACCTACTTACGCCCCGATGCCATACGCCAGCCCGCCGTGCATACTGCTTCGTTTGCAGCATCCAGTGGCTACCGACCGGCTTCGCGTGGCTCAAACTATCCAGCTAACTCGAGGCCCCGAAAAAGCGACGTCTGGCGCACACCCGACAGGACGCCTCTATGTTCTCACTGCGGTGAACCTGGACACCTGTACAGAATGTGCCCATATCGACGAGTTGGTCTCCGTTGGTTTTCTCTAAACGCGCCATGCCCCCGAAATGGCGAAAGACCCGTTGAAATTAAAGACTACTTGTTCGGCCATCTGTTTCCAACTGCCAATTTCAAGCATCAGCCTAGATCACCAGCGCCTGCTCGCTATCGATCGCCAAGTCCTCGACGATTTAGTTCACCTTCTCCACCTTCAACCTTAACACACCGTCGTTCAAGCAGTCCCCATCAGGAAAACTGAAGCCAGCAACCTATGGAGGCAAGGCCGCTGATGTCCGACCAACTGAAGATCCTCCGTCAAGGTCCCAGTGAAGCAACGACGAGCGGAACACTATAACTAGGTTAGGTAAAAACAAAATTTCTTCAGACTTGCGCGTTACCGTAGATGGGTGTGAATTTACCGTTTTAGTTGACACAGGTGCTGATTATTCGGTTGTCAGTTACGCTGCCGCAAAGGATTTAAAGAAAGTCCTGACGCCTTGGAGTGGACCCCAGACACGCACGGCTGGGGGTCATCTCATCAAACCTATGGGAAGATTTACCGCATGAATCGGAATTCAAGGCGCTACTTACGTTGCTGACTTTGTCATACTTCCGGAATGCTCTAGAGATTTAATACTCGGAATGAATTTTCTGCTAGCAAACGGAGCTGTAATCGACCTGCAGAATTCTAGTGTCTCTTTTTCGACCAAACTAGCCATAGACACAAATGAGCCAGAATACACTGCATTACGTGTTATAGATTGTGATGTTACTGTGCCGCCACGATGCAGCGTAATAGTCGGTGTAAGAAATGAAGCATTCGTTGCAACTGAAGGTATAGCGGATGCAAACATCGAACTACTGCTCAAGAAAGGCATTTGTGTAGCTCGAGGCACTATTCAATTACGTGTTTGATGTGCCGATGTATTGCTCACGTATTTGGGAAATGAAATTCAGCACGTTGCAAAGGACACTGCTATCGCCTTCCTGCACGGTTTTCAAACAGTGATGGACTTATGTAGTCTGGTGTCAGGGCCACCTACTTCGGAACCTCTGCCCGATGTCGTGGCAAGAGTTGCAATCAGCCAAAATCTATCCCCAGCCGAGCAGAAAATCATTCAAGACCTCCTAAGAGACTTCACCGGATGTTTCTCTACCTCGTCAAAAGTACGGCGGACCAGGTTGTTAAACACCGAATAATAACAGATGAAGCTACAAGGCCGGTACACCAAAATCCGTACAGAGTATCACCGAAGGAACGCGAGATCATAAAGAGCCGAGTGAAAGAGATGCTGGAGGGTGATGTCATACAGCCATCCAATAGTCCGTGGGCGTCGCCTGTAGTCCTTGTGAGGAAAAAGGACAACACGCTGAGATTCTGCGTTGATCACAGAAAGCTGAACAGCGTGACCAAGTGGGATGTCTACCCTTTGCCGCGTATTGATGATACGTTGGATCGGCTACGGCACGCAAGGTATTTCTCTTTATTGTATTTAAAAAGCGGTTATTGGCAAATTGAAGTGGACGAAAGGGACCGTGAAAAGACTGCTTTCGTAACCCCGGATGGTCTATATGAGTTTAAAGCACTCCCATTAAGCCTGTGTTGTGCACCTGCAACATTCCAGCGCATGATAAACAGCGTCCTTTCAGGCCTCAAACGGCAGTCGTGTTTAGTCTACCTGGACGACGTTGTGGTGTTTTCAGCAACGTTTGAACAGCATGTAGAGCGACTACGTTCGGTACTTCAGACTGTCCAGTCAGCTGGCTTGACGATTAAACCGGAAAAATGCCAGTTTGGATTCGAGAAGCTTCGTTTCCTCAGTCATGTAATCAGCGCTCAAGGTGTTGGCCCGGACCCGGAGAAGAGTGTGGCTGTGGGGCTGTTTCCCAAGCCAAAAGACAAGAAGGAGGTACGCCAATTTTTGGGTTTATGTGCTTATTATAGGCGGTTTGTGAAAAATTTCGCGAAAATTGCCGAAGCTTTAACAAGACTCACAAGAGAGGACGTGCCATTTATTTGGTGCACCGAACAAGACAGTTCCTTCAACGAACTAAAGAAACGTTTGCAAGCTCCACCTATCCTGGCCCACTTTGACGAAACTACAGATACGGAAGTTCATACAGATGCCAGCAATCTTGGCCTAGGTGCTGTCCTGGTGCAATGGCAGAATAGATAAGAGAAAGTAATAACATATGCTAGCCCCACCCTCTCAAAAGCGGAAAGAAACTACTCTGCAACAGAAAAAGAGTGCTTGGCAGTCATATGGGCGATCAGCAAGTTCAGGCCATACCTCTACGGCAGGCCGTTCCGTGCCGTCAGCGACCACCACTCACTTTGTTGGCTGGCGAGCTTAAAAGACCCATCGGGACGGCTTGCTAGATGGAGTCTCAGGCTCCAAGAGTATAACATTACGGTCGTATATAGGTCTGGCAGAAAGCATGATGATGCTGACTGCTTATCACGTGCACCAGTCTACTCGACTTTTTCAGAAGAAGAGGACTTCCCACTCCTTTGTGTGATAAAAACCGCAGAAATCGCCGAACATCAACGGGCTGACATCGAACTGCTCCCAGTAATAAAGTATCTCGAAGGGCACGACGAACAAGTTCCTCGCGTATTTAAGAGAGGGTTATCCTCATTCTGCCTGCGAGATAATGCACTTTACAAGAGGAATTTTGAACACGTACAACAAGAAGTTCTTACTGGTTGTACCTTCAGCCATGAGGCATGAAGTCTTAGAAGCCTGCCATGATGAACCGTCTGCGGGTCACTTGGGCGCGAGTCGAACTTTCGCCAAAATTCATCAGAAATACTACTGGCTCAAGTTGCTAGCGTCCGTGAAGCATTACGTCAAGACATGTCGCGAGTGTAAAAGACGAAAAACACCACACCTCAAGACGGCCGGCCTTCTCAAGCCTATAGAGCCACATGCGACTCCATTTCAACAGGTTGGAATGGACCTCCTCGGACCGTTTGCAATGTCGGCACCAGGAAAAAGGTGGATAATAGTTGCTACTGAATATTTGACACGATACGCTGAAAGCGGCTGCCTTGAGCGAGGAACGGCAACGGAAGTCACGAAGTTTTTCGTTCAGAATATTGTTCTTCGCCATGGAACCCCACTCGTCGTGATTAACGATCGAGGTGCAGCGTTCGTGGCTGATTTGATGCAGTCCTTAATGACAATGACTAACACCAGCCATAGGAGGGCCACTGCATACCATCCCCAAACCAACGGGTTGACAGAACGCCTGAACCGTACCATCGCTGAGATGCTGTCGATGTACGTTGACATTGAGCATAAATTGTGGGACGAAATCTTGCCATACGCAACTTTCGCCTACAATACGGCAGTGCAGGAGACCATCCACGTCACACCATTTCAGCTGGTCTATGGTCGCACTGTCACTACGACACTAGATGCCATGTTGCCAGTAGACAACGACAATTACGAGCCGTTTGAACTTGACCACTTTTTGCAAAAAGCTGAAGAAGCACGCCAGTTGGCATGACATTGAATAGATCAACAGCAAAATGAGGACGCAAGGCACTACAACCTGCGCCGCAGAAAAGTTCAATACAACCCAGGCGAGCGAGTGTGGATATGGACACCACTCCCACGGCGCGGCCAATCAGAAAAGCTTCTTTGTCGATACTTTGGCCCCTATAGGGTTCTCCGACGAATTAGTGACCTAAACTACGAAGTCATCGCCGATGGACACATCTGTTCAAAGCGGCAAAATAGCGCAGAAGTCGTACACGTCGTTCGTATCAAGCCCTATTATGAGAGGGAATGAAAGCGCTCCCTTTTTCTGTTTGCCTCCCTCCATCGCGCATCGGGACGATGCGTATTTCGAAGGGGGACTAATGCCACAGAGACTGTTTACAATATCCGACATTATGCAAAATGAGCGTCCACAGTATTGTGCGCACTCTTGCTTGGGGCCGCACGACTCATGCCTCTTGTTCACAGGCACGAGCCAGTGTGGGTTGGAGCTGCGAAGAAGAAGAAGGTGCGTGGGCAGAGGAACGGTTTTTGTTTTTGGAACGCTCTAGCGGACTCCTCCATCTTTTCGCACATAATTTTCAGGGCACAAGTTCGCCCATAATAAACTAGGTTTTGACTTTTCCTCTCTTGCACCCGTTACAATATCTCTGTATGCTGTTGGGTAGAATACATGTAGCCTGTGTAACTTTGGATATGTGTTTGTTTGGATTCTGCGTAATGCCACCGATTCCATTGCTGTGAGGTTTTTATGTGGTGCTAGATACAGTTTTCTGTTGTCCCTGTAATACTGAAGAATTTTACCAAAGTTAGGGTCTACGGGTGTTAGGGTCGAGCCGCCTCATCCGCAAACTGGTTCCCGGTGACGCCCTCGTGCCCTGGCGCCCAGACAATGCTTTGGGTGTATTCAATTGGAAGGTCTTTATGAGCTTTGGTTAGAATTTGGAAGGCCTTCATAGATATTCTACCTTTCTTGTAATTCCTACATGCAGCATTCAAATCCGTGAATATTGTCAGTGGGGCTTCTCCGCTTCTGTGATAGAGGCTTGGGCTATGGAGGCACAACTTGTAACGTTTCCTTTTCGGTCTGTGACCACGGCCACCATGTTCTTTGCATTTGCCTGATATGGTGCAGCGTCTGTTAATCTCGCCGTATTTAAATATTTTGTCTTTTTATCTGTGTAAGTGGCTTTTGCTTTACCTCTCCAAGATGTAAAACTGAGCACATGTTCTTCGGTAGGGGACATATCTTGTACCACTCTGACTGAGCACGACATTTCCTTAGCTCTTCCATGTGCATGTACTTGTTCACCGAGACCGATCCTCTTAAGTAGTTTTCTGCCGGTTGGCGTCTGTAGCAGGTGGTTAATCTGGGTGGTTGCTTGCGCTTCAGCCAACTCATCAGATCTATTGTGAAGTCCGAGCGCTATTAGCTTCGCAATTGAAATGATTTGCGGTAGTCGCAGAGCCGCTTTACACGCCATCCTTATTACTTTCTTCAATGAGGTCGGGTTGACGGAAATTCTGCCATGAATAGGTTCACGACGCTGATGTTCTCGAGACTTCTGGTCAGTGCACGAGGCAGCACACTGTGCATGTGAATTGACTTTAGACCTGTTAAGTGATACGGACCCATCACGAGCATATTGCTACCGTGCACTACTTTAATATGGGCTTCGCAATTTTCCTAGTTTCTAGTCTTTTTTTTTACGTATACACCGAGAAACGTTGCCTGCTTGAGCACAAATCGCTAAACCTGAAGTGACTCAGGTGTTTTTCGTACCAATTATATACCGTCCCGAAATGCAAACACATAAAAATTTATCTCTTAAATATAGCGATGCACAAATTAAGAAAAAAAGGCAGAAACCCACGTACTGTGGAAATCGATGATATGCGAAGCACGATTGAGAAATCTTGATATGTCACTTTAAAATCAGTACAACGTTACGAGGTGGACGTAAATTATGCCGTACATGACTTCTGTGTCATGGGCCCGCCGCGTTGATATAGTGGCTAAGGTACTCGGCTGCTGACCCGCAGGTCGCGGGATCAAATCCCGGCTGCAGCGGCTGCATTTTCCGATGAGGCGGCACTGTTGTAGGCCCGTGTGCTTAGATATGGGTGCGGGTTAAAGAAACCCAGGTGGTCGAAATTTCCGGAGCCCTCCACTACGGCGTCTCTCATATTCATATAGTGGTTTTGGGACGTTAAACCCAAAATATCAATCAATCAGTCAACTTCCTTGTCATGATTATTATGTATGGATGTCTCGTTTACCTTCGTCATCTATTCACTTCTCGTGATACCAAATTTAGCATATGTGGAGCAAGCGAAACGGCCGCGAGCACGCCAAGAGCGTGGTATGTTGTCATGTTCTTACATGGCACTCGTGCCATGATGATCATGTCTGCACCAGTGATATATTTCGTCAACCATTGACGTCACGTAGCACCAAATACGGTATATGTGGAGCTAGCAAAACAGCCGTGATCACATCATGAAGGGCCCAATACACTCCAATGTAGCGTTGACACGCGCGCACGCTGGGCACAGCCACGCAACGTTAGCAAAACGCTAGCACTCTACACAACGCCAGGCGCGAACAGTGTCCGTCGGCGCGGCCCGACGGCAACCGGCGCGAAATGCGACATGCTGAATTTCGCGCTGATGCGTTACCCAGACAGCACTGCGTCTTCCTGTTTTCGTGACGGAGAGACGCCGGACGCGCGCACACGCGAATGGGTCAAAGCAACGCAGCGCGGCGCGCGCCTGCAAGTAAAGAACTATCAGTTAAAAAGAAAGTGAAGGAAACGGAGACTTGCATGTGGAGAATCGGCATGATTAGGAAGTCCGGACTAGATATCTATCAAACGTTTAGGCAGAAAATTGCCAAGGAAAGGATCTACGATAAACATGGCAGCATATCCACGGAGTGAATGATGGAGAGTGGGGCGAAGCATTCGTCCGTCCATTCGTTCTTGCTTCCGTTCATCCAGGCCCCGCCGCGGTGGTCTAGTGGCTAAGGTACTCGGCTGCTGACCCGCAGGGCGCGGGTTCGAATCCCGGCTGCGGCGGCTGCATTTCCGATGGAGGCGGAAATGTTGTAGGCCCGTGTGCTCAGATTTGGGTGCACGTTAAAGAACCCCAGGTGGTCTAAATTTCCGGAGCCCTCCACTACGGCGTCTCTCATAATCATATAGTGATTTTGAGACGTTAAACCCCACATATCAATCAATCCGTTCATCCATGCGTCCATCTGAGTGACCATCCATGCGTCCATTCGCCCATCCGTGCATCCGTCTGTTCGTGCGTCCATCCCTACGTTCGTCCGTGCATCCGCCCCTGCGTCCATTCATGCGTCCATCCATGCATCTGTCTGTGTGTCCGTTCCTCCATCTATTCAACACTCCAAGTACCACCATCTCGCATCTTTTCATGATATATTCTCCATATAGAAGCCCCGCCACCCAGCGGACATTCCAAAGACTAAACGAGAGGTGGCACACGCACACTTTCTTACGGCTTGCGCTTCGTTTCTGCTTCCCACCTTTAACCACCTCAAGTTCATTTGTGGTATATACTAGTTCATTGTATTCATGGCACTGCGGCTCAACGCTGGCTAAACCTTTTTAAAAGTAAGGAGGTTACACCCAGTGAGTATATAGCAGCCCTTTCTTCTCAGATAGTGCTCCATGTACATGCCAATGGCTGCTGATGGGGATCGCAGCGTGCGCGTTACTTAAAAGCCGAATGCTCCTGTCTCTCATTCTCCATTAGCAGCCATTGGCATGTACAATGAGCTCTATTTTTCATTGTTCAACAACGCACAGAATAAATGTCTCACTGGCACCACCTTGGGGGTCAAAATGTTATACTTGTTATATACTGCAATGGCTACGAGGGATGAACGGATGTCGTTATAAGTAGCTTCGCCCCTAAAAAAATGTACATATTTATGTTTTATTTGTGTCTCTTGTTTACCTTGACGTATTTTTTGTGGTTGTGTTTGTGTGAACCATCGAATGTACATGTTTTTTCAACGTCATCTCATATCCATGTTCATGTAAATGACGTCTGTTTTGTCATCATGGTTAGAATATATCTAAGAAGAAAATGTTCTGTTGAATGTTATTGACGTTTGTGGAAATAAATTTTTTCTAAACAAAAAAGCCGCCGCAATTTCCCGCGGGGAGAACTCGAGTGAATGCTTCGTAGAAGGGGGGGGGGGGGGTCCACGTGAATTTTGCGTACTTGAGTATAATTTGGGAATGCATCATTGTTATTTCGTGTATAATATTTTAATTTATTGAATGAACGAGAAGCGCTGTCTTCAACGTCAAGCGAAAGCCAAGGAAAGACGCGCTTGGCTGAATTCCTAACGCGCGATTCAGTGCGTATACACAAGTGTACGGGGTGAGCAGTGAATGAGTGCGCAGCAAGAGCAATCGGTTTTCGCTGGCAGACGCTGCCTGCGTCGACCTTACGGGCAAAATAAAATGGCTGATCCCACGTACAGTGACAAACGATGATGTGCAAAGCGTGAATAATAAATATTCATATGTCACATTAAAATGAGCACAACGCTACGAGGTGGAAGTAAATGATGCCGTACATTACTTCTGTTTCATGATTATTATGTTCGGATGTGTCGTTTACCATCGCCATCTATTCACGGCCCGTGATACAAAATTTAGTATATGTGGAGCTAGCGAAACGGCCGCGAGCACGCTATGAGCGTAGTTTGTTGTTATGTTCTTACATGACACGCGTGTAAGGATTATCACGTTTGCACTAGACATATATTTCACCATCCATTCATGTCACGAAACATCGAATTTGGTATATGTGGAGCTAGCAAAACGGCCGGGAGCACATCATGAAGGGCCCAATATACTCCAATGTAGCGCTGACGCGCGTGCACGCTGGGCACAGCGACGCTACGTTAGCAAAACGGGAGCACTTTATATTCTAACGCCATGCGCGACCAGCGTCCACGCCGCTCTGACGGACGCTGGTCGTCCCCGGCACGAAATGCGATATCCTGCATTTGGCGCCGATGTCATAGAGTAACACTACTCCATGCTGACGCGTTACCCAGACAACACTGCGTCTCCCTCTTTTTGTGACGGAGGGATGCCAGACCCGCTGAAACGCGCACGCGCCAAAGCAACGCAGCGCAGCGCGCGTCTGCGAGTATATGGCAGGACTGGTGCCTGGCGTGGCAACGCCTGTGTGACTCGACGAAATGAACGCCGGCGAGCACGCGCACTGCGTGACGTCGAAATGTATTGGTGCCTTGACTGTGGCATGTAGTGATGTTTTCACATGACCCGCATCTCATGACCATCGTGTTTGCACCAATGACATACCTTTCTCATTGGCGTCACGTAATACCAAATTCGGCATATGTTAAACTAGCGAAACGGCCGCGAGCGCATCATCAGTGTGGCATGTAGTTAAGTTGTTACATCAAACCCATGTCGTGATTATCATGTTTGGATGTGTCATTTACCGATGTCGGCCGTTCGCGTCACGTAATACCGTGTTTGCTACATGTGAAGCTAGCGAAACGGCCGGGAGCGCATCATGAGCGTAGCATATAGTCTTGTTGTTACATGACACGCATTTCATGTTTATCATGTTTGCACCGGTATCATATCTCCGTCATCCATTCACGTCTCGTAATACCAAATTTCGTATAAGTGAAGCTAGCAAAACGGCCACCAGTGCATCATCAGTGTGGCATGTAGTCATGTTGTTACAGGACACGTATCTCAAGATTATCATGTTTGCACCAGTCGCATACCTTCGTCATCCATTCACGTCCCGTAATGCCAATTTTAGTATATGTGACGCTACCGAAACAGCCCCGAGCGCATCATGAGCGTGGCATGTAGTCATGTTGTTAGATGACACGCATGTCATGATTTTCATGTTAGGGTCTGTCGCTTGTGTTCGCCATGCAATCATGTCGTACTATACCAGTTTTGCAACATGCCATGTGAACAAAACCACCGCAAGAGTTGTAGGACCATGAAATGTAAATCATGACATTTATGACATCCATGTCATGATTTTCATGTTATAGTTGTCACATATGCTCTTCATACAGTCATGTTATGTCACACCAAGTTGGGCATTGATACCACTATCGAAACGACCAGGAGAGCTAAAAGTCGTAGGCGGCTAACCCGCGCAACGCCAGCGACAGCCGGGAAACGTACGCGCACACTGGCGGGAAGCATGCCAAGACGGCGTCCTGCCCGTTGGCGCGATCGTGCGGCAAGCAGCCTCGCGCAGTCCACCTTATCAGCGCCGCGAGTTTCTCGAAGCCCGCTCAGCGCACGCACCCATTGGCTCGCAGTTTCTTCTCGCCGACAGATGGAGAGAGATGGCGCGAGTGAGATGATGCTCTCGTTAGGGTAGGGCTCGAGCGTTGCGAGCGGTGGAGAGATTGAAGCGAGGTAGAGCTGACACGTGAATCACGCGGCGGCTGAGGGAGGGCGACGTCACCACTCACTGCTAAAAGTGCATGAGCTACTCGGCACCACTCCAACGCTTGCAACATGGAGAGCGGTGCGGATGGAGGGACAGCGTTACACAGGCTAGTCAAGAGCTGCTTCGCATCTAATATTCTCCTATGGGAAACTGAACTTGAAAGCGAACTCCGGTGATTTTTCGAGGTCCATAAACCTCAGTGAAATTCACTGAGTGCGTTTCTTTGCACGTTACCGGCATTTATGCCAAATTACAGGCTCAGGAGATGCCCTGATTTTTTGCAAATGAATATTAAAGATTTCCTTCAAACAGCTCACCTGGCGGGCCAGAATTATTGGCAACACTGCCTGTGTTTCCTCATGTTTGGCATGTCGATGAAAGTGACGCCGCCAACGACATTGCTCTTTGGCTGCTGCAGTGTTTACCGTGCTGGCCACAAGGCGACGGGGGTGGTGATCAGCGGTGTTCTACCTTCCTGCTTGGTGTTTGGCAAGTGCTATGCTGGTTTGACGTGCAATTTTCTGTTCCCTGTTGATGGGTGTGCGATTGGTGCTGGTTGGTGTTGCGTTGTGGCTTGCCCAAACCATTCACACAAGACGCAGTGTGTTTGCTATGACGGCTTTCCACGTGAAAGTGCCCTCTGTCAGAAGTGGATGGGTGTGATCAGGCGGGACAGCTGATTAGCGAGCAAAACAGCACGCGCGTGTTACCATTATTTCTCACCGGAGTTCTATCGGGACAGCGTTCACTTGATGGTACCTTTTGGGTGTTAATTCATTTAGTAATCCTAGAACAGCAGGAATCTTTTTGCAACAGACATTCTCATTGGTGCGCGCTTGTCCTACAGTCACCACAAGGGCACCTTTGTAGCAACATCATGCTTCTTCATGTAATAACAAAACATTGTCTAATCATCCACAGGTAAGACTTACCCTTCGTCGCCATATTGCAGCACCAGCGACTGGCCGTCCTGGCAGTGGTTTGACCTAAAATAAATTGACAGATCCCACGTACAGAGGGGATCGATTATGTGCGAAGCACGAATGATGAAAGATGATAGGTCACTTCAAAATCAGCACAACGTTACGAGACGTAGGTAAGTTATGCGGTACATGACTTCCATATCATGATTATCATGTTTCGGTATTTCATTTACCTTTGTCATCTATTAATGTCACCTGATACCAACTTTGACATATATGAAGCTAGTTAAACGGCTGCGAGAATACTATGAGCGTAGCATGTAGTCATGCTTTACACGAGATGCATCTCAAGATTATCGGGTTTAGACGTGCCTTTTACCTTCGTCCTCTATTCACTTCCCGTGATACGAAATTTGGTACATGTGGAGCTAGCGAAACGGCGGTGAACGCGCCATGAAGGGCCCAATATACTCCGACGCAAGGTAGACGCGCACGCTAGCTGGGCGCAGCGATGCCACTCTAGCGAAACGCGAAAGGCGTGACCAGCGTCTGTTGGCGCGGCCCAGTGTCAACTGGTGTGATACACGAGATGCTGAATTTCGCACCGACGACGTTATTTAGACCACACCGCGTCTGCCTCTCTTCGTGACGGAGGGATGCCGTGTGCGCTCGAACGCGCATGCGTCAAAGCAACGCAGCACGTGCCTGCGAGTATATGGCAGGCAGATCAACGATGGACGTTAGTGGACAGAACAATTGATCTTTATTAGGGGGATATCGGTGCCTGGCGTGGTACCGCCAGCGTGACGCAATGAAATCAACGCCGGCGCGCACGCGCATTGGATCACGTCGAAGTCTATAGGCGCCTTGAGTGTGGCATGTTGTCAAGTTCTTCCATGACACGCATCTCATGATTATCATGTTTGCACCAGTCACATACCGTTGTCATCGATTCATGTGGTGTAATACCAAGTGTGGCATATGTGAAGCTAGCGAATCAGCCACAAACGCATCACCAGTGTGGGACGCAGTCAGGTTGTTACATGATACACAAGTTATGATCATAACGTTTGGACGTGTCATTTACCTATGTCGTCCATTCGCGTCACGCAATACGATATTCGGACTATGTGAAGCTAGCGAAACGGCCGCGAGCACATCATGAGCGTAGCATGTAGTCATGTTGTTGCATGACACGCATCTTATTATTATCATGTTTGCACCAGTCACATACCTTCGTCATCCAATCACGTTCCGTCATACAAAATTTGGTGTATGCAAAGCTCGAGAAACGGCCGCGAGCACATCATGAGTGTGACATGTAGTCATGTTGTTACATGACACGTATGTCATGATTTTTATATTAGGGTTTGCAGCTTGTGTTCGTTATGCAGTCATCTCATACCATACCAATTTGGCAACAAGGCATATGAACGAAACCACCGCAAGAGCTGGAGGACCATGAAATGTAAATCTTGACATTCATGGCATCCATGTCATGAGTTTTATGTTATGACTAGTCAGTTATGTTCGTCATACAGTCACGTTACGTCATACCAAGTTTGGCATTGATACTATTATCCAAACGGCCAGGACAGCTAAAAGCCGTAAGCGGCTAGATAGATAGATAGATAGATAGATAGATAGATAGATAGATAGATAGATAGATACGCTCAAAGTCGCTGAAGTTCGGCAAGAAATGCTTCGCATTTAAAATCACAGCATATCTACGCAGTCAACGACAATGAGAGGAGCAAAGCATCCATCAGTTCGTCTGTAGTTCCATCCGCCCTTGCTTTCGTCCTACGTCCGTCTGTCCATCTCTTTGTCCGTCTGTCTGTTCGTCTGTCTGTTTGCCGTTGCGTGCACCCGAGCACCCCGCTGAGTGTTCGAGCACCCCACTGAGTTTTCGGCAAATGTAGTATACTTCGGAAAGACCACTGAAACTGGTATTTTATTAAATGAGAAGTGTCTTTTCCTAGTACGCATTGCAGAATGAAAACCACAGAAATGAGTCCCGTGAACTGTAGCACGAGTTGTATGGCCTATTCTTAAACATCAAGAGCGCACCATTTAATCACCCTGAAAATTGTACCAAGTATATTTTTCGATTTCGTGCAAAAGACTGTTGAAATTGTGGTCATTTTCTGCTTAATAATGACGATGCCATCAGTAAGCACATACCAAAATGTAGTGATTATGCCTAGCTCTTTCACTCATCTTTTAAGCCCAGGGGGCGAGCCTGTAATTCGCTCGTCTCAACCCGGTAAGAAAAATATCGGTGTTTACACTGCAGAAAGAAGTGTAGACCACATTTGCTATGTTTATTTTTTCTTTAGTTATTGAGCTCCTAATCAAGTGATGGGCGGTCGGCGTTGCCTGCGGCAACGGGGGTGATTAAACTGTAGTTCTTCCTTTTTGCTGCTACAACCACCTACTACATCGCAAAAGCAGTGGTTTACGCAAGCTCTAAGTTGTGTTTACGTAACCATACATGAAAATAAATATGCCTTTCTTGTTATTACATGTAATTGCACGTGAATGACTAAAGGTGGATTGGCACAACCAACCGGATGATTTCTAATGAAGTCAAGACAAACAGGCTACAAAATCACCCAAAGGAACGTTCAAAGCGAGATTAGAGCGAGCAAAAGAAAGGCTAAACATTTCCCAAGTTAAGCACTAACTGACTTACAATAATGACTTACAATTTTTTGTCAAGTCAACAATTGGCACTCCAATTGTTGATGTCACCCGGCTAGGCAAGTCTTGCTGTGTGAAGATTGCGTTTAAGAGCACATCACTCCCCTCTCATGTGAAGGTGGGGTACTTCAGACATGCTGTGCGGCCTCTACAGTGCCATAAATGCATAAAGTTTGGACATGTGAGCAGCGTCTGCGAGAATTCGGTGGTATGCCACCGCTGCGCCGATCCCCATGCAGCGGATAAGTGCGTCGCATCTGTCAAGAAATGCTCTAATTGCAATGGAACCCATGAAGCCACATCGAAGGACTGCCCGCGGATTCAGAAGGAAATTTCCATCTTGAAGGAGATGGTGCGCGATCACTCATCTCATCGAGAAGCCGTAGCTAAAGTCAGAAGGCGTCGTTCACGTCGACATCGGTCTTCAAGGACGCCCGCTACCTCCTGGACACGTTTGCCAGATCCCTCATCAGTACCACCTCCTTTGCCTCCCAGACCACATGTCGCGGGAAAGGCTGCGACAAAGTGGCCTGCACTTCAAAGGAAGCAGCATCAAGCGAACCGAAGGCGTTTCATGACGGCCAGTCCGCGATCCCGGTTCGAGATCTTTCCAACCAAGACAGGCAAGTGACTGCAATCGTGCAATCAATAATTGCCACGATTCGCACGCTACTGAGCAGCATACAGTCTCCATCTGCTAAGAGTGCACTGCAAATACTGGATGCACTGATCCAATTCTTGCTAACGTCGTATAAGCACAATGGCTCAACAAAATGTCATCTTCCGCACTGAAGTTAAAAGTGCGTCGATTTTGCAGTGAATTGCCAGAGGCATGAAGTCCCGTATCTCGGACTTTCACCAATTTGTTCGGGCTAATCAATTCCCTATACTTGTCATATGTGAACCCAACGTATCAACGCCTTATAGATTGTCCGGTTATGAAGCTTTTTGTTCAGCCGCTTGCGAAGAACGAAGCAAAGTAATTGTTTACATTTGCACAGACTTGACTTGACTTCGCACCAAATAAGTTCAAATGACGGCAATCAGTACGTGTGTCGTCGTGTAAAAACGAATGCTGTTTCGTTCACGCTTATTGGTGGATATATATCTCCGTCATCGCAATTTGGCTGCGACTGATGAAAAGACATCCTAATGAGGACAGATGGGCCTTGGATCATCACCGGTGACTTCAATGCCCATCACATGCTTTGGGGGAGCACTAGGATTAATGCCAGGGGCCGGAACATTGTTACATTCGCTTCCAATTACGACCTTTCTATCATGAACGATGGCACGCCAACATATCTGCGGGGTCTCACGTATGGCAGTTGCCTTGACCTGACATTGGTGTCACTGTGCTTCTCTCACAAAGTTAAATGGTCTTGCGATATTGAGACTCACGGGAGTGATCACATACCCACCTACCTGACGATCAATGGTATCATAAAATATTTCTCTTCCGGTGTTGTAATCGGCAATGACTTGTCGATGTTTACATGACGTGTTGAGGACGCTTGCCAAAAAAAAAGCCTCGCCTGCAGCCAGGAAAATACCATAGCGGAAGCTATGCAAGCGTCCAAATGTAAATTACCATTTTCGTCTAAAATAACACAGTTCGACATCAAACTGGAAAGATTACGAGCTATACAAAGGCGTGCTGAACGACGATACAGACGCACAAGATCAATTTACGGTCTGAGGGAGGCAAGACGGCTCTAGATAAAGATTCAACGACGCATTTACAAGCTGCAGAGGAAACGCTGGTAACATTCTGCGAATCTCTAGACCCTCATGAACCGCTGCCATATATCTGGAGAACACTTCATGGTCTTCGCTCCTCTCCGCAACAATGGCACCCTTTTAAAGCTTTGGCACTCCATCATGCATGGAAAAACAGAACTCGAGGTGGCTGAAGAATTTTGCACGAGAGTTGCCGCGAATATTATGAATGAGAGCATTGACGCCGTGATCGTTCCTGAAACGCGATTACCAGAAATGAACATTCCATTCACCATGAAAGAACTGGAAGGTGCGTTAGTCGCTTCTAAGCGCATGTCATCGCCAGGTCCTGATGGTATTACTTATGGTGCGTTGGGACACCTTGGAGAAAAAGCCAGAAAAGAACTTTTAACATGCTGCAACAACTCCTGGCTCAGCGGCAGTGTTCCCCGAGAATGGAAAATAAGTCGATTAATACCCCTTTTGGAATCGGGAAAATCACCAATGGACTTGACAGCGTATCGCCCTATTGCGCTCGCAAGCTGCCTTGGAAAAGTGATGGAAAGAATGGTTTTATTTCATCTCGAGTGGTAATTGGAATGATTCACCAAATACCCTTCTTGCATGGCAGGCTTTTGTCGAGGGCGCTCCTCCATCGACTGTGTCCTTGACTTATCAACATTTGTTCGGCAAAAAAAGTCGCAAGCGCATATCAGTGGCACTCTTTCTTGACATGAAGGGTGCATATGATAATGTAGCTCACGATGCCATCCTCACTTCTCTCGCAGCAATGGGCATTGGTGGACGAATGTTTCAATGGGCAAAAGATTATATAACTGGCAGGGGTTTCTTTGTGCAACATATGAGGGTACAACTGCTGAACATTACACCTGCTGCGGAGTACCTCAGGGAGGTGTTTTAAGCCCCACATTGTTCAATCTTGCCCTCATTGGTCTGGTGGAGGTTCTGCCAAAGTCGGTGTGCCTATCCATATACGCCGATCATATTTGCCTCTGGAGTGCTGCAGTTGCTCACCCTAAGGTGCGTGCACAAATACAGCGGGCAGCAACCCTCACAACAGCCTACCTTCAGAAACAAGGCCTAACTATATCAACTGTGAAGTGCGCGTTGATGGCGTTTACACGCAAACCAATGACGCCATACCCTGTTTACATCAATGGGCAGAGTGTCAAATATGCACGGACGCATCGTTTCCTGGGCATAATAATCGACAGAAGTCTTTCGTGGAGCCCGCATTGTGCGTACTTGAAGAAGAGACTGCTATCTATTGTGCATATAATGAAATTCCTGTGCGGGAAAGCATGGGAAACTTCGGTGGCCTCCATGCTACAGCTGTACAGGGCCCTATTTCTGGGTTTATTGCGCTACAGCTTACCGGTACTGACTAACACTTGCAAATCTATTACTCATTCATTGGAGAGTTTGCAGGGTCAGGCTGTGCGTGTCTGCCTAGGACTGCCCCAATGCGCTTCTACTTATGCCACAATCATGCTTTCCAAAGACCATCCGGTCAGGACATATAGAGTGGTGGATTGCCTCAGAGCGCACATTCGACATACTAGCCATGTCCCCAATCACCACTTGGCCCTTCTACCCTCCGGAAGACCACGTGCTACGTTTTCAGACGTCATAGTCAAGCACCTAAACAGCATTCCATCAGGATATACGCCAGCTGCGAGAATGGCATGCCCTTTGTTGTGCCTCGACCAGCCGCAAGTACGTCTAGAAATTCCGGGTATAAAAACAAAAGCTATCACTCCAGAGTAGCATTGAAGCAAGCAACACTGCTATTATTACATGAGTTGTACTTGGACCGAACGCAGATATACACTGATGGGTCCGTCTTATCCAGCAGCTCATCAGGTGCCGCTGAAATTCCGGCTGCAGCAATAACAATCAAGTTTAAGTTGTCGCATATGACTACATCTACGGCATGAGAGCTTGCTGCTATAAGAGCTGCTTTACAATATCTCGTTCAAGAACGTCCAGAAAAATGGGTTATATTCTGTGATTCGAAGGCAGCGCTTCAGAGTTTGCAGGCTGCCATGCGTAGGAGGAGTCATGAACAATTGGTACAAAAAATAAGACATTGCCATCATGAAGCTCTAGCACAAGGGCATGATATTATATATCAATGGCTGCCTGGACATATCGGTATTACCGGAAATTAATTAGCCGATGATGCAGCCTGCTCAGCCCATGAAGAAACCCGTGTAGTCCCAATTCCTCTATCAAGGAATGATGCAGCAAGACAACTTTACCTGCTGGCTCAAGATCTCACACGCACGTTCTGGTCGTCTACCAGCTTCCAAAGGTGTCAGTTTTATGAACTGGATTCTTCGCTCAAGATAAAGCTACCATCGCAACTTTCCCACTCCGATGCGACACTGTTATGCCGCCTTTGGTTGGGTGTTGCATTTACAAAGGTATACTCCTTTCGCATTGGTATGGCAGACACTCCTACATGCGACTACTGCGGAGTTGAAGAGACCATCAAACACGTCCTGTGCAGCTGCGCTTGCTACGACACACAGCGATGCCAGCTCCGGATGGTTTTGAATCAACTTAACCCCGGACCATTTCTTGTGCAGAAGATACTAGGACTTCGGGCATCTGCCTCAGTTGCGCATAAAGCGACGAAAGCACTGCTACTTTACTTAAAGTCAACAAACCTGAGTGACCGCCTGTAGACTGTGTGTGCTCCCCGAGTGTGCTCGTGATTGTGTGTACCTTCTCATCTCTCTGCAACCTCTTCTCTCTTCTTCATCCCTTCCTCAGTGCAGGGTATCAAACCGGATGTGCGTCTGGTTAACCTCCCTGCCTTTTCTTGCATCTTTGTCTCTCTCTCTCTCGTAACCAAGCATAACGAAAGTGCACGAAAATTTTGGTTATATAATAGTAGTTCAACGAAAATAATAAAAAACTTCAAATGTGGCAAAATGGCCGTGGGCTATCTCATTGCTAAAGCGGATTGCACAGCTCATGTAGGAAGACGCCCGCGGTGTGGATCTCAGCAAGATACTGCAATGGCCCTTTCTACACAAATCCCCACACACTCACACACACATTCCCCCTCCACAAACATGTTTTCTTCTCTCACTTATTACGCTCAGCTAGATTCCTGTATTATTATAAAGTTTATTGGCTCTTATCATAACTATTATGGGCCGATAATGTCTTCTTTATATGAGTTTTTTTCCATTGGAGTTCCGTAACATGTCAACGCTTGACATGCTGTTGGCGGCCGACGGATGTTGCTGTGCTCTTTCAAATATAAAATGTAATTAAGTGCTAGCACTGTAATAAACGTTTAATTATCATTGGATTATTGGCTTGCGTAAAATACTGTCGACATTCAGATTTGATATCCCAATTTTTCTTAGCACGGCACAACTGGGTGCTACATTATTTTCCTTGCATCTTTTCTATGCAGGTGGATATCTCAGAGGAAGACTCACATGACCCGACTGTCCCTTACGCTCTCGAAAACTCATTGAGGGACATCCATGCAATCGTACGAAGCCACCTAGAGACTAATGACAGGCTACACAGAAACCCGCTGAAGCTATCATCGCTTCGGGGTAAGTAGACGCCCAGTCTGTTCTTCTCTCCCATTTTCTCAGGTGCACATTGGCGGTGTGCGAAGAAGAGCTGAGACTTTGACGACGGCATTGGCCGAAGAGGGCGCCACCTAATGAACCACACCCCCCAGGGCGAACCCTGATTGGTTGTACCATGGAAGATAACGAGTACTCTCCCGAACGTGGCTACCAGAGCGTTTATGTTTAGAGCCCAACGCCGCTGCTGACGTTTTTTTTTTCTCGTTTAGTATGGTCCACATAGTCGTTACCGCCTTCTCTTTCCTCGGGGCACTTTTTTATTCCTATATACGTTGAATGTTACTATGTTTTGTAGCGGGAACGACTAAGGCCTACTGTAACGTGAACAGTTTCCCTGCTATGTCGCAGCGCCCTTCTTGCAATCTGGACCCATGATTGAGTGATCGTAACGTGCGTACATATTAATAATTTTGCTTAGCATTCTGTGTGAATCTCTCGGCTTTGACTCGCGACAATTGCGGCATCATTTTGGTGGAGGGAAATGAAAAATATGTCGGAGCACATATTTCACGATATATGTCAAACAGTGTAAGCTGAAGTTTATGACCCAGAGAATCGTTTACACCGCGCATGTCAAAGCCACGACATTACTTCGGGACGTCTAACAATACCGTTATATATCAACGCCTCTAGTCAACGCGCACCTCTAAACTTTAAAAAGCCATGGAAGAAACACCGGTTGACGCATGTTGCTAAAAGAGGTTTCCAGAGAGCTTGTAACGATTCTTTATAACCAAGAAAATGCTTAGTTTGAAAGAAAACCATGTTTTAATGGTCAGAATATTCTTAGCACGATTGGAACGACCCACCTCCGATAACGGCGTCGTGATGTAGCGTTTTTTATAGCCACGCCTCTCTATAGCTGCTTCTGCCACGCATTGTAGCAAATGTGCTTTAGGAGAACATAGGCTGGTTGAAACAGAACTTGTGCAGTTCTCATTGAAGATGGAATCAAGTTGTCTCATGCGCGCATCAGACCCAATCAAGCCTTCTTTTAGGCGAATTCATTTTTTGTACAGCAAGGAAGCAGCAGCACGAGTACACGCCCACAAGAGAGGGGTCGCTAACAGACGAGTACCGACAACTGTATTTCTTCGAGGAATGACACACCTCATATATGCCAGAATGAAGCATAAAAAAAGAGATGGGTACCAAGGTCTTAGAATGCACAACTCCAACACCGCAATACAGTCAAAGCAAGAATAAAGCGAACCGAAGCGATCTTAATTTTTCTTCTTCATCAAAGACCTGACACCCACATCCAGAGTGTGAAAGTAAACTTCAAAGAAGGCAACAAAGGAGACGCTGATGTGCTTCTTAACGAAATTTCTGAATTATATAGGGTGTGTGACGCATTTGAACCGGGCCACACATCCTGTGGACTTGCTAACACATGTGCAACCAAATGTGCCTACGTGTGACGTTACTTTCTTCAGCGTTTTTGGGCGTCGTAATTGACAGGAATCTCTCATGGAGCGATCACGTTTCGTAGATGAAGAAACGGTTAATGGACATCTGTAATATACTGAAGTTCTTTGCAGGAAAGACTTAAGGAATGTCTCCCAGTGCAATGCTACAGCTGTACAGAGTACTTTTTCTCGGTTTTCTGTGGTACAGTTTACCGGCATTGACCAATGCAAGCAAAACAAGCCTTCGAACACTACAGAGTGTTCAGTCCCAGGCACTCCGGATTTGCCTTGGCTTGCCTCGTAATGCGTCGACAATGGCTACTATAGCTGTCGCCGGTGACCACCTCATCACGACACATATCGACGTTGAGGCACTCAGGACACATATAAGGCATATTGCTCGGACACCCTGCCACCACCTAGCCCCTTTACCAGCAGACAGAGCACGTTCGTCATTTTTCCAAACGGTCACCACATATCAAGATTCTTTGCCAACATGCTTCACACCCGCCGCCAGGCCTTCGGCTCCTCCCTGGTGCCTTACTCAGGCTAACATCAGGCTAACTATACCTGGCATCCAGAAAAAAGCAGATATGTCGTCACCTGCTCTTAGACAGCTTGCTCTTCTCTTGTTATACGAGACGTATCAAGGCTATATACACGTATACACCGACGGCTCTGTTTTACAGTAGAGTTCAACGGCATCATTTGTTATACCAAAAAAAGACACGACAAGAAAATTCAAGACCTCCCACCTTACGACATCAACGGGAGCAGAACTCACAGCTCTTCGTGCCGCGTTGCAATGCATCAACGACCAACAGCCACGAAAATGGACAATTTTCAGTGCCTCAAAGGCGGCACTGCAATCCCTTCTATCACCTTTACGACACGGCCCGTACGAACAGCTGGTATTTGAGATTACAAAAAAGACTCACCAAATCATTGAGGAAGGACATGAAATAGCCTTTCAATGGCTCTCAAGTCATTGTGGAATAGTTGGCAATGAACGAGCCGATCGAGCTGCCCGTTCTGCCCATACTGAAAGCGATTAAATATCAATTCCGCTTTCCAGAACTGACGCTGCACGGAAACCCCGCATGCTTGCTCACAAGCGCACCTCGTCACAATGGAACGAGTCACATTTCATCCATGCACGGTTAGGTACATTGGACCCAACTCCTAATATTCGAATTCCTCCGGAATTACGCCGACGAGATGCTACTCTGCTGTGCAGATTATGGTTTGGCGTCGCATTCACCAATGCGCACGCGTTCCTGACACTGCTGCATGCGACCATTGTGGCAGTGATGAAACAACTTGGCACATTCTGTGTGAATGCCCACAATACTGCTCGCAAAGACAATCACTCTGCAATGCACTAGATGAACTGGACGACCAGCCTCTTTCGGAAGAGAGAATCCTGCGCTGCCGACAGGACTTTATGTTGCAGAAAAAGGTTGTGAATGCGCTCCTGCGGTTGTTGCGTTCAACCGGCCTGTCCAAACGACTGTTATCGGAACTCCATGAATGTGTGCGCATGTGGTTTTTTTTCTAATTTATTTTATATCTCTCTATTTCTATCCTCTTTCCGACCCTTTTCTTCACCCATGTACAGGGTAGCAAGCCAGTTCGTCTAGATTAACCTCCGTGTCTCTTCCTTTTATTTATTTCTCTCTCTCTCTCTCTCTCCAGCAAAAGCTGCTATGCAACTACAACACAGCTCACGCGCAGCGCCGTAGTAGTCGGCTGATGCCGCCGGTGTCCGTAACCAATATCACACAAAATATAAAAACTCAAATAAAAACTACCAGAGACATCTGCTGGCATATAGTCAGATTCGAACCGTGTGCCAGCCGAACATTCAACTGCGTAGCCACACTGGTGCTTGAGACTCGTTCGCAAACTTGCGTTAAGCAGGCTTGATGTCAGGAAAGAAATGGCGTTAGTGTGAGTAATAAAGCATTTTAAAACAGCGAATGAATACCCAGGCATCAGACAATGTGAATCGCGTAACGAGTGGGTTGCCAAATGCTCCAAAACATTACAAAACACACTTCAAGTGTAATTTTTCATCCGCTGAACGCAACGAGAAATGTGTTACAGGTTCTTAGCAGTTACCATGCTTTTCCAAAGAATGACGAGAGATAAGATTGTGAATGCCGACCTACTATACAAAAATCTATTCATGGTGTAGTGGAACTCAGCATGTCTGCTTCTAGTATTTACCCGAATACTGTTTAGAAAAAGCTCTGAAAGGCCGCTCTTTACGCTTTCGCTGTGACTGTGCTGTGCCTTGCGCGCAGGCCGGGCGTTTTTGTAATTTATTTGTTTTCCCGAACGGTCATTGACACAGAGGCCAGCATCGACAACGTGAAACGTCAAACATGTCATGGTAAAGCAATACACCGCTACTGTGCAACACTTAACGGCAGTGGTTCTTCTGGCATCCACGTTCCCTAGTATTGCGAATACGTGAGCACAGCTTTTCCAGAATATTCTGCCAACGTATTGGCCACATCAATTGACGAATACTATTGAGGACGACGCAGCGAGCAATGGAAAGAAAAATGGTAGGTGTAACCTTAAGAGACAAGAAGAAAGCAGAGTGGATTAGGGAACCAACGGGGGTTAAGGATATAAGCTGAAATCAAGAAGAAGAAATGGACATGGGCCGGGCATGTAGCGCATAGACAGGATAACCGCTGGTCGTTAAGGATAACTAACTGGATTCCCAGAATAGGAAAGCGAGTTAGGGGGAGACAGAAGGTTAGGTGGGCAGATGAGATTAAGAAGTTTGCGGGTATAAATTGGCAGCAGCAAGCACAGGACCGGGTTACCTGGCGAAACACGGGAGAGGCCTTTGTCCTGCAGTGGACGTAGTCAGGCTTAAGATGATGATGATGATGATCATAGCAAGTGAAACTGGCTGGCGATTGTGCTATTTTACGTCCTCAAGCTATTTTTTACATCGATACAGTCTTTTTGCAGCAATTGTGCAGGAAAACTGGCCCGCAATCCACACGTCCCGCATAAACTGCGTGGTCCACATCAGAGGAGGTCGATATAGAGGCGTGGTCTGTGGAGCTCCCGTGGGACCCCAGTGAGCGCGTCCAGATGAATTGCTCACCGGAAAATTTGATCCAAGAACGTGACAGGGCCCCAGGTGTAGCTTAGTAGTATTGGTTCTCGAACTACCTGATTTCGCTGATTGCACTTTCTTCAAGTAATCTCTCCAAACCTACTTGCACACTGCACACCTAAGGTCTCTCAAAAAAGCAACAATCAGACCTTTGCTATGTTGATTTGAAAGGAAATAATATAAGCCGGGTATTGGTGTACACTCGGCACTCACGGCATCAGCTATCACTCTCTAATACACTCTCTTGTGCCGAGCAAGACGATTGCGTCTGACGCGCATACCTCAAACAGGTAGAAATTATAGAATCACATAGAGGCATTACGATAATGTGAAATATAGCAGCAGCGTGGTCTATTTGGTCACAGCTATGCGTAAATAGAAAATATGCATAATTGCTTTTTTATCGATGTTGTTCCCAAGTATAAACACCAACCCAGTCCAAGATGACTGGACGTTCAACATGTGCCAAAACTCTGGCTAGGTTACTGCATTGGTTTACAGACAGACAGACAGACAGACAGACAGACAGACAGACAGACTGACTGACTGACTGACTGACTGACTGACTGACTGACTGACTGACCAACCGACCGACCGACCGACCGACCGACCGACCGACCGACTGACTGACTGACTGACTGACTGACTGACTGACTGACGGACTGACTGACTGACTGACTGACTGACTGACTGACTGACTGACTGACTGTCTGACTGACGGACTGACGGACTGACGGACTGACGGACTGACTGACGGACTGACTGACGGACTGACTGACGGACTGACTGACTGACTGACTGACGGACTGACGGACTGACGGACTGACTGACTGACTGACTGACAGACTGACTGACTGACGGACTGACGGACTGACGGACTGACTGACGGACTGACTGACGGACTGACTGACTGACGGACTGACGGACTGACTGACTGACTGACTGACTGACTGACTGACTGACGGACTGACAGACGGACTGACTGACGGACGGACGGACGGATGGATGGATAGATGGATAGATGGATACGCTCAAAGACGCCTAAGTTCGTTAAAGAATGCTTCACACACAAAAAAAAATTGGCAGACCCACGTACGGTGGGAATCGATGATATGCGAAGCACGAATGAAAAATGTTGATATGTCACTCTAAAATCAGCACAACGTTATGAGGTGGAGGTAAATGATGCCATACATGTCTTCCATGTCATGATTATTGTGTATGGGTGTGTCGTTTCCTTTTGTCATCTATTCACTTGACGTGATACCAAATTTAGTATACGGGGAGCTAGCGAAACGGCCGCGAGCACGCTATGAGCGTGGTAGGTCGTCATGTTTTTACATGACACGCGTGTCAGCATTATCATGTTTGCACCAGTCGTGTATTTCGTCATTAAGTGACGTCACATAACACCAAATTTGGTGGCAAAGTGGCGGCGAACGCATCATAAAAGGCCCAATATACTCCGATGTAGTTTTGCCGCACACGCACGCTGGGGACATAGGCACTATAGGTTAGCAAAACGCGAGCACTCTATAGTCTGATGCCAGGCACTACCAGCGTCCGTCGCTGCGACCCGGCGGCAACCGGCGCGAAATGCGACATGCTGTATTTAGCGCCGGTGCGTTAAGCAGACTACACTGCGTGTCGCTATTTTTGTGACGGAGGGAGGCCGGACGCACTGAAACGCGCATGTGTCAAAGCGACGTATCGCAGCGTGCGCTTGCTAGTATAGGGCAGGACCGGCGCCTGGCGTGGCAACGCCGGCCTGACACAAGAAAATGAACGCTGGGAGCACGCGCACCTTGTCATGTCGAAATGTATTGGCACCTTGACTGCGGCTTGTAGTCATGTTCTCACATGAGACACATCTCTTGACAATTATGTTTGCACCAGTCACATATTTTCATGATATTGGCGTCCCGTATATATACGTGAAGCTAGCGAAATGACCGCGAGCGTATCATTAGTGTGGCAAGTAGTCATGTTGTTACAAGATATGTATGTCATAATTATCATATTTGAATGTGTCATTTACTTATGTCGTCCGTTCGCGTCGCGTAATACCGAGTTTGGTAGATGTGAAGCTAGCGAAACAGCCGCGAGCACATCATGAGTGTGGCATGTAGTCATGCTGTTACATTACATGCATGTCATGATTTTCATGTTAGGGTCTTTCACTTGTGTTCGCCATGCAATCATGCCGTACCATACAGGTTTTGCAACATGCCATGTGAATGATCCACCTCAAGAGCTGCAGGACCATGACTGAGAGGCTCCCTTTCTGAGAAATTCGTGTAGATTTTCTTGTGAATTTGTGGTATAAAGGGGTCATTGACTTCTTTTCCCATAAACAATGCTTACGCACTCCTATCGTATACAGCCGTCTGATCGGGTTAATCTTTGTATCGAATCTCCATTCACTGAAGCTCATATATCCAGCAGTGTACAGGGCCGCCCTCTTAGCTGGCACAGGCACTGCGTAACAGTCTACACATACACACACACACACACACACACACACACACACACACGCACACAAACACACACACACACACACACACTCACACTCACACACACACACACACACACACACACACGGGAGAGAGATAAAATCGTTGCACTTTGTCCCGGACCTGTAATGGTACTCTTGGCTAAATCTGTTCTTAGACCGTCAAATCTAGATCCGAGAAGCAATGTAACTATCATTAAACTTTGGTCAAACGAAAACTTTCCTGTTGAACTATTCTAAGAAAGAGTTTTCTCTTTGAAAAGTACTAATATTATCTCCCAGGGACCTTTGGGGATGACAGCTTTTTCATGTGATGCTAGTAGAAGTCAGCTCCTAAAAGCAAGTTGTGGCTGGTATTCACGTTTTACTTCCCTAATGAAACATGTTTTAATTGAGAAAAACTCAAGAGATGAAGTCGGCTGGAAAAACAGTTCACAAAGTATCAAAGTTTGTCGAAAGTGAAATAACACAAAAAACGTAATACAGATTGAAGCACAAGGTCCCATTGAACGAGGTTGTTCGTACAATAAGGCGCCATCTCTTTTTTCCTCTTGGTTTATTCTTTTATGTTCTTTTTATTGTGAAATGTAGAGGAAACGTTATGGAACAAAACGTACTCACGTATTGTCGTTGAAAAATTCTTGAAAAAAGATCTTATGTATCTATCCAATTGCTATATCGGGCAGTGTACGAGAGGCCACGAGGTTATCAGCGCACAACACAAAACCCACCAATGTAGTACAGGTGTGAAAGACAACGGTTTTGTGTTCGGTCTATAAAAATTGGGTTTAAAGTTTTCTTTTAAGTAAGCAACAAAAGCAATAAGTTCCGTGCCACCCTGCATTCGCTGTGAAAAGAGGCACCTGGGTTTGATGTTTGATTCGGAGCAGCGAACATCTGCTTCGAAGTACCTTAGAGAAAGAAATCCGAACACTGTCCCGAATTCCAGCACAAGAGCTCAGTCATTTTCAGAATATTTTTTCTTATTCCCTTAAATCCCTTTTTTAGAAAAAGCATGTCTGAAATTTTTGCATTCGAGTGTCGCGCTGCAAGCTGTATAAGGTAGATTAGGGCGTTATTTATCGTGGCCTGGCGAGCTATGCGCTGTGGTAAGTGACGGTTAACACACACACACACACACACGCACACACACATACAGACACGCACACACACACGCAAACACACACACACACGCACACACACACACGCACAGAGAGAGAGAGAGAGAGAGACAGAGCAGCTACGCACCCAGCTGGTCTGGACACTGGCTAACCTCCCTGTCCTTCCTTTCACCTTCGTTCTCCGCTCCTTAAATTTTTGCCTAGAATAACTATTATGAGTAATAGTAGCTGAGGGGGTTAACAAATAAGAGCCACCTTAGTGTATAGGTTCTTTTATTAAGATGACCAAGGATATTTTTTAACAAGACATTTTCACGGGTACGCATGAGTATCAGCGTTCCTATAGATGAGCGCTAAAACACGTCACATGCAGTACATGTTTAACCACTCTACTAAGCATATTGACGTGGATACTCTGGGGAGTCCAAAAGCTGAAATGCCCCTCGGAATCCGCATTGTTAGAATGAAACGTGGAAAGTTAAGCGAGCAATCATGTGAAAAAAGCGAGGGCTTTATTTTTATCTCAATTTTAAACATTTTGTTTAGTTGTTAATTACGACTTGATGTACAGAATCATAAGGTATGATCATGACTAAAGACGTGTACCGGCAATGTTTGGTGGTGTCACGAACCCTTTGCCATGTTGATAAACCAGGAATCCGCTGGTTTCTTTTTCTTCAAAGCGTACACTGAAGAAAATATAGGGAACGTAAAGGGCGAAATCAGTGTACATCTATCCGTCTGATCAACGTATTCCCATTCTGTCATTGATCTGCGGTGCTTCGTTATGAAAATATTTGCTAGCGAAGAGAGATTTAAATAGAAAAACAAAAAGAAGCTCGCACGAAAAAAACGCTTGTGCATCGATGAAGTACCAGTGTGCCATACTAGGTTCTCTTTTTCCTTTACTGTTTCTCGTCTCAAAAACCTTGCGAACACGTTCACTACTTCAGCCAACTGAAAGTCGTCTGATTCACTGCTTGATACGGCGAGAGGCGAGAAAAAGCACTGGGTACCGCATCGCTTGTGGCCGCTATGGAGAGCACTCACAAAAGGGATTTCCGCACTGGAAGATTCCCGATAAACAGTATGTGCCGTATTAAGCAGTGTAACATCAAATACACTAGCAAATGTTCATATTGTTGTAAGGGATTTACAGCGTACTTATAGCGCTAAAAAAGCACGAAAAGAAGATTTGGACTATTCGTGACGCAGTTGGAAAATTGAAACTGATGATTGATTGATATGTAGGGTTTAACGTCCCAAAACCACTATATGATTATGAGAGACGCCGTAGTGGAGTGCTCCGGAAATTTCGACCACCTGGGGTTCTTTAACGTGCACCCAAATCTGAGCACACGTGCCTACAACATTTCCGCCTCCATCGGAAATGCAGCCGCCGCAGCCGATATTTGAACCCGCGCCCTGCGGGTCAGCAGCCGAGTACCTTAGCCACTAGACCACTGCGGCGGGGCGGAAAATTGAAACTCAAGCACTGGTCCTGGGAATACTTTATCCTGAGTCATGTGCACCCTCAAGACACTAGGAACCTTGACGCACCTCACTATTGAGACATTTTATATTATAGCTTGCACTTCACCTGTAGCTTCCCGTTTGAACGCGGGAGTATAGAAAATGTCATAAACAGCTTTGCTATAAAGGCCAGGTTGTTTTGTCAGCCCGTGAAACCCATGATGCGCCCGCACCACACCACCATAGAAATAACACGGCTTTCGCTAAGACTGTGGCCTTGTAATAACCTTAACACGCGCCAGTAAAATATGCACAAGGGACGCTTCCTGAAAATCACGCTTGTTTACAGTGTTCGAGACAAAAAACGAGCTTTCGCGTAGAAGTGACAGACTTGTCAAAAGCGACTACTCCTGGCGCAAGACCCACGTAAACGCCACTTGACACCCGAGCCTTATAGTATGCAGTCGCCTCACTGAAAAGCTCAGATGAATGGCGAAAAGGGTGTTGAAGCCACATCATGCTTTTCGTCGCTGTGACACAACCCGGCGATCCACTGGCTTTACTGGTATGCCTCTGAATGTGGTTGTTTGAGGCCCTCGTTATGTTTCACTATACGAAGGGCCTCAAGAGAGAAACAATATTACTGATGGCATAGCAAGGTCGGTAAACTTGATTTGCCGGTATTTCGAAGGGTGGTGGCGAAAAGCCTTCCACAACCATATTGGCCAAGCTAACCAATTCTGCCTGGAGACGGTAGTCGGCTGGCGGCAGGAGCGACTCCGACGCCTCGAGGGAGGAGGCTGGCAGTATTGTTCTTGCTGGGGGGGCCTCAAACCATTCTTTGCTAGCGGGCCGCTGCAGCGAATTGATTCTGCCGCAAGGGCCAAGAGAGTGAAGAAGACAAAAGTGGGAGAGTGGTTCTACAAACTGTCAGCTACTCTTCTAATCTCAAATTGAACATTGCTGTGTAGTCCTTCTCTGGAAACGTGTCAGGTACAATATACAGAAAGCCTAACAGACGCTTATATACGCAGGATTCATCCACTTGCCCAATCATCTTATGCAAGCATTTTCTTTGTGCGAAAATAGCTTCTGTGGCCAATGCACGTCGCGCCTCCTAATGACAGCTCACGTCATTAAGCTAATATGTTGCAAGTGGATGAGGCGGGGAAGGCCTAGCTCTCTTCTCTGAAGTGTGTCGAACAGGTGTGCAGGGCAGCGACTTTCGATGACGTTGTCAGGCTGACATTATTGATGACAGTAGCAGTGTCTGACGCAATTAACATCCGGAAGAGGCTTACGTAGGTAGGTGTGTGGTCGTACGTGGCTTTATTTTTATTCACGCTTTAACGCATTCTGAAAATATTGGCAGCATATCCACGGAGTCAATGATGGAGAGTGGGGTGAAGCATCCGTCCGTCCATTCTTTCTTGCTTCCGTCCGTTCATGCGTCCGTCTGTGTGACCGTCCATGCGTCCATCCGCCCGTCCATGCGTGCGTCTGTTTGTGCGTCCGCACGTCCATCTGCGCGTCCGTCCCTGCGTTCGTCCATGCACCCACCCTGCGTCCGTTCATGCGTTCATCCGTCTGTGCAGCCATTCGTGCATACGTCTGTGCATCTGTCTGTGTGTCCGTTCGTCCATCTATTCAACATTCCAAGTACCACCATGTCGCATGTTTTCATCAAATATTCCCCATATAGAAGCACCGACGTCTGGAGCACATTCCAAGGACAAAAGGAGAGGTGTCACACACACACTTTCTTACAGCTTGCGCTTCGTGTCTACTTCCCACCTTTAACCACCCGGAGTTCTTGGTATGTACTAGTTCACTGTATTCATGGCACTGCGGCTCAACGCTCGCTAAACTTTTCTAAAACCAAAGAGGTTACGCCCAGCGAGTACAACGTCGCAACCCTTTCTTGTCAGATAGCGCTCATTGTACATGCCAATGGCTGGTAATGGAGAATGAGAGACAGGTGCATTCGACTTTTAGTTAACGCGCACACTAAGAATATTTTATTGTTGAACAGCGAACAGGAGAAATCTCCCACCGTCACCACCTTGCAGGTCCAAACGTAAGACTGGTAACACACTACTACGACTACGACAACTACGAGGGACGAACGGGTGTCGCTCTAAGTAGCTTCGCCTCTAAAACTGTGTTTTTTAAATGGATGACGGAGAGCAGTCAGCATGATGTAGCTGGTTTTCAGTTGGTTTCGCATAGATGGGGTCAAAAGCGCTCGAAGTTCTTCACAGAATTGACGTCATGAAACATATATTTCATAAGAAATAATGATAGTTGGGGATAACATAGAAATGAACGTATCAGGTGCAAGCCATCTCAGGCCGGCACACTTCTGGTCGCACCCTCTATGTGCCGCTCATTTTGGAGTTGTGTCTTTTTGAGATAGCATGAATGCTCGAGGTTATAGCACTAATGCTTTAATTACACACAAAAAATTACAGAAAAACCTATAGCGATAATTAAAGTCCAAGAAACAGTATAACCCTCAGAAACACACTGAACCTACCTCCAAAACTCAGTAACCAATAATGTTTTCAGTCCTCACTGCATTTACCTACATTACCTAAACAGAAGCGGCCACCTGATATGCACTGTTTATAAATGTCCTTTATCGCAGTGAATACACGTACGTTTCACGAACACGTGTGAGCATGTGTACAAGTAGTTCTTGACAGTTCTTTAACTCTTGAGCAAGGTTCTCACCACAGTATTTAGTGAGCACCACCAAGTGACGAGGACTTGTTATGGAACCGTTTGTGCTCGCGGTGATTGGAGTCTGTGTTGTAAAGTAGTAGTACAGCTGATCAGTAATGCCTGATCAATGATCAACGATTTCCCCTGTCTTGCACGTGGGAACGAGGTCTCGTGGCGAATTGATTACATAGATAGATAGATAGATAGATAGATAGATAGATAGATAGATAGATAGATAGATAGATAGATAGATAGATAGATAACTTTATTCGGGTCCGGAAGAATCTTCACCCCGTTTTTATAGGGGCAAGACTGTGGGCCGCTCCCACGTTGGGACAGGAAGGCCAAGCCTGACCGCCGCATCGTGGGCCTTCTGGACAGCCCGGACCGGTTTTTGCAACTCATAAAAAACATTCTCTTGTTTACATTGAAATTGTTTTTATAAGGTGCAAAAGCCGGTGTTTTTTTCTTTTACCAAATCAATGTATGATTCGTCGGCATTGATGATGGACCTAATCTTCACCTCTAGGCAGTTATTCGAGAAACTGTGGGCCCAATTTTGCCCAACCGTTCATTTCTTTCGATAAAAACCACTGAACAGAATTTTTTAGCGCTCTAGGGCGGGCGTAGATGACAGAAAAAGCAGTCTTTGTTATCGTGACTGATGTGCAAAACGCAGACGTCACTTATTTGGCTGCTTGTCTGTGTGTTATCATTGGCTGATAAGAGAATAATTGGGGCGTATACGTCAAAGTTGCGAACCACCATGCACTTAAGTATAACCCCACTACTCCACCTGCTGTTGCCGCAATAAAGAAGCTCGCTGTGGACGACGCGTTAGAATCCCGTGATTGCCATTCACTGATTTATTGATGATTGATATGTGGGGTTTAACGTCCCAAAACCACCATATGATTATGAGAGACGCCGTAGTGGAGGGCTCCAAAAATTTCGACCACCTGGGGTTCTTTAACGTGCACCCAAATCTGAGTACACGTGATTGCATTTCACTCAGCGCTCCAGGTTTCAGTAAATGCTGATACATTAGTCTCTGCCAGCACAGTGCCTTGTCCGAGGTGGTGGGCAAACGAGTGTTCAGGTGAGAGTGGTGGTTCAGGTGAGAGCGGTGGAAGTCAGTTGAGTTTTTTAGTTGTGGTACGTTATGAATGTGGTAGCCCTATCCAAGGTAGTGTCTATAGACGACTGTTTGTTAGTCGGGTCATTAGGCGACAAACTGTCTGTAGACAAAGCTGCTAGTATGTCGGAACCTGAAAGTATTTAATTGGTGATGTATAGGCCACCGAAGGTGGTAGACCTGGATAGTGCTACGTAGACAAAGGACACTTTTCGTCTTCGTAGACTACCCGCGCATATGTGACCCGAGTAATCTATATCTACAAAATGGCTCTCAATAATGGTGACGTCATTCTCAGTCAGCACGAGCTTCTCAAATAGGCTCGTAAAAAATGTACGGAACAGTGTGAAGATTTGGCGTAGCGTGTGCACTCCACCGCCAAAATGGAATATTGGAGGACCATGCGCCAGCTGTTTCTGTACACAAGATTCCACTGATGGCCCCACTGCACGTCATGAACATTATTTACGTATCCATAAATATTATTATTCAATATATTCTGACTTTGCTGCATTATTATAGTAAATACGAATTGTTGTAAGAGTGGATAGTCTATGCTACAATGACCACTGATGTTACGCTAAAGCTGTGATACTCGGTGAATGATTCTAGTATTCGAGCGTCATAACCATTCAGCCACCTCACGGCCGATTGATTGCCACAACGTCTAGGATCCGTCCAAACTTACATTCTAGATCATTATCCTTCCTCTGCAGTTTTTATGCCTTAGAGAACATTTTCACATCATTACATAGGGGTATAGTATAGCATAAGAGGTTTTAAGTAAAACGCGCATGTTCGCTGTTACAGCGTTAACTGAGACTGTGAATCTCCTGTGGTGCACACCTTCAAATAATGAACTACAATTGTATGCAGAGTGTGCCAAGCACGACCAAGTGGAAGAGATTCGCCACGTGTGGAACAGGCATCTTGGGTTGCACTGATCAGCGGCTAAAGTGATTTAGTTACATACAAATTGGGGAGACGATCAGCAGAGCACGCAGACGTAAGCGACTGACCAGCCAGCCAGCCAGATAGCCAGCCGGCCGGCCGGACGGACAGACAGACAGACAGACGGACGGACGGACAGATAGAAAGATTGATAGATAGATAGATAGATAGATAGATAGATAGATAGATAGATAGATAGATAGATAGATAGATAGGAACAGTTCAAGTGCCCTAGGTCTGCTAAAAAAGTTATAAGAACACTTTGAACGCATAGGCGAAAGACATCGATGTGGGAAAAAATACTTAAAGACACGACCCAATGTATTCTAGGGAATCGCACACTGAATAAAATGGATATAGAGAACTGCATTACGTCGGCAAATAATTCACATGGATAAGTTAACTACAAGATGCTTTTTTTTCTTCTTAGTGTCGTAAGGTTACTTCTAACTGCTAGTGGTACCACTTCGCAGTTTCGTGCAGTCACTGGGACACATTTTGTCGTGTCGTTGAAACGACGGCCTCAGTTGGCGGAGTGTAGGTGAAAGAAGCCGTCTGCGTTTGAGCTCCTTGCTTTTCATAGGCCGATTTCCGCCGCCTCGTGCGACATACAAGACATGCACGAAGCGACGCTGACCGTTCTTGCGCGAGCAATTTTCTCGTTTTTTGGAAGCGTGGATGAGTGGCGTCTTCTTATGTCTTCTTTCTAACCATTGCGGAAAGGAGGAACCACCACCTTAAAGCCCACTCTGGCGATTTTTCGAGGCCAATGAATATCAATGAAATTCACTAGGTATGTTCCTTTGCACATTTTTGCTTTTTATTCCCAATCACAGGTTTGAGGTACGCCCTGATCGTTGCAAATGAATTTTAAAGAATGCCTCGAAGAGCTCCCCTCCCTTGCTAGATTTATTGGCAACACTGTCTGTGTGACGTCATGTTTGGCATGTCAACAGAAGTGACGCAGTCGATGGCATCGCTACTTTGGTCGCTACACCGTTTATTGTGCTTTCCACAAGGTGACGGCGGCAGTGTTTGGCACGGGTATAGCACGGGAATGGTGTCTTGCTTCCTCTGGGGTGTTTCGCCGGTGCGTTACTGGACTGGCTTTCACAGTTTTCCTACTCCGCGCCGGCGGAACCAGTATGTGGCCTCCGTCTACCAAATATCACGTCATACGCAGACAGGGTGCTCGGTTGGGTTTCCGTTTCGGTAGTGCACATTTTTGCTTAATTAAAGTGATTTTTTAAATTTCCTGAGCATTTCAGCTATAGGACTCGTGACAAGAGTGTCTCAGGAACATAAAACACCATAACCTTGACGTGTTCAAAAAATCGCCGGAGTTAGCCTTTAAATTGATTTGATTGATATGTGGGGTTTAATGTCCTAAAACCACCATATGATTTTGAGAGACGCCGTAGTGGAGGGCTCCGGAAATTTCGACCACCTGGGGTTCTTTAACGTGCACCCAAATCTGAGCACATGGGCCTACAACATTTCCGCCTTCATGGGAAATGCAGCCGCCGCAGCCGGGAGTCGAACCCGCGACCTGCGGGTCAGCAGCCGGGTACCGTAGCCACTAGACCACCGCGGCGGGGCGGAGTTGGCCTCTAAAGTCTATCGCCTTATTAAGTAGAAGTACACTAACATGCTGATGTTGGTTGACAGAAGTACATAGTCGCTCGGGAGGGCATTCGCTTCTTGGCAAAATGGTGGAATGCGACCCTAGACATAAAAAAAAACACTTTCTTGTTTTTCTTTTTGTTTGTTTTCACTGTGGAAAAACTGCTTACTAGTGGGAATGAAGGCGGGATGACTGTCGCTGAAGCTCAGTTGACAGAGCATCGAACGTGTTATTTCAAGGTCGCAGGTTCGGGCCCTGCCGGCAGCGAGTTCTTTCTTCATCCACTTTTCATTCTTCACCTTTAGATTACGCCTATTTCAGATAAAGTTCCGTACGCTTTCTTTGGCGTCATTGTCAGTTAGTTCTCTTAGATACTCCATTAAAGAAGAAAACGAACCCTCGCATTTCCACTTTTTTTTTCTTATTGTAGCTTGGTTTTGCTGTTTGAAGTAAATACTGGGAGGCTTGATCTAAACGTCGATCGTAATTAATAAATTTCCATAGTAGTGGCTCATTTTCAAGCCAATTCGTGAGATCGTGAGAAATGACACCATATATTGAGAAATGATTTGCAAAAGTATTGAGCGCTGTGAAGACGGTTATTTTCGATGGCATTTGTGAATGAACAGTGCACTCAATGTGGTATCTATAAAATAAGTCTTCTCTGAGCTTGCTCCCAGTGCACTACCTCCTTCGGGTAAATCTGCAAAGTACGATCTCATTGTTTTAAGGACAGCTCACTGTTACCCTATAGTTGAGTGCAAAGTACTCAAGAACGTTATGCACTTTTTCTAAACACAGACTGCCTCCTGCTCTGAATCTTCAACATCTGTTTTAAACACACCTTCAAGACAGGGGTTGTTCATCAAGTTTGACACCCCCAGGATTGTTTTATGCTCTTCCATAATAGAGTACCTAGTACTCTAAAGCGTTATATTCTTCTAATTGCGAAGCAGCTTTTAGCTAACTACGGCGACTTTGAGCATATCTATCTATCTAGCCGCCTATGACTTTCGGCTCTCCTGGCCGTTTCAAAAAAGACATCGACACGAAACTTCGTATGGCATGCCATGACTGTATGAAGAACATATTTGACTAGTCATAACATGAAAATTATGACACGTACGTCATGAATGTCATAACTTACATTATCCCAACGCCTATCCCGGGTGGTCGCTAAAGCATTCGAGCTAACGAGAATGCTAGCAATTTACTATGCCAGTGTGAATTCATTGACAACATGAAGCACATGGACAAGAGCATTCCAAACTATTGCAATACCGTGAAGTTAGCATCAGTACTACTTCGCATGACACCGTGTCACAGCTGGCAATTGAATCAAACCAACTTGCAACATCACGGAACAAGCTAAACGCAGAGGATAATAGGAACGTGTAGGCTGAATTATCAGACGTTACACGCACGCTGGGGTTAAAACCATTGCGGTATAGAGAGGGAGAAAAAAATTGGCAGATCCCACTTACTATGGGAATCGATGATATGCGAAGCACGAATGAGAAATGTTGATATGTCACTTTAAAATCAGCACAACGTTACGAGGTGAAGGTAATTGATGCTGTACATGTCTTCCGTGTCATGATTAACATGTTTGGATTTGTCGTTTACCTTCGTCCTCTATTCACGTCACGTGATACAAAATTTAGTATATGTTGAGCAAGCGAAACGGCCACTAGCATGCTATGAGCGTGGTATGTTGTCATGTTTTTACATTACGCGCGTGTCAGGCATATCATGTTTGCACCAGTCATATATTTCGTCATCCATTGACGCCATGTAACGCCACAATTGGTACATGTGGAGCTAGCAAAACGGCTGTGAGCACATCATGAAGGGCCCAATATACTCCAGTCTGTTGTTGACGCGCGCGCACGCTGGGAACAGCGATGCTACGTTAGCAAAACGCGAGCACTCTATGGCCTGACGCCAGGCGCGACCAGGATCCGTCGGGGCGGCCCAACGGCAATTTGCGCGAAATGTGACATGCTGCATTTCGCACCGTTGCGCTGCCCAGACAACACTGCGTCTCCCTCTTTTCGTGACGTAGGAACGCCGGACGCGCTGAAGCGCGCATGCGTCAATGCAACGCATCAAGGCGCGCACCTGCGGGTATAAGGTCGGACCAGCGCCTATTGTGGCAACGCCAGCTTGAAGTGACGCAATGAACGCTGGTGAGGACGAGCACCGCGTCACGTCGAATGATATTGGCGCCTTGACTGTGGCATGTAATCGTCTTCTCACACTACACGCATCTCACGATTAGCATGTTTGCACCAGTCACATACCTTCGTGATTCATTGGCGTCACGTAATTCCAAATTCGGCATATCTGAAGCTAGCTAAACGGCCGCGAGCGCATCAAGAGCGTAGCATCTAGTCACTTTGTCATAAGGCAAGCTTCGGATGTTTATCATGTTTGCACTAGTATCATACCTTCATCATCCATTCACGTCCCGTAATACCAAAATTGGTATAAGTGAAGCTGGCGATGTGGGAAAACCACGCTTCGGAGTTTAAAGGCACCAAATGAAGGAGACGCAAACGCCAGCATCCATGGTAAAAGAGCGTGTTCTATTTCGGCTGGTCTCTTCCTCTACCTCGTCGTTCTCCGTCTCTTGGTGCGCGCGCTATTCGCGCGGGAGGTTCAAACAATTTCCAACATCCTCCGCGCCCGAAAGTTCAATCGCCCAGCTCCAACGGGCATAAAAGTTGTACTGGCCTCGTAACTTCCGTACCTCCTGCCAAGACAATCTTGCAGGCTCTAACGTGATTATCACTTGATAAGTACACGTCAGTAACTCTACCAACTTTCCAAAAAGTTATGGGCACCTTGTCTTCCTTAATGACGACTACATCGTTAACCTTAAGCTGGTTGCAAGGCTGTACTCGCCTAATGTGTGCACTCCTCAAGCACAAGAGGTAGTCTTTATACCAACGCTTCCAAAAATCAGCCACTATTTGCTGCCTGTACTTCCAATGCTTTAAAGTATCGGAGCGAGTTCCCGACGTTTCAGCAGTATTAGCACTAGGCAGTGTAGTAGACTTCCTACCGGTTAGAAAGTGCGAAGGTGTAAGTACAGCTGGATCGGTAGCGTCAGCGGAGAGGTACGTTAATGGCCTAGAATTCACTACATTTTCTACTTCGGCAAGAATGGTCACAAGCTGCTCGAAATCAAAGCAACCTTTCCCTAGAATTTTCCGTAGGCAGCTTTTAACAGTGCGAATCATCCTCTCCCAAAATCCACCCCACCAAGGACTACGTTCTGCAATGAATTTCCAGGTAATGTGGTTAGTAGAGCAAAAGTCCTGTACTTGGAAGTCTCTCAAAGCTCTGTACATCACTTTTAAGTCGCGACTGGCAGCATGAAAAGCTAGAGCATTGTCGGAATAAATAACACTAGGCAAGCCGCGTCGCGACACAAACCGACGGAAAGCCATTAAAAATGACCCCGCCGTCATATCGGAGCACAACTCCAAATGGATCGCCCGAACGACGGCACACGTAAAAATAACGATATAGGCCTTCACGGGACTGGTTCCTTTCACAAAAACGGGACCAGCAAAGTCAACACCCACAACTTGAAAAGGGTGTGATCTCTTAACCCTGTCGGTCGGCAGTGGTGCGGTAGGGGCTGTTGCAGGTTGGAGCTTGAATCTAGCACACACTTTGCACCTAGAGAGCACTTTTTTCACACACTGGCGGCCCTTAATCACCCAAAAACACTCGCGTAGCTCTGAAAGGGTATCGTTTACACCACTGTGCAGCAGGCGCCGGTGCGTGCGGTCGATGATGAGGTATGTGCAGCGGTGGTCAGCTGGTAGTAGAATCGGGCACCTCACGTATTCTGATGTTTTTACGTTGTCAAGCCGGGTCTTGATTCTTAAAATCCCATCATTGTCCAGGAATGGATGCAGATTACGAATTCGGGATGCCTTAGCTAATGGTTGGTTTTTTAACAATGAGGCGAGTTCTATACTAAAGGCTTCCGCTTGTGCATTCTTCATCCATGTAAACTCGCCTTCTTTTATCTCAGGGGCAGTGAGTGGGCCCATCAGACGACGACTGGTGTGCACTCGACAATTGTGAATAAATCTTCGAATCCAAGCTGTGATTCTAACAACTCGTATCCAGCTGCTGTACTTGTCGAGCTCGAAAAGTGGCTCTGCTTGCGAGCATTGACAAGCCAAAACTGTTGTGTCTTCGTCGTTTGATCTACATAGTTCATCCGTTGACTCATGAGGACCAGCTTCACTTGCCGGCCACGTTTCTTGGGTACCAGATAGCCAGTCAGGCCCATGCCACCATAAATCGCTAGTACAAAGGTGATGCGCTGATATCCCTCTTGTAACTAAGTCGGCTGGGTTTGTCTTTCCAGAGCAATGTCTCCAGCGACTCGGGTCTGTGAGCCCTTGGATCTCAATTACCCTGTTACAAACGAAGGGCTTCCACTTGGTGGCTGTAGACTTGATCCAACTCAAGCAAACTTGGGAGTCGGTCCAGCAGAAGTATTCTATATTTGTGTGTGGCAAAGTATCCACAAGTAGCTTAAGAAGTCGAGCTCCAAGAACCGCAGCGACGAGTTCCAGGCGTGGTAAAGTGAGACCCTTGATTGGAGCGACCCGAGACTTAGCGAGCAGCTGCTGGAGTCGAACCGCTCCGGTACTGTCTTCCACTCGTATGTATGCCACTACTCCGTAGGCACACGGGCTAGCGTCCGTGAATATATGCAGCTGGTGAGTGCTTTTATCAGGGCTGCTGTTGTCTAGTTGATACCTCTTGGTTCTAAAGTCTTTGAGGTCTTGAAGTTCGACAGTCCACTTGTCCCACTCGATCTTCAATGTCTCGGGGAGAACGCTTTCCCAATCGAGTCCTTGCATCCATATCTTCTGAAAAAGTATTTTAACTCGAATGGTGAACGGTGCTAGCAGTCCCAAGGGGTCGAAAATTCGTGATGAAGCCTGAAGCACAGTTCGCTTGGTACAAAGTCCCGCTTTTAAGACTTTCGTCACAGAGTCAATTTTCACCGAAATGGTGTCGTCGGTGTAGTTCCAGGATAGCCCAAGAACCTTAGATTGTGTGACCTGCTCAGCTGACGTCTCTCCTGCTTGCTTGAGCTTCTCTCTTAACAGGTCGCAGTTTGTTGACCACTTCTGCATTTTCATTCCGGCCAGCTCCATTATGGCCTTCGTCTCTTCGTAGAGTTGTAGCGCTTCTTTTGTCGTTGAAGCTCCGAAAACTAGGTCATCGACGTAGAAGCTTGCCTTCAGTTTTGCGGCCGTTACTTGGTAAATTTGTTCAACGTGATCGAAATGGTATTTCAACGTTGCAGATAATAGGAAAGGGCTTGCGGAGGTGCCGAATGGAACTCTGGTCATTCGCATTTCTTGTATTTTTGGCAGTGGTCTGCCTGACATTGGTAGCCCTTCAAACCACAAGAAACGAAGAGCATCTCTGTCTTCTTCTCGAATGCTGATTTGTAGAAACGCCTTCTGCACGTCTGCTGTAATTCCGATGGCGAAAAGGCGAAACCGGATCAAAACCTTGAAAAGGTCAGCATTCAGATTAGGACCTTTTTCGAGTTGTTCGTTGAGAGAACAAGCTCCTGATGCATGCGATGATGCGTCGAAGACTACGCGAAGTCTCGTCGTCGTAGATGTTTCGCGGATTACCTCTCGATGCGGCATGTAGTATAGGTGCTGTGTACAATAAGGGGCATCTTCAACTTTTTCAGCATGACCGTCCACCTCATACTGCCTGATAGCCTTATCGTAGGCTCTCATGGCTTCGTCGTTTGGTGACAGCCGCTTGACGAGTCCATGGAGCCTCGAAAGGGCTACTTTGCGATTGTCGGCCATGTCGACGAGAGGTGATTTCCATGGCAACGCAACTTCATAGCGTCCTTTCCGAAGCCTGGTAGTGTTGTTGAATTCTTCCAAAATATCTGCGTTGCACTGAGACGTCGGCGTGTCGGCAATTCCGATAGCATCGAGGTCCCAAAATCTTTGTAATGGGAAGGCGATCTGGTCGTCTTCGTGGGAACCTGTTCGAAGAACACATACTTGGGTGCTTGCTTTGTTACTCGTGCTTCCACCACCAGATAAGGGGCCTTGGAGAGTCCAGCCCATCTTTGTGTTAATGGCGAGTAAGGCAGGGTTTTCTTCATCCCACCTCACTTCACTCGTGTTGGGCATCAACTTCCAAAGCTGGTCCGATCCAATGAGGACACTCACACCTGGCTCACAATCTACACTCGGGTAAACGACTGCGTCAGCCAGATGTTTCCCCTCCGCTGCGATGGCTTGAAGAAGACGACTCTGCCTTGGTGCTTCAATCATCTCCTCGCAAATAAAGGGCACCACTATGGCCTCAATGTCAATGGTTAGGTCGTCGTGCTGACTGCGGAGCGTGATCTTGACCATTTTGAATCGTCGGGTTGGGTCGCTCGCTCTACCAAACGCACTGATGGCGAGTTCGGTCTCGGCAACAGCAGGTAGACTTAGCTTGGAAGCGACGCTCTCAGTGACGAACGTTCGCTGGCTTCCGTTGTCGAGAACACCGCGTATATAGCAACAATGAGATGAAGTCGTTACCCAAGCTCGAAAAGTCTGGAGAAGAACATCATTGATGAGTCGGGGAACTGAAGCTCTCTGAGTGGAAACTTGCACCGTAGCATTCGGTTTCTTCTGAGCATTAGTCACTGATGGTGTTTCAGAACTACTAGCATTGCACATCGAGGAGGCGTGTCTGCGCTTGCATGCTTGGCAGTGCACTCTCCGCCGGCAATTGCGGACCAGATGTCCTTTTGACGTGCACCGGAAGCATCGACCGTCTGTTACAAGTTTGTTGCGCTTCTCGGCCAGAGTCATGTCACTCGTGCAGTCCTCTGTCTTGTGATCGGTAGCAGCGCAGAAAAAACAGGACGAGGGGGAAGATAGTGTCTTGTTTTGAAGAACGGATGCTGTAGGAGTCGCGGACTGCTTCTTGAATGATCTATTTAATACAGGTACGCTGTTGTTCGATGTCGTTGGCAAATTGTTCACTAAAGAACTCTTTTCTCGACATTCAACTTCGATGCGGAGAAATTTCATCAGCTGCTCAAGTTCCTGATCAGATGAAGCCTGGCTCAATTCCGTCGTGTTCTCCATACTTTCTTTTTTGAAGTATTCTACGACAATGTCAGCTGGTATGACTTTGAGCAGAACTTCATTCAGCATAGCCGCGTAGGATGACTCCGTGATTCCAAGACTACGCAGTCCCCTCCTGTTTAGTTGAACTGTGTCGAAAAGCTTGCGCAGAGCAGTGACATCACTCGCTAATTTCACTGGTTTGAGCGTGCGCAAATTTCCTAAGTACTTCTGCTCAATGACTTTCTTGTTTCCAAACCGACGTTTCAAAATTTCCAGCGCGTCATCGTAACAAGAATCTGTCACCTGAATACCGGCGACGGCCTGAGCTGCAGGTCCATCTAGAAGTGAGGCCAAGTAGTGAAACCGGTCTGTGTTGGACAGCCTTGGGTTCTCGTGCACGGAGTGCAGGAACATATCCCAAAAGGGTTGCCACTTGATCACGTTTCCATCGAAACGAAGAAGCTCCAGCTTGGGAAGTCGTGCGCCGAACTCACGTTGTGGAAGTCGTTCATGCTCGCTCGGTGCACCCTCACAGGTCCTTGCGCCCATGGCTGGAGTTGTAGACGACGCCGGCGTAGCAGAAGTCTTCAGAACTTCAATGTGGTGCTCGAGCAACGCCAGAGTACTGTTAGCGGCGTCATCGTATTGCATGACCACCTCATAGTCGTCTGCCGCCAGGTCGTCAGTGATCAGGGTTTCAACCTCGTTGTTCAAGGCTTTAAGTTCCACGTTGCTGGCGCGTAGGCGGCCGTGCAGCATTCGAAGTCCAGAAAGCTCGAACTCATTGGACTGGAGCACCTGGTTGACCTCGTTGATGATTCTCGTGTTCATCGATCGCCGCGAGGCCCGCTTGCTCTTCGCTCGCTCCATGTCGGTCTAGCTCGCAGCGCAGCTCACCCACACCAGGAATGAAAGGCTCGGGTCGTTGTAGGCTTGATTCCCGGGTCGTCGGCACCAAAATCGATGTGGGAAAACCACGCTTCGGAGTTTAAAGGCACCAAATGAAGGAGACGCAAACGCCAGCATCCATGGTAAAAGAGCGTGTTCTATTTCGGCTGGTCTCTTCCTCTTCCTCGTCGTTCTCCGTCTCTTGGTGCGCGCGCTATTCGCGCGGGAGGTTCAAACAATTTCCAACAGGCGAAACGGCCGCCAGCGCATCATAAGCGTGGCATGCATTCGTGTTGTTAACTGACACACATCTCATGATTATCATGTTTGCACCAGTCACATACCTTCGTCATCCATTCGCGTACTCTCATACCAAATTTGCTATACGTGACGTTAGTAAAATGGCTGCCACCGCATCATCAGCTTGCCATGTAGTCATGTTGTTACATGACAAGAATATCATTATTTCATGTAAGGGTCTGTCGCTTGTGTTCGCCATGCAATCATGACATATCATACCAGTTTTGCAACATGCCATGAAAACGAAACCACCGCAAGACCTGAAGGACCGTTGAATCTAAATTATGACGTTCATGACCTTCATGTCATGATTTTCATGCTACAACAAGTCAAATATGTTCTTAACACAGTCATCTTATGCCATACCAAGTTTGCTATCGATACCATTATCGAAAAGGCCAGGAGAGCTAAAAGACTTAGGCGGCTAGATAGATAGATAAATTGATAGATTGATAGATAGATAGATAGATACAAAGATAGATATATAGATAGATAAATAGAATAATTGATAGATTGATAGATAAATTGATTGATAGATAGATAGATAGAAAGATATATTGGTAGATTGGTAGATAGATATACGGATAGATAGATAGATAGGTAGATAGATAGATAGATAGATAGATAGATAGATAGATAGATAGATAGATAGATAGACGGACGGACGGACGGACGGACGGACAGATGAATAGATGAATAGATGAATAGATAGATAGATAGATAGATAGATAGATAGATAGATAGATAGATAGATAGATAGATAGATAGATAAATACGCTCAAAGTTGCCGAAGTTCGCTAAGAAATGCTTCTCATTTAAAACGCAATACCAAGTGAAGTGTGTCACAAAAAAAAAAAATTTATTTTCTTCTGCAAAGCCCGACTAAACAAGACCTTACAATCTGCACCAAGCGTACACATCACTGTTCACAAGGACCATTATTAAGCGAAAAGCAAGATTCACATTGTCTTTGTCATTCCAAAACCAGAGGGTATAGTTCCCGTCAAATATTTTAAAAATCTTTGGCCTGGCACCATGCCATGTATGCCTAAACCCCGACCGACATATCGGCTTAGATAATTCTTTATGTACAGTACGTCACTTTGTTTTCTCTCTTGCGTGTCGCAGAAAAGTATGTATCAAAACAGGAATTTCGAATAGGGACGTGAATCTCGTAATTCTTTGAATAAGACAGGAACACACTGTATCACATTTTTTTGAGTTTTTTTCAAATCTAATAACCAAAAAGTAATAAAGGAAACGTGAAGTCAGCATCAAATGTTTGTCGACAACACACCTAAGAAAAAGCTATACATTATCGCTGCTTCAGCTGGCAGCCTTCGGTTTGCATTTCACCTGTTTGAAAACGCGTTACAATGTAATAGGAAGCCAAAACGACGCAGGGTGGCACTGCGAATCTGGAAAGGCAGCGCCATCTTTGGAAAAAAGTAGAAATCGCTGATGTAGATGACGCGTGTTCCCTTTGCTCCAATTGGCAGTTAGGACTGGCACAGTGGATGGAAGTGTTCTTTAGCGCTCCCGATCGACTGCGAAGATAAGTTGTTTTGCATGTTTCGAGCTTGCTTTTATAATTATTAAGGCAGCAGTTAAAGCCTTTCTGGCACTTATTACATTGTACGACTTTTGGGGGGTCAGTCACCAGGTATTTACTACTTTGTGCTTGTGTTTTTTTTTCTAGCCACCCCGTGGGGGAGGTGCATGTACATCTAACACGCAAATTTCTGTAGTAGAGCCGAGACTTTCTTATTTTCGTAGGGCAGGGTTCGTCGCATGTCGTGTTTTGTAATTATCGATTGGGACAATTCATAAGGACGATTGGTGTCAAAAAGACATAATTACAAAAACAGTAAAATGCTCAGGATGCGGGGTGGGTTCGAATATTGACCCAATGCAGACGTGAATGGAGAGAGGCTGACCCCAATTGTAGGCAATGTTTGGTCGAGAAAAAACGGAGAAATTAACAGTTGCCCAGAGTTAACAGCTGATGAGATTAACCGCGCTGGAGATGCGTTGGCGACAGAGCAAGAGAAAACAAGGGCTATGGGAAAAAGGCTCATGTCCGCCGAGGAAGCACTAGCCAAGCTGAACAAAGAAGCGGCCTACGAAGAGCACAGTAGGGAACCGGCAACCAGAACGGCGAAGAAGGAAGAGCAAGCAAGTTTGGAAAAAATAGATTCAGCCGGTTGAATTGTCACAAGGCCCAGCTTCAGTGAGGTAGTGGTGGGGCTGGGAGAGGACAAAGCAGCCGGCGTCACAGGTGCAAGTAGCCCCCAGGTGCAAGACGCTCCAGCTGAAAAGTCACAGCATGTGATAGTCGCCGGGGACTCGAATTTAAATCGATGCACAGAAGCCATCAAAGAGAAGGTAAGAGGTGACAAGAGGGTTGCAGTAGGGGCGTTCCCAGGACGCAAGCTTGAAGCAGTCATGAAGCAAGCGAGCGCAAAACTCAAAACTACAGCTGATAGACGAAACTTCGTGATAATTTCAGGTGGTATAAATGATGTCTTAGATGAAGATACAGCAGGACTAGCAACCACTCTGGTGAAAGGGGTTGATGACATGCGCGCCATTTCTCCTCATGTACAGGTAGTTATATGCACGATACCGGAGGTACCGGTGCGTCACAGCAATCTGCAAAGAGCGGTTGTCAACGCAAACCAAGAGATATGACGGATGAGTCGAGAGAAAGGCTTTGAGCTGGTGGAAATATCGAGAGGTGCATGGGTGGGTTGGTTTTCAACGAAACAGAACTCACTTCGGTGGAAGGCTAGGTCTTGACGTGGGTTGGCGACTTGCAGGAGGCGCAGTAGCTTTTTTTTTGGGGGGGGGGGGGGGGCACGCGGGCCCTTCGGGATGCAGGATAGCTAGTAACGAGGAAAACAACCAGGGAGACTGTTTGACTGGTGGTATAGACAGATGCGATTTCAAAGTGGCACCAATATCTAAGACACATAAAGTCCGGGGCAGAATCTACGTAGCCACGAGGGCCGAGCCAATTTATACGTATATATTCATGCAGGGTGGCAGAAATAGGCTGAAGAGAGAAGAGATAAAAGAACAGCTAAGAGAGGAGAGACGGATGATATGGTTTTGTGGAAACACATCTTAAGGACACGAAACAACCTCCTAACTCTCCGGACTACACGTGGGAATATTGTTGTAGAACAGAAGGCAACAAAAAGGTGGGTGGTATTGGGGCATTCAATCATAAATGAAGACTGACAAAGGGTTAAGCAGGAGTGCAAGGAGCATTTATGGCTAAAAGGGAAAGTGGCAGGGAAATGACGCTCCTGGATTTTGTATACATGTTTACAGGGGCAAAAGCTAGAGAGGAAAATCAACAAATGGTGCAGTGTATGGGAAATGACATTGACGAACTAGGAGAAGAGTGCGAGGTAACTATATTAGGAGATATGAATGCGCACAGAGAAGATGTGGATGGATGTACTGACCCAACAGGGAGAATGCTAATGGATATGTGCGAAAGGCAGAATTTAATCATTTGTAACAGCCCCAAGAACTGCGAAGCTCTGATAACACTGGAGGTGGGAAGGCTGCAGTTGACGATAGATTAAGCAATAATGTCACAGATGTATGATCGGCTAAGGGCGACGAACGTAGATGAATACGGGTCCAGAAGCTTAGGTAGTGATCACAAACCTGTCAACCTGAGTTTTGGAAGAAAATCAAATTGGAAAGGCGGCATCACGAGCAACCACACGGTAATATTTATTGAGAAAGGCAAATAAAAATTGCAATTCAAGAGATTGAGAAAACAATCACCGAGGATACTAAAATAGAGTTGGCGCACACAGATCTGTCTCGATTGTTTGAGTTAGAGCTTGCTAAGGTACGAGTCAAATCAACCGAGACAAGCAGACACAAACATAAGAGCTGCTGGGATGAGGAAGTCAAGGGAGCTATAGTAAGATGTCAGGAAGGCTCCAGGAAACACGGGTGTGCTAAACAGAGGGGTGAACCGGAAGATGATGTCAAAAGAAAATGAGATAACTTTTTGAGCCGCAGAAGGGAAGTGTCCGATTTGTTCAGTGAAAAGATTAGAAGAAACGGGGCTCAATGAATGGCGGAAGTAAACAAAAATGATAGAAAGGGAGTTGAAAAGTTTAAGAACCATCTCAATTCTCTGAATAATAAGAAAAGCATGAAACAGAGGTTTATAACTACAGTTCAAGGGGTTAGGCTAGATGGGGATGAGGCAATGAAATATATAAAAACAACAATGACAGAAAAACTTAAACACCAAGAAAGCGCTGCATGCACCGTACCAGATGAGGATGAACCGATTAGCTCAGTGGCTCTACTGGGACAACGAGAGTGGGAAAGGGCAGAGAAAATAGTTCCTAATAGCTCATCAACAGGCCCTGACCGCATCGCAATCATGCTAATAAATAAATTAGGACCAAAGTCTTTGCAAACATAAGGAGAGGCAACGTGTAAAGTAATAATGAATGGTGAAGCTCCCCATTGGTGTAAACTAAGCAGAATGAGCATGATCTATTAAGGAAAGGAGGACAAAGCCGATATAAACAACTACCGTCCTATAGGTGGTTTCGGTGTTGGTAAACAAACCGGCTCGCGCCGAATGGCCTGCCCCGCTAAACTTCTGGAGCGGCACTTCCGGAAATGTTTTCTCAATGGTTCCGGTGGTCTATCCGTGGTGTGTTTGAATTTTCTGCTCTATTATTTCTAGCGCATTACTTAGGATGTGTTTGGAGCAATGTCTAGCGGTTACATGAAGGGGCTCGACGTAGCACACGGCAGGCACAGGCGTGGCCGACGGGCGCCGCGCAAGTTACCCGTCGTGGCCTTCCGACGAGCGCGGCCCCCTGCTGAATTTTACCTTTGATAGTGGCTGTGCCTATACAAACAGAAAATGCATAAATATCAGGAGAAGCTTGTCAGTGAACCTAATTGGGCCAGTTGGTTCTGCATGTCGACGATGTGGATGCGCTTTGAAGACGCGGAGTGGGAATGGACAGCGGACACCTGTCTTTTCCCTGTCCACGTCTTCAAAGCGCACCTACATCGCCGAGGCGAAGAAGAAAAGTGAATTTGTTCAATTCAGCTTTTCGACTACAACTGAAAACCTTCCCCTTGTTGAACCCCGCACATATTTGTATTTTCGTCTAAGCACACAACCTCAGGATAAAACGCCTATCTCCGCGCCTGTGTCACACCGGGCACAAGAGCAGCGGCGGCGATCGGAATCGCTCGCAATCCGAAGTGTTCGTGTGACTGAGAAATAATAAAATTTACTGATGTGATGACGTAAACTGCGACTGCACGGTCACGCGAACTAATATGTTTTACTCACGAGTGAGCTATTCATGAACCAAATTTTGAAGTTGAACCTACCTAAGCCGGCAGTTCATCTTCATACACAAAAGATAAATGAACTTGAATGCGGCGATGTTCATTAGTGGCATAAAGACAGACGATGAGTCATTTGCTCGCACAGCTGAGAGCCGGCTCGCTGACGTCACTTTCTAAAAAATCAAACGCAACGACAACAAAACGTGTACACCGTGAAGTACCCTGTGCGGCGATTAATGTTAAGCACGGATACTTTGCGTGCCGTTTGTTTCGAACAGAATGCATCAGAAATATAGCTCAAACTATGAAATAAACACCTTTGCGAGGAGGGATTTTCAGTGTTAGCTTCCGCGTTTGAAGTGGTGCGCTTAAAGCGTTGCGGATGTGAAATTTCCTGGCAGTTATGATTTTTTTTTCATCTTTTGTCAAGCAATGTATGCCACTCCCACCACGTATTACGAGTGTGAGCAGTATGTGTATACGTGAATGGCTTTTGTTTTTCAAATAACCGCTTCTCATGATGGTGACAGTTTAGTGAAACTAAATTTATATTTTTTACTGGGGTGATGAGCCCTCAGACTGCATGGATATAGTATGTCAGCCGGTGTGAATGTTTTTACACCATAGTAAGTTGCGTTCCAGAGTATGAATGAGGAAAATTCTGCAGATAGTCTGTCCAACTCTAATGTTAACGGAGGCGCGTTAGTGAGAATCTGTGGGGATGATGTACGTGTGGTGTAAAATGCACCTGTTAAAGAAATTAGGAGGCTTCGCTGAACTGATAAAACTCGTGCCCTAATGAATTTCAATGGCAACATAGGCCACCATACTGGAGATGCATATGTGAGAGAGGGCAGTATCACTTGACGGCAGAGTCGTCTAATGAGTATACTGTTTAGTGAACAGTGCGATTTAACAAATGCGAGAAAGCGGAACATGGACACTTCAGCTTTTCCTTTAATGTAATCAATATGGGCATGGAAATTTAAATAGGGGTCAAATAATACACCTTCAATCTTAATTTATTTGTTGTGTTTGAGAAAAACGCCATCCATGCGGATAGAAGGGCGGCGTTTTGATGTACCCATGTTCCCGTTCTTGAAGAACACGAAGAAGGACTTCTCGGCGCTTACCGTAACTTTTTGTTCTCGTGCCCACCCGGATACTAAAGCCAGGACATGCACAGCTTTTGCTTGTAATCGGAGTCTTGACGTATTTCTGATGGCAATGATAGTATCGTCTGCGTACGCCTGTATGTGTATGCCGGTTGGCACGGGAAGATTGAGTAAGCGGTGTATTACTGTGTTCCACAGTAGCGGACTGATAGGGGATCCCTGCGAGTGGCCAATGGTTGTATGAACTGTTTGTTGTGTGATGTCGGTTGAAAAAGCTACAGTTCAGGTCGATAAAAAGGATTTCAGTAGGCAGAACAAGTTTTGTGGACACCTGTGCTTGCGTAAACAGTTTAAGCCTGCAGGACTCCAAACGCTATCGATTGCTCCTACAAAATCAAGGATTATGAGTATGGCAGGACGTTTGGATGTCTTGCTGGCAGCTAATTTGCTTCGGAGTGTGTACAGAGCTAAAGTAGCATTTTTATTATGTGTAAAATCGTATTGATTATTTTGAAGAAGATGTTTATTGGGCCGGAAACAATACAGACGAGCATTTAGGAGTCTTTCTAATGCTTTACTGAAGACAGAGTTCATTACTATTGGTCTATATGCCTTAGGTGAATGGAGCGGACGACCTCACTTCGGTATGAATTTTACTTTTCCTCTTCTCCAAGCCTGCGGGAAGTGTCCGATTCTCAAGGTGGTATTGAATATAAAATAGAAAAATTGGGGATAATATTTAAATAATCCTTTAAAGAACAGATAGGTTAATCCGTCTTGTCAAGGAGCAGAGTTTGAATTGCCCTGTTTCATCGCACAATTTATCTCAGATATTGTAAAAGGAAGGTCAGAAGTGTGCCACGGGTAAGGACTAGCCACAATGTCAGGCATGATAGTGTGGTGCATGTTGTCTTCAGAACAGCTGTCCACTGCTGCCAAAGTATCGAGTAGGAGACGAGTGGACTCCATTACAGATATGGGCTAGTGCTGTTAGGCAAATTTAGAAGAGGAAGAAAAGTTACTTAGTGGTTTTTTTGAAATGCTGTTTTGAAAACATCAGCATATAAAAATTTCTTAGTAAGAAAGTCACAAATGTCTTTATCAAATGATAATTTTGCTTTCCTGATTTCATCCTTGTAGGTAGAGAGTGCGTCAACGTACAATTTGCGATACATGTCTTGAAGGAGGGAGTAAGTGTACTGATTCTTTCAACGTGCATTTCAACAAGCCCCAAATCGTTAAAGTTGTTCAGTTTTCCCAAAAACGTTATTACCACAAAATATATCATGGTTTACATCATCAACTGAGGCTATAAAGATATTTGACTATTTTCTCTTGTCATTCCCTGAAAACATTAATTGGGTTTGAATAATAATATTAATAATAATAATAATAATAATAATAATAATAATAACTTTAAGGACTACTAAACTTAGCCCACAAGAGTAGAACACGACACTGTATTCGGATTTCTCGATTGCTATATCCCCTCTTCGTCTCCCGGTACATACTGGCAGAAAACGAACATCTGTGCGCTTAACTTTCGTTGTTTCGAACTATTGTAGAATGTCTACTTCAATTACAGTTTCACAGTGCCACTATGTCGTAACACCTCTTTTTGCGAATTATAGCGGAAGGTCCACCCCGTTACTGTAGGGCAACGCGTGAACTTACTTTGCTGCTCACGTTGATGATTTTGCTGTAGAATACATAGGACTGAGCGTTTTGTAATGGGTGGGCCTTTTCAACACCCGCTCGTTACGCCTCTCACGTTTTTTGACACCTGTCGCGATCGTATGCTTCTCCATGCAAAGCGCACGCTAAGCTTAGGAAACTAATTCATATACAAAATGTTCATATAATGTGTGGGTGCGTGTGAGTGTGCGTGCGTGCGTGCGTGTGTGTGTGCGTGTGTGTGTGTGTGTTAGTGAGTGTGTGTGTGTGTGTGCGAGAGAGAGAGAGAGAGAGAAGTTGTTTGAGGCAATGGCATGACTCTGTGGTTATGTGGTTAGAGCAGTTACTTGCCACGCAAAAGGCTTGAGTTCATTTAACACTTAAACCAAATGTATTTATTATGCATTTTATTTGAATCTCTCTAAACTTCTTGGTCACGAAAAACACTAATTTCATTCTCTCACAAGCAATGACAGCGACATGAACGCCGATACTGATAGTTCTGTGAAGACGAACCCTTTAGCGTTATACCGTTAACATCTGGTTTTTGGTTATTAAAAACTGCAAAACCGCGATATGACGGAGTTATGCCTTCGAGAAAAGTTCTCCAAGTTTCGATCATCTGTTGTTTTTCAACCTTCTGCTCGGAGCTGAACGCTAGGCTCTGGGCCGTCAGGCAGGATGAGGATGCCGCCCCAGTCCAGGGACTTGGTGCCGTCACTTGAAGCAACGAAGCCCAAACTGCCGGCCCACTGTGTGTAACAAAGTACTTTTCTCTCTCTGCTCTGGCATCTAACAGTGCCTCAACCTATATCATTTCAACTCCATCGAAATGCAAGATTTCTCAAATACGTATCCATCAAACTGTATCAAAATGGAATATGAGCATCTGATCACTGCAACCATTTTACCACCGAGACAAATGTTACTTATGAAATATCACATTCCTAATCCTTTACGCAATGCATCGGGACACGTGAAAAGGCTTCAATCTTTCGCGTTTGCCCCGCCGTGGTGGTCTAGTGGCTAAGGTACTCAGCTGCTGACCCGCAGGTCACGGGATCAAATCCCGGCTGTGGCGGCTGCATTTCCGATGGAGGCGGAAATGTTGTAGGCCTGTGTGCTCAGACTTGGGTGCACGTTAAAGAACCCCTGGTGGTCAAAATTTCCGGAGCCCTCCACCACGGCGTCTCTCATAATCGTATGGTAGTTTTGGGACATTAAACCTCACACATCTTTCAATGTTTCGTGGTTGAAAACAGAACGGTTTGGGATCCAATCTACGTGTGTTCAATAACGAAACACATAAGCCGTAAAGGGGAGTCATCCGGGTGCGTGCTTTTGTAACGCCAGCCGCACAATTCATCTTCGGAAGGAAGAAGAGAGGACGATGTGGTCTCGTTGTGCCAATTTTCCCCCGGCCCAAGTTTTAGGGTAACAAAAAAAAAACACCAAAGTGGTGCCATTATTCCAAGAGCGTTGTGGCTCCATGGCCAAGCTCGATGGCGGCCTTTATTATCGCATGACACTGATAAATCGGTCCGGGCGTACGTTCCTCTAAGCTCGAAATAACATCGGTAGTAATTGCTCCCCCACTCTTAAAGCATGAAGGGCACTCACGTGCCAGAAGGTGACTGAGTGGCTACATTGGCCGCCGTTCCTGTCAAGAAATACTGTCCCACGTGTCTTTCTGCACATAAAATGGCGGAGCCACCGAAAAAAGTGCTTCAAATCGACTGCTTGCACTGAAAGTATCTTTGGGTGTTTTATTTGCGTTTCGTATCTTTTTTTATTCACGCAAAAGTTGAACGTCAGTGTACGAATAAGCAGCGGGACGGACTAGGAGTCAATGGCACTGCCACAGCGTCATAGCGAGGTGCCCTGTAACGCCGTTTCTCGGAGGCCAATTTCTGAAGTTCGCATGATACGTGGCTATAATATATACGGGTATACACAAGACGCTCTCCAGAAACGACTCTCGACGCAACACTGAGTGACGACTATATCTGAACACTCGCAAAGGACATTGCGTTTTAGATGGAAGGTCCACAACTATTTAGTACTGCAACCTCGCTTTTCGTTCATAATCTGATAATGTGCTGCCAGGTATTGACTAGAACCGCAGGGCATAAAAACACAGGTAGGGGGATGTGCGACCTAGCAATTAATTCTACTTCTGAGCGTCGACAAACTTATTCACACTCACTAAAAGAATGAAGGAGAAACAAACAAAAAAGCCAAAAGATCAAAATTTGAAACGGTCGCTGAATTCATTGAGGCCACCGCAGCTCTCAAGTCGAAAACTTCTGCCAAACTTCATCGAGTACGTATTGCGCAAGTGGTAACAAGGTTATGCTCAAACGCTGAATATTTCAAAGTTAGGTCGACATTTTGAAAAGCGCACAAAAAAGGCTGTCGTGGGGAGTTGAACGTTTTCAAGCTCCCTGTCTTCACAAAAATATTTTTAGAAAATTGTAGGTATATTCAGTTGTTCAAAAGATATCAACCTTTCAACAAACCCTTCCAGACGTACTTGAAATCGAAAATAGAGGATTCTGATTCCACAGCATCTCCCATGTTGTCGTAAATGTTTTTTTACATACGTTATTTCTTAGTTTAAAGACGTTGTAATGCTTGTGGGGCCTATAGTTTTGGGGTAGGATGGGCCGAAAGTAGCTTTCTTCATTAGCCAACAAAATAAGTCGCGTCAAGCAATTAGTGGACGCCATTTATAGATAGTATATAAATTAAATGTAGGAGAAACTCAAGAAAAATTATGCTGCGAAATCAGCTATGAGTAATTCAATGAACACAGCAGCTAACTCTGCAGCCCCTGTCCAACACCAAGAACGCAGTAGTGAATCAGTATATATATCATAAAGCTTAAGTTCGGTCGATATACATTGCTCAAGCATAGAAACGTTTTATTCTGCCCAGAAACAGCTCAGTGAAAAAATACGACCTCCACAAAAGTTTTCATAACGTTTTCGCGTGACAGAGTTTTTTTTTCGATAAGACGCATACTAAAGATGTTAGCATTTACAATTTGCAGCTGCCGAACACTGGACTCCAGGTACAGAACACTGTGATAGTTTCAAAGAAAGTTCAGGGTGCAACTAAATAAATTCAAAATCCAAACTTGGCTTATGCAAAATACGATGTCTTGAAACAACTTTCAAACAGAAAAGGCATTGTCGTAAAACCTTCGCACAAAGAGAGTAGTAATCTGACCATCACAAAATATTAAAACCAAGCTATTGCAAGGCTCAGCAGCAAATCCCACTATCTACAATTATGTCTCCGACCTGATTCAAAAATATAGTGAACGCTTACGATACATAATAACGTTGTTTCTAGCAAGAGAAATCGTCGCATTCATGAGAACTGGTTCTTTATGGTTAAAAACATATAATCAGGTTCTTCCTACCTTCAGAAAATCCACAAGGTTGCTATAGATCAAATATTCATCACGCAAGTCTCAAGCAAGCTTATAATATGTAAGAACAATACACCTACTAAATCGTTACCGAAATACCTAAATAATCATTTCCTTAATGTACTATCTACTCTGCTGCATTTCGTTTAAAATACACCTCATTATCTCAGAATGATAGCTTCACTTAGGAAAACACAAAATGTATCGCATCAGGCCCTTCTGGCCACTGTAAATGTCTGCTCTTTTTGTACTAATATACCTCTCACTGAGGGGATAAAAGGGGCTTAAAGTCACTCATAGAAAGCAAGCAAACAAGTAATGATGAAGCTTACCTCTCGCTACAGAAATTAGATTTAATATCGGGAGGTAATCTGCCCGAGGTAGCGGCACCAGATGCTTGATGTTTCCTTCTGCGCTCGAGATTGCCAATGGCTGAGAACGCCTAACGAACCTCTCCTCGACACTGCATGAGCTTCATTGACAGCCATCGTTAGTGGATGAAAGAGGAAGGAACCAAAGTACGTCTTCATGAGGTTCGTCAGAAAAAGTTTTGGGTTGGACGGCCTCCCCTTAAAGGTTTTTCTCCTCATACATCTTTCCATCGATCACAATCGCCTCGATGCGAACGTGTCCTTCGCACCTGGATCTCGTCGACAGGGAAAAAAAATTCGGCAGTCTCAAGAGGTGAAAGCCCTCTGATGATGCGTCCCGCTGAGTGGCCTTCATCACATGGAAACCTTCTTCCCCTTGATTCTACCTCAACTTTTTTTTTCTCTTAAGCACCTACTTTGCCACTCCATACTTTCTTTATGCCAATAACTCGCTCTCGTCCGTGATGATTCGTTCCGGCAAGGTAAGAAATTGTTGTGGACGTTATTGCGCTACTTTGCTTGTCCACAAGACTCTAAATGGCTGGCAATGACGGTGAATTTCGGGTTAGGGAAATTTAGCAATGATTTTGTGTGTCGAACGTGGAGCGGCAAATAAACATCTATATAATGCTCGGCTATTTCGAATACCCGCATTGTACGCCTCATGAGCCATATTATGGTTTCGCCTTGATAAATTCGAACGCTTCAGATATAAGCACCGTGCCAATCGATAATTGTATACTTAAGCCAAACATCATTAGCAGTCTATTTAACGGCTCATAAATTTTGCTTAAATTAGTCGGCTCAGATACTGTTGCTTCCATGGCGTTTACTTGAGTCAAACAAAGCGTCAAGGCAAGCGAAAGCTAAGAAGCCTTTGACTGAATTCGAATGCGAACTCCGCTGCTTATATACACACCACCAGTATTACAGGGAGAGAGGAATGAAAAAGAGGTCCACACCCCCACTGCGCATGCTCGGCTTGATGAACGGCTGATGGTACCTTAACCTTTAGTGGCTCCTGGGGGGGGGGGGGGGGGAACAGTTTTACGGTTGTCTTCCTGGGCCGGCAGAAGAGGAGAGCAGGCGCAGTAGGGTGTCGACGCCAAAGCACGACATCGCACGACTAAGAAATTCGCCACATTTAAAAAATCGTAAAGCCTACGAAGAGAGTGTGTTGCACAGTATTAACAAAACCTGGGAGCCCCGCCGCGGTGGTCTAGTGGCTAAGGTACTCGGCTGCCGACCCGCAGGTCGCGGGATCGAATCCCGGCTGTGGCGGCTGCATTTCCGATGGAGGTGGAAATGTTGTAGGCCCGTGTGCTCAGATTTGGGTGCACGTTAAAGAACCCCAGGTGGTCGAAATTTCCGGAGCCCTCCACTACGGCGTCTCTCATAATCATATGGTGGTTTTGGGACGTTAAACCCCACATATCAATTAACAAAGCCTGGGAGAACGTCCTTTTATAACCTATTCAACAACAGTATTCTTTCCTGTGTTACCTCAACGCGGAAATTTTGATCTGTCTGTCTGTCTGTCTGTCTGTCTGTCTGTCTGTCTGTCTGTCTGTCTGTCTGTCTGTCTGTCTGTCTGTCTGTGTATTTGCCTTTCTGTTTCTGTCTGTCACTCGATTCAGCCACCAGAGCGAAAGTTTAATCCCTTGCTGAGCGACCACACATCTTGATCTCCTGGTTGCGTTCAGATCAACTACGTAACATAGCATATGAAATACCAAATATTACGCATATTTGGTGCGATATTCACTAGTGAGTAATATGTACCGTGTTACTTTATTTTTAAAATGCAAATACCTGATTCTGCGGACCACAGTGCATATTACGCTGCCCTCACAATGCGGCGTTGTGAACGAAAAAGCGGGCGTTTTCTACGCTTTACAAAAAACTTCACGGTGCTGCCACCTACCGTTGGCTTTGCATTCTGGAAAAACTCGATTTCTTCAAATTAATTCTAGATAGCTTCCGGTTTCTTCAAATTACTCCTAGATAACGTTCATACCCGAACTATAAGCACTATGTAACAGCTGAAACCTCACTACAAGGAGAACTGCTCACAGCACCTAAGCTCCTAAACTCGGACCCTGACCGCGCAGAACAGCTAGCGATCGCTTTAGCAATGGCGAACACAACTCGCACAACAATTTACACTGATTGCCGAGCCATGGCCCAGGCCTTCCGTGTGGGATTGGTCTGTAAAGAAGCAGCCCGCGTTTTTTTGTGTACCACCTGGACTGACACCAAGTATTTAATTTGGTTCCTGGGCAATATGGGTTCCGACACCCACCTTCTCGTCCCAAACGCCAACTAACTTGCCCACTATCAGGCGTGAGACCTTACTCGCGGCGTCAGAAAAGAGAGTGGCCCAGTCTAAAGGGCGAAAAATGGCTCCGGAACTAACTGCAGACCTATAATGAACTCTGTCAGCACTATCGTCTCGGACCGCGAGAGTTTCCATTACCGCACCCTCGACTCAAATGACCGCAAGCACAATCCTTCCGTCTCCTACAAACAGGAGCATATCCCTCACCCGCAGTTTGTGCGAGATTCATGAGTGAACTAAGGGCGTGGTGCCCCCGATGCGGCATCTCGCGATGCAACTTACAACATATGCTGTGGTAATGCCTTGAGTGGCGCGTCGACGGCGGGTCTCCCGTCACAGAAAAGCACTGGGACGCCCTCCTCACAAGTCCCCACGAAGACTACCAACTTCGGGCCGTCGAGAGGGCTCATGACATAGCCATCAAGGTTAACCCCCCGCTCCTGTCATGGGCGCGGCCCACAGGGGGTCATCGTCTCCTCAGGACCAAATAAAGTCAGTCAGTCAGTCAGTCAGTCAGGAAGCATCCTCATCTCACGCAGCGCCTACTCACTGATCTCCTGAAGTAGAACATCACACAAACGTTCTATTCTCCCACTCCAGACAGAAGATTATTGTCTTTCGACAATCATTGTCATTGAAGCATGCAGATGCGCCACCAAGTTTTTATTATCATATTGTAACCGACTACAGGTAAAAGAGACTGATTTTTTAGGGTCGAATCTCCTGGAGGCTTAGGCTTGTCTGCTGAGGTTGTATGTTGTAGCCAGCCTTAGTATGCGAATGGTTCACTAGAAAACGCTCGCATTGTTCGAAGTGTTTCGATAATCAGACAGACGGACAGACAGACAGACAGACAGACACACACACAGACAGACAGACAGACAGACAGACAGACAGACAGACAGACAGACAGACAGACAAACAGACAGACAGACAGACAGACAGACAGACGGATGGATTGATGGATAGACGAACGGACGAATGAATGGATTGATGGACAAACGAACGAATACACTGTTTACCGATGAGATCCTGCGAAGCTTCTCCCACCTCATCATCATTCGATACGTGGATAATCCCTGAATACCTTTTTTAAATGCAAAGCATTCCTCAGGGAACTTCGGCGACTTTGAGCATATCTATCTATCTATCTATCTATCTATCTATCTATCTATCTATCTATCTATCTATCTATCTATCTATCTATCTATCTATCTATCTATCTATCTATCTATCTATCTATCTATCTATCTGTCTGTCTGTCTGTCTGTCTGTCTGTCTGTCTGTCTGTCTGTCTGTCTGTCTGTCTGTCTGTCTGTCTGTCTGTCTGTCTGTCTGTCTAGCCGCCTATGACTTTTAGCTTTGCTGTCGTTTCAATATTGGTATTGATACCAAACGTGGTATGGTACAGCATGACTATACGAAGAACATATTTGACCAGTCATGACATGAAATTCAAGACATGTCGGTCATGAATGTCAGGATTTTCGTTTCCTGGTCCTGCTGCTCTCGTGGTGGTTTCGTTCACATGGCATGTTGCTAAACTGGTATGGTAAGACATGATTGTATGGTGAACACAAGCAAGCGACAGACCCTAACATGAAAATCATGACATGCACGTCATATAACAACCTGAATACATGCCACTCTGATGATGCGCTTGTGGCCGTTTCGCTACCGTCACATATACCAAATTCAGTAATACAGAACTTGAATGGATGACGAAGGTATGTGACTGGTGCAAACATGATAATCATGAGATGCTTGTCATGTAACAACAAGACTACATGCCACACTCATGATGCGCTCACGGCCGTTTCGTTAGTTTCACTTATACCAAGTTTTGTATTACGGGACCTGAATGGATGATGAAAGTATGATACTGGTGCAAACGTGATAAACATGAAATGCGCGTCATGGAACAACCTGACTACATGCTACGCTCATGATGCGCTCGCGGCCGTTTTACTAACTCCACATATGCCAAATTTGGTATTACGTGACGCCGATAGATCGTGAAGGTATGTGACTGGTGCAAACATGATAATCATGAGATGCGTGTGATGTGAGAGTATGACTACATGCCACAGTCAAGGCGCCAATGCATTTAGACGCGACGCGGTGCGCATGCTCGGCGGCGTTTATTTCGTCGCGTCACGCCTGCGTTGCCACGCCATTTGCCGGTCCTGCCATGTACTCGCAGGCGTGCGCCACGCTGCGATGCTTTGATGCGTGCGCGTTCTAGCGCGTCCGGCGTCCCTCCGTCCAGAAAAGAGGGAGACGCAGTGTTGTATAGGTAACGCGTACCTCAAAACCTCAACGAGAAGACCCACCGAACTGTGCGAGAACTAACCCACCACGGCTCGGAAAGCGACGGCCCGGCCCTGCGCACCGACCACAGAAGGAGGGACGACTCCGGTGTAGGCTATGGGGACGAGGGAGGTGATGAGAATAATGAATATGCGATACAAGACGACAGAGACAGACTGGTCACATATAATGACATATTGGCACACTATAAGCGACACACAAAAATAATGTCCGCCACCACACAAACATACAGACAGATCTCAAGAAACAGATTGGCGAAGATTGCAAACCCGAACCTTTTCAAATCAAGTACACCTGAACAGAGTATATTCCAGACAATACCAACACACAAGTTGTACCCTTTGTAAGCACGGACACGCAGATATGGCACATATTCTATGACAATGCACACAGGTTACAGTTATATAACGAGAGGACAATATGAAACCGGACCTTCTCGGGGAGCGTTGGCTAAGTGCGCTGACTAGCTCAAATCTGCACAACCAACATTGGGCTATCCAGCGGGCCCGGAGAGCGCTGGAGGGTCTACGCCTAACCGCACAAAGCGTCGGGGTGGCCTGAGCCCGGGCCGAAACCCTATAGGGTCTCTTTCTTTTTTTTCAACAAAGTTTTTTTTCCGTCCGGCATCCGTCCGTCGGCGCGGAATGCAGTATGTCGCATTTCACGCCAGTTGCCGTCGGGCCGCACCGACGGACGCTGTTCGCGCCTGGCGTCAGGCTATAGAATGCTCGCGTTTTGCTAACGTAGCGTCAGTGTGCCCAGCGTGCGCGCACGTCAAAGCTACATTGGAGTATATTGGGCCCTTCATGATGCGCTCGCGGTCGTTTAGCTAGCTCCACATATACCAAATTTGGTGTTATGTGACGTCAATGGTTGCCGATATATATGACTGGTGCAAACATGATAATCCTGACACGCTGTCATGTAAGAACATCACAACATACCACGCTCATAGCATGCTCACGATCTCTTCGCTAGCTCTATATATACTAAATTTAGTATAACGTGACGTGTATATCTGACGAAGGTAAACGACACATTTAACCATGATAATCATGGCACGGAAGTCATGTACGGCATCATTTAACTCCACCTCATAACGTTGCGCTGACTTTAAAGTGACGTATCAACAATTCCTATTCGTGCTTCGCATATCATCGATTGCCACTGTGCGTGGAGTCTGCCAATTTTTTTATTTATTTGAGTCGTCAAGCTTGCGAGGTGGTGTTAAGGAATGACTAACAGACGTTCCAACATGAGTCATAATACCTAATGTTGCCGGTATATCTGCTGCAACGAAATATAGTACCGTAAAAGTCATAAAGCAGCTGCAAACCTTTGTGCGCAGAGCCACTAGAGTGAAGTCTATTTGGGAGCTTAAACAAAACATGACGACATAACTAGTGTTATTGCCCGTGCAACAACAGTGGCTTTCGTGGATCAGATTGGTTAACCGCGCCATCGTTATATAGGTCGTGTTGTTAGCATTGTGTTCTCACATTACTCTGTACTCTAAATCGTTACCCCCTGTTTCTAACCCCCCCTACCGTTTTACTGTCACGAGACGGCTTTAAGCTCTCCCATAGTAGACTACCCTGTACTTTATATCGTTACTCCCTTTTTCTAATCCCCCCCCCCTCGTTATACTGTTCATTGTATCCTGATATCGCGTGAGTTCTTGTGTACAGGTATGCGAACATTGTCATGGATATTTGAGCAACGATGTCTTTCTTTCAAAGTAGTGACCTTAGTCGTGCTACATATATCTGTCGAAGTATATGTGCCCATAACTGGAATGTTATGAAACTTTTGTTTTTTTTTACATAGTGCAAATAAACTTTTAAATGCGAAGCATTTCTTAGCAAACTTCGGCGACTTTGAGCGTATCTATCTATCTATCTATCTATCTATTTATCTATCTATCTATCTATCTATCTATCTATCTAGGCGCCTACGACTTTTAGCTCTCCTGGCCTTCTCGATAATGGCATCGATACCGAACTTGGTATGACATATAATGACTGCATGAAGAACATATTTTGCTAGTCATAACATGAAAATTATGATATGTGTGTCATGAATGTCATGATTTACATTTCATGGTCCTGCCACTTTTGCGGTGATTTCGTTCCCATGGCATATTGCAAAAATGGTATGGTATGACAAGATATCATGTTGAACACAAGCGACATACCCTAACATGAAAATCATGACATGCGTGGCATGTAAACGCATGACTAAATGCCACGTTCATGATGCGCTTGCGGCCGTTTTGCTAGCGTCACATATACCAAATTCGGTATTACGGTACGTGAATGTATGACGAAGGTATGTGACTGGTACAAACATAATATTCACGAGATGCGTGTCATGTAACAACATGACTATATGCCACGCCCATGACACGCTGGCGGCTGTTTCGCTAGCTTCCCCTACACAAGTTTGCTATTACGGGACGTGAGTGGATGACAAAGGTATGAAAGTGGTGCAAACATGATAATCGTGAGATGCGTGTCATGTAAAAACATGACTACATGCTACGCTCATGATGGGGCATTCGACCGTTTCGCGAGCTTAACATATGCCAAATTTTTTATTACGGGACGTCAACGGATGAAGAAGGTATGTCAACGGTGCAAATATGGTGATCATGAGATGCGTGTCTTGTAAGAACATGACTACATGCCACAATCAAGGCACGAATACGTTTCTGCATGACGCGGTGTGCGTGCTCGCCGGTGTTCATTTCGTCGCGTCACACCTGCGTTGCCACGCCAGGCTACGGTCCTGCCATATACTAGCAGGCGCGTGCCGTGCTTCGTTTCTTTGACGCATGCGCGTTTCAGCGCGTTCGGTGTCCCTCCGCCATGCAGAGAGAGAAACGTAGTGTTGTTTGGGTACCGCATCGGCGCGAAGTGCAGCATGTCGCATTTCCCGCCGGTTGCCGTCGGGCTGCGCCGACGAACGCTGGTCCCGCCCTGCGTCCGGCTATAGTGTGCTCGCGTTTTAATAACGTATACCGTCGCTGTGCCCAGCCTACGCGTGCGTCAGCGCTACAGGGGAATACTCCCATTGAGCCTTTCATGATTCAGTCCCGGTCGTTTTGCTAGCTCCACATATACGAAATTTGGTGTTAATGACGTCAATGAATAGCGAAAGTACATGGCTTGTGCGAACATGATAATCCTGACAAGCGTTCATGTAAGAATATGACAACATACCACGCTCATAGCGTGCTCGAGGCCGTTTAGCTAGCTTCACATATAAAAAATTCGGTATCACGTGACCTAAATAGATGACGAAGGCAAACGACACATCCAAACATGCATGATAAACGTGATACGCAAGTCATGTACAGCATCTTTTACCTCAGCCTCGTAACATTGTGCTGATTTTAAAGTGACATATCGACTTTTATCATTCGTGATTCGCATATCATCAATTTCCACTGTACGTGGGATCTTCCAATTTTTTTCTAAACAGTAATTACAGAGCGTATTTTCCCTTTCTTCATTAGAAATATATATGTTGTGCAATATTGTTCTGGAGCACGAGAGCAAACTGTCCTCAGAGGTGAATGCAAAAACATCCCCTTACGCTGTGAATGACCGCCTTGTTTCTTCGTATAGCCTTACTGTTTATTATAACCTTAATCATCTCGATGTTCATGAATGTCCTGTACTTGTACAATTTTTTGCATTGTACATCACTGAATACGCAAATAAGTATATTACAGCTTGCACTGTACATGAGCATGATAATCATTATCCATCTTTCCGTGTGCGCATAAGCTATGTAAGATATATCTGGAAATAACATTCTCTTAATTTAATGCATGGAGAATCGGCTGCTTTTCGTGGGACGGCTTCATGCTCTCCCATAGTAGTGTACCTACTACTTTAAATCGTTAACCACTTTTTCCACACCCCCCCTCTACCAGCAAGTGCCCCATTTGAGGCCCACGGGACGGCTTTATGCTCTTTCATAGTAGAGTACCAAGTACTCTGAATTGCTATACACTCTTTAGAGGCGAAGCTCCTTAAAGCGGCCCCCGTTCGTCCCTCGTAGTAGTGCGTAACATGTCTTACGCTTTGACCTGCAAGGTGGTGCCGGTGGGAGATTTCTCCTGTGCGTTGTTGAACAATACGAAATTCGCAGCGTGCGCGTTAGCTAAAAGCCGAATTCTGCTGTTTCTCATTACCCATTAGCAGCCATTGGCGTCTACATTCAGCACTATCTGACAAGAAAGGGTTGCCACGTTATACTCGCTGGGCGTAACCTCCTTGGTTTTAGAAAGGTTTAGCGAGCGTTATCCGCAGTTCCATGAATACAGTGAACTAGGATACACAATGAACTCGACGTGGTTAAAGGTGGGAAGTAGACATGAAGCGCAAGCCGTAAGAAAGTGTACGTGTGCCACCACTCGTTTAGTCCTTGGAATGTCCGCTCGATGGCGGTGCTTCGATATGAGTTATATACGATGAAAAGATGCGAGATGGTGCTACTTAGAGTGTTGACTACAAGGACGAACGGACACACAGACACATGCATGGACGGATGCACGGATGTCTCCACGGACGGATGGACGCATGAACGGACGCAGGAACGGATGCTTGGACGAACGCAGAGATGGACGCACGGACGGGTGGATGGACGCATAGACGGTCACACAGACGGATGCATGGACGGACGAAAGCAAGAAGGAAAGGACGGACGGATGCTACACCACCCTCTCCATCATTCACCCTGTGGATATGCTACCATTTTTTTTCCTGAACCCACAGAAGTGTCCTAAAGCATTTAACACTTGTTCTAAACACACAGTATTTCATACTAACACTATAGCATTTGCGAGTCCGTTTGGTTAAACGCTCTCGAAGAAGTAAGACTAAAAATTCAGGATGCACGGGATTTTTTGAATTTCCGCTTCTTGAGCGAAGGTACCCCTCGCAAACTGTATTTTGACGTCGCATTTGGTACCTTTTTCACGTCGTGCAACCATCTTTACGTATTGTGCGACCACTACAGTCTGCTTTGTGTTTCTTTTTCTGGTCAGGTGGAAATGAGTTGGTCTCTTGTGCGGCACTGGGACAGCAGAGTTTTCAGGGAGGCTTTGCTTTTCCTTCAGTGTCCATACGCTGTCGGCTGCTGGCACTGCGCTTCCTTTTGCGCCTAGTGCAAGAGGGGGGGGGGAATCCCCCGCACGAACGCTTGCCTAATACTTTCTGGGTACTTACCGTCGGCATTTGATGCCTAATGTGCACCTTAACAGAGGCCAGAGTCAATAACACTTCCTTCGTTTTATGCAACATCTGTTGCCTAGGCTTTTTATCCATGTTCAGTCACCTGTGCTGGCATAGATGTGTTGACTCAACCACATAGTTGAGACAGCTGCTGCTTTGTTGCTTCCGTTGGTTCCCCCAGCCCGATGTGCTCGCTCTAGTCGGGTGTCTTGGAGCACGTTAACGGCTTCTTTTCTGCCTGACACCTATGGGGCTTCATGTAGCGCCGGGGATGGGGTGTGCTTCCCACTCTCGACCTACTCAAAAAGTGGAGAATGGTCCAGTCAGCAACACGCCCAAACTGCTCCCTTCGAGAAACAAGTAAGCATTTTTAGAGGCATTGTGCCAATGCTCGTGTTTTTTTGAAAAGCCGTACATGCTGGATTTCGCTGCCTCAGAGTAAATCGCTTCGTTTCTTCTGGGCGTTGTTCGCGAGGCCGCTTCGCATGTCTTCGCATTGTGGCCGACTGTTTCTGCCTCTGGCACAACCGCTGCGAGGCGTTGGCAGCGTGCCGCCATCACCGCGCACTCTTCCCGATCCTAGAGCGATTGTACTCGGAGCTGCTGTCTGTTTTGTCGGAGGAGCTCTTCTTCCTCGGTGAAGAGGAATTTATTCGGCACTGGTCTTTCCTTTTTGTGTCGGTCTGTGACGGCCGAGTGAAACTTGTCTTTCGGCCATCCTGGTATTGGTAGGCTGATGTGTCGATGCGCCAGCAAAAATGGCATGTCAAGATGTAAATATGCAAAATGTACATACTCATGTTTAGTTTGTGTCTCTTGTTTACCTTGAAATTATTTTGTGGCTGTGTTTGAACCATTGAATGTACATGTTCTTTCAACGTCATCTCATATCCATGTTCATGTAAATGACGTCTGTTTCATCATCATTGTTATCGTATGTCTAGGAAGAAAATGTTCTGTTGAATGGTATTGACGTTTGCGAGAATAATTTTTTTAACAGACTCATTGAGGACCACAAACCACTCTAAGCTTTCCCATAGTAGAATACCAAGTACTGTATATTGTTAACCAATTTATTTAAACACACTGAAGTTTGCCTAAGACGGCTTTCTGCGCTCCCCTAGCAGAGAATGAAGTGCCCTAAATCGCTAAACACATTTTTAAACACACGTACTTGTTCAAACCTCGTGGTATTTAGCGTAAATTTTAGGGGACCCATGAGTCTGTAAGAGACACTAACATTTTGTACGACCAATGAGCAAAGCAACTTCGGTTTTCCTTTTCCGTTCTTGGGGCTTCCGGGCTCCCTATAGATTCCGCATCTTTGTGAGCGTCCTGAAAGCCATACAGTAGCGTTTCTGTTAATTTGGTTTGCAGGACTAGAGGGCAGACATGACGGCTGTTAGTGATAGCACACATCACGTCTCCCTTTTAGCCAAACCAGCCAAACCACGGCCAAACACGCGAACTTTGCTAGGTTGCAACAGTTGTAGTGAGGATGCATTCAGAGTGGTGACCGTCGCGTCGTAAAAATTCACAACATATCCGCGGAGAGCATCATTATGAGCGGGGTGAAGCATCCTTCAGCCTGTCCGCGCTTCCATCCGCCCGTCCGTCTCTCTGTCCGTACATCCGTCTATCCGTTCGTCCGTGCGTCCTTGCATGCATCCGCCCAAATGCATGTCCGTCCATACGCCTGTGCGTCCATCCATCCCTCCGTGCGTTTGTCCCTTCGTTCGTCCATTCATGCGTCCACCTGCGCATCTGTCTCTGCGTCCGTCCGTCCGTCCGTCCGTCCGTCCGTCCGTGCATCGGTCTGTCCGTCCATGCGGGCGTCCGTGCGTCTGTCTATTTATCTATCGAACACTCTAAGTACCACCATGTCGCACCTTTACGTCATATATTCATCATATATAAGTACCACCTTCCATCAGGCATTCCCAAGATTAAACGACAGGTGTCACGACAGGACTAGAGGAGCGGCACGTGCGCACTCTCCTATGGCCTGCGCTTCGTGTCTAGTTCGCCCCTATCACAGCCACTGGTTCATGGCACTGCGGTCCAACCTTCTGTAAACCTTGCTAAAACCAAGGAGGTTACGACCAGTGAGTTTACCATGGCAACCATTTCTGGTGAAATATGAGGGTCCTTTCTTTACTAGTTCTATCAGTAAGCATCAAATTCAAGGTGAATTTTAATGCAGATTAAGTAATCGATACTCGTCTTTGTAGGCTATTTCATCAAAAACAACAATCTTTTTATTTATGATGAATATGAGCGGGTTTCTTCTTCAAAAGAGTGCGCCTGTGCCGCTCCTATAGTCGGGCCGTGGAGATGGCTATACCTACTACTATGGTGGCGACGACTACAACTACTACTGCATACATCGCGAATGCACGACTCGCGGCTTATAAGAAGCTTCTCCCCTAATGCGTATCGAACTTAAAAGGTCAATGTGAACAAACGTGGTCGCTAGCTACGCAAACGTACGATAGAGCTGTTGTGCGATACGGCGCTCATGACAGATGCGATTGCAGACTGAACGCGCTTTTACGGAGCCTATAGAGGACCCACTCGTAGCCCACGAGTGAATATGGCACCAGATATAAAGGGGCGTTTCTAATGCCTCGAAAGTATGTGGCTGTGGAAGAGTGGCCAGCGCGCCCGGCCACATCTCTTCTCGCACCAACTGGACGTGGGTTCGATTCCCATTTGTTGAACATTTGAATTTGAAGCAGCTTTTTCTAGGGGCTGTTTCCGTCCTTTCGCCACGCGTCTCTCACTGCGCATGCGCGTACCCCCCCCCCCTCTCTTCTCCTACGCTACTACTCCTCTCAATGCAACGATACGCTTGCTCAGCACACAGGATTACTTTGCAGCCGCTGATCGACGGTTCTTCATGCGGCGTTCCACGTTTCCTTCAGACATAGCACGCCTGCTTTGGTTAGCATGCAATCACGTTTGATGTCTCTGGCACGTTCGTTAAGCAACCGGCTGTTTAGCCGTGCTTTAGTCATGATCGCGGGCAGCGTTCACAGCAGTGGTCGCCTGCATAAAGCGATGATCACCCACTAGAACACCGTGGTGGCGCAGAGATGGAAATGTTTCTGATGCCTTGGGTGAGTTTCAAACATATTTAAATCGTCGAGCCGATTCGTACTCCTATTTCCTGAATTGCTGCATTTATTGTTGTTATTCATTTATATTCCCAAATATTTTCCTTCACACTGCCCACCTCTACGTTGTTATTTATCCCTTGTTTCTCATCTATAGGGCGTTATAGTTTGACGTTTTTACGGCCTGCTCCGCTCCTGATTGACCTGCTAACTGCGAAGGAGTGGCGGATTATTTTCTTATTCTAGTTATGCGCATTCCGTCCGGTAGCGTAACATGCACAGTTGCAGCACCCGGCTGGCCAAGTTCCAGCTCGTTAAATAAAATAACACGTTATATCGTCCCTTTTATGAAGTAAAACAAGCCCGCATAATTCACTTGTTGACAAGTATTTGACTTTCTCTTACGATGCGGTACCAGACCATTTCATAAAAAAAACATTATTAATAAAGCGTCGACGAGAACATAGGCCCGCGATAGTAAGCAATGTTGCATTGCAAAGCCAGTTCAATAGGCATTGACGCCAAAGCTATAGTCTACTGGAATATTCTAGTGCGCTATACTAAAGTGCTTTCGCGGCTTGCGCAGCGCAGCCGAGGGTGAGGCCACTGTGCACGTGGCAAATGTTGAACCCTGGAGGCCACCATCTCCGAAAATGCGGGCAGTCGACGTACACCGGAGGGAGAGGGCCCGCGTATGGACAACCTTCACTAGCGGTAACAACAACCACGCTATACACGCCCCGCTTAGGCCTGTAAGCGTAGCGTGGGCCTCGCTCCGCTAGCACACTTAAGTGAAGACCTCATGCGCACTCACGCCGTCACACCGCTCAGCGGTTGAGTGGAGCGGAAAAACGTCAAACTGAAACATTCGTACTTCTAATGTTTGCGATTTACTTACCTAATTATTTCTTTAACTTGTAGATATGATACACCTAATCTAAAGTTTAATAGTTTCTTCTGGAAAAAACCCGGTTCTTGGCCAATACCCACCAGCGTGGGAGTGTGGCACAGTTCAAGGTGCCACTCTGCTCTGCTCAGCAACTGAAATGCCCGGCGACCACGTGAAGACTTTGTCATGGAGTGGACACTCTGGGTCCTGCCCCAATACTGCAAGCCTGAGTTGTCGCCTCAGCGAGCTATCGGCTATTCCCCAGCCGTCCAGATGGCCGGCCATTGGTGTGCTGTACGACATTGCTTTATCACGTGGAAAGCGCTATGTTGAGCTAATAATAATAATAATAATAATAATAATAATAATAATAATAATAATAATAATAATAATAATAATAATAGGTGTTTTTGTTTTGTAAAACCACGATATGAGTCTGAGAAACGCGGAAGTAGAAGATTTAGGAAATTTCAGACATCTGGTGTTCTTTAATGCGTCCTGACATCGCACAGAACACGGTCCTCCACCAAAATGCAACCTCCGAGGTTGGAATCGGAACCCCGACCTTTGGATCAACCGCCGAGCACCTTAGTCACTGATCTACCATGGCACACATGTTCGACACACCGAGCGTTGTGTACATAACAGGCTAATGGATCACAAAGCTTCGCTTAAGCAACAACCCCGTTATAACCTTCAATAACATTGCAGTTAACGCAGCCCCACACTCTTGTTTGCTGATACGACAGTGAGTCAGTAATGCGCGATTCGAGTGGTCACAAGCGCAGGTGAATGAAGTTCCAGAGCCTACTGAATAGCAACCCGCGGCGGTGGTCTAGTGGCTAAGGTACTCAGCTGCTGACCCGCAGGTCGCGGGATCGAATCGCGGCTGCGGCGGCGGCATTTCTAATAGAAGTGGAAAGGTTGTAGGCCCGTGTGCTCAGATTTGGGTACACGTTCCAGTTGGTAGAAATTTCCGGAGCCCTCCACTACAACGTCTCTCATAATCATAGGATGGTTTCCGGACATTAAACCCCACAAATCAATTATTCAACTGAATAGCAAGTAGTAACAGTGATACATTGGTTTATATGTGGGGTATCACGTCCCGAAACCATCATATCATTACAAGTATTACATTGCAGCGCAGCAATTGGTCAACCATGGCAGCGATACTATGGTGGGCATGCTGCGAAACGTTACTGATGTTCAATTACAAGGTTGCGAAATATGCCAAATACTATTAGAGATCCTAGCTTCTCTGAAATCGGTCGGTTAGTAGCAGCTTTATTCAATATATAGCGTGCTTGATTGTTCTTGCCTTATAATCTTGAAGGTGAACATCTTAGAAACTGCCCTCATTGCTGAAGTTCAGTCTTTCCTTTCAATACATATAGGTCATTACAACATCTCAATGTCGGCGCTTTCATCAAAATTTCTATTCTACAATTGCTTATCTACAATAAAAGCAATACCTAAAAACAATGCGCCAATGACACCATGTTTTTCTGACACCGCAACTCGCGTATCACATTCATAGGGTGCAGGCTTCATGAGAAGATATCATTACCACGTAGATACGAACATTTTATATTGAAAATGTATCCAACCAGAGCTACGATTGTTTGTAACAAAAACCCAACGCCTACGCTGTAATTGCCTGCTCACTGCAGCTAGCTAAAAATAGTATATGTTTCTTAAGTTAGAACAGTTTTATGTTTCTACTAGCATTCCTACCAACCGGATAAAAAAAATGATCCGAATAAGAAACTTTCATTTTGCAAGACTCCTTCGATGTCTCCTTAGGATGCCTAATGTGGCCGTCCCTGTCGCCTATGCTTCCTGCCTACAAGCATCTTTCGTTGAGAAAAGTTCGAGCCAAAATTCTCAAAGCTCAGACAGGCGCAGTTATTAAAAACGCAACAGCTGGAGCTTCGATTTCGGCTCCTTTATTGTAAAAGCATGTTTCCTCACGAGTAGCTGGCTGGCGGTTGGGCAAGCAGCAACTGAAGCAAAAAAAGCAGCGCTGTTGAACGTTCTTCGCTTCATGGAGCTCCTGGAGGCCAAGACAAATTTTCGTAGTTTTATGATTGCGCAAGCACTGAGCGATTCATTGAACCTGCTTCATGGTAAACATCACAGAACCCGAAGATTTATAAAATTTGCAAAAAAATAATAGTTTTCCTTTAGTGATATCATAGCTTTTCTTATTTACGCATACAAAATAGGTTTTGTGACAATTGTCACAGAACTTATTGGAAGTGAGAAACTGGCGTCATAAGTAATAATTCTTGTGCCGCTAGTTTTTACTTCCGCACTAAAGATTCGGACATTGCCCAACTTATTTCAGAATGATAACGATGACATATTTTAAACATTCATCTGAATCTACGATGAAGGGAACGCCCAACGGCACTGGTGCGTGTATCCTTCTGCAACATGCACAGACTGGTGAAATTCTCGATTCAATTAGTCCTTGCTTGAGGCTTACAAAGGTTCCTCAAGTAGTGTTTGCCTGCCAGTGTACACACACTGGTAAATGATGGCTTCGGTGGTTACGTATACAGTTGGTTCATCGAGTCACCTATATAGTATTTAAGTGCAACCTTTTGTGTGGTTAAATATGATACCTGCATTTGGAAAACATAATTTTAAACTGTGAATACGTTGATTGATTGATATGTGGGGTTTAACGTCCCTAAACCACCATTTGATTGTGAGAGACGCCGTAGTGAAGGGCTCCGGAAATTAATACCACCTGGGGTTCTTTAACGTGCACCCAAATCTGAGCACACGGGCCTACAACATTTCAGCTTTCATCCGAAACGCAGCCGCCGCAGCTGGGATTCGAACCCGCGACCTCCGGGTCAGCAGCCTAGTACCTTAGCCACTAGACCACCGCGGCGGGGCACCACGAATACATGGTTCTACCATTGCGTATGGTGAGCGAAATTAAATGCGATAGCGATGAAGAGCTCGCTTGAAAAAAACTGTAGTGTAGGCATTGGCGTCAGTGGTTGAGAGCGAGAAATCGGCTTGTCAGCGAGGGGCACTTACCAATAATCCGAAAATAAAACTCTTCTGAGTTATAAAATTCAAACGAGTTTTCTGAGATACCCGTAGCCCAAACCAGACCTTGTGCTTGGCAAGCAAGTGTTCACCGAAAGTCATTTCAGGACATGAAACTATCTCGGGGAAAAAGCCACCTATATGTGTTATAGAGAGTGGTGGGAGCCCCGTTAGTACATGTGTTGCGAGGCAGAAACAGAATCGTGCGACGTGTTCGTGCCATACGAACTGCGCAACAAGTGGTTTGGGTAAAGACCCCATGCGTTAAATTGCAATCAGACATCATTGATAGTTATCTCAAAACGAGAAAACCATGAAAAAGTTTGGAAGATGAGTGTGGGGGGGGGGGGGGGGAGGCGGTTGCTGACGTCATTTTACTTAGAGAACCAGTTTCGGCTTGTTGAAAGGACTCGTGCGCCGGCCGCTGGCTGCGACCGCTAAGAATATGGAAGTCACCCACTTGTTGGTGGACAGAGTGCGCATGTCGCCGTAATATAAAGCTAAATTTTCGATCTCTTTCTGCTATGGCATCAACAATGTGCTCCATTGCATAGGTGCGCGAATTATCTTGCGGAAGCATAAAGGATACATCGTAATTGTGACAACCACGAATCACGGCGCAGTCGGCAATTTTCAACTTTACTTGCAGTATATAGCCATTCTAGCTTATATGGGTTAAAACGGATAGTGTTACACATACAGATGTTTCTTGCCATGCTGTACAGTAGAAGTACCTATTGAGAAATGAAGCTTTGCTAGTGAATGAGAACACGATGTGTAAGTGAACCGATTACGTTGTCGCGTTGTTCTATTCAAGTTCAAGATCAAGAGTCATTGAAGTATTTTTTAATCACAACAGCGCGGCCACTTGTGAGTGAAACGATCTTGACACTCACAAGGATGAGCTCGTTTGAAAATATGGCCCTTTTTTCAAGACAGCCTCATGCTGAAGACATCCCTAGCGGCCCTAGAGACATCCCTAGTGGCTCACGCATGTGTTGCCGTCATAAAGTGTGCTTTTCTCCGTTGTAGTTTTGTGAACGTGGCTGTTGAATTCACTGCCCCTCTGCATTGTTCAAGCAGCCTGATCTGATCTCAATCCTGCAGGATTAAACCTTCACTTTCAATCACCCATGAAGCAGCAATCATAGCTCTAAAGCACACTGCTGAAAAACATTCCACTAGTTAGGCATTCAAAAAGAAACTTTCTTTTTCTGGGTCCTCTTAACTATAATCTACTTTGTATAATTATATTGTTAGAATTTTTCAATAGGTGTTGGCACTAAATCAAATACGCACAGGCATCATGTAAAATGCAGATAGCAAGCACTCACCTGTTAGTGCATGGACATTGTTGGCTGGCAGAGCATGAACTTTGGTATATGAGAACACATTAGCCCCTGTTAAAAAAAAAACATGCATCGCTTACCGAATTTGGGCTTCAGTACTTACGATGCTCGAATAATAAAGTGAAAGCGGGAATGTTATTCGTGGCCGCAGCAGTTGCATTTTGACGGCTGCGATTGGCCTAATGTCAACGTGTGTGCACCTAATTAGGCGCACATAAAAGAATACCACGTGACTTGGCTTTCTGAGCTTTAACTACTTTGTGCCGCATAATATTATCATTGGTTTGGCGCGCATCATCACAAAAGCTTTATTATAACTTGTATAGCAACGAGGTACGGATGCGAATTTTGTCGCGTAAGCACTGCGTCGCTGAAAAACTGAACCATAATGACAATATTCGATTGCCAACAATTTAATTTTCTTTTCTCTTAAGATATTCGTTTATTAATCACAAGAAGACGAGCACTTGAAAATTGTGCTATGGTGCAATAAGGCCCACTGAAGTTAAGAAATATTTTAATAAAACGATATGCAATGTTGTAGAAATGTTGCTTCTGAACGGGATGAACTATAGTACCACGTCTCACTATACAAGCACCGGGTCTGGAAGACAAATTCTGACAAAACTATCTCTTGAAGCCAGTGAGGAATAATAGTCCGAGTGAAATAAATTTGCATGCTTATAACAAGCGCGCAAACTTTTTTATCAAGCCTATGCAAATCTATATCAACTTTAATATGTTCCACTGCAGTGCGTAAGAATGTTGCAATTCATTTATCAAAACCAATTCTAGAGAGGATGCTTGTGCGTCTTGAAGTACGCAACTGTTTCAAAGGCTCAGTACCTTGAGGCAAGGCCTCTGCAACGGCAAAGTACAGTGGTTGTACTCAGCGACTGGAATTTCCCTAAGCGTTAGTGGCACGTCGTTTAATCAAAGGCGTCTCGGCGCTCTTTCTAGGTGGCGCGAAAAAGAATGGAGTTGGCACTAATGGAATAAGCCCACCGTCATCTAGGAAGGCAAAAACATTTTTCTTGCCGGACCCGTCGGGCGTTGATGAAGAAAACTTTCTAAGAGCGTGAACATTACTTTCGTTCTCGAAAGAAGCATTGCTCACCGAAGTTGAGCATATAGAAGCAGCGTGTTGAGGCGATTGCTTACGCTCACATGCTGATATGTGTTTTCTTCATAATGCATGCACGACCGCGTACGGCATCTGCGCCACGCTTGCTTCAAGTGACGAATGAAGTGGTGGCGCTGGAAGTGAACTTTTTCACGGGCTGCACTGCATCACAAAGCGTCAAATAAATAGCAGAGTAAGAATACACGACATGAAAGCTGACTTCTGCACAGTTTAAGCGTGTACTTTTTTTTCGAAGATAAAGCAGCAATCTTGGTGATATTTGACGCGTGGTAAGAAGTGTGTCTAAAAAAGTGGAGGTGCAGATAAATTCTGACAGGGAGAATGAACAGTGTTTCCTGTATACCCTATTTTTACATTGAAAGCTCTTATGAAATCACAACAGCAGCTAATTTTAGCTCGCAGTTGCGACTGCGGTCTGTAACCAACAACGGCTGAAATAGAAAAACAATTAAATCAGAAAAATATTTCGAGGATCAGATGTGATGCGTAGCAGTCCAGTATTCTGCCACAAAGCGAAGCTGTATGGGGCTTGAAACTCTCGCGAAAATGCCCTATAAAGGTGGCATGCTGGACAAGAAATGGTGTTAACGTATGTAGTATAGCGTATTAGACGTGTCATATAATAACCAGGTGTCCCAGTATGCTAACCGTCCAACGAGTGGGTAGTCTAATGCTCCCAACCCATTGTGAAGTTCTCAGCTGAAATTCTTCTTCATCAGATGCACAAAAAGGTGCGCGTATGCCTTCTGATGTATAGCGGGTTATTATGTGATGTGTAGCGGGGTGTTACAGAATAATATTTACTCGGGTATTAAGGTTAGCCTCACTATTTTAAAACAGATAGTATCCAGAAGCGGAATTCCCACAACATTTCTTTATTAAGGGCCTTTTGCCGTGGTTGCATGTCTTAACTGTTCGAATTCTCTCCTAACCGCCCCCCCCCCATATCTTGTATGGCTGACAAATCAGTTTACAAAAACTTTTAAACTATGACATTTTCGTGAATACGGGTATTGATTGTTTTTTTTTATTTGATGGTGTTGTCCGCCATCAGTATTGTATGGCTAGTGTGAAAGCAACGACGCTTGCACCGTCGTGGTCAGTGCAAAAGACAATGATATTTATTATATTACAGCTTATTTATGCACGAACAAGTGGACGGCGCAAAAATATTGTTCGTGCACGCGGATTATATCAGTACACCTGTCCGACATACATATAACACCAACAATTTTTTACTTTTTCTTTCCAAAAGATTATACGAAGGCACTGCACTTGAGGTGATTTTCTTTTTGTTTGTAACTTGGCATAACTTAGCTCCGGTGAATAAAGATGGGTGCTACACGCCTAGATGTGTGTATATAGACTCAACTTCAGAGTTGGCCATGATGTGCCTTGCCAAAATACTCAACAGGAACGCACTCGCTATTGACATGACAGTCTGTGACGAAAATGTTTCATAAGCGGCTTTTTTACTCGTTTCTATCGAAGTCACACAGCCTTTCATTTTTTAGAGGCAACTGAAGAAACTGGCGTTGCTTGGGGAGTACGCCTTTCCAAGTTAAGTGGACGCAAACATTTAGAGCAAGCGTTCACTTTCTGCTATTTTTTTTTTGGCATGACGTTCTCCACAATCCTCTCCTTTTTTAGTCTTTGGTCACCACCAGCAAGCTACAGCGGTCGAGAAGGAATTTATTTATGTGCGTTTGAGATGGCGTAAGAAAAGAGAAAAAGGCAGGCGAAAGTTGCGGAATCTGCAAAGTTCGACAGCACTGTAGACGCCGAGTGATGATGATGAAAAACATTTATTGTAAAAGAGAGAGGTACGGGGCCAAAGCATGACCCTGCTACATGGTCGGCGTCCTTAGTCCGGGACACCGCATGACGAGGCCCCTACTCGCGCCCGTCTCACCAGAGCCCGTTGAGACTCTAGTGATGAGCTGTCGAGGAGGGCAGTCTCCCATGCCTCTCGGGAAGGGGTAGGGGAAGGGGGTAGGTGGGGATTTTTCGGACATGCCCATACCATGTGGAAGATATCACACGTCTCCCCACAGTGTGGGCACCGCCCATCTGTGTTCACATCGAAATGCTTTAGGATTGCAGGACAGAGTAGAGTACCTGTCTGCAGGCGCCTTAGAGTTCGCTCTTCCGCCTTACTCAGCCCCTTCGCAGGAGCCGGGTAAAGGCGGTGAGTGTCACGATAATAGGTGAGAATTTCTTTGAACCGCAGCAGCGGTGTATTGGCCTCCGAGTCATAAGAGCCAAGGTGAGGAGCCCGGTGGGTAAGCGCTCGGGCGGCCGCGTCAGCGGCCTCATTACCTCGTAGGCCCTGATGGCCAGGAGCCCATACGATGCGTTTCGGGGCTGGATCAGCGAGAGCCCGTTTTAGAATTTGGCTGGCTAGGGGGGATATCTCTCCTACCAAGTAATGAGTACATGCTTTCCTGGAGTCCGTGATGATAACTTTCGAGTTGGGGTCCGCAGCAGCAAGCGCTATCGCGACTTCCTCAGCGCGCTCTGGATTTTGTGCTCGGAACGAGAGCCCATTGACATGCTTTTCCCGGTGAACTACAGAGGCCGTGTAAAATCCCGTGGGCGAAGGCCCTGCTATATCTACGTAGAATACACCAGGTCGGGAGCCGTGTTGCCTCTCAAGCGTCCGAGCCCGCGCCTGTCTTCTGCTTTCGTGCGTGTGCTTATCCATGTTACTGGGGAGTGGAGCGACCGAGAGCATATGCCGCCACAGTTCCGGAATACACTCCGCCTCCTCTGCAGTGAAAGTGTGCTGTATATGTAAGCGGTTTAGCAGGCGGCGCCCGGGAGCCGTCTGCACGAGCCGCGTATATTGATTCATAAGGTGGGCCTCCCGCAACTCCTGGTAGGAGTTGAGCACACCTAACGCCCTCAGTTTGGCGTTGGAAGTGGCCACCGGGAGATCCAGAGCTCGTTTAGTAGCCTTACGAATGATGGCATCTATTCTTTCGTCTTCTTGCTTGTTAGTGCGAAGGTATGGGACGGCGTAGAGGATTCGGCTAGTCACGAAGGCATGCGCGAGCCGAAGCGCGTCTCTGCCCCGCAGACCACCCCGCTTGTTGGAAACGTGGTGGATCATGCGCCCTACCTGTTCGCCTATTCTCTTGAGTTTCGCTATAGTGGAGTCCGGTCAGAGTCTGTGGTGAATGAACAGGCCCAGAATTCGGAGCTCCTCCACCTCTCTGATGGGAACCCCAGACAGGGAGATGTGTATGGCTGACTTATCTCTTGGATTCGCTCTAACGTGCAGAAGCTCTGATTTGTTTGGAGCACATTGGAGTCCACAATCGTTGGCATACGCCTCGACTATGGATGCGGCCTGCTGAAGGCGTTCCTGCATTTCACCAAGGCTCCCTTCAGTGGTCCAGATTGTAATATCGTCGGCATATACTGCGTGTTGTGTGCCTTCCACCCTGGCCAATTCGCTTGGAAGGCGCATCATAGCAATGTTGAAGAGGAGTGGTGATAACACTGCTCCCTGTGGGGTACCCCGTGTTCCCATAATGTACGGGCCATATTCCTCGTCCTCGATCCGAAGAAGTGCCTGGCGTTTAGAGAGGAAATCTCTGACATATGCAAAGGCCTTAGCCCCGCAATCAGTGGAGCTCAAGTTAGCCAGGATACTGCTGTGTTTAACATTGTCGAAAGCCCCCTTGAGATCAAGGGCGAGGATGGCTTTATCATTGTGTTGCATACTTATGGGCTGTATGACGGCCCTATGGAGCTGGAGAAGGACGTCCTGTGCAGACATGTGTGGGCGAAACCCAAACATGGTGTCTGCAAAGAAGCCCTTGCCCTCAAGGTATGGGGAGAGGCGATCCCGTACCATCGTCTCCATGAGCTTGCCCGCGCACGAAGTCAGTGATATGGGCCTCAGATTTTCCGTATTCACGGCCTTGCCTGCTTTGGGGATAAAAGTCACAAGTGACGTTTTCCATTCGGAAGGGAGCGCACGACCGTCCCAGATCTCGTTCATGTATTCCAATAAATGGAGGTAGGCGGTGTCAGGGAGGTTTGCCAACAGCTTTACTGTTATGCGGTCCAGCCCCGGAGCCGTACCCCTGCGCATTTTAGCTAAAGCCGCTTTAAGGTCATGCAACTCAAAACGGGCATCGAGTTGGTGGTTAGGCTTACCAGAGTACGTGTACGCCGGCCCAGGCGGGTCCTCCGTACGACATAGATACCTATCGCACAGAGCATCCGCAAGCTGTGCCGGAGTGCCTTGGTACCCTTGCAGAGCTCGCCGGAGCTGCTTCTGCGCCTCCCCTCTCGTTTGAGAGGGGTCTATGAGACTGCGAAAGAGACGCCATGTCCCCTTCGAGCTCATCTGACGAGCTGCGGCGTCGCAGCGGGCTATCCAATTTGAATCTGAGAGTTGGGCAGCATACGCTGCAGCTTGTTCCGTAAGTTGGGCTATGCGGATACGTAATTTGCGATTAGTCTTCTGCTTTTTCCAACGTTTTGTTAAGCTTCGGCGCGCCTCCCACAAGTGTAGGAGGTGATTGTCAACTGCGGGGGTTTCTTCGTTGGTTTGGAGGGTAGTAGTAAGTCTTTTCTGAATGTTCTTTACGTGTTGAGCCCATTCTGCATAGCCTCCAGAAAATAGTACGGGAGGGATAGTCTGATTGCGAAATTGGGTCCAATCGGTCAACTTGGATTGACCGCATTTTTTATGAGCTGACTTTTCCAGGAGTGTGACCCGGAGAAGGCAGTTATCACTGCCTAGAGAATCGCCCAAGTTCTCCCAGGTAGCATCCTTAGCGTTTTTTACGAGAGAGAGGTCCGGACATGTGTCACGGGTTACCGAGTTCCCCACTCGAGTGGGGTACGCCGGATCCGTGAGCAGCGTGAGGCGAAGGGTGGAGATAAGCTCCGCCAGCTTACGTCCTCTGGCTTTCTCGTAGTGATAGCCCCAGTGAAGGCTGGGAGCATTGAAGTCTCCCACGATCACTAAGGGGTCCTTGTCTGCCAACTTGATCGCCCGGAGGAAGATTTCGCTAAAAGTTACGCGGGGCTTATGCGGGGGGCTGTATATATTTAGGATGTGTATTGACTGGTCGCGACGTCTGAGAGGCAGTACTCTGACTATTGTGTATTCTTGTTCAGTACTTAAGTTTAAATCGACCTGAATCGCGGTATATGCCTTGTTCACCAGGATGCATGACGAGGGCCCCCCCTGGAAAGTGCTATAGCCAGAGAATTTAACGTCCAAACCGAGCTCCTGCAAAGCAAGCAAGGCGGGCATGTTTCCGAGGGACTGCAAGTAGAGCTGGAGGTGCGACCGTTTTTTCCAGGCTCTAAAACCCCTGCAGTTCCATTGTATAATCTCAAATCTCGACGCCACAGCAGTGGCGTCGAGAGACGCCAGGGCTCCTGCAGCCAAACAACAAGCAGCGTCTCGCCCTCAGCAAGCACAGGGCAAGAACGCGCCGAGCGTCGCCTCGCAGCGCGCCAAGCAACTCCAGTGGCGGCCGAAGAACACGCCGCGCATCGAAGAAGACGACGTCATAGTGGTGCTGAAACCGCGTGAGACGCTCGACCTCAAGGCCACGTTTGGTCCTGGAGAAGCCGGCGCTGCAGTCCGCAGCATCCTCGGAGCCGACGCAAGTGTGGGACTTGCGGTGTGGCCCCTCTGGGATCACAATGTACTTGTTTGCACGCTCAAATCAGTGGACGCCGCCGAGAGACTCCTCCGGGACATTAAGCTGCCAGTCGGGGGCCGCCAGCTAACATTCCGGGGACATCCCAAACTCTCCGGTGAGTTCTGTCGGGGCATCGTGCATGTCTCTAAAGACGAAACGTCCGAAACTGTGAAAAGCAAGCTCAGTGCTGAGCCAAATATAGTGTCTGTGCGCAAGCTTGGGGACACCCCGGTTGCGGTGATCACCTTCGCGGGGACCAAGGTGCCACGGACGGTGTTATACAACTGCGAGCGGCTCCCTGTTCGCTTGTATAAGAAGACAGTGCCTGCATGCCCACTTTGTGGCACAGTGGGCCATCGAGCAGATACTTGCCCACGCCCGCAGCCCGGCCGCTGCACAAGCTTCGGCGTTCAGGTACCTGCTGCTACTCCTGACGGCCCTACGGAACACCAGTGCATTCCGAGCTGCCTCCTCTGCGGCGGTGGCCACAAGACTGGAGCTCCCGGTTGTGCTGGACGGTTCCGGCAGCCGGTCAAGACGGGATCCCCACGCGGATCCAAGCCGAGGACAACGGGGGGGAACGGGGGGAACAAACAGGCTCCGACTCCCAAGGCTGGCCCCAAGAAAGCACCAGCCGCCAAGTCGAATAAGCCAAAACTCAAGAACACCGACACCGGGCACTCCACCAATGTGAAGCCTGGGACCCCGACGGAGCCTCCTGCCTTGGTCAAGGACTTCCCACCCTTGACACCCGTCCAAGCACAGGTGAGCTGTTGGGGTGGGGCAGTCTCTGGACCTTCCTCTTCTCCCTCCCCTACCGAAACCGCCCTACAGCAGCAGATAGGGGAGCTCAGGCGCCAGAACCAAATTCTTGCGCGCAAAATTCATGAATTAGAAGCGAAGCAGGTTGGGTCATCCGAGCCAGTGCAGGAAGCCGAGGCAGAGGACAGGGATGACGGCTCTTCCGTCACATCCCGCCTCACTAGCGTCTCGCGGCAGGACGCGGACACGGTAGTTGGACCAGCTTCCATTACCGGATCCATCGGTCGCATCGAGTCCCTAGAGCAAAAAACCGAGCAATTAGAGGCGAGCGTGGCAGCCCTCCCCACTCAAATTATGTCGGCAGTCCGCGAGTCCTTTCAGGACATGTTCACGGCAGCCTTAACGCAAGCACTTCCCGAAATTGTGGCGCAGGTCTCTAACTCAGTTCTTAAAGCCATGCAGCCCTGGGTTATCGCCCAAATTAAAAACACCACTCAGACCGACTCCCCGCAGGTTAAGCGCAAGCCGGCCTCCCGTCAGGCAGCAGAAGAAGGCTTTTCGGGGCCGGCTCCAGGTCCGGACCGGTCCTCTGCACCGTAAATAAATACTAAAATATGGCTAGCCAATCTAATAAACAAGCTAAATATCTAGACGCCGAGTGCGCACCGCAGAAAACTCTTTGCACTCTTTCTAGTGCATTCACCTTAGGTCTAGGTTTCGAAATACGTATTTAGTTTTCTCAGGCGTTGTTTGAATTTGTACGAGTAAACTTCAACTCCATTTGGCCTAAAGCAAACGTACAGCAGTACAGATGGCGCAGTAGTCTAGTGTTCTAATGCGCCACTAGTGTTGCGAGTGGGGACTTGCGGCCACTTCAGTTTCAATTAACTGGCTTGCTACAATCGTCGTATATTCGTCAGATACGAACACGTCGTATGCTGCAAGTGCCTGTGCACTAGACTGATGCAACGGGTAAGCTTCCAGAATGTTAACAGTTACAGTGCATCACTTTGTGGTACCTCGAGCGAAGAGAAAATATAATATTTACAGAAATGTTTTCAACGTGACGTAGCCCAGACGCGGGACAGGCTGTTTGGTGAATCATGCAGCCGGCTGGCGTAAAGCTCGAAGCATAGGCCGTCACCATCGATGCTTGTTAACATTACTTTTTACCATTATGCCTACTTGTCGTAGAGTAAACGATGACTTTTGTGTCTCACTTGTTGAACAACATTTGGCATTCCCGCAAGCAATATACGTACGGTCGCTCAACCACACATGTTGCATTTAATTATACATGGCATTTTCGAGAAATTTTCTGTGCAGTTGTTCCACTCCGTTACCAGTCATTGCTTGGGCGGCATGTAGTCTGGAGGAAATTCACAACGTGGCAGCTGGCCACATTATTATCTCAACTGCTACGTAGCGCAATACAATCACACGGCGCGGCTTCGCTTGCACGCAAAGTGCTACTAGGGAGCTCTAAAATAACGCTTGCAGGCGCGGCGGGCATTGCAGGCCTAGCGGGCACCATACGAGTTTTAGAATAACATTTGTCCCTCCTAGAAACAATCTACAGACTTTAGCTGCCCGCAAACTCAAATGCATAGAAAATGCACATAACCTAGACACCAGCGCTTGCGGGCCGCATGCGGGCCGCACACGCTGCCCGCTATTTCGGATTTTCTGCGGGCGCGCCGCGAACGTGAACAGCGGCTCGCGTACGACGCATGCGCAGTGGCAGCGACCACACAACAAGGACTCGCGATGCGCTATTCCTAAACTCCCTAATAAGAGCTAAAGCAAGCTAAGGCTATGGGGAATATATAACAAACTTCCTTTAGTCTGCGACGCAATTTGCCTGGCAGGAGAAACGTCTTCCTTCACGTTACCATTTGCGAAGGGTCAGCGGTACAGTGGAAAATAGCAGCGGCATACGAGGGCGAGAATGGCTGCTTCCGTTGATTACCTTCCGTCAAGCCACAAGTATTTTGCAATGCAGACTCCGATGTCAATTTTCCAAATGGTCCTTAAATATTTCATGCCGGTAAAGATGTCCGTTCACTTGGGTGGATAGTAAACAAGCTACAGCTTGTACTTCACAAATACTCTCGCGGCACCATTTGCTTCAACGTGGCGTACCATATTCTTATGTTCTCGTCGTCACTTGCGAAAACTAAAAAAAGAAAAAAAAACGTCAGGTCTGCGCGCAAGGCGCGGCACAGTCACGGCGAATTCTAGAATAGCGGCATTTCGGAGCTTTTTCCAAACACTCATTGGGTAACTGCTGCAAGGACACTTGCTCGGTGCACACTGTGACATCGATAATAAAAATGCTAAGATAGTAGGCCGGCATTTTCTGTGCTATTTTTCATCATTCTTCTGAGAAGAGTGGTATCTGCTAAACTATTGGGAGAAATTTTGTGCTAATTGTTCATGCAGTGGCTGATGACAAAGAGGAATTGTGTCTGAAGAGGGTATGCGCCACTGTTAGTATTACTGCTTCAAATATTGGTACTCGTCGAATAGATATAAGCAGACACGTGGCGTACCACCAGGATATGTCCTGTCGCCAGTTTTATTTAACATTTTCTTAAGCTCCATTCCATCAACTAAGGATATTCAGTTATATGTGTACGCGGACGATATTGCTTTCTTTGCAAGTAATACCGACCTTCAATCCCTATACCGGAGTCTACAAAATTATCTCACTATGATAGAAAGATGACCTAAAAATATTCATGTGACCGTTAACGTAAAGAAAAGTGTGCTTCTTGCATTCCCTTTTCTACAGCCTATCAATATCTCGTTAATGTACAGTAATGAGCTCATTCCGCAGGCGAATTCCCTTAAATATTTGGGCATCATATATAATGACACATTAAATTGGAGAAATCACATTGATTATGTGTACTTCAAGGCAACACGGGCCAAGGGGTGGCTTCGGAAGCTCGCAAACCGTAAAGGGGTTTTAAAAAGAGATGTGCTAATAATATATATAAACTTTACGTGCGGCCCATCATGGAATTCGGATGCGTATTATTTTCTGGCAGCGCAGCTTATAAAAAGAGACCCCTAATACTGCTGGAAAAAGAAGCGTTGCGTTTGTGTCTGGCTCTACTAAAGTTTGTTGCAAATAACGTGTTGTATATGGAAGCTCGCCAACCTTCTCTGCTAAATAGGTTTAAAATTCTTACTGTGCAAGCATTCTTAAAGATATACAGTTCACACCAAAAACTGTCATTTTACGCTTTCATTCAAGAACCGGCTTTATTTTTCGAACCCATTGGTCGCGACTACACACCACGCAAATAGTGTTTGCACAAGCGCTACTAAAGCAACTGAATGTAAAAATTAGACATATTGGTCAACACACAACCTAAAGTCAATGCTTAGCATACAATTCGATGATATATTTCCTTATAACGCGAAACAATTGGCATATAGGTATTTAAATGACCAGTTAGCAGATTATCTAGCTCACCTAGAGATAAGCAATATCATTGCGACTGATGCATCTCTGTCAAAAGAAAAGGCTGGGGTTGGTATTTTCTCTCCTTCTTTGAACTGGTACTTTTCGATTTGACTCCCAGATTATATCCCTGTATTCATTGCAGAGTTATTGGCCATTGTTCTTGCCCTACGCAAATTGCCCTCAAGCGAATCATTAGCAGCTATCGTTACAGATTCGTTATCAGTTTGTAATGCACTTTCTGCGGCAGTAAATGCAGAGCTGATGAATACGTTTCGGCATTTAGTACCGAAAAACGTAAAAAAACTGCATTTGCTATGGGTACCAAGCGACCGCGAGTTAAATTTTAACGAAATGGCGGACTCTTTAGCAGCAGTATCCCTGGGTGGGCCCACCATCCCAGTTTTGCCGGATACGGCTTACGTGATAGCGGTAAGGTTCCGAAACGCTTGCCTGCAATGGGGAAAAGGTAATTTGGATAAATTCAAAGATTTCGAGCATTTGAGCTATTGCTGGAATAACCAGTGGTGTGTATGTCGCCAGTTCGAGGTCACTTATACCAAATCGTGCTGTGCAGTTCCACAAATAATTTATTACCTTAACAAAGCTCGGCTCAAGGCATCACCGCAATGCATTTGGTGCAACGAAATTGAAACAATTGAACATTTCTTTTTATTCTGTCATCGCGATTCTTATCAGAGAAAAGGATTTTCAGTAGCCTCATTACAAAAGCTAGAAATACAAGTAAATCTACCAGTGATTTTATCACTTGGCGGAACTTCATTTGGTTACTGCCACAGGGTTGTATGCTCCACTGTGTTTGATTACATCAACGCAACTAAAAGATTACCGTGCTAGTGAACCGCTACCTTTTACGATCTTTAGGTTATAATTCATAGTTATGTCTATCAAAAACAAAAGATGGTTTGACCGCATGCTCAGCAAATATTTTTGTTTTTTGGTAGTATTATTTTTAAACTACTTTTTCAGATTGGCTTCCCTTTCAATTTAGTTTCATTTAAGTATCCTGCCGCCCGGTTCTAGGCCCATCCCTCTCTGTGGGTGAGCGCCATCCATCAGGGGTAATCAGCATCAGCATCAATGGCTGAATAGAGGAAAGTTTTCGTAATAAGTTGGAGCACTGAACGACCCATTCGTTACGCTATTCGTATTGTGCGACGACTGGTTATTCTCTCGCTCTATTAAAACGCTTTGTAAGTCTTATTAGGCGATTGCTTTCCTGACATCTAGCGTGGCTAAGGAAAGTTTGCCAAGAAACGCTAAGTACCGGCGTGCCTCAGTGGTAAAATATACTTTTCGGGCTCCCAGTGGACCCTGGTTTTGCCCCACTGTGTCATTAGTATTAGGTTTTTTTCCTACGTTCACGCAATGTAACTACAAACACCAGTGGCAGCAGTGCTAAGGTGCTGCGCGCAACCTGAGTTGTGATCTCATAACAGCTTTCGCTGTAAAACTTCATTTGCGAGTGTAGTTTTCACATTTATTGGCACATTTTACGACACATTGGCTCATACTCGACATCGCAAATCATCGCGAACAATTTTAATCTGCTCCATTTGTGGGTCAGCTGCTGCACACAGCACGCCTATTCGTTTCAATCACTCCCGCACCAAAGCGCCACTGGCTCAGTGCCCGTTTCCTATTTTACTCATGAAGCAGCGCACAAAACAAAAAATCACGCACGCGTAATGTGGGCACAAACACTAGCGCTTGTGTTTGTCTCTTCATACAAGTGAGTGACTGTCTTTGCAAGCACAAAAAATTATTAACACTATCAAGTCAATAGTGTTGTGGCAATAGGATGCCTATTCCATAGTCAATGTAATTTTATTTTCTGAATATCTCTTTCTAGAAATGAAAAGTGCGATTCAAAGGTATATATATATATATATATATATATATATATATATATATATATATATATATATTGCAGCGAAGCCTCCGAACTCTGAAATGGGTCGAACTTTTGAGTATTCCTAGTGGGCCTACCTACTAACAAGGACGCCGCTCACGCTGAGAGTCCATGCTTGGCCGTGACTGCCGCCATTTTGTATGCTCGCTGGTTGCCGGCTAATAAACGTCTTAACAAACTGGTGGAGAGTGCTGCGATCTCCTTCATTGCCCTTGGAGCTAAGATCACGTACGCTGCCATCTACCATGTCCCACGACGCCTCTCAGCAAACGCCTCCTCCAATGCCACCCCCTTGTCCCAGTGTCCCCAGGATCCGCAATCCACCCATCTTCACTGGCGCCGATGGCACTGACGTGGAGGACTGGCTAGCCATTTACGAGCGTCTGAGCGTTCCTAACAAATGGGACGAGGACGACAAGCTGACCAATTTGGTGTTTTACCTTGCGGGTGTTGCCAGTTTGTGGTACAACAACCACGCGTCCGATTTTGCCACCTGGTCCAATTTCAAGACCGCAATCATCAACGTCTTCGGCCACCCTGCTGTTCGTAAGCTGCAAGCTGAGCAGCGCTTACGTGAATTTGCTCAGGAGGCTGGTGAGTCATTCACTATCTATATTGAAGATGTTCTGAACCTACGCAACAAATCCAATCACACCATGTCCGAATCTGACAAGATCCGAAACATCACGAAAGGCATTGACGATGATGCCTTCCCGATGCTGCTCGCCAAAAACCCCGGCACAGTGGCTGAGGTCATCATACTGTGCCAGAGCTACGAGGAGCTACGCCGGTAGCGTTCGATGACCCGACGCTCCCCACCACGAGCTACAACGACTGCTTGCTTGGAGGCCAGTTGTGACCAAGTGGCGTTGTTGGCGGACCTAAAGTCCTTTATCCGTGGGGAAATCGCGCGTCAGTTCTCGCTCCTGCCCTTTGCCCACCAACCGGCTGCTCAACAATCGGCTACTACCCTTCTCCCTCCCATCCGTCAAGCGATTGAACAGGAAATAGCGGAGAGAATGCCTGCGTACCACCCCCCACAGCCTCCGGCTTCTGCGTTCCTGAGTTACGCGCAAGTAGTCGCCAAGCCGCCCCAAGCTGTTCCAGCACCCGCCCCTCTGACCTACGCCGAAGCTGCCGCTTGACCTCCGTCCTTCGCAGCGGGTATTCCCGCTACATATGTTGATGTAACCTCTCAGCCTCAGCTTCAGTCCACCATGCAGCCACCGTTCTGTCCATTGGCCCTTACGACATGGGTGAGACCTACCCCGGTGAACAAATGGCGCATACCTGACAACCGGCTCATCTGCTTTGCCTGTGGTTACGCCGCTTACGTAGCCCGTTATTGCCATCGCGTACAGCCGGATCGGATTTCTTCACCTGTTGCTGGCCAACTCAGACGTCCTTATCACAAAGAACCGCCGTCTATGCCACCACGGTATCGCCCAGGTCCGTCTCGAAGATAGCCGTCTCCACGACGTCGTTCCCTGTCCCGCATGCGGCCAAGTGCGGCTGCTCATGAGCGGGCAAACTAGTCGTCGCAGTCCCTGAGGCAAGGACTGCGACGCCATCGCAATGTGAAAGCCCTCAGAGCAGCTCCTCGAATGTCATTGAGGTGCTTGTGGATGGTGTTTGTGCATCGGCTCTTATTCACACTGGAGATGCCATATCAGTTATGGACGAAAAACTCTGCCGCTTACTTCGAAAAGTGACGACGCCACTTTCTGGGTTGTCCCTCCGTACCGCAAGTTTGCATCGCATCCATCCTACAGCAGGGTGCACAGCTCGCGTTGTCATTCAGGACGTTCTGTATGTTGTCCAGATCATCATCAATCCGGCATGCTCTCATGACGTCATCCTGGGATGGGACTTTCTCTCCCGCCATGACGCCGTCATCCAATGTGCCGCCGCCGAAATTGAATTCTCACCTTTCTCGCATTTGACGCCAGAAGACAGTCCCTCGACACTGAGCAAGATTCTAACGAAAGACGATACAACAGTGCCTCCGAACTCGACGACGGCTGTGTCTGTCTACTGCCCCGGTCTCTCCGACGCAATTGCACTCGTTTCGCCATCCGACCACGCCTGTAGCAGGAAAGGGTTGCTCGTACCTTTCGCGACCATGCAGGTCAACCAGGGCACCGCTGCTATTTTTGTAACCAGCCCGTCCCCGCATACTGTTACCTTGATTCGATTGGAATGTCTCGGCTGAGTGGAACCAGTCGACGACGCACTAGTCCGGGGCGTACCCTATGACACGCGCTGTCCCAGGTCACGTACCATCAATGCTGTTTCCACTTCTGATCCGTCATATTCTGATGTATTTGGTCCCTCCATCGCTGACAACCTTACAGCGGTACAGCGTTCCGAGCTTCTGGACCTGTTGCAAAAATATCGTTCTTCTTTCGATGTCGGGAGAAGTTCTCTCGGTCGCACGTCCGTTGTTACACATCGCATCTACACTGGTGCCCATACACCTTTATTTTACGGCAACGTCCACATCGCGTGTCGCCTGCTGAACGTCGGGTAATTAATGATCAGGTTTACAATATGCTCCAACGCGACGTTATTCGGGCCTCGGACAGTCCATGGACGTCTCCTGTTGTTCTTGTTGCGAGGAAAGACGGTTCTGTGCGGTTCTGTGTGGACTACAGACGGCTCAATAAGATCACTCGCAAGGATGTTTATCAACTGCCACGCATCCATGACGCGATTGACAGCCTTCATGGAGCCGATTTTTTTTTCTTCTCTCGATCTGCGCTCGGGGTACTGGCAAGTACCCATGGCTGACGACGCTCGACCAAAGACCACCTTCGTCACACCAGACGGCTTGTACGAGTTCAACGTCATGCCATTTGGTCTATGTAATGCACCTGCGACCTTTGAGCGCGTGATGGACACCGTTCTGTGCAACTTGAAATAGTACACGTGCTTGTGTTACCTCAACGATGTCATTGTCTTTGCTCCGGATTTCTCCACGCCTCTCCGACGTCTGAAACAAGTTTTCGTGCGTGTGAGCAATGCCGGCTTACAACTAAATTTGAAAAAGTGCCGCTTTGCAGCACGGCAACTCACCATCCTGGGGTGCGTCGTGTCCAAAGATGGCATTCTTCCTGATCCTGCCAAGCTTCGGGCCGTGGCCAAATTCCCCAAACCGGCATTTGTCAAACTGCGTAGTTTCATGGGCCTGCATGTGCTCATACTTCCGACGCTTCATACGAAACTTTGCCTCGATCATATCACCGCTGACGAAGCTCCTTAGAAGTAACGGGCCCCTCAATTCGTGGTCATTCGAGTGCGACGATGCGTTCGCGAAGCTCCGCCATTTGTTGACGTCACCTCCCATTCTACACCACTGCTACTCTACAGCCCCAACGAAGGTGCACACGGACGCCAGCGGTGTAGGCCTCGGCGCTGTCCTGGTGCAGCGCGAACCCGGATTCCCTGAATATGTTGTAGCACATGCAAGCCGTACGCTCGCGAGAGCCGAGACAAACTACACCGTCACGGAGAAAGAGTGCTTGACGATCGTCTGGGCCCTTACAAAGTTTCGACCTTATTTGTATGGTCGCCCATTCGATCTCGCCACCGACCATCATGCACTATGCTAGCTTTCATCTTTGAAGGATCCCTCAGGCCGTCTCGCCCGTTGGGCTCTTCGCTTACAAGACTAAGACATCCGTGTGCTGTACCGCAATGGACGCCAGCATGCTGAAGCCGATGCCCTCTCACGCTCCCCTCTAACTCAAGACGACGTGCCCTGCTCAGTAACCACAATTGCTGTATCTGCCATCGATGTTGACATCCTCGCTCCCAAACAGCGAAACGATATTTGGATCGCCCCGCTGATCGACTTGCTCTGTGACCCGTCTGCAACACCATCCACGCGTGCCTTGCGTCGTCGAGCTCACCATTTCGCCATCCATGACGGCCTCTTACACCGACGCAATTACGACTCCGATGGCCGGCAGTGGTTACTCGTCATACCCCACAGTCTGCGGTTGGAGATATGTGAATCTTTCTATTCTGATCCGTAATGTGCGCACTCTGGGGTATTCAAAACTTACCACCGCATTCGACAACGCTACTTCTGACGCGGGATGTACGGCTACGTGCAGCCATTCGTTTGCCCTCGCTGCGCTTGCCAACGCCGCAAACCGTCGGCACACATGTCGCACGCCGGTCTGCAACCGTTACCTTGCCCTGACCGTCGCTTTGGGCGCGTAGGTATCGATTTGTATGGACCACGTCTTCTGACGTGGGCTGGTAACCGCTGGGCCATCGTTGCCGTAGACCATTTAACGCGATACGCCGAAACCGCCGCTCTCCCTGCGGCTACTGCACGCGATGTTGCGTCCTTCCTGCTGCATAGATTCATACTGCGCCACGGCCCACCGCAAGAGCTTCTCAGCGATCGAGGCCGTGTCTTCTTGCCGGAAATCGTCGAAGCCATTCTGACGGACTGCCATTCTGTCCGCCGCAAAACTACTGCTTACCACCCGCAGACGAATGGCCTCGCCGAACGCTTTAACCGCACCCTCGGCGACATGCTCTCGATGTACGTCGCTGCCAACCCCACGAATTGGGACAATATACTGCCCTTCGTCACCTACGCCTACAACACCGCCCCTTAGAGCACGACCGGTTTTTCACCTTTCTACTTGCTGTACGGAAGGCACCCGTCGCACACCATGGACACGATACTCCCGTACACGCTGGATCCATCTGAGTGTGCACCCATTTATATGAATGTATATGAATATGAATATGAATATTAATATGAATATGAATATATATGAATATCAACACGTATATGAATGCCGCTTGATTGTTATAACAGCTCCGCGAAAATATTAGGAGCAAATAAACCTCAAGCCTATTCTAAATATACAGGTGCCTTCTCAGTTGGAGCCTAATGAAAGCGTACTAAGGCGTGTAATCAGTGCATGCTCGGTTTTCTGACTGCAGCCTCTTGTGGCGTGAGACCTGAATAACGGGTGCTGAAGACGCTTGCGCCCAAGAGCAGTTGGATGGCTGAGGAAGGCCATAAAAAAGCTATTTAGTAAGCCTGCATTGCTCCACTTCTAAGCTTCAAGCATACATGCTGGCTACACCAAGGAAGCCTTGCCATTGGTGGTTTCGATTCATTAGGAAGCATTAATCGTGCCTGTGTCTGCTATATACAGAAAAAAATCAAGCTTCTATATATCTCTCTCTCAAAATCCTCCGTGTGTACGCGGAGAATTAGCAGCTAATCAGTGTGGTGCAGTGGTGATAGTGGTAGAGTAATGATGGCTTGCGAAAAGCCCACGAGAGGAGTGACAATCGATGATGTGCTGATGAAACTCAGAACAGATGCATACGTATACACTGAAATACAGACACATCGCCGGCGTTCTAGGAAACAGTGTTACACATCTCCGACGCGTACGTAGCCCATATATCTGGTGGTGATAATTTCTCAAGTTCTTTCTAGTTGTGGTGGTGGTGGTGGCGGTGGTAGCAGTAGCAGTATTGGTTCTATAGTAGCAGGCAGTAGTAGTTTCCACCATGGTATTCTAGTGACTAAGGCACTCTGTTGTTGACCCGCAGGTCGCGGGATTGAATCTCGTACGCGGCGGCCACAGTTCCCTGATGGCGATAATGCTTGAGGCCTGTGTGCTTCAATTTAGGGTCACGTTAACAAAACCCAGGTGGTCGAAATTACCGGAGCCCTCCACTACAGCGTTTTTTTCCGTATGCATATGGTGGTCCTGGGTGTGAAACATGAACAAATATTATTAACATTACATTATTAATAGTAGTAGAAGTAGTATAGTACAACGACAATCGCCGCCGTGGTGGCATAGTGGCTAAGGAAGGTACTAGGCTGCTGACCCGAAGGTCACGGCATCAAATTCTGCTGCGGCGGCTGCATTGTCGATGGAGGTGAAAATGCGGTAGGCCCGTGTGCACAGATTTGGGTGCACGTTAAGGAATCCCAGGAGGTCAAAATTTTCGGAGCCCTCCACTACGGTGTCTCTCATAATCATATGGTGGGTTTGGGACGTTAAACCCCACATATCAATCAGTACAACTACAAGATGACCTTGTAATGCCGCATGCTGCAGCTAACTAGCCATGCCCATTTAAAGTGGTCATTTCAGCCTTCGCCAGTAATGAAGTCAAGCTGACACGTTCTTCAGCAAAGTAAAATACCTATAAAGTCCTCAACAGAGGCACTTTTCTCTAGTGAGCAACGTGAGTGTGTAATATACCTGAAAACACAAAAAAAAATCATCCGGAGGGCTTCAAGTACTGGTCGCGTTCTTTTGTGACACGTTTCCCAGCAGGATGTTTAAGTCCGCATTTATGAGCAACTGTGGATAACATCTGAACAACAATGATACACCTCTCTAAACGTGAACCAATATTTGAAATATATTATATATTTATATAATTCTTGAAAGAGAAGTTTAATTTACCATGAAATGCGCACCCATGGCTGTGATTCATGAATTCGTTATGTTTTATTATCAAAGTGATTTCAATAACCTTCTTTCTCGCTGGCGCTTAAGTTGTTGGAGGTTGATTCCATAATTCGTGTCAAGAGACCTCTGCTTGGAATCAAATTTCTCGGATGTTACTACCTTGTCATTCATTTGCGGTATCGTATATTATTTTCTTTTTAGATTTGCCTACTACAACCATTTGTGCTCGTATTTCAACTGAAAGTGACATCGCTGTTCCGTAAATGTCAGCCCTTTGCAGGTGTCAATACTTTGGAGCACATACAATTTTCAATTGCCGTTTTACAAACCTATCGTGGTGTTGGTTAACAATATCTCATAAATTCTTCTTTTCTCGCAAGTTTCTGCCTCAGATTGAGAGAACTAATCACTCAGATTTTTTTCATACTTTGTCCTTTCAGTGCCAAAATATACACAGATAATTTGAGCATATACATATATCCAGTGATGAAACTTGTCACTGCCACCTATTAGCAGTTAATAAATAATGTATTCGCCGCAACACTTTGTTTTTGTTCCAACTCGATTAATGTATTACACCTAGCTTGAGCGATTCATTTGAGAAAAAGGCGTAGTAGATATGCAATACACATGAATTAGAATGAACATTTCAAACGTTTGGTGTCAGTTGAAGCTTGTGTTCATTTCCCTTTCCGTTGACTCATTTTGTTGCGTTTTACGGTCAATTTAGTAGTATTTAGTTTCATCTACTACCAACTATCACAGTTACAGCGTATTTGCATATTTGGCCATACTACGGAGAATGAACTCATTTATTTTAGTTCTAGTAATGCATTTCACCTATGAGAAAAGTATAAGTTTAGAAATGAACCTGAGCATAAGACGAAACAGAATCCAAATTTGGCACAGATTAACGATTGCGAACGCTGGCCAGGCTTTTTATTTGATTTTTCTTGGAGACCTGATTCTCTCTGACGGGTTGTTGTGAGTGATCCTAATCGCAAACGTTTCTTCTTGAATTCTACATCTAGTCTAAAACAACAGTAACAGGAATGACAACTTGCATCCGGGCATTCGAAGCACAAATAAGGTACAGAGACTAAGAAAATCGTATGGTCATCATTGTATTATCACAACATTTCTAAACGTTACTATCGTTTACGCTCCAATACATCTTCAGCGAATACATTCATTACAAATGCCACATGTAAATTGCCTTCTCAAGACCATTTCCTCAAAAATTTCCGCCACAGTCTGTGAGCCTATTCCTGCATATGCTTCTTGCTGGAATTCTCTCCTTTTCTTTTCAAATGATAAGAATGCCAAGCTCGAATGCCCACACAACAATGCGAACTTCCCTGGAGTTCAGTAGCGTTGGTATGCGAACTCCTGTCCACGTAACTCGCGACGCTCTGTGTCATAGTAGAAGCCGCAGCCACTCAATTTGTAAGCTTCAAGAAAGAATGACTGCGAGAGGCTGAACAAGTAAGGTATGTCCCCTTTCAGTTGGTTGCTTTATGGTCATTGTAAGGAGAAGTTCTGAGACTAGGATTCGTCCCACGGTTCTCTTATTTGACGTCACTAGAGACAAAGACGTGCTACTCGTACTAGCGTGTCTCAGTGACTTCTCAAGTTAAGAACGGAGTACCATCTTAGCTAACATTCAACTTCCGAATTCCACCCTCCCAACGACGTTCTAAACAGAAGCACACGCCTCATACTCTTCCCTAAACTAATCTCTGTGCAAAATAACTTTGTGAACCAAAGTTAGTACGAAAAGGTAAGGTGGTTTAACGAATAAGACCCGCTGGTCATGACGTGGCTAATCTCACAATCCCGTCGCGTACGCCATCAAACATTTCCGGCCCGACAGCAACTCAAACCCGCAGGTAGGTATGTGCCCTTGGTACGCGGGTACGTGGCATAAGTGATTGACAGTTTATATGTAGCCAACAACGGCAACAACAGGCATTGCTAATTTATATTCGAGAGCCTAAAGAAAAACTGAAATCGACAGCGTTGACTGTGCGAACATCACAGTTCCAGCAGGAATTGAGCCCAACCATTCCACGTGGCAATCAAATAATCTACCACAAAGCCACGCCCCCCTCTTGGTACTGCTTTGGTGAAATACACTGTTAAGGTGCAATGTTGGTGAAACGTCAACTGTGGTTGCAATGTTGGCTATCATATTTTATAAACATTACATATGTATTCTTATGATACAGCCGTCTCGTCCGGCTAACGTCAGTAGTAGTTAAATGCCGTACACTGGAGTTACTATTGTAGCAGTGTCAACAGCTATCATCATCACGAACAAAAGTGTTAATTACATGTCAGCCTACCGCTTCTTAGTAATACTTATGTTATTGCTGCGCAGGTGTGAACAACTACTCATATAAAACATGTGCAACTGTGCAACATATGTTTGTGCGTAGAACGTTTTTACGGATATTTATTGTTATTTTGTAACTTGTCTCCCACCAACAAAAGTAGCAACACGCTTACGTTCCAGCCGCTTGCTTTGTATAACGTCGATTCCCAAAGTACATGTGTGATCTGCGGAATTTTTCATCTGACCTTTCATTTAGACCGTCTTAAACACAGTTTCAAGCTTTTATTACTTTCACTCACTTTTCACTTGTAGCGTCACTAGAAATTCTGTCCAGGAAGAGTTTTTAGAATATCTTGTTCATGTGAAGCCTAAGGTTAATTATAAGCTTTGTAGTTTTATTTGCCTTTATAAACAAACATTTTAGTGATCAAGTTAGGCCTGTCTTTTTATGCATAGAGAAGTGGGACGCGAATGCAACGATATCCTACCACGCTGACAATGGGCAAGTAACTGCAGAGAGCGAAGTCCTGGAGAGCCCTCAAGAAAAGTGAGATAGACTATCAAAAGAAAGCAAAATGGGACGTGCAAATGCCTTTTCTTTTGTTGGGAACCAACATATTCAGAACTTACCTGTTCTAAACTTGCCAACTGAAGAGCAGTCGTCTGTGACGTTAAGATGACATACATGGTGACGCAATTTTTAAGAGAGGGGTCTCTTGATGGCAAAAAGCCATTTTTATGAGCTTGCCCCTTATGCCCACGGCTTGACCCATGTCAGCGGCATGTACACTAGGGCTGCCTGTACACATCTGAAATCGCGCTCAAGGTCGCCTCTCCGGTAATTCTAACAACGCTGACTAGATGACGTGCCAACCCCCCATGAGCTAAAATCCCCAAGGCGTCAGTTTTAGATAGCCCTCGTGGTAGCCTCCTCAAGGTGCATTTGAAAGTAAGAGAAGTGAAGAGAAAGGTGTGTCATGCTAACTCTTGAGGTCACCTGAACAACGCCACGAGGGAGATGGGTAGTGGGACAAAGAAAAAAATTGGCTTCGTATCTTCATGTTAATCTGCAAATGTCGTCGAAAGAAGATAGTCTTGCGTGTGGAGAGGGTGAACAATTCATTTAATGTTCTGCGAAAGAAAATCGGTGAATGATATTCTGGAGGCGCTGCGTTAGAGTGCCTCGAGCGTGCAGTGGAGGCGAACGAGTGCATCAAGTCATGTTACACTTGAGACTTGAGCACCATCTTACAGTTTTCTTGGAAAACGAAGCTCGTGGCTCTGAGACGTGTGTGCGCGCCCGTCTCAGAGGCGATGAGGTGTAGAACGCAAGGCGATGGGTAGGTGCCACCCCCGTCTTGTCTTAGCAAAGCTTTGGAAACACTCGCCTTTTCGTGCAAGTGTTGCATGGTCAGCGCAGTGTGATAAGCGCTACGATCCCTAAAATTACTTGTGTATGCCTTTTCTAGTAAAATATGCACATGCAGAATACATACGTGTTTTTATGGTGCCCCAGACATGCGCAATAATTGTTTATTATTTGACAATTGCGCAAGTATGGACGCTAAATCTTGAGCAACAATGGTGGGCGCAGTGGATGGGGTCAGCCGTTTCAAGTAACCGGTGCCGTTAAAAGTAGACAAACAGACAAATGTACAGACAGACAGACAGACAGACAGACAGACAGACAGACAGACAGACAGACAGACAGACAGACAGACAGACAGACAGACAGACAGACAGATAGACCAAAATGTTTGCGTCGAAGGTTTCCAAGAAAAACTAGCGTCTTTAAAAAAGAACAGAAGAAGAAAGTGTCAGTAGTGCCTTGTGTGGCCGCGCGTGGACGCGCTATGCCTTCCAAAGCGTCGGTTTTTCGGTAATTACTAACATGCTCACTAGATGGCACGCCATCGCGCATGGGGGTGCACACCACTCTCGGCACGTCCGCTTCCTTTCCATCCACCGGTAGCTGACGCTATGAGCCAACTTCGTCCCCGTTTGGCCGCATGTACAACCCACAAACGAAGACAGCAGCCCAGTGGGCTCGCAACGCAGCTGCAGCTCGGGCTCGCCGCTAATACCTTGCGGGGAGAGCCCGGGAGGCCTAAGGTAAGTGGGCTTGCTGGCGAGCAAGCCTGGAGCTGCGGGCCAGTGAGGCAGCAGCGGTGAGGGCTCCCCGTCAAGTGAACCCGGAGCTGTGGGCCAGCGAAGCAGAAGCAACACGGATGTGGTGGCAAGAAAACCCCGAAGTGAGGGCGCGAAATGCCGCGGCCAAGAGCAAAGAGTGGCCGCTACAGGACGTAGGCGGCGCCGACGCGCGCTTCAGGCGCGACTTCCTCGACCACACATTCGGCCACAGCTGTAGGGTATGCGACTACTTGTGGGTCTATGACGACATGACCACAATCGCTACCATTCGCTCGAGCAATACCGCACCAATGCCGTCCCAGTCCTTCAATGAGAGTTCCTGGTAGATGATGATAACAGATGTCTACGGAGGATTCGCGGGTTACCCGATCATACCCGAGCAAGCTCCTTCAACATCATTTACTTCGGGAATATGGCAGAGAAAATTTGCTTGACTTGTACCCAAGTTCAGGAAAGTTTTTGTGTAAAGCTAAGTACTTGGACAAGTAAGTATTCGTTAAGAACATCGAAGTTTTTTGCCCCCAGGAGTACGTAATGGTTCAAATTATAAAATCAAAACTCACTACATGAAAAAAAAAATCTACGAAAGAACAGGATTCACCTGTAAGTGTTTCCTGGTCAATATATGTGAAAGTAGTATTAAAAAAGAAGTCTCAAAGTGTTGTGGCTACTCCTTCAGCTCCCATATCATTAACTGCTTTGCTGGGCGTTGTACATTTGATCTTCGACTGTCGAAAGTTTGAAAGAGGCATTTGTGCTTGAAGTGCGCTTACACTTTATTTCGGCTACAATGAAGTCAGGCTGCTTTGGATTTTTATACCTTAAGACACTCTGAGCTACAAAAAAGCTTTCACTGATCAAAGAAGTTAATTTATTGAGCTGCACCGGCAGCTGCTGTTTCAATGCCAGCCGGATTTGCTGTTTCAGTTAGATCACCTATTTCTTTGCACTTAGATAAGACAGCAGTCAATCTGTCTTTACGCTAAGTAAGCGTACGTACCGGTAATGTGTGTGCCCAGTAAACTCTAGCTTGTACAAAAACATTATATAGTGTAGAAGTTCTATTTTTTAAGACACATTGCCTGAGTATTCAAATATTTACCAGAACTAAGGGCTTGAACTGAAGTGCTTGAAACAGGAACAAGAGCTACATTAGTTCACTGCCAATAAAAACGAACATAAAGAAAAAAGTTTCCAAACAGCAACGTTAAAGAAACTTAAACAAAACAGCTTCTCGCACGCTGCACCTTACATAGACTGGAAAAAGCAAATATGCAAAGATAAATATGGCGACGAGGTATCTGATTGCACCAAAAAAATGAGAAAAGAACATATTTCCGTATCTGTTATTTAGGTGGAACCGCCGAAAAGGGCCCGTGATAAGCGGCCATTCACGCCCGCCAACCTTTCACATCGGCAGTGAGATAGAGGACCCGCGTGAACGAGATGAAAAGACCAATGTGCAGTCACCAAACCACTCGCACAGTGAGTTTCTTCAGCGACGCGATGGAACCGAGCAGTGACTGACTGGGGGCTATTCACAAGGGATACCCCGTTGAGCTTCGGTCGTACTTTTTTTCTTCGTATTACGATAGACGCGGCTGCTTGGATGGAAGCAATCGAACGTTTGTATTCACTCTATTAATATATCTTTCTCACCTTCGGGTGTTTGCCGACGTTACGTGGGCGTTTGTTCTCATTCTTGATACTGACAAAAGATTGAGAGAATGATATCGTGGTGGGGGTGAAAATGGCGCTGTTTTTGAACAGGGTGGTCACTAGATTTATTATCTTTGGGAGTCTTTGTGACGGGCTGTCGCGCGTGGCCACTTGCATCGAATGCGTTGACCGAAAGCGTAAATTATACACAGAACGCTATAAATTAACTGGATAAAGGCGGGGCCCTTATAATGTTTTTTGTTTAAAAAACGGCTATTCTTTCCTGCAACATTGCGCGAGACTTCTATAATTTTCGTGCAAGTGCGAATAGTAGAACTGTTTTTTTTTTAGAATGACTGTATGGGATTTTCTTCTTTCTTCGGTGCAAAGGCCATACCACCAGGGAAATATTTTGATTCAGCTTCTGCTCTATTGGTCATTTGCATAGAGATATTCCAAATAAAGCTTGTAAAAAGAACGTGAAAACGAATGGGACGGGTGACTCAAGGCATGCAATACTTGCCTATTTCTATATTCCCACAGTTGCGGGAAAACGTCAACTACTTTTTACTTCTTTTTGAAAATTCAGTTTTCAAAAAGACGTGGTTGCGGCTTTAGTGTTACCGTGCATTTACTCGTATGAGCTGCTCCAAGCAATTTCAAGCAATGGCATTGTAAATCTGGTGGCATTTTATAACAGGCCGGCCAAAAATTACTCGATAAACTGACCTCTTTGCTCCTTCGTGTCACAAGCATAAATTTGACCAATGATTCGTTTCTACAACTGGTCACATTCTCCAATAGCTTCGTTTGACATACGCTGTATACTTGAAGCTGCGCCTAATAATACGACTGCTGTCACACACTGTCGCAGAACTACAGGCTGCTATTGAAACGCAAGTAGCGTCAACTTTCCTGCGTGAGTGTCGCTGCTTAAGTGACCATGCGATTTCTTGAAGTGGTAAGAATGGTCTTCGGCATTCAGTGGAGTTTTGTGGTGCAAGGGGCATAACTGCCAAAAAAGCAATGGTCTTCAGCATGTCTGGGATCAGTGTCCGTATCGCAAAACCGAATAAACTCGGATATCTCAGTTTGCGACTTTTTCATGCAGGCCTGCTTCTGTACCATCCCCTTTCCCTGACGCACAAACACTGTATGTAGCCAGATAGTTCTTCCATTGTTCATTTGTGAAAACAACAAGAAATCACAAGAAAATCTATAGTCAACACATGAAACTTTTTCATGGGGCGATAACATGCTGGTGAAAAAAAAGTCTAAATGCAGAAACGGGTAAAAGAGAATAGAACAAAATTAAAAAAGCATGGCCTTTGGGATTGTCTTCGTTTCTCTTCTTGTGTTGGTATATACATGCCTATTTTCATTTATCCGTAATCCACACCCACTAGGCCAACTCCTTGTCGTTATAAGCACAATACTGCTGCATCCCTCTCCCCCCTCTCATTCAAGAGATTGACTTACACTTTACTCTAGTAGACATGTCATTCAGCAGCTAAAACTCATTTTTTCACCACACCCCGAAAAAAAGCAACATAGGCTGGCTTTAAAAACACGTTGTAGGCTACACAACCACACTTAACACTCATACGCGCGACATCACGATGATTACATCAGACATTTTACTTCGCGAAATTTTCATGCATCGTTCTGTAATGACATTACGACTACGCTTCAATCATAAGCTTCCGTAAGCCGACAAACACCACAATCCACTACCAGCTACCACTTCTTAGCGAAAATTTCACACTTTGAGAGAGTTATGTTGCAATCGGAGCACTCGCTAAAATCACTGAGAGTCAGAAAGTTAGGTACATTGTTGCACAGTCTTATGCCACAGCTCGTAGTGGCAGTACTTTCTGCCACAGCCAACTAGAGCGGTCATAGTGAGGAAGGGAACATGTATGGTTTAACACATATCGCATAATAAGTAACAAAGATTGTTAGATGTATTTCTCTTCTTAAAATATTGCAATTACAGGCCTATATGACAAGAACGTCGTCGTCACAACTGACTTTTGTTCACAATGAATTTAAAAACCCATATTGTCTACTGAAAGGACTTCATGCAATCGGGAATGGGTTGGTGAAGCAATCGCGGAATAGTATTTTTCGCGCACGCTAGCAAGAACAAGGAACACTATGAGACAAAACCTTAGGAGTCCAATATAAAATCAATATGATACATGCCGACGTTGCACAGGTATAAGGTGTGACGCAATGAAGGCCTGGCACTATGATGATGTTATTGCGCAACATTGTGATATTACGACCGCATTATACCAACACAGGAAAATACATAGGTGACACTGGATTTTCTAAATTTAATGGAGCACGCGTGCTTTTAAAGAGAAGTCAACAAAGTTTCACGGTGCGTAAAAAATACGTCATCAAACTGAAGGGAACAATTCACAGTCTGTTTGTGGATGGCTTTACAAAAACTGTGGAATAGGAGGAGATATTACAAAGCCCGATCGACGTGAAACATTCACCTATAACGTTTGAGTTCATGATGACCAGTTCTGATAACCTTGTTCCACACCTGAACATGTGCCGGCTTTCTCACACGTAAAAATTGGTACACTGTGCGTAAAAATTGGTACACTGTGCATCCAACTAAAGAGGTGCCGTCAGGGCGTCAATGCCAATTCAAAGGAAAACAGTGCAGTAACCGCATTCTGGCACGTTGCATCAGCCGTAATCACCGTCGTGGAACGGAAAGGGACCAGGTGATTCGTCGCCTCAACTTCGCCATGTTGTCTATGATGAGTTGGTTCTTTGGGTCCAGCGACAGGGCCACTTGGTAGTGTCGAAAGGCACCTGGGTAGCCACTCTAGGAAAAAACGTGTAGCATAATATGTTGACATAACTGATTGTACACAAACATTTTTGCACAGAAAAAGTGGTATTTTAAGGTTAAGTGCAGCCAAGGGAAGTGTTAAAAAAGAAATAAGCATAAACTACAGTGTGTTTCCAGAAGGCCTGTAATTACTGGCGCATGATCAAATAGTTGGGTAGTTGGTTGGCCCTTAGACGCCTGGCGCAACCAGCCCAGGAGATTGGCCTTAAAACAGACGGTACGTTATCTTAGAAATAAGACTGTTTTGCCAGCCCATTTAGCTTAGATAAGGAAGTTTTTTAAACCAAAATATAGGTAAGACATTTAATAAATATAGAATAATAAAAGTGATATTATGCTTATGCTGTACACTCAATTTGTTTTGTTTTTCTTAGGAAATAGCATATAGCTTCGCAAACATTCTTGTGGCTAAAGCTCTTTCCAGTTGGTCCAAAGGAAAAGACTGCTGGTAGGTATAAATTTAAACCCTACATATGAAGAGGTGCATCTAATAACAGCCTTTTATTTGCAAATACCCTGCATGTTAAGAAAAAATGCAGAAATCTTATCTCGTTGCAGTGAGCGCATAAGGGTGACTTTAGCAGACCAGACCTGTGTAGGTAAAAATTCAGTAGGCAAACTAAGCATCGTATTCTCGTAATTGATATTTCCGCCCTTTTAGAAGAACACCATAGGTTTTTCGAAGTCTACTTAAGAAGAGAAAACTCCGCTTCTGCGAAGCAAGACATTTCAATCTTATCCGATGTGGCAAAATTTTCAAACCATGCCACGGCGTAAAATGCTATCGTCAGTAATATAGCAAATATATGACCATTATGTGAAGCCCCTTGAAGTGCATCTGAAAATTCATTGAGGGTATTACTTTTACGACCTGGTACTCATACCAATCGAATGAGACGTTCATATCTTGGGGCAAGGGCATAAAACACTTCTTCCCCACATTCCCCATATTCGATGCAGTTAATGAAGTGCAAACAAACTGGCAGTCTGTGGGAATGAGAGCATCTGTTATAGATAGAAGCTATTTCTATGATTCTAAGACAGTTGCAAGTATTTTCGCTTTGTAAATAGGTGAAAAATCGGGTAAACGAAATGAAAAAGACCAATTAAACAATGAAGATGAATTTGCCATTTCCGCATTTTCTTCAGAAACTGAAGCATGGGTTGGTAATACAATCTTTAAAATTAATCTTGCCAGGTGGTCTTTCACAAGGCCATTCGAGTACCTGCTGGGAACATTTCTGCAACACTTAGGAAATATATTCTCGAATTTTATTTTATTGTTTGAATAGGTCTCCTTAGCAACAGTACTTCATCAAGGTTTACTTGTAATGTTTCTAAGAGATTCTCAACGACTATTACTTCTGGGCACCTTAATCTAGACTACTGTTGGTTAAAAAAGGCTGTCGACTCAATATTGAACACCTACTGTGACCTTCACTGTGGGGATTGATAAATATTGAAAAAATACGCACTGTTAGTGTTTGGAAACTTTTAAGAGTTGAAGGCAAGCGTGCTTCTTTATAAAAATATTTTTTGCGACAAACTTAGGGAGTCCAGGTCATAATCGTAATGCTTCGTGTTCTAGAAGTAACAGTGGTCGAAGTTTGTAGGCGAGTGCTCCCGAAAACAAGACGCAGCAAAACTGTTATATCGGGTGAGTACCAAAGAATGTATCGTGACGAGCCCATGATGACGCAAACCATACCTGTACTGCTACCTCTACAAAGCATGCCTACTGCCCGTGCTCCTTCAGCTGCCATATTTTCTATGTGCGGACTCCACTTTAAATTTACTGTATAAGTCGCTCATAAATACTTAACCAATTACACCTGCGGGATAACGTCCTGTCTGTAATGTACCGAAATTCGCACAAGAACACTTAGCTAGAAAACTACGATTGCGCTTTTCTTTGTGGTTATGATATATCAATGCTGTCCTGAAGTCCACGAAGTCACAGCTCATCTTCAAGTGCCTGATCACAGCAAGGTCCAGATGAGCATGAGCGAGATGAGGATCGAGCCGGATAGCTGCTTCGTAACTCTGAAACAAAAAAAAAAGACACAAACAAAGGGCACCTTCAAACATTTTCCTCTTTTTTATGCGCTCTAAAATATGAAAGATAGCACACGCGTAGAGTGATAACTATATGATTTTAGGCACGCTTTTTGGTGCAAGCATGGGGTGTATGGCCCAGGGAATGATTGGCGTTATTTTCTCATTTCTGTTTTTACTTGACACGTATACGGAGAAAATGTTTCGGTAGTATTTACAGCTTTAACGACGCAACACATATGAACATGATAAACATAAAACCAAGCTAATTCTACTGTGCATTAAACCACGTTTACAAGGTTTCTATTTTAGTCATAATTACTTTATGTATATAACAGTAAAAATTTGTGCCTACTTATGTAGGTATTTAGCACAATACGGCATCCTATTATACATTTTTGAATTTCTTATTCTTAGAGCTTGACTTTGCGTGCCCCCCCCCCCTTTTCGTTAAGTCAGTCCGAGTCCTTCAAAAACGCCGTATGGTTCAGTAAATTGGAATGAATTCACAAATTTTATTACTTTCTTGCGGAAGGCTCTGACCTATGTGACTTGGACGTCCAGATCTCAAATCATGACAAAAGAAAACCATCGTTTCGAGAAACTAGACAGAACCAATATTGTGACCTTATAGAAATATATGAGCTTTTATTTGATTTTATAAACGTCAGAGATTCGTGCAAAATGCGTTGAAGCATGAAAACCTCCATTCGTTCCTTCATTAAAAACTACCACATTGAATGTACCTACCTGTGCCGATGAGGTTAGGTCACCAAGGTCCTTCAGCATGCCACTGTGAATACTGTGTATGTTTGCACAATGAAGGTCATCAACATCACACTGCTCTAGATCCTTCAATATGTCGTGCAATGCCTGAAACATTTCGAAACATTAAAGAGAACGTGATAACTAATATATCAACAAGACAAATCCACACGAGAATGCATAAGAGTTAATGCATTCTCCATTTTCGTTCAAGCCAATTCAAGAACTCGCTCGGGGTACGAAATATTGACCTACAACTTCCCGGCTAGACAATGTCACCATGCCAGCAACGACAGTACACCGTCATGTTACAATTTCGCCCCAAACGCGAGGCGCCGATATTGATAGCACTCCGTGAAAATAATTAATTAATATGAGTGTCGTTCTGTTATCGGTTGCCTATATCGACCTTTCAGTTCTTACCTTCTCTTATGAGCCTCACTTACCCCGTGTTACTTCTATTTTTATGAATTAGCAAGCTATGCTGCCTTGCTAACTAGCTATCGCGTGGAGTGTGATATCATAATGCAGAGTTAACGCTTTTGTGTACACCACCTTTCTGGAAGATTGTAAACATGGCAGCGTTGCCTGTAAAAAGTGCTCTGCTCAGCAGTGATCGTTATTGCGGCAAAGCCATCTACTTCACAAGAAGGTATTTCAAAGTCGTTAGTATTTCTTGGGGACCTTCGACGCAAACATTTTGGTCTGTCTGTCTGTCTGTCTGTACAATTGTCTGTTTGTCTACTCTTGCCGGCATCGGGTACTTGAAACGGCCGAACCTATCCACAGCGACCACCAATGTTGCTCAACGTTGAACGTTCATGCTTGTGCAATTGTCAATTAAAAACCAATTATGGCGCATGTCTTGGGCACCATAACAACACGCATATATTCTGCATATGCATCTCTTACAATAAAACGCATACATAAGTAATTTTAGGGAACGTAGCGCTTATCACGCTGCGCTTACCAAGCAACGCTTGCACGGAACGGGGAGTGTTTCCAACGCTTTGCTAAGACGAGATGATGGTGGCACCTACCCATCGCCTCGCGTTCTACACCTTATCACCTCTGAGACGGGCGCGCATGGCCACGCACTTTGTTTTCCAAAAGAAACTGCCAGATGGCGCTCATGCCTCATGTATGACGTGACTTGATGCGCTCGTTCGCCTCCGCTGCACACTCGAGGCACTCTAACGCAGCGCCTCCGGGATACTATTCACCGAATTGCCTGCGCAGACCATCAAATAAATGTTTTTTTCACTCTCTCCACACGCAAGTCTAACATCTTTCGACGAAATTCGCAGATTACATGCGAATACGGGGCCAATTTTTTGTTTTAGAAATACAGGAAAGACAAAAACTCGCAACCGTGTTTCGTAGATTTTAGTAAGTTCGTTTATTCTCTATGAGGTATTTATATAACTATTAATTATGAAAGGCCTTCATAACTACTTGAAAAAAATACCTGCAGGGGGCAATAGTCAAAAGCTCAAGACATATTCACTTTGGCGCAAAAATGATGCAAACATGGGAGATTTGCAGGAAGTGTTTGTCCTGTCTGTCATCATGTGTCCTTTTTTGAGCGTTAGAATGCAGGTGTCTGTTTGACGTACGTAACACCAAATTTCTAAGTTTAAGACATGAAACCACGTAAAATATTAGGTCTACTGTATTGAAACATTCTCGTCATTTTGTAACAGGAAAGCTCCTTGGAAAACTGCTCTTTGTGATTGGATCACAGAAAAATATCGTCATCACAAACAGGTATGTTCAACACAGATTGGATGTAAGTATCACATTATTCAGCACTTAAAACTAAAAATGATGGAGTGAACAATTCACGCAATAAATGACGACGGTGCAGAGATGATTACCCGCGTATGTACAACAAGAAAATATTCTCAAGCTTTGTTATCGCCTCAGTACACTACACAATTCTCAGCAAAAACTGTGCCTGCAGTTTTCGAGAAGCTTCGGGACTGTAGTAGATCATTTCGATAAGATCACACCCACTCTTTGAACTGCATAGATTATTCTGGAACACTCGTACCCGCTAGCGATAATGCTAGAACATTCGATGGCAAGAGTATGAATGCCGACGCACTTTGCCGCTTGTCAGTAGTTGATCGACGGCCGACGCTCCATTCGCCGCTATCAGTCCAAGACTGCTACTGTAATCGAACTTTCCGTTTACCGCGCACAGGTTCGCCAAAATAAACAAATAAATGCCAACATAAAGTCTCCTGTCTTTGGCCAAGTCACGACCCCGTGACAATATTGAGGAACGTACAAGGCAACGGCGGCTACGAGAAGATTCTAAAGTTATTGAAGGCCTGCGACACTATCGGAGGTGCGAATGCATTGGGTCGGCGCGAGATCTTGTCTCTAGAATCTTGAAATCCATGTCGTGTACGTACCATAACTGGAAGCTGATTGATATGTGGGGTTTAACGTCCCAAAACCACCATATGATTATGAGAAACGACGTAGTGGATGACTCTGGAAATTTTGACCACCTGGGGTTCTTTAACGTGCACCCAAATCTGAGCACACGGGCCTACAACATTTCCGCCTCCATCGGAAATGCAGTCGCCGCAGCCGGGATTTGAACCCGCGACCTGCGGGTCAGCAGCCGAGTACCTTAGCCACTAGACCACCGCGGCGGGGCAAACCCTAACTGGAAGCTATGTGCGTTCTTCAAGTTTCGGTATTTTTATTCTAAAAAGAAGTAATTTACGGGTCGTATGATCTATTCACAGTTATTTTTACTAAACCAATTTGATCAAGTCATTGCACTTGTTGAACACCTTTAGTTTTCCGCAAACATTAACGTACATTCGAACATTCTCAGTCGAATTTAAATGATGCATGCCTCTTTGCACGCAACTGTTGCCTACCTGGGAATGTAAAGAACTCTCTCGGCTACCACGAAGCCCACGGTCACGAAGAGATTGGAAGCTGGTAGGAAAGGCGGCACAGTCAACAGCAGTGGCACAAGTAGTCCTAACGAAGGCCCGTCCAGTCACTCGACATTGTTGTGACAGCAGAGCACTGTAGATTCACTCGACGTCTTCATGCGATGCCCAAAAAAGTATCGTACGTTAGTTCTCATTAAGAAGGGACCTAGTCACTTCAAAATTATCAGTTCTACCTCGCCTACCACTTTTAATATGACTCTCGCGTACGATGTTCGACTACGTTAAGTTTCGCCCGCAGGCACGAACACGGTGGCAGTGGGGACAGAGAGTCGAGTTGGTTCGTAAGGGCCGATCATAAAACAATCTAATGCGTGCAAAGACAAATACCACATGTGAGTGCTGGACGTTGTTTCAGTTGTCTTGTTCTATTACGCTGTTTCTGTGTTTTCACAGATTACCATCGTTTACGATGAGTACTTGTAGTTCTAAGTTCAATTTCGTGCCAGCAAACCATGATATCGCATTTACCTCCTTAACTTAGAATACTGAAAAGCATATTTATCATTATCATAATCATCAGCGTGACAACACCCACTGCAGGTCAATAGCCTCTTCCATGTTCCGCCAGTCTACTTGGTTCTGTGCTTGCTGCTGCCACTTTACACACGCAAACTTCCTAATCTCATCTGCCCACCTAATTTTCTGTATCCCCCTTACCCGCTTGCCTTCTCTGGGAATTCAGCTGATAACCCTTAATGACCAGCGCATATCCTGTCTACGCGCTACATGCCCGGTCCATGTCCATTTGTTCTTCTTGATATCAACTATGAAATCCTTAACCCTGGTTTCTTTCCTTATTCACTTTTTTCTCTTCTTGTCTCTTAAGGTCACCCCTATTATTTTTCTTTCCATCACTCACTGCGTCATCCTCAATTTAAGCTGTACGGTTCTTGTAAGTATAATAAAACGCCTCAATTGATATTTATTTTTCAATTCACAATATTTTAACAACATGAAAACTTAAAACTGCGAATGCAAGAATTTTTATGTGCTTCATGGCAGACGGCAAATAACAGGAGAAACAAAGGCACGCAAAAGTTTGCATCTTTGGGGATGTTTGCTGACACCAACACTTCTTCATTATTTTGTTAGCTTGATGACAAGCTTCTGCACCTGTATACCAGTGTGTGCACTGTTTACAGCCTGTACGTAAAATTGCTGTTGAGCGAGAATTAAATTTGTGTTACTGGCACCCTTATAGTAACAATCCCGTGAAGTGAAGCCATATGGTGGTTTAAATTTTCAAACTTTTAATGCATTGACTGAGCTTGCGAGGACATAGGTAAATATTAGGGTTTTCGGTGGTTGAAACACAGAGCTTTAGATTTGGGTGCACGTTAAAGAACCCCAGGTGGTCGAAATTTCCGGAGCCCTCCACTACGGCGTCTCTCATAATCATATGGTGGTTTCGGGACGTTAAACCCCACATATCTATCTAACACAGAGCCAGGTTTAGGCTTATGCCCAACCCTATAGATCACTGTGACCAAAACACAAAGGTAGCGTTCTCACAGAACAAACAAAAAAACTGAAAACAACTGCGAGATAATGGCTTATTTGACAAGCACCGACGTAGCTCTGTGGTACAATGCTGGGCTAGCAACCTGCAGATGATGGCTTATTTGATAGTTCTTGCAGGACGGCAGCTAGGAAACGTAATAGCAACTCACGTTGTCTTTCTCGTTCGATGTGATCACAGCCCGCCAGCCGAGAGGCAAAAGGCAGGTGAAAACTGTCAGAGTAGCCAGATTCCTGGGGTCAAGTGATGACGTGACGAGAGGTATACTACCCAATTGCTAATCGTATGACAGGGTGAGGGGACATAACATGAGCAATGCGTTGAAGGCACATAAGTAGCTGTAGGTGAGCAGCCTGTCATGAAAAAATATAAAAATAACAGGCTAAGGGGCTGTTGACACGCTTTTAGATTTTTGTTGTGATTAACCGTGCCACAAACTTTTCCTATGCGTAGAGCCATGAACGTGCTCTATTGTTGCCTCGAAAGGAATTCAGCAACGTGTTGAATATGATTAAAAGGCCAATAAAAGGGCATTTTTATTTCTAAAACGGCATTCTTTTTAGTAAGTGATGAAAAATGATAATATGTCTATTACCCAAACACTGCTTATACATAAATACGCCAGAAGAGCCGTACGAGCTACTCCGTAGTTAACATGAATCAGTGAAAAGTAAGGGTTATTCGAGGTAATTGTGTAGTAGCTTGCAACAACCTAACCTTAATTTCATTCACCGTCTTTTTTCTGTGTGATTTTTTTCAAGTTTGTCTTTTTAGAAAACTCACTTTTCTTGTACGAGTTGTGCACAATGAACAGAAAATATACGCGTGAAAGCTCTCTTTTATATGGTTGGAAAATCCGTAATCTTGTTTGTTTTCTAGATTCCCATACTTAAACCCCTCCACCCAATAATTAAAGACTTTCTTTCTAAATACCATCTTAATCTTTACGACTTCTATCCAGTTGCTCAACTCTTCCGAAAATCGAGATCCCTCTACGGGATTTCCAATGGGCACAAAACACGAATTATTCGCATGTTTCAGTTTTAACCTTGATATTAATGTACTGTCGTTCCTTTCTAGGTTCTTCACGGAACAACTTCTCCATATTTGGAGATTCTTCTAAAAAAGTATTTGTTTCTTGTGTGTTCACCACCTAAAGCAATTGATATGCAAACTGTAGATTGCCTATCCTAAGGAACTACCACTATGTTCCAGTAGTAAAGCGTAGATGAGTAGCTCAAATACTTTGCGATTGGAAATACAGCTGTGGAGCCGCGTCAGTACAGTTAATATATCAAAATCTTGTAGCACTCACAATCGAACCGGACGATGTGTGATGTTGTAAAGCTATTCGAACTCCTATTTCATCTATGTGGTCATCTGGTTATGCGACTCGACGAGAAGGACGCAGGGTTGTCCATCTTAGAAAATTCTGGAAAGCTTACTTGTAGAATCCATAGCCTGAAGCACAGAAGCAATATCGTCTATAGAGGGAAATAAAAGACAAGAAAATAACACATTGATATAACACATTCCAATTTTTTTTTGAATTTGGCTGGTTTGTTTACTGTTATTGAATCAAAACTGCAATCACCTTGTTCATTTTGTGAAAAACAAAGACTCTTATTGACCAAAGAGTAGCAGGAATATATGTACTAAACAAATACATGCTTCTCAAAATAAAACTATTGCAGGTGAAGAAATAATTGTCACGTTCAGGATGTGATGAAGGGTCTTGGCGCTTTGGTGAAATCTCAGTGATCAGATGAAGGGCCTTGGTGGGTTGGATGCTGTTCGGCGCAGGTGCATGATTTATGAGGTGTAAATTGTGCGTATATTAAGAACTACCACTTGTTCAACTGAATGACTTCTCTGAAAAATTAACAATTAACCGTTTTGTTGTTTCCCGACACTTCTTAGTGACAGCCATGCATATTATTGGGCAACACGCGTAAAAATAGTACTGCGATTAGGTATACATGCCCTTTTAAAGCCTAAAACGCATCATTAGCGCGAAAATTAGCCGTCGGCGTCTAACTGATGATGTGGGTGTGAACACGAATTACGAGAAAAACTGTTTATCACGCGAGGACGTCACCCTACGACGTAATCATGGCACAGATCGTTATATCTTGTGGTGTATCTATTGCAAGGCGTCGTTGCTTGCTCTGACGTGGGCCGATCTCGGGGCAGTGCTAAATTACTTTAAGTGCAGAAGCTTTAGTTGTGACGCTTTTGGGAGCGAAAAAACGATGGCGTTCGTCTTCACGTAGTCATACACAGGGTCCCCGTGACTCCTTTCAGCCCACAAGTAAAAAATGATATAAAAAGGTGATCACAGGTCCTCGCCGTTTTGGAAAAAAACGAAAAACCATTCGTACTTCACTATACGACGAGTCGCGATTTCTCTTTTCTGACTATAAAGCACGAGCAACAGCACGCGAGCGCACACACGAAAAGATGACGAGTGGGCCGGGGCCAGAACAAGTGCTTTCTACGAGTATTAGAATATCATCACGCCGCACTAAAACCTTAAAAAGTAAATATGCAGTACCCCTATGTACGGCACACGCGATAAAACAAAAGCCAGAGTATAAAAACAATCCCGGATGCGCCTAAACTCATCAAGGAAAGGAGGACGAAAAACGAAAACAACAGTCACTGCTTCGCTCTCTTTCGTGGTTCCTCCAGAGCGCCACTGCCTGATCGATGTGAAGCTAGATGTACCAATTTGCACCTGGTAAAACATCGAGTTACCCATCGATCACCATGCATTGCTTGTGAATGTGTGTAGGCCACACACGTGGAAAGGAACTGTTACACATTTTGTCACATACATTACGCTACGGTACTTCTCTACGAGTAGTGACATTTCTCGGCCAGTGTAGACAACACAGTGCAGATAGCCCATAAAATCGGATGAGTCTGTACGTGTAGGAATAAATTGCCAACAACATTGATTTTAATTCTATCCGAGAGAGCGAAGCAATTCAAAATATGTTGAGAACGTGCTTTGGCAACGGCTAGATGTGTTTGCGATGGTGGTTGTGCCTGATAGATAGCTTTTGAAATTTCGAAATACGACCTTGAATAACAATGACGTGCAATGTCTACCGCAGAACAACGGGAGAGAGTCAAAAGGGTCGCAATTCCATCCGACGGAGCTGACGCAGGCAATGAACCCCACTTTACTTGCGCATCGATCAGCACGCGAGCTTTTGGTTACAAAATACCATCTCGATGCGTCTATGAGACATTTCAGCGACAATCTCGAGGCACGCACAGCGTACACGTGCGGAAAATGTATGAGATTGTTTTACTTACTGCAAAATATGAATTGGCATGGTGATATTCAACACCAATGTTTCTTTATTTGAATGCTAGAGTCGTCCTTGTCTAATAGAGTGTATATGTTTATGCCGGGATGCTATTATTTCTTGCAATATTTACAAGGTCGACGTTGTGAATACACCTGCACCCTTTGAAGGTCGACGTTTGGAAGACACCTGGAACCTATACCTATGTGGCCGCTTCCGCTTTCATTTTTTTCGTAGGACGGATTCGATGTCAGTTCTTTTGGCTGCGTAGGTTGTAAATTTCGATTGAAATGAGTGACACATCCCTGAAGTGGCGCTTCATAGACAACTTATTTAATGACACTACCCACGCGTATTGTAGCCTCCTTTCCAAGTTGAACGTCGTACTTAGTCTGCTTGTTGTTTTAATTAGGTGCATTGAGAGGGGAAGCCAATTTTTCAGTCCGGCAGTTCGAACATCTGTGTAAGAGTCTCTGGTTAAAACAAACATAGTCGACTGGCAGGCATGGCATTGTTGTCTTAATTTGGTATGCGCCATATCTCGAAGCTGGATGTCACCTTAAAAAAGTGTTAAGTTGGTTTTAAATGTACAGTGCAATCCAAATAGAAAATGTTTGTAGGTACATAACTAACCACTAAGTAAACATGCTATTCAGGGGCTGCATTCACTTTCAAAAATGTAAGGTCACTTCACTGCATAACTTGTAAAGTGCCAACATTTAAAATTATACTGGACTCTTAGTTACAATGCAGTGCACAGTCCAGAGGAGCACACAAATCCGGAAGTGTGCGCTTGTACCAAGTGCTGGTTAGACAGAGGTGTCTTCCCTTTTTATGGTACTTGAAGCCATACATTGCAAGCTTCACGCTTCGAAAGCGCTCTCCCCACTGTGTCGTCTACGTCTAGCTTGCAAAACCAGAAGGACTGAAAGGGTTTTGTCAACTATATAATATCTCTCTTTCTCACTGTGTGTGTGCGTATGTGTGTGCGTGTGTGTGTCTGTGCATGCGTGCGTGTAGTGTGTATGTGTGTGTATGTGTGTATGTATGTATATATGTAAGTATGTGCGCGCGTGTGTGTGTGTGTGTGTTTGTGTGTGCATGTTTGTACCCAAATACAGATGTGGCATTTGGTTCTGACCCATAACTCGGGTGTAGGCATAGAAATACGTGCACACAAACCCGACCTAGGAAAGATACGGTGGTATTTTTCGAACAAGCCTCTATTCAAATATAAATGGTACCACTTCTTTCGATCTCTGAGCTCTAAAAACCGGTAACACGTTTCCAGGTTTAAAGTTTCAAGCCCGAGGGTTTTTATTATTAGCGATCTCTCATGGGCACAAAATGAATTTGAATCACGCGACTCACATTCGAACACTGAACCCTTCGAATGAGATTTTTCTTTAGAGCGCCGCTCTTACGCCCTTCGCTGCGTTGAAGGGCGTCGGCGTAACCAGCTGTGTGATCGAGTTCGAAAGAAAGCGAGCGTGCAGCGCAGCGGAGGATAACAGATGGTGTTAGTGAGGGGGCCGCGAGGAGGCGGGAACGAGATATGTGAAACGACAGGTTCCTCAGCCTCCACCCATGGCGCCCTAGTAGGGTGCCGTGGGTGGAGGCTGTGGTGTGGTCGCCGATGACGTCATCACCAAGGCACCCGGCGAAGACGTCTAGCCATATCATATATGGAAATGAACGAGAGATTGAATGCCTTTCACTACCCTTCTTTTACGCCCTTTCTTCTGTCTCTTTAATTCCAATTCCCCCATTCCCTGCGCTTAACCGTGGAGGTGCCCTCATTGAGAGAGGCAGCGCTTATTTCTTCATTTTTCCTGGTTTCAAGGTCACTTCGAGAACGTGCGACACATCTCGCTCGCTGAATTCCGTGCCAACCGGTTGTGCCCTCACGATCTCAGACGTCAGCGTAACTCTGACAGACTGGGCTCACCCTACGTCATCTCTTGACGCCGACCTTCGACGACAGCGCAGCTCTGACCTACCGGACTTGCCCTACGCCATCTCCTGACACCGACAAGAGCTCCCGCAAATGATGCCCCGTCCTCGGACTCCTGTGACCGTGTTTCCATCTTTCCTATCTCTCCTATACCCTCCATCTGTCGTCACCCTCTCTGGCTTATCACCTCACGCCTCTTTCTCTCTCTCTCTCTCCCCCTTTATTCCTGCCCTTTTCATTCCTCCTCACCCCCATTCCTTGTGAGCTACTGTTGAGGTGTCGCTCCCTGAAGCAGACAGTTACGGGGCTCATTTTTTCCTTCCTCTCTTAGAACCACTTAGAACCACTTTGGGAAGCGCTGAATGAACGGATGCCTATTTGCGGCACCTGTTGGGAAATGCGCCCACACGCCGCCTTCCGTGGTCTCCCACTTAGCGAGGTAGTCTCGCTTCAACTTATTACAAAATGAAAGCATATAAACAGCGGCGCGCAGAATTCGTATTTGGCAATATTGTAGTCCTCGGTGATTTCGTTTTGTGAATCTGTGCGCCTTTTCCAGTGGTGCTCTTAATTCAGGGAAACGAGAAGCAATGATGCACTTACCAATGCCATGAGGACGACAAGTTCGCGATCAGTGGTGCACCGGCAGGCGATGCCTTGCACGCAGTGGCTGCAGATTGGCCTGTAAGTTTGATACACTTCACTTTTCAGGTGTTCCAAGCTCTTATTCTAAATTGCACATGTAGGTGTTCCACGCCTACACAAGGATAAACTGAATTACGTTTGCATGTTTTGCTTCAACCACATTTTTTAAAGGCCAGCGGTTACGATGATTTCCGGTTTAAAGGCGTTTATTAGCACGGGTTCTCTTGTCTCACACTTGCATATTTTATCCAGCGATGCAAAATTGGTACTGAAAACTTTATTATAAACTTGTCCTCTAAAGCTGTATAAACAACTTTTAAGTCACAGCAAGAAGGGAATTGACGCTGTTCTCACCTTGTCTTACCCTTTTCTAACCATAAGTACACAGTCTGAAGAGCTCTTTGATTCAGTCTACCATACCCAGCTCAGTTCAGAACTCCAGGCTGATTCAAAATTATTTTATCCACATTGATTTTTTTGAAGTTAACCAACACTGAGGCCTTAGAGCTCGTGTGAAGGCCCGAGTTCATCAAGTAACATTGAACGAAGTATACCCAGTGATCTGAAGCTTCCAAAACCGTAATTAAGCGTTTACGCTTGATTACTGAGAATTGTTTAAACAGGTCATGACTTTGCAGCGTGTGTTCCATGCTGACAGAACACAATAAAGGTAACTTTTTTTATGTACCGAGGAGCACAGAAGGAACTTACTACCTTCGCTTGTGTGCTTTATGACATTGCCCCTGAAGTTCAGTGCCATTGAATCCAATACTTGTGTACGTATTTTGAGAACCATACATAGCGGCAGTACGATGATGCCTTGTTCCTTGAATAGCAGTGCACACACGGAAAGTAGACCACTGTCTGTGAGCCACACTGACTTTCCGTGACTTTCTCCGCAATCAGTGGAGAGTTGGCAACTGCGTCCGTAAAAAAATAAAACAATATTAGGTATTCGAACATACAACTCCAAATTGCCTTGAGCTCTCTGGAATTCTATCTGTTGGCGACAAAAAATACTGGTATGAGCATTTTTAAGAGCACTCTGTATAGATGCAAGCTCTCACGAGAATTTTTCGGGACAATGGAGCAACTTTGCATGCCAGACGCTTATTCGAAATGCGTTATCCTCTAATGATAAGCTTGATATTTGTAAGGAACCATCAATATCACGACGTTAGTCATGGGTACTTTTCTTTGGGATAGAAAGAGGCAACACTATTCTTCGCTTTTAGTGTTAAGAGAGCGTCGTGTGTCTAAGGCGACGCCAGCATAAAGCGAGCCCTCTTGGATGGTGCACCACACCACACTACTGCTTAAAACAAGGGGAAACGGTATACAATCAGCAAAATTAACATGCAATTGCCTCTAATGAAGTGAGAGCAGAGAATGTTTTTTTTTTTTGTCAAAAGAATACCGAAATAGAAATGGCTGTTGGTAACGAACGACCCCATAGCAAGCTACCGCGCTGGCTTGTTCGCAGAGTCGAAAAAAAAAAGTGGTGCTGTTTCTTTTGATTAGTTGAAAAGTATGTGATCTTTACCTGCATCAAAAACACGTTTTTTTTCTTTGTTCTTACTTCGCTTCTACAAGAGCCTGAAACTTTGCCGAAGGTAAGTCGGTATTTGATGATCAATTGAACGGCGTACTTCAAATCGCTGTTTTTATTTTGACAACGCACGTGAAGGCAAATGAGCAGCTAAGGTCTCACCTGAGAGGCTATTTAAAAAAGATCTTGAAATCCAAAACCTAAAAGTTCGAAGCTCGATAGATCACAATGCTTCTCTAAGGCAGCAAAAAAAATGCCATCAACTTGTTATATAAAACATAACGTCACGGCTTCTTCAGAAAGCCAAATAAAATAGCCATTCCACTTATTACCCTTAAAACCTAAGTCGTCTGGATAACTGTTTTCACGAAAATATGTAACAAATATCTGAAACCAAGAATACAAACAAGCATTGTAAGACGACGCAAAATGTTCTCAAAATTTTGAGACGAATCATATCATTTTCTTCCAAAGGTAACTTATAAGAAAAACAGTGTTGATTATATTTTGAAGAAATTGGGAGACATACGGCGTTACCTTGTGCTGATCAAACAATCCCATTTTATCATTGGCTACATTGTGTCATATTTATTGTATTTCACCCTAACTGCTGTTTACTGTGCAAAAGTTCCAGGTTTCTTTTATATATTTTAGACATCCTGCCGGATATTTGAAGTATAGGTAAATTGTCTGACGACGAGTAGTGCCATGGTTTGACTTGGTACAACTCGCCTGCACAAAAGCTGGGGAAGTGCTTGATGACAAGCTATATGCTATATAGCCGAAGAAAAACGAGAATGATCGAACAGAACATTTTGAATACAGAGAAAAGTTTCACTTTGAAAAATGAAACTAACTTTGACTGCAGGCAAAAAGAACAATGTTAAATTTTTGTGCTAATATTACAACGCTTAAATGATAGGATAGCACAGTTTCAGATCACAGTATGGGTCGCCACGCGCAAAATTATCATTCGTATGGGTGCTCAATTACTGCTAGCTTATGCGCTGTCTTACCAGTAGTAGCAAAGGAAAGATAGCAGAAAGAAGAAGCAGCAAAGCACGGCCCACTATACTCGACACCTGCGACAAGATGAGAAATGGAATTATTCAGGATGCGGTAAGGGCGTCTGGCTGTCATAATATTCAACCTCTTGCCTATTAGTGTGTAAGTTTTTATGACTTTGATTACTGGAACATTGAAGATGATTTGTGCATATAGCTCAACGCGAAAGGGAGCTGCAAAAAAGACAGGGCGTGCGCACACGCACACAGGAGAGGCGTCAAGGCATAACAAACCCCGTAGTGTTTCTTGTTTTCACGTTTGCACGTCTAGTCTTTTTAACACGATTACCTACCAGCTAGCTCAGTTTTGCGTAACTCGAGAGAAAAATATCCGAGGTAACTGGCATACACAGGAACTGCCACAGTGCCGTGCTGTCTACGTGAGCTCTGCGTGTAAGAATATAGTGAGTGTTCCTGATAGAGGAAGCATGCCAGCTTTGGTTTTGCGTAAGCTGACATATATTGCGATATGCCACAATCAATGGTACAACTTAGGGCAATTAAAAGTAGCCAATTGCCCCGCCGCGGTGGTCTAGTGGCTAAGGTACTCGGCTACTGATCCGCAGGTCGCGGGTTCACATCCCGGCGGCGGCGGCTGCATTTCCGATGGAGGTGGAAATGTTGTAGGCCCGTGTACTTAGATTTGGGTGCACGTTAAAGAACCCCAGGTGGTCGAAATTTCCGGAGCCCTCCACTACGGCGTCTCTCATAATCATATGGTGGTTTTTGGGACGTTAAACCCCGCATATCAATCAATCAAAAGTAGCCAATTGCATTAACCTAATCATACAGCTGCTGAGAGCGCGTCTGAGACGTGGAGGTTTATCACTGCTCGCTCCATTGAAAACACTACTCTGTAGATGTGGCTAACAGTCCAATTAACTTTTCTACTAAAACAGTCCGGCAATATACATTTCGCGGCAAAATACAATACAGAAACAGTCGGGCAATATACGCACTTGCCGCCCTTTGACGTAATTGTTGGCCCTGTGAACGTGGAAAAATAAATGTGAAGATGTACGTAAGGAAAAAGTTTTACGTGATGCGTCCCTGCTAAGTAACGAACGGCTGGTTATGGATCAAGGCACGCAACAGAATGATGGTACAATTTCTTCTGCAAATATGCTTTTGGAGCTCCTAGAGCGGGATCATCACGCGTTGTGTGGCCAGTTCAGGGATACATATGCTCCAGGTGCGTTTATGGCGTTGAAAAAAATACATCTTTCACAACATACGTAGATCTATGAACCCAATGCAGCGTTGCCTAATAAACCTCGTGGCCTGAGCGGAACGTGCAGCGCTGTCACAACAACAGCTGGAAGAACGGCCTATGACGGGCTTTTTTAACACTGTTGTGGAAGCTGCTGCAGGCACACTTGCAGGGTACCCACTACGCTATAGATCATTGTGTAGTATAGGCAGTCATTCACTGTGACATCTTTCGTCATTCTACGAAAAAGCGTGGCACCCGCTGCACAGTTGCAGGAAATTATGTGCAATTTTTATGCTGTGGCTGACGATGATGAATTATGACAGAAGCCAGACTCCATATCTCCATTTGTATTTACAGAGAGCTTGTCTGGCAGCTTCGCCTTGCTGTTCTTTTCGTGGAGCAGATGAGGCAACAGAATGTTTTCTAATTTCCTATAACAGATACCGTACGTCACGGGAAAATACCTTAACTGCCATTTGCCAACTCTTTAGATTGTATCGAAGTATACCAAGTGTGCTTCCGTTCGGGGGTTGGTCCCTTGGTCACAATGACGGAAATGTTGCCGATGCCTTGAAAGGGCTTATTAAACGTTCCGAGATATTTAGATCGTAGAGCCAACTGATACTATTTTCTACATTGCGTTTTCTTTCATTCCTAATTATTCCTTCTTCAATTACCCAGCTCAGAGTTAATATCTATGTTTTTATTCAACTATTATTAGTATTTGAAATTTTCTAACGTTATCACTTTTTTGTTTTTTAGAGACGACATATGAAATAAGAATTAAGAATTTTTTTTGAAAATTATCCGGTTCTTGGCTAATCAGCCAGCGTGGCTGTGTGCCACTCTACTCTACTATTTCTAATTTCAACAATACTTCACAGTGGGTATGCCCCACAGCTAACAGGCGAACAAGTACAAGCTTTTGTAATGATTTAAAGCATTTTATCACCCACTCTATAGCACACTTCGCATTGTGTGATACGTGGTAGTTCATTTGCTCTTCAAAACGCGTTATTATAATACTAACGCGATTTCTTTCCACAAAACGAGCCTGCTTAAGGCCACTTTGCTACAGAGCGCCAAGCAGTAGCGTGGCTCTGAAAAAAGAGCCAGAGCTCTTTTCATTAATTGGACAAGAACTCCTCCAACATACCTGAGTGTACCATTGCATGCATATAAATTCAGTGCGCATTACTGGAAGGAACGCGTCCCTAAGCTTTAACAACAGGCCCAGACATTTGTTCCCTATCGACTTTCGATATTTGGGAGAGCTGAAGCTTGCAATACTTTCTTAGCGACAAGGCTTTACTATGTATTGCAACTTATTCATTGCGGAAGATTCTATATACAACGCTTTCCTCGGATTTTCGCTACTTTCATATGGTCTTCGACTTTTGAGCTCATGCGTCGTGATAATATATTTAAGGCAGTTAGTGAGGGTGGGTTAGGAGTAAAACACCTTTATCTATGGCAAATAGTGTCCCGATTCTTCTTTTTTCGAGACAATTCCCATCCTGTAATCCGTTCTTTTTTGCAGGTTACGCTTGTTGATTGCTTACCAGATTTAATTGTTTCATCCAACTTCTCTGAACGCCCGTGCTTGTGGGGATTCATGCAGGAAGTTTACCTCGCAGTTTGGTTCCTTAAAGCTCGCTTTTGTGTAGAATACCTGTACACAGTATCGCGCAAGGTGCTGTATAAGGACCTACTGAGTACACTCTTCCCACCTTCATTGTACCGTTCACTGTACTCCAATCTTCCAGGTCACGATGTGTTGAAGCGAGTGCGCAAAATTTACATTCCACCGAATTCAAAAACATCCTTCTATAAACTCCTCTCTGAAACATTGGCGGTAAACACATGGTTAGAAAGAAAAGGTATTTTCATTCCGTATGTTAACTGCCGTCTATGTGATGTGCCGGAAACGATTGAACATTGCTTTGTTAGCTGCAAATATGCCATACTATTTTGGGATGGCCTTCAGCGAGCACTAAAAAAACGTTTCGTCATTAATTCTCACACAATACGTTATCTTCTACCAACAACGCTCGATGAAGTACCATATGATATGTTTTTCCTCATGGTTTGCACAGCTTGTGGAAGACACGAATGCAAGACCGCAATGCAGAGCCCACCACCTCTTCAAGCACACACTCCATTCAAATGGCTATCCACCGAAAAAACTTTTACGACGAGCTAGACTTTAGACCGGACTGGTACTCCGTCTTAAAGTACTGTTTGACCTCACCCCTTTTTTGTTTGTATAACACGATGTGAAGAACTCTCCATGTGAGGAACTAGCGCTGTGTTAGCCATTTAGTGTTTATGAGTAACGCTTGAACGCTTACTTTCGCGATTTGATTGTACTTTTGTTCGCTTGATTTCGTCTTTGTTGCCCAAGTACTTTAATAAACACCATGAAAAAAAATAGCGTGGCTCTGTGGTAGAATACTGGGCTGGCACACAGGATACCCGGGTTCGAAAAGAATGGTGTCGGCAATTTTTAGTTACTAAGCTTTATTTTGTTTTTATTTCAAGCGATACTGGTTTTGGACACCGGTGGCAGCGGCGGACCACAACAGTGCACGTGACCCCTGTTGTGATCTCATCAAAGCTTTCGCTCTAAAGTGTTATTAGGGTGATGCCGTTAAAGAGCTCGTTTCGCTGAAATTCCGGCGTCGGCCCGTCGTTGGCGTCGGCATTGGTGGTGTTGATGTCAGTGCAGGCGTAGGTGTCAATTCTCGTGAGCGAAAAGCATAATCTTGTCTGTGACCAAAAGGTTGAGAAAGATGCAAATTGAATAGATAGTAACTATTTACTAGTGCAAGTGAGGATCGAAATAAGTAAATCGCGTGGCAAGTAGATGTACTACCACACAACCACGCCTCTGTATGAAAATACAGTAAAAATATTTTACTGTGCCTGAAAATTCTTAACATGCTTTACATGCTTTCATGCTTTACAGACACACACGCCCTCTATACAGGCTTCGCAATTCATCACGTAATATCGCAGTAATGTTGCGTGGTACGAGCATACATTGTCATCGAGCGTCAGATCATGAGATTGTCGCAAAGACTTTATGATTTAAAGCCAGCCACCGATTACGAAAAGCACACATGTTACTGCACATATTCACTTATGACTACGTAGTGGATGCACAGAAAATTCCAAAACATTTCAATTGCACAGTTTTATTTTTGTTCAAAAGCACGCTACTCCTTACACCTAATGCAACCATATGCGACAGGTTGAGTGACACAAGCCATATTCAACTTTATCTACTTGTATGTAGTAGTGCAAAATTTGAACTACTCGAGTAAGCTCGTACACTTAGAAAGTATGCACTAGGTGCTTGAAGTACTCACTAGAAAAAGATACCGCTATCTCGTTCAACTCTTAAAGGCGAAGCTCAAGGATCCCTCGGTTTCTACTGGCACAACCACGCAGTGACGCTTTTGTTTCTCTTCTATGCACTTCCCGGCAAGAACTTACTTCTGGTTTTCTTAATATTCAGAAACAGTTTCTAGAAAAAAATTAAAGCACTACTAAATTCATTCTTCTGTTTGAAGAGTTATTTATACCGAGCACAACTTAGTCTAAGATGGCTTCATATCTATCAGCATATAATGAAAAATAATGGGGTGGTTTCATTAAAAGAGCATACTGTTTTCTTGTGAAAATTTGTAATCGCTGTGACACTTCGCGCAGCAGATCCCAACCACTTGCTTCTTTTAACACGCCCCTTAGGATACGCTTCGGTAGCACGACACAATGCTGTGGCTTTTCAAGCATTGTGCAGCATTTTGGTTCGTTTGACTGACAAATTTCTTTTCAGAAAGCATTGAGGAACCAAATGGGACAGAATATTGAGAGATGTGGTTTTTTTTTCTGCTCTCTCTTTAAATAGTGGCGAATCTTTTCGAAAGGAGACACCATCCTTGTCATCGCTCTACGGTGTTTCCATATGACACAAAAGCACTGGAAGTCACGAAAAAACTAATCAATGCTTTGGTTCGGCTGTCTGCAGACATAGTCGATGCTACATCTGTACCAGAAGACGCCTGCGGAGGCCAGTAGTGCTCAGAGGCCACGTTCAACGAGATCTTGTTATGAAAACCATTACATAGAGTGCTTTTAGGGGCGAAGCTCCTTAAGGCGTCTCCAGTGCGTCCCCTGTATGTAGCCACCTCTAGTTTAGTTCTCGCAGTGTTCACTAGATGGTGGTACCGTCCCATGTATGTTGTCACCTCTCGTTTAGTTCTTGCTGTGTTCACTAGATAGCGGTACCTGTAGCTGATGATGAAAAGATGTAAGACGTTATAAACTGGACAGCGATACTCGTAGTTGATGATGAAAGATGCGAGATGTTATAAAATAGGAATGATGTCACATATGGCGCGTGTCATTGGTGTAAGGCAATCGTTCGATTTAGTGTGGCGACGTGTGCTAGGGGAAGCATTGTAATAACATCGAGAAGGCAAAATGTGCGGAAGATTCATGGTTTACCATGTTTACCTCCGAAGCTTCGCCCACTCATCATCATTCCCTTCGTGGATATGGCGGCACTTTTTGCCGTTAGCGTTAATTACTGTACTGCTATCCGTGCAGGTGATTACTTTTAACCAAGGAGCTGCGGTCATTAGCAGCCGCCATCGGAAGCTACGCCATTCACGACATTTTGCATGTAGGCGGAATGGCAGCCACGATGAAAATCGCGCGCGCCATGTCATTTTCGAAATCACCTATCTTATGTGCTTTCACTGTTCATTGAAGGAGCACTTTGTGGTGGAGCGTCGCACGTCGTGTTGGCTAACATGGTGCCAGCACTTGTAGTGTGGTGTACATCAATGGTCGACTTTTATTACTGTATAGTTATTCTGATTACATTATGCAACATCATGTGCACCGTTTGGCCCATCACGTTGAAAGCGATCTGTAAAGATTTTATCTAATCATTCGTCAAACAAACTGTAAGGATTATATACTGATGTACATCACTATGGTACAACAATACATAATAAAAAGCCTCTGATGCAATCATTCCCCTGTTCGGCTTCCGACAAGAAGTTCGGGGGCGCGAAGAGGACTGCGGTGGTCGCACTTCGATGGATGCGAAATACTTGAGGCCCATGTACCTTGTGATGTAATTCACGTTAATTAATGCAAGATGGCCCAAAGCCCTCATCAAAGGTGTGTCTTATAAACGCATTGAACACCACATATTATTATTTTTAGTAAGGCACATAACTATATATTTTGAGGCGCCTGATTTAAAATCACATAATTATGATATTGTTGGAGATAAAAACTCAAGATTATAGACGTCAATTCTTGTGCAGGTGACACAGCAAAAAAACAAAAAAAAACACCACCAACGCTCTAGTCTCAATACTAATGTGAACTCCGTATTGCCAAGAGCCATCCGCATGAGAATGTTTAGATGACTCACCCACAGTATACACCCCACCATCTTTGCCCTCTTTCATTTGCATGGAGACATGGTTTGACGAAAATCAACCTTCAAAGCTTCATCCTTTAATCCACGCCTCACAAAAGTAGGAAACGTATTAAAGCGAACTGCGGGAACAATGGACAAGAAGTTTCAAATTAAGTGCAGACGAGCATCGCACGACATTTATATTACGGGAAGCCCTCGGACGTCCGTTCTCTCGCGCCGAAATGCGTCAATATTGGTTGTCATCATCATCATCGTCATCCTCCTCCTCCTCCTCCTCCTCATCATCATCATCATTATCACCAGCCTGACTACGTCCACTGCCGGCAAAAGCCTCTGCCATGTTCCGCCGGTCAACTCATTCCTGCACCTTGCTGCTGCCACTAGATATTAGGAAGGTGGCAGATGCGCGAAAACTTCCTATTCTCATCTGTCCACCTAACTTTCTTTCTCCCCCTCATCCGCTTGCCTTCTCTGGGAATCCAGTCAGTTACCCTTAATGCCTAACGGTTATCCTGCCTACACGCTACGTGCCCGGTTTTATGATAATGTAAAAGCGATGAAGTACACACGTGACCAGTTTAGTTAACTATCTACAATACGATCAATGCTACAAAGCTTGCTTAATGAAGGACGAATTTACCTCGTTATTTCCGCCTTTTCAGTTGTATGCTCCTTTTGGCCTACCTGGTAAAGAACACAACCTCCACATCTATGCTTTAGAGCTTTCTTTCACACTCTTTTTTTTTAGGCAGTTACGCTTTTTTTTTCGTATATCCTTCAAGTTCGCTTAACGAGAGTACTTCAAGACACACGTTTTGAAAGGAAAGCCGCCTTCTTTTTTTTTCCTGAGATTTACGACCTCCTGCAGCTGATGTCTGCTGCATCTTTTTGGCACCCTTCTCTTTTTTGTAAAGTAATATTCACGACCTCTCTCATCCGAACTCAGACCCCGCAAGTACAGAGGCTTCTGAGTGTTCCTGTAGCCGAACGCTATGTACTCCTCTCAAGGGATATTTATGGCAGCAAGGACTCCGAATGCGCCAAATCCTGACTCGAAAGAATGGGGCTCGCAAATGCAAGCGGTGACTCGCCATGATCGTTACTAAACACACACAAAGAAAGAATGAGTTGCTGATGATACGAGCCAGTTTTGGTGTTCATGTTGTTCTCGCTCTTCTTTTTCTGCGTTTCCGCTTCAACACTAATACTCTATATATTTTTGTGTCACAGCACGAATCATTACAGGAAACAATCTAAATGGGCATACAGGTGTGCTCTAATGCTACGCGTGTTCCTGATGGGAGTCAAACGAAGTAAATTGTAACCTTGTTTTTCTAGTGGCAGAGGTTCCAAGCACTTTCTTGCATGCTGAAAGTATAGGCGCGGAGAATGCTATTGTGGCGCTGTGACATTGTGGATGTCTCTTTTTTTTTAGAAGTATTGGTGACTCCCTAGAGCCGCACGTACAGATACCAAAGAATCGTTCCTAATCACTGCCCTGCACACCATATGTAGCTAAATATTCTAAACAAACTCAGAAAAATCCTGCAAAACTGACTGAAAATTTTAGGGAACAAGCAGAACCACAGTTCTGTCCCGTTGTTAACTTCTGTTTTTTTTTTTTTATTTCCGCGCCCATTATCTCGAAGTCTAGACAAGCAGTGCTAAAAATGATCTTTCATGCGGAGCTAAGACTATATCCTCAACTAGCCTCAAAAAAATAAAGATTACGGGGAACTACTGTATTCTCAAAAAGAAAGTACACAAGTTGATAACTGTTTATCTTCAAGTTTTTTTCTTTATAAACTAATATCAAGCAATCTAATCAAACCTATTAGAAATACTATGGCCATTTAAAACAGCCTTTATAAATAAATGCTAATGTAGCCTGTCCTTTTCTGGTGTTCTTAAACACTTAGTGCCATTCCGTGCACACTGAGAGTTCGCTTTTTACATAGAAGTAATGCGCGCAAGTTGAGAGGGTCGTATCTATCTAGTACCCAAAGGACATGCTCAAACTACAACGGCAAGTCTACTACATTTCACGCTTCAATATTCATTTTTTGTTTTGCTTTCGTATAGATCAATCATTCTCTTTACTTCTTCTCAGTTCCATCACACTCACTAACGTCAAAGTGAAAGCAGAATTGTTGTGTCGTGCTGGCATCCTTAACCTTTTTTGCGAGTCCAGAGTCTCTGACGCTGAAGAGCCTCCCTCTCGTTCGAGTGGCGGGTAAGGAGGCAAGGAAGAGGGAGGGGGGGGGGCACCTGGGATGATGTTGATGTGAGCACCGGAGATATCGATGAATCCCCGGGCACTCGTTATAAACGACGACGTGGTTCATATTGAAGGCTTGACCTACAAGCCCTTCCGAGTTCCGCCCTCCTTTCTTCCCCCTTAATCTGCTGTTCAAAATCAGTTTCCCCCCATCGATTTGGTAGTTCTTTTTTCTCTTTGTTTTCCTCATCCCGGGACACTGCCGACCTGTTCGTTAGCATTTTGTCGTTTACGTCCGATATCTTGTAGAGAAACAATAAAATAAGGAAAGCTTTTGTAGAACGCGAACGCACCGATGTTCGCAGAGCAGGCTGTTAAGCCGTTAAACGGTCGATATCGATTCGGTTTATGATTTTCCGCAGTCGTGTCTACACAGAGCGTGGCTTCCGTTGGGAAGCGAATTCGAAGTCAGCTGCACTTCTGGTGTACGATTTGCTCCCCATTAAAATATGTGCGCTGTGTTCTTTGAATTGCATGAGCTGTTAGGCAAGAAGTATATGGTAGAGGTTGAAAATCGTAGAAGCTCTACAGTAAAGAAAAAATAGCCTGACTGATAATACTCCATATGACCTGTTTATGTTGTTGGGACTTTATTTACTCTGGAAAAGTCGCACGATTGATAGGCACGCCGAGTCACCACGGTCGACGAGATCTGTCTTCCGAGAAGCAGCTGCTCAAGCGCGCAGTGATGTTGAGACTTTTGACCCCGTTCCGGAGGGGCTTCCCCTTCTGAACGCTTGTGTGTGTTTGCGTGATTTCTGATGTCATCGAGTATGTTGTGCGTAGTTCACAATAACTGGTGATGCTTTCATGTCTCAAAGAAAAAAAAAACAGCGTGGCTCAGCGGTAGAATACTCGGCTGACACGCAGGGAATCCTCGTTTGAATCTCATCATGTCAACACATGTCTTTGTTGTTTTTTAGCTTGAGTTTTTTTTCTTAGTTCATGCGATAGTGGTTATGGACACCGGCGGTGGCGGCAGTGGACAACTATGGCGTTGCGTGTGACCGTGTTGTGATCCTATAACAGCTTTCATTCTAAAAACTACTTGCGACTAAATAGTATTTCGAGAGCCATTTTATGAGTAGGATATACTCAATAAACAAAACCTATATTATGCCTATTTTAACCGCACTGAAAAGTTTTTAATTTCGTTTCAGTACTTTCAACATCCTATACCACGGCCGCGGAATGAAAATGTCGGCATCCCCACCCAGCGGCGTTAGGTGCACCTACTATCAACAGCGTGCGCCTTGGGCTGAAACACGAAGAATAAAGTTCGCGTTACTTGGATGCGCACTTTCAAAGTAAATCTTTTGCCGAGGTAAATCGTGATTCTGAACGGAAATACACGCAAACCGAAATGATGAGAGTGGAAATCATCACGGCAAAACCGGAACTCATCAATCTAGACAAAAATGTCGAAGTCAGTGCCTTCTTCCCTCTAGGGACGCTGCATCGTGTCCAACACAACACGTGGACACTCGCGCCCTCTTTTTTTGTTAAGAAACACACCAGCTGCTGCACATAAACAGTTTATTTTAAATTTTTGTTACGTTTAACTCCAAAACTGACTGGACACATCAATTTCGCTCGACAACTTATACACTCTAAATGTGTGCACTGAAAAGTGAAGGCGCATTTTCAGGCGTTCTCTATACACTCATCACTCAGCAGCTTGAAACGAATATTTACTGCACAGTACTTATAAATGCCAAATTGCCAATGAAAATAGCATTTGCAGACTCTTGCAATAAAGCACTCTCGCTAAATATTTTACCAGGCCATGGACACTGCTGTTTTTACCTTTAGGAAAGAGAGAGACGCGACTAACGACAGACGTTTGCTTGAAGAACGAAATCCCCCCCCCCCCCCAAAAAAAAAAAATAACCCGAATCGTTGCTTTATTGCTTGTATGTGTGCGATAGCGCCCCAACTCCCATGAGCCAGGTGGCACAGATTTGTCGGTCATGTGGTAATCCCTGCGCCCTTAACATCATGTCATTCTTCTAGGAATTTAGCACCGCAGGCCACAAGTTGGCCTGAAAACCAAACAAGCATGTGCGCGTAAGATGTGCCGGTTACAAAAAGAAGCGCACGTCATACATTCAGCCATTTTCTGCTCGCATGTCTCAGCGTCGTCATATGCATAACACCCGCTCATACAACTCTGGGACTAATATTTTGAAAAGACCATTTTTTCCTGGCAAAGTTTTCAGTCAGATGCTTTGGCACCTCATATCACATCAGAAGACTTTTAAAGAGCGTTCCTTGGAGCATCTCCACTAAGACTGCTAATAGTCACTATCAAGCTTTTTTTTTGTATCTATGACGTATTAGTTTATAGAGGTACTACTGCTGCACATTTACGCATTACTTGACGCGCTTAGTATCTTGTCATTATTTAACGCCAGTTTTATCTCGAACGAAACACTTGAAAGAATTAGCCACACAAGTAAGTTGTGGGGAAAAGGTAATTAGGTATTCATTAAAAAGGCACTATTTCAGGCCTAAATATAGAATACTGGAATTAACAAGCAATGGATAACGTAAGGTAATATATAATCAACTATCAGAACTTCCGCTGTAAACGAAGGGACCTCTATAAGATAAAATGTTTTCTTCATTTCTGTTTAAGGTATGACAAATGGAGATAAGTTCTAATTGTTTACATGCAAGAAACGTTGACACCCACGACTCACCCACTTAATTGTACCATACGTCACATTATTTTTATACTATCTGTTCAGCGCCCTCCCGTTCTCATTGGTTTGGTTATTTGCAGCAAGCCCAACCAAGCACCACTAGGCGATATAACTGATAAAAGGTTGTCTGAGCTCGAATGCTGACCCGAAGGTCATGGGTTCGATCCCGGTGGTCGCATTTCAATAGAACGAGGTGAAATTGTACAGCATCGTGTATTGTGTGACGCCAGACCAGGTGGTGAAAATTACTGGAGTTCTCAGTGTGGACAACCCTCCTTGACCATATAAGCACCATCTTAGGGCAGGCTAGTAAAGCTTCACCCTAGAGCTCAGACCCGGACTTGGATTTCAAAATAAATTTTTTTGTCTCTCCACTGCGGCGTCACTCATAATCATATGGTGGTTTTGTGACGTATAAACCTCAGATATCATTAGTAAAGGCTGTCGGTGCTGATGGAAAATGAATGTAGTAAACGCGCGAATATCGACCGCGAAACTGTCGCCCCGAAACATCAGGGGAGCTCCACGCTGCACGCAACTGGCACGAGGTCACACGAAGCACGGTATTCTACCGTTCTGAAAGGGGCCCTTCACGGGCTGAGCGCTAACTGGCTCGTTCGTGCCAGCGTGTGCGTGTGTTCAGCGATGAGTAGAACGTGACAAGCGAGGCAAGGGAAAATGGTCGACACTCGTCCGCGCCCTCTGGTGTGAGGACAGGGAGGGCTGACACTCTATTGTTCGCGGCTTCATGTCTCCCTGCTCAGAGCGAAGGCAGCAAGAGTCACGCCCCCGAAAAAGGCACGTTTGTTATTTTTTTGTTTCTGTTCTATCATGTGTTACTTTTTGCATTGAAAGAGGCACTGCTTTTGTAGTCGGGTGAAGACTGCGTAAGCGCAGTCATTTATTTAGTCAGCGTCGCCATCTGAGGCGAGCGCAATATTAATGAAGAAAGTAGGTGAAAAGACAATTAAAATTTATTTTATATTTAGGGTGGGAGAGGGCGAGGGTGATAATAATAAAACCTGTATGCGCCGGCATCATGCCAGTGTTCTTGCGGCTACAGTTTACATCTGGCGGAGCCTCTATACTCAAATCTAAATCAAGTTCGACCCGTCTTTACTTGGGACTGAAGGGTTTTAACAGCCCAGGGTGACGACTACAAAGATTCGAAGTGAATGACTCTCCCTCCAACAGGCACCGCCATCTTGCCCTACGTAGAGGATTTCTCCAGTGCATTAGTGTTGAACCCTATATTTTAGAAATATCGTTCGCACGTAAGAGTTCGTGCTACGTTAACGTTCTGCACATGCTCAGTTTGGAGTAGGCAATGCTGACGCTAACGTTATATTCTTGCGTTTGTTATTTCCCGCTGCACCAAAACTCTTTATTATCTATCCCTCACATGGAATATGACGTAACGTATGCTCCTCGTGTATACCGTTTTTCTCGGCTGCGTATTCTTCTTGGTGTGTTGCGTCAACGCCAAGCAAATAATGATTACTGCATATCTTCCAAGTACCAAACTGACAAAGGTAAGCTGAAACGAGTTTGGAGCGCTGACTGTTTTATTCTTCGTTATAATTCCTCGCAATCACCGATATGAAGCACGCTTTCCAAGCAGTCACTGATACAAGCACGTTTTTTTTTTTGGTAAGCTAGTGAATAATTTTGAATTGCTCAGGTGAGCGTAAAAGAACTGTCCTTTGGAACCTTCCTAACCTAAAGGGAACGAACGTCAAAATGTTTACGGTTACACGTTCGCTCTTTACGTTGTTTCTGTCTTACGGCTAACCACGAACAGCATATTACTGGACGAAAAAAGTTGTATGCAAATTTATTATAGAAATGGGTAACTAGTATATGTGTATGTTTAGAACAAGTCTGTAACGATTTAGAGTACTTCGTAATTTACTGTGGGAGAGTGGAAAACCATCCCTGTGAAAAATAAGAGGCAAAGGCTTGTAAAGAAATTCTAGTTCGCTGAATTCTTCGGGCTTAACCACATGCTACCTTTAATAATAGGAATATAAACAGAAGGAAAACGGCTCTTATTAGCCTCAGTACTATACTTATACTTCGATAGTTATTTCATAAAAGTTTAGATAAGTAAGTGAGTGATCACCTCACGCGTGCCAAGAAGGAACGCATCAGAAGGATTTTTTTATATTGCTTTTCAGCCACTAGTCAATGCAACAACGCTGCCTCCATCTTTCTGATTCGATCAATGAGCGACTGTAGTCGGTTAGAGCTTTAGAAGTGAGCGAGTGTTTCTCCTCAAAGGCCGATGCGCATAAGCCTGCACAAAAGAGCGGGTTTTCCCGATTGTCGTCATGAGTTGGACGGCCGTTGACCCTGCCAGCAGACAATGTCTCCGAGATAAAGAGCGGGACTACTTCTTTAGTCGCTGAGGTGATCGGTAATCGCTCTTCGGTCGTCTGAGTGAAACCTCACCTGACCTATTGGGTTGTATCCAAGTATGGTGGCTTAATGTGCCACTAATTATTTTACCCATTCACACGTAAGACGCACTCCGATACAAAACAGCCCTACACGAAGCTGAGAACGATTGAAAACAGCCTCACCACGATTCTTCAGAGTTCTAGTTAGGGCTTTAGAGTTTAGGGCTTTTTCGTTTAGGCTTTACGTATGGTACACAAGAAAGAACAAAAATGAGCACATTCTTTCTTGTGACTTGCGCGGATTTAGAAAGCCTGTCACCATGACAAACATAGCCACGCCTGAAAGCACCATAAATTGTTCGCAGGTGGCACGTCAAGTACTTCAGTGATTGTGGAACGGGTCTCCTCGCTCCACTCTGCCCCGTCCCCTTGCTTTCTTGTGTTTCTTTTGAAACGGCAGGAAAAAGCATGCAAGCGTCCAAAATCCACGCCACGACAAACGCGAACAAACAAAATGCGCCAGAAATTCAAAGGTCAAGCCAGAAAGGTGGCATAATTGAGGGGTATTCTACCGGACGTTCCTGTGCAGTCTCCTTGGTGCTGGACGCGTCGAAACAAAAGGGGTGATGTAAGTCGGTCGTTGTTTCTCAGGAGATCGCTAAGGGCAGCAGACTCTCTGCGGAGATAGCCTTTCCCTTTCGCGGAGTGGTGATGGGAGGAAGGACAACACGCTCCACTCCAACTTTATATTTTTTCTTTAACCTGGATGCCTCCACGGCTGTTCCGTCGTCCCCCACTTCGGTGAGCACCGGTCGATGGTTTCTTCTAGATAACGGTCCACCGTGTGGTGCCGTCTGCCACAGACCACAGTCACGCCCACACCGCAGAGAACAAAAAGAAAGGAGGGGGAAAATTGGGGCCGTTATTTCTGCGCTCTGCGGTTGCTCGTCAAGTACTTCCGAAATTGGGCGGCCGGCAAAGTGATCATGGACAAAGAAGGAATCTGGCATTCTACCTTGCTTTCACAGGCAGGTGGTCGCACGTCTTAGAAAGCAGAAGGAAATTAAGGGTGAATGCTTAAATATAATACTTACAGAGACATCTATCGAACATGTGTGAGACTTGTATGTCCCTATATTTAATCAGCTATAGTTACCGTGTAGCCCAGTTGACTGTACAAATGCTTACGTGACTTATTTCTATCAAGTATACAGAGTATATATAAAGTAGTATACTGCCCTCTGAACCTAGAGTACACTACTGGTCCTCGGTGAGTATGGTCGGCCCGCCTTTGGTCGAGCCACTGGTGTTGTGGTGCGTCATACACCTTGTGGTGCACCGACATGCGACGTCACCATGACGCCACAAAGCTTTGTTGGTGATGCCACGACGACAACGTGTTTTGTTACCAGTGAAGTCAGGACTGCGTCGTGCCAGACCACATGGATGCCATGTACCTTGCGATAGCCCTTCAGCCACCATGGGTCCGTCTGAGTATCACGAGGCGGTGGATCTACTTTTATTAGCTCTTTTGTTTCGAATAATTCGTCTTTGCGCCACCATGTCACAGTGTTTACTCGTGCCTGGCCTAAACGGAAAAACAAAAAAACACACGTGCCCCTAGCACTTTATTTTCATTGATACGTAGCACAACAGTCACTTAAAGGCTGGTGGTGTTTGCACCCACCGGCTTGCTGTTTTCGGAGCTCCCTCAAACAGAAAGTTTAACTGGTCTCTAGTCAGGAGCCTGTAAATAATTAGCTGTCACGCTGTAACAAACGAATAGCCGTGTTATGACTATCAAATTCCCAGCAACGCATCACAGCAAGAAAAAAAAAGAAAAGAAAAACGCGAGGCCAGAATTTGACGGCAAGGTATTGCGCAAAAAATTTGACCTCATCCCGGCGAGAGCCTGGAGATTGTAGCGCACTTTATTTTGCCGTAAACATTAGTTTGACTTAGTCTGAATAACTTTCTTCTTTATTCTATTGTGCTTGATTTCCTTCTTACGTGGTCGGTTTGATGCATGTAATAGTTCTGTCATAAGTCGTTGCTTTGACTGCATAGTTGTTTTACTTCCAAAAGTAAATAAAAAAGGTATGCCAAGCCAATCAGGAGATTTGCTACCTGCAACTGAGTTGTTTGGCGTTGGTCGTTGTGTATTGCTTTGCTGTAATGGCGGTCATTCAGATAAAATCAAAATGTGTTCTCATAAGTGGTAATCGCCTAAAATGCGTAAAAAATACTTGAACCAATAGCCTATACATGACTAGTGGCTGGTGTGTAACATAGAAAAAAGACACGAAAGGTGAGCAAGGCACATGATATGGTACGTTTTATACATTCACAAATATATATTTACAAATTAGTGTATACGGTAACATACATGTAGATATATAATATTGCTAAAACGATGCTCACATTACTTTTTTATGTTTTGATGATTCCCCCCCACCCCTCACCTCTTAGCTTGCTGTGCGAACTGGACAGCTCAGCAAGTATTTGATTCAAGGACAACTGCAGTGATTACGCTCCAAGATTGGGGCACTGCGTTCCCAAATTTTCACTGCCTTCCCACGTTTTCCGTCATTGGAAGGGAACTTACACAGCTGATGCGGTAATAATAAGATCTTCTTCCGACATTGTTCCGGGCTTTTCCCGCAGCTTTTTCGAGAAAAAAATTAATAGAAAATGCTGTTTACATAGCCGCCCAACTGGAGGGACTGGCTAGCTGCCACGGGTCATTACGCGCGCACAGGGCGTTTCAGAGCCCTTCCTCTTCAGGGCCTTTTGTTTTAGCACTTGCTTCTCGGTCTCCGCTTAAAGATCAAACTGGCGTATACGAAACAAAGGTGGTCGGTTAAGCACCTTATCGAACGCCAGCCGACACGAACGTGGAGACCTGAAGAAAAAATAACTCTTATTTGCAATTCGTAAACGCCGACGAAGCCCCCCGAGTTCTTGAGGGGCCTTTAGTAAGGCTAAACTTCCGGGTTGGTGGAAGGCTCTAAAGAGTGAGGCAATAAAATAATAAATCTAAAACCTTTACCTTCAATTAAAAAAAAAAGCCAAGTGCGGCTTTATGCTGGTGAGAATAGGAATATTTAAACCGAAAAGCGCCGGATGTATTGCTAAATTTTGCTCGTTAAACGTCGGCTCAGTGGAGCGCTGGCCAAGCGTATAATATCAGCTGTACAGTGAGGCATTCTCAGCCTGCCATATTCCTGTTTCCTTGGTGTCCTTGTGTGCCTGTGTTTGAGCACGTACGGCTAATAAAATAATAATAATAATAATAATAATAATAATAATAACAATAATAATAGTAATAATAATAATATTATAATAATAACATTGTTCTTTTCTACATAATATGAAGTTTATTTCACCATTTAACGTTATTTGGTGCTCGCCGTTTCATCCAACTTCGTATGCAAGAATAAACCAGAAATAGCGTACTATGACTATATACCGACGCGTTCCACAACTATTATTTGACACTCCGGACTATTTATTTGACAAAGATAGCATGCATGCTGTAGCTCTCATTCAAACAAGTTGCTCTCACTCACTTCTTGATGTAGCTGTAACAGCGCCGTCAGTGTTAACAGTAAAATATAAACAAAATTAAGATGGGCAGTGTTCGGTCAAATTTTTTGTTGCTTTTTTATGTTGAAATAAACCGTGTTAACAGCGAAGATCATCAATCGTATATTTCAGTACTCGAGCTCGTTGGGAGTTTTAATGCTAGTCTTATTTCGAAAACTAACTTGGAGATCTTTCTTTAGTGACATCTTCATGCCCTTCAGCCTTTAGTTCGCGTATATATGCACTGCACCATCTGCAGAAAACTTTAGGCCAAGATTTTTCTCGCAGTTTAACTACAGTGATTTCTAAACAACGAGTTGCCATGTCTGTCGGTAGCATAGGTCTTTCACTAGCTTGCGTGTCTAATCTTGAGGTTCGTAGAATATTTTAATATCAGATTCCAAGATCGAAATTCACGATATCATTATTAGACACGCCTATAGGTGGAGGTTTGAGAAGGTATCTAGCATCAAGCGCTCATTAACGTGCGCCAAAACGTTACGTGTAAACTGACCTTTAACATTTCGTTAACATCGAAGTGCGACTGCCGCGACCGATATTTTATTTGTGACATTCGGGGCAGCAACTGATCACCGTAAATTCGGTCCAGCATGGTGGACAAGTGAGTGAGTTGGCTTCTAATAATTTCGGTGTGTGTGTTTAAAAGAATCGCCCTTTGGGATGTCATATTGTCGCGGGTTATAAATTACAGGGGGTTTATTTAAAAACACGGACAGTAGGACTTGTAGCGACGCTCTCAGAGAAGGCCGCTAAGATTGTCGTCTTCTTCACTCTGCTGCGGTGCGCCTCTTGAGCAAATCTGCCTTCTTCGTTGTCGTCGCTATCTCGCCGCTAAATGCAGCTATGCACGTGGCATTACCCTCCCGCCAGAGTGAGCGTCGTCCCGACGCTCAACAGGTAGAGATGCGGCCATCGAGTGTTTACATCACTGAGAGTGGTAAAGTTTCATGCGGACCACGTGCACTGTCTCAGGCAGATGCTGGCGACGTTTTGAACAGGAGGAGGCGTCGGGCACGACTTCGTACGTCACGTCGCTAAGACGACGCAGAACCTTGTAGGGTCCGAAGTATCGGCGTAGAAGTTTCTCTGAGAGGCCTCGTCGTCGTACAGGAAACCAAACCCAGACTCTATCTCCTGGTTGATAAATGACGAATCGATGGCGAAGGTTGTACCGTTGGGCATCAAGTTGCTGCTGGTTCATTATTCTGACGTGGGCAAGCTGCCTTGCTTCTTCGGCGCGCTCAGTGAAGTCTGCGGCGTCTGTCTCTGAATCATTGCAATCGTAAGGCAGCATGGCGTCAAGCATTGTCGTAACTTCTCTGCCATGAATTAGTGCGAACGGCGTCATTTTTGTTGTTTCCTGGCGCGCCGTATTATACGCGAATGTGATGTACGGCAATATTCGGTCCCAATTCTTGTGTTCTACGTCGACGTACATGCAAAGCATGTCAGCGATTGTCTTGTTAAGTCTTTCTGTAAGCCCATTAGTTTGTGGGTGGTAAGCTGTCGTCTTCCTATGCGCTGTGCCACTAAGCGTAAGCACAGTGCGCAAAAGCTCGGCTGTAAACGCGGTACCTTTGTCTGTTATGACGACAGCTGGAGCACCATGTCTCAGAACAATGTTCTCAATGAAGAACTGAGCCGCTTCAGCTGCAGTGCCACTCGCGATTGCCTTGGTCTCCGCGTATCGGGTGAGGTAGTCCGTCGCCACTATAACCCATTTGTTGCCGCTGTGCGATGTTGGGAATGGGCCCAGCAGATCCATTCCGATTTGAGAAAACGGGGTTTCTGGCACGGGCACAGAATGTAATAGCCCAGCGGGTTTGACAGGTGGTACCTTGTGCCGCTGACAGTCAATGCATGTTCGGACGTAATGTTTAACCTCTGCTGCGATTCTTGGCCAGTAATATTTTTCTTTGATGCGTGTCAGTGTTCTTGTGAAACCGAGGTGGCCCGCAGTGGCTTCGTCATGGCAGGCTTGTAAAATTTCGCTGTGGAGAGCTCCAGGAACTACCAGCAGATAGCTCCTACCTGTTGATGAAAAGTTCTTTTTGTACAGAATTCCGTCTCGTAAACCGAATGACGATAAGTTCTTCGAAAATACTCTTGGTGCATTGGCGGCTCGTCCGTTCAAGAATTCTATAAGCGAGTTGAGTTCCCGATCATCTTGTTGTTGCCGAGAAATGATAGCTGCATCAACAACTCCTAAAAAACCTGGGAAATCATCATCCTCTATAGCCGGTGATTCAATCGGTGACCTTGACAAACAGTCGGCGTCTAAGTGTTGCCTTCCGGACTTGTAAACTACGGCCATGTCGTACTCTTGGAGCCGTAAGCTCCATCGTGCTAAACGTCCAGATGGGTCTTTCATGTTGGTTAGCCAACAAAGAGAGTGATGGTCACTTACGACTTGGAAAGCGCGGCCATATAAGTACGGGCGGAACTTCGCAACTGCCCAAACGACAGCCAGACACTCCTTCTCCGTTGTTGAGTAGTTGGACTCGGCGCGTGTCAACGTTCTGCTAGCGTAGGCAACCACTCTCTCCACACCATCTTGGCATTGGACAAGAACAGCACCTAGGCCCACATTGCTGGCGTCTGTATGGATGGCTGTTGGTGCATTCTCGTCGAAGTGAGCGAGGACAGGTGGAGTTTGTAGACGCTGTCGCAGCTCGTTGAATGAAGCTTCTTGCTCTTCACCCCATACAAATGCGATGTCTTCCCTTGTAAGGCGGGTGAGTGGAGAGGCGATGTGTTCAAAGCCTGCTATAAATCGCCGGTAGCAGGCGGAGAGACCCAGAAAACGCCTGACCGCTTTCTTATCAACAGGCCTTGCGATCTTTGCGACGGCTGCTGTTTTATCTGGGTCAGGCTTCACACCTTCGCGACTGATCACGTGTCCCAGGAACTTGAGTTCTTCGAAGCCGAAGTGTCATTTTTCCGGTTTGAGTGTGAGTCCAGCGGACAGTATGGCTTGAAGGACTGACAGTAGCCGCTTTAGATGCTCTTCAAACGTGGCCGAAAAAACGATCACGTCGTCGAGGTACACAAGGCATGTTTTCCATTTTAGGCTGGACAGAATGGTATCCATTAGTCTCTGAAACGTGGCTGGGGCTGAGCATAGACCGAAAGGGAGGACTTTGAATTCATAAAGTTCGTCTGGCGTCACGAAGGCGGTCTTTTCTCGGTCACGCTCATCTACTTCTATTTGCCAGTATCCACTTTTAAGGTTCATTGACGAGAAGTAGCGTGCATGCCGTAGCCTGTCCAAAGAGTCATCGATCCGTGGTAATGGATAAACGTCTTTTTTGTAACATGGTTCAGCTTACGATAATCGATGCAGAAACGCAAGCTGCCGTCTTTATTTTTCACGAGTACCACTGGCGATGCCCAAGGACTTTTTGATGGTTGGATAACGTCATCCTCTATCATCTTCTTGACTTGCTGCTGGATTACCTCACGTTATTTCTGAGCGACGCAATAAGGGTTCTGTCGGATCGGTCTTGCTGTGTCTTCCGTAATTATACGATGCTTAGTCAGAGGCGTTCGACCCACTGAGAAGCAGTCCTTGAACTGGTCGAGCAGCTCCATAAGACGGCGTCTTTCAGTCGGTGTTAGACTCAGACCGATATAAACTGGTGGTGTATGTGGAGGTGATTGAGCTGTGGCTTCCCCTTGCATTAGAAGACAGTCGTGAGAGTAGTCCAGCTCTTCGAGGTACGCCACAGCCGTGCCTTTACCGATGTGCCGGCGCTCATTCGTGAAGTTGGTCAGAAGCACGTCTGCGCGCCCATCCACTAAGCTGACAATACCGCGAGCGATGGCGATGCCTTGGTGAAAAAGAAGGTCAGTGATGCGTTCGACTATAGCGTCTTCATTACACTGCACGGCGCAACACACGGAAACAAGACTACATGACAGAGGTGGCACGCAGACATCGTCGTCGACCACACGTAACACCCTGGGTTCTTGGTCTGGATCAGTGGTCACAGACTTGTCAGCGACGAATGTGATCACACCGTCGCGTATGTTGTCCACAGCACCGTACTCTCTTAAGAAGTCCATTCCCAGAATCATAGGTTTGCAGCACTCCGGTAGGATCAGAAATGTGGCTACAAATCCACATTCTCAATAGTGAGTCTTGCTGTATATTTTCCCGTGGGAGTCATTATCTGGCCTCCAGCACTTCGGATATAAGGGCCCGTCCATTCCATCCTGACTTTCTTGAGTTCGTCTGCCAATCGTTCACTCATTATGGAGAAGTCTGCACCCTTATCGACTAAGGCCGTCACTTCAACGCCGTCAATCGTCACAGCAAGGTCGGCAGTCACAGTTTTTTCGGCGAAGTCTTCATCGTCGTCTCTCACGTGTTTCGGCAGCAGTGGGGGTTTTTCGGCAATTCGACGGTTTGCAACCTTCCCCCCAGAGGTCGCTGCTTTCAGTTTCCCCGCCGTGGGCTGGGAGACCGACCTCTGACGGCGTCAGCAAAACTACGGCGGCTTGGTGAACCAAAGCGAGCCGGTGATGGTGACCGCGCCCGGAAGGTAGAAGAGCCTTCCCGCCTGCCAGCCTGGTCGTCGTCGATGGGGGCACGGCTTTCGTCGAACTGTCGGCGCGTAGCTGTAGGTGCACTACCGCGGTATTCAGCTCGGCGATGTGGGAAAAACGGCAAATGTACCCTGGCTATCCACAGTTGTAGCAAAGTGGTCGACGATCCGCAGTGCGCCATATGTCGGTCTTCCGCATATAGGGTCGCCTGACAGAATCCTGCTGAGCCCAGGCTGCCACAGGATACGGTTCGAGGTACTGCGGCGCTGGCATGGGCGTGGGTCGACGAATAGCGTCTGCATAGCTGTATCCGTTCGGCTGGTACGATACTTCTGGAGCCAATGGACAACGCACAGCATCTGCATAGGTATACGAGTTTGGACGGTGCGGTGGAGCGGAATATTGCTGAGGAGAGGCAAACGCTTGTCGAAGTTCATGGCGAACTATTTCAGCGACGGAGGCTACCGTGGACTCCTGCTGCGGGGGCGCCTGTGACTGCAATGTGTATTTTGCGTTCTCCTTCGCGAGCTCCTCACGCACGATCTGTCTAATCAGGTGGCGTAGAGCAAACTCGTCGTTCGCGGTAAGGCGGCGGCGCCTGCAGCTGCACCGGTGGTCGGGCGATCAGACTGTCGGTACCGTTGCTGTAGCGCCCGCTCTATTGCGGTGGCCTCCCTGGTGAACTCGTCCACTGTTGTCGGCGGATTGCGCACAAGACCAACAAATAGCTGCTCTTTGACGCCCCTCATGAGATGGGTTAGCTTTCGAGCCTCGGGCATGTTGGGGTCCGCGCGGTGGCACAGGCGCACCATATCCTCAGCAAACATGGCGACGCTTTCATGCAGCTGTTGGGTGCGTCCTTCAAGAAGGCGTTGTGCGTTTTCGCGTCGGTCTGCGTTACCGAATGTGTCAAGAAACCGACGACAAAACTCCTCCCATGTCGTCAATGTTGCCTCCCGGTTTATAAACCATGTCTTCGCGCCGTCTTCAAAGGCGAAGTATACGTGGAAGACCTCTCCATCGAGACTCCAGTAGTTCGATTTAGCTACCCGTTCGAACTGCTCAAGTCAGTCTTGTGCATCTTCGTTCGGCCGGCCATAAAATGGTTCAGGAATGCGCATATTCTGGACCGTCACCTGTGCAGGACTCCTTGCCATTTCTTGAGTAGGGGTGGTTGTCGGAAGTGTTGCTCCCTTTAAAATGCCAAATTCTGGTTCAAGACCTTGAAGGCGACGGCTTGAGCGGTGCACAGGCGTCTCCACGCGTGGCTGTCTCGTAGGGCTGGACTCAGGGCTTGTCACAGGAGTGCTGATCATGAGGTGGTAGTACCCAGCACCTCCACCAGTTTCGCGGGTTATAAATGACAGGGGGTTTATTTAAAAACACGGACAGTAGGACTTGTAGAGACGCTCTCAGAGAAGGCCGCTAAGATTGTCGTCTTCTTCACTCTGCTGCGCTGCGCCTCTCGAGCAAATCCGCGTTCTTCGTTGTCGTCGCTATCTCGCCGCTAAATGCAGCTATGCACGCGGCAATATGGGGGATCGGTGTTTGCATAAATGCCTCTATGCGTTTGCGTTAGAGTACCCCCCCCCCCTTATGCTACAAAAAAAGTTACTTTCGACTACTTACAATACTTAACCTCACCTGCAAGTGAGCACTGTAAGAGGCCAGTACGACTTATGGCTTCGATGTTCCGCCATAGGTCGTCCACAGAACTCGCTTATCGTAAGCGACGACGATGACAATGGCCCGTGTCGTCTACTCTCGCCGGAGAAGTCGGGGTTGCTGACGACGGCGACCGTATCGTCGTGTATATGAAATCACCATCCAGCAATTTCACATAACACAGCACGGCCACAACACAGGCACACAACGCCTCCTCGTACGCAGTCCAATACCACTTCCGTCTCACGCCGTAGTCAACGCACGTTTCTACATTGGCGACACCGACTCCGCTGTCACGCCGCTTTGATGCCTTTGCAGCGGGTGTTGCCGTCGTTGGAAGTGGGTTGATGATCGGCGCTGCTGTGGGTGGTGGTCTTCGACTTGCGCTGCACTCAATCTGGCTGTTGTTATTAGTGTCGCGGAACGGTCCAAATAAGAGCGTGTCCTAGAAACTAAGAAAGCACATACGGGGCTGAGCGACGCTGTAGACGCCCGCAACATGTCCGAAGCGTTGGTAGTTTTACAACGACTAACTTTGTAGACTGTGTTTCGTTGGAAACAAGATTTTCCGTTATGGTTGGGATGATGCGAAAGCTTCGTCATGTTGAACACCCTCTGGACGACTCCAGATTCGCGAAAACAACAGATGCTTTCTCACCTCCACTAAGCCATCCTCGTACAGCCATCGTATTGATCCACACAATCAACAGTGTTTGGTGCACGCAACACACTCACGCTGACTGTCCAGTGCTCATCCATACTATACCCCTGAACCACGCTGACGCAGTCGTGGAACTGCACAGACGTGCACAAAGACAGTAACAAGAATATCAAAGGCGTAGTGGAGAAAATCGACACTTTCCGAAGTACGTGGTAACGTAGAACAGCTTACACCAAGCCACCGAAGTGCATTGAAGGGTAAGTTCACTTACGACCGTCGCATTGTGCGGAACGTACGGTGATGTAGCATGCTAATCTTCGTTAAATTCGTTCGATAGTTGCGATTGTCCGGTGGTGTAGAAAATGAATTGTAGGAGACGACATCGATAACCTGTTTACGTCGGTGGATTTGAACGTCGGCCACATGCTTAGTTAACCAATGGCGCGGTGTGCGGCTTGAATAACCGAAAGTTACCAAAAGGCTTACGTAAAGATATTGTTTAATATTGGCACATTTCAGTGTTTCAGATTATGAATCAAATAAGTTTTCAAGGAGGTGCTGCACCCATTCGGAGATGATCACCCGCGGCACGGGTTTACAAAAAACTGCATCTTACGATTCCTGAAACGTAACCGCTTCTACCAACTCCTCTACCTGACGAGCCGACGGTAAGGTGAGACGCGACATTTTGATACCACGCTTCGGGCGCAGCGTCGGATTTGAGTGAATAGTTCAGAATGTCGCGGAGAGTAAGTGGCATGACAGAGCGCAAATTAGATTAGCGCGCGCTCGTGGCCATGCGCGATCGTGTGCGCAGAACGCGTTCAGTGCTCAAGTGGTTAAGCTCGTCCTGACGCGAGGGCTCGAAGGTAAAGGAACGTCCTGCAAAAAGGGAGAGCCCTCGTGTGGTTCCGCGCACGCTCAGCGCACTGCGCTTGATGAGTCCGACAGGCGAGAGAGGCCATCTCACGGAAGGCGCACGAATTGTGGGCTGGGGATACCGGAAGCACTCGCTTTTTGGATGCGCAGGTTTCTGGCGCTGATACAAAGATCCTGTTAGAAGGTGAGGTGTGCGTTCGGTATTCGATTTGATTAGGCGGGAACACTTACAATTGGAAATACTAGAACACCCGAAAGCTTCGTGACAAGTATTTATTCAACACAAATAATTACTTTTCTTTGCTAAATTTCGCAAAACTTTTTGTGCTGATTGGCAAATTGGTTTCAGTTTTCCATTTTTTAACTTTCTCTTTCTCCTTCAGTGCAGTGCTTTCGCAAATACAACAGTACTCAGGGGGCGTGGCCACAACATAGCGTCATGTAGGAGGCCTAGCCCGTCAGCAGCCGGGTCAGCAGCCGAGTACCTTAGCCACTAGACCACCTCGGCGGGGCGAAACGCACGAATTTGTACTGTTGTACTAGCAAGTGGCTTATAAAGATGAAGAATAATGCCTGAAGTGCGTATGCACCACAGTTAATTGTTGATCAAGAACAAGTTTTCTAATGGGTTGGAGCGTTGGACGACTCACCAGTTCCAGGATTCGTATATTGTTACGTCTGGTTCCTTCTTAGCTGTTCTAAAGCGGTTTATCACTCGTACTAACGTGCTTTCCTTCCTCACATCAAGCCTGAATAAGGCAAGTTTGCAACGAAGTTTTATGTACTGGCGGAGCTCTGCGGTAGAATAGTTGGCTGGTACGCAAGATACGTGGGCTTGAATCCTGGTGTGTGTTTAATGTTTCTATTTATTATGATTTTCCTAATTCACGTGATAGTGGTTACTGGCACCGGCGGCAGGGGTGGACAGCTGCGCCACCGCACATGACCGTGACCTCATAAAAGTTTTCGCTTTAAAAAGTCTAAGTTATTTTTAGATGAACTCTCGAGGATGCTTTAAGGGAGCAAGTGGAGCCCGATATATATGAAAGAGCGTGTGGTGAACTCGCTATTGACCAGGCACCGGAAAGTTGGTGCTAGTTTCAGGTTATACCTTGTTTATACCTTGGTTATCCTTGGTTATCCGAGCTGCATCTGTATGCAGCCTATAATGAGTGCTTGATTGAAACAGGAAAGAAATGCTGCCACCCTATAAACATGTTCGTGTTTCCAAAAGTGTGGTACTTCGAGGGAGAAGGGTGGTACTGTTGCGTCCTACCAAGATGGTAACATACGCTGCACATCTGCTTCTTTTTGAACATTCCTTTTTTTTCTTCTCTATGCTTACTTCCTATTTTCGTGGTTCGCTTTGTAATGACTGAAGCTGTCTGGTAAGACGTACGAGTGCAAAGAAGTTTATTCTGATCACATCGTCGACACTGCTGCTGTAGCCACGTGGGGGACAGCTGGGCCCCCCGTTTGCTCGTCAGAGCCAAGTCTATTGCTCAATTTTTTGAAAGGACAGTGTTACCAGCAGATAACTCTCGTTTTTGTCTTACTTTGTGAAGTGTCCAAAAAGCCCTCACTAATTTCTGCGAAACGAGCTCTTTATTGCTAGATCGTGTGGAAAGTGCACAACGAGATTGTCCTGCTTTTCTGATTTTTAAAATATTTAACTTCAGAAAGTTATTGTCACGTAGTCATCATAATGAAAAAAAAAACAGCTGTCACCGCATTCAAGGTGAAACTCCTTATTTGGGCGACATTCTCTGGAAATGAAAAGTAAAACTACACCAATACACACTGAACACGGATAGCGGTGGACAGAGTTTCAGCAGTCGATAAACTGATCTGCGCTTAGGAACGTCAGTACTTATGCATGCGGACTCAAACGTTGTAGCGTTCGTATTGGCGCGGACGAAAGCTCTTAAAAAAGACGTTATCACTCACTTCGTGCGCGTAATCTTCACAAATAAGCGCAGTCAACCGTGGACCATTTCTTTTTTTTATTGATATGATATATAAACAGATATTCGTGCATCGTTATAGCGCCGGCTACTCTTTAGCTATTGAGTGAAACTTGAACACGTATCTTGAAGTAAAACATGCAAAGCAGTGCTTGGAAAATAGAACACTCGGGCACAGATATGCAAATACACACTTATAGCCACTTATCACAACATAATGGTAAGGAAATATTCAAAAGTCAACGAATGAAGTCTTTGATAATGTCCCTCGTTAATATTTGGTCCACCCAGCACAAAACAGCAGAACACACGTCTGGCCCTTATGAAGATGTATTCGCTCGTGAGTACATAATAGTCGACACGTCATTCACTTCACAACACACGCATGATGGGTGTCACATGATACTGCACATAAGTACATGTGTTATACGAATGAAAGTTTGGTATTTCTGAGTACTTGTCAGCAATTCCGCTGTCTTGTAAAAAAAACCTGTTAATGCATTTAAAGCGTGCGATTGTAAAACTCCAGTTGGCCACGGGCCCAGAAGTTTCTTCATGCTTGAAGGTTTGCGTTCTACTGCCAACAGTTCAGATTTAGGACGGCGTCCTGGCGTGTCATGATGTGGACAGTCTACGAGAAGGTGACATAAGTCTTCATCTATAAATTCACATTCGCATTCGGAAGCTTCAGCTCTTCCAATTTTGTGCAAAAAATGTTTTGTGTATGCGGTGCTTAGCCTCAATCGGTAAATTAGAGTTTCCATACTTCTATCTAATACCAGCGTAATTTTGAATTCAATAAATGAATCGACGTGATATAAATCGCAGTTCTTTGTACTTTGGTCAAAGCAAGCAGTTTTGCTCATCCGGAAAGTTGTAGTCTTTATAATACTATGCAATTCATTTTTTTGAAATTGGTAAAGAAACAGTAACGTTTTTACGATGTGCTTGTCGTGCTGCTTCATTGGCAGCTGTGTTTCCAGGAATGTTGCAATGGCCAGGTATCCACTGGAGTTTGATCTCATGTTACGCCTTGTTTGCTTTGGTCAGCTCATTCAGCGTTTTGTATGTCATATTATCCCTTATTACTGTCGTGTTTGTACTGGAGAGTGATTTTAATGCGGCCTGTGAGTCACTGAAAAGTACCCAATTTCTAGCGTCTGCTGCCGAGTTTATAAACTTTATATCACACAGAATAGCGAAGGGCTCAGCTGTAGTAGATGACGTCATGCGACATAATTTAAACGATTCCTGAATGTTGAGCTTTGGTATATAAATGCCGATGTTTAAGACGTTGTAATACTTCAGCCATCTGTGTAAATGTGTATGTACCCTGGATACTACATGTGTATCTGATAAAGCGGTAGTTGTTTAGCAGCTTGGATGAACATGTCTCTCTTTCTGATAATGGCATCCACTGAGAATTCAATGTTTGGTATTGCAAGTAGCAATGGAGGATAATTCAATTCAGAGCTCCGAAACTCATTTCTTGGTAGTATATTTACATTACTCTGTATATCTTTATGAGCATTGCTTTTATCCTTTCGTAAAATATCCAGTGACAATGGGTGGTCCTTGTGTTGCGTCTGTAAGCGAAAAAAATGGCGGCATGTTTCGATTGTCCTCATAACTAGAAAGGGTGGTTGTCGAGTTGCTGCTATGACAAGGCTGCTGGAAGTCACTTGTGGAACACCTATGCAGACGCGCAGTCCCCTAGCTAGTCTTTGAAGTCGCTCTTCTGAAGTGCGGGAAAGGCCGTGTAAGACTGTTGCAGAATATAGAACTTTTTGTCGTATTGAAGAATTGTGAGCTGCGAGCATGTATGATACTGATCCGCCCCATGATGTTCCAGCAATTCTGCGGAGTATATTTACTAGCGTATTCACAACGTTTTCGAATTTCTTTGTGTGAGGTGCTCATGATAGCTGCCTATCAAGTATTACTCCGAGCAACCTATGCTCTGTCACAATCATTAGTGGTTGTCCTTCAAAATTGAGATTGAAGTTCTTTAACTTCTTATGGGTGAAAGGCAATACAGCTGTCTTTGCGTGCGATAGAATCAGTCATTTTCTTTTAAATAGATGTTGATAATGTTTAGGTCGTCTTGCAATGTAATCTGAATCACCCGTATGTCCGTGCCAGATGCCCAAATGCACACATCATCCACACATAAGGAGCATTTCAACTTGGAAGGCAGTCTTTTGGCTAAATCAGCCATAACACAGTGGAAAAGAAAAGAGCTGAGTACACTTCCTTGGGGCACTCCCTGTTTGACGTCGTGTTCCGCACTTTTTCCTTTGGTCGTCTGAATGAGTATTTTGCGACCTGATAAAGATTTTGATACCCACCGCAAAGTCTTGCCGGACAGTCTCAGTTCCAATATTCTCAGCATAACATGATTGTGACTGACTGTGTCAAATGCCTTTTTGATGTCTAAGAACACTGCGATCGTAAAACTACGAAAGGCGCGTTCATGCTCCACATACGCTACTATGACCAGTATTGCATCCATTGTGCATCTCTGTTTCCTAAAACCTGTTAAGTAGTTGGAGAATACACCAGTTAAGTTGCACCACCATTGAAGACGCGCATCAATAATTTTTTTCTATTAGCTTGCATTGACAGCTTGTCAGACTAATTGGGTGGAAGGATTCAAGGTTCAGTAACGTATGCTGTTGGGCTAGTTGGTGTGTAACTGTGCAAAACATCGTTGGTGCAAACTAAAAAGACGAAAGAAGAGACTCAGAAAAGCGCACACTCGCAACTGACTTTTATTGAACCGAAGCTCGTCTTATAAGGTTCAAGGGCGCCTTTGCTGGTTTTAAGATCGGAATGATACGAGGAAACTTCCAAGGCTCGGGTACAATTTCTTGCATTCATAGATTACTGTAAATATCTTGAGAATAGTTGTGCCTGTGGGCCCAAGGTTTTTTAGCATATTGTACGTAATGCCGCCCGGTCTAGAGGCCGATTTTTGACATCGTGCTATAGCACATTGCAGCTCCCTTTACGTAAATACAGGGTCTAGTTGAGGATGCTGGGCCTAAAAGCAAGCATTATTTTCTGGCTGGCTAACGTGACAGAATTATCAAATAAGGCACATTGTGATCCGGCGGGCCTACTGATAAGTTGGCAAAATTCATCTGCTACCACAACTTCCGGTTTGTCCACGGCTACAGCAAGAGCACAAAATGGGAAGCTCTTTAATACAGGGCCACTAAATGCTCTAATTACAATCCAAGTAGTTATAACAGGTGTGTGGGGAGAGAGCGTGCCACAAAAATCACGAGAGCGTCATTTACCTAAACTTTTTAGTCGTCTGCACAGTACGCTGTGGATTTTCTGTGCACTTTTGTATACTTCTAAACTTCCGCTGCCTCGATATGCCCTTTCTGAATGTTGTCTGATAGCTCTTAGACGTTCATACTCTCCATCGACTGCAGCATAGTCTTTTGGAATCGGGACTTTCCTTGTACACTTATTCGCATTATATTGCAGAAATTCAGTAAAGCTTTAAACTGTCGTGAGTTCACTATTTTGGTTTGTTAGGCGGTACCAAAAAGCTTTCCAGTTCGTCAGTTTGCTGTAGCGTCTGATGTCGTCATTTCGCAAGTAGGGGTGAATAATTAGATGGGAAAATGGTCACTCCCACGTGTTTCTACATTCGTTGTCCTTACCACCCCATTCACTAAATCTTGGGAACACACAGTTACATCGATGCAACTCGAGTAATTATGCTCTCGGAGAAAAGTTGGGGACTGTCATTTAAAATTGTCAAATTGCATTTGTCTGCGGCACACTCAAAAATGTTCCCACGTGCATCACATCGATCACTACCCCTGATTATGTTGTGCGCATTAAAGTCTCCACATATAAATGTATATGAATGAGAAATATTGAAGATATTTGTTAGCTCTTCCACCGAAATGCGGCTTGAAGGTTGTAGGTAAAATTTGATCACTGTTACGCACTGCTCACACAAGGATACTTTGCAAGCGACGAATTCCGGGAAGTCTGAATCACTTGAGTGAACTTGGTGAGAACGTAGGTTCTTTCTGACGCACAAATGCACTCTGCTAGGACCACTTCGATGACATGACTTATATATCACACAGTTGGAGAGCTGGAAACCACCATTCAATCCTGCCTCTTAAATGCGAAATATGGGAAAGTTATATTCCAAAAGGAGTTTACGGAAGTCAGCACACTTCCTTCGTAGACTATTGGCATTCCACTAGTATATGGAGACATCTCTATAGCGCTTATTCATAAGTTACTTGTCGCAGGTTTGACCCGGATTGTTGGAGCAATAGTGCTCCCAGAGGCAGCAGGGCTTTTCTGGCAGGTTGTTTGCTTCCGGTAGAACAGACAGGATTGCCTTAAGAGCTGCGAAAAGCATTGGTAGAATGAACGGCATGACTAATGGAGAGGCTCGGTTCCCAATGAATGGTTAAGTTTCTGAGGCCTGTTGAGAACGACGTGACGTTTCGATGTTGTAGTTGGGGCGATTTATTGATCGATTGATTGATATGTGGGGTTTAACGTCCCAAAACCACCATATGATTATGAGAGATGCCGTAGTGGAGGGCTACCGAAATTTCGACTATATACCAGGGGTTCTTTAACGTGCACCCAAATCTGAGCACATAGGCCTACAATATTTCCGCCTCCATCGGAAATGCAGCCGCCGCAGCCGGAATTCGATCTCACGACCTGCGGGTCAGCAGCTGAGTACCTTAGCCACTAGACCACCGCGGCGGGGCTGTAGTTGGGGCGAACACTGGCGCTGTCGGTTCTGCTACTTTCCAGCTGAGGTCACGTGGATGTTCGCAGCTTTGACGCGTAAGTTGGGTTTCTTGAATGTACTTCTTGTGAGTGGTCTCTCGGGTTTGTTCCTGGCTGTTCTATTGGTGGTTCTCTTGGCGTGTTTGTCGGCTGTTCTTGTTGCGGTGTGCGCTGAGATAGATCACGTACAGGCAGAACAATTGCAAGGTTTGGAGAGGGTTCATTGAGGCACGGTTTTCTTCCATAGATAAGCTCATGCCGATGCATTTTTGCAGCAGCTTTACTTTGCGGGCAGCCTGAATATGAGGCCGCGTGATTACCTGCACAGTTTGCACACTTAGGCTGAAGAACTGACTTTTACTCATTATGGTGGTGTTCTTCTGAGCAGATCTTACACCGGCGGCGTGTGTTACGGCAACTTTTCGCCATGTGTCCGAATCGCTGGCAGTTATAGCACCGAAGTGCTGGACCAAGATATTCTTCCACTGGGCGACTGGTGAATCCTAAGTAGATTCTTCCTAGAATCGGGCGGTCATCTCGAAAAGTCTGAATCACTGAGTGAAGTGGACGCGACTTTACTCCTCCATCTTCCTGGCAGTAGCATTTCATTTGTCGTCGCACCGATATAACCCTTGCATCTCTCAAGTACTCTAGGAGTTGTTCATCTGAATACTGCAGAGGAACATGTTTTACTTTTCCAACGTTCCGAGTGTATGAATCTGAGATGAAAGGCTTAACTTCCAGGCCGCCTACATTCGAAAGCGTCAGAAGACGCTTGGCTGAAGATAATGAAGCAGCACCGACACTGAAGCTTCCTTCTCTGGTCGTTCTGAATGACTGCACTTTTTCTTTAGCAGCGCAAACTACTTCAGCTGGCACTCGATTGGGATTCAATTTACAGAAGCTAGCACCTTGAGCTGTTGGACGAAAGACGACTGGATTGCCCTCTGCTTGTTTGTTCTTATAGGCAAGCGACGTAAATGGTTTATCTTCGTCCATGTCTTCTTCATCACTCAGGTAATAAGTTGACGTTTTATCGTCGAAAAGATTATCTTTTAAGCGAAGCTTCTTGCTCGCAGATTCATCGTCTTCCGTTGCTGCTGTGCTCGCTGGAGCCATTTCGCGGTTGTGAATGAGCAAACGGGCCGGCTTTATTAGGTTTGGGCACGACTGTAAGCCACCAGGCTTTTCAGTGTGTCCTGCAGTACCACTCATGTGGGTTAACTCGCTTGGACGAGCATAAGGCTCATGGCGATGGCTACCAACCACCGTAGTGGTTGTGTACTAGCCAAGTCTTTAATAAAGAAACCTCGTACCTGTAAGGCGCCGAGCCCTCGAAGTCTTCACCCCACGTCCTATTGGTACACCGGGGAAAAATGGATGTCAGCGTATTAGTCCAAGAAAAGAGCACAAATTGAACACTTCACAAAAACAGCGACCAAGCAGAACCATTTCAAGCATTGCGGCACGCCTTCCGCCAAACATTCTAAGTTTTTTCGGGGGCGTAACTCAATCAAACGCATCAAAATAGAACACTAATCAAGTGAAGCAACATATTGTAATATAAGGGAACTAGCCACACATGAAGTGAGCTTCCGATGAGATATTTCATTTTGAAAAACCCAGCCCAGTATGCCTATTAGCACTAGCCAGGTAACACGAAGGCAAGACAAGAGATACTGACTAAATGAAAGAAGCTCTCAGAAAAATTAAGTTCACAATCAAGAAACAGTGTGCTCTACTATGCCTTAATGCTCATTTTCTTTTCCGCAAACGCGCTCTTGCGTCTCTGTGAAAGCAAACGCCACCAGTCGTCTTAACCTAATTAACAAGACAATGACAAAAGTGAGACTGCAGAAATATCAATAAACTAGCAAAACTCTAAAGATTAAAAAATAAGAAAATGTGCACTAAACGAATGCAGCTAGTTGAGCCGTTGTACTTTGCTTGTTCGGAGATAGACAGTGTAAGCTTCTGCAGCTGTGTGAAAGAATTGTCGCGTGTAAAGAAACCAAAAGAAAAAAAAAGGAACGTAATGGTGTGTGGGCTCCCAGTGTAGTATGGCAGTTAGGGCGCACACGAAGCCCCAGCCCGAGCTAGCAATAAGCCCGAGGTAATTAGAAGATCTTTGCTGTTCATGTGTGCACCTAGTGATAAAGAGCAAAATTTTTAATGAAGTCACTGAGGAAATAAAAAAGCAATAGAAAGAAAGAAGCGACGAGGTTCTTTTTCAATACGGTTGCTGTGGGCAGTTGGTTTTGAGATGACTTAATCGTGTGAACTGACGGAGCATGGCACTGCAATCAGCAAGTCTTTTAAAGAGGGGGCAATACACGCGGTAATTCGCTGAAAGCGCGTTTCCTTTAGTGCTGAGTGCGAATTTGGTACGTGTACCTGTATTATTAAATTTGCATAATAACCCCCTTAGAAGAAATTCACATCATCAAGGTTTTCATACGTGTTGTTGTCGTTAACAACAAGGAGCATCGATCGAGAGGAGGGTTCGTTTTCGGTACATGCAACCATTCGACCCTAACACACAATGACGCCATCGAAAAAATACGGGAAGGTATTAAATGGTTCCAATTTAGATGCCGCCATGAAATTCACTTATTGCTATGTAAAAGCCCGATATGAGAACTTCAGGTAGCTTCAACCGAAATGTGGATAGATTTGACTGGCGCGAGAAGGCGGGTAGTGTCGAGGTGGTTCAAACTTTCGATTTTTTTTTCTTATTCAAATGTTTACATTTATTTATATACGCGCAACTAAGATATATCAAGAGCTATTAGCACGCAATGTAAACAACATTTTGCTACGCCCCTGTTTTATTTCCAGACATCTCTAAACTAGGTAGGTTCCTTCATTGGGGGGGATCCGCAACGGAGATGAATGGGAAAGAAGCTTCTTCGTCAGTGGCTAGGTTGTTGGCTGTGTTGGCTACTTCTTAGTAGCCAATATATTATAGGCTGGGGGCTGCCGGAGATGGCTTAATTCCTCCTGGGATTCTTCGCCTTTTACCTGCTCTGCATTGATCTCGATTGAATTTTGAAAGCAGGTTTTGTTCACCATAGTCTAAATTGTTTTCGGTGTTCTGAACTAACGCATACAGACCACTCTCCACAATGCGTCAGTTCGCCATGCATTGATCAGCAGAACCAAAATGCCTTTCACATTGGAAGGAAGTTTTCACAAAATTTCAACAGCAACAACAAACGAGTACCTAAAGCGTATCAATCGAAGAGCAATTCTGCTGCAAAATAAAACGAGCTCCTTAACACGATTCTCGGCTCCCCCACTTCCTCAGATAACGAGTATGTCTCCCTTATGGAAAAAATATTGGCGTATCCATCAGCAGAATTTTAAAATAGAAAACAGAAAGGCCGCGTACAAATAGAGCAAGTCAATAAATTTTCAGGCAGGACCCCTAAAGACTGCCCACCCAATGTGCCCGAGGCGCCATCATAAAATCAGTCGTTCCCACTTTCAAGAAAGAGCTGTAAATGTACGTGATTTCACCTCCGATTGTTCGGTCAATATTTTGTTCCTGACTCGCAACACACGCTCTAGCATAGGTCAAATAAATATCAATATCGTTCTACAATTGAGAGATTTGAAGAATGTGCCGAGCATATTAGCGCACTAAGTTTGGTCTGTAACCTCCTTGTCTTTCCTGCTTCCTTCCTCCTCCTACGCTTAGTCTGACTTCGTGCAGATGGAGACAAAGGGGAAACAAGCTCAATTCGAGCTGGCTTGGCATGTCGACAAAGAAAGCTTTCAGGTGTGCTCAGTGTCTGTCTACCTTTCTCGATGAATTTCGAGACAACTACATCACTGCAATGCCGCTTTAAAAGCAGTGAAAACACCCACCTCATTATTCCACTGGAGCCATGTGTCAATGTTCAATTTGCAACGGTGACACTCGACCCCACTCGAGCCGCTCAGCCTCGTGAATGGGAGGTCTCTTTCGCTTTGCAGTAAGGTTGGAGAACATGGGCTCCTATTCTTTTATGGCTTTGTTTCTGGGCTATGGCCTTTCTGTTGGACTTGAAAAATAAAATAATGTACTTTGACGCTAGATTAAAGTGCATTCGTTTGTTACCTCTTTGCTTGTGATAATTTAGTGTTGTTTATTACCAATTGTACGCGCGGAAAGGAGAGCTAGCTGATACTACACGACTCCATTTCACGATACTTGAACTTTTGTCGCTCCAAAAAGTTCAACCTTCCTAAATTGAGATCTGTTTGCTGTGTAAGCATTCTTAAGGCTGTGTAGTCTCGAGCTGACTATTTATACATTTCTTTCTTACTTTTCTTCAAAATGCGAAGGATTTCTTAGCGGACTTCGGCGACGTTGAATCTATCTATCTATCTATCTATCTATCTATCTATCTATCTATCTATCTATCTATCTATATATCTATCTATCTGTCTATCTATATATCTATCTATCTAGCCACATACGTTTGGATGCTCTCGTGTTAACCCCCTTAACTTGGCGTGAACCACGTGGACCAAGTTAGCATGGGCGGGTAGGATGGTTGGACGAATATGACGCGCTGGTCAAGACGTGAATAATGTCACAATCATGTTGCTATGTCGTCCAAAACTTCCCGCCAGACAGTGGCACATGCCCACGGGCGGGTATGTGCCGCTGATGTGCGGGTATGTGCCACATGTGATTGACGCTTGGTATCTACCAGGAAATACGAGAACACACATGGGCAAATTTCACGCGTGAACATCAGGAAAAAATTGGCAGATCGCACGTACAGTGGGAATCGACAATATGCGAAGCACGAGTGAGAAATGTTGATATGTCACTTTAAGATCACTACAACGTTACGAGGGGGAGGATGAGGATTGAGAGAGGTAGGACAAGGAGGTTACCCAGTTCTCAAAACGCCTGGCTACCCTGTACTGGGGAAGGGGGTAACGGGGATAAAAGATGAAAGAAAAGAGACGTTGAAGGGGAAAAAGGAGAGAGAAAGTCATCAGACGATCCACGACGCCGCTTACAGTCTGTCTCTAAGACAACTTGCCCGCAGAAAGTGCAACAACGCTCTCAATGCCTTGCGTGCAGAGGACGGTCTCGGCCAGTGTCCTAATACCCTTTCTTCCGATAATTGGCGATTGTCTAGTCTATCTAAAACTTTCGACAGTTCTTTTCTTGGCACAGTGAAGCGAGGACACTCGCAGAGAAAATGGGAGAAAGTCTCTGCGCAGCCACAGTTGTCACATGTCGGGCTGCTGGCCATTTTGATTCGAAACGAATAAGCATTCGTAAAGGCCACCCCAATCCACAGACGGCACAAAAGTGTCTCCTCCGCTCTGGTTATTCCTGATGGAAGACGGAGCTGTAGGTGTGGGTTCAAATTATGAAGGCGGACGTTGGTGAATGGCGGTGAATTCCACTGAGCGAGTGTCAGTTCTCGTGCAAGTGATCAAAGCCTTGCAGCGGCGTCCGTTCTTGATAATGGTATTGCTGCACAAGGGACATCCTCATGAGCAGATCGGGCTGCTTTATCTCCACGGTCGTTTCCATAAATGCTGCAGTGGCCTGGTATCCATTGATACGCTATTTCATGTTGTGTCTCTATAGCCCGGCGATGAAGCAGTCGTATTTCAGCAATCAGCTGTTCGTTTGGTCCATGACGATATGGCGAAGCAATGCCCTGGAGGGCTGCTTTGGAGTCGGAGAAAATTCACCATGTCTGCTGCGGTTCTTCAACTAGGAACTCCACAAGGGCGCGAATGGCGGCGAGTTCTGCCGCTGTAGATGATGTCAGATGCGATGTTCTGAACTATATCGTGATAGATTTCTCCGGGATTACGACTATACCTGTTGAACTTCTTGAAGTGGCCGACCCATTCATGTAAATGTGAATGCGTCCACTGTGTTTCTCATGCAGAAACAGTAATGTTACTTATTTTAGGGCCAAATTTGACAAATTTTTCTTCTTTTGCATTCTGGGGATGGTTATCAGGGCTTCCAGTGGATGTAGACGCCACAATGATAATGACGGTCTTGCTGCGTGCGTGAAGTTCGTGGGAATCACCGTGGAATGCGGGGCTACAATAGAGCAGAACGCAGAGCGTGGCCTGGAAGTTGGAAGGGAGGCGAGGTTATGCGATTGAATTCGGGTGGCATGTCTTATGTGCGTTCTTAAAGCATCGACACGAATTGGTCGATGCTTTAGGAACGTATGGGGCTTAGGACCCCACCTTGAGGTACGTTGCGATAAGTATGATGGTGCCTTGTTGCACCATCTTCTGTCAGAACGAAGAAGGTTCTGTCCTTCAAATAGCTGTAGATCCATTGGTAAACGCGGCCTCCTAATCCAATGCTGCCCAAGGGGTACAGGATGGTTTTATATAGTACATTGTCATATGCAGCCTTAATATCCAAGAAAAGTGCCGCTGATAATCTCTTTAGGATTTTCTGCTGTTGTACAGACGTGACAAGATCAACAACAATGTCTATAGAAGACCGTCCACGTTGAAAGCCGGTCAAAGCATCGGAGTATATATTGTAATGTTCCAGGTACAGCTACAGGCGAGTCAGCACCATTCTCTCCATCACCTTTCCGAAACAGCTGGCAAGCGCGATGGGGCGATAGGAGGCCATGTCCAGAGGCGATTTGCCTGGTTTGAGCAGGGACACAAGGCGGCTGCACTTCCACGAAAGAGGAACCAACCCGTTGCTCCACGAGTCATTGTATACAGCTAGAAGGGCATGCCGAGCTGTTTGTCCTAGGTTAGCAAGGGTCATGTAAGTGACTCGATCGAATCCAGGAAATGACGAGGGCTTGCATGCTGCCAATGCTGCCTGAAGCTTCTTTAGAGAAAACATATTGTCCATCCGAGTGTCTCTGGACACCGGCGCGTTTTGTAGGTTACTCATGTTGATCCCGGACCCCTTGTTTTCAACCCTGGCGCAGAAGGCTTCTGCTACATTGATTTCCCGTCGGCTTTGGTGGAGAGCAATGCATGTGAACGGGCGACGCTGTTGTGGCAATGTTTGTAGGCTGCGGATTATTCTCCATATTTGCGAAAGAGGTTTGTGGGGATCGAGCAACTCGCATAGTGACTTCCATCGTAGCGGCTGTAGTGCATTGATTGACGTTGAATCTTCTTTCGTAGAAGTCCCGCCTCCCTCAAGTCGTAGATAGATTTCGTGCGCCTATAACGTCGTTCAGCGCAACGACGGATTGCTCGAAGTCGCTCCAACTCCACCTCATATTTGCGAAAATCTGGCAAAAGTCCACCATTCCCCTTTGCTTCTTGGATAGCGGCCTTCATTATACCTTCTAGGCTTTCAAGAGAACCATCTTGGTTTCTCTCGCGTTGCTTCTCTGTGGATGACCTGTACTTTGACCAGTCTGTCCGTGAAATGGACGCGATCTCCGACTTGCTTAGCTCCTTGATCTTTATATAGGTGGGGATGTGGTCACTGCCATGCGTTTCATTGTCCGCAAACCACTGCACCTTGGTACTAAGGCTACTCGACAAAAACGTTAGGTTGAGACAGCTGCTATATGGCAGACCCTGTAAGAACGTGGGAGTGCCGTTATTTAAACAATATAGTTGGTGGTCAGATGCAAAGGCGGACACATTTCTTCCCCGACGGTCCATCTTTTGGCTTCCCCACAGGGGTGATGAGTGTTAAAATCACAAGTAATAATCCATGGCCCAGGTGTCGCTGATATAATGGCACTTAATCTTGCTGGGTCGAAGCGGTCTGAAGGCAAAATATATACTGCCACTACCTTGTACTTCACGTTCTTATGCTTAACTGTCAGGCACACGTATTGGTTGCTGTCGTCTGGTGTTACTGGATGCTCAATATATGTGAGTTCGCACCTGATGTAAACAATGAGCTTACTGTTTTCGTTACGGGTTGCAGATCTGAAAGCCTCCTATTTCGAAAGTCGTATAGCATTGTGAAGACGTGATTCACAAATTACGATAATTGGAAACTGATTCTTGAAAACATATGGTCGGAAATTCAAAATGCGGGGTTTAAGACCTCGGGCATTTCATTGGAAAATTGACGCCTCTTTCACTTGTTTATGGAAGGGCTGCAGAGAAAGAGGCATGGTGTTTCTCTAGATTTAATAGCACCGGATTCAAAGCGTCCTAAATTTGAAGAACGCTGTGGGCAGCCGCGGTCTGCATAGTATTCAGGAGTACTCGAATTGTCTTCATGAGGGTCTCAATCACGTCTGTTATTTTGTCATCCTGACTGTCACGACTTACTCGCTCTAAACTAGCTTTCAGCGGGCGATTCTGTGGCTCTACTGGCAGTGTCACGGACGGCAGCGCTGGCCCCGCGTCAGGGTCAATGTTTCTTGCGTATTTCTGAGGATGCTTGTTGTTGGCACTTGTTGATGCTTGTGATGATGAGTACGCGACATGGGGTAGCGGTATATCCCTGTCCTTGGCAGAGGATGTCCTAGGAGTTTTCCTATGGCACGAACGCCAACGTCGCACTTTGGCCGCAGCCTTCTGTGGGTGGAACCATCTCTTGCCATCTGCCTCAGCACTTGCATCTCCTTCTTCACATTTGGGCACTGCTTTGATGACGCCTCGTGAGGACCTTGGCAATTGCCACATTAGCGATGTTCTGCTTGCCAGGCTTCTGTGTTGTGCGACTCCGAGCATCAGGAGCACACAGCAGAACTTGTGCAAACAGCACTCACGTGTTCTATATTACAGCACTTCCGACACTGATGAGGTTTCGGCATGAACAGGCGTACTGTGTGTCGAAAATGACCAACTCTTACTTGAGTTGGGAAATTGTCACCCTTGAAAACTAGTTTCACGCATCGTGAGTTCCCGAGACGGCGGGCTTGCAAGATTATAGTAGCTTCCGTCACTGGTTTGATTAGAATGGGAAAATCAATATCGCTGATAGAAGTGTCGACGTCGTAGATAACGCCAGCGCTAGAGTCCTTGCCATCTGGTATGAAAGAACTTACGTGGATGTTCCCCAGCACATTCACTTTGGTCGAGAGCAGTACGTCGCGTAACGTCTATTGCCAGAACGTTCTTGCGGCCATTGATTCTCACGTCTGTTATTTGTCTCGGAACGAGCGCCTCAAGTGACACAGACGTGATCTGGCGTTTAAGTAGGTTCATACTGTCAGCGGCATTCAGCGGGACTAACAAAATAGTGTGAACCAGTGGCTCTTGAATATTCGGGGTGGCCTTACTTTGGGAAGGAGACGCCCTAAGTAGCCTCCTCTTCGCCTTTCGTCTTGCCACGGGCACAAAGTCACTTTCATCGGAGCTCTCATCACTGGCCGTAAAGTATATCAGCGTGTCCTCAGTGTCGACGTCACTTGAGTGGCGGAGCGCTTTCTTAGAGTGGCCACAGACGACGTGGAAGGCATGGGTGGAGGCCCTGGTGATTCTACGTCTATTTCCGCAGGCAGAAGAACGGCGTCTTCCACAAGCACCATTGAAAAATGAGAAAAATAACAGAGACTGAAACCGGCGTTCCACTCACAAAAAACTTCGTCTTCCTTCCACGAAGTGGAGGTAAATTATACTGTACACGACTTCCATGCCATGATTATCATGTTCGAATGTTTTGTTTGCCTTTGTCATCTATTCACGTCACGTGATGCCAAATTTAGTATATGTTGAGCTGGCGAAACGGCGGCGAGCATGCCATGAACGTGGTATGTGTTCATGTTCTTACATGACACACGTGTCATGATTATGATGTTTGCACCAGTCATTTGCCTTCATCATCCACTGACGTCACGTAACACCGAATTAAGTATATGTGGGGCTAGCAAAAGGGCCGCGAGCGCATCATGAATGACCCAATATTCTCCAATGTAGCGTTGACGCTCACGCATGCTGGGCACAGCGATGCTACGTAAAGAAAACGCGAGCACTCTATAGTCTAACGCCAGGCACGACCAGCGTCCGTCGGCACGGCCCGACAGCAACCCGTGCAAAATGCGACATGCTGCATTTCGCGCCGATGCGTTACCCAATAAACACTACGTCTCTGTCTTTTCGTGACGGAGGTGCACCAGACGCGCAGAAATGCGCATGCGTCAAAGCAACGCCACGCGGCGCGCACCTGCGAGTATATGACAGGACCAGCGCATGGCGTAGCAACGCCGGCGTGACGCGACGAAATGAATGCCGGCGAGCACGTGCACGGCGTCACGTCAAAATGTATTGGCGCCTTGACTGTGGCATGCAGTCATGTTCTCACATGACAAGCATCTCATGTTTATCATGTTTGCACCAGTCACATACTTTCGTCATCTATTAGCGTCACGTAATACCAAACATGCATATGTGAAGCTAGCGAAACAGCCGCGAGTACATCATCTGTGTGGCATTTAGTCATGTTTTTACATGACACGCATGTCGTGATTATAATGTTTCGATGTGTCATTTACTTATGTCGTCTGTTCGCGTCGCGTAATACCGAGTTTGGTACATGGGAAGCTAGCGAAACGGCCGCGAGCGCATCATAAGCTTAGCATGTAGTCGTGTTGTTACATGACACGCATCTGATGTTTATCATGTTCTCACCAGTAGCATACCTTCGTCATCCATTCACGACCCGTAATACGAAATTGGTATAACTAAAGCTAGCGAAACAACCATCGGCACATCATGAGCGTGGCATGTAGTCATGTTACATGACACGCATCTCATGATTATCATGTTTGCACAAGTCACATACCTTCGTCCTCCATTCACGAACTGTAATATCAAATTTAGTATATGGGACGCTAGCTAGATGGCCGCAAGCGCATCATCAGCGTGGCATGTAGTCATGTTGTTACATGACACGCATGTCATGATTTTCAGGTTAGCGTCTGTCGCATGTGGCATCTCGTACCACACCAGTTTTGCAACATGCCATGTGAACGAAACCACCGCAAGAGCTGCAGGATCATGGAATGTAAATCATATCATTAATGACATACATTTCATGATTTTCATCTTATGACTAGTCATATATGTTCTCCATACAGTGAAGTTATGCCATAGTAAGTTTGGTATTGATACCATTATCGAAACGCCCAGGAGAGCTCAAAGTCGTAGGCGGATAGATAGATAGATAGATAGATAGATAGATAGATAGATAGATAGATAGATAGATAGATAGATAGATAGATAGTTACGCTCAAGGTCACCGAAGTTTGCTAACAAATGCTTCGCTTTTAATACTCAACATCAGTAGCGTTGACCCCATGAATGCGAAGGATCAATGTCAGAGACCCAGCTGAAATCGAACGCAATCATTCTGCGTGGCAAGGAAGTATTCTACCACAGAGCTACGCCAGGTCTCGGAACTACTTTTCAAATAAACGCTAATTATCGTGAAACATCAGTAGGGGTCACAGTGCCGCCTACCGAAATTTATAAACATTAGATATGTGCTCCTTTGATACAGCCGTCACATTGGGTTGACGTCAATTGTGGTTAGTTGCCATACCCTGAAGTTGATTTGAGTAGCAGTGTCCAGGGTAAGCATCCTTACGAGCATAAGCGCTTCATACCAGCTTCTTGCGTTGCGAATACACAGGTTCCAGTTGGCCTCGTTGCGCAAGCCCAAAGAACTGGTAATATAACATCTCCAACTTTTCAACATAAGCCTGTGCATGCAATATTCGTACATATATTTAGCGTCATTTCATCACGTGTCGTTCAATAAAAAATTGCAGCACAGTTACCTTCCCTACGCATGCTTCGCGTAACGTCGATACCCAGGTACGTGGGATTTGCTAAAATTTTCATCTCTCTATGTCTTTCCTTTCTATTATTTCACATTTCCCCACGTTGTGTATGATAGCCAACCGAGTCGAGCTTTGTTAACCGTCATGCCTTTGCTCTCTCTCTCACACACACACACACGCACAGTGGGGTGCCGTTTAAGTGAGTTAATTTTCTATAACGCATAATTCAGTTGCCGACGATGCAATTTGAGCACGCACATGTACTAAATGTACTGAGCTTGAGAGCTTAAGTGCCCTAAATATTTTCCCCAACTTACTCCTCTTCTTTTCTATCTCTTTCTTTTCTAATATTCTCTCTTTCCCCCACCCCAAGTGTAGGGTAGCCAACCGCGCCAAGCTTGGTTAACCTCTCTGCTTTTCCTCTTTATTTATCTCTCTCTCCCCTATCTTTGCATGTTTTGTAAGATGCCCCCAGAAACAAGAAAAAATAAGCATCCAAGCACTCCGCACAAATGATTAACCAGTGAAAGCTGAAACGTGTGGCCCCGATGTTTAACCATGAGTTCACCCCGACGTGCCACTGAATCCTTTCACAACTATTGCTTACATGTATGTGCTTCTTACAACTAGGTTAGACACACTTTTGGCTTGGCTTTAGTACATTGTTTATTTCACATGCCGTACATTGTGCCTCGCATGATCACGGTCATGCATGTGTGCAATGAGCGGTTAAAATATTTTCGCAATGCGCTAGTCACAGCGGTTGTTCTCGAACCACAAGCGGTCGCTAACCTCGTTGCGAAAGCCAAAGTGCCGTAGGAGAAACTCCTCCCGCCGAAAGCGAACATTCGGCCCGATGAACGCGCTCCCGCAATCATCAAATTGACGCTGCAACACCACTTCTTCGGCATAGGTTTTGCGCCACGTTGCCTATAGGCAGAAAGAAATGAGGTACCTTTTAGGGGCGAAGCTCCTTAAGGCGTGGGTCGTGCGTCCGTGATGTAAGTAGTATAGTAGTAGTAGTAGTAGTAGTAGTAGTAGTAGTAGTAGTAGTAGTAGTAGTAGTAGTAGTAGTAGTAGGAGGAGGAGGAGGAGGAGGAGGAGGAGGAGTCACCGTCGTAGTAGTAGGTAGCCACATGCCCAGCCGGATTAGAGGAGGGGCATGCGCGCACTCTTTTGAATTGAGGAGGAAACCCACGCACGTTATTCGTATATCAAAAGATACATGTTTCTGATTCATTATTGTACAGAGACGAGTATTGGTGACTAATTCTCTAATAGAATTTTTCTTGAATTTGTTGAGTGCAAAAAAAACCTAGTAACAGAAAGACGTACTTTGAGCACTATCTGACCAGAAAAGGTTGCCACGTATAACTCGCTGGGCGTAACATTCTTGGTTTTAGCCAGTTTTAGCAAGAGTTGAGTTACTGTATATGCTACCTTTGTACTACCGAAAGGTAGCATATGCAGTAACTGTAGTGAGGGTTGGGTTGCAGTGCCACGAACTAGTGGCGTTGTAAGGTGGGAAGTAGACACGAAGCGCAGGCCGTAAGAGAGTGCGCGCGTGCCACTCCTCTAGTCCTGCTGTGCCACCTTTCGTTTAGTCCTTGGAATTCCCGCTGTATGGTGGTACTTCTATATGATGAATACTTGTACATGAAGAATGTCGGTACACAATAGAGGAATCGAAACAGAAATGTGACTGGCAAATACTTAGATAACAGTAGGGGGCCAAACCAAAAATATTTATCGGTTAAGAAGAAGTTGAAGGAAGCTGAGACCGATATGTGGAGAATCGGCATGATTAAGAAGTACGCACTAGAGATCTATTGAACTTTTATGCAGGAATTTGCCAAGAAAAGGATCTATGATAATACTCGGAGTAGTTCTCTACTGTTTGAGGCCAGGACGGGAGTATTGCGAACCAAGACATATCGGGCCAAATACGAAGGGGTAGACACGGTATGCAGTGCGTGTGAAGAGGAGGATGAAACTGCCGAGCACTTGATAATGTTCTGTAAAAGGCTTCACCCTATAGTTCAGGATGATGGCGCAGAGTTTTTCAAAGCACTTGGGTTTTGTGACAGAGAGGGCAAATTAGACTTTAAGCGGGTAGAATTAACTAGAAGGAGGTTATCTGATATGTGGCTAAAGCCAAGGCAACAGTGAAAATAAATCCTTCACTGCAAAGTACCAGTCCTCAACCTCACTATTTAAAGAAAAAAAGAAAGATACATGTAGTTTTTGGTTCACTAAGTATTACGGCTTTGTGGGGTCAGCCACCGCCCGATCTAAAGGGTACAGTCATATCAATCCATCCATTCGTCCAATATATGATGGAAAGATGCGAGATGAAGGTGCTTGGAATGTTCACTAGATAGGCGGACGGATAGACAGACTGACACATGGATGGACGTACGCATGGAAGGACGGATGGATGGACGAAAGTAAGAGCGAACAAACGAATGAACGCAAGGACGGACGCATGGACACACAAACGGACGCACTGAAGCAAGAACGAACAAATGGACGGAAACACGAAAGGACTGACAGACGCTTCGCCTAACTCACCATCATGCACTCCGAGGATATGCTGCGATTTTTTCCCTTCTTCAAGAACCACGCATTCGTTGTTCGACGCGGCGTTGTTTTCAGGCGCTTGACATCGCGAGCTGACTCGGCGGCGTGGTTTTCGTGATTCGCCCGCCACCGGCGCTTGCATTCCTATTAGTGATATAGCGCAGCTTGCAAGGCTGCCGGATCATCGGTACGCAGTTGCTGCCGGCACTCGGGTTCCTGGATTTGTTTTAGGGGCGAAGCACCTTAACCCCCGGGTCGTGCGTCCTCGATGTATGTAGTTGTAGGTAGCCGCCTCTGGTTTAGTTCTTGAAATGACCTCTAGATGGTGGTACGTGTATATGAAAATATGCGATGAAAACATGCGAGTTGCGGTACTTGGTAAGTATGTAGGGTTTAACGTCCCGAAACCGCCGTATGAATATGAGAGACACCTTAGTAGAGGGCTCCGGAAATTTCCACCACCTGCGGTTCTCTAACGTGCACGCAAATATGAGCACACAGGTCATCTGCATTTTCACCTCCATCGAAAATGCAGCCGCCGCAGCCAGGATTTGATCCCGCGACCTGCGGGTCAGCAGTCGAATAGCTTAGCCACTAGACCACTGCTGCAGGTCGAGATGGCGCTTCACTAAATGTTCACTAGATGGACGAATGCACGCTCAGAGAGACAGACAGACAGACAGACAGACAGACAGACAGACAGACAGACAGACAGACAGATAGACAGACAGACAGACAGACAGACACACAGACAGACAGACAGACAGACAGACAGACAGACGGATGGATGGATGGATAGATGGACGGACAGACAGACGCATGGATGGACAGACAGACGCATGGACGGACGAATGGACGGATGAGTGGACGGATGGATGGATGGACGATTCATGGTTTACCGATAAAACCGTCCGAAGCTTCGCCCCCTCATTGTTCAATCCGTGGATATTTCCAAGACCCTTCCACAACTTTTGTTATCACCCCGTTACGCTGTACCTACTAGTAAGCGCAAACTGCGCATGCACTGTTCGAGAAGTTTAGGGACTGCAGTAGATCATTTTCTTATGATTAGGCCAACTTCGTGAGCAATAGAGAATATTTTGGAACCTACGTTGGCGCTAGGAAAAACGCTAGATTATTCGATGGCAAAAGTATAAATGCCGACATGCTTTGCCGCTTGTCATTTGATTGACGGCCGACGCTCCTTTCGCCCCTATCAGTGCAAATCTGCTGCTTTAACCCCACTTTCCGCTTGCCGGGCACACCTTCGCCCAATTAAACAGTTTGATCTGAAAATCCAGTCTCCCGCCTTCAGCCAAGTCATGACTTCCTGACAATAAGCTGTGATTTTTTTTGTGTGTCAGGATTGCACCATCATCCCGGTGACTGTGACCTCCGTCACGTGTTCATTGTCAGCGTTCTTCTAGAAATGTCCATGGCACACTCATGGGGGAAGTTTCAGAAGAAACTGATGCACGCGTGCTCAGGCACACCGGATACTTCAGCGGTGTTTCCAGTTGGTTGGGACTTTTCACGACTCCCACGAGGTGTTATATTGACGCCGCAATTTAGTTCGTGCTTCTGATATAAGATGGAGGAGGGCAGCAGAATACGTGATTACGTCAGGTCCTGCTACCGATGAGCATCGGGAGGCGGATATCGCTGCGTCAAGCTCATTCATTTCAAAACGCACATCAAGGCGCTCATCACACCAAGAAGGGGCTAGGTAGTAATATGCCTATTTATTGTAGGATCATCAGCGGTGGTCACGATAAACTTATATAAATGTCGTTCCAAACGTAGTGTAGCACAACAAATAGAAATGGTGGACGTTGTTGGGTAATTGTCTGCAGACTTCGTCACCATCATCATCATCAGCTTTACTACGTCCACTGCAGGACAAGGCCTGTCCCACGTTCCACCAGTCAACCCGGTCCAGTGCTTGCAGCTGCCACTTTATACTCACAAACATCTTAATTTCAGCTGCCCACCTAACGTTTTGTCGACCCCTAACCCACTTGCCTTCTCTGGCAATCCAGTCGGTTAACCTTATTGACCAGTGGTTATTCTGCCTACGCGCTACCTGCCCGGCCAATGTCCATTTCCTCTTCTTGATTTCAACTATGATATTCTTAACCCCGGTTTGTTCTCTGATCCACTCTGATTTCTTCTTGTCTTTCGAGGTTACACTTATCAGTTTCCTTTCCATCGCTCGCTGCGTCGTCCTCAATTTAAGCTAAACCCTTGTACTTTAGACTTCATACCACCCGCCAGATCTTAGATAATGGTTACCTAGGGTCCAGAGATCCGCATTGTTTTCTCCAGCGCTACCTTTACAGCTTCTCAAGATTCCGAAAAACATTTTGTTGATTACGACGACAGGCATAAAGGTCTAAAGGCAACTTTGTTCTTCTGTGACGTCGTTCTTTGCAGCGACGAATTGCACGAAAGGCATCACATTAGCAGTCAATTGCTGATCTCTGCACCGGTAGGTTAACCTGTCTGGTTGTGCCACGCAGCGAATAAGCAATGATGCCCTCTACCTTGAATGGATCAGTCATATGCTCACAGCCGGTATTGACGGATGCCTTAAACAGTGTCCGGTCGGTTTGATGCACTTTTCTTCTACCGACCAATCGCCTTAGTCAGATGCGTCAGGGAAGTAATAGAAAAAATTTGGCAGCATATCCACGGAGTGAATGATGGAGAGTGGGGTGAAGCATTCGTCCGTCCATACATTATTGCTTCCGTCTGTCCATGCGTCCATCTGTGTGACCGTCCATTCGTCCATCCGTCCGTCCGTGCCGGCCTCTGTTCGTGCGTCCGTCCCTGCGTTCGTCCATGCATCCACCCCTGCGTCCGTTCATGCGTCATCCATGCATTTGTCTGTGTGTCCGTTCATCCATCTATTCAACACTCCAACTACCACTATCTCGCATCTTTTCATGTATTCCCCATATAGAAGCACCGGCATTCAGCGAACATTATAAGGACTAAACTTGAGGTAGCACACGCACACTTTCTTACGGCTTGCGCTTCGGGTTTACTTCCCACCGTTAACCACCTTGAGTTCATGGTATATACTAGTTCACTGTATTCATGGCACTGCGGCCCAACTCTCGCTAAACCTTTCTAAAACTAAGGAGGTTACACCCAGCGAGTATAACGTAGCAACCCTTTCTTGTCAGATAGTGCTCAATCTACATGCCAATTGCTGCTAGGGGGATCGCAGTTTGCGCGTGAACTAAAAGCCGAATGCTCCTGTCTCTCATTCCTCATTAGCAGCCATTGGCATGTACGTGCATTGAGCACTAATTTTTATTGTTCAACAATGCACAGAAAAAATCTCTCACCGGCACCACCTTGGAGGTCAAAATGTTGTACTTGTTACACGGCTACGAGGGAGGAACGGGTACCGCTATAAAAAGCTTCGCCCCTAAAAATGGTACTGGCAATGTTAGAGTGGCTTATAGAGAGCAACAACTCTTCCGCATTTATTAACGGCTGCAGAAGAGGCCGATCGGCCATTGATGGCGTGGTTGTCTTAATCGCCAGCGTTGAAGAGAAAAGAAGCTGACGCCGACTATAGTGGCGGCTGTGTTCCTAAACGTTAACGGCACCAACAATAATATGTTGCATTATGCGATCCTCGACACACTGGAAAATTTAGACATCGGTGGATGACTGCATGCTTTGGTCGTAAGTTATCGTAGTGACCGCTAATTGATTTGATGACAAGTGACGGAGACACCGATCGATATATAGTTCATCGCCATGTGCCCCAAGGGAGAGTTCTCTGCTTGATTCTATGCAACGTCGCAATGATCGACCTAGCCTCAGAACGTCCCCGCCCATTGAGTATCAGTGCATACCTGAGAAAATAGGCATATGGGCATCCGGAACTACTCGTCCACAATAGCGTGTTCGACAACAGCGTGCAGTGACGATCACAGCCAAATACCTACGATGTCAGAGGCTAACACTTTCAATCGACAAATGATTAGTGCTTGCGTTCACGTGCAAGCATCTGTCGCAAAACCCGATATTTTTTTTAATGAAACCCCGATACCTTCTGTAACGCACCACAAGTTTCTTGGGGTTGTCATAGACAGAGATATATCATGGTCGAAACACGTCGCAGTACTCAAATTAAAATTGAAGAGTTTTGTTCTGGTTCTTCGCTACGTGGCAGGAGCAAACTGGGGCCCATCAGGATCATCGCTACTTCAATCGCACAATGCTCCGTTTGTGGAATACCTACGATACAGCGTGCCAGTGCCAGTACTCTCATGCCAGTGCTCTCTAATATGAGACCTAGTTGTCCATGACGCTAGAGAGCGTTCAAGCTCAATTGCGATGATGCTTGGGTTTACCGCTCTGTACGTCAACAAACGAAGCCATCGTGGGGGCTCGGGCTTGTCCCATTGATGTATACATGCTCTGCGAGCCACTTAAAGTACACCTACGATTTTTGCGCCAACAGAGGCAGCACCCACTATGGGCACACTCCGGCACCGACCCAGACTGCAGTTTTTCAAGAGCGATATCGTGGCATGAGAATATTCTACCATCAAAGTTTTTCCGGCGGGTGCTCCTAGAGGGCTTTCTATGCATCCTACCCACACCACCTGTTAGTCTTACTATTCCTGGGATAGTGGAAACGTATTTCATCTCTTCTGTTGCCCTCAGACAACTGACCATACAACCCATTCGCACAACTTACGGCGATTCTCTGCACATGTACACCGACGAATCTACTACACTACACACCTCCACCGCAGCTTTTGTCATTCCAGACATGGATATCGCTCAATGATTCAAGGCAGACCATAAAATCACAGCCACTTCCACAGATCTTGTCGCTATCTGGGAGGCAAGAAGATTAATTTCTGGAGAGCAACCTCGAGCCTGGACCATTTTCTGTGATGCCAAACCCGCTCTGCAAATCATTAACTGTGACATGAGGCAAGACCCGTATTACGTCTTGGCTATAGAATTCGCAGGAATCCTTCAAGTTTCTTCAGCAATTTGACATCTTATAACTTTCCAGCGGCTTCCCGTGCACAGCGCCGTGATGTGAAACACAATTGCAGACGCTGAAGCTAAAAATGCCCTAAAGAGTGGATCTCAAGCGCACATTGCGTTTTGACGAACCGACACGAACGCCCTGCTTCGCGGCGTGATGTGCAGCCACACACTTGAACACTCGACCAAACCGGAAGGACGATACCGGAGACTTCACAAATGGGACCCGGAAATGAGCTTCGACATTCCGCCTAAATTTAGGCGACGCATCGCAAGTACAATCAACCGTATTCGTCTTGGTGTGGCTAACACAAGACGTTGCGCACATATCATCGGCCGTAGTGACACCAGTCCCAATTGTGAACACTGTGATGCGCCAGAAACACTCGAGCACATAGCTTGTGGTTGCCCAGCATACGCACGTGAATGAGAAACACTTATATTTTCTGCTGAATTATTTCGCAGTAGGTCAATAACTGATAAGACCGTGTTTGGCGTTTGGCCTGAAATCAACATCGCCAATTTGGTTTTGAGAGTGAATATAGCCTTTTTAAAAGCAACTTTACTATATATGCGTGGCTATAACATCTTTCTCAGCTGCAAAAATTGTATATATTCCCCTCTCTATCTCGCAATCGTCATCTATTATTATTTTTCCTCTCCTTTCCCCTTCCCCAATGAAGAGTAGCAGGCTATAGCAGGCTATCACTCAGGCCAACCTCTCTGCCTTTCTCTAAATATAGCAAAGCTGCCTCTCTCTATCTCTCTCGCTCGGAGGCGCCTATATGCCACTGGCATAGGAATATTTGCTACAGGTGATAGACATTTCATATCTGCCCAGGGATGGCGAGAACACACCTAGGTAACTTTAACGCTTGAGCATCAAGAAAAAGCTGCCATAGGCAGCGTTGCCCGGGCAAATGCAAACAATAAATGTCAGTGTCTCAGCAGATCAAAGCGTAGCATTCTGTGTGGCAGTGAAGTATTCATTCTACCGCAGAGCCACGCCAGGCATCAGATATACTTTTGAAATAGACTCTAACAATCGTGTAAGGTCAATTGGGGTTGCAGTACTGGCTATTCAATTTTATGAACATTACTAATATACTCCTATGATACAGCCGTGATGTCGGGTTAACGGAAATTGTAGTTAGGCGCCATCAGCTTAAGCTCTTTTTTTCCAGCAATGTTGAGGGCTACCATCCTGGCGTGCACCAGTGCAAGTACCAGCGCTCTATATCAGCTTACCCCTACTGATGCTGCTATGATATCCATGTTGCCATCGGCATCGTTACGCAGCTGCAAACAACTGCTAATATAAAACACACGTGGCTGTTTAACGTATTTTCGCGCGTATATTCGTGCCTATACTTTGCACCACTTCATATTGTCGCGCTCAAAAAAAAAAAATAAACACGTCCACATGCTTCGCATAAGATCGATTGCCAAGGTACGGAGGATCTGCCGAATGTTTTTTTTTCTGTCTCTTTCTGTTTTTTCCTCTCTCTCTTACTCGTTATCTCACCCATTAAAGTTGTTATATGCTTAATCGACGTAGCGCGTTTTAAAACATAGGACAGGGGAAGGGACAGAAGGACAGAAACTATACTCTAGTTGTTATATGCCACGCCGGAGAAATTGGCACACGTGTTCTGTATCTATATCTATGTATACGTAAGTGCACAAATGTACACACAATACTTAAAGAGCAATACAAGCGAAACAGAGTAAAATGAACCGGCAAACAAGCTATCATGTTGTTTCCATAATCACATCAAATTCAATAAAATTATGAAAACAAGACAAAAACTCTACGAAACATTACGCGATACATAGCGAAAAGAAATATTCTTAAGCAATATTTTCGTACTCTTCGTTGAATAATAAAAAAACGGCAAGAAGAAGCACAGCATTTCTTTGCCGCATTGGTGAGCCTGTCAGGAAGACACCACGTGTGAACATGGCGAGTGTTATAAAAACTGCCAGTTGGCTCATTCGAGCAATTGTGCTCGAAATGTTCTCAGTATTTATTTCTTTGTCGTAGCGTTTTATGAGACCTGTGTGGTAGTTGTCTGGTAGGTTTAGCAGGTTTGTTTCATAAAAGAGCAGACAACTGCAACTTCCATACAGAACATTTGCAATGATGATAAATAAATGGGGTTTAACGTCACGAAACACGCTATAAGTATAAAGGGCCGCCGTATTGCAGAATTTCTGAACCTTCGACTATCTGGGATTCCGGAACGAGCACCTATATCTAAGCACACAGGCCTCAAACCTTTTTGCCTCCATCGAAAACGTAGCCGCCACGGTCGGCATTCGAACCCGGGACCATCGGTTCAGCAGTTGAGCACCAGAACCACTAAACCACCACCGCGGGAGCTCGGGAACATTTGGAATGCCATGAACTGCCTTTTTTTGGATCACGTATGATTGATTAATGTTTGTTAAAGTTGTCATACCCCACACCACATGACAACCGTTTATGTGCGATAAGCTATTGCGTAGCATAGCATGGCACCAAGGTGGGAAGAAAAGTGAGGGTGAGTAGGGGGAGGGAAGCTTGGAAGAGGGGAAGAACAGTATTTAGAGAGGACATATTATTATAAAGAGAAAAAGTTAAGAGAGAAAAAAGGAAAGACAGTGACAACGGGCAGAAAATGAAAGAGAGAAATATATAGAAGGCAAGACAAATAAAAAGGAAGCGGAAAATATACAGAGGAACACAAACAGAAAGAAAGAATCAGAAAGAGAAAGAAATGAATAAAAAGAGATAGAAAGAAAGTATAACTGATGTAGGCATGAATAAATAAAAGATCAGAGAAGCGAGAAAACGAGAGAAAGAGCAAAAAAAAAATAAATACATGCAGAAAAATGAGACAAAAGAATACCCCTCCACTGTGCCCTCTCTTTGATGCCTGTTATCAATGGTACTAATCTCGCTCATTATTATTACTTTTTCGTTTGAAGCGCAGTACTGGAATTCGAAACGGACAGTCCTTATGCTCGAAGAGAACTCGGTAGTATCGCTAACGACGATGGGCGGAAACAAAGGTCTGGAAAGCCTGCGATTTCGTTTTTCTCTGGCAGCTCGTCTGAATGTGATTTAGAAGCGATGACCACTCCCACCTGCCCTTTCTCGCGTTTGTTCCTTAGTTGCGTGTGAATGTTCCACTCTAAACAACCCGAAACTTTCTTCCAATAATCTCATTTTGTGATCGCTCTCTCGTGCCAATATTTCTGAACTCAAGCCTTTCACGCCACATGTTTCTCGCTTAAGTTAGTGCTCCGAAAGCAAAAAGAGTTTTCAAACCCTGAATCCCACTCTGAAACGTTGACGAAGTTCTAATTACGCGTAACCAGCGTCGAAGAAATAACCTACCATGGAGCTTTTTACAACTTGAAATAAAAATGATTGTCCCCTAATGGCTGACTGTGGGCGTGAGCCTTTAACGATCAACGTAAATGGATAAGGAAGACTTACAAAGACTAAAGTCATTAGGTATTTCCACTAATGACTGGAAGTGCGATCGCTATCATGTTCAATTTTTTATCACTGTCAATACTGATTTAGTTTTTCGTGTATATTTCTCGACAAATATCTGGCAAATCTTTAGAGCGTCGATACGTCGTCGAGTGGCCTCCATAAAAGACGTGAAGTTGCCTTTGTGATATACGCGCATTTAGAAATAGTGAATAGCACTTGTTTCGCGCGTCAATACTAAGACTGCTCAAAACTCATTCGTGTACCAAGCACAAAAAGCATTAAACATGAATGTCTTTTTTTTCGTAAATTAGGCATATTAATCGAAAAGTTGGTGAACTTGCGCGACCTAGTGTCCCGAAGCGACTCGCGTTATCAGAAAGAGTAGAGGTCTCTGGAAAATTTCAGCCACCTGAGGCCACCGGTGCAGCCGCCTGGAACAATACCCTGACCTCGATTATTGCACCTACACGCATAACCTGACAATTTCGCTAACTAAATAGTCTTCATTTGTATATTGTAGCTGAATATTGCGTGTTAAGTTTGTACTGTTTATTGAATTATATTATGTGGCTGGTGCTTCAGAGTCACCTCTTTGTGTATAAAGCTAGTCTCTGGACGAGGTTTCCCCGAGCTCCTGAACTGTGAAATGAGAAGTGTGGAAGGCCAAAGGTACCTCACTCTGGGCGTTAACGCCTTCTTGGAAGGCTATATTTCTTGACGGTTGCCCATTGGTGCACACCCATCAGCCGCGTGAGTGCCTCTTCCAGAGGGGTCCCTTACTGGCCAGCGTTTTATTAAAGTGCCTTGGTTGACACTTGGGGGACCATATGTTGCGATGCAGAAAATATATTGCGGTAGTGTTTTACAGCTTGTGGTGTTGAAAATTTATGCCGTCAATATCTTTCGAGTTCACATCTCCCGCATGAATAAATGTCTTGGAATCGCACCAGCAGTGATTATCATATGAGCTACACCGTATCGATTCTTGCAAATGCAAACATACATTGTTAACATATGCTTCCAAATGCGCTTTGTTCTTGATAACAAACAAAAATGCAACACTCATTCTGGGCTACGATGAAAAGAACAAAATGCACTGCCTTTTATTTCACAACTTTGTTTTTGAGGTAGTCATTTGCTTATTCAACCAAACAGAGGAATCAAGCTTCCCGCAAGATATACAACTTAACTCATGTGAACTCAAAAATATGCCGTGAAGCGTTCTACATTGTATAATAAACGCCTACAAATGAAAAACATCATTACACCATATAACACTTTTTGTAACATCAATGCACCCTGCCTGCCAGTTATGACTTGCAATAGTGATGCACCCGTACACATTTGCGATGACAGCCTGAATGTCATGAGTAGTTACAATGTCCTTTAGAGTTATACAAGCCTAATAAACTACTGCAGGGATCTCAAAACTGAAATCATAGGTGTTCGATGTATTCGCGTGGAATCTCTGCGAAAGTGGATACGTGGTTACGCGCTTTAAGTGAACACACTAGTAATATACAATGGGGCAGCATCAGAATTGAAGTAGTGTCGGGTAACGGAAAATAGCTGGCTCGCCGATATCTCGGCCCTAACCTCACCAATAACGGAGCAGTGGTGAGTCCGATTGGGAGAGTTATGCTCCCCGGGCGGAGCACCAGTATTAATCTGCTCACCATATAAAGCCTTAGTCGTGTTCGAATCACTTTCTGGTCAGCGGTCACGCTCTTGAAAGCTCGACGTTTTCATTAATTGAAAAACTTTCATTACACTGGGATTCTCCATGGCTGCCACGCTAAAACGAATACAGTAAAGGGACGCTTAGACAAGGTTCGTTCCTGGTCATATACTCCGATTGTTTGCGTGTCAGTCTGAAATATAAAGAGCAATTTGCTTTGTCTTGTTGCTGAGTTTCTGGTAATGTTGAGTTTCTGATGGCGTGCTTTTTTAACGGTAGCTCAATGAGAGTGACTAGAAAGCACACAAGAGAAAAACTAAGACTAAAAAAAAAAGAATCTCCAGTTGCTTGCGCAGACTACTGCAATAAACCAGGAGGGTCTCGTCTTCAATTTCATGTTAGCAAAGGATGTTTACTTTTGAGTGTAGAACAGATAGAAGTGCATGAAACAGGATCTATACAAGGCGAGCATAAAAGTACAGTGAAAAGTGCCACGATCATTCAAGCTGCGAGTTCTACCTATCAATCATCCCTTTTTAATAAATGAAGTTATGTGTCTCCGCAAAGACAATATCGGAATGAAAGACATCGCCAATGGAGGTAGTCCCAATTTATTGCGTCTCCTTCACCCAACTGAAACATTATTATTAATTGATCAAAGTATTTTTGCACTACGCTGTTCTTGCGGTTTCTAAAGACTGCATCGTAAACGAGAATGCCACAATTTATGATTATTATGTCTTTAATTTTCGTGTCTTTGCTTAGTTGTGCTGTTCTTGTTGCTTGTGACAAGTCTCCCCATCGTACCTGCCTGAACCAACTCTTCCACGCAGTGGTAGATGTTGTAAAAAAAAAGCATTGAAAATCATGAAGTAATAATGAAGTACAGAAATAGCATGCCTGAATTGAGTAACAACACCGCCTTACGAAAGAAATACAAATAAACAAATAAAACTTGGAACAGAACAGAGCTAACAAAAAAAAAACTGAAGGATACTTCAGCTTTGCCTGTAAGAGTGCGCCACGACAGCACAATCGGGCCTCGCATTGTATTCTTCGTTGCGAACCCACTTAATTAAGCAAGTGTAAACACGATAACGTGCTACACGGTATCACTTCTATTTGGCTTAACGTAAAATTGCAGTCCGCAAAAAAGGAAATGCTTTCAGATTATCCTCCCCTCCCCCCTTAACGTTTAGCAGTGTACCACTACACAAAAAACTACAGCTTCTTTTATATTGGTAAAATTTTTAATTCGACACTTATAGAGAAAGGAATGATAAGTTTAGCGGTCATACTTTCAACGTAATGATGCTATTATTTCTGGTAGTTCTTTACAGCAGTGGTTGTGCCAAAGAACAGATGTCTCGTTTTATTCCTTGAGTACTTCATTTCACAGAAGAGGAGCTGTTCATCATACGACATCATGTCGCTTGATGCCACTAGTGTGAACTATTCATATAAAAAATATTGGAAGTATGAAAGACAACGAAAAAATGACCCCGTATCTGCATGTCTCACTGCAAATATCGTCAAAAGACGATAGTCTTGCGTGTGGAGAGAGTGAACAAAACTGTTATGTGATATTCTGTGCGAGAAAATTGGTAAATTGTATTCTAAAAGCAATGCGCTTGAGAATCTCGATCCGCTCAGCGAAGGCGAACGAGCGCACCGAGCGAAGGTAGACACGAGCGCCATCTGTCAGTTATCTTCGAAAACGAAAGAAGACGTGCGCACCCGCGGAGAATGGTGCGCGCCGGTCTCGGAGGCGATAAGGTGTAGAACGCAAAATTATAAGCAGGTGCCACAACCGTGTAGTTTTAGCCCAGCGTTGGAAACACTTGCCTGTGTGAGCATCGCGTTGCACTGTCGGTGCATGCTGATAAACTCTATGGTCCTTAGAGTTACTTGCGTGTGCCTTTTCTAGTAAAAAGGCACACAAAAAAAACATCGAGATGCTGTTGTGGCACCTTAGATATGCGCAATAATTGCTTTTTAATTGACAATCACACAAGTATGAACACTGAAACGTGAAAAATATTGGTGGGCGCTGCGGATGGGGTTGGCCGTTTGAGGTATCGTTTGGTACCTTTAGTAGATCATTACCGCTGTCAAACAGACAAAAACTCGTTCGGCATGCGAAAGGTACGCTCTGTTTTCTATAAGGCTTTTCTTTGTTCTGGGTGGGGCCCACGGGACGGCTTTTTGCTCTCCTATTGTAGAGTACCGAGTACTCTAAATCGTTAACAACTTTTAGGGGCGAAGCTCTTCATAGTGGCACCCGTTCGTCCCTCGTAGTCGTAGTAGTAGTAGTATTGTGTAATCATTTTTACATTTAGACCTCCAAGGTGGTGCCGGTGAGAAATTTCTTCTGAGCGTTAGTGAACAATAAAAAATTCGAAGCGTGCACGTTAACTATAAGCCAAATTCTCCTGTCTCTCATTCCCCCTTAGTAGCCATCGTTATGTACATTGAGCACTATCTGACAAGAAAGGGTTGCTACGTTATACTCGCTGGGCGTAACCTTCTTGGTTTTAGAAAGGTTTTGCGAGCGTTGGGCCGCCGTGCCATGAATACAGTGAACTAGTATATACCGTGAACTCGAGGTGGTTAAAGGTGGGAAGTAGACACGAAGCGCAAGCCGTAAGAAAGTGTGCGTCTGCCTCCTTTCGTTCAGTCCTTGGAATGTCCGCTGGATGGCGGTGCTTCTATATGAGGAATATATGATGAAAAGATGCGAGATGGTGGTACTTGGAGTGTTGAATAGGTGGACGAACGGGCACACAAACAGATGCATGGACGGACGCACGGATGGCTACACGGACAGATGGACGCATGGGTGGACGCAGGTGCGGATGCATGGACGAATGCAGGGACGGACGCACAGATGGACGTGCGGACGCACGAAGAGACGCACTCACGTAAGGGATGATGGACGCACGGGTGGCCACACAGACGCACGCACAGATGGACGGAAGCAAGAACGAATGGACGGAGGGATGCTTCGCCCCACTCTCCATCAATCACTTCGTGGATATGCTGCCATTTTTCTTGAGACAGACACATAAAGACCGACAAGCAGACCAAAGTTTTGGCATCGAAGGTCCCGAGGAAAAACTATCGTCTTTAAAAAATCGCATGTTCACCCGTTGAGATTAAACAAAAGCAACAAGGAACTCCGGAACATGACTTATTTCAGAAAAAAAAACTACGTACTCCTCGCTTTCACACGAGTTGAGTAAAGTGATTACTGCAGCTTCATATCGAACCAGCCATCGACAGGAAACCGATTTTCTGAAGGAAGGCTCTCACTGCAAATGCGATGAGCAAAACAACCAACAAACAAGCAAGCCATCTCGGCGAGAGGAAAGACACGCGGACTGAGCGGAGCTGCTTTACGCCCTCGCGTTGCCTGCTTAATTCTCACATTATCATTCTGCCTGCAATCATCGAAAAGAGAACGTGTGCATGCCAAGGGAAAAAAGACGCGGCACGACGTCTTCATAAAGCTTTCAGAACGTGTTCATCAGGGGAGCCGCCAAGCGGTGAACTAATGCGTTGACGTGTGGCATCCTCACTTCTCCCAGGTGAAAAGCGAGGAGAGTGAAGTGCACAACCAATGTGTCCTCGAATCCGCTAAGTGCACTCATCGCCTAAAGGACGCTGAATTAGACGAAAGCAAAAAAAGAAGCAAATGTGCAATCAGTTCACAGCAGAAACGCTTATTACAGTGAAGTCAACGCATTTTTCCCCCATGTGGATATTTATTTGTAATTTGAAGATTTCAGGAACGTTTGTTGCCCAACGGGTTAGTTAAAACGTTAGAGAATGATTGGCAGTTTTTTTGGAAAAGTTTGGAAATCGTAAAAAAACAGAGGCAATGCCTTATTGGCCGCCCTAACTTTCTTGTTGGTGGCAGGCAGCCATAGATTGATAAAGTGGGACGCGAAGTACAGTGCCAAAATTGTTCGCTTGTCCCTGTGTGGTGTAATGTCATTGTCTGGAATACGCTGTTAGGAGAGCCTTTTCAGTAACCATCATGACAATGCATGACCGCTTTGGAAGTGTGGCTAAAGGATGAAACTGCCTCTAGCACTAACACCGAACAAATGTAGAAAAAAGGACAATCGAAAGCATAGGCCGGCAAAAATTGCAGATTTCTCTCAGACTCATCCACGAAAATATATTTTACGCTTAGGACTCACCCAGGCTCAGACCCGCCACAATTTTCCTCAACAGCACTCAATCAATTTCAGGCACACTGAGTTCTCGACAGGGTTCGTTCGGACTCAATTTCACCTAATTATAATCACTCGTGCTCACTCAGACACAGACTCACGTCTTAATGTGAGTTTGAGTGAGTCTGCGGGAGTCGGTCGACCCATTAGTCATTTTACCGTCCTAAGGTTGCAAGACAACAATATAAAAAGACTACAGAAAAAAGCCTAATTTCCATGACGCTGTAGTACGTCTAGTATTCAATCTATCAGCGCCCAGTGTTTGCAACACTAATGCAAAGCCGCAAATCAATTTGAAGCGTGATTTAGGGCGCCAATATATTTTCCACAAAAAATTATGAACGTTATCTTTTAAGGAGCCACAACTTTTAGAAACAGGGCACTTACACAAGTAGTTGAGAGTTTTGCTGTCACACGATTCTTCCCTCACTGCACATTTCGACTATATAGTTTCTGAATTCGCAACAACTTTAATTATTAATCAAATAAACTTGTAATGTGTGGATTCCCGCGTATGAAGGGCGAACCAACTAGCCTGAATTTCAACTCTAGTCGTCTCACAACAGCTTTCGCGCTGTAAAATAGAGAGATTATTGCAGTAGCCAGAAGCAAACAGGCGTAAAAAACATGTGGGGACCGTAGTGGTATGTTTTATTCCATAGATCCTTCTGGTGTTTCTTCGGAAATATCAATGTTGAAATTGTGCCGGAATTGGCTAACCTCTTATTGAAAATACTATAAGCTAAGGTATTCACTTTCTTACACTGAATGCAGCAAAATGTTTTCATTTATAACCTATTTCAAATTGTAAACCAACTCAACAGAGGAAATGACCACTTTTTTAAAATGCGAAGCGTTTCTTGGTGAACTCCAGCGACTTTGCGCTATCTATCTATCTATCTATCTATCTATCTATCTATCTATCTATCTATCTATCTATCTATCTATCTATCTATCTATCTATCTATCTATCTATCTAGCCATCTACGACTTTTAGCTCTCCTGGCCGTTTCGATAATGGTATCAATACCGAACTTGGTATGACATAACAAGACAGAATAAAGGACATATTTGACTAGTCGTGGCATGAAAATCAAGACATGGATGTCAGGAACCTCATGATTTCCAATTCATAGTCTTGCGGCTCTTGCGGTAGTTTCGTTCACATTGCATGTTGCAAAACTGGTATGGTATGACATGATTGCACGGCGAACACAAGCGACAGGCCATAACATGAAAATCATGACTACATGCCAAACTCATGATGTGGTCACGGGCGTTTCGCTAGTGTCCCATATACCAAATTTTGTATTACGGTACGTGAATGGATGACGAAGGTATGTGACTGGAGCAAACATGATGATCATCAGATGCACGTCATGTAACAACATGACTGCATGCCATGTTCTTGATGCTCTGGCTGCCGTTTCGCTAGCTTCACTTATACAAAATTCGATATTATGGGACTTGAATGGATGACGAAGGCATGACACTGGTGCAAACATCATAATCATGAGATGCGTGTCATGTAACAACATGACTACATGCTACGCTCATGATGCGCTCGTGGCCATTTCGATAGCTTCACATGTACCAAACTCGGTATTGAGTGACGCGAATGGACGACATAGGTATGTGGTACATACATGATAATCACGACATGCGTGTCAGGTAACAACATCACTACATGCCACACTCATGATGCACTCGTGGCCGTTTCGCTGGCTTTACATATGGTAAATTCGGTATTACGTGACGTCAATGAATGAGGAAGTTATGTGACTAGTGCAAACATGATAATCAAGAGATGCGTGTCATGTGAAAACATGACTACATGCCACAGTCAAGGCGCCAGTACATTTCGACGTGACGCGGTGCGCGTTCTCAACGGTGTTCAATTCGTCGCGTCACGCCGGCGTTGCCACGCCAGGCACCGGTCCTGCCGGGGAGGGGGGGCGCTGCGAGCGCTCAAAGGTGACGGACGCACTCCACATCGCCTCCGTAGATTTCCTGCTATTTCTGCGGACTTCCACCTTGGTACCCCTGAAACTTGAATTTATCGTCACCGCCAAGTTCTGCGCTTCGTTTAGACAACACCTTCGTCCAGGTGGGTCCAGTTTTGACAACTTAAGGGACGTCCTTCACTCCCGGCTACAACGCCGCCTCGCTAAGGGCTCTCAGCCCGGCGATGGCGGCCGCTAACGTGGTTACGGGCTATGATCCTACCTCAAGCCAAATGCTGTCCATGGAGATTTCATCCTCCGAAAACACTATGCCATCAGAAGATGAATACCTCGACGACATGGTGAGACTGTGGCAACGCAAGCAAGCGAAATCGAAGTCTGCGTCTCAACAACAACGAGACGCCACAGCGGGCACCATTCCCCAGCCTTGCAAGGAACGTCGGCGCGCAATCCCTCCGGTGGTGTGCCTACCTCTGCTCCGTCCTAGCAGCCAGCGAAGCAACGCAAGTGGCGTCCGCGTCAAACTCCTCGCCTCTCTCGCGACGACTACATCGTAGTAGTGAAACCTCGCGTTTCCTGTGAGCTAAGCACATTCATCCCGGCCGATCGCGCAGGCGACGCCATCCGCAGCTACTTCGGCGACCAGACTACCACGAAAACTCAAGTGTGGCCGATCTGGGAACAAAACATCTTGGTCTGTAGCACCACCATTTTGCCTATGGCACAGCGACTCCTTGGGGACTTCCAGCTGCAAGTGGGGGATCAGCAGCTGCCCGTTCGGGGCCACGCCCAGGCACCAGGGGATACATGCAAGGGCGTCATCAACATAAACCCTGCTGAAAGCCCGGAGAAGATAAAGTCAGAACTCCATTGGCCACGAGGTACTATCCTCGCGGTCCGCAAACTCGGAGATTCCGCGGCGGCGGTGGTGACTTTCGAGGGCACGAAGTTACCCCGCTTCCTCTTCTATTACTGCGTGGCGACGTATATCCGCGCCTACAAAAAAACGGTCCCTGTTTGCACCAAGTGCGGTACCATCGGTCATCGCCCATCTCAGTGTCCTCACCCCGCTCCAACCCAGTGTGCCAAATGTGGAACCCCCGCACCTGCAGGTCTCAATGCCCACGACTGCCACCCCAAGTGCCTCCTCTGCCACGGCGCCCATGAGACTGGGACCAGTGGCTGCACGGCAAAATATCGAAAATATCGGAAACGCAAGCAGCCCTCAACATCTCCTCGAGGAACCACCTCATGTTCGTCACAGCCAGACAGCAGCACCAACCTGCATCATTCGGCTCCACCACTCCACGCCGACACTCAAGCATTCCCACCGCTCGAAGCACCAGCTGCGGTACCTCAGGTGAGCAGTTGGGCAGGGAAAGCTGCTTCTAAGCCTCTATCACCCCCTTCTGTCGATCCTCCTTCTCCCGAACTTGCGGCCCTTCGCCAGCAAGTTGCGGCACTTCAAAAGCGAAATTCTCTTTTAACTAAACAACTCGAACTCTTAAAGAAGCGACTTCAACCCCAACAACAGTGTACTGCAAGGCCATTCGGTATTGCCTCCTCTGTCTAGGCGGCTGCGCCAGCTACATCCAAGCTTAGTCCTCGCGCTAAGTCCACTCCCATTAAACCGCCTGTTCAAGCAACCATGTGTACTCCAGCACTCGGAAGCGGTGCCACATCTACTCCAGAAGCTCTTGAGGCTCCTGGGGCACCTCAGGTTTTCTTGCCCGCTAACCAAACTCTCCCTAGCGAAGAGCGCACCCCGCGCGTAAAGGAACGCCTCACGCGCGTCGAAGCTTCGATTAATCACCTCCTCACCAGCTTCTCGGTCCAACGCATAGTAGTAGAGGTTACCCAGGCTATTCAAGCCTGGGCAATCACCCAGTTTCAACCCAAGGCATCGCGTTCCCGCTTCTGCTCGGTGAGCAGTGAAAGTGCAGCTCCACGACGTCGTCGTAAGGTGACTACCACCACCCCGCCGTCGGACAATCCGGCCTCTGTGCCCCTCCCTACCTATGAGGATTCCGAGCGGGACATGGATAGCCAAATATAAAACCTAAGACGATCACGATGGCTACCAATCGTACGTCCCGTTCAAAAATTGCGTCTAAATTCGAGATCATACAGTGGAACCCTGGAGGCTTCGGGACCAGGTGAAAGCGTTCACATCTTTCCCTTTTCCTCAGCTCACTTGGCTCTCAGCCGGCCGTCTTGGCGCTCCAAGAATCTGGCCCTGCTTCATCCCTTTCTGGATACTGGTCCTATGTAGGCGGCACCACCACATGCCTCCTCGTGCATAAAGCTTACACGACGATACAGATTGACCTCGATCTGGATCTTCCTTACGACTACTGCATGATATCAGTGCTGTCTCAGCGGAGGGGCCAACCATCAATACATATCTTAAACGTGTACTGTCCCCCTCGCCTTGCGAGGGCTTCGTTTGCGCATCTCTTCCATCGGGTGCTGCGTATAGCGGCCCGACAACCACTGGTGATTGTCGGGGACTTTAATGCCCCCAGCCCTCACTGGGGTTACCACTACTAGAAGGCCCGGGGCAGAGAGCTCAAGGAGCTCATTTCCTCGCTGAGCCTGACGCTTCTTACCGATCCGGCACAACCCACACGTTCCGGCTACTCGGTCACGCCAGACACATGCCCTGACCTCTCCCTCACCCGTCACATCCGCGATGCTACATGGGAAAATTTAGGCGAAACGCTAGGCAGCGATCACTTTTTACTCCGCATTTCGTTCACATCGCGGCAGAAAATGCGCCAACACTGAACCGACCTCGTCTCTCCGATTGGACTCAGTTCAGAATGCAACCATTCCCCGCCGGCCTCTCCTCGACCGAATATGCAGCGTGGGCATCATACGCTCTCCATATGAAACAAGCGAACACTCGCACCCTTGCAACCTCTTATTCGACTCCTGCAATCGATCCACACCTCCTACATCTTTAGCATGCTCGCCGCGGGCTCATAAATCGCTGGAAACGCAACAAACTTAATCGGAAACTTCGCACTCGCATTGAGGCGCTCACTGCAGAGGCGGCCGCATCCTCCGCACAACTTTCTGATGCTAACTGGGCAGACACCTGTTCGAAGGCTGCAAACCAGATGAGCTCTAAGAGTGCGTGGCGACTCTTTAGAAGCCTTCTAGATCCCTCCACCACCAGGGCAGAAACGCAACGCCAGCTCCACCGTGTTCAGGGCACTACGGATGAACTCGCGCGAGAACTTTGTGACCGCTACATCTGCCGCACAATTGATCCCGCAGGCCCAGCATATACGTATTCCGGCGCCCCTAACACCGACCTCGACGCCCCATACACGCTTTCTGATTTACGATTTCAACTCACGAAAATGCGACGGGGCACGGCCCCTGGACGCGACGGAATCACAGTATCGCTCCTGGCAAATCTTCCCGACCAAGCACACCTCTCGCTACTCCACCTTATCAATTCGATATGGGACGGCTCTCCGCTTCCAACGGAATGGACCACATCGGTCGTGACATTCATTCCCAAATCGGCAAAGTCCGTTAGTATTGAGGCACTGAGACCCATCTCACTTACGTCTTGCGCAGGCAAACTCATGGAAACCATGGTTCACGAACGCCTTTTCGCCTACTTGGAGGCCAGGAGGACCTTTGCCGACACGATGTTTGGCTTTCGCCCACATCTGTCGGCGCAGGACGTCCTGCTCCAGCTTCAATACGATATCACAGAGCCGACTACTATGCGCCATAACGATAAAGCCGTGCTCACTCTCGATTTCCGTGGGGCGTTCGACAACGTCAAACACAGCACTATACTCACTAACCTGTCTACCACAAACTGCGGGCAGAAGACTTTCAAATACATTCGCGCTTTTCTATCACATCGCACCGCCTTAATTCGCCTTAATTCTACCGAACACGGCCCGTACTTACTAGGCACGCGCGGTACACCTCAAGAGGCAGTCCTGTCTTTTCTGCTTTTTAACCTGGCGATGATGAACCTCCCCTCTCTTCCAAGCGAGGTCGAGGGAATACGACACGCACTATATGCGGACGATATCACAATCTAGACCAACACCGGCTCCTTAGCGCAAATCGAAGAACGCCTGCAAAAGGCTGCCCTTCTGGTGGACACCTACGCAGGTTCATGCGGCCTGGAGTGCTCTCCAGCTAAATCGGCTCTTCTTTCAGTCTCTCCGCTACCGCCGCCTCAAAATTTTCTTCCGTCCGGGCCCGTCCCGTCAGTGCGAAATATTCGGGTTCTTGGCCTTCACCTCACATCGTCCTTGGATCCAAAGGGCACAATAACAGGCCTCAGACGCACCAGCGAACAGGTGAGCCGCATGATACGGCGAGTTTCTACCAAGCGTGGCGGCCTCCGCGGGTCTCAGTCCCTCCGATTGGCCCACGCGTTTGTGACCAGTCGCGTCCTCTACGCCTTGCATTACCTTCGCCTGCGTCGTCGACACGAGCACCAGGTGGACGTCCTTCTTCGTTCAGCATACAAACGCGCTCTGGACCTACCTATTGCAACTTCCAACAGCCGCGTCACGGCTCTGGGGATACACAACACCTTTGCAGAGATGCGTGAAGCTCATCGCGTTAAGCAAATCAACCGACTGTCGCAGACGCCTTCAGGGCGCCGTCTTCTACACAGACTTGGCCTTAACCCGATATCTGACCAAGACCCTCTGCAGCCGGTACCAGAGCTCTGGCGTCAAAAGCTATGGGTGGAACCTCTACCCCGTAATATGAACCCCGACCTCCATCCTGGCCGTAGATTAGCACGCGCCGCGGCCCTTCATACGCGACACTACGATGGTCCTGGTGTTTTCTACGTGGACGTCTTGGGTCTCTCCCCCTCGGGTCACTTCACGGCTGCCGTGATTACAGAGGGCAAACACGTCCATGGCCTCTCCTTTCGAGGAGACACAGTAACGCACGCTGAAGAGGTTGTCATAGCTTTGGCCGCCTCTCACCCTGCCTCACGCACCATCCTGACGGACTCGCGCTCGGCCTGTTCTCAGTAGCTTCAGGGTTCTATTGCCCCGCTGGCGGCTAGCCTGCTACAGGCAGCCTCTTGGCACTTTAACCCTCAACCCATTCGTATAGTCTGGACCCCAGGCCACTCGGGCCTGCCCGGCAACGAGGCGGCAAATGCCGCTGCCCGCGCTTTTCCTGTCCGGGCCGTTGCCCCTCCATTTCCCGAGACGGAATCTGGCAATACCAACCTGACGCGCTTTCGCGAAATTTTGGCTTATTACCGGACTTCGCGCCGCCTCTACCCGGACCCCGCACGTGGTTTGAAGAAAGCGGACAAACGACTGCTACGCCGCCTGCAGACGAACACCTTTATCAGTCCGGTGGTCGCCAGGCACTTTTTGCCGGAAATCACTGGCATCTGCTCGACCTGTCATGTCCTCGCCGACACATATCACGTCGTAGCATCGTGCCCAGCTAATCCCGTCTCTTTCTCATCCCTTTTTCCTATCCCAACTAGAGAGGCTTGGGAGGAGCACCTGCTCGGCTGCTCTACCTTGGCTGCACAACGCTCCTTGGTGGAGCGCGCACGGGCAGCTTCCAGCTCTACTGGCGTCCCGGAATAGGGTCTTGCCACTCTAGCACGCCGATGGGCCACGTCGGCACTCTCCAGTAGACTTTTTCTGAAATAAATGTTTTTTACCACCACCACCACCGGTCCTGCCATATACTCGCAAGCGGGCGCCGTGCTGCGTTTCTTTGACGCATGTGCGTTTCAGCACGTCCATTGCCCCTTCGCCACGAAAAGAGGGAGATACAGTGTTCTATGGGTAACGTCGTCAGCGCAAAATGCAGCACGTCACATTTCGTTACAGTGTCCGCCGGGCCATGCCGACGGATGCTGGTCGCGCCAGCCGCGCCTGGCGTCGCGTTTTGCTCGCGTGGCGTCGCTTCGCCCAGCGTGCGCGTGCGTCAACGTTACATAGGAGCATATTGGGCCCTTCGTGATGCGCTCGCGGCCATTTCACTAGCTCCACATATGCCAAATTAGGCATTGGGTGACTTCAATTGATGACGAACGTATAAGACTGGTGCAACCATGATAATCCTGGCACGCGTGTCATGTAAAGAACACGACAACATACCACGCTCATAGCGTGCTCGCGGTCGTTACGCCAGCTTCACGTACACTAAATTAGGTATCACGTCATGTGAATAGATGACGAAGGTAAGCGACACATCAAGACATGATAATCATGACGCGGAAATCATGTATGGCATTATTTACCTCCACCTTGTAGCATTGCTCTGAATTTAAAGTGGCACATCAACCTTTCTCATTCGTGCTTCGCATATCATCAATTCCCAGTTATCACAAGGCAGGAAAGAATATTATACAATACCTTCCGTATTCGTAGTTCGTAGTGTGATAATTTGTGACCTAAGGCAGCACTACAGTGTTTGATATTCGCCTTACGCCGGGGACCTCATGAACAACTAGTGCTGAAAATTAAAGAGCTGCTTCACCCCCTCTTCGATGAAGGACACGGAATCACGTTTCAGTGGCTTCCAAGTCACTGCAGGATATTGGGCAACAAAGATGCCGATGCAGCTGCCCGATCAGCACTTGAAGATGGTGAAGAAAAATCTATACCATTTTCAAAAACTGATGCTGCAATGACCATCCGAAAAATCGCTAATGCAGAATTAAAATCCCTGTGGAACACCGAGTGCTTACGGCACACGTGACTGCGTAGACTGGACACGTCTCGTCGACTCCGGCCTCCGTCTGGACTCTCTCGACTCGAGACAACAGTGTTTTGCTGACTATGGCTTGGTGTCGCCTTCACCAAAGCTTTCGCCTTCCGAATCGGCATGGAAGACAGTGCTGCTTGCGGTCATTGCGGCAGCGATGAAACTATAGAGCACGTTCTCTGTCACTGCCCTCGTTACAGCGTGCAAAGACGGCAACTAGCTGCTGCGTTAGCTCGCCTTGACGACAGACGTTTGTCTGAACAATCAGTGCTGGAAAGACGACATGATTTGTGTGCTCACAGAAAATCAGTGAAGGCCTTACTGAACTTCTTGCGTGGCAGCGGCCTATTGTATAGACTGTAGCACCCCAGCTCCCAACCCCCTTTTTTTTTTCGCGCGCGTCTATTTTCCTCTTCGCTTTCTTTCCAATCTTTCTTCCCCATTCCCCCTTCCTCTATTGCAGAGTAGCAAACCGGATGCTCCATTTTCTGGTTAACCTCCCTGCCTTTCCCTCATTTTATTCTCCCTCTCCCTATGACCTCAAAACAGTTTTCACAGTCTTGTTGCATATAAAAGGGGGACTGCATTCCTGCATATAAGATATTTCAATGAAAAAAAAACTCGTGCATGATATTTAGAAATGTTACCATAAATTCTCATTTACGTGATTACATTCACTTTCGCAGCGCGCTTCTTAAAGTATTCGGTTATTTCCAACATTATATTTCGCAGTGGAATAAGTGAACTACGATGAATGCCGGGGCAAAAATTAAACCAAAGGGGCTGGTTTTTTCAATGCACTTTCTAACTTTTCCTCAGCACTGCACACTGACGCGAGTATACACATTTGCATTGATTTGATCACTGTACAGCAAAACAAAGAAATCTGCTGAGGAGAGATTTGTGAAGTAAATTTATTGAAGTATATCAACGCTATCATGCACAGTGTACAGAGTAGCTTACAATACCATTCACTAAAGGCTTTTCCTATTTAGCAAAAGATATGTAAAAAAGAAATATATTGTATTCATTGACTCTACAAATGGTTATTTATAAAGAACATCGCTATTTTTGGGGGGTTTTACATATCATGTCTTTTTTATACAAAACTAGTTTGGAGAGAGCTGCGCCAATTTTATTCCACGCGCACCTATATCGCCGTGACCTATTGTTTTTTTTTTTACTTTTTCAGTTCAGAGAGAGCAACACGTGACTCTGTCCTTTTGCTGCTTCCTAGGTGTGTTTATTATATACAAGAAAGTTTTGCCACATTTTTGTCATTCTACACCCACAAAAAATTCACCCTTCAATGCGTGAACACGTGGAAGGAACGCAAACGAACTGGGGGACTTGCATGCATTGCACGGTTGGAAAATAATCTCAGCTTTACTGAATGCCAGCTGCCGTCAGTACGAAGGCATCGCCCAAGCGACAGCCCTAGACGCTAATCCCGCATGATAAATCGCTCTTTACGTAGATTACGTTTATCCACGTGGCGGTGACGGCATAAGCCCTCGAGTCTTTATCACCTTGGCGGTGAGTAATACCTGAAGCACACGAAGTCGTAAAGCCTGTTTTATCACCCTGCCACGTTCACAGATGTAAAGTAGTCATACGTAGCGCATTGTAAGCCTTCCAAAGCAGGCGCAGCTTACCTACGACAAAGGTGAAAATCCACAGGGGAACAATGTGCTATGTTAAGCACAGAGTAGATAAACGAGTAGAAGCTGACGTGATTACATTAAAAACCTCCGAGGAGTGCTTGTGTTACCATTGCCGCCATTGAATTCGCTTCAATGTGAAATATATTATTTACTTCATGACGCTTAAACATGAGATTTGCGGTTACCGATGCCTCTAACTGTGGCAAAGTAAAGCAATATATTTCTTCTGTGTGTGCATTTTTAGCCTACTTTGTTCGGTTGAAAAACAATCGCAGGCATGCAAACACGGACGTAGGAGAGAAATCGGGTGGCACTACGGCTGTTCATTAACTTGCACAAAAAAGGATGAAGAAGGAAGGGTATCATTTTTCATGAAACACTCGACTGCACATATTACATAAACGAAATTCGCACCGGTTTTTCGCACTCAATTGGTGTAATTAGGAAAATCAGATGTTTTTTTGCCGATTTGAATAACGAATAAGCCACTGTACTATTCCTTAGTTCACTCGCGTATGAATTACTGTTTATTATTATGGGGTAACACTACAAACACATACAAAGAATGTGTTTATAAACTACAGAAAAGAATAGTTCGGATAATTGAAGGGGTTTGATCTAGAACACATTGCACTCCACTTTTCAACAAACACGACATATTAGAGTTTGAAAACATCCTAAATAAATAATAGCCATGATCATATGAAATGAATGGAAATCTGACCCAGTCGCTTTTCATGATGCATATTCGCAAAGACAGCATACATACAGCTTTAGAGGCATAACATACTACAGCGAAAGAATAAGGACTAACTACTGCTCGCAAAATCTAGCGCATATGATCCCTAAACTACTAAATGCACATCCCGCAATTACCACCATAGTGCAAGAGAGCCGCTCATTAATTGCATTTAAAAAAACATACACATATATCTAGTAGGGCTCCAAGAAAAATTTTTCCTCTTTATAAGGTATCGCGCAGGATGTATTTATAATTTAAGTTTATCCATTCGCGAAATTTTCAATAATGAATTCTAATAAATAGGTTTGTTATTCGATAAATTTGGGTTTCTCCGCATATACCTTGCTTTGTTTGCTATAAACTCAGTCTTAAATGTTCATCTAATGTTTTTTTATACATTCTTATAAAAAATTTTGTAAATGCAGCTGCTTCTTTGTTAAAACATTTATATTGTGTGTACATTGATGCTTTTTTGCGCTTTATAGTCTGGGACGGGTTACGGCACCTTGTCAGGCATTTATTTGCCTTTTTGCCAACCCTGTTCCTTACTTGTTTCTACTGTAGTTTGTGTACTGTACTTTGTATAATAATCAAACTTTAATAAACGAATCGCCTGGTTTGGATAATAACTCATAGATTTAATCTAAACACCTATTTCACAAGGCATTTTTATCCGGAAGCAACGGGCAACTTACACTTCAAGTGGATTTCCAGTTGAATTATCCATAAATAGTCACATAGTCTGCTTAAATAGCAAATATGTAATATGATTACGGTTGGAAAGTATATATATAATTGTAAATGCATAACTGAAATATACTGCAATTGCAACTATATAATTTGGGTGATCATTATGCTCATGATTGTGAGAGTTAAAACAGTGAAAGTCTTATCAGTAGGGTTGGTTTGTACCTATGTAAGCGATATGCCGTCAAGCTTAACAAGTCATTCTTATTTTGAGTCCTAGGCGTTTATAAGCATTTATAATTGTTCTATAAGCATTCTGTAATATTAAGACAAGTAGGCAGGTCATCATTACAAGTTATGAGAAAATGTGCATTGGGAATAGAACTTAGGCGTACTCAAATATTGTTTGTTTACAAAAGGGGGGTAGCGATTTAGAGTACCGGGCACTCTACAATATAGAGGAGAGCATAAAGCCATCCCATGGGCCTGACATTTGATGAGACCCTATTGATATAGTGAAAGCATTTAATGTACCATGCTCACGTCCACTCGACCCTCCGTCTGAGCCCAGTCATAATACAGACTCACACTTGTGTCGATGGTTTTGTTTCGAAAACTTGAGCGTTGTGGTCAATTTCATTTGGTGTTCGGACATCGCTGCTCTCACTGACATAACAATATGAAGAATAACAATAAGCCTCGAATTATTAATGCGCACTGATTATATTCGCTGAACAAACAGTACCTGCAAGCAGCTGAAACCAGTTAGCGCCACTATATTTCAAAGGAGAAGGGCAGGCGCTCCGGCAAGTGATGCTATGGCAGGCGGTTCAGAGAGGTTTCCCAAGAATCTGGATTCTCTCACACTTAATGGTATACCTAAGGCTATACATGCACAAAAAAAAGACCTGGCACAGTCCTTCGAATAGCCATATGCTATTACCGAGCACCCTTTGGAGTTTATGAAGTGTCCTTCAATTTTCTCGTATACTTTGGGTATAGATTGACAACCTAACGGGCTGAAAGCATTACTTTTATTGAGCAAGTAATGAGGGACAATGGTGCAGCATATCGTAGCCATGACTAATACAGTAAAGCAAACAGGTAGCGAAAAAAATGATATCGAGAAGGATAGATGTGGGTAGATGTGGGGGTGAGGAAGAAAAAATTTAAAAAATGGAATGTCACCAGCTGCACTGTTTTCATAGTCTTTGCGCCACAGGTGCGCAAGTAGTCAGAATCTTTTCCTTGCTCATCTTTCGAGTTTTCTATGCAAGCGCAGCCCTTTGGATGATGTGACTCGTTTCTTCAAATTTGTCACAGGGGTGATCTTTATTAGAAAGTGAACAGGTTTAGGAAGTGACACATGAATACTCTACAACGAGTGCCTGGTCACACTTTGTAGGTTTGTCACGCACTTGGTGCACGCCAGGTTCCCCCTTACGATTACTTGTTCTCATAATTTTTGTTTGTTACTAGCCCCAGTGCTACCGAGAAAGCAAATAAAGTTCATGCGTACCTCAATCAACGCCTACATTTGAAGTTCGTTTACTGATTTCTTTCGACACAGGTTCTAAGCTCGCCCTTCCAGTACAAGCAGCTTTTCGCAAGAGAAAAAATAAATTGAAAAAAGCTGAAATCTCGGTATGCTCAATAAAATAATGCGGTCGAATCCTTTTCATGAATGCTGTCGCAACAGTTGCACTCTGCATACTCCATCTGGGCGCGCTGCTCGTTCATTCGAGCTTTCCACCGAGCCTCAATCCAACCTCTGTTATTGCAGCACCCCTTTCTTAACAAGTCCCACTTTTTTTAACAAGTCCCGCTTTTAACATACGAGTCTACAAATGCATACTGTTCATCTGGTGACGACGGGCTTGTGTGAACGCCTATCACTTGCGGTTGAGTTCTACACGCTTCCTTGAGTTCACTCTCTCTCTCTCTCCCTTTTTTCTTCTCTTCCCTCTTTTCTCGTTCCCATTTTTCTATTTCCCAGCCCTAATCTGCCAGTGCAGAAAAGACGACCAGAACGTATAGTCTTTCTGATTAACCTCCATGCCTTCTCTATTTCTGTTTGCTTCCTTCCTTCCTTCTTTCCTTCCTTCCTTCCTTCCTTCCTTCCTTCCTTCCTTCCTTTCTTCCTTCATTCATTCATCCACTAAGCCTGGGAAAATTTGCGTTGCAGCAAAAATATTGCCTACGTGGTGTCTACGATGAAGTATTCCGGGATTTTTGTCTGAAAATAAGGTTTCTCTATGAAATATAAATAGGATATTCTGATTTCGCGTCGGCCCAAGCTTCGTGATGACACAAGCTTATCCTAAATATGGCCATTACGGCCGCTGCATTAGTGATGCCTCTCGTGGGGCTTTGTCGATCAATGCCTGATGAAAAGCATCAGGATGTGAGTGGCGCTCAGAGTGCACCAAACAAATACCTGCAATATTTCCTGACTTCAGCCAGTAATGAGCGGAATAAGGGTATTGATATCGACCGCCAGCCATTTATACGAGATCTGATCTAATGACGTCCTATGCTGTGCAACGCTCGACACGCCTCCACCCTCTGTCTCGAGAGGATCGTCCTGATGACCGCACGCTTAGTCGATTTTCGCCCTTTTACCTCATTGCTTCGCATAATGTTTGTTGTGGTTAATGTACTTCGAAAGTCAACGTGACTGCCAGTCGTAAAAAGCACGGCATTTAAAGAGCTCAAGTGAGATATTTCCATCGAGATAACGAGTGCATGATTGGACCGTTCGTTATTCAAAAATGTTCGTTACACCGGCGTTCGTTCAAGTGAGAGTTCTTTGTAGCTGGCCTTACCAGGGGCTCATTATTTCAACTAAAAAATTCCTGGAGTGTTTTTTTTTGTGTGTGTGTGTGTGTGTGTGTGTGTGTGTGTGTGTGTGCGTGTGTGTGTGTGTGTGTGTGTGTGTGTGTGTGTGTGCGTGTGTGTGTGTGTGTGTGCGTGTGTGTGTGTGTGTGTGTGTGTGTGTGTGTGTGTGTGTGTGTGTGTGTGTGTGTGTGTGTGTGTGTGTGTGTGTGTGTGTGTGTGTGTGTGTGTGTGTGTGTGTGTGTGTGTGTGTGTGTGTGTGTGTGTGTGTGTGTGTGTGTGTGTGTGTGTGTGTGTGTGTGTGTGTGTGTGTGTGTGCGTGCGTGCGTGCGTGCGTGCGTGCGTGCGTGCGTGCGTGCGTGCGTGCGTGCGTGCGTGTGTGTGTGTGTGTGTGTGTGTGTGTGTGTGTGTGTGTGTGTGTGTGTGTGTGTGTGTGTGTGTGTGTGTGTGTGTGTGTGTGTGTGTGTGTGTGTGTGTGTGTGTGTGTGTGTGTGTGTGTGTGTGTGTGTGTGTGTGTGTGTGTGTGAATTTTCTGCAAAAATATTTTGAATAGGTGAATTTTGAGTAGTGAATACTTCAATTGAAGGAACCTGAATTGTTGACACGGCTCGTTTTCGAGCTCCATTCGACAAAGTTTCCTGCTCTGGAGCAGTGACGTAGCTGATGCGAGCTGCCCTCAAATCACCCGTTCATCGGCAGCGGTGCAACAGCGCTTGTGCATGAAGTGCCGCCGTGTCAAAACAGTGGCAGAGCCGACTAAAACAAGGCACCCGCGCTTGAGTTCCTGCACCGAACTATCATATACGTTGTGCCCAGTGTTCATCCTCAGCAGGAAGAAGAGTGCGACGAAGAAGTTTTAACGGCTGAGGTACGGTGAACTATTGTACATATAACTGAGGCTGAAGGATATATCAGAAAGTTAGGAGACTTTGTATCGCAGCAGCAAGCTGTGCCACATGCAGTGCATAGAAATGAACCTTCAGAACACCTTTGAGGACGCCAGTCCGAATTAAAATTATGAAATGCTTGTATAATTAAATAAGATTTCACACTATCGACTTCACATCTGATGTGTTCAGTTCTGTTTCGTATTTTAATGAACATTCAGTTTAATGTACTTTCAGTGCAGTGAACTAAGTATTTAGGTCCCTTGAAGTTATCTTTATTAAGAGTTCCCTGTATAGGATTTCAAAAAAATGTAGAACGAGCGAATACTGTGTCGTAGAATAAAATGAAGCGCTTATTGAAAAAGTAATGGCTAAAGAACAGCTGGCCCTCATACTTCCCTCCATATTTTACCTATAGAAGGTTAACGAACAAACGGGCTCAATGTACGAATGAAAAAAATGTTTTTTTAACAAAAAAGTCTCTGTAGCTATTACAGCGTTTTAACCCGCAAATGTTATATGTCGGGGTCCACTACGGCTCCACTGACATATTTCCGTCGCGGATGTGCCGTAGTAAATATATATTAGCAAATTATTAACCGAGCAAGAATAAATAATTTTGCAGCAGGGCGTCGAACCAGGGACTTCGCCCATTTTATTGCGTGACGCTAAACACTACGCCACAAAGAAACCCTGCCGCGATTGGGTATCGGCAAGCTATCTGTATACACCATACACCGTTTCACAGTCCTCTGAGCTTCGTAGCTCTAGCGCGTTTTCGCCATCAGTAGCGAGACGGCGCGAGACGGGCTCGCCTTAGGTAGAGTTACTGTATATGCTACCTTTAAGTAGCTAAAGGTAGCATATACAGTAACTCTAGCCTTAGGTAGCCATTGGTAGATGCCTCGATGCGCTCGTTGGGCACGCTCAAAAAGGCGTCGCTTCTCGCATTTCGGTAAGTGCCACATCCACGGAGCAAGGTCTCTGCTGCGCTCGCACTTATAAAACACAGAGCATGAAGGTCACTGTCCGAAAATTTTGCTTGGAAAAAGGAAAGACGCATCCAATAGCTACTTCTTGCTTATCGTAAACATTGATTGGCCGATCAATCTGCAAAACTATTATTTATTTCTTCCCTAACGAACTACTAGGTGATTATCATCGTGTCTAAATTTTCTACCCCCAGTAAATTACTTCTTTCTATCGTTCACTGTTGGTTAAGTGAGAAAGCAGCCGGCTGCCAACAAAACTGTGCTATTTAAAGGCCTAAATGCCGCTGATTGGAGAAAAAAATGTTGGAGAACCCTTAAGCATCGCTTTTAAGGGTTGAATGCGGCCCTGCCGCGGTGGTCTAGTGACTAAGGTACTCGGATACTGACCCGCAGGTCGCGCGATTGAATCCCAGCTTTGGCGGATGCATTTCCGATGGAGGCGAAAATTCTGTAGGCACCTGTGCTCAGATTCGGGTGCACATATAAGAACCCCAGGTGGTCGAACTTTCCGGAGCTCTCCACTAAGGCGTCTTTCATATTCATATGGTGGTTTTGGGACGTGAACCTCCATATATCTATCTATCGAGGGTTGAAAGCAGTAACGATATCCTGTTACGAGTGCGTACTTCAAACGCTTAGTGCATGAAGCCTTTTCGAACTTGCAATGCACCTTTTACGTCACCTTAAGGGAATAGACACAGTAAGGTGTGTGCATTGATTGTAGTGGCTGGCCGGCTATAAATTGGTATTCGCATGTTCCGATGCCCGACGGAATTGTACGCTTGTTCCACACATTATTACTTGAACACTTCATGTTTTCTTGTGATGCATGTTACGAGACGTGTGTGTTTTAATGCCGAAATTTCTGCGACGCGAACTCCTTGAAGCTCTCGCGTGAAACATTCGGGGGATGGTAGGGGGATCACGGGCCCAGTTTGCTACCCCCTCGTGTTAAGAAGTTATGAACACATAAAATAAATCACTGAATCAGAATTTCGTACATGTGATTAACACCCTGCACAGAGCTTCTAAAATCAGTGAGCTAATCTTGACGGTTCATTAAGGTGTCAGTCATGGGTTTGACGGGCAATTTCTGCCCACGTCTTGGTTTCCTCATATTGTGTTACTTCTTAGTGGTGTTTTTATTCAAATTTTTCATGGATTTGTTTATTCTGTCACGCGCATCTATTGCGGGGTGAGTGGTGTAGTTCATCCGCTTTCTGTTGCAAGTACCCGTTGATCGAGATTGTGGTTTTACCATCGGCGCACTTCCAGGGCTGGGCCTAGCATAGCTAGATAATTTAATACCACTACAGCGCGCGGCCATCTACACCATCACAGAAGTCCGCAATCATGCACTGCTTTCCTGCTACCAAGGTGAGTACGGTAGCCCTTCACTAGACTTGGCAAGAAGCGCGAGTCATTGGACTAATTCGGAGAAATTCAAATCCGTACAGTATATAATACACTTAAACAAAGGTATACGTGTTAAGCAGGCAGCTTCAGCATTGTACAAATAAAACATACTACTTTATGATAAAAGACGCCATGTAGAATTGTGGACACCAGTTAAAATTTGAATGCTTGAGATTCATTAGCGCCTGTAAAATCCAACTACTGGGCCTCTTCTCCTTTTTACGCATTCCGAAACGTGCGTTTGGTCGTTTGGAATGAAACCCCTTCGCATGATTACAAAAGAGGCACCATCTGCTCCAGGTCACCACACCACCTGAAAAAAAAAAACGTTCGACTAACAGCTAGTGTACAAATGAAACGTTTTTATTATTGTTATGGTGTTGTAAATGCACGTAGTAGATGGATTTAGGTATAAGAAATAAACTCCAAGTATATCACATATGTACGTACACTCTGCTTTTGTTTACAAAAAAAAAGAATAAACCTGTACAAATGCTGAGTCCTTACTATAGGTTACTAGCCGTTTTTTTATATTTCATTTAAGATTGGAGAAAGCGGAGAGAGGTCCTGAGCTTGTATATTTGTTGGGAAGTTTAATTATCAATATATGCATCCTCAGGATCGCTTACAGCTCTGTGTGAGAAGATTTGGGTAAATGACCTGCAAATGTCATTGTTTCCACTTTATAGGGTATGTATGTGCGTTTAAACGTCGAAGTGTCAGTGAACGCCGTATGTTGCCCTTGCGGCGAGCATGGAGCACTCTTTTTGCCTGTTGGAGTCACGCAGAATGCAATCCTATCCAGCTGGTAGCTGACCAATAATCCCTCACATATGACATGAAAGCACTAAGTCTGTCAGAACAAGACCCTCGCGATAAATGAAGAAACAAAAATGAAGTGTAAATTTAAGGGCTCTTTTTCTTAGACACAACATTAATGAGAACTTGGGAAATTAACAAGATGTCAACGTTGCGGAGCAGATCAACTGTCTCATAGCACTTCTAAATTTTTATTGTTTTATTTCACCTTATATACACACAGCCATATTTGATTTTAGTTATCAATCATTTCCTTGCTTGTTTCTTGTGTTAGGTAAGCGAGCTGTATCGTCCACTTAGAGGGAATAACTACCTTTTATTGTCTGGCGCAATTTGCACAGGTTTCTGTTTAAAATTGTTCTCTTTTACCAGCTTTCATAACTTACATAAGGCAATGCAAAACGAACACCATATTGTTTATACACACCAAGTAATCACATTTCGGTTACTCAACCTTCCACAATGTAAACACATAGCATTCCGATATCAACTCAAAAGGACGTTTTCTTTTGTTGGGTAGAAAGTATCAGATACAAACCAGTCTATAGCTTTCGTTGGCCACCTACATGGTAGCTGCACAGCCCTATTGCTGAGTGAAAGAGAAGGTGTTGATGCATTAGTGAATGCGAAAGAAGCAGTGTTTTTCCATATATTATCGTTGTCATTTTGATATGTTATGGTTATTTTTGGGTGGGATTGTGTAGCTCTTTTGCACCAGTTTGTTTCTCACGGAAAAGTAAGACAGCCTTGATTCTCGCTGCGTCTTTCTTCTCAAATCAGGACGTGGCAGTCGTTTCTACAAAGGCGATTAAACCACCAGCTTGTGGCAGCATTTCATCTATTTACACGTATAGGTAGCACATGACAAAGTCGAATGTCAGAAAAAATCAAGGAGAGTGCGCTGAGTGGCTCGCTGCCATCCATCAACCTTTTCTTATCGCGGAAATCGAACGCGAGGTTCTCCTGAGAAAACCTGTACAGCGTCGAGCCTGTCGAAGGCTATTTGTCAGAGGATCCAAACTCCGTCAACACGGGCGAGGCACGTTGACAGGAAACACACATGAACGAGATATAAAGAGTGAGACAGGAAGATGTAAGCAAATACGCGAAAAGTTGGTTGTTGGTGAAACTCGGTGTCCTTTTTCTCTCGAAAGCACCCCAATGGAAGCAGGTAGACGCGTTCTTTTCCCTGCCGCCTCCGCAGTCTCTTCGTACCCCCGTCTGCGCTGGCGTGATTGCAGATCTTATCGACATCGATCGGTGTCCCAAGTTTGCGGACGGCATCTGGCTGCATAGAATACAACAGAAAGGTGGGGTATACAAGAAAGATCAGTGATATTCGTTGCCCATATGAGAGGGTGTCTTTTTATTGTCTCTTAAATTTTAGGCATATAGGTTTTACTTTATCACATTGTGTTCTGTCCTTTCGGGTAGTATTCGCTGGGCCACCACCCTTATATCTGTGCGCTAGATTCGCCCATGTTCGATGCTCCTTCCACTTCTTGGCACCGTGTAAAACAATGCCATATATGTCACTTTCAGGAGGTGTGCTCTTCCGTTTATATTTACATATAAAGGTGGGGTTTAACGACTCATAACTACCATATGATTATGAGAGACGCCGTAGTGGAAGGCTCCGGAAATTTTGACCGCCTGGTGTTCTTTAACCTGCACCCAAATCTGAGCACACGGGCCTACAACATTTCCGCCTTCATCGGAAGTGCAGCCGCCGCAGCCGGTATTCGAACCCGCGACTGTCGGGTCAGCAGCCGAGTACCTTAGCCACTAGACCACCACGGTGGGGCTTCCGTTTATATTTCGTTTATAATGTTACGGAAGAGAGACGGCTTAACGACGAGGCTGTGGATGAAATATATTTCGAACCAGCAGCAGCAGTGGCGTGACCGGTAGACTAGACACCGAGCGGAGACCAACCTTCGTCTTCCGCGTCGGACACACACGCGCGTCGCCCCCTGGAATCTCAATTTGCATGCATGTAGCATTATCCCCAGCGGCAGAAGCGCCGTCTCGGCACATCTAAGGGCCAAACATCATAAGCGCGAAAAAGCACGCGACAGCGACGAGCGACGCGACGCAGATCGTCTTCGCGCGATCAGTCGCTAGCGCAGGCAAACCTCATTAACGCGACGGCTTCGGCGAGCGAATTACACTGTTGCTGGCATGAGGCCATCTACTTTCACCAAGAAAACCGCGTAGCGAGCGGTTTGCCATATAAAAATAAGATATACTGTTGTGTAATTGAACGGAAAGTGTTTATGAATGCCTTGCAGCACTTTTAGGGGCGAAGCTCCTTGTTTAGAAAAAGTTTATTTACAGCATGTACAGAACACAAAGGCTTCATACCATTCCAGTAACAGGGCACATACACTTCGGCACATCTATATTTCACGACTAACATCACTACGTTACAGTGAAGACATTTGCTCTAATATACATGATTATGTTGGCATACATCTACACAAGAATTCAATGTGATATCACGATACAAGGGTTTAAAAGTACAATAGATCCAAATGAAACACAATTTGTAAAAAATGAAATCATATATAACAACTCCTTATGGCGTGGCTTGTGCGTCCCTCGTATTACGTAACCACCAATGACACATATCCGAAATAGCGGTCCTTACGGTTTTGACCTCCAAGGTGGTTCCGGTGAGGAGCCACCTTGGAGGCTTCTGTGCGTTGTTGAATAATAAAAGATAGTGCTCAATGCACATGTTATTGGCTGCTAAGGGGGAATGAGAGACAGGAGCATTCGGCCTTTAGGTAACGCGCACGTTGCGATCCCCATTAGCAGCTATTGGCATGTACATTGAGCCCGATCTGACAAGAAAGGGTTGCTACGTTATACTCGCTGGGTGTAACCTCCTTGGTTTTAGAAAGGGTAACCAAGCATTGGGTCGCATAGCCATGAATACAGTGAACTAGTATATACCATGAACTCGAGGTGGTTAAAGGTGGGAAGTAAACCCGAAGCGCAAGCCATAATAAAGTGTGCATGTGCCACCTCTCGTTTAGTCCTTGAAATGTCCGCTGGATGGCGGTGCTTCTATATGGAGAATATATGATGAAAAGATGCGAGATGGTGGTACTTGGAGTGCTGAATAAATGGACGAACTGACACACAGACAGATGCATGGATGGACGCATGAACGGACGCAGGCGCGGATGCATGGACGAAGGCAGGGACGGACGCACGAACAGACGCACGCACGGACGGGTGAATGGACGCATGGACGGTTACACATACGTACGCAGGAACAGACGGAAGCAAGAACGAATGGACGGACGAATGCTTCGCCCCACTCTCCATCATTCACTCCGTGGATATGCTGCCATTTTTTTATATGCACATGCGTAAACATTGCGTTATTTCTTGTTGCGCATACGTGAATCGGGCAGGGTGACGTGCACCTACGTAGTCTGTCTTTTCCGGTTTTTCGCTATTGGCTGCTTGAGCCCAGCACTTCCGGGCGATGAGCGATGGTTTCCAAATATGGAGAACCGAGCGATCGCGCGAAAACGAGCATGCGACACGTTGCGCGAACACCCTGTTTCGTCGCTTATAGCATCGCTCGTCGCTGTCGCGTGCATTTTCGCGCGTATGAGGTTTGCTCTCAAATATCAACGTCACTAGGAGAGTGGTAGGGCTTCAAACGCGCACACATGTACAATATCGATAGCCTGTTGGGCCCACGAAGGCGATGGGGCGACAGTACCAAATTCATATGTCACAGGAGTAACCACACGGAGGACTCGGTATGGACCTGTGTAGCGAGTAAGCAGTTTTTTTGACAAGCCAACTTGACGGGTCGGAGACCATAGCTGGACCAAATAACCGGGCGGAAAGTGTACGTCGCGGTGTAGTTGGTCATACAGACGCCGTTGCTTCTCTTCAGAGGTCAGAAGGCGAGTACGGGTGATTTCGCGTGCGTGAGCGGCCCGAGTGATAGCGTCCGTGGCATATTCACTGGTCGGTACCGCAGGGGACGGTATAACGGTGTGTAGAGGCAATGTAGGTTCTCGGCCAAACAACAGAAAAAAGGGAGAGTAACCGGCAGTGTCATAGTGCGACGAATTATAGGCAAATGCGACGTACGGCAACGCAAGATCCCCGTCGGTGTGGTTAGTAGAAACATACTTAGTGAGCATGTCTGTAGGAGTTCGATTTAGACGCTCCGTGAGTCCATTAGTTTGCGGATGGTATGACGTAGTCAGCTTGTGTCTCGTTTGACAGGACTGCAAGATGTCGGCTATCACCTTCGACAAAAAGGTGCGACCACGGTCTGTAAGCAGCTGCCGTGGGGCTCCTTGTTGCAAATCGACGTCTGTGGCGCAGCTTGCTGGAAGAGCTCGTGTGATGGCATAACGCGTGGAGTAGTCGGTGGCCACAGCTATCCACTTGTTACCCGAGGAAGACAAGGGGAAAGGGCCAAGCAGGTCCAAGCCAACGCGGAAGAACGGTTCCGATGAAATGTCAAGTGGCTGAAGGCGTCCGGCGGGAAGTGTCGATGGCGTTTTGCGGCGCTGAGATTTCTCACAAGCCGCAACGTATCTTCTGACTGAGCGTGCAAGCCCTGGCCAGAAGAAGCGTTGGCGTATTCGGTCGTAAGTGCGTGAGACACCAAGGTGACCGGCAGTCGGAAGGTAATGAAGTTCAATTAGAACTTCCGAGCGAAGGTGTTTCGGAATGACGAGCAGCAGGACCAGTCCATCCGGCTTGAAATTTTGGCGGTATAATACACCATCGTGGAGCACGAATGAGCGATGGGACTGATTGGAAGATGGTGATTCAGGCGTTCAATGATAACACGCAAGGACGCATCACGACGCTGCTCTTCACCGATGCATGTCATTTGCGAAAGAGAAAAGACGCAAGGGCCGGTGTCGGTGTCAAACATAGTGCTCGACTCCGCAATCGGGTAGCGGGACAGACATCTGCATCCTGATGTAGGCGTCCGGACTTGTACGTCACCGTGTAGGTATACTCTTGCAGACGCAGAGCCTAGCGCCCGAGCCGGCCAGTAGGATCCTTCAAAGACGTAAGCCAACATAGCGCATGATGGTCAGTTATTACAGAGAAATTTGTGCCATATAAATATGGACGGAACTTTGAGACTGCCCAAACAAGAGCGAGACACTCACGTTCTGTAACGGAATAGTGGTGCTCTGCATCTGTGAAGAGGCGGCTAGCGTAGGCGACAACTCGGTCGTGTCCCCGTTGGCGTTTGACTTGGACGGCTCCAATCCCGTGACCACTTGCATCGGTTCGGACTTCTCTCGGAGCGGATGGGTCAAAGTGAGCCAATATAGGTGGAGTCGTCAGAAGCATGATTAAATGAGAAAAAGCAGCAGCTTGGTCAGTACACACGTAAACGTGATGTCTTCCTTCAGAAGCTCAGTGAGAGGTCGAGCAATGGTTGCGAAACCTTTCACAAACCTTCTAAAGTAGGAACAAAGCCCTACAAAACTCCTGACGTCTTTAACTGACCGGGTTACAGGAAAACTGGTGACTGCACGAATTTTATCCGGGTCCAGCTGCACACTAGATGCGTCGACAAGGTGACCCAACACTGTAACTTGCCGGCGTCCGAAGTGGCACTTCGACGAGTTTCATTGAAGACCTGCAGTGCGGAATATGTCGAGAATAGCTGAACGCTGAAGGTGGGTCTCATATTTTAGGAAATATACAACAACATCGTCAACATAACAGAGACATGTTGACCATTTGAACCCTTGTAGCAGAGAGTCCATCATGCGCTCGAACGTGGCTGGGGCGTTGCATAGCCCAAGCGGCATCAGCTTGAACTGATATAGGCTGTCTGGAGTTACAAATGCAGTCTTCTCCTGGTCTTTTTCGTCGACAGCAATCTGCCAGTAGCCGGAACATAGGTCTATTGAAGAAAAGTATCGGGCGCCGTGGAGACAATCGAGAGCCTCATCGAGGCGGGGTAAAGGGTAAACGTCCTTTTTCTTGATACTATTCAGATGGCGGTAATCCACGCAGAAGCACCACGTGCCATCTTTCTTTTTAACGAGCAAAACGGGGGACGCCCAAGGGCTCGAAAAGGGTTCAATGATTCCCTTGGCTAACATCTTGGTAACTTCTTGTTGAATTACTTTACGCTCGGTTGCAGACACCCGATATGGTCGCCGATGAATGGGATGAGAATCACCTGTGTTAGTGCTGTGCTTTACGAGTGAAGTCTGGCCGAGTGGACGGCTGTCTATGTCGAATATGTCGCGGTATGATGCCAGAAGGCGGCAGAGCGCGGCTGAATTCTCAGGTTCGAGATCCGGGGCAATCATGAAGCGTAAGGTTGCATCAAGGCACGTGGTATCCTGCGAGTGACTTGGGTGATCGGGACATACGTCTGCTTCAAAACAGGTGACGTGGTCGTCAATTAAGGGTCTTAGCATGGTGACGGATATTCCTTGAGGTAGCACTTGTTTTACAAAACCGAGTTTGATAACTGGTAAATATGTTCGGTTAGAGGCCATGGTTACGACGAAGTGAGAGACAGTAATGTCAGGTGCCGGGAGAACATCAGGAATAGACGTCACGATATAATCACCGTTGGATACGGGAGAGCGTGTTGCCATATCAACGAATGTGAGAGCTTTAGGTGGTACCCGAACGAAGCCACTGGTGCACAGGCTGTTCGGGAGTTCAGGGTGAGAATTCAGGAGAAGAGGAAGTTCTAAGTAGAGGGTGCCGGCGGAACAGTCAATCAGGGCAAAATGCGTCGATAAGAAATTAATCCTGAAGATGACGTCATGAGGGCAACTGTCGATCACGGTAAATAAAACAGGAACATGGTGGGCAGCAAGGCTAATACGAGCGGTACACAATCCAATGACGGCTACAGTTCCACCATCGGCGCCACGGACGGCTTGCGTTGCGGAAGGCGTGAGCACTTTTTTGAGGGGGCGACACAGACGAGCACTAATTATAGACACCTGAGCTCCAGTGTCAACTAAAGCCGTCAAAGAATGACCACCCACATGCACTTCCAGCAGGGCTTTATTAGTAGGTAACGTCAACGGAGGATTTGGGTCAGTCACACTTGATGCAGCACTACCTCCAGGAGCTGCGTAATCTAGTTTTACATCCGGGAAGATCCATGGTTAGTCAGCGATGGATAGCGGCAGGGTTTGGGCGACGGAGAACGGCGGCATTGCGGTGACGGTGAACGCGTGGTAAAGCGGCTGTTAGGTGCGTCGGGAGCAGGATACTCAATGGCTGCGTGAATACCAACGGGGGTCCGCGTATGGCTGAGGAGAAGAAGAAAATTGGCTCCAACGGGAGGGGGGGGGGGGGGGGGGCGTCCAAGTGCTGCGGCAGTAGCGGGAGACATGGCGGCCATGGTGACAGCGGAAGCAGATCGGCTTGTCGTCTGCTGTTCTCCACTCCTTCGGATTGCGGGATCTGGGCAGAGTGTATGGGTCGCGGCGTGGTGCATTAATTGGCATCGGTCTGTAGTCTGGTCGGGAGACGGAGCAGGCGACAGAAAAACCAAGGTTAGCAATTTCTTGCCGCACGACTGCCTGAATAAGTGACACCGCCAGAGGTGTTTGCACGGTGCCCTGGTCGAGTGGAAGTGCATGAAATGGCGCCGGACGGGTCGCCTCAAGCTCGCGCCGAATGATGCGTGTGACATTCTCGTGCAAGGGTGGTGCGGCACCGATATCGGTACAGGTTGACGTGACAGCCATGTTATAGAGCCGTGAAAATTGATGCTGAACTAGGCGGTTTTGGCCATTTCGGAGCGGTGGCATTCCTTAATTATGACATCGACGGTCGTGAGTTTGTTGTACACTAGCAAGTTGAAAGCGTCGTCCACGATGCCCTTTAGTATATGGCCCACCTTGTCACTTTCGGTCGTCTGCTCGTCCACTTTGCGGCAGAACGCCAGCACGTCCTGTATGTACGAGACATACGACTCGGTTCATGGCTGTACTCGGGTGGCGAGTTCTTGTCCTACGGCCGTTTGTCGACCGGACGGTTCCCAAAAGATGTCGCGTAGTCGGTCCTTGAAGATGTCCCAGCTGGTGAGCTCGGCCTCATGAGCATCAAACCATACACGTGGGGTGCCATCCAAGTAAAAGATTACGTTGGCGAGCATCATGGTTGCGTCTCATCGGTGAGACAGGCTAATGCGCTCGTACATGCGGAGCCAGTAGTCGACGTCAAGGCCAGGCTGGGCGGAGAACGTACCGGGATCACGGGGGTGCGACATCGCAAGGTACGTTGTAGCTGCGCTCCAGGTGACGGCGGTGAGGGTGGGTTATTATTAGAAGCCATGGCCGGAGGCTGGACGGTGTGGCCACTACGAAGCTTGTCTTGTCTTGTCTTGTCGCCTAGGAGATCTTGGCTCATACCCACATCGGGGATTGGCCACACTGTACCTCATAATAGATATATTTTTTTACAACGATTGCTAAAAAATAAATAGAAATTAGATAGGAACAATAAGCTTCGTGGTGAGGACGGGGAACGTTCCACTCTTCGTATTCCTCGTGAGGCACACACGCGCGTCGCCCCCTATAATCTTGATTTGCATGCATGTAGCAATATTTAAATATGTGGCGTAAAATAAGGATACCTTACGGGAAAATCTCAAACTCTAAAAGAGGTGGCATGGGCGCTTTTCTAGTGTAGATGTACGTTCGTCGGGCGTTTTTTCACATCACATGATTTTCATAGGCTGTGCGTGAAGCTCCGTAGCTAATGCTTGCCTTACAAATAATAATAATAATAATAATAATAATAATAATAATAATAATAATAATATAAATAATAGGAATAATAATAATAATAATAACATGGGAGGTTTAACATCCTAAAACCACCATATGATCATGAGAAACGCCGTAGTGAAGGGCTCCGGAAATTTCAAGCACCTGTGGTTCTATACCATGCCCCTAAATACAAGTACACGGGCCTCAAACATATTCGCCTCCATCGAAAGTGCAACTGCCATTGCAGGGACTCGAGCCCACGACCTTCGGCTTAGCAGTAGCGCGTCATAATCACTAGAGCACCACGGTGGGGCATGACCAGGAACATACATGAGGCTTTAGGCACAAGAGAAAAGCGCTGCTGGGGTTTTCGCGAACTAACCGCCCTAAAGAAACTTCATGAATGACTTTTTTGTGCATATCGCAAGTCAAAATTGGAGCCGAAAGATTCAAACTTAGACTGGGGTAGATTGAACAAAACAGAGTGCCTCAGATAGGCTGAACAACGTTTAGATAGGACGTATATATTTTTTCAAATGAGCTTGTCACTCTTGCCGAGCTAGTTTTGATGAGTTTAGTGTTCCCGTCATGTCCAGTGATGGTGCGCGTCACTGCTAGTATTCAATAATTGATTACCAACATCCTTATAAAATTGGTTTTTTCGAATAATTACCTAACGTAATGCCACAATCTGCCTGCAACAAGTACTGCTCTTACCACCATGTATTCAACTGTAGCTTTGTATGATTGAAAAAGAAAAGTTATCCCTTTAATGTTTCTAACGCATGAAACCACCCTACTTAACGCAGACTATTTAAAGATCCTGGTACTTCGAAGTGTTATAGTCAAACTTTATGTTATATGCCATGCAGAATAATCAGTACTTTTTTTCTGGCAAGCATCACCTCTATGAAAAGTCACTTTATACATGTATTCAGAAGTATGGTAAGCGAGGGGGCGACAGTATATCGCAAGTGAATGCTTGAAAGGCCTACTAATAAAGCTTTGTTGTTTGCTTTAAAACGGTTAACTAAACTGAATATTTACAGCCGAATCCTATCAAATCATTGTAAATTCCATGATTGGAAATTACTTCTCATGCATTATAGAATAATTTGAATACTTCCAATAGTTGCACGTTGCCCTCTACCTGTTCGGGCCATTAACGATGTTTTGAACATTATATTTAGGAATACATTGCTGCTTTTATATCTTACAGTAAATGCACAAGCTTTGTTTATCACTTCAAAGCGAACAGGACTTTGGGTTTCTGACATAGCCTTCACTAGATCGAACGTACACTGCTACTGCCATGAACTGGCTATTCAGTGTTTTTTTAAGTTATGCCATTTCTTGCTTTCGTTATAAAATAGAAGCAGTTCCGAAAATTCTTCAACACAGCCTTTATGTCTGTTATTTAAATTCGATTTCTTTCGTCTATCCGCTATCAGATGTCTGCAAAGAGGACTGGCAGACGGCGTTCTTTTTTGTAAACTAAATGGTATTGTCCAATGTACTGTATTTTTCAATGTTGTGGCTATTTTTCATTGTGGCTTCTGTCACTTTTTCAAGCTGCTCAACACGATGTTTCACCAGCAGGAATTTCTGGAGACTGCATATACAGAAACTAACCTCTAGCGAGGGTCATTGAATGAATGTTCTCATTGAATGAATCGACAAGGTTAGGAAATGTCAAGTGCCCCAACCTAACCGTCTTCATTTGTAAGCATCCGCCATAGCGCTGTTCGTTAAGCTCCTGGAGACGGAAAGCAAAAGAACACCGGAACTCATGCGTGATGAAGAGTATGCTTGCTAAGTGAGGAATCGCTCCGGGAATATCTTTAAAGTATTTATGCTTGGTTTTAACAAACGAAAACTGAAGAAAAAACAAGCCAGTCATGTCATAGCAGATGATATATTGTAGAGGACATCAAAGGACGTCCTCTCATTCAAAACAGTCGTCTGCGCTACTCGTGTGCTCATAACGTAATTCTGTCAAAATTTAGTGAAAGAAATCACTTTAAATTTTCATGAAAATGATAATAACGACGACAACGTATTTGCTTCGTCGTGAACGGGAGGCTGCGAAAATAACGCGGAAACAATATTTTGCAATCTTCCTTACAGAACTGTATTTATACTGTTCTCAGCCATCTACCTTGGGCACATAACATGCTTCGTTATATCGCGGTCAAGTCAGAAATTTTTTTCGTGCTGAAATTCGTCTCATATCTTGTCGTCCACCTACCTTGGGCGCATCATCGGTGCTTAATGTCTGAATATTTTTCTTGCAATGTGGTCTATTCACTCAGGCATGCTCAGATATTCGATACATTTTCTCCGTGCCTTCGTTGGAAGTGCCTTGCGTCAAGTTTCATTTTTTGTTTCTACTACAATAAATTCTACTTAACAATGTAGTAACGTTAGGCCTCTGCGGTTCTGCTGACGCAAGAGAAAATTCATTCTTCTCTGTTTTATTACAAGCTGCAGTCTCCCCTAGCTCGGGTCGCATTGCGAATAGCATACTACACTTTCATTCATGAAGTCGACTTGTTTTGCAAAAAAGCTCCCACTGTTGCGCTCAAAAATATCTAAGAAGTCGATTACGGGAAACATTTTAACCTATGCGACATTGGCATGAATTTCTGACACCAGCTTTCAGAGTGACCTCAGTGTGAGGTTATCGCACCTGTAGTTGAGTGTTGTGAACAACCCACACAAAATAACAATGTAGAAATGTGAATTCATAAGTGCACGCCAAAGCACATCGGAGTCTGAAGATCTCACTATACCGTTTCTGAAGCTTTGGGTGAAAAAAAAAGTTCATAAAAGTTCGGGGACCCTGAAAATTCAGTTCATACAAAATCGAATTCGTGAGAACCACAATAAGCCTTACCTCAGTTAATTGCATCTCACTCTTTCCTTTGATTACAGTGTATTCTACAAGCCACCAGTTTAAACGCTGTTGCTCCAGGGAGTCGGAAGGGAAGCGCGGCTTAGTGGCTGGCTCCCTGGCTAATAGAGGCGTGCGCCCGATGCAATTCGTCCCCGCAGCAGCAACGTAACAAGAAACGCATCGTATTTCTAGGTTCACATGACGAGCGAAAAGAATATGGCATATACAAGAGCGCTATATCACAACAAAAGCGGAGAATTCCACGCTTATGCGTAACATCCGTGCTCGCGGGGATTCGGCGAGGCACCACACCGCCCCTGGCGTGATGAGCCTATTATGACGGCTGCGTCATCACAGCTGAATGCTCGTGATGACCGCACCCTAGAGATTAATGCACCCCTCTCTGTCATACTTCGAAGCGCGTGTGACGTGTAAGCTGTTGACAGGAGGTAGTCACTTGAACGGGGTAAGTGTTGTTGCTGGGTGGCGTAAATGAGTTCGAACATACTGGCGCGAACACAGAAATATGGTCTCACTGGGAACATAGTGTTGAAAAAAAATTTCAGATGATTTCACCGTGGAAGCACTTGCACAGAAATTAAGATGAATAGGCTAACTTGGAAAATGTCGCCGGAAAGTAGACCAACTTTTCATGTGATTGTGCGCAAGATCTCCCATTTCGCGTGACTGGGGGGAAATCATGAGGACATCTAAAACGCACAAATAGTTCTGGCTTTATCTAACAGCACCAAGAAGGCTTTAGATGGATCATAGTACTTTCGTTATGCAATAAGTATGCTCTCGAAAACTGTTCACTGCATTTTCTGATGCGGTCAAATACTTATTCGTTTTCTGCTTTTCCAGATCACGTTACGGTAAGGTTGACATTTGAGTCAATTCAACTGTACGTAATAAATACAATTTTTTCATTTAAATCTTTTCACGAACCTTTTTGAATATGTGAGGGCTTTCTAGAGGGTGTTTTGAGTGTTGCCTGAGCTAAGAGTAAAAGGAAAGAAAGGTAAGCGTAGCAGGCAGGACAAGACAAAGCAGTGCTAAAGCAATCATCTTGCCGGACCTAGTACCGCTATCTTTGTTGCCTTTCACTCTGTGTTGAGCAGAACTCTCCGAATGTCCGTCTATACCAAGTCGCTCAAAGTGCTATAATTTTGCGCATTTCCTGAGGAGCACTTTTTTTGGAAGCAGGCGAACAGTATCGCCCGCATAGAACAAAATTTTTAACTACGGAGCTCTTGTAGATCTTTCTACGGCCAAGCTCTGCAAATATAAATTGTCATCATCATAAATCGCCACGCGCTCTCTTGTTCCTCCTCAACACCTTCTTCATCTCCAGCGTCGGTTTCACAACACGTGCGCCAATTTCTTTGGCGTCGGACGTAAGAATCCTGACGGACGAGATAACGAATATACAAAGCGAAAAGAGACACTGGTCGTGTGACATAACATCACCGAAGACTGGTTACATGACAATTCCTCATAAAAAGCACGCAACACGGGTCCCGTTATATATTTTTTTTATTCTTTAGAGATACTGAGATCTTAGCAGGGCGGTTATACATTAAAAATACAAGCGATTTGACGCAAACAATTTGCAGACTTTCTTCAAACTTTTGTAGAAATTTAGAAGAGCACTGACATCAAATTTACTCATGCCAAGATTTTTGCGTCAGCGAGTGGCTATAGACCCCGTAGCAGTGATTCGCGACCTAAAGCGCAACTGAAAAATGAACAACTATCACTTTTATTGATTTATATTACTGGAATCTAGCACTATTCAAAAACGGCCGGAGATTCCGTCATTTTTAGCGCTGGAAGCACCAGCAGTGGCGCTACCTCGCGGTCACCTCCAGATCACGCCACAGCTGACCACTTCTCCACAGAAAAGAGTCTCAGCGTCTCCGCAAACATTTCGTCTGCTAGGTGGACACATTCAGTCATGCCTTGTCACCTGCATTGCTGTCGTCGCCGTACAAAGTGTCGACTCGGGTTCAATACGATAATCTGGAGCTTGGAATCCCGCTATTCGCGACGTCGCGAATTATTTTTGCTTCGATCGACCTTTTGGAGAACAGTGATTCTTAAATTGACGCCGTTCCAATCAGCACTGCAGAGGGGCCCGAGAATGCACGCTTCATCCATGACCGCTCGTGTGTCTCAGTTAGCTATATTGGTCTGTTTTGGTGAGCAAAGCATTCAGGTATACGCAGAGAGGTCAGTGCATTATAGTTACCACGAATGAGCATCAGCGGAGAAATAGAACATGTTTCCTAGTTGTCAGTTTATTTTTGTGCCTCCAGATGGCCCCACCTATTCAGTCTCTTGCGGTAAACACGGTATTACCACGTTTACGCGGACGCAAAGTCTACAGGTGAACTAAAATTCAACGATACCTGCATGTTACTTGTTAGCGATGATATCTGACTACACGCTCTTCCAAGTTTGATAGCCTGTGGTCGTGCTGATGTGTAACACATACGTGATATGAAAAGACACCCTCATTGCGCTTTTTTCGTGCTTCGAACTAGACGACTGCAACTCACCTGCAACTCACATCAATGTCCCGACATGCTGACCGACAAGTACACATTTAATCATGCTCTTTTTTTCGCCATTCTTTTAAAGGTGCTTTTTATCTTGATAATTTCACGAAATCATTCAAAACGGTGCGACAGAGATCAGACGCGATGAGCCACGGCCGGGCTAGAGTGCAACTGTGCGCGCTAGCCCGGCCCTAGCCCAGCCGTGGACGAGCGAGTGCGATTCTGCACTTCGGCGCCAGTCGGTGCCACAATAAGAACACTCGGATCGTACACGTCATCGCTACTAGGGCATCGTCACTCAGGATGGTATTTGTGAAATGTATCACAGTGAACACGTACACTAGTGTCGATGTCGCAGGGTAATCTATTTTTCGTTTTTTCTCCTTAGCTCTTCTACGCTCTTTGACGTCGAATTAAAATAACTTGCACGCGACGGAAGCCGTTCCAATTTGGCAAAGAAGACGTATGCTTACCACGCGAACGAATGATGGGCACATCTCGATCTTGAAATTTGATGTCAGTGGTCCTTTAAAAGAAAAAAAAACACCGTTGACGAACAAATGAAATAACCCAAGGAAATTCTTAACATATTCAGATGTTTTTCAAACAAAGCTAAAGAAACTACAATAGTATTAGGATTATTCCAGTCCGTTATACTCCGGAGAAAAATAATATTTAAAACAGTTAGTCCTTGTAGTCAAAGAAACTATATAGTAAAAGCACGCTTTTGCCTCGTTTCATAACTTGTTGAGAGAGAAAAATAATTTGAAGTGTTGACGTTATAATGATCATTTACGAGGTGATATAAAAATTTTAATCGGCAGACATGGTTACGCTCCGCAAAAGCCACGTAAATCTGCTCACATGTTATGTTCCCACCAAACCCACGTATTAAAGAGAGAGCACGGGTTGACGGGGGGGTTGGCAGCTTCTTTTTAACAGTAAACTGTTGAGCTTTTGGCTTCAGTCTTGCAGCCTATTGCAAACAAGCTTGCCTATTTATAGGAATGGTGCTCAATAATGTCATTAGTTATAAATCGTAAATGCAGTGCAGGTTCATAGCCCTGCCATAGGCAGTGCATACGAACGTGGGCTCTGTCGACAGCTATGTGTTTCATTGCGCTCTATGGGCGCCAGATGAATTCGAAAAGCATAACTGTTTTCAAAAGAAATAGCATTTCACACATTTGACTTCACTTGCGCTGTGCTCAAGGCTGTTCTGCACGGTAATGAACATTATTAGGTTAGTGAACTGTCATTCAAGGTTTACTGAAATTCTCTCAAGGGAGAGTTCACTGTACTTTGCCAGTAGTTTGCCATGAGTAACATGGGATAGCTTTGTTGTGAATCATCTTTTTAAAACGCCATTTCATTGGTGACTGTAGGACACTGACAAAACGAGTTGAAATCGCATGTTTACCTTAATTTGAACAGAGCGTCAGTTTGACCTCATCATTCTTAAGTATGACACTTATAATTTTCTTGCATGGCCTTGAAGAACCATCTCTCGGAAAAGCATCTCACAGGGTCCCTTACGCACACGCCTCAGTCTAATAGTAGGCAAAAGCGATCCTTCTCTTTTCCTTTTAAGTCGCCATATGCAGCCTCCAGTGCCCCGTGCGAAAGCTTTCAGAAGCTAACAAAATTTTGTGATTCCTTCGATGTCACGATCGCCCCGCCGCGGTGGTCTAGTGGCTAAGGTACTCGGCTGCTGACCCGCAGGGCGCGGGTTCAAATCCCGGCTACGGCGGCTGCATTTCCGATGGAGGCGGAAATGTTGTAGGCCCGTGTGCTCAGATTTGGGTGCAGGTTAAAGAACCCCAGGTGGTCTAAATTTCCGGAGCCCTCCACTACGGCGTCTCTCATAATCATATAGTGTTTTTGGGACGTTAAACCCCAGATATCAATCAATCGATGTCACGATCACTGCAAGCTTTCTGTAGTGCCTCCAGCATCGGTCCAAATTTAACCAAGCAATGACGCCTTGTGATGACGTGACGATGTGGTGTCACGTTGTCTGGCATAACATCGACGTAATGATGTTATGATGATGCTACTAAGACTTCGCAAACTTTTGGTGACCAGTCACGTCATGGGGTGAAGTCATTCTGCGATGATACGGTTTTGCATCAGTCATTTCGACACCACCGACAGAGAAGGCAATGCGATACGCTGGTCAATTTTAGCGTTTGTTTGGGCATCTAAGGTGTTTGCCATAAACGACAATGTTGACGGAGCTTCGCTTTCCGTCATAAGTACACTCTCAGAACTTTGGCTCTTCTTTTATACGAGTGAATGTCACTGTATTTAGAGAGGCACGTGCACTCTTTTCAGATAGTCCCATCGAGACTCTTTAAGAGCATGAGTGTGACAAAAAAAAAAGATTCAGCGTCACTCCATAAGGCAAGTGCTACGACTGTGGCTCTCCTATGTATAAAATAGCAGTGAATGACACTCATTTTCTTAGAATGCAGTTTGCGTGGTTGTATACATATTATAGAGCTGTAGAGGCCCTACGACAACTGCTACTATCTATATTACTTCAATTCTACAACTACCTATACCTCCACTATACTACTGCCGCTGATAATACTATTATAATTTCCTACCTACAACTATTACTGCTGATATTATACCGCTTCTACTACTGATACTACTGTTATGACCACTACTACAACTACACAAACATCAAACGAAGCTGCTACCGTCATATGTCACCCACTTACGCCAGAGCTAGGTAATACTCCAGTCTACTAGGCATGCCACGTGTCTGTATATTGCTGTGCCTCTATACTAAGTTTCGTCGACAACGACCACATCGTCGATTGCGACACCACTGCCTGAGCTTCTCACAAGTCTTCGCTACTGTACCGCGAAACAGGCTTAAGTGCAATAATTGCCATTTACTGCTCCATGTGTCGTACCAAGATACCACCAGAAGCGAAAGTATAAGCTCGAAGTTTTCTTTTTTTTTTCTTTTCACAGACCCCGGACGCGACGGGTGTTTCTTAACGAACCAAAACAGCCGGCGGTAAGGCGTCCCTTTCTTTGGCGGCATCTTCGCTCCAAGCTCATTAGTGGAGCAAGGCATACTCACAGGGTAGCTTTTTACTTTTTTTTTGCGCACCAACTGAATCGCCTTCGGCTGCAAGCGACCTTCTCATCACTATTATAGCGCCCACACGCTAGGACATGGAGAAACGAAAAGCGAGTGGCTAGTGATAGTATTGCTGAGTACACGCCTTCCAGACTTCTTTAGGTTCCCATTAAGTAACCACCTCTCTTTCAGTGTGGCCTGTGCGTCTTGTTTTTGTAGTTAATATTTTTTGAAAGCTGTGGCGAAGATCAAGATTTGTGTACCGTTATTCATTCCAGACGTTCGCATTTGTTCTACGGTACCTTTATATTTCTGTGTAAGTGTTTAATAAATTGCTAAGTTACATACTTGAAAATTCGTCCGTGGGTCTCACCTACTTGCGAAGGGCACATGCGACGTCGCAAGTAGGGTTCCGCTGAGCCGCCACTCAATGGACTCAATTCCTATGGGAGAACGCTCGTTTCGTTCCTAGAAAAGAAAAAAGTCTGCACTTAGAAGCCATCGCAAGACACTGCACTATAGGACAAATGCATCGAATGCGCCTTGAACATCTGGCAGTTATGGGCTATGTTCAGGCTACCGCTGGCTTTATGCTGACATTTGTTTTCCTGACGAGACGCGCACCAAAACAGTTATGTTGTCTCGTTGTTGCGGAAGGGAGACTTGAAGCTGCTACTACCTGGCAAGGAAAAAGAGATAGATAGATAGATAGATAGATAGATAGAGAGAGAGAGAGAGAGAGAGAGAGAGAGAGAGAGAGAGAGAGAGAGAGAGAGAGAAAAGATCTAATTTAGCTATACGGTGGCCGACGATCCCAGCCACACGAGTATAGGCTCATCGCGATGTTCCAGACAAGTGAAGAGGGTTTGCCATCTTCACGAAGGGACAGTATCAATGGAGGACCAAAGAAGCCATCCCAGCAAACTTTTGCAAAGACCTGCAACAGAGGATTTTCGAGATAAAGCAGTGGCTATTTGCGAGAAGCTAAATGTTGTATATGTCGAATACACGATGAAAAGATGTGAGATGGTTGTACTTGAAGTGTTCACTAGACAGACGGACAAACAGATGGATGAAGATACAAATAGACTTACGGACTGACGCATACACGGACAGACAGGGGCGGACGCATGGATTGCAGGACAAACAGACAGACAGAGGAACGGCTCCACGAACAGATGCACGGACGGATGCACGGATGAACGCATGCACGGACGGAAGCAAGAACGAATGGGCGGACAAAAGCTCGGACGTACTGATGAATGCTTGGCCCCACCAATCATATCTTCACTCCGTGGATATGCTGTGATTTTTTTCATCGCCAAAAAGTATAAAGGCGCACGTCCAAACAAAATCGTCACGGACCACTTCCGTTAACACACACACACACACACACACACACACACACACACACACACACACACACACACACACACACACACACACACACACACACACACACACACACACACACACACACACACACACACACACACACACATACACACACACACACACGCACACGCGCGCGCGCGCGCGCGCGCACACACACACACACACACACACACACACACACACAGGTTACACGAAAGATATCAAGCACTTTTTCTAGTTCCTACGCTGAGCCGATTATGGCTGAGTTGCAAAGCACGCTACTGACGAAGCAAGAAACGTGCATTTTCGGATCTCCCTGGGAATAAGCACCGACTGTTTCCCGGAGCTTCGGCAGAGCTACGTTCGGTCCAGCCTTTTCTTTACCAACGATGGAGTGATGATAAGGGGGAAAAAAGGAGTTATTATCAGGTCCTGTCTCACACCAGAACTGGGCGACCTCCTGTTAGCGAGCATGTGCCTACAGCGTGAAGAGGAACGTCACTTATCGAGCGTGCATCATTTGTTCCGGTGAAGTATTGATTATTTTCTGGAAGACAGATACCATGTGACTTGTCAAGGGATATCAATTGCTGCTGCATTCAGCCGGGTTTTAGCTGGTCATTACGCTTGCTCTTTGCCTTTCTGTGGGCTTTTAAGTTTTTATTACCCTGCGCTTATGATGGCACAAGTTTCGCTCTTTTGCAACGCAGAAGCAGTATTTGTTGCCTCAAACTTTCTCTGAAGCAGAGTAGTACCATAAACTAAATGTAATCAAACTTTATTTTAAAATGTTAAGCCACTATTTTAATCAACCAATCTCTAGCTGTTCTTTGAGAAACATAACCTATATTTCTCTCGACGAAATAATCACTTCACTTGAAGGAGCACTAGCACAAAAAAGTTAAAATCTGTTTTTTTTTTCTGTTGAACTCAGTTGCTAACGATACACCTATCATGAATAGAAAGTTTGTTTGCCCTATCGCGCTACAGTTAATTCATTCGAACAGGCTTTATACCACGCAGCCCCACCGGGTTGGTCTAGTGCTTATGGCACTCTGCTGCTAACCCGAAGGTCTCAGGATCTAATCCCGGCTGCGGCGGCTGCATTTCCGATGGAGGCGAACATGTTACAGGCTCATATACGTAGATTTAGGTGCATGTTAAAGAAGACCAGGGGCCGAATTCACAAAGCTTTCTCTTTGGCTACGCATTTTCTTATTTCTTAGCCAAACATTCTCTTATCTCGAGGGATTACTATAGCGCGGGTATGAATTTAACTTATTCGGCACTTAAGAGGGCAAGGAGGACACACAATAGCCGATGAAACGACAAGGAAAGAAAGAAGTGCGTGCCGATAATATCAAGGTAGCACGCAAAGCGTCTAGCATCGAGAGTATACGATGATAGCCAATGATTTGCTGCATCTAAGTTTCAGTTCCGCGAGCGTCTGCTACAGCGCTTGCGGGATGCCGCGTACGTTGTAATAGACATTTTGGTGGGCTGTGCAAAGCCAACCACTCGCCTTCAATCAACAACTGCAGCTAAAAAAAATAATTGCTCGATGGCCTTAAGCCACCGAGCAATCCATGCACTATCTCGCCAAGTACAAGTAAACAACACTCCAGGTGCACCACATGAATGAAACCACACATAAATCGATGCATGCAATGTTTTAAAATGTGCCTCTAATGCCTTCCCCTATTTAACGCGACCAGTTACCTTACATTTCATTGAAGCTGCGCTGCTACTTAACTAATTCGGTGCAATTTAGCCCGGTATAGTGGTGAACGTAAGGGTGTTTCGTACCTATAGTCAAAGGTAGCCCTTGTTACAATATTCTTATTACAAGACACGTGAGCGACTTTGGTGCCTGCAGACGAACTGTGCGGAAATAGATAGCAACAGTAATCAATTGAAATTGTGAGCACGATTTCGCTGGTTCCATGCACCGCAGCATGTTTATATAGTCGGAATGCGAGAACGTGCATACGCTTACGCTTAGGTATATGTCTACGTAAAATGAGGAAGACTCGTCGAGAGGTGTCTCAGTGCTAATGCTTTTCACAAAACACGGTGCAAATATTTCGTCCAGCGTTGTTTGAGTGCGCAAACAAAGCATGGGACGTGTATACGAGTCTTGAGGTCGAGAGACGTTATCACACGTGCGAAAAGGATGAAAAGAGAGAAAGAGAGACTCTCGTTTCGGCTTCGCGAAATCTTGAAATTGATAGATAATAAAGACAATTTTCCGGCCCAGCAGACGTCAGGGAAAGTCTCCGCAAAGCAGCGTCAGATGCTCGAAGAGCATAAAAAAGTGGAGTACGCGTTATATGAGAGTGACAGCCACTCAGAAAGCGAGATGAAGTGTGACTGTCCTTAGATGTGAGAATCAATGCTAATTAGGAGAGTTGAGTTAATGAGCCAAAGCTTTCCTAAATAACGATAATGGAAGCAAACTGAGCATTCATCTAGTGAAAGTGACACTAGTGACAGTGAACTTATAATAGTTGATTAGCGTTGTCACAGGCCGATATATATTTTTATTTTCTTATTTATATTTGGCAAACTATGAAAAGGTACCCTACGTTAGAGCCGGCTATCCCAACGTCATGATAGTAATGTACAAGAATAAATAGCGCAAGGTTATACATTCACACGTGGCAGTTTCTATCTTCTAGTAACCTTGGGCAAACGCATTCTAACAATTTTTTCTATTTTTGACAAAGTTTCACCGGACGTTTTTGCATTTGGCTTCATTCGAAGGAATGACGATATATCAGCAATAGGGCAAATGCAAGCACTGCTGCAGTGGACGAGCGGTTAAAGCGCTCAACTACAATCTAGGAGGTACTCGGTTCGATTTGTAAAATCACTGAGCACTTTTTTTTTTCAAGAAGTTGGCCGGCCTGGCATTATGCGTGGTGGCGGATACTAATTTTTTGAGAAGTAGGCTTTCGCACTTGCTTCTTACACTCCCCTTTTGTTCCAAAAGCGCTGTACTGTGCTCCTTCAAAAATTAAACAATTCAGGGTTCATAATTTTCTCCTCCATCCTCTCTTATCGCAAAAGTGTCCAGTACTGAAATACCAATATCATACCTGGTATATTACTTTTCACGTGTTTGGATATTCGACCAGAAATCAGTCTTCACGGTGTTTTGAAGAAAATCTACACATGCAGTGAGCTAACTGCTTGCAGCCAAGTTGACTGCCTTTGTAGGGACACGCTTTCGTGCTAATTTGGTGGGCATCATCACATGCAGCAAGACTTTAGAGCACGGACAGTTAGAGCTGATGCAAACAGAGTGATTAGTTTGTGTCTTCTCTCCCGCTATTTGTCATGCTGCACGCTTCAGTGTAATGTCGCTGTCAATGGTTAAAATGAACTATAGCAGTTAATCGAGTTCTGCTGAGAGGGTCCCCTATTGTCCAGAATGGAACAGAACAATGGTAATTTGATTTGTGTGATAAAGAGATACCCTGCTTTTGGTTACTAGAATAAATTTCTAAACTGAAGTTTATTTTTTATTAACAACAGTTCCAGTGCAGATGAAAGGTGCATGGACAAAACTCGTGTATTCAGCTTGACTAGGTTTGTGACCTTAATTGTAATTGCAAACCGGTGTGACAGCATGCATAAATATCACACGCATATACAGCCACGGGTGATAGCTTGCTTATTTTGATTAAAATTGAAAGGTTGAAATCGCCATATTCAACCAACGCAATGTCTACGAAATATGCCATGTAGAGTAGCTATGCTCTAAACTAATCTTCGCAGGTTCGTTTCATTTTACCCAATTTCTTGCCCATGACTGTAGGTTGGTAAATGAAACAACTTCTTCGAACACACATATTCTGTGTAAGATTAGATTTATTTTTATGCAGTACAAAACAAATTGAAATGTATAATGGCTCAAAAGAGAAATATATAGAAACAAATTCAGCGAAATCATTACCAAACTTACTCACCATTGATAAACCGATTCTCATTTAAAAGATACATACATACATACATACATACATACATACATACATACATACATACATACATACATACATACATACATACACACACTCAGGTGTAAATATTAAAATGAATGGCTATAAAACAACAATTTTAATACACTCATTTTGAATATACTACAGAAAGTAACTATACTACAGAAAGTAAATATACTACAGAAAGAAATTCACCGGCACTGTTATGTCTGAACACGGTGTTTCTCGAACCATCTCGCAAAAGCTTGATGCATAGTTTTCCGCTGCTGCCCAGTGACAAGCAGTTTTTATAAAAAACACAAGAATAAAGCCCTTGAAAATGTCATGCTAAAGAAAAGGGCTGTACATCAATATTTTGTACATGTCTGCAATATCACTCTGTTTATTTACATAGCTTGGCTCATTCACAACCCACTAACAAAGCATGTTAGGACACTTGGGCTGAAAGTTGGCACAGCGCGAGTAAATTCTAGACAATACATGAATAATACAATTATAAGCTACTAAGCTCCTTGGTGCAAACAGTGTTTATATTGACAGCTATAGGTGCCATTTTGTTTCCCCAAAACACTTCTCAAAAGTAGAATCAACTTTATTTAGCTAAATGTTTCTATTCTGGCGCGTAGTGGTGGCTCAACGGTGGAAGTGACTCTTTCGGCCAAGAAAACAAAGACCAATTATTTTTCCAGTTCGTGAATTCACCCCATGCTAACATTGAGGCAGCTGGTAGGAGTGCTTTTGGAGAGAGGAAACCACCACATTCCCACCAGTTGTGGCCCTGGGTAGCTACTTCACGTGGACAAAAATGATGAAAAACACTCCTCAAGAAGACTTCAAAGTTTGCACACCAACACAGTTCCCATACAGCTGTCTATTAGTCTGCTTGAAAAATATTGAGTTTACTGGTGGGCAAAGACTGTACACTATGTGAGGTGATGCTCCAGTGCACTGCATGTATGTCTTGCTCCTGGCCTCAACTGCAATGTTGCTCAGCACATATGTGTAAAATAACAACTAATACTATGCCACTGCAAAGTAATTATGTGTCACTTGCATGAAACAGGAACAATAATAAAAGAACATAACAACATTTGCCTTCACTACGTTCAAAAACTGTAAATAAATTTCCACAGAGTTTTCACAGTTCATCTGAGGATAGTAATATTCGTTGTAAACACATTTTTACTTCCACTAACAAACTATCTTAAGATGCCAGATTCAATATTAAAGTGTACCAGCACTTTTGTAGGGCTAAACAATTGTACAGGCACCTACAAAAACACAAGTGAATGCATGCTATAGCTACATATAAAAATAAATACTTTTATTTCTAGTCTGAGTAGAGCTGCATAGATGATAAGTCACTTGCATTACATTATGAACAAACCTATCCGAGCAAAGTATACATTTAAAAAGTTACACTTACGCAGTAGATAAGTAGACTGTTGAAGAACGAACAGGCAGTGGGTAATACCCAAGCACTAAAATCTACTGTTAAGATGTACTAGAAGTAGTGATGATCCTCTTCCTTCCAAATAAAATAATCCACATAGATTCACTTCTCAGAACTTATACACTCATGGCATCATTGGTGCTATACAAATGAGTGTACACTGAAGGATCACATCGACTGAGTACATGATTACTGCATTCATGGCTTTACTTCTTGTACTACAAAGAATTCAAACACAGTTACCATTGGCCACCATGGATGCGGTGAATTCTGGCATGGAAATGTAGAGGCACACAGGCACTTAACACACATGTTAAAAACTTCAGCTCAAAAATATTTGCTCACTAACACTACAGCAGCCTTTAAATTAGTGTCATAGTTTGGTATCTTCCATGCAAAATTTAAATAATTTCGAATGCAAGCAAAGGAACTGCTGAATAATGCACTGCTAAGAAGTTAAGCAGCAGCTGCTCCAGACATCACAATGTGCTCTTTCTGCTGTTGTAAACTTTGAGCAGGAGAACAGTCACTGGCAGTCCCTTTATACTTGTTGGTCTTCTGTGCTCTGTTCTTGATACACTGTACATGACCGTGGAGCACCGAACCCCTTGTTACTGCTGGAACTTAGAAAAATACAGATCATTGTTACAACCATGCTACATGCAAGAGTGTATAGTTGTCAATTATGTGCTCATATTTACAGATATTGTATTTTCAGAAGCCAATGACAAGCCTCAACACACACACACACAAACAGTGAAGGCTGAAAATATATTTAACATGATAGAAGAGCAAAACCACAATGTTATAGATGAAGGCATGAAACTTCTGACAGGCATAAAAAGCCAATGGAGTTTCTTTTATTTCGACTTTACACTAGGTGCGAGAAGTAGACCACAAATAAGCTCACTAAAAAACACAAGTTAGACTGCATTACAACACAACAATCAATGTTGATAACTTTAAGGCTGTCTAACATAGCCAGCTCACCATACCGCATATAGGAGCAAATGGGCAGTCTAGAAGACACAAAGAACTTGTGGATTATGAGTGTGCTTGCCACTGACATCTATTATTCTAAATGAAGAAAACCTTTCAAAAATGCACTTCATCAGGGGAAATAATCATACACAACAAACACAAAGGGCTCCTACAGGTGCCACCAACACTCACCATTATTGTTGATACCAGTGTCTTGGCGAATGGATATTCTGTGTCCTGCACAGAACACCAAAGGAGCGCTCCATGACTTGGATTGCATGTGTGCTAGCTGCATCGCTCTGCTGCTGAAATAGGCTAGCCACTGACAGAGAAATGAGAAGCCATGGCTATGAAACACACTGAACGTCACCTTTAGCGATCAACAATGCATACTTAGGTCAGGTACAATTTGTAGAAAAATATATATCACTATGAAGTTGTGGTGAACATGTTCGGCTGAAACACAAGCAACAGCACTGAGAGAGAAAAAGCTACATTAGGTAAAAGATGCAGTTACTGGCCCTATGTCATCTGAGGCTTCTTCAATAGGTCTTTCTCCTTGCAAGTCATGAACAGCCAGGCAATTTCACAAACTTGCTATTTCCTTCCAGAGCACTTGATCCACAGAGGGAGTCACAAGCTCGAGAGCTCAATAAGGAATCAAAGTATTTGTGCTCGTTTCAAAGCACAAGCTTTTGAGTCTCAGATTATTGGAGTTTCATTCATAAGCTGCAGGCCTTCAGCTTTCAACATTCTCAATTATCTGGCAGTTTAGTTCTATAAATGTTGAATAAGAATTATGTGTAAAATTATTACAGGTATCCACTGAAAGCAACCATGCTTGGGTTTTCAATTTGTGCACAGTAAGTGGTGTTCACGTAATCGTATGTATTAAAGAAAAAACTAACCTTGCAGCCAGCCGTTAGGCAGTTTTGTGCCCTCGAAGCTCCCAAGCAGATTGCAGTCCTTCCAGATGAGGCTGCCATGCATGCTTCCACGCCACATCCGCTGAATGATAACAGTCCCAGCAGTGACATAGGCTTGCACAGTTAGGGAGAACGTGTCCTTCCTATTTTTGTACCGGTGCTCCAAGTAATGATGAGGATTGATGTGCCAGAATGTGCAACCGATGCATCACAGGACATTAACAAACCAATCTCTGCGATCTGTGAAGAGCCAAAAACGAGATATTTAAAAACAATCATTAGAAGCACTCACTTCTAATACTTATTTGAGGAAGCTATCACTTCGTTAAAGTGACCAAAATCTGTTATAATCACTTTGAAATAAACTGAAGCCTCATGTAAAATTTACATACCGCAATATATATGGCCTACTGAAGCATAGTACTACCAAGCGGTAATCGTCTATAGAACTAATTTTCTAAAATAACATAAATTTTTTAAGTGCAACCTGGCTCCTGGAAAATAAATTCACATTAACTTTCCAGCTATCAAACATGGTCAATCGAAAGGCCCAACCTCATAATCAAACAAGAGCTCATTTGTATCAAATCACAAAAAAACTTTTTATGTATTTGCTCCATAATATATGTATGTATATAACAGTAGTAGTAAATTTTTCATGCTTCAACTTACCATAGAGAAACATTACATCTGATGGGCTTAAAAACTTGCACACGTTATAGAACTGCGAGAATTATAGTACCGGTGAAATTTAGTTCTGCAAGGTGAACTCACCGATGGCAGCATTTAGTAGCCGTCGGTGTCAAAGGAACCAAGTACGGCCAACAGGCAAAGGGCATCTGCAGACTGAAAGCTGCCAATGACAGCAATGAAGGGCTGGCCAGGCGTGCACGTCCATTGATAAAGTTAAGAACTGGCCATGACCGGCTGTTGTCAAGGCTCTAGTGCCGTGCAAAACGATGGCCAGACGAACTCGGAAACCTGTAGTTAGGCGATATTGGCCTACAACTTCATCCAAAGCAAGGCACCTGTGAAATCTTTGCTTTTTCTGGGGGCCGAAGGGAAGCTTGACGTTCACGGGCTCTCGCTGCCACATAGAACTCTCAAGTTGTTACCGAAGAACAGTCTAGGCGCGCTTCCAAAGTAACACGATCCACAACAGAATATAGCATCTCGCAGCTTTGGTTGATCACATCACAGCGCTAGGTCTGGGGGCCGGAGGGAAGTTTGACGTTCACGGGCTCTCGCTGCCACATAGAACTCTCAAGTTGTTACCGAAGAACAGTCTAGGCGCGCTTCCAAAGTAACACGATCCACAACAGAATGTAGCATCTCGCAGTTTTGGTTGATCACATCACAGCGCTAGGGCTATGGTTATCACAAAAAGGAGAAGTGATGACTTAACAAACAAAAGCGCCAAGCTGCCCTACCATAACTTCGCAGGGAAAAACAGTTATTAACGCTGTCGTTCAATTTTCGGTCACACGAGCACAGCTTGTTCGCAAGTCTTGGAACGTCAACACAGCACCACTGTTCACGACGAACATCGTTTCACTCCCGAACAGTACATTGCTCTCAAGTAAATAGAAGCGTACGGGCTAACTAGTGGCGAAGCAAGAACTGAGCGCGTAGTTCATACGTTTCTGTACGTACTTGGGGTCACTCAAGTAACGTGTCAAAACGCTGTCAATCCTAAATGTCACACAGCTCCCAACTGAGAGACTGGAAAGTGAAGCGAATGAACTGTTTCCGGCACACAAACACACATTGGAGGCTTCTCGAGTGCTAGTTGCCATCGCTACATTGACGCCGATCCCTGCTTGATAACCACACCGACGCACAGGCTTCGCTGCGCTTCACCGTACACCATTGCACTGCCACAGCTTTCCGCACTGCTTACACGCATCGAAAGAGCTGATGTAATCACAACACATCCGGTAAAACGCTGAAGTAACTCGTGCGAGAAGCGTTTGCTGAAAGTGGCACCGACCGATATGCTGTTTACGACGCCTTGTCGTTTTCAACAACTGCGCAGCACATAGGAGAGCTCTTAGAAAGTACTTGCACTATTTTCACGGCGTGAAAAAAATTTCTCTTATGTGCGAGGGGGGTGATATGACGAACAGGACAGGCGTGCCAGATGAAAGAAGTGTTTTGACAACGTCACCGAGTGAGCTGATGTAGAGGCTATTGCTTCACAACCAATCACAAGCTGTGCCTGTCGGCCAAGCCGTCGTCTGCTCGCGTTTGTCGTCGGCTTCGATCAGAGCATGCGAAAGGGGATTCGCCTTCGCAACGCTATTATTCTCAGGTCAAGTGGTCGCTGCGTCGCACACAATACATGTCAGTGGCTCGCTCTACCTTTGAATGATGATCGTGCGCCAAGGTAAATGGTTGGTAATTGACGGAGGGATGAATTCGGTCAAGGTTTGCTCCAGAATTGTGAGGGTTTGCATATTTTCAGTGTCATACAAAGTTACTAGGGTCATTTCATTCCGATTGCTTGCCATATTATCACGGTCCATATTGGTGTCTGAACAGTGAAGATGAAGATGCATGATTTGTTTGTAGTTCCATGCGTAATCACGCGCACTCCTAATACGCTTTGGTTTACAAAGTACGCGTTGTTCCAGATCGTCCCAAAGTGTATCGACCGCTGTATTTCAGAGATCGCAACCATTGCACAGTTAGAGCCAATGAAAGTACACTAGAGCACAAACTTTATGAACCACTCACTGAAAACTTCCTCTCATTTTTATTTCCTATAGCGTGCAAATAATATGATCCCATTAACCTCCTTGGTGGTAATTTTCACTAATGTGGCAAGGATCTCGAGTCGCACTTTTAATTGGATGAGATGCGGCGCAACACAACAACATAACAAATAAGGTTGAACCTATGCCATGCCACGTTCGAATGCACCGACCATTCACGTATCACATTGGTTTTCATCCAACCACAAATCTTTACATGCGTAGTTTTATGCCATTGACGCCCAATAGAATTCTTCAATTACTGCGACTTCGAACTTATTGGACGATGGTGGTTGTCAACACCCTCCACTGCACACAAGAGAAACAACACGCGAAGCTCGAAGCGCCGAAAGATATAAAAACGCACCAGCAGTCATCAGGCAGCCCTTAATGGGCATGAATTAACTCAAAACCAGCCAGGGCACCAAAGTATACCGCCGCGGCAGCAGGTTCTAAGTAGCGACATTGTTCCTAAGAGTGGTCCGGACCACTCTTAGGATTTTCTCTCAGCTATGCTAATTTTACGCACAATTTCGCTTCGTGAATCCACTTACGAGCACTTTTCGGTGACGTAAGCAAATATAGCAACTGCATCACCATCGCTGACATGTTCCCGGGCAGTCACAGCGCGCTTTATTAGCAGCGGCCGATGTGACAACGATGGCCTCTTACGACGTCTTTTCGTTTTGTGAATCGACTTACGCAACGAAATTTCTCTTGCGTAAAAATGTTTTCGTAAGTGAGTTTTGTGAATCCGGCCCCAGGATCTTTACGAAAACTGGCACCGCCAGTTCACAGAGAGCTTTTAGTTGTCTTTTTCAATTACTTTTTTGTAGTAATAAAGCTCCTGAGGCTTGCCAGATTTATATGTAAGTGGTTTCGTGATCGTGCATGTTTTCGAGAAAGTTTTATTCTTAATAAAAATACGGGAGGGGTAATGTCAGCGTCGCTTTGATGTAAGGCTGCGACTATGTCATATGCAGTATACCGATATTATCCTGCATGCTCTATTCTCATCGAATAATTTTTATTTGCCTCCTTATTTGCTTCTTCCTTTTTTCCGGGATGCCGTGCATCAAGAGCACTTGCAACCTGATACTTCTACCATGAACTTCCGAGAGTGTATCAAGCGTGCGTGGATAGTTCAGCCGCATGTGCACTCTCACGGCGCTTTAGCGGAACACACTCCGGCGGCATACCTTGTAGAGTGTATGCGCTTGCGTAGGTCCTGTATCCGGCCTCATACAGCTCTACTTCTCTCTGTATAATCTTGCATTTCTGACCTTCAACAAAGTATTCGAAGCTGCATGGGTTCATGGTTTCTTTCTTTTGATTAAAAATTGCTCATGTGGTTGTGTGTTTCATTTGTTATTGATTTAGCGCTGTTTTATGTGAGCGTGGGTCTCTAGGTCTCTAGTTTTTTTTTAGGTACTGATCCAGCAAGCTCCACATATACCAATTTTGGAGTTAGGTGACGTCAATAGATGAGGAAATATATGACTGGTGCAAACGTGATAATCCTGACACGCGTTTTATGTAAGAGCATGACAACATACCACGCTTATAGCATGCTCGCGGTTCTTTCGCAAGATCCACATATACTGAATTGGGTATAACGTGACCTGAATAGATGACGAACGTATATGACACATTCAAAAATGATAATCATGACACGAATGTCATAGATGGCTTTAGTTACCTCAGCGTCGTAACAATGTGCTGAATGTAAAGTGACATATCAACATTTCTCATTTGTACTTCGCCACTGTAAGTGGGATCTGCAAAATTTATTTCAGTGCGTATCTAGCGACAACACTGATTGAGACATAGCTCTACCGTTTGTCACCACCTACAGAAATCCGCCTGTTTTACATTTTACCAACTTTTCAGCCGTCATAATTTGTCAACACTTCGACACCCTGCTTTCGTCGGACTAACCATTCTCCATTCTTCAGCGCCTCCAGAATACCATTCACCACTTTTCTTGTGCAGAACATCAAATAAACGTTTTGTTTACTCTCTCCAGACGCAAGACTATCGTCTTCCGACGACATTTGAACTGTAACATGCAGATACGGGGCCAACTTTTCGTGCGGGCTCTCTTGTTCTCGCGTGGCTCCCATCTTGGCGTTTTGTACTCTGCGAGAAATTATTATCACGCTACGTTAGGCCCTATCATCACCTTCGTCAGGTCACACCTGCCGCTTATGAGATTTCCACTACATCATGCTCATCGGCTGCTACACCCAGAACTCAAGTAGCCCACAATTCTCGTTTTAGAATCTACTTTGGTTACTCACTCATTGTGACTCGGCCAGGGTAATAACACGGGAATGATACTGTAGCTCTGGCACAAGTGCCGAAACTACATTCAAAAAAAGAAAGACGGCAACTTTGTTGTTGTGGGTTGAACTTTCGTGCTGCCCTGTTTTCCTGCAATACTGTGTTTTCTGTGTGGCGTTAGCTATACCCACTCTCCACGAATAAATGTTCACCGTAAAAACATGCTGTGCTCAATTTGACCGGTTACCTTCAATTCGTAGTAAGAATTGACAGGGTTTAACGTCCCAATACCAGGATATGATTATGAGAAACGCCACAGAGGGGGGCTGTGGAGTTTCGATTATTCAGGGCCCTTTAACTTGTTCGTAAAGTAACTACAAACGACTACAGCATATTTGCCTACGCTACGTTAAACGCTTCCCAAATGCGTAATGCCTTTCCGAGACTGCATCACACTTGATCATATACTCAGCCTGATCTAAAATACATCCCTTGTTATCTCTCGCTACCAAACTTAACACCGAGAGCGGTGCCACTAACAGTAGCCATGCTGTAGGCACATTGGAAAGTGGAGCCAGAGATTAAGTATATAGGATCTCGAACCTCAGTCGTTCACGCTGCTTGAAAGGTAAGCGTGGGCTTACGCTGACGTGCATATCAGAGTTGTTGCCAAAGGGCAGGTACACTCTCGGCAGCGAGCAGGAGCATTCCTAATTAAGGCCAGGTGGGGAAAGGCGAGTCGCTTGTTGCTGTGGGGGTCGGGCTGGCGTAGGGTCGGGCTCCCTAACGAGCGAGGAGCATTAGCCACAGCAGGCTGTGGTGGAACGAGGCAGAGGTTTCTTTTCCGCGCTAGCATGCACTGCATCCGCCCTTCTACATTCCATTGTACTTGTTCATTCTATTTCTGTCTGCGGGGCGATAATGTGGTTTAGACATTCCAGAGCGTCCAAGCACTCCCCCTCATCCCCTCACCTTCTTCACGAGTGTCGAGTGTGCCGTATGAATTCTTCATTCGATGCTGTTCTGTCTTTTCGCTCTTGTAACCTCACAGCATGCTAGTTTTCAGCACGTATGCTACTCCGAAATATTCTTTGTGCATGGGGTCAGATGCGCGCGCATACGGCTATGACGACCCAAACAGTTTAATGATCAAACACATGCGTGCGGATGCAGGAGAACGAGTTGGCCCACTCCCTCATCCTAATTGAAAACTCTGCGAATGCCTACGGCTCCTTGTGCATAGAACCTTTGTACGTATTTTTAGCGTCATTTCGCAACATTATATTTCATAAATGTTACGACACAGTCAGCTTCCACCCACATGCTTCGCATAACATAGATTTGGAAAGTACGTGGGATGTGCCATTTTTTTTCTTTTATAGTTGGTAATCATATAACATGCTCATTAGAATCGGCTCTATTTTCGCTGTAAAAGCTCGAAATAGTTAGGTATTTATTACAAGCGCGAATTCGCAACACCTCTCGCACCATAGCGTCTACCTATTTGGAATGCTCTGACACACTCACCGAGTCGTAATCTGACGTGTCCGTTCCGCAAAGCCCTGAAAAACGTGGTGACGTGCAGGGAAACGCGTGCATGTGTGCGAAAAGTGCAGCTTTCTAATAATGTTAAATGTGCGGGTACTGTGGAGACAATACCTAGTACTTTTATGCAAGGGCTTCCTTCAATGTTTAAAATACATTTATTAACTATTCGCATTCTTCAAATAACGCTGTGCGACAAGAAATTTGTAAAAGCTGAGCACTTGGTTGCTCTAAGCCTACTATAAAAATGGGTAGCTTCGCCCGAGAAAGTCGTGGACATCATAGCCCAGCTTAGTTTCGCTCTCAACTCTATTGGATTGACCAGTTAAAATTTGGTGGGACAGGCAAAGACTTGGCCCGACCGAGTACGTAAGCCATCATCTATTGATAATATGAGTGACATTGCACCCATGAAAGTGGAAGCCTTGGAATCTCCAAAAAAGCAGCATTGTCCTTGTAGACATATCCAGTAATCTCGAGATGTTCCAGAAGCACGCAATGCCTTGAGGTTAAAGCATGTAAATATTTACGTTCCTTTCTCAGCGACCTTCTGATGAACTTGAGTCAGAAGCCAAAATGCAAGCAATGCACACACATAAAAAACAGGGGGTGAAAGAAAAAGACAGGGTTGTAAATTTTACTCGGATGGCAACTCAACAAGTACATCAGTAGGGTAGAGTGTATTACATGACTAAAGTTGAATTGAAATGTAAATTGATTCTGCCCAAGAACATGTTATGAGAAGGGGAAGTGAAAGCTGTTCGAACAGATGATGGATGGTAGCGCAGACAACGAACACGGACAAGAGAAGGCACATAGACACAACACAGCGCTAACTTTCAACAACAGTTTATTACACGCAGATCGAAGCGGGTTCCCGAGGATCAAGCCACCAGGATCATCAACGAAGGTGTGGACGCTTTAAAATTGTGTAGGCCTCCATGCCGCAGTTTGCCTCTCAAACGCGTGGAAACTTACTTGACACAGCATGCTCTGAGTGTACTTCCAGTCGATAAAGAAGGAGGGTTTGCGGTTTTCTCGCATGATGAATTTAAAGAAAAGGCTAAAAGTGCTATTACGGCAGTGTGCAGCGAAAAGAAAAGTATTTCGATTGAAAAAGTGAGGGGAAAAGCAATAGAACTTTGTAAGAGGATGAATCTAGAAGGTGTGCTTAGCGGTATCAGAAAAAGTAAAAATGACAGTCTGGATGTGTTCTTTAGTGCTAAAACGCATAAGGAAGGAGTACCGTTCAGAGTGATAGTGTCGGAGAAGGACACGTGGCAAAAAGCTGTAGCTGTGTATCTGCAAAGAACATTGAACTTGCTTGACATAAATGACCCCTTCCTGACAAAAAATTCGGAACAGGTGATAAGTTTCGTCAGGGAACGAAAAAACATAGGGTTAAAAGCGTTTTCGGCTGACATAAAAGATCTGTACTATTCTCTGCCACAATCAGCAGTATTAACAAGTGTTGGCGAATGCATCGATGAGTACGGTGCCGTTAGATTTAGCTCACAAGCAGGTACGTCCGTCGACAATTTCTTAGAATTACTTAGGTTTTACTTGTCGTCAACGTTTATTGAAAACAATGGTACCCTGTATCTGCAAAAACAAGGAGTATGCATTGGCTCGTGCTTAGCACCAGTTTTAAGTAATTTGTTTTTGGCTGAAATGGACAGGAGGCTATCAGAACGCCTAAATGAATACAATGTTGTGCATGTATTTAGGTACGTCGATGACTTTTTAGTGTTTATCAATGACAGAACTGCAGATTTTGCTACTCAATGTAGTAGCGTGTGTAGCGTTTTTCGTGAGGGGCTTAACCCACTTGAAGTGACTTTTGAAATGCCATGTGACGGAAGGCTCAGATTTCTTGACATTAACTTTCAATTCTCAGATGAAAAGACATGCTGGTGTTACGAGCCCAGAGCAAGTAAGCCTTTACTACAGTTTCACTCAGCGCATACTAAACTGGTAAAACGAGGCATTGCGAAGATGTGCTTGAGTGAGGCACTAAAGAAGTCCTGCCGGTGCCTCATGAATGAAAGCTTCAGACAACAGGTCTCGAGGCTAAGCAATGCCGGGTACCCCAAGAGCCTCGTCGTGTCCGTTGCTGAAGGATTGCACAGAAAAGTGCTGGAAAAAAGATGTGAAGGGATGGATAGGGTGAGCTCAAGAAAGGAAAGTTTTGCCGTAATTCCATACATGCATAAGGTTTCTCACAGGATAAAAAAGATTGCGGAAAAATGTGGCACTAACGTAGTTTTCTCGGCACCCAATAAGTTGGTGAGTCTTTGCAGAAGCACAAGACCAGACAAGGGAAAATCAAATGTATGCCAAAAGAAACATAGAAACCTATTTGTGGAGTGCATCATGTGTGTTGTATACCTCATTCCACTTACTTGTGGAAAGTGTTATATCGGTCAGACCAGTAGATGCATAAACGATCGCTTGCGCGAGCACAATAACAAAGTAAATAGTGTTGTTCCTGATGGTTTTTTTTCCCTTCATTGCCAGAGATGTAATTGCACACCGAAATTCAAGGAAACGGTTATAATCAATAGAAGTAGGCACGAGATGACGCGGTTGGTATTGGAGGCCGGCAGAATTGCAGAGCTAGGTGACACGTGTGTGAGCAGCCCATCAGTGGTGTTGACAGATAAGGAACTTGATTACATGTATTCGCGATAGGGTTTGTGGTAACATGGGATAAAAGGAAGAAAGAAAAAGTAGAAAAAGATTGAAAAATATAAAATTGTAAAGTATTGGAACACGCGCGTTGGTTATATTTGATGGTTTTTAGAGCTACGCACGTGCGACGTTGGCGTGGTGGATCGCATACACCACGGAGATCTGCGTGTAAAAAACTGTTGTTGAAAGTTAGCGCTGTGTTGTGTCTATGTGCCTTCTCTTGTCCGTGTTCGTTGTCTGCGCTACCATCCATCATCATGCAACCATACCAACAAGCCCAAATCGCCACCCTCACTGTTCGAACAGCTTGAGTATCCTTAACTCCTCAGTGCACATGAACATGACTAAATAGTGAATTATCAAGTGATAGGGGCAGACATTTCCGCCGAAGAAATTACCGAAGATAAGGAATGGAAGACGACTGTAACGCCGCATTCGTCAACCCGGCAACGTGGGGCAGACTCACAGTACGACATCGACGCAACCACGATTGATCTTAGACATCATCAAGTAAGGTACGAAACCTAATAATTGCAAAGAAAACGTTAAGAAGGCGGTGCACATCCCCAAACTACCGACATCGACATCGTCAAGGTCGGCGTCAGTGTAGTTATCAGTGCCATCTTCGCGGGAGCCAGTAGACGGAAAAAAAGCGTGGTAGTGACGATCTGTCCGAACTTGCACCAGAACGACGTCGACAGCACTCCGTAACGAGCAACCACGGAGTGCTACGCCAAAATGGGGCTATTCACATCCAAGGGACACTTCAAAAAGTAAACGCGTCTCGACTGGGGGCGTGTTTACTGACGCATCCCTATTCTGAGGCGTTTCCCATGAGTACGTGTCACGATTGGGGCGTACGACGCAATGCTCATAGCTTGCACTTTGTGTCACAAGCAAACGGTCTAATCTGACTAATGCGGCCACCTCAGCCACCCTATGAACGCTTGCCCGAATCTCGCGTACCTCAGCTTCCATTACTGCGGCCTCCACAACTCCCACCAAGAACACTATTGCTCCCCCAAGTGTAACATGAGTGGTGGCGCCTACACGACCACATACAGAGCATAAAAAGCAAGGTAGAAGATTACGTACGTGGTTTGTAGACGAGACAGGGAGCACAAATATGCAAATAACCAACTGATGCACCATGACCTCCCGTCTAACGAAAGGATCAGTCCATACACCAGGTCGTGATCGCGTGGCCAATCTCGGTTTCCCAGCAAGACAATGCACGAACACGCTCCGACAAGATCCAGACCCATGAGGTGTGCTTTCTATAGGCTAGGGGGACTGGCAGATAAGATCCAGGGCACTGCGCGGGAGGGGTTGGTAAATCACATAAAGTACCAAAGCAATCTCAATTGATCCAGTCCGTCGTCCTACAGGAACTAGAAAACGCAGCTATGCGTGAATTGACCCAAAGATAAAGCAACAGGTGCGTGAAGTCTCACGTGCGGGCGCCGCATTGAAACAAGTCACACTTAAAAAAAATTGAAAGATCCCACGTACCTGGAAATAGACGTTGTGCGAAGCATGCTGAGGGAAAGTGACCATGTAGCAATTTTTGTATTGAGCGACACTTCATAAAGTGGCGCCAAATATATGTTGAAATCTTGCACGCACAGGCATATGTTGAAGAGTTGCAGATGTTAATATAGTCAGCTGTTTGACCTTGCGCAACGATGCAAACTGGAACATCCGTATTTGCAACAGCAGAAGCTGATATGAAGCGCTGATTTTCGCGAGGATGCTGACCATGGACACTGCTACATAAATCAAGTTCAGCGCAAGGCAACTAACTGCAATTGACCTTAACCCGACGTAATGGCTGTGTGAAAGGAGTACGTATGTAATGTTTATAAAATTGGGTAGGCAGCACTGCAACCACTATAGACTTTTTACGAAGATTAGCGCCTACTTGAAAAGTATTTAGGAGACCTGATGTAGCTCTCTGGTAAAATGATTCATTGCCACACAGAATGCTTGGGTTTGATTTCAGCTGGGACCCTGACATTTATTCTTTGCATTCGTCGGCTGGACTCTGCCGTTGTCGGCTATTTCTTAACGCCCGCTTGTAAATATTGCCAATGTATGTTCTCGTCGTTCCTGGGTAGATACTAAATGTCAATCACCTGAGGCACATACCCGCATACCAGTGGCACATACTCTCCCGTGGGTATGTGCCACTGTCTGGCAAGAAGTGTTTAATGACGTACGCAACGGGATTTTGACACTATTCATGTCTTGAGCTGCGCGTCATATTCGCCAAACTATCTTACCCTCCCATGCTAATTTTGGTTCACGCCCAGTTAAGGGGGTGACTTCGAGAGCACCCAAACATAGGCGGCTAGATAGATAGATAGATAGATAGATAGATAGATAGATAGATAGATAGATAGATAGATAGATAGATAGATAGATCGATAGATAGATAGATAGATAGATAGATAGATAGATAGATAGATAGATAGATAGATAGATAGATAGATAGATACACTCAAGGTCGCTGAAGTTTGCTAAGGAATGCTTCGCATTTAAAACAGCAGGCATCGGCGAACATTGCTGACATGGTCGCACCGGCTCCGAACATACAGCCCATGCAACCAGAAGCCTACGAAGGAGGTTCCGAGTGACAGGTACGAGCAGAAAATGCATAAAAATCACCACTGAGACACAATACCCTGCGTTCCTTGGGCTCTTTTGGTGGGTGACCATTGTTTAGCAAGCCTTTTGTTCGTATAGTTCCTATTTAACGTCGGTACTATTTACAGCTTGCTTCATTGCAGCAACGCTGAAAGCTGGTAAGTGCGACGCGCAAAGCTGAGGACGAAAAGACATTTTGTGCTTTAACTAATAACAATAATGAGTAAAAGGACAGTGCTTTTGTAAGTTTTGCGCCACCGTCAGAATGACAAAATGTTGACTATAGAGTAAATGAGGACCTGAAACGACCGAAGATGCCTCTGTACTATGACCAGGTTGAGCTGTTCATCAGACTAAGGTGATGCCTTTATTGCTGTGCGCACGCAGTAATCGCATAAAAAAGAAACATAAAGCAAAACTTCACAAACAGTGGTAGGCGTCCACTCTTATACGAACTCAAGGAAAGAAGGAATGCTCAAAAGTATAGTTGGGTATGGGTAGTTCCAAGCCTAGCATGTGGGAACAAACTAACAATTATTTCGTTCTAGGTGAGGTGAGTGGCCTCAATATTAGAGTTCAATTAACCAAGAGACTTAACCCCACCAATTTGAGTAGGCGGCTATTTTCTCCTCCGTCCAGCAAGTTGTCTGGACCTCAGGTCATCCCGTTTAGAATGCCTCAGACCAGGTCCTACGCTGGTCTATTTTTCCTATGCATCGTCTCCTCAGAGGATTTTGACTGCACTTGCCATAATTGGGGTGCGGTTAGTAACTTCGAGCATATGCTCTAGCGGTGCCCCTCGTTATGGGGCCCAAGTTGACTTCCAGAACAGGGTTGTGACTCTGCCTTACAAAGTTGAGAGTTACTACCATAACTGCGGACTGTCCAGAAAGCCCACAATATGGTGGTGCAGCCAAGCTTCCCCGTTCCCACGTGGGAGCCGCCCACGGCGTTGCTCGAAAAGAGTAGCGTTTCTCAAGACGCAATAAAGTTGTGGGTATGATTTTCAATTTAGAAGCAGCCATTGACAGGAGGCTGATTCAGGAGTCAGCTAACGAGTGCGTCAAACGTTACAAGGTACAACAAGTCAACCATCACAAAGAGCGAAAACCACGCTGGCTGTAAGGAGCCTTTCTACGTTGACGTCTCTCTTGCTTTCACACCTCGGCCCATACCTGCAATCTCAGAGAGTGGGAAATGGTTGTCAGTGCCGAGGAACGTATATAGCAATGCTTCCTCCCGAACCCTTTCTCGACTGGCCCCAACGGTGATCATTAGGGAAGCGGCCGAGCGGCTAACGGATGCGCTGATGCACGACACCACACCTCTCTCAGGGGAGTAACAGAGGAACACAGCAGCACTCTGTCCTAACATCCTACAAACAGCCTTGCGCCATCGGATGATTACAAGCATAAAGACATCAAGCAAGGAGCTGTACACTGAATCACAATACGACAATTCACCCACCCGAAGAGAATCTAGATAGCGGTGGCAACACATCAAGTACTGGAAGCAGAAGCATGGCAATCTTTTCCACGGCATTTTTACAAAAAATAAAAAAGTTGTCATTTGCAGAGAGTTTGTTTATCTGATTGAGAGGAAGTGATTAGGACGCTAGCAAGTGCCCTCGACGTTTTTTTTTTTGTTTATGAGCTCACCAAAAGAAAAAAAGAAATGAAACAGGATCATTATGGTAAGTGTGACAGGAAGACGAACAGGAATAGAATTCAAAGGAGTATGGCTTGTTGGCGCTAGGTGTGCTCCAACCTGTGCTCCAACCTGTTTATTTTCTTTTGTGGTACTCTTAGCTCATAAATTTTCTGTCTTTCTTCTGGTTTTTCTCTACCCGTCACATTTTGGTGGTGGTGAGGGGTACCAACATGGTATAGCGGAGCTCCACCGTGACATACGCGTTTTCTTCATGATGACAGAAGAGGCTCTTCCTGCGGCCACCGGAACGGCAATTTTCTCCTTTTTGAGTTCAAATATCTTGAGACGTTTCGCGGGACTGAAAATTTCAACTTTGACGGCACCTTGGTTCGGTGTAAGAATAATTTTTACACCGTGCTGGTTGGACATGCTCGAACGTACAAGCAAGAATTGTCGCTGGTGTGACATGCTTATATTTGTGAATATCCTGTTCTACTTGAAGTAACAGCAACAATTTGGCTATACATACACGAAGTAGAATTGAGCAGTTTAATTTGCACAGAAAGAAAAAATGCGTGATCTGATCAGCCAATCAGCTGGTAAAAAGACATCGACCAAAAGGAAACTAACACCCCGTGCTGCAGCGTTGACTGAATCCTATATCTCACTTACATACAAAACGTCTTCACCTTTTTCCGCAAAGCGAGCAACCGCGTGGAAGAGTCCTAGAAAGCAACGCGTAGCTAAGGATACATGGAAGACGATGCAATGAATTTCCTTATCTGCAAGGGCTTCTACACAGTAGGCGCCATCAACCGTGTGTGACAGTCTTGAGCTCAACGAAAGCCGACGCAGTGCCCATCAGTTCGCTCGATTGGCTAACACCACAGCAACATGGTTATTCGAAGGCATACCGCCACAGGCACCGCTCACTACACTTTATGTATTGAATATGATCCTAACTCGAAGCAATGCCTACTCCTTCCACGTGCTTCCCTTCCTGTGATTCTAGCTTCCAAATGGTACAATGAAAATCTGTATAAAAACACGCGACTCTAGAGAGGACTAACTACATTGACAATGCTGCAATTTGTCACAGTTGGCGTTAATTTTTGTGAGTCCGAATGGGCGCACAGTTTGAGACTATGCGTTTGGACTGCGTTAAATAACTTGCATGTTATCTGATAAGCTGTCTTGAATAAGTATCTTGCCTCCCACAACGCAGCAGGTATTCTGCACTATATGAAAACGTACATTTGATACTTCATATCACGATTGCACCGGAAAAGTGAAGTCAGCGCTCGTTTAGCGTAGCTAGTACAACAAATGCAAAAGCAAAACTGAAAAACAAAACATGCCTTTAGCTATTGCAAGTGATGGTGAAGTCTGATAATTTTTTATCATTCATGGTGGTCCTCAAAATTTCAGCAATGCAAGGACCACTCGTATTTCTTTTGTGCCTGCTAACTACAACTGCGCATATTTACTGCAAAGGATCCCAGAGTCTTGTGACGGTGCTTCCGAGGAAGCTTGAGTGAGTACAAACATGTGTAGACTGAATACATGTATTATAATAGCTGAGGTATTGACACTCGCTGTATCACTGTGACAGGTGAACAGAAATTATGATCATCATAAAACCGCATGCTCTCTCTTTGACCTGTTGTTCTTCTCCTTCGCCTTCATGTCCTGCTTCGTTTTCGGACAAGCGTGCTGATTTGTCTCGCGTGAAATGCAATAACTCTGATAAACGAGAGAGTGTCGAGTAAAGAGAAAGAGAAAGAAAGATACACGAAAATAATCTTTGAAGATGAAAATTCTCGTGGAGGCAGGACTTGAACTGAATACCCGTGATATCAAAGCGAGCATCGTAGCGCTTGAGTTATCCGGGCACGCTGGCAGAGGATAACATAGACTATTATAGTGTGGTAAGCAAGTGGATGACAAAGGGGAGTTGGACGGAGGAGGAGAAATGAAATGCAGAAAAAAGGGAGAAAGTGAAGCATAATATAGAGATAATGACAAAGAGGAATTCAAAAGAGCAAGTCGAGAAATAGGAAAAGGGGTAATCAGCAAAAAGCTCATTTCATTAAAACAAATTTTCAAAAGGAGCTACAAACGCCACCGAAAAATAGCTAATATCTTCTTTTAGAACACAACAGTCCGGTTTTTTTCGTGTAAAAATAATTTTGATAGCTTAAGGAAACAGGAAGATACAGGGTTAGAAAGAATATAACGAAAATCGCTAATAAACGTGTGGCGCCCGCGTCTTCCCTCGCTCAGAGGAGGAGGGTGGCTCACTGCTCAGGAGAAAGATACGCCCGTAAGATCAAAGTCTTGAACCACGTGTTTTTTTTTCCCTTACGATCGCTTCTAACTTTGCTAATAACCTACCGGGAAACTTCTAACTCATACAGTGCAAAACCCTAATTGTAGACCTGTCGCCGCTTAGGTTTCATCAGGACAGGAGTAATAGTACCGGAACTATTTCGTGACCAAAACTAAGCCTAATCACTAAAACATTAATTTGGTAACATCACCTCACAAACGAATTTAAATTTTATCCGCCTAATATAATAATAAACAGCACCCCATAGGCTCATCGGAGGCCCAACACCGTACTCTCTAGACCCGTAATTACGGGGGTAATCAGCAGAAATCTCATTTCACTGAAACATTTTTATAAAAATAACCACAAACTTGACTGAAACACCGCTGAAACCTACATTTAGAACATAACAATCCGGGTGCGGCGATGGCGTAGTGGTTAGAGCATCCACCTCGCATGCAAGAGGTCTATGGTTCAAATCACGGTGCCGCGCAGTTCCCAACCGGAAAAAAGAATCCGCGTGTATGGGACTGCATTAGGAGGCCTGGGGTGCGGCCTCACCGGTAACAACCGCCGGGAACGCACTCCCTCACCAGAGAAGGATTGGCCACCCAGGTGCAGTATCTGGCCACTACCTCCCACATGCATACGTCAAATAACTCACGGCCCTCAGTTCCCAGCAGCTGCGAAGAAACTGGCCATGGCGGTGGTCAGATCTGCAACGCAGCAGAGGGTGCTAAGAATCTCTGGACTACAGGCCGCCATTGGAACCTGAACTTGGCAACGTTTAACGCTAGAACGTTATCTAGTGAGGGAAGTCTAGCTGTACTATTCGAGGAGCTAGAGGGTGTTAAATGGGATATAATAGGGCTCAGTGAGGTTAGGAGGACAGATGAGGCCTATACTGTGCTACAGAATGGGCACGTCCTTTGCTATCAGGGCTTGGCAGACAGAAGAGAACTGGGAGTGGGGTTCCTAATTCACAGAAACATAGCTGGCAACATAGAGAAATACTATAGCATTATTGAAAGGGTGGTAGGTGTTGTAATTAAGCTGAATAAAAGATACAAGATGAAGGTAGTACAGGCTTACGCGCGTACATCAAGCCATGATGACGCTTCAGTTGAAAGCTTCGATGAAGACGTGGAATCGGCAATGAGTAAGGTAAAAACACAGTGTACTATAGTGATGGGCGACTTTAATGCAAAGGTAGGGAAGAAGCAGGCTGGAGACCAGGCAGTAGGAGATTATGGCATCGGCACTAGAAACGCCAGAGGAGAGCTACTAGTAGAATTCGCCAAACTCAATAATTTGCGGATTTTGAATACCTTCTACCGCAAACGAGAAAACTGCAAGTGGACATGGAGGAGCCCTAATTGCGAAAATAAGAACGAAATAGACTTTATAATGACTGCACGCCCAGGAATTGTGCTTGATGTGGAAGTGGTTGGCAAGGTACGATGCAGTGACCATAGAATGGTACGGTCTCGAATTCGTCGGACTAGAAGAAGGAATGAAGGAAACTGATACGCAAGAAGCCAATCAATGAGCTAGCACTGAGAGTAAAAGTACAGGAATTCAGAGTGTCGCTGCAGAACAGGTACTCGGCTCTTAGTGAGGAAACCAACCTTAGCTTAGATACAATGAACGATATTATGACAAGTATCATTACGGAGTGTGCAGTGGAAGTTGGAAGCAGGGTAGTTAGACAGGACACTGTCAAGCTTTCCCAGGAAACGAAGAACCTAATTAAGAAGCATCAAAGCTTGAAAGTATCAAGTATAACAGACAAAATAGAACTGGCCGAGCTTTCGAAGCTGATTATTAGACGTAAAGTATGCGCAGTAAGAAGGTATAACATGGAGAGAATGGAACACGCTCTGAAAAACGGAGGAAGCGTCAAAGCAGTGAAGAGGAAACTTGGGATAGGCAAAAGTCGGATGTATGCACTAAGGGACAAAGAAGGCAAAATAACTACCAATATGGATAGGATAGTTAAAATAGCGGAGGAGTTTTACAGAGATCTGTACAGTAGCCCAGACAACCACGACCTTAATACTATAAGAACTAGCAGTAACCCAGATGACACCCCACCAGTAATGATAGAAGAAGTCAGAAAAGCTTCGGATAGCATGCAAAGAGGCAAAGCTGCTGGTGAGGATCAGGTAACATCAGATCTGCTGAAAGATTGAGGACAGATTGCGTTAGAAAAACTAGCCACCCTGTTTACGAGGTGTCTGCTGACGGGAAGGGTACCAGAGTCTTGGAAGAACGGTAACATCATCTTAATACACAAGAAAGGAGATGACAAGGACTTGAAGAATTACAGGCCGATCAGCTTGCTCTCTGTAGTATACAAGCTATTTACAAAGGTAATTGCTGACAGAGTAAAGAAAACATTAGAATTCAATCGACCAAAGGAACAAGCAGGATTTCGAACAAGCTACTCAACAATTGACCACAATCATACTATCAATCAGGTAATAGAGAAATGCTCAGAGTATAACCACCCACTATACATAGCCTTCATAGATTACGAGAAGGCGTTTGATTCAGTAGAAATACCAGCCTTCATGCAGACACTGCGGAATCAGGGCGTAGATGAAGTATATATAAACATTCTGGAAGAAATTTACAGGAGATCAACTGCTACCATAGTGCTTCATAAAGAAAGCAACAGAATACCAATCAAGAAGGGTATAAGGCAGGGGGACACAATCTCTCTAATGCCATTTACCGCGTGCTTACAGGAGGTTTTCAGAAGCCTAGAATGGGAATAGTTAGGGAACCTGCGCTTCGCCGATGACATTGCATTGCTGAGTAACTCAGGGGACGAATTGCAACTCATGATTACGGAGTTAGACAAGGAGAGCAGAAAGGTGGGTCTTAAAATCAATCTGCAGAAAACTAAAGTAATGTACAACAACCTCGGAAAGGAGCAGCGCTTCGAGATAGGTAATAGTGCACTTGAAGTTGTAAAAGACTATGTCTACTTAGGGCAGGTAATAACCGCAGAGCCTAACCACGAGATTGAAGTAACTAGAAGAATAAGAATGGGGTGGAGTACATTCGGCAAGCACTCTCAAATTATGACAGGTAGATTGCCACTATCCCTCAAGAGGAAGGTATATAACAGCTGTATCTTGCCGGTACTTAGCTATGGAGCAGAAACATGGAGACTTACAAAGAGGGTTCAGCTTAAATTGAGGACGACGCAATGAGCAATGGAAAGAAAAATGGTAGGTGTAACCTTAAGAGACAAAAAGAGAGCAGAGTGGATTAGGAGACAAACGGGAGTTAAGGATGTCATAGTTGAAATAAAGAAGAGGAAGTGGACATGGGCCGGGCATGTAGCACGTAGACAGGATAAGCGCTGGTCATTAAGGGTAACTAACTGGATTCCCAGAGAAGAGAAGCGGGTTAGGGGGAGACAGAAGGTTAGGTGGGCAGACGAGATTAAGAAGTTTGCGGGTATAAATTGGCAGCAGCAAGCACAGGACCGGGTTAACTGGCAGAACATGGGAGAAACCTTTGTCCTGCAGTGGACGTAGTCAGGCTGATGATGATGATGATGATGATATATATACATATATATATATAAATATATATATATATATATATATATATATATATATTATATATATATATATAAATATATATATATATATATATATATATATATATATATATATATATATATATATATATATATATATATATATATATATATATATATATATATATATATATATATATATATATATATATATTTATATATATATATGATCACGTTGCCTGTTCAGTTTATCGAACATATTCTTTTGACCATTTCATTGGATGTTTACGCATCAGCTTTAACTTCATCATTTAAGATACAGCAAACTGGGGTTAAGGATATCATAGTTGAAATCAAGAAGAAGACATGGATATGAGCCGGGAATGTAGCACGTAGACAAGATAACCGCTGGTCATTAAGGGCAACTAACTGGATTCCTAGACAAAGCAAGCGTGTTAGGGGGAGACAGAAGGTTAAGTGGGCAGAAGAGATTAAGAATTTTGTGGGTACATATTGGCAGCAGCATATACAGGAACGAGTTGACTGACGGAACATAGGAGAGGCCTTTGTCCTTCATTGTACGAAGTCAGGCTGATATTGATGATTATTATTTGGACACTGATAACGTCAGCTGGCTCAGCTTGCTTTTATGGAAGATTTTATGGTCAGCCCTGTAGCTGGTGTAGTGCCCACAGTGTAGGGCTGCTGCCACAAAAGTCGTGAGACCGATTCAGGTTTTGACAGTTCCACTACAGTGACGCCCCCCCCCCCCTTTGCGAAGAAATATTCTAGTGCATACTGCGGCACCGCCTATGCCCGCTTTCATAAAATGTTGAGCTCGTTATAAGCACACTTGCTGCAGCCTAACACGGCTCAATAAAGCTGACAGAAGAAGAGTGACTGCACCGACACGAATTGCTCCCAGCAATGGCGTGAGGGATCTTGTACATGCGGAAGCTCTTTATCCAACCACACAAAGAGATGGTCGAAGGGGATTGGGGCAAAGGGGAAGTGGAACTGGAAGCACTGTACAGACATCTCCCGCATGCAAAGCCGCCTGCGACTGACGCTACGCGCTTGTTAGTGAGCACCGCTTTATATTCCAGAGCAGAGCTTGCGGACAGACGCATAGGCTTTCAGCAGTCGGCTTAATTATTAGGTGGGACTCTGCAGAAAAACGGAGCAGACTTTTGGCAATGCCGATGCTCGGTTGCGCACGAGGCTCTCTTCACTGTTCAAGAGCATTTGCTTGCTTGCCTCACGTGTTATATACGCGGCTCCTTTGCTGCGGTCATGATGATTTTGCAAAAAAAAACGTGTACTTGAGGAGCACGACTTGCTTTCGTATTTTACGATGTCTGTGACGGAGGGATTTACCTACGTTTTCAACGCGAAAGTGTTTTATGCAAGGGTCCACCATGGCTACGTGACGTGTTTCCGTCACGAATATGACATCATAGAGTATTAACTAACAGACTGCAAAGAAAGAAAAAAAATCGAGAAGAAAAAGTTTCGCAGCGGAACAGCGAAACAGCGACCTCGCATTCTTCTGCGCCTGAAGCTAACCACTACAAGACAGAGTGACCCTGTAACATGATAACGACGAGCCCTTTATATACACTGTGTACTACTGGCACTCCACGGAATTTGGAAACTTCAGCGCGTTTTAGTAATCAGTAGCGAGATGGCACGATGGGCGCGTGGTGGGCGCGCGCGGTCTGAAGGTCATCTTGCCACGCCACCCCGGGCGTCGCTATGCACGCGTGGTCACAGTGCGTATAGATGTTCTCTAGCGTGGCGGCTCCCTCACGCGCGCGCTCATCTTGCAATTCGAGTGCTTTAAATACCTTGTGCTTCCACCGCAAGTCTGTTTTTAGGTTACAGTAGTTAAATAGAGTACGGACGCCAATTCACTCACTGCCATGGCCGTTGTTACGAAATGAGCGCGCTGCTCCCACACAAGGAATGGTGACCGTTGTTGGTCCGCGCTCATCCTGTGTTTGCAGATTTCGTGCATGGCTTCTGCTTGAAGTGTGAGCTGCAAGTTTGGAGCTGCTTGCAGTTTCTTACGGGATATATCAATTGTTATGGCAGCATTCATTCGTTCGCCCCTGTTGTGAAACATTGAACAACGAATGCTCAACCACCTCTGCGTAGATACGTTTCACTTTCGTGTTATACCAATTCCTAAAACGAGGGTTCAACCACATTTTCGTTAGGGGCGACGCTTATTAGGACTGAGCCTTGTACGTGATGCTTCATAAAACCGCAACCGGAACAGAACACCTACATAACGACAACAAAGCACCCTTGTAAAAACATTTTTATGCGTGCACAACTAAGTACAGGAAAGCACAATGCATGACCACCTGCGCCGTTCATCTGTCCGTCCGTCTATCCATGCATTTGCACATTAATCTCTCCGCTCGTATGTCCATCCGCCTATCCATTCATCTATGCGTTCTGCTGTCCGTTCATCTACTTGTCCATTAGTGCGTCCATCTGTTCGTGCAACTGTTTAACTGTGCGTCCTTCTATCTGTTCTTCTGGCCATCCATTCGTGGGCCCGTCTGTCCGCGCACCTGTCTGTCCATGCGTCCATTCGGATGTCCATCTGTTTGTCTCAGCGTCCATGCATCCGTGCGTCCATTCACCTGTCCATCCACGTAGCTGTCCGTCCACCTCTCCACCCTTTATACCAGTTTGCGACTTCAACGTAGATCTTATAGACCTAAGCACTTAGGTTCGCCGACTCGTCGTCATTCACTTCATGAATATGTGAGAAATTTTTTCCCTCTTTCGGCACCGATTTATGAAACTATCACTGAGGACACGTTCGGAACTCAGCGAGCAGATTTGACTAATCAGAAAGGAAGTTGGTGGGCTTATCGTAAGTTTGAATGACGCGTTTTGAAAATTGTATGTTTCTTGGTGAATGGGCAGGACTTTTTTCTTCCTAAATACTGCCATAAATTCTCTCGTGTTTTAGGGTAGTTTTCAGGTTCTTCAAACAGCCAGCGAAGATGAAAAACTAAAGAAAAAGAGACACCTGTTTCAACCTTGCAATTGAGGCTCATCCGGCTACGAAAACCAGCACTGTACGTGTCATTCACGAAAAACAGCACCCATGAGGTTTTGAGAATTTAGCTTTTTTCTAAGTTTTTGTTTTTTTTCTTTCTGTGAGGCTTTGAGCTGCAGAACGAAACGTTGTTTCTGTACGTGACCGAGTGGTCTTGCCCGACAACGACATTGTTTTCTTTTTTTTAACAAGGTACCACTTTCTTGAAATCATTTTGCTCCATTGGAAACGCTGCACCCCTTTTCGCAATTGATGTCCCACTTTTCGGAATTCGTTGAAGCGGTCTGCGCTTTTTTACGAACTTGACTTTTTTGAAGCAGCATTCGCTACGTCAGTAAGTTGTGTGGCTGGAGTTGTGCGCAACCGGGTTCGACTGTCGCCGGTGCTTCAGACCCCATGCCCTGGGTGCTCATCCCAGTCCAGCGTTACAAGAACGCCTGAAAGTCGTCATGATGCAGCGCACTCACATCGAGCTGAAGCCAGCAAGCTATATGAAAACGCCTGTTCGCACCATAGAATGGACGCTACAATGACGGACATGACTCCACATTGCACGGTGCTACGGTCATCACAACGACAGTGTGCGTGACTGCTGTCGCTGAGAACTCTGTAGAGTGTGAGTGAACTGCCTTGAATACTGAAAATGAGACTTTCGTATAACAGGAAAGAAACTGTATTGTAGGCTTTTGATCATTTTAACGACGTATCTACGACATGTTCTCCTGTGTCCTTGTTCTTCCTAAATAGATGTTTTAAGCGCGAACCTCTTAAAGGATCCTGCAACACTTTTTGAGCATTGTCGGAAAACGCTGCCGATCGGTAGTAGAGGCTCCCGTCTACACGCGAGCCAAATATTATAGCGCCGCACACGGCATAGAATTCACAATAAATTATCAAAGTCAGCTAAAAATAGCTTTATCCTCTCCACAAATCACGAAAATAGGCCCAGTAAGCCCATCTATCATCCATTAGCTGATTTGAACATGGCGCGGTGGGGTGTTACAAAGGTCGCTGCGAGAGGCCGTCACTGGTCCACGCGTGCGCGCGTGATCACACTGAAAAAGCTTCGTACTCGAAGAAAAAAAAGAGAGAAAAATGCTCAAGTGCACAAGACGCGAGTGACGGTTTTTCTTTGCCCCTCCCAGCCCTCCCTGCTCAGCCTTCAGCGCTTTCGTCGGGACGAGAGGAGAGAGAATGTGATTACAGCGCATGACAAAACTTTGTAACTCCACTCGTATTGAACGGGTTCTGGAAATTTTGCAGCTTTCAATACATGAGATAATACGCTTTTCGAGTGAGTTAATTCCATGGTTACTCGAAAAAATGTTTCAAATCACCTTTAAGGCGTCCATCCCTTGTATGTATGTAGTAGTACGTAGCCACCAGTGGTACATACCTGCTCTAAAGTGGGTATATACGTACCACTGCGTATGCGAGATGCATGGGAGATGGCGGTACTTAGAGTGTTCCCTAGATGGACGCATGGACGGACGGATAGAGAGGCTAGCAGAGAGGCTCGTAGATAAGTATATACCTGCGAAACAAGCCGGAAAGCTTCGTAAACGCAAGAAGCCATAGATGACGTCCGGTATTTTGAGATTAATCCGGAAAAGGCGACGGGTTTTTGGTAAATTGAAGAAATCGGGAAGCAGTGACCACGTGAAATAATTACAAGCATTAACGAAGCAGTATAAATCATGTGTGGAAAGCGCAAAAACGAAATATTTCCAAGGGCTCAGCAATAAAATGAAAACTAAATCAAAGTGTTTCTGGCATTATATCAAAGAGTGTTGGTCTGATCATGTTGGAGTGGCTGAACTAAACTTTAATAATATGGTTGTAGTTGATGAGGAAGCAAAAGCTACCTGTTTAAAGAAATATTTCCAGTCTGTGTTCTTGCCCAAGCTTGACGTTCCTTCAAAACCACACCCAACCACGATTCCGCCGATGCCACCGGTAGAACTGAGTGTCCGTGGCATATGTTTTCTTCTAGAAAACCAAGATGAATCCAAAGCAGTTGGTCCTGATGGCATCTCTCCTCGTATTCTAAAGCGATGTGCACTGCCAATTTCCCTTTACCTTTATATAATTTATTCAAAATCCCTTTCAACGGGAACTCTACCCGAAGATTGGGAAATTTCTCATGTTGTTCCGGTTCATAAGGGTGGCTCAAAAAAGATGTAACAAATTACCGACCCATTCCATTGACGTCAGTGGCATGCAAAATTTTCGAGCACATTTTATCCAAGCACATATTGACCCATCTTACTGCTAATAATGTATTAATAAATGAGCAGCACGGTTTTCGTAAAGGTTTTTCTTGTACGACGCAACTTGTAGAGTTCTTTCACAAGCTGGCTTCCAACGTTGATGAAGGTGGGCAAATTGATTGTGTGTTTTTAGATTTTCGAAAGGCCTTTGACACCGTGTCACACTCTCTTCTCCTGGCTAAATTAAAGACTCTAAATTTTAACCCAAATGTGTTCATCTGGATAACCAATTACTTGCTGAACAGGCGTCAATGCATTCTTTTAAATGGGAACTGTTCATCCTATGTTAACGTTACATCAGGCGTGCCCCAAGGCTCTGTCCTTGGGCCTCTCTTATTTCTTATTTTTGTAAATGATATTTCTGTGGGTGTTTCGTCGCGCATGCGTTTATTTGCCGACGATTGTGTGTTATATCGACATGTTCAGAACGAAGGTGACTGTGCTTATTTGCAGAACAATTTGGATTGTATTGTACAGTGGTGCCAGAAGTGGCAAATGACGCTAAACCCCAAAAAGTGCGTTCATATGCGTGTTTCCAAAAAAAAAAAGAAACCAATAGTAACGGCGTACACCATAGATACGCATACTGTTATTACCGAACAAACATGCAAATATCTTGGCGTTGTTTTGTCGCATGACTGCTCATGGAATGCCAATGTTGATCACGTTGCTGGCAAAGCGGCAAGGGCTCTAAACTTCATTCAGAGGAACCTAAGATTGGCACCACGAACATTAAAAAATACAGCCTATCTCACATGTATTAGACCGATTTTGGAATACGCATGTCCTGTGTTGGACCCGATGCAGGCGAACTTGATTGATAAGCTTGAAAAAATACAAAACAGAGCTGCGTGGTTTGTTTTAGGGCGGTATGAGCGGAGAGACAGCTGCAGTGCTATGAAAGCTGAATTGGGTTGGAAATTGCTTTCTTTACGCAGGAAAAAACTGCGTTTGAAGTTTTTCTTTTCTGTTTTTCATGGGCGGACTGGGATTGACCGTCATAACTATTTCAGTGAACCCAGTTACATATCTAGTCGACATGGCCACCAACGCAAAGTGAAATAGTATCGTGCAAGAACGACCATGCTTTATAATTCCTTTTTTGGGATGACCATTAGAGATTGAAACCGGCTGCAAGACAAGCAAGTGTGCTGTATAAACGAAGAATTGTTTTATTCCAGTCTGTAACCCCCCTGCTGTAACGCCTTTTTGAGCAAAGCGGGGCACTCACCGAATAAAGAATAAAGAATAAACGGACGGATGCATAGACGCGCAGACGTACGGACAGATGGATGTACGAACAGACAGACTGACAGATGGATGAATGAACTCACGGACGGACGCATGGACAGACGGATGGACGCACGGATGGTCACGCGGACGGACGGAAGCATGAACGTACTGACGGGCGCGTCGCCCCACTCATCCTCATTGACTCCGTCGATATGCTGTGATTTTTTCAAGTTATCGAGCTGGCTTGAGTCCGTCTGATCACCTGGGCCAATTTATTAAGCCCCTCATTTATCACACGCATACAATGTCCTGCCAGCAACCGTTGGGGCAACAATTCCTTTTCCACACTGTATCGCATGTTGATGTTTTCACCTGAAGAGCCTTACTGCAGGTGAAAGTGGTTTTCTCTTGCACGCGCCAATGACCTGCAGCTACTAGCTGAAGTATGCGACAGGTTCTTCATGTTTACAAGTCATACCAGACGCTGTTGAATTGCACTAATTTTTGAGGAGGGACGTTGACGTGATTGTTCACGATGTGTTCAGTGATGATGATGTCACTTAAAGTGTCCGCAAAGAATATGAGAGTGTCAACGAGAATGACGAAAACCAAACAAAAAAAGCACGATAGACTCCTAAGCTCAGGCGATGTTCTAGATGCCTTTGACATCATTTGTGCTTTTATCAGCACTCACAACGACGACGAAAGTATGTAAAACTTATCATGCTGAGAGGCTCGAGCCGTAAAGCTTCTTCAAATCAACGTGAATCAGGGCATTATGATAACCGACTTCTTTATTAGAGAGAGTATCTATGTTGTGCCACCTTATGCAATGAGAAACATTAATTTGCGAAGCACAAATTTTTTTCGTTGAAGTTTGAAAAATTGGGAACCACATTTCTATCGAGACGAGATTTGTGGCCGATCAGCTGTGTTCCTCTTCCCTGGCACTTTTATTGAATGTCTCACGCCAAACAACAGTAAAAAAGTTGACAAAATAAATATACCAGGCAAATGAATGCACAACAACAGGGGAGGCAGAGATATTAACCAGGTATATGCCCGGTTTGCTACCCTACGCTGGGGGAATGGGAAGGGGGAATAAAGATGAGAGAGAGAGAAGAAAGAGAAGAGAAAGAGAGAGAGAAGAAAGAAAAAGAGTATTGTCAGTCAATCGGCAGGCGCCTATGCAGCGGTGGCACTACACAAATGTTGAAGGTGGTCACGTGTGGTCCTCAAAAAGCAGAAGACAGCTTTGCCTGCTTTTTGAGCCGACGAAAGGCGATGACGGTGCTCCAGTAGCATCTGCACAGAGAGTGGCCTATCTTCCAATTGTCGCAATGCGTCCGAAAGCTTCTGTCTTTCAGAGGCAAATTGAGGGCAATGGCATATCAGATGGTCGATGTCTGCTTTGGTGCAGCAGACGTCGCATTCCGCATTGTCGGTCAATCCGATCAGGGTCCTATATGCTTTTGTGAAGGCATCCCCCAGGCAACGTTCATGGAAAACAAACGGTGACTTGGCGAACAAGTAAGTTTTGCGTACGAAAAACGCTCCGTTGGCTGCTTCATTTTCGTGGAAAAACGTGAGTGACGTTATCCACGTCGGATGTATGATAAATTAGTTTAACGTAAGGCACGGAAGTAAGTTGGACAACCGAAAACTCATCATTCCTCTTGGCGGCAAGTAAAACGTAAGGTGAAGTGCGAAGAAGCATAGTATTTAAAAAGGGCAGCTGAAACGCAATAGCAAACACACAAACGAGAAACCACTTGAGCAAACTTTCAACCAGAACTTGTGATGTATTTTTCTTCGTTAAAGAACTTCCCCAAGTAGCTTTCATTTTATAAGCTGAAAAATAGTCCAAAGCTTTAAAATGAAATCGTATGATATTCAAGAAACAATGCCGAAATAAACTTGTTTGCGCACATGTCTCAACACGTCAGTTTTACTCAGACCAAATGTAATATATTAATAGAAGTTATTATAAAAGTTATAAAACAATATCAATAGTAAGCTCTCATTTTTAGACCGCTGATTTCAAGACGAGCGATTTGAAGTTTTGCTCTGCATCATCTGCCTATCATATGTCCCTTTCCATCTTAAAAAGAAATAGATGAATCTTAATAGCAAAATGGACATTTTCGGTGTTTTCCTAGGCACCAGAATATTCTATGTAGGTGTTGACAATGGGGAACACTTAGAACCAGATAGCAGAGCCACGATATTTATAAAATGTTGAAGCTCATGTTTCAAGGATACATACAGGACAATGTACGCATGCTCTCCTTCTTTTAAGAGCCGACAATGAAGCATTACACTGCACGGCGTAACCAAAATACAAAAGAAGGATAAGCGCGACTGAGAACAGAGGCTGGCTGGTACAAGCTAAAATGGCATCGCAAATACTGCATGTCTGGTTCACTATTTCAATAAATTAAGAACGAAGCATGAGCTTAGTGACCACTCATGACAACATAACTTTTTTCATGGTACTTAATAAAATAGAGAGCTATCACTTTCAAGCCAACAAAAGTTTGAGGTGTGTCAGTAGCAAGGGGATGTGGGGTAAGTTTCCCCGAGGAAAAACTCGGTCCAGTTGTTTACTTGACACATTAACGCTCTGAATCTGTTCACGCTCACATCAGAGCTTCCCTGATACTCGAGCTTGTACCGAGAGGTGGCTCTCTTTAGACGCAAAACCAAATAACTGTAACGTCACCATATGATCGGTTTTTTACGTTGGCCAATAAACAAAAAAACAGCCATACACCTTGCATAATAGATAAGCGCTAAGGCTATAAGCTACCAATGGCTAAAAAAGACGACGGCAGATCTCTGGAATATAGCTATTACGCCTGGAGAACGTCGCAGCCAGTACTAAAGAAGTTACACTAAAATTACACTAAAGGACAGCCACGCTTGATGATACTGGCATGAATACACCTCTTTAGCGAGTACGTAAGCTCGCAGTGCCCTGACAGGCTCTTGAAAGCACCGGAAGTCCCGGTGAAAGCTCCTTTAGCACAACACCATGAACAGCATACACGTATCGGTGACATGTAAATAGCCCTTTTACTTCAGAAAAAGTTGCGCGAAGATGGTGCATCAACTTGAAGGATCTTCAGCCACTATTCTTTAGGTATGCTCTGTCGCTGTGAATTTCCAATGCAAAGTATCTCTTAACACTGTTAATTTTAACCGGGTAAGCATAGCATGCGTCACATGTAAGTAGTAGTACATTTTTGTGAGTTAATTACTGTTTTATGTAAAATCTTTGTGCAAGCCCTTCATTCAGTATGAACCATGACCTCACCACGAATGCCTTTATTCCTTTCCCGACCACCATTCCCAAGTAACCATAGGTTCTTCCCAGCGTTGTTTTGCCACATTGCTTCTTATAACAACATATACTTACAATATGGCGCCTGCTTGTATAGGTTGTGTTAAATGTGATTCGGCCTTGTAGAGCAGCTACATTACTAATGCGCAATCCATCTAGAGCATGACATTGTCAGACAAGATGCATGTTTCTTTTGTTCAAAAAAATAATATCACACCCTATAACGATTCCCGCAAGAAGCTACAACAGAGCCGATGGGCACCCAGGTCCTTCTTACGTTGCCAGCTTTTTACTTTTTCACCTGTATCTTTCCGACCGCTTGCTATACTATACTATACTGCACTGTGCTGTTTCGTGCTAAAAAATACTCTATTATACTACAATCTACAATAAATGATTCCAATTCCTGTATTTTTTGCACCGAACAGTTCAGACGGCCGTGCTGTCGTTTGCCGTCGTCGTATGCAATCGTAGCCTGGCGTCACGTGGCAAAAACCGTGGATAGCATAACCATCCGTAGCGGAGAAGGTTAAGTCTCCTTTTTGTGTATTGAGCGTCTCGATGGTGAATAGCAAAATCATTTGGGGCAGATTGAGCGCTCTCTCGCGTCAAGGATAGCTCTTCTTTTTTTTTTTCTATCGAGCTCTTCGATGGTGATGGGTGCGAGACTCTAGGGGGCTATCCGGGTGTCGAAAGTTTCGGATGCTGTCATCGCTCGGCGTAACTCGTGCAGATCCATGAATGCAAATGTTAAATTGGAAGTGAGCGAAAATTAGAAGTTGAGAGAAGAAGAGGGGAAAGTAAAAAGAAAGTTTGAAAAAGAAAGAAAGAGCTAGAAATGGATAAAACGCAGCAGTAAATAAAATAGAATAGCAAGATAAACTGCAGAAAGAAACCTAACGAAGAGAAATGGCGTAAGTGAGAAAAAAGCTCGCAAAAGAAAAAGAAACCAAAGAGAAACAAAGAAGGCTGCTCATTATCGCACTTCCTGCAGGCTTGTTGTGCCTATCGGAAAGATGCTTCATTTTCTTTCTGAGACACCTTTCTTTCCGGCATATCACATCCATGGCATGCAATTTTCATCTTTTTTTTTTATTCGGCACATTTCTATACGTTTTTTTTTCTATATCTGAGGGAAACGCTGTCCACAGCTGCTTCGTTGTCAAACTCCAAATGCCACATATGTGCCCCTAAAATTCGGCGAAGCCCACTCACTACTCAACATGCTGGTTCACTAAATATTAGTAATGACACACACGGGTGACAAACCCCGATTCGTGGACGCAGATTGCAGCTATTCTTCGAGAACCACCTGTACCAAGTGCTTAGGCGGGGATGGAGTGTGTTCAGGTTCACAATGGTGATACATTTTAGTCTACCACACATCGGCAGATATCGGCTTATTAGGTTTGTTGTAAGAACAAACAAAAAAACGCCAGGCCTGCTCGGCAGGCGCAGCACAGGCACAGCGAAAGCTAGAAGAACGGCCTTTCAGAGCCTTTTCAAAACACTCATAGGGTAACTACTGCAAGCACACTTGCTTGATACCTGCCAAGGCATTAATAGTACATTTTTTGGGGTAGTAGGCCGGCATTCGCTATGCTATTTTTCGTTATTTTTTTTCTGAGAAGCGTGGTATCCGCCAAACAGTTGCAAGGAATTCTGTGCCAATTGTTCATGCAGTGGCTGACGACGATGAAGAATTATGGCTGAACTGGGCATGCGCCACAGTTAATAGGGGAACAAGAACAAGCTTTTGTAATGGGTTGGAGTATTGGATGGCCCAATCGTTACGCTATTCACACTGTGCGATGACTGGTTGTTCTTTCGCTGTTTTAAAACACATTATAAATCGTATTAACGCGATTGCTTTCCCCACATGAAGCATGCCTAACGCAAGTTTGTCAACAAGTTGCAAGCCTGCCTAAGGCAAGTTAGCCAACAAGTCACAAACAACTGGCAATACTACAAGTAGACTTAGCGAAAGCCTTTAATCGGGCTCGCAATTCGTTTCTCTTTTCTTTTCTCGAAAATGCCAACGCTGGCTCCACTATATTTAAAGGTGCGAAACTGTGCTACTATGAATGTTCAACCTGTTTAATTGTTAATGGCTGTCTTTCAAAACCCGTGTTTCTTAACTTGTCTGTGAAACAGGGCTGTCCGTTGTCACCAATGCTTTTTGCTCTTTACTTAGAGCCACTGTGCCTAAGTGTAATTTGATCTAGTAGCATCCGCGGTTTCATTGCTTATAGGAGTGAGGTAAAGGTATTCGCATATGTGGATGACCTAGCGTTCTTTTGCACAGAACTTTCTAGTATAAGAATGGTGATGTCCGCAATCGGAGAATTTGGAAGAATTTGAGGTGCACGAATGAACTTAGCTAAAAGTTTGGGACTGTGGTTTGGCCCATGGACATACAAAGCAACCCATTTTGATGGTATAGAAAGGTCCCGTGCTCTGCCAAAATATCTAGGCATTCCATTAAATGCATATCGATCAGGTGCACGTTATTGGAAAGAACGTGTACCCACCCTAAAGTGCTTTGCCCAGACGTTCAATCTTGGTAACCTCATCATCATTGGCAGAGCTAAAGGATGCAACCTGTTTTCGGCAAAAAAAATATTCTATGTTTTGCAAATAATTTGTTGTTCGAGGGTTTACATACAGAAATTTCACCTTATATTTGCTACCTTCACTCTGTCATCAACTAATGAACCGATAAGGCTAGACAATGTTTTTATTCCTATCTGCACAGGTGGTCTTGGGTTGGTACACCTCTTTATTAAAAAACACTGTTGTGGCGCATTACCTATTTTCGTGACTGTGCTCATCCACTGCTTCGAACATTCTTGCAAGTGATTTTCGCAGATGCTTTAACAAATTTGGTGCAATCTACTAGTTTTGCATCACCTGCCTATCTGCAAGGGTTCTTGCGTAAAGTATACGAATCAGTCCGTTTCCTGACAGCCAGATTTTCCAATGAGTACTTGTTCTCTAGCTGAAAAAAAGACCTACATTATGCTGTGTTGGGTGTAATCTTTCCGGCTCACTTTACCGCTCACTATGTATTGGATTTTCTGGTCATTTTTTGCTAACACGTGTAACAAAACGTGTTCACGTGTTCACAGCGAAGGAAAATAGGAGGAAAAGAACGACAGGGAGGTTAACCAGCCTATATACAGCTGGTTTTCTACCCTGTGCATGGGAGGGGGATGGTGGAGATGAAAGATAGAGAACAGAGACGGAAGAGAGATAAACATAGCACAGTCGGCAGCACACGCACGCACACTCAGTCATATTCCAGTCCTGTCTTTCACGGTTTGTTACATTTCTGTTACAGCCGCTTGTTCAAGTCCGTGTCACGTAGGAATTTCAACAGAGCTTTTGTCGCCTAGAAAAGAGCGTTTCTGGTCGCAATTTGAGCCTTTGTGCAATTGTTAAGTCACATTCAGACTGCTGTCGTGTCTATAATAAGTATCGTATCACGTTAGTGCATTATCTTCCGTAGACGTAGCTAGCGACCACGTATGTTCACATTAATAATTTCACTGCGATTCGTTTTTTTTAAGACGCGCCAATCACTCTGAATGTTCATTCTGTACTCGCTTCAAATGTTGCGGCCTAGCAGGGTTCGCGTGTTTTACTATGGCTTCACTGTTCGGGCTAAACGGAAGACCCGACGTGTGCTCTCATTCATGGTCGTCGCGTCTGTCATCTAGTCCGGCAAAGCAACTGCCCAGAAACGCTACTCTATAGCTTTCTAGACGCGCACGATAATGTGGGATCTGGGGAGGCCGGAAGTTAGGGGATCGGAACTTGAAAACCGAAACTGCTTTGTCCATTGACCGTACGTAAAGGTCGCATCACTATTTGTCGTAGAAGTCGCGAGCCTGGTAACATACACGTTCCATACGTTACGTTCAGTACTCTAAGTGCAACAACGGATGAACAAGTTCATCACGTCACACATGTTTACGCTTATGATCTTTACCGATGATCCATACGCAGCGCACGTGGTCTGAACATGTCTTTACGTTCCTTCCTTTTCGGTTACTGAGCATATTCTTAGAGAGATACTGGCTAGAGCTAGTTTTGGTAAGTCGTGATGATTTCAAGAGCGCGAACTGAGGACTTCCACATAAAATAACAATTGTTATAGCATGAAGTGAGGACAATTTTTTTCGTCTCCGTGTCCTAGCTCTAAGTCTTCTCTATTGAAGTCATTATTTACCATGTCTGTCTTCGCCTTATACGCACTTGAACTCATCAGTTTTATATTTTCGCGTGAAGCAAAAATGTTACGTTGCTCAAGATCTCAAGAAAGCCAACTAAATCTAAAACCGGCAAAGAATAGTGTGTTCGTGAATTCGGCCAATTTTGCTTGGATGGCCAAGCAATGAAGTGGATAACAATAAATAAACACGCACAGACACTTTTCAAACGAGTGGTTTTCTAGGATATATAACTGAGTACTTCAAAAAAACATGAACCCTCAAAACATTGGGTTTCTAAACGTCCTGAACTTTCACTGCTACAACGTCACTCATTTGATTACTTTCATTGCAAGCACATAATCGCCATAGCAGTTACCTGTCACTAGTTACAGCGTGCATTGTGTGGCGTTGCTGATAAAAACAGCTTCTTATAACGTATTAGAACGGCGTTTGCCGCGTTGCCATGCTAACGTTTTTTTTTTATTTCACAGCACTCCACACCCTATTTGATGAGCACATGCAGAAGTTCGCTGAACTTGAACACACAAAAACTGAAAGAATAACAATGAAACTACATATACACCAAAAACGTTATGCGCACATACAAAATAAACAAGGGAAACGCACAACTTATATAGTGAACAAGCTTTTCATATAAACGATAAATAACATTATAATAACTAGGCGGGTACATGAGGTTTGCATACGATATATTATTAGGACACGCCCTGACGGAACTAAAAAAATACTTTCACATCACAATAAATATTTTTACCATTGAACTTGAAATTCTGAGGGGCCCCGCCGCGGTGGTCTAGTGGCTAAGGTACTCGGCTGCTGACCCGCAGGGCGCGGGTTCGAATCCCGGCTGCGGCGGCTGCATTTCCGATGGAGGCGGAAATGTTGTAGGCCCGTGTGCTCAGATTTGGGTGCACGTTAAAGAACCCCAGGTGGTCTAAATTTCCGGAGCCCTCCACTACGGCGTCTCTCATAATTATATAGTGGTTTTGGGACGTTAAACCCCATATATCAATCAATCAATCAATCAATCAAATTCTGAGGGCTTCTGAGGAATTTATAGAAAGATTATTTCAATGATATTTCAAGTGAGTGGTCCAATAAAAAGACGCCCGTTGGTCTCATGCCAATTATTACCCAACAGGTGAATGTTTTTCTTAGGAATTCAGATCCCCTGTATCAAACCCCCTACAGCGGGCTCAACAGTGCACGCATGTCTGTTGCGTTAGTATACGTGGCCGGTAATACTACAACACCGAATGTCTCCTAAGTCTGCGGTGATTGCACTCAGCCCAATTGTATAAGCAGTTGTATAAACAGCACAAAACTTGCCCCATCCTTCCTGTAAAAATTTAGTGGTCTTGTAAATTGTGATGTACTTGTTAGATCCCACTTGTGCGCGTAAACAAGGTAGGTTCAACGATAAACACTCCTGTAAACCCTGTATTGATCTTTAGGCTTGTGGGCTCTGCGAAAAGCAATGCTAATGTAAGTACTCACACATATAACTGCTCCTGTAAAGCGTGCTTTGTCTGTTAATTACTGGTGTCGTGTGACGAAGCAACAATGATATAACATATTTAGGTGCTTCTGTAATGTGTCGTATGTAGAAAGAAAATTGCAAAAACTGGGCTTCAGTTTAAAATTTAAATAGGCTCGACCAATGAAGCTGTGGTATCACGTGATAAAATCAAGTGATTTATTTACCTACTTATTCACTTACTTTTAAGTATTTCATTTAGAATCAAAGGCACTATGAGCAGTTTCATATATCTATCTATCTATCTATCTATCTATCTATCTATCTATCTATCTATCTATCTATCTATCTATCTATCTATTTATCTATCTACATGGAGTTGCTCTCATAGTCATCTTTAAATACCTGTATTCCAGACTTCACAAAAGACATCATCATGACACGAATATCGTCATTTTCTTGCCCTGTACGACATGAAACCTTTTTAATCAGTAACGTGGGACACGTGCATGTAAACACGGTGTATGACACATACCTGTGAAATAGGGCATGGTATGTGGGCATGCGTATTAAGTGGGTACCCGGGTACAAGGATAGCTGACTTAATAAATCTGAAAGTGACTTCAGGAGGTCATGTTGCGGAAAAACCGGACCTATGCATAAAAGTGTACGTAAAGGCAACTCCTGTAATTATGGTGGTGCTCAACGTTCGCCCTTATAAAAATACTACAAAGGTTTACTTATCCCTCTACGTTTCTGCTATCCCCCTACCTCTCCGCCACTGCATGTCAGTAAAGCGAATATTTATGTTTGTTTGATATCCCTGACTTCCCACACTACATTTCACTCTCTCTCTCTCTCTCTCTTTGTTATTACGCAAGCTGAAACGAAATGTTTCTGACATACGATCAGGACCACTACCTATGACATGCAGCCCCGCCGGAATGGTCTAGTGGCTAAGGTACTCGGCTGCTGACCCGCAGGTCACGGGACTGAATCCCGGCAGCGGCGGCTGCATTTCCGACGGAGGCGGAAATGTTGTAGGCCAGTGTGCTCAGATTTGGGTGCCCGGTAGAACCCCAGGTGGTCGAAATTTCCGGATCCCTGCGCTGCGGCGTCTGACATAATCATATCGTCGTTTTGGGACGTTAAACCCCACATATCAATAATTGCTTATGATATGCACAGCATCACACCATAGCCCGTAAAACCCACATCTTTGATTTAATGTGGCTGTCCATGTTACGTCGAACCAAGCCTCACAATTTCCACTGCTGTACAGTCTACGTACCTGACACGTTCGTTTTATTCACACCATTACTAAACGCACACAAATACGTTGAACCATCCCTTAGCACTTAGATTCAAGGGAAAAATGCAGCAAGTATCTGCAACTTTTCGACTTTTCCGCATGTAGTACATTCTCACAACGCTTGGAACAAGTCAGATTTCATTGAATGCGAAGCATTTTGTGAGCACCGCAAGCACTCTCAGCGTCTGTCGAGGACAATCGTAGTTAGGTGCCATACGCTGAGGTTAATGTTGCACTGTCCGGGGCTACCACCCTCGTGAGCACCAGCGCTTTATATCAGCTTATGACTTCTGGTGTTGTGAAAGAGCCAACCCCATGCACGCGATTTTTGAGTGGCAATGACGAACGACAGAAATGAGTGATAGGATTGTCTGTTACGCACGCCTACTTGTTGCTGTCACTTGTCGCGTCGCACGTATCTGGAAAACCGAGAAAAGATTGCTTGTCACTCAGAAACCAGCGCGACGATTTGGAGATACATGGCTGCACTTCTGTTCCTCATTTCGTTTGCAATTTGCTCCGGATGCGCGACACTCATGCTTACTTCGAGAAAAGGAATGTATCGACCACCTTTTTTACATTCGCATCTCACGCGAAGAGTAAGACGGTGGCCATATTTTGTCGTAAATATTGCTATCCAGAGTTCGCTTTGGTGTTTTGATGGAAGCCTGTGGCAGTTATTGTCGCTTGCTGCAATGTGAAAACGTTATGCTAAATGCGTCATAGCTGTCGAAGCGTACGCATCTAGACACCCTGTCCTGGTTAAACGAAAGATTGTGAAAATGAAACACGCGACACGCTTTTGTCGCGTTCCTATGCTGCACAAGACAGTAATACACTGGACGTGTTGATTAGGCATACTTTTCAATTTGTTTTCGCAATTCATGTGAATTCGCGCGATAGTTTTCAATGTAGCAATAATGTCACTTTGTTGCCCACATGTGGTTACAGCGTCGTGATGCTACGGCTAGACGGAGCAAGTTTGTCACTGTCGCTGTCGCGATTTGGGAGCAACATATGGCTCCTAAACCGCGTGCTTGTGGTCACGCCTCAATAGACATGCTCCTGATAGCATCGTTGCACAAGTGCAAACAACTGGTTATATAAACATCGGCGACCGTTCAACATATGGCTGTGCGTGCAACATTTGTATATATATTTACCGTCTTTTCGTAACATGTCGCTCAACCAAAAAAATACAGTACGGTTACCTTCCCTCCACATGCTTTGCATAACGTCGATTTGCAAGATATGCGAGATCTGACGAAGTTTCCTGTTATTTTTGTTTACATTTTTAAGGTACTATTAAGCATTACGTGGGCAGAGAGACTTCAAGCGAGTTTATAAGTGCCTTTATGAGCAGCTTAGATCGAAACCTAAATAACAAAAAACAATAAAACAAGAAAATAAAAAAATCACAGCATATCCACGGAGTGAATGATTATGAGTGGGGTGAAGCAACCGTCAGCCGGTCTGTTGATCCGTCCGTCCTTTGGTTATTGCTTCCGTCCGTCTGTGCGACTATCTGTGCGTCCATCCATGCGTCGGTCTGTGAGTCCGTTCATCTGTCTGTCTGCTAATTAGTGCGTCCATCCATCCGTACGTCCACGCGTCCTTCCATCTGTCTGTCCATCTTCTAGTCTGTCTGTCCGTCCGTCCGTGCGTCAATCTAGTGAACATTTCAAGTACCGTCATCTCGCCTCTCGCATTCACTGTGAAACACTCCAATTACCGCCATCTCCCACCTCGCATCTCCTGTGCCACATACCGGCTCTAAAGTGGGTAAGTGCCACCGTTGGCCACGGACACCAACTAAGGTAGGACAGACCCACACCGTAAGGAGCTTCGCCCCTAAACTAACCCAATCATGACACCTCAGATAAGTGAAATATCATGAATACAAATACAAGACATATTCTAAACAGGCGAAGACATATGCTATAGAAAACTGACGTGCCAAAGCATTGAACAATTCCATAGCTCTTCAATAAAATTTAATGCACTGTTCCATAGTGTTCACGCAGCTTGATTTTACCTTCACATAGCACCATTACAGAAAAAATGAAATCACTTGGCAAGTGATTACTTCGTGCATGAATTTCTCGATCAAATCTATATAATCTCGAATATCTTATATTTTTCAAATTATCTCTCTACTCAAATATTGTAAATCGCGGAACTGACATAAATTGTCGAATTGCACTGCAACGCTATTTCTCTACTGCCTACAAAGCCATTTGCATTGTTTAGCTCTGTATTACTATGTATTACTGGTTTCTGAGATGTGTGATGTTCATGCCTTTTTTTCATGTGGCTGCGATACCACCAAGATGTTTGTTTGTAGGTGCTCACGGCATTATCAAAATATCGCATGACAGCTTTTACCGCGAGCTTTTCGGCTATCACGTTTTGTTTTATGAAGAAATAAACTAATTTCAATTTCAATTTCAAATATTTTGCAGACGCAAACTTCCTGGTGACAAAACAGACAATTCCGAATGTTCGAACGCTTGCCCTCTTCAACAGCTATGAATCCTTTAGCGAAGCAGTAGCATTGCCATGGTTAATTGCAGGCATACACCAGGCACACAGTATCAGCCTGTTTATTGCATAATGGCTGTTGAACTATTTGCAAAAAGTGGACAATTGAAATTATGGTGTCATCAAGTATTCTCCGTAATCAATTAACCCAACGAACTACGTCATCAATTATTCTAAAAACCTTAGGTGGGGACATGCTCCCCAAATCACTGGACCCAATAAAGTAATTTCTCTTTCTCTGTACAGTGTCATACCACAGGCCCTGCTGCATATGCACATGCTCTACGCCATCTCTTTTAAACCAAGTTTATGAAAACAATTGAAAATCAAAAGGACAAAAAGACAGATCTCACTTACAGTGGGAATGGATGATATGCGAAGCACGAATGGGGAAGTTTTGTATGTCCGCCTAAATTAGCACACCGTTACGAGGGGGGGGGGTAAATTATGCCGTACATGACTTCTATGTCATAATTACCATTTTGGACGTGTCAGTTACCATCATCAACTATTCACGCCACCTGATACCAAATTTGATATATGTGGATATAGCGAAACGGTTGCGAGCGTGCTGTGTGCATAGCACCTATAGTGCAGTTTTACATGACACGCACGTCATAGTTATCACGTTTGGACGTGTCCTTTACATTCGTGATTGATTGACGTCACGTAATACCGAATTCGGTATGTGGGGAACTAGTGAAACGGCCGTGAGCGCATCATGAGCGTGGCACGTGGTCATGTTGTTACAAGACAGACATCTCATGATTATCATGTTTGACCAGTCACAGACCTTCGTCGTCCGTTCACGTCCTGTGATACCAAAAACTTGGTATATGTGAAGCTAGCGAAAGGGTGGGGAGAGCAACATGACGGGCGCAATATACTGCGACGTAACGTTCACGCGCGCACGCGGGACGCAGCGACGCTACCCTAGCAAAATTCAAGCACTTTATAGTCTGACGCCAGACGTGACCAGCGTCTGTCGGCGCAGCCAGGCGGCAACCTGCGTGAAATGTGACATGCTGCACTTCACACCAACGACATTACCTAGAATGCACCGCGTCTGCCTAGCTTCGTGACGAAGGAACGCCGGGCATGTTCAAACGCGCATGCGTCATAGCAACGCAGGGTGGCGCGTGCCTACGAGTATATGTCTGGTAGAGTGGCACCCGGCGTGGCATGGCCGTCATAACGCGACAAAACTAACGCTGGAGCACATGTGCGCCGGGTCACGTCTAAGTGTATTGGCGCCTGAAGTGTGGCATGTAGTCATGCTGTTATATGACACGCATCACATGACTATCATGTTTGCACGCGTCACAACCCTTCATCGTTCATTCACTTCCCGTAATACCAAATTTGGTGCATGTGAAGCTAGTGATACGGCCCCGAGCGCATCATGAATGCGGCATGTAATAATATTCTTACATGACACGCATGTCATGATTATGATGTTTGGACATGTCATTTACGCATGTCGTCCGTTCGCGTCACGTAATGCTGAATTTGGTATATGTGAAGCTAGCGAAACGGCCACGAGCTACTCATGAGCGCAGCATGTAGTTATGTTGTTACATGTCACGCATCACATTATTATGTGGTGGGCACAGCGGCACTCAGGCAATGGTGGGCACAGCGGCACTCAGGCAATGCGGACGCTTAACCCCTTCGTCTTCATCGTGCAGATGCTGCAGCTCTTCCCGGACTTGCTGTTCTCTGTCAGCGGTGGAAACGCCATCTTGACCACGGACACGTGGACTGCGCAGGCATTCAACGCACCGACACTACACGCACCAGATATCCTGCTCTTCGTGGCAGTTGAATCTGTGTTGCGTCACTACAAGGCAACCAGTGCAATCGACCTACAAGCAGCGCCACCACGGATAACCACGACTACAAAAGCGCCCGCACCAAACAACGCAGGCTGTGGGCACAGCGGCACTCAGGCAATGCGGACGCTTAACCCCTTCGTCTTCATCGTGCAGATGCTGCAGCTCTTCCCGGACTTGCTGTTCTCTGTCAGCGGTGGAAACGCCATCTTGACCACGGACACGTGGACTGCGCAGGCATTCAACGCACCGACACTACACGCACCAGATATCCTGCTCTTCGTGGCAGTTGAATCTGTGTTGCGTCACTACAAGGCAACCAGTGCAATCGACCTACAAGCAGCGCCACCACGGATAACCACGACTACAAAAGCGCCCGCACCAAACAACGCAGGCTGTGGGCACAGCGGCACTCAGGCAATGCGGACGCTTAACCCCTTCGTCTTCATCGTGCAGGTGAGAAGGGAACATGGAATTTGTATTCGATCAGACAACCGTTTCTTGCTTGTGCTGCTGTGCCCGCGGCAGTTTTGTGGAATTGTGTCAATATGTATAGACCTAGCGAAGAAATTATTGCTCCTTGGGGGCGATATTGAAACAAACCCTGGGCCTGAGCTAACCCAAATCGCAAGACAGATAAAGGAAATTGCTTCCGACATAAAAGAGATAAAAGAGAAGCGTCTGACCGATATTGATAAAAAGCTTGACGCAATAACGGAACTAGAAAAGAAAGTCGAAGCTTCTCACGGTGAAATATTAAACATGAAACAGGTAATTGAAACACTGCAAAAAAGAATAGATGACCTTGAAAATCGAAGCCGCCGGTCAAACCTTATTGTGTACGGCTTAGCTGAACAGGAGGGAGAAACAAGTGAAAGCTTAGAACAAGCCGTAAACGAAGGTATTATTAAAGAAAAACTGGAACTTGAACCAGTTGCAATCGAACGTATACACCGATTAGGGAATGCACAGACAAATAAAGTCAGACCAGTGCTTTTCAAACTGCTGGATTCTAGACAAAAAAATGGAATACTCAAAAAAGGGTACAAACTGAAAAACTCTGGCTTGTCCATTGGTGAAGACTTCTCGCGTAAAATACGGGAAGTCAGAAAGAGGCTTTGGGAGAGTGCAAAAGAAAATCGACAGAAACACGAGAAGGTGTCACTAGCCTTCGACAAACTCTATATTAATGGCCAAGCCTTCGTTTGGAATAACGAAAAAAATGACAAAGTTCTGCTTCGTCAAAAAAAGGACGACACGAAGGGGCGGCCTTACACTCGTCAAGGCACAAAATTAAAGAAATAACTGTACTGAATATAAATGCTAGAAGTATTCTAAACAAAATCGAAGCTCTTGAAAATCTGTTGCTTGAATATGAACCTGATGTTGTGGCTATTACTGAAACATGGCTCACCCCTGACGTGTACGACTCTGAAATTGCTCCCCCAAGTTATTCTGTAATCCGCAAGGACCGTCTGACGCGAGGGGGTGGTGTTGCTCTGCTGATAAAGAATCGCTTTTCCTTCCACGTTTTGGCGCACAATTTAGAAGCTGAAGCAATCTTTTGTAAACTCACGTGTGACTCAGGGACTGTGTTCATTGGGTGTGTTTACCGGAGCCCGTCATCGGGTCATGAAAGTATATCGGCCATTCAAGAATTCATGCATCAAAATGTGAGAAATTCGAGAGTACTGCTGATGGGTGATTTCAATCTTGCTGACATAGAATGGAATACTATGCATCACTCGTCAGCAGCCTCTGAAGCGCTCCTTGATATTATGCTTGCCTTTAACCTTCAACAAATCGTAACTGAGCCTACGCGCACACAAGGTGCCGTTAAAAACATCCTGGATCTTATCCTTCTCAGCCAACACTTCCCGATAAGTGCCGTTAAATCGAGTATTATTGAAGGCATTTCGGACCACGATATACCGCTATGCATTCTACCTATTAGCAATACCCAAATCAATCGTGACGAAGTGTCTGTGATTGCTGACTTTCAAAGAGCAGACGACAACAGCATACTAACACACTTAGACTACGAGTTTGCCAACTTTTCACAACTCGCGTCGGACGCATCATGTGACATAGACGCTCTATGGATTAAGTTCAAATCAATTATATTTTTTTGTATCGATAAGTATGTTCCCCAAAAAACTAGAAAACAGCAGAGGTCAAACCCATGGATCACGCGTGAAGTTATTCACTCAAAACGTCGCGTGAATCGTCTTCGTAAAACAGCAAAAAATAACCAAAGCCAGTCGATAACTTTAAAACTGCAGAACGCTAAGACTGATCTACGAGATAAAACCAAAGCGGCAAAAGATCATTACTTTAACGTAACTCTGCCGAGTTTCCTTGCAAATAACCCTCGCAGGTTCTGGAAACATTTCAGTGTAAAGGGGGCAGTGACACAACTATCTGCAAAAGAAAAACAAGATAAAGCTGAGTCATTTAACAACTTTTTTCAATCTGTATTCACAGCTGAAAATAAAAATGTACCCTCTATTAGTTCGCGCATTACCACGACCATCGATGACCTAATCATTACAGATGCCGGTATCATGAATCTTTTATTGAAAATTGATCCCAGGAAATCTAGTGGTCCCGATAACATTCCGAACGAATTTCTTAAAAGGTACGCGGAATGGAGTAGTAAATATCTCGGAATAATTTTTAGGAAATCCTTGCAGCTCGCTAAATTACCGTCTGACTGGAAATTAGCTAAAGTCATACCAATACATAAATCCGGAGATAAAGTCCTGGTATCGAACTATAGACCTATATCTCTTACAAGTACATCGTGCAAACTACTAGAACATGTTATTTTTAAACACATCACATCTTTCCTTGAACAAATACATTTTTTTTCTCCCAACCAGCATGGATTTCGAAACGGTTTATCAACTATTACACAATTGACCGAAGTTGTACATGACCTTGCACATAGCCTCAATCGCCGCAGTCAAACAGATATGGTCCTATTAGATTTTTCAAAAGCATTTGACAGTGTCTGCCATAACAAATTAATTGCGAAATTGGAAGCCATCTTAGGTAACACCTCATTCGCCAGTTGGATTAAGGACTTTTTGCTCAATCGAAAACAATTCGTATTCTTTGAACAAGCTACATCGAAAACCGTTTCTGTATCATCAGGCGTACCACAAGGATCAGTTCTTGGACCATTGTTATTTTTAATCTATATCAACGACATTGCTACAAACATCGACTCTAACATAAAACTTTTTGCTGACGATTGTGTTATATATCAGGAAATCAATAGCCATACAGACCACCTTGCGCTGAGTGCCTCCCTAAACACAATATCCGAATGGTGTAAACAATGGCAGATGTCAATAAACGTAAAAAAATCCGCTGTGATCACAATAACTAAAAGAAAACAGCCCTCAATATTCAACTATGCAGTCGACGGCACCATGCTACCTAAAGTAAACCAACATAAATATTTAGGGGTGACGCTTACTTCGGACCTTAACTGGACCCAGCACATAGATAACGTTTCCGCAGCAGCACTACGCAAGTTATTTTTTCTTAAAAGAAGCCTAAAACTAGCTCCCACCCCAATAAAGCTGCTTGCCTATAAGACATTTATAAGACCGATTTTAGAATATGCCAACGTGGTTTGGTTCCCGCATACAAAGACTAACATAAGGAAACTGGAAGCAGTGCAAAGAAAAGCGATAAGATTTATTCACAACAGGTACAGGCGCACTGACTCCCCAACTTACCTTTTAAACGCATCCAATCTAAAAACGCTGCTAGAAAGGGCGAAAGAAGCCCGCTTAAAATTCTTGTTTCAGATAATTCACAACAGTTTCAAGATAAACGTGTCGAAGTACATTTCGTTTTCCGAAACCCGACCTACACGCCAACAGCATCCCAATATACTAACAGAATATTCATATAGTAATGAAACCTTCAAGCATTCTTTTTTTCCACTTGCCATTAGGGAATGGAATCAAGTACATCCATCGATCACAAACACCAAATCATTCTCGGAATTTGTTAATAAAATTGAAGGCACAAGCAACTAATCCTCGACACAGAGAGGATATAACTACAGGCCTGTCTCAATAGTGTGATAAATGTATTCATTGTATATATTTTGGTAAACGCTATTTGTTCTTGCCTTATATTTATTGTAACCTCTTTTTTACATTTATTAGATATTTCATTGTTCCTGAAATGTTTTATGTTTTATATATTGCACTTTTTGTATTGCCCTCCTGCTACGCTCTCAGATGAGAGCAGCAGTATTGGAAATAAATAAATAAATAAATAAATAAATTATCATGTTTGCACCAGTCACATCCCTTCATCGTCCATTCACGTCCCGTAATACCAAATTTGGTGTATGTGAAGCTAGCGAAACAGCCGTGAGGGCATCTTGAGTGTGGCATGTAGTAATGTTGTCACACGACACGCATTTCATGATTATCATGTTTGCACCAGTCACATACCTTCGTCATCTATTGGCGTCACGTAATGCCGAATTAGGTATGTGTGAAGCGAGCGAGACGGCTACGAGCGTATCATGGGCGTGGCGTGCAGTCATAAGTCATGACTCATGACTTACATGACATGCATGTCATAATTTCTACGTTAGGGTCGGTCACTTGTGTTTGCCATGCAGTCATGTCATACCATACAAGTTTTGCAAGACATCGTGCGACTGAAACCGCCGCAAGAGTATCAAGATCATGAAATATAAATCATGACATTCGTGACATATATTTTATGACATTCAAGTTATGACTAGTCAATTATGCTCATCATACAGTGATGTTATGGCGTACGAAATTTGTTATTGATACCATTATTTTAACGGCCTGGAGAACTAAAAGTCGTAGGTGGTAAGATAGATAGATAGATAAATAAATAGATAGATAGATAGATAGATAGATAGATAGATAGATAGATAGATACGCACAATGTCGCCAAGTTTGCTAGGAAATGCTTCGCATTTTAAATATTTTGGTGCGTAACAACGAATGTTTTGTCAAAGTATTGAGTATATTCTTCCCATTGAGTATTGTTCTAGATAAGAAAAATTTCAAGGTGAACGAGAAATACTGAATAAAAGAAGAATAGGAGCCTGGAATGGTGTAAAATGAAGTACGCACATAAAAAAATGAGACAAAAGTGTCCGTATGGAAGGAATTCGAAGCATGCATGCTTTTTGCGATGCCCTGTACCGTAAGCAATCCAGAAAGTGAGGTTGCGATGGGTCATAACGATGGCGTTTGCTTGAGAGCTGTCCGAGGCACGCAGCTAATGTAGATGGGCTTCACACTTCTGATTTGTTGAAGAAGAAAACTAAGGATCTGACCTCTACATTGACAGTGAAATATCGAACTAAAAATAAACAAAAGTTTTCATTCAGTCCCAGGAAGGCACTTTTCAAGCTATTGCGGCTTCAGCGTAGGTGCGATGGTTTGTAACGTGGTGTACGTACTTCGCATGCGACTGCTGCAGAACACCAAAGCAGGTTTTTCCACCTCGAAATTCGATTTATTTAAGAACTTTAAGAAGCCTGTCTATTTATTCGTCGATAAAACCACAGGGGAAATTTGGGGAGAAAATGGGTAAGAGTCAGTAATCTCACACGTGAATGAGCTTATTAGGAGACGATGCCTGCGAGTCGTAGTTACATTGGTCTAGAAGAAATCGTTTTACAAGCCAAGGTAGTGATTGGCGTGTTGGCGCCTTTGCAGTTCAGTTACCTTCAAGCAACCGAATGTAAATTGGCATTACCATTGGAGCCACGCTGGCTCCGTAAATTGCCTTAGAGAATATTTTAGTGGCGGCCACACAGACGCACGCGTGGATGGACGGAAGCAAGAACGAATGGACGGACGGATGCTTCGCCCCACTATCCGTCATTCACTCCGTGAATATGCTGCCATGTTTTTCTTCCCGGGCGGCACCATCCTACCGTGTTCCTACCGCATACGACTGACGCTCGGACTGTTTGGACCTCAGTACGCAGCTTCTCTATATTTTCACTAGGTGCTGCATGAATTGCTCGAGTCGCGAATAACAGTACAACATTAATGCAACTGGCACCGAAGTACATGTTTTATTTCACCAGCAACTAACAGCATCAAGCATCGTGGTTCCCCTTCATACTACGCTGAGCAACGAACAACATAACTATAATATATCATCATAGCAACCATTAGAAAAACGTTATGGTAATCACAGCTTTATGCCAAGATTGGATATGAACTTTTTGTTAAAGACTATGTGGAATGGCAAAAGAAGATCATCTTCTGCCACAAACATTCTTGTTTTTTTGTAGTCGAAGCTATACGCTATAGAAAACATTGTGCCGTCTAGCCAGAGAAAACATGGAGACTTTTTTACGATAGCCAATGAATAGTGTCTTGTCGATGACGCTTCCATTAGAATGCCATAAAATATTCAATCCTCGCGTTCCTGTCCAAAACACATGCGCATAGCGGGACGGCTTTAGCCTCTCCCATAGCAGAGTACTCTGTGCTCTAAATCGTTACCCACTTTTTCTAACTCCCCCCCTCCCCCCCCGCCTTCCTGTCCGAGGAGCTTTTCTTCTTCGGGGAGCAAGAGTTTCTGCGCCATTGGTCGTGCCCTTTCGTCAAGGTGGAACACGGAATGAAACAACTCATTTCTCGACCGACTTGCTACTAAGCAGCGCCCGTTAAGTTGTTTTATATGATTTCATTTGTTACATATGGTGTTTCATTGCTTCTATTGTGTTGTTATACCATTGTATCATGATATCGCATTGAGTTCTTGTGTACATATATGCACACATTGTCATGTATATTAGAGCAAATGTCTTCACTGCAACGTAGTGATGTTAGTCGCGAAATATAGATGTGCCGAAGTGTGTATGCCCTGTTACTGGAATGGTATGAAGCCTTTGTGTTCCGTAAATGCTGTAAATAAACTTTTTCTAAACTGCAACACTAATGCTGCGTTTGTTATGTAGTTCGGTTTCAGCTTACAAGGATCGTTGTCGTCGTTAGCGTCTCAGGGCGTCCATGGGCTGGCGGACGCCTGTAATGGCAAGCCAGCCCCCGAAGAAGGCGCTAGCCTTCGACGTAGTCGTCCCCGAGGGGACTAGTCCCAAAGACGTCGTTGACGCGACGTCTTCAATAGTAGAAATCGAAGAAGTGTACTGCGTTCAGCTTTTTGCAGGCCGGAACTACCAAGTTACCGTCAACACTGAGGCCGCACTGGCCCAAATCGTAGACGCGTCGCACCTTATCATCCAAGGAGAGCGCGTCGCCATCGTACCCCCGGGACCCCAAGTGACCCATGTGACCGTCCTGTTCCTGCCGTGCCGCGTACCCAGCGAAGTCCTCGCACAAGCACTCTCTCCCTACGGGAAGGTGCTGCACATCACTAGAGGACTCACGGGATCGCGTCCAACCATGACCACTGGGACGCGATACGTCTGCATAAAAATGAAGACTTTGTCACTGGTGCCCAACTACCTCAAGGTCGCGGGCCATCGAGTAACATGTTACTATAAAGGCATCCAGCGAGTGTGCCGTCGATGTGGAGACAGTGGGCACTTCCGCATGAACTGCACAGCTCCGTTTTGTGGAAGGTGCGGCGTTTATGGCCACGACGCGAAAGGCTGCTCACTGCCGTGTCGCCGTTGCGGGGACCCGCATGCCACCGTGGCCTGCACCATCAGGCCATCGTATTCCGAGGCGGCATCCAAGGTTTTCCCTCCACTTCAACCAGGAACGCCATCTAAGAACAAGTGCGACGATTCGTCAACGTGAGCCACGGTAACCGACCACGACCAAGGTGCGTCAATCGCGACGCTGCATGAGACGCCCACTGCGTCCCCAACGATTCCGGACCTGGTAATCCCTCCAGGCACTGAAAATTTATGTTCCCCGCGTCCCGTGGCCATTTCTAAGAAATCGCAGGCGAAGCCCTCGTCAGACGAAGCGCCTCGTGATGACGGCGTCTTGGATGGAAATATTGCATCTGACGCTCCTCGCGTTGCTGCTCTGTCGACAACAAGTTCAGGTGTCATCGAGGATTCTACATCTCAAGACGACGACGCCTGCATCTACGAGGGCTCCGACAGCACCGCGAGTAAGGCGCCCCTACAAATTAACGAAGACACGAGCCCCAGTGACATAAGCCAGGACAGTGGAGACGCCTTTGTACCATTATCGTTCGAGAACCCGGACTCCAAACGCCACCGGATAACTACTCATGACTTAGAAGCCCCCACCAGAGACAGAAGTTCCCTGCGGACTTCGACACGATGCCGGAAGCCCCGAGCCTCCGGTGGATCGCCTGACCGGAAAAATTAGCCACTTGCGGGGCACCGGCTCCCGCACCTGATAAAGGTACCCCTGCATTTGCGTTATCCTATACTATGTTTTCATTTTCCCCATGGCTCTTACTCTAAAAGTTATTACTTTTGACGTTCAAGGTTTCCGCAATCCACAAAAACAGGCTGAGGTATTGGCTTTGGCTCGTTCAGTGCACTGTGGTTTGCTGTTCGTGCAAGAAACAAATTTTTTTCAAGCTTTCTGATGTACTCGCTTTCAAGCGCGCGTTCAATATTGATTGTTTCTTTTCGTACGCCAGCACGCGTTCGACTGGCGTCGGAGTCATTATTTTTAACCGAGGTCTTTTACGTAACCATCATATTTCCTTCGATGCGTCGGTTGGACGCTAGGAGTCGCAGAGTGCGGACGCACGTTGTGTAGGCTCCGCAGTTTTCAAATGATTTTTGTTAAAAAATTGCAAAACTTGGCTAAAGTCTCTACGCCAATCGACGGAGGAAGTTCAGCCGAACACCTGGATACCAACTATTGCAAGGTGGGCCCGCTTTTTCGGCACTGACACCGATAGTTCGGAGTCGCCACGAAGATCAAACATTGCGTCTGCCGCCGCAGCGGCGGGGAGAGCTAGGTCCAACGCGTCGACGAGGACGCCTGGGGCGACCCCGGAACGCCTCGATGGCGTGTCTAGCACCACGATGGAGGTTGTAAGCGTGGAAGGAGAAGATATGCAACCGGAGGACTTTACCAACGACGCCGGATGGTGCGAAGTCCGCAGAAGAAACATCACGAAAACATCTGGAGGGATTTCAGGCCCGAAGAGAACCATGCTAAGAGACGCTGCTGCGCCGACGGGCGCGCCTGGGGACAGCAAGTGGAAAGGTGAACGAACCATACGACAAATTGCTAATGCAAGCAGACTTCCTCGTCTACCGGCAGAAGACTACAAAGTGATCGTGCGACCACGAGGAGGACTCAGCGTTTCGGAGCACAGGCAGGCACGCATATACTGCTGCCTGAGAAACGCCGCTGGCGTCGGTCGCGAAGCAGGAGAAGAAGACAGTATATGCATAAACTACAAGCAGAATATCGTGGTCGTCAGCACGCCGTCCGAAGAGCGAGCCAGGCGGTACGGAGCCATCACGAAGATCCGAGTGGGAGAGCAAGAACACGAAGCCAGCGCCTACAGAGCAGCGCCGGAAAACACATCTAAGGGACTCATAAGAGGGATATCCCAAGAGGAAAGTTCCGAAGATATTATAGACAACCTAGTGACAGCAAGAAACCCAAGCATATTACATGCGAAGAGGATGGGCAACACAGACAATGCAATCGTGCTCTTCGACGGACTTCACGTGCCGAGATACGTGAAATACGGAGCGCTCATCGTCCGGTGCTCGCTATACAGAAAACACATTGACATTTGCTACGAATGTGGGAGGCTGGGACACAGGGCGGACGTTTGCCCCAACCCAGACGAAAAAATATGCAGAGGATGCGGCGTGGCCAACCCGCCGCAAGAACACCAGTGTGAAGCAAGATGTCAGCTATGCGGGCAAGCTCCCTTTACGGGAGACAGACGCTGCAAGGCAAAGTACAAGATACCGTATTTGGTCCGGCGAAGACGCTGGGAGCGACGAAGAAGAGAAGAAGCGGAGGCCGAAACACCATACGGCATCAACGACTACAACAAACGAGCTGGCAAAGCAACGAGCGAGAACACCCAGGGATCAGAAGGCCATCGCACAGAAGGCTCACCCCCGGGACCATACGAGGGGGACAGTCGGAAGCAGCCCGGTCGCAGACCAAGGTCGAGGACCCGGTCCAGAACCCGTTCGAGAACCCGATCGAGAACCCGATCGAGATCCAGGGCAACGTCAAGATTGCAATCCAGCCGAGGAGCGGTAGAAACTCAGGCACAGGTGAGCTTTGCAGACGCGGTCTCTGGCACTGCTGTTACACCTACACGCGCGGGGTCCGCCTTAGAACAGGAAATAACACAGATCAGACAGTTGTTAGAGCAAATAAAGCGAGAAAACGCGACGCTAAGGGAAGAGGTAAAAATGCTTAAAGTAGAAAACGCTAAGCTTAAGAACCCAAAGCACTCAGAGATGACCCATACCACGCCAACACCCATTAGGGCGTCGACACCTCTTCGAGCTCCGGCGACGCCCGTTCCCGCGTCGATGAGTGGAGAAACGCCACCGCATAAACGAAGGGCAAAGGAAAACGCCGATGAGCAAAGCGACTCTACACTCGGAGAAGTAAAAGGCATGTTTCAGGAAATGTTCGTAGGTTTACAGCAGCAATTCATGCAGATGCGCGCGGACCTACAACAGCAGATAACGCAGATGCGAGATGAAATGTCTCAGAGGTTCGACACCCTCGAGTGTAGGGTAGGGCAGCTGGAAAACGTCTCGAAAGACGCCCGACCCGCAGGAGCGAGGCCGGTCAAGAGCAAGCCGTACAGCAGACCACCTGCGGCTGAGAACAGCTGCATAGAAAACTCGAGTAGCCAACATGGCGCCGCCTAATGAATACACGATTTGGCAGTGGAATTGTCGTGGGTTTCGTCGTAAGCGGGGTAACCTGCAGCAATTCGTAAAAACCAAGCAAGCACCAGATGTAATCGCCCTCCAGGAAACTGGGGGGACCGCAAAATTATCAGGATACAAATCATATAGCACTTTAGCTGAAAAAGCAACAGTAACCACACTGATACATCGTAATATAACGGCTGTAGAACACGATACTGGCGTACGCAACATAGACCACGTCATACTAGAAATTCTCCCGTCTCGAAAAAAGGAGGGAAGCTTGTTTGTGCTGAACGTGTACAGTCCACCACGACAAAAGGTAAAGTTTGGCTCGCTTTTCCGCAAAGTGCTAAACGTAGCGGGCAGACAAGCACTGATCGTCGTGGGCGACTTTAACGCACCACACGCCGCCTGGGGTTACACCATCGAAAACGTTAAAGGCCGCAACCTGTGGAACGACGCGCAGCACGAGGAGCTCACGCTAATAACTAACCCACAAGACCCTACCAGAATGGGGAACAGCGTCAGTAGAGACACCACGCCGGACCTTACATTCATAAAGAATATATCCAACCCTCATTGGACCAACACTAACGTAAATCTAGGCAGCGATCACTACATTGTATGCACAATTTTACAAGCAGGTCCGCGTAAAAAGAAAGGTAGAAAAATAATGTTAACCGAGTGGGACACCTTTCGTAAGATAAGAGAGGACGATGCTACAGAGACCATCGAAGATATACAGAAGTGGACAGACACACTCCAGCGTAGCGTGCAGAAAGCCACCAAACATGTTCCCGAAGAGGCAGGAATGGAAGAAATGGACAGCAAGCTCTTACACATGTGGGAGGCAAAACGCAGCCTGCAAGAGCGCTGGAAAGGTCAAAAGCACAACCGGCGTCTAAGAAAGAGAATCGTCGCGCTCGACAGAGACATAGAAGACTACGCAAATAGGCTGTCCCAGCAGCAGTGGGCAGGCATGTGCACTTTAATGAACAGGCAGTTCGGAATGTCCAAAACTTGGAACATTCTCCGAGGCCTCCTTGATCCAGAAGGCACGAAAACAACACAAAGACAAAACCTGCAACGGATACTACACAGCTACGCAGGTACAGAAGCAGAGCTCTTACGCGAGCTACGCCAGACATACGTAGGAGATGCCACAAAGGCGCGACTCCCAGAGTACGAAGGGAAGGATAACGTCGACCTCGACGCCTCCATAACAGAGGCAGAGATTCGATACGAACTCGGACGACTCAATCCCAAGTCCGCCCCGGGTCCCGACGGTATAACAAATAAAACACTTCGCAACTTAGATGACGAATCCGTCACTGCTCTCACAAAGTACATAAACGAATGCTGGGAGAAGGGCGCCATACTCCAGCAATGGAAAACCGCCAAAATCATATTAATACCCAAGCCGGGCAAAAAGCCGCTCATCGGAAATTTCAGGCCCATTTCATTGACGTCCTGCATTGGAAAGCTCATGGAAAAAGTAATTTTAACGCGTCTCGTCAGATACATGGACGACAACGAGCTATACCCACACACCATGATCGGCTTTCGACCAAGACTCTCGACGCAAGACGTCATGTTGCAGCTAAAGAATCAAATCATAGACGCCGAAACGCACACCCTGGATACAAAAGCCATTCTGGGCCTTGACCTGCAGAAGGCATTTGATAACGTCACCCACGAAGCCATATTGCGCAACTTGCAAAACCTACACGTAGGTCGGAGAGTGTACGATTACATAAAAGATTTTCTCACCAACCGTAAAGCTACAATCATGGCCGGGGAAGCGGAATCCGAAGAATTCGTTCTAGGCAACAAGGGAACACCACAAGGTTCGGTGCTTTCCCCTTTCCTATTCAACGTGGCGATGCTTGGTTTACCCTCAGAGCTGGAACGCGTCGAAGGGCTTCAGCACAGTATCTATGCGGATGACATCACCCTATGGGTGACGGGCGGGAGCGACGGTCACATAGAAGAGATTTTACAACAAGCAGTAAATACGGTAGAGCGATACGTGGAGAACAATGGCCTAAAATGCTGTCCTCAAAAATCGGAGTTACTACTCTACAGACCTACAAGCAGAGGTCGCAAGCGCATCCACGAACGACACAACATCACAATCTTAGCAGGAGGTTACCCAATACCTCAGGTACAACACATAAGAGTTCTGGGACTCCGAATATCCGAGAACGGACATAACGGGGAAGCAATAAAGTTCCTGGATAACAACACCCAACAAACCATTCGAATGATTCGAAGAATCGCCAACAAAAACTACGGCGTGAAAGAACACAACTTAGTGCAGCTCATCCAAGCCTTCGTCGTCAGCCGCATAGTGTATGTGACCCCATACTTCAAGTTGCAAGTGGCGGAAAAACAAAAGATAGAATGCATAATTAAAAAAGCATATAAGCAAGCCCTCGGATTACCGATCACCACGCCTAACGAAAAGTTCGAAGCGTTAGGAATGCATAACACGCTAGACGAACTTATTGAGGCTCATATGATAGCGCAATATGAACGACTCGCGCAAAGCAACACGGGAAGACACATCCTGCACAAACTTGCAATAACGTACGCTGGCCAAAGCGGCAATAAATACGATATCCCAAAAGAAACCAGAGAGCGCATCATAATACCTCCGTTACCCAGAAACATGCACCCCGAACATCACCGGGAGCGGAGGAATGCAAGAGCGAGAGCACTGCACAAGAAGTTTCAACATGACGCGGACGTGGTATATGTAGATGCAGCCGAATATACAGACGGTCGACACATGGCAATAGTCGCTTCAAATCAAGCGGGCCACCTGCTTGCTAGCGGCACCATTAAAACAGGAAATTCAGAAATCGCTGAAGAAACGGCCATAGCGCTGACGCTTGCGTCCACAAGGGCCAGCGTCGTAATCAGTGATTCTAAAACCGCGATTCATAACTTCGCTAACGGAAGGGTCTCGAAAGAGGCGTTAAGAATCTTAAATAACTTTCGCGGAGAGCGCGACGTTTATGTTATATGGACGCCCGCCCACTCCTCCCTCCCGGGCAATGAAACCGCACACACCCTAGCTCGAGAGTTAGCGAGCCGAGCAGGGGCAGAATGACGCGGAGCCCGCGTGCGGAGAGAGACCGCATGTTCAGTTACAACGAAATTACCAAGCACTACAGATTAGAGAGGCAGCATTACCCGCCACCACACTCCTCATTAAATAAGCAGCAGGCGACAGCGTGGCGCCTATTACAAACAAACACGTTCCCAAACCCAATCGCTTATAATCATTGTTACCCGGACCTCTACTCAGACAGATGTAAACACTGCAATCAGCGGGCGGACCTCAAACACATTATCTGGGCTTGCCCCAACATCGTGAAGGGCCAAACACATACATGCATACGGAGCAGTGGGAGACCGCGCTGCTAAGCTCAAGCATCGAGGACCAACTACAGGTCATCAGGCAAGCCGAAGATGCCGCTAGGGCCCAAGGACTCCTAGCTGCCATCTAAGGGAGGGGAGTCAACTCCTCTAACACTTGCCGTTTCAATAAAAGTTGTTTCTCTCTCCTTCGATGCCTTCGGACGCGTGCTGGCGTTCGACTGCACCTTTTTTTCGTTAAGAATAAGATTTGTTGCCGCGTACGCCCCAGCGGCACGCGTGAACTCATAAGCGTTCTTCCAATCTCTTGATGCGTTCTTTTTGAATTACCAACATGTGGTACTTTTAGGGGATTTCAATTGTGTCTCAGACTCACACGCAGACGTTCTAGGTCCTGGTCACAGCCGGTCAAGCTGGAATGCCAGAGAACTAGAACGTCTAGTGCAGCAATTGGCATTGATTGACATTCATCAAAGTGTGCATGGCAGTAATTATGCCTATACTTGGCGCCGGGCAGCGTCGAACATCCGGATTGATCGCGTGTATGCATCTCCCAGTGTCTACCTACGTTCACGACACCGGGGTAATATCGTTGTTACTGACACCAGTGTACATTAGCGACCATCGGCCGGTTATGTTCTCTCTCCGCCTGCTAGCGGGGACGCCAACAATTCACAGACCATGGCGTCTGGATTGCCGCGTCCTGTAGGACTCTCAGGCTACGGAGAAATTATCTAGAGCGTTACGCGCATCTCTCATTGGGGCGGATGTAACTGATTGGGATCGCCTCAAAGAACAGTGGCGCCATCATTGCAGTGCGTCGGGCAGAGGACTTTGCACCCATATGTCGAAAGATGCTTCATTGTTAATCCAGAAGATACGCATGCCAATCGAGATCCCAGTCATTCCACTGTAATGCGGGCATGGCAAGAGGAGCTCGTTGAAAGGTACTAACGTATTATGCGCGCTTCTTCACTCTCGGCTGCAGCTTGGCACTGTAAACGTGCACCGTGTGCGCACCCTGAGGCGCTAAGGTATGAACGCAAAGCTCTGCTTCGTCCACCAGGCTCGCCTGCCCACTCGCTGAACTCTCCCGCCCCAGCTGGTGCGGGTACGTGCGACTTTCAGGAATTCACTCAACACTTTCAGTCAATAGCTCAATCTGGTGCTAATGCCTGTTACCCAGGATCCGTATCTTGGCATCCTCTGCTAAAACATTTACCTCATAATTCCAACATGTCAAATGACATCCTGCTATCACCGCCATCCGATGAAGAAATCAAGGGCGCATTAGACGCAATGAAAAAGGGATCGGCCCCAGGGCCTGACGGACTCCCTGCAGAGTTTTATGTACAGTTCTGGACTATCATTGGTCCAACTATGTCACGCGTCATTCGCAAGTGTTTCCAGGATATTACACTTCCAACCTCTTTCCACAAAGGCCGTATAACACTAGTTCCCAAGAAAGACCCAAGGTCCACGCGACCAGAAGATTGGCGCTGTATTACCCTGCTCAATGTAGATTACAAGCTCTTGGCCAACATTTTGGTGCGCCGAATCAGTCCATTTCTTGAAACATTATTCGCTCCCCACCAGGTCTGTTCTGTTCCGGGCCGAGAAATACACTCCCGTACGTAGTTAACATGTGACATCATTCAATACACCACTAGCCGATGTGCGCAAGGACTGTTGGTTTCATTAGATCAAGAGAAAGCTTTTGATTTCATAGAGCATGGCTACATACTAAATGTTTCACATGCATACGGATTCCCGGATAAGTTAAATGACCTCATCTACGCGATGTACACTTATTCAGAAAGTACCCTTTACTTAGATTCCCGTGAGAGTCACGCATTTAGAGTCACGCGTGGGGTCCGTCAAGGGTGTCCCCTCTCCCCAGTGTTATTTATCCTTGCATTAGAACCCTTCTTAAGGGCCATTGAACATCACCCGCAGATTCGTGGCTTACCTCTACCCGGTAACACTCAAGTGAAGGTCACTGCATATGCAGATGATATTACTCTACATGTACATAATGAACAGTCGCTGCAGCATGCTCTTGATACATTCCATGATTTCGGTATTTTCTCCGGTGCAAAGTTAAACTTTTCTAAAAGCCAGTATTTTTTCATTGGCAACCTCAGCGGTCGTATCAACATCACGTCGCCTTTACAGTGGTCTTCTGAGATTTCAATACTCGGAGTTACTTTCACTGTGGAGGAGGAAGAAAGTTTAAGCGGAAAGACAGCGAGGTTAGCCAGTTCTCAGACCGGCTGGCTACCCTGTGCTTGGGAAAGGGGTGAGGGGAATGATAGATGTTAAAAAGAAATGTTGCGAAGATAGGGAGAAATTACAAACAAAATTGCGACAGAGGAAAGGCAACATCAAAGAGTATAAGACACGAAAGTCTTTCTCTGAGGCCAGTTGTCCGCAAAAGGCGCAGCAAAGCTTTAAAAGCCTTCTGGGCTGAGGATGGGCTTGGCCAATGACCCAGAATCCTTTGTTCCGACAAAGGCTGATTGTCTAGTCTATACAGAGCTGCAGTGAGTTCTTGTCTTTGCACGTTGAAATAGGCGCACTCTCACAGAAAGGTGCGCGATGGTTTCTTCGCAACTGCAGTAAGTGCATGTAGGAGAGCTGGCCATCCCGATGAGATAAGAGTATGCATTCGTGAAGGCCACTCCAAGCCACAGGCGGCATAGAAGAGTCTCCTCAGCTCGAGATATCCTTGGGGGAAGACGAAGCTGCAGATCGGGATTCAAGTTATGCAGGCGCGCGTTTGTGAAGTCTGTCGAGTTCCACTGTACCAGTGTGAGGTCACGTGCAAGCGAACGAAGCCTTGTAGCTGCGTCGGTTCTTGAGAACGGGATGGCTGTGTATTGGGTACCATCGTGTGCAGATCTAGCGGCCTCATCTGCGCGGTCATTGCCATATATACCGCAGTGACCTGGTAACCACTGATACACTATGCTGTGCTGTTTTTCGGTTGCTTGGTGATGAAGAAACCTTATTTCAGCTACTAACTGTTCATTAGGTCCATGGCGAAAGGGTGATATAAGACATTGAAGAGATGCTTTCGAGTCCTAGAAGATCGACCAAATTGTCGAAGGTTCTTTCCCTGTAAACTCCAGAGCTGCACGAATGGCTGCAAGTTCTGCAGCTGTCGACGACGTAAAATGCGATGTCATGAATTCAATTGTGATGCTCCTCGCGGGATTAACCACCGCCCCTGCAGAGCTTACTGAAGACACCGAGCCATCCGTGTAAATGTGAAGGCGTCCGTTGTGCTTCTCTTGCAGGAAAAGTAATGTGGCCTGTTTCAGGGCTAGATGCGACGACGTTTTCTTATTTTGGATGCCAGGAATTGTAAGAAGGGCTTTGAGTGCATGTAGGCACCATAATGGTATCGGCGGCTGTGCTGCATGCATGAAGTGCAATGGAAGCACTGCGCAATGCTGAGCTACAGTTGCGCTGACCGCTGAGTGGGGCCTGGCAGTTCGAAGTGAGGCTAGGTGATGAGATGGAAGCCGAGCGAAATGTCTTATGTGCATTCTCAAAGCGTCTACGCGGATGTATGCGTTGACTGGATAATCACGCGCCATGATGACTGTCGCTGCTGTAGACGTGCATCTCGGGAGACCAAGGCATATCCTCAGGGCTTGGGCTTGGATCGACTGGAGGACGCGCAAGTTTGTTCTTCGGATCCCGCCAAGCACGGGTAAGCTGAATCGCATATAACTGAGGAACAAAACAGTGTAGAGTTGGAGCATTGCTTGTACCGATGCACCCCACGTTTTTCCAGCAAGAAACCTCTGTACGTGGGTGATTATGGTGAGTTTAGTTTTCATGTGGGCGATGTGAGGGCTCCAGGAGAGGTCGCGATCAACTATGACTCCGAGGAATCGGTGGGTCTTCACGTAGGTGATCGTGTGTCTGTTAATTTTAATAACATATGGGCTCATAGCCTTATGCGTGAATGCTATAAGTGAGCATTTCTCTGATGACAGCTCTAATCCCCGTTCTTCCAGGTACTTTGTCGCTATTTTCGCCGCTCTCTGAAGCCGGCCACGCAAATGAAGGCGTGTTACGCCTGACGCCTAGATGCAGATGTAACCTGCATATATTCATAGATGAACAGATTCTGGAAGTGCATCAACCAGGCCGAGTAGTGCTAGATCTATAAGTGTGGGGCTAAGAACGCCGCCTTGAAGCACACCTCGACGGTTGCAATGGTGCATTGTTGTGCCATTCTCCGTCTGTACAAAGAAAGTTCTGCCTTTCAGATAGCTGTGGATCCATTGGTAAACCCGACCCCCTAATCCAACATTTTCCATGACATCCAGAATGGCTTCATGTGATACGTTATCATATGCACCTTTCACGTCCAAGAACAACGACGCAGATAAACGTTTCTGTCTTTTTTGATGCTGAACAGATGAGGCCAGGTCTATAACGTTATCAATTGCGGACCTCCCACGCCGAAAGCCCGTCATAGCATGACGGTATACCTCGTGGCGCTCCAGGTACCACTCTAGACGAGTCAAAATCATCCTCTCCATCACTTTCTTGAAACAGCTGGTAAGCGCGATGGGGCGATAAGAGGTCAAGTGCAGGGGAGATTTACCTGGTTTTAGCACAGGGACAATGCGGCTGGATTTCCATGAATGAGGGATAAATCCGCTGCTCCACGAGTCGTTGTACACGGATAGAAGGGCCCGTCGAGCTGCTTCTCCGAGGTTGCAAAGAGCTATGTACGTGATCCCATCCGGACCAGGCGATGAAGATCGTTTGCATGCCGTCAATGCAGCTTGTAGTTCCTCTAGAGAGAAAAAGGTGTCCATTCTTGAATCTCTGGAAACTGGAGCATTTTCTAGGTGGCGGGTGGTGCACGTGAACGCATGACCGGCAACTTTCATGCAGAAAACTTTTGCTACTTCAATTTCGGTGCGTCCTTGGTGGAGAGAAAGACACTTGAAGGGGCGATGTTGATGTGGCGATGTTCGTAGGCCACGGACAATCCTCCATGTCTGCGTCAAAGGCTTGTGTGGATCCAAAGATTCGCACAGATGTTTCCAGTGAAAGGATTGAAGTGAAATGATTCGCCGCTGAAATTTTTTCTGTAGGCGCCTTGCCTCCCTCAAGTCGTGAATGGACTTAGTGCGCCTATATATTCTTTCTGCGCGACGACGAATCGCTCTGAGCCGTTCTAATTCCGCTTGATATTGACAATAATCTGAAGTATGTTGAATATAATAGGTCGCTTCTTGAGTAGCACCTCTAATCATATCCTCGAGGGTGTCAAGAGGAGGCGTTTTATTTTCTTGACACCTTTTTCCCGTCAGTGACCTGAACTTTGTCCAGTCGATGCGAGTCGAAGTGTCGTAGTTTGGTGATATTTCCAGGCCCTTGATCTTCAAATAAGTTGGTACGTGGTCGCTTCCACGAGTTTCATAGTCAGCGAACCACTTGACCTTTCCATTTAGGCTTCGTGACACAAATATCAAGTCAAGGCAGCTGCTGTATGTCGTTCCCCGTAGAAACGTTGGGCTTCCGTCGTTTTTTTTTTACTTTCACTGCATTTGGTATACAAGATAGCATCTGGTCATTCGTTGTAAAAAATTTCTAAGTGATATCAAAGCAGCCAGGTACTTCGAATTCCCCCTTTTGGAACGCCCCTAACTCAAACGGTGTACCTAGGAAAATTTTGGTACCTTTCCCATTCTGTTAAACCACCGCTCCACGTCTGCAGGAAAGTGCAAAGCTGCATCAGTTCATTTTTTTGGTCTGGTGGGACAGAATTGTTATCGCGTCCAGCGTTGGCTCAACCGCGAAATCAAGGCGGTTTTGCATTCCCCGACGTTTCCGTCACGGCTTCTACATTGTGCCTCCGCACTCTATTACGAATACTAAGCAATGATGACATGCCCGCTCAGACACTGGCTCGCTACCATCTGGGGCCATGACTACGTGTCTTCTTGCCGGATAGCCAAATAAACCAAGGTCCCCAATCAACTTAATTACTATCTTTGTATCGAGCCCTTCTGGCATTTCACCGACGTTTGGAAGCTACGCGCCCAGAGGTAGAGGTGGCCGACTCTAAAGTGGTGGACGAAATGGCTGCCCTTCTACGGCCCTTAGTGCCCCAGTATTGTCAATCTGTAATGAACCGCGCTTGAAGACCAATAACTGCCGCAGTGTTGCCAGGGCATCTCAGAGACTTTGTCTAGATGCTGGGCTGGGGCTTGCTCCCCACGCGAGATCGGTTGCAGCGATGGCAGGTGGTTCGCACTTCCACTTGCCCCCACTGCGTCATGGTAGAGACCAATCGACATGCGACGTTTGAATGTATGGTTTCCCGCCTTTTTTGGCGTGTGGTTAATGCTGGTTTTCGGGGGCAGGGTGTGCCAACTTTCGTGTCCAACGGCCGATTTCCGCGTAGCTGCTTCTCTGCACTGTTAATAGTTGCGGGGCTGTTCAGCCTTTGGAGAAACCGATGTCAGGCCGTAGCTGTCAATTGCCGCCGGCGTGCTTTGTGGCCGATACTGGGGAGAATGAGACGAGAGATCCTCGCATTCCTCTCCGAGGAGCTTTTCTTCGGAAAGCAAGAGTTTCTGCAGCATTCGTCGTGCCCTTTCGTCAAGGTGGAACACGAAAGAATACAACACATTTTTCGACTGACTTGGTGCTAAGTAGCACCGGTTGAGTTGTTTTATATGATTTCATTTGTTACATATCGTATTTCATTGCATCTATTGTATAGTTATACCATTGTATCATGATACCGCATTGAGTTCTTGAGTACATATATGCCAACATTGCCATGTATATTAGAGCAAATGTCTTCACTGTAACGTAGTGACGTTAGTCGTGAAATATTGATGTGCCGAAGTGTATGTGCCCTGTTACTAAAATGGTATGAAGCTTTTGTGTTCTGTACATGCTGTAAATAATTATTTTTCAAACAGATAGCACTGCGTGTAAATTTCGGGCCGGTATTTAGCTCTCCCATAGTAGAGTACCGAGTACCACAGAACACCTACCAGTTTAGAGAACGGAAACTGTACCTTTGGGCTGTTGTATCAAAATAACATGCAAATACGTAGCGGCGGCGTACTGAACTGCAATACCATGAGGCGAGATGGCGCTAGTAGTCCTATCGACATCAATAAACAGACCCATTTTGTTGTTTTGCTGCAGGTGGAGGGAGGGGTGTCACGCGGCTGGTTCGCGCTGCTCGCTTTCTCTGTTTTTTTTTTTTCGTTGCCCAATCGCGCTTCGCGTCTGTAATTATCGCCAGGCGACCTAGCTGGCCTCGACTGGCAAAAACAACGTCAATCAAGTAAGGTTTGCATGGTTTATTGCGAGCGTCCAAGCCGGTACAATCAATGTATACGGTCGGGTCCGAACAAACAAGTCACTCATACATATCGAAAGCTTTCAACCCATGTGTAAAGACCTTTGAAAGCTAACAAGCATATGCATATAACTGAACATCTAGAGAGAGAGAGAGATAAATAGAGAGGAAAGGCAGGGAGGTTAACCAAGCTTGGCTCGGTTGGCTACCCAACACTTGGGGTGGGGGAAAAGGGGAATAATAGAACGAAAAGAGACAGAAAAGAAGAGGAGTAAGAAAGAGAAGCATAAATAGTCAGCTCGAAACTACACAGCACGGCCTCGCACAGTTCTTTCACGAGCGGTCGTGAAGTTTGGTGTTCCTTAAAAAGTACAAGAGGGCTTTCGTGGCTTTTCGCGTATGGGAAGGCGTCGGCCAAGGTCCCAGGATCTTCTCTTCTGTAAGCGGCCGTGGATCCAGCTGACAGAGCTTGGCTTCCACAATACGTCGTTCGGTCTGGTATGCTTGGCAATGACATAGAATGTGCTCAAGCGTTTCCTCGCAGGCGCAGATGTTGCATGCCGAAGTGCTCGCCATTCCAAGGAGACGAGAGTACGAACATCGAAATCACTGAATGAACGTCGCTCTCATTGTGTTGTGGCGCTCGAGTTTAATAGCGTGGCTTCTTGACAAGGGTCCGATTCTGCCGTCAGATGTGGCGCTTGCCCCGTAGTGTTGATCTTGAAGCGAATGCATGATGTGGAATCGGGATGGAAGCTTGCACATTGCCGATAGATAGCTCGCGCAGTTAGAACAATGTAGTTTTGCTAACTTTGTCAAATAAGCGATTGCGGATGCTAGCATTTCTGAATCTTTCTCGCTCTGCAATTTTACATTGAGTACTTCACAATTCTGCAATGTCGCGTCGTGTCGAGAGGGTAGGCACTAGTTTTAATACTCAGCCGTGAGCCCATATCATAGGTATTATGTATTTAGAGGATGGGCCTAAAAATATACAGGCTTGCTACATTTATTCTTAGAGTTAAGTTACACAGTTACCACAGCTAGAATTTCTCATCTTAGGTGATGACCAGTCTGCTGAGTATGCAGCGAACATGTATGCTAAAGGGACAGAGTTATGAGTTGTGTGCTTACCGATCGAAAATGCCCAATTCTAAGAAAATAAGCTTTAGGCATGCATTGTACAATTTTGTTGTCTGTACATCTTTGTTAGTACTCTTACATTACACTATCTGCTCAGCCCTGAGCAAAATCTTTCTTTTTTTGCATAGACATATCCACAGAACTTGAGTACTCTCTTGCAAGCAAGCACTCCTGCAATCAGTTGGTGGTACATGATGTGAATCTGTCCGAATACTAGATCAATGAAGGTCACATTTATTACGCACTTGTTATTGTGTTTACTTTCTCAGTATACTTGTGCTTGAAAATTAACTTGTTTTCTCCCTGCTACCTTTAGAGGTTAGGACTTGAATTACGTACTATCTTGCAGTGTGGCTGTAGATAAGTGAACATCATGTATGTTTTAGCTACCTGTGCAATTTTCTAGATTTTTTTTATGACCGTAGTGCACAGAATTTGACATCGTATTGGTAGACACTATAGTTATGACAACCTAATTTAAACAAGAAGATGTGCACAAAAAAATCTGGAACGTTTTTCTGCCAAAAAAAAACAGTACCACATGCAATGAACACAATCTTGCTCTTCATGACAGCATTCACGTCTTTGAGGAAGCTGTGCTGCAACTGCTCATCACCTTTATGATTTATTATTTTAGGAGCCCATTGAACATATGCGCAAAGCTAAAGCAATTGAGTGCAGTCCTAAGAGCTTTGGTGCATCTTTTTGTAATCTTGTATGAGCCAAACACAATTAATTAAGACAAAACAGCTCTGGGTGTTCTTCGTAAACTGTCACAAGGCACAACTAAATGTCAGAAAGCCTGTTAATGCCCATCACTGTGGGTGTGTTCATTATTTAGTGCAAATAATAATTTCCCACAATTCACCTGCCAACTATGAAGTGATCGTGAGTCGTACAGTAGTGGGCAAATTTATATTGATTCTGGCTTCCAGGGCTTCAAACAAATGAAATTGTAGCCTCACAGGAGACAAGACTGCTTGTCAAAACATTTGCTTTGACCCCTTATGTTAACATCTTTTTCATATTTTCAAGCTTACATGTTTTAAGGGTCAGTTTAGTTCACCTGCACCAATCGGAACTGGTTCACAGCTGTGCGCGAGAAGTTCAGAACTTGTGTGGCAGGAGTTCAGCGGTGCGGCATAACAAGTGAATAACAAGGTGCCGACAAGGTGGAATCCTTATTTTTGTTCGCTTAGTTTAATGAGGTGCAAACATCTTGGCAAAACACGCTGCATTTATAAGGGTGCGTACAGCCCCTACGTCTAATGATATGTTGTTTGTTAAGCTGTGCGAGCGGCTGCACCAAACCAGCACCGTCAGAGCAGAAGGTACAGGAAAGTCGTGAAATAGTTTTGGTGCTGTACCTCTCCTGCGCTTTTTGAAATCAATTGCAAGATTTAGAAGATGCCATTGCTGCGCCACTGAAACGAATGGCGAGGTGCAGCACTTTGTTTTTAAAATGAATCATGTGGTGCAGGCCAATCGAACAAACCCTTAAGCACACAAGTGTCTTAGCGTTTCACCCCATCAAAATATGGCTACAGTGGCTGGGATCAAACATTGTGTTGTTGAGCTCAGCAGCGCCACACAATTCAACTAATAGTGTTACAGTTTCAACATTATTGAAGTGTATATTCCATGCCGCGGTAGGCAGGCAATGCTTGTAGCCAATCTAAAGCACCGCGTCATGATATGTGCGGTAAAACATTCACAAATACAGCATTACATATGTTAGGTTAGAGATGACCTGTTGAAGTGGACATTCAGATGTTTCAACGTGCTTGCAGAGTGCACATTCGGGGGTAGTCATCCTGTTATTGCATGGCAGTCTGGAAAAACAAGTAACATCACCAGATATCAATGCATAAAATCAATGCGTAATTAATGCATGAAATTTTTCAAAGTAAACAAATAAACTCACTTAATTAGTAAACAGCAGTATTTTATACTTATATGTAGTGGTACCTCATAACACGTATATCACTCAGGACTGCTTCTTCACAAGGCATGTCATGTAGCAGGTTTCTTGCCCATTCTACACGTTTGCTTCCATGTCAGGTGGGCCAGGAGGCTGTCGCAGAAAAAGAAGTATTTCTCATTTATGTGACGCTTCGTTTGTCACACTATAGCAAAACCAGACCCATAATTATGTGATGTTTCTCAAACGCGACTGTAGTAAACTATTAACTAGTCGGTTTTTTGCACAATATATATATGGGCTATCCAAGAAGACACATGCGAGGTGACAGTAATTTATTTGCCTTCTTTTATCGCAATGGCCTGGTTTGTGTTACTTGGTGATAGAATATTAGAATTAACTATTGAGTCAGCGACTCATTCCCACGTGAAGCCATGCACACCGCAAGTAACGCACGTTTTCCCGGTTACAGATTGAGACGTTCAACCATTTTAAAATTTAATACTGCAATGCGCTGCCACCGTGTGACACCTACGCAGTCATTAGAAAAAAACTAAATATGTTGAATTGAACCAATTAGGCCAGCAAACAACCATCCTTAATAAATTGAAGTGGTTTCTACTCACCGGCCCGGGCTTCCAACGTGTGTTAATTTGATGAAAGCTTCAATGGTCGCTTCGTTCCCCGAAAGTCACTCGAATTTCCTTCGCGAAAGCATTTCAACGAGTCAAAATAAACAGAATGAGAAAGAATGTGTCGATCGGCAGGGGCTTGAAACATTTACAGCGAAAGGAAACAGTCCGAGACACCTCCAAACGTACTGCGAGCCGTTACCTGCCGTCGCAACCGTTGGCCGCCGCAAACTTTGAAATGAGGATAATGATGTCGATAGGCTGCTTCTAACATCGAGCCAGCTGGAGCAAAAACTATTACAAAAAGTTGATGATGCAGCACATGTTTAAGAAAAACTACTTGCTAGAAGAACAAACTTTTTTTTATGTGTAGCGGTACGCAAACATGTAGTATTTTGATCATTTTAAAATAAAACTTGGCCCCGACGAAGGCGCCTTTACAAGAAAGTGCCATAGCGCGAGTGGCGAGAGAGGTTAGTAGATCCACTCTGGTTGTTTGAAGCAGAAACACGCCGCGGTTGATTTTTTCGCCCCCTACAGGTGAGCACTTGAACTTGGGAGTTTCCGGGGCGTGCGAGTACTCTACATCGTTAACAACATTTTATAAACACACAATGTCTTAGCAAGTTTTACGTGCCTTATCAAGTGTGAGGCTCACGGGACGGCTCAAGCCCTCCCAGTACTCGTACTCTAAATCGTTGACAACCTTTTTCTAAACAGAAAAAGCGGCTCCAGTATGTGCAGCTTCACCTTTTGACAGGGCCTCATCAAGTACGAGGCCCACAGGACGGCTATATGCTATCATCTCATAGTAGAGTACCATGTTCTATAAGTCGTTCTATAAGTTAACCACTTCTTCCAATCACACACGAAGCGGCCCACTTCAGTGAGCAGCTCCGAACGGCTCAGTTCAACGGCCCACGGATTCACCAGGGGTCGGTTACTCCGCGTACTTCCCACAAGACAGCTTATTTGATGACGTCAGCGCTACATAACTCTTCATTTACGACCTTTACGAGGGGAATTCACCTCGGTATTCTGAAACGCCCCTTCACTCAAAGCTCCACCTTCACTTGAGAAACATGGTCTCAACCATGTAGGGCGTTAATTCACTTTAACACTCGAAGTATAAGAAAAAAATTACGATAATATTACCTCATTGATGTCGGCCATTGGTCACCAGTTCTCTATCATCTGCATCAGTGAAACGTGGCTATGTGAATATGACAGGGACCATTTTTAAGTTTCCGTCCTATTATTCTGAATACTGTCACCGAATCGACAATGCACATGGTGGAGCAGCTATTTTTATATCTTCATGCCTTTACTATCATCGGCGACTGGACTTGGCACTAAATATTCCTGGTTTCGAATCCGTGTGGATCGAACTTCATGAACCACATTTTTCGCAAGATAGTAAGAATTTAGTTGTTGCCTGCATATATCGCTCTCCGTCGTCATCTGTCGTGGAGTTCTGCCTAGCTTTAGGAGAGACGTTGAAAACTCTGTCATTAGAAGGGAAACGGGTGATTATTTTAAGAGAGATGAATATTAATCTTCTTGATGACACCAACGCAAATGTTTCTGAATACATTTCCTGCTTCAGTGGGTATGGCTACTAGTGCCTCATAACTGCACCAACTCGTGTTGCACTTCATGGCAATGGCACTATTATAGATCACATTTTGTCTAACCTCATTACTCCTCCTGAAGCAGCTGTCACTGAGGTGCCTGTCACAGATCATTATCCTACTTTTGCAAGCATAGGCATCTCCAATAATAATAAAAGAAGTCCATGCTTCAAGAATATCTTAAATACTGCATTATTCATTAACATCATCGAGCAGTGTGATTGGTAGGCAGTTAAGAAAAGCAATAATGCTGAAATAGCCTACCAACAATTTTCCACTATCATTTCAAATGCAGTCACGGCCGCTTCAACATTAGTTGTAAGCAGAAAAAAGTACCTTGTCCCAATTAATCCGTGGTTGACACCTAATCTGTTAAAATGTCTGCGGAAAAAGGATAACTTATACAAGGGATGAAAAAGTGCCCTTTCAATGTTCACCTTCAAAAGCGCTATAAAGAATATTCAAACACATTAGTAAAGTTACTTAACGCCGCTAAATTAATGTATTTCGAAGATAAAATAAAGCGAGCCGGAAATGAAGTTAAGCAGCAGTGGAAAACTGTAAACAATTTTCTTGGCAGGACTACGGTATACATTCAGATATAACCTTGATTCACTCAGAAAAACGTGTGATTGATAACCCATCTGATATCGCGAACTCTTTCAATGGCTCATTCGGCATTGATATTCCTCAGTCGACAGATCCCTCGAACACACTTGTTCACGATTACCACATTCATTCTTCCTTTATCCGACGTCACCCGAGGAAGTGTTCACCGTTATCAATAGTATTAGAAATACAAGCGCCGGTCTCGATAAGTTCTTTGCTGCCGACATGAAACTGATAGCTCATTTAATCTGTGATGCATTATGTCATATTATAAATCTTGTATTTGGAACTGGGTTCTTCCCTACATCTCTGAAAAAAATCAAAAATTATTCCCGTTTTTGAAAAAAGCGACAAACGTTTAATCTCAAATTACCCGTCTATAGCAATTATTTCCTTCTTCAGTAAGGTCATGAAAAAGCTTTTTGCGGGACGTTTACGGTGTTATCTAGACAAGTTTCACATTCTTTCTAACAAACAGTTCGGTTTCAGGCCCGGTTACTCAACTGAACTCGCCATGATATCGCTAACACAGGAAATTAAATATGCTATTGTCCGCGATAGTGTTGTTGGAGGCGTTTTTCTTGACCTTTCAAAAGCATTTGATTCTATTTCGCACGACATTTTATTTCAGAAACAAGAATCAATTGCTGTATCTGGCGTCCCACTAGAACTTATTCGTAACTATCTGCGTGATCGAGAACAGGTGGTATATGTGCCCGGTACCTTTTCCAACCCTAAAACCATAAACAACGGTGTTCTACAGGGTTCAATTTTGGGCCCGCTTTCATTTTTAATTTATATAAACGATCTTCCTCAATGTCTAGCACATTCGTCCTGCATACTCTATGTGGACGATACCACTATATTAACTACAGATAAAAACGTTGACTCGATCTTGTTTAAACAAAATACCGACCTGATAATTATCGTTAAATGGTTCAATAAGAATAAATTAAACATAAATGCTAAAAAGTCAAACTTCGTTGTATTTTCGTCACCTAATCGAATTATACCTAGGAACCCCTCTGTCTTCGTAGGCGATACTCAAATTCATTCTACCTCTAGTACAATGTTTCTCGGGGTCAAGTTAGTTGAACATTTAAAGTTTAATTCACATGTTTGAGAGCTTACGCGGAAAGCCGCATATGCCATTCGAATATTCTTAAATATTCTTCTTTCGTTCTTTCGTTTTGAAATATTGTTGTCACTTTACTACGCTTTCTTTCACAGCAACATAATCTATTGCATTTCATCATGGGGAAATACGGATGCCACTCATTTATCAGCCATCCAACATCTTCAAAACCAAGCATTGAGAATACTAACGTTCAGTGGCTTCATGTCCAATGCATCATCCTTACTCTGTTCGCATGGAATTTTATCAGTTCAGAAGCTGGCTAAATATTTTCTCGGCATTCTTATTTACAAATATATGAATGAAAAACTTCCGATTCCTTTACTACACTCGAGTCAGTTTCCTCAGGCGTCATCGACTCGTTTTGCAAAGGCTAATAACTTCCTTTTACCAAAACGTAGGACTAATTATGGCAAGTTTACCACAAAATTTTTATCTGTTTCCCTGTGGAATTCTTCACCTTTGGAGATCAAAAATAGATCCCTCTAAATGCTTAAAAAAGGTTTGCGTTCGCACTTATTAAATTCCTAATGCATGAAATTATATGAATTGAATGTTATTGCATTCTTCTGTTAGTTTTTTGTGCTCATCGGTACACCTTGTATAACTTATGTTCGCTATTTCGGGTTTATCTGTACATTTTGTATATCTTAATTTTTCTATCCTTACCGTAATAATGCTTGATATTATACAGAGTGAATGTTATTGCATTTTCGTGTTAGTTTTTGCATGCTTAGCTGTACATTATTTATACCTTACGTTCGCTATTTCGTGCTTATCTGTACATTTTGTATACCTTAAATTTTCTTTCCTTACCATTTTTTACTATTACGTTTTATCTCTCATGTATGATTTTATAGGAGGTCTCACTCACAGTCTCGCAACTTTGAGACCTCCTTCTGTATTTGTACATAACACATGCACTTGTAAAGCCGATAGAAGCGCCATCTATAGGCGGAAAAAGTCACTGCGTATCTATGATAGTTTGCTGATATTCTTGAGTAGCGCAGCGTCATTTTCAGCCGAGCAGCGGCGCAGTGCGTGGCTCTGTCATGTGAAGGGTGACAGTCGGGTCGAGGAACGTTTGTGAATACGGGGGTCATCGTTTCAAAGTGCATCAAAGGCCGTGCATACGCTGTGCGTCGTCATTGCAGAACTAGAACCAGCCACGCCTAATGCGCTATCTCTCCCTCGCCCACCATTTTTTAACGTTTCTTGCCGCATGCGCAGGCGCATTCTTTTTTTTTTTTACTAGCCCACTCTCGCGTGCTCCGATATGCGCGACGATTCTTTTTAATGCGCCCGCTTGCTCGTCATACGCCGTTTCCCGCGCGTTTCAATTCACGAATTTTGCAAGGATGGATTCAGTAATCGCTGCAGCCACACGTGCATTTAACAGAAAACAACAGAATGAATTGCACTCAGCACAATATGTCCTTGGTCTCGTTTTATTGTCATCGTTTCCGAAAATCAACATTTTTAATCAAACGTGATGCGACACAACTTAAGCGATTAACAAATTAACAGGAGAATAATGCAGAGATACTTGAAGAAATGAATTGCAGTGAACTGGATAAAAAAGAAGAAGCACACAGGACGAATCACTTTGTCAGTGTGCCTGTTCTTTTGTTGTCCCGTTAATTGCGCTACATTTCTTAAACTGTATGCATCACCAACTGGCGCGAACGTCTACTCTCCTAAACAACACACACGTGTTATATCTTACTAAAAACGGAGAGAGAGAGAGAGAGAGAGAGAGAGAGAGAGAGAGAGAGAGAGAGATAAATAGAGAGGAAAGGCAGGGAGGTTAACCAAGCTTGGCTCGGTTGGCTACCCTACACTTGGGGTGGGGGAAAAGGGGAATAATAGAACGAAAAGAGACAGAAAAGAAGAGGAGTAAGAAAGAGAAGCATAAATAGTCAGCTCGAAACTACACAGCACGGCCTCGCACAGTTCTTTCACAAGCGGTCGTGAAGTTTGGTGTTCCTTAAAAAGTACAAGAGGGCTTTCGTGGCTTTGCGCGTATGGGAAGCCGTCGGCCAAGGTCCCAGGATCTTCTCTTCTGTAAGCGGCCGTGAATCCAGCTGACAGTGCTTGGCTTCCATAATACGTCGTTCGGTCTGGTATGCTGGGCAAAAACGGAAGTTTCCAGCAAGGTTAGGGGCTTGCATAACAGTGGTGTAAAATAGAACACTTGAGCACGTGCTAAAAAAACATCTTTATACTGTGAAAAGTGCACAAGATCTCCTGACATATGCACACGATACGGCACAGAATTCGGCTTTTATATCATTATTATGACAACAAACAAACGTAAACGTCCGCGGCATAGTGAGAACAAAAAAAGTAGGTGAAGTAGCTAAAATGGAATGATAATGTAAACATTTAAATGTGTCAAAACAAACTCTAGTCAAACTGAACTAATATTGGCCACACTTCATACTCTTTTTTCATATAACTAGTGGTATGAAATACACGGACCAAAGGAACACGTAACATCGAAGGATAATTGCCCTTGAGAAGAACCGATTCTGCAGTCGTTCAGCTGTAGTCTGTGCACAGCGATGAGCTGCGGCGTTCTGGAGCAGCCTAATAAGAACGCTTCCATCCTGAAGAAAAGAGACATCATTCAATGAGATGATGAAGGGCGCTGGCGAATCGTGCTAAAACGAACGTGCTTCTTCGTAACAGAGCAATACGACTTTTCATACATCTACCTAAAGCCTCAAAGACACGATTATAAGCGATGACGAGTGATTAGCTCGACAAAAATGCAAAGAATGGACTGAAACATGCGGCTTCATGGCCGTTGTAAGTTTGTATATAGTTACATTGCGCGTGCTTGCCCACTGCTTGTTTGTACAATGATGTAAACGCTGCAATTGTAGGCTTTTCTTGTCACTCACTTTTGAAAATATTAACTGTGTCCACACTGGAGAAACCGTGTAAATACTGCTAGTTGATATGGACGCAAATTAAACTGACAAGGAAAGCTACGGCTGAAAGGGCACGCTCACCCGTCATTATTTTGGGCGTCGGCACCATTTTCCGGAACTTGTTCTAGAAGTATCTGAGCAACAAGACACAATACATGAACAGCGCATGTCGTAAAGCATCGCGATGCAAAAGCACACAGCAAGGCAGCACCATGAAACAGGGCAGCGGAGATCGCCAGTGCACGTTCCGCGAACGCCAGACGCGAAAGTTTTTTTACGTTTTTACGTATTTCGAAGCCAGCCTGGCAGTGGGGAGCACGCAGCACAAGCACTTGTCACATGGCTTCCGAGATGGCAAGCACACGACGTGTTGAGAGAAACAACCATTCACCATCTCGAAAGGCATGCTTTTCGGCAGTTCTTTTTTTTTTTCAACGCCAATAGATGGAGAGGCAGCCGCACTCGCTCTCACTCAGACCCAGCCGGCTCACTGAAGATAGATTTATTCTATGCGGAAAGTACAAATCCGAGGGGTCAGTGAAAGAGCGAAAGCCTAAAGATCCTGCGCTCTGAGTGAGCAAGAGAGAACCGTCCTTCAGTGCGCTCATTGGCTCTCGCTGAACCGTTGAATCGTCGGCTCAGTAGGTAAGCCGCGAGCTGCGAGCGGGTAGCGGCGGCGACTCAGTTGCTGAGCCGGATCAGTCGGACAGCCGCGAGCGGGTAGCGGCGGCGGGTCAGTCAGTTGGCTTCGCGGGGAGCCGCAGAACTGCGGCTCACATTTACTGATCCGCGGACCATTCGTTCTTTAAGAGCCGCTCAAAAGATCCGGCTCACTTCTGAGCGACCCATCTCTAAACAAGACCGTGCGATGTAAGGCCCGTGGGATGGCTTTTCAGCTCTCCCACAGTAGGATACTGAGTGCTCTTGATCGTTATAACCACTTTTTTCTAAACGCACTGTACCTTTTTTAGGTGTAGATGGACAGCCTAAAGCTTTTCCATAGAATTGATCATACTCTAAATCGTCAGACATTTTTCTTTGCTAAACACTCTCCAAAAACGGCTGCATGTGACTTGTGACCCTATAACGCTGCAAATTGCACCGTATCGTTCGCCACCGAACTTTCTTTGTAAACACATAAACAGTGGCCCTCTCACATATGAACCAATTTGGATCACATATGGATCACGTATAATCACATATGGATCACATATGGATCACATATGGATCACACATAAGGATCACATATGAACCAATTTGTTCGTGAAGTAGCACTCCTCCCAATTAATGTATGTATGTATGCCCAAATATGCCCAGTACTGTTGGTAATTGTGGTACTGTTGGTATGCCCAATTACGCCCAGTACTGTTGGTAAAGTGTAATAATGCATCATGACCGTGGAATCCCCCCCTCCCATTTGTACCTTTAATGCATCATTTCTACACGTCCATCGTATTTGTCGTGTCTCTAATGGGAGTAGTGAAATTTTTTTTCAAAACCTTAACACACTGCCAGGGGGCGCCCTTACAAATCGCGTCATCGTGGTTCACACCATCGGCACCCTCCATGACCCACACCATAAATATTTCTGCAACGCATAGAGCAATGCATTTGCTTCGCCTGGATGTAACTCCGAATTGTCCGCTTGCGCTTGTCATGCAATATACGTGGCCGGCCAAAAGCGAAAACACAACGCGGGTTGCGTTTCTTTCTAATCGCGCATTGGCGTTCAATAACTCTAACATGTCTCGAGTGAACGACCTCACCCCAAGTTTGGCGTACAATCAGCCTCGCTCTTCTGGCTGTCACACCACTTTATTAGGGTTGAAGCTCCTTGAGGCGAGGGTCGTGTATCCCTTGTACGTAGCAGCCAACTCTGGTTTTCGGCCTTGCAATGTCCGCTGAATCGGGGTACTTGTATATGATGAATATATGATGAAAAGATGTGAGATGGTGGTACTTGGAGTGTTTACTAGGTGGACAATGAATGGACGGACAGACGGATGGACAGACAGACGGACAGACGCGCCCAGCAGATGATTCACGGTTTACCGATAAAACCATTCCAAGCCTTGCTCCACTCATCATCATTCACTCCGTGGATATGCTGTGATTTTTTTTTGTTCTTCTGCCACCGATAACTACTACAGCTACTACTGGCGTTCATGATGACGAGAACAGTTTTAATCATTAATCAATGTTCAATCATATACGTCAGTTGTCAGGATGTCGATGAATCACTGAGCGTCCAAGCCAATGCATTCACGAAAAACAGTGCTTTAGCTGTCCACAAACGGATATTGTATGAGCTCTCTTATTTTTTTATTCATTCCTTCCTTCCCTTTTTTCTATCTGTTCTCTTTTCCACATTTCAATGCGAAGCATTTATTTGCGTACTGCAAACACTTTTGGCGTGTATCTACGTATCACATCATCTATCTATTTATCTACCCGCCTTGGTCTTGGTATTTTCGCGAGCACCCCTTGTCTTGTGGAAAACTGATATTAGTTAGAGAGGCTAAGATGGTTTAACAAATACGACTCATTGGTCATCACATGAATACTGTCGTAATCCCGATGCGTGAGTCGTGAAACTGTTTCCGCCGGGCAGTGCCACATAGTTGCAGGCGGGTATGTGCCACTGGTATGCGTGTGTGTGCCAAAGGTGATTGACATTTTATGTAGGCCCAGGAGCGGCGAGAACACGCATGGGTAAATTAACGCGTGAAACGTTAAAAAAAAGCTCACATCGACTGCGATGACCCGACGAATGCAAAAAAAAAGTCAGGGTCCCGGCAGGAATCCGACACCACCATTCTGCGTGGAAACCACGTATTCTATAAAAGAACCAATCCAGGTCTCGCAAGTGCTTTTCAAATGGGCCGGAATGTTTCTGAAGCGTCAGTAGGGGATGCTGTAATGAGCTAACTAACTTTATGAACATTATATATGTACTCCTACAATAGAGTGGTCACGTCAGGTTAACGTCAACTGCGGTTTATCGCAATGCACTGAAGGGTATTGACAGTTTATATACACCAAAGAAGGGCATGAAAACACATTGGTAATTTAGTTCGAGACCGTTAAGATAAGTTAGTGAATCTCCACGAAGCAATGAATGATGACATAGCTGTATGTCTTAAGGTCCGTATTGCCGACATTGAGCTCACCGACTAGTATAAAACATGAACGGACGCACGGGCGGACGAACAGGTGGACGTATGCACGGATGAAGGAATCGTAGGGTGCATGGACGGCTATCCGTGCACGCTACGAAGCGATGAGGGCACATAGGGGCAATACTGGCTATCTAAACTTATAAACAGTACATCTCTACTCCTAATATACAGCCTTCACATTCGGTTAACGACAGTTGTAGTGAAGCGACATACAGGGAAGCTCATTTATGTAACAGTGTCCAGGGCCGCCATTCTCGCTGGCATAAGAGCTATGCAAATCAGCCTACCACTTCCTTTGTTGCTGTTGGCGTCACTACGCAACAGTAAACAAGTGACAATTTAACTTATGTTTGTGCGTACAACATTCGTACATGTCTTTAGTGCCATTTTGTAACGTTTCGCTGAATAACATAAATTGCAACAAAGTCAGCTAGCCTCCGCAACCTTCCTATTGCATTGATTTCCAAGATACGTGGGATCTGCTGAATGTTCTTTAGTTTTTTTCATCACTTTACTTCAATTTCTATCTATTTTTCTCCTATTTATCTCTTGATTTTTCTCTTTCCTTTTCTCGGCGTTTGCTTTCTCTATCTTGCACGTAGTTTCACCTGCGTCACCCGAAGCGACAACAGCACACGGCGACCAAAAGCCACAAAGTGCTCATCATTCAAAAAAGTTTTATAAACCTACAATGAACATGCCCGACTGTTGGAAAAAGTATTTCGCGTGAATTAGTAATATTTTACTCTTCAACGTGTCGAGTGTGTTGGGCGTAGAAGTTGCCCAGACAGCCTCCAAATCAAGCGTGTCCCTCCTTCTTTCAAGCCGCGAAATCAACAAAGGCTGACTGGCGCACGAGACCGCATCTATATGGCACGCGAGATGACATAATCGTGGGGATGATGATGCCTCTCGTTTAGATGACGAAAGTTAGACTCACGCCCCGACGCGGTGGTCTAGTGGCTAAGGTAATCGGCTGCCGACCCGCAGGTCGCGGGATCAAATCCCGGCTGCGGCGGCTACATTTCCGATGGAGGCGGAAATTATTTAGGCCCGTGTGCTCAGTTTTGAGCGCACGTTTAAGAAACCATGGGAGTCTCGATTTCCGGAGCCCTCCACTACGGCGTCTCTCATAATCATGTGGTGGTTTTGGGACGTTAAACACCACATTCAATCAATCAATCAATACAAGAGCGCTGAAAGGTAACTGTCGTAATTTCCGATTGAGCGGAAAGGTCAAGAAGTGGCACTACAGATATGTACAAATGCAGGCAGAGACATACGTTAGATCGCTGCATATATTTTACATAACCGGTTGTTTACAAATGCGTAACGATGCCAACAGCAACAAGAATGCCAGCAACACCAGAAGCGGTAAGCTGGTACGAAGCCCTGGCGCTCGAGAGGACGGTATATCCTCGTGAGAACCGCTTATATATGACATTTATCACCACATATAGTAACTTCAGCAGATGGCACCTATCTACTACAATCGAGGTTAAGCTTACATGACGGCTGTATCATATGAGTACCCATGCAATGTTTATAACATTGCAGAGCAGGCACTGCAACATAGATAGACATTTCACGAACATCAGGGTCTATTTCACAAGCAGCTCTGAGACATGGGGTGGAATACTTCATTGCCGCGCAGAATACTATATAAGGTTTAATTTCTGCTGGGATCCTGTCAGTTATTCTTCGCGTTCGTTGGGTGAACGCTGCCATTGCGAGCTTTTCTCTTGACGCTCTCACGTTGAAACTACCCAAGTGTGTTCTCGTCATTCCTGGGTAGATATGAAGTGTCAATCGCCTGCGACACAGACCCACAAGTACCAGTGGCCTATACCGTTCACGGGTGTGTGCGTAATGACAGACCTTCCACATTTGTTACCCTGACGCTTCATGTGGAATTTCGACAACGTACCGCAACAGTTGTGCGGTGTTGTCCCGACTCGTGGGAATCGGTGAAAGATTTACCTTTATAAAATGAACATTGTCAATATTATTATAAACAAAATGTGAATATGCAAGAAAAACTTCGGTGTCATAAAAAGCATAACACTTCGTTACAATATTGCTGTCCTGAGTATCAGCGGTGAATCCGCAGGCAATGGCTGAATTTTTTTAGCTAATTCATTTGATGTGTATCTTCGACGCAGCATGTGACCTACTAGGATGAAAAGAGAGACTAGGATGAACAATAAAAGAAGAGTGTGAACAAACAAAAAAAAACTAGGCGAGAACGTCTGCCATGGAAATAGGAGAAATGATCGAGGCTTTGTAAAATTACAAAAATGTGAATTTGAAGGTGCATCTGAATAAGGGGGAATTAGGTGCATCTGGAGGAATGACGCTAAGTAACCAGAATACAAAATTTTACGACTCATAATAAGCCGGAAGCCCTCTTAAAACATGAGACCTAACTCACAGACCATACACCTCCACAAGGAGGGTTCTTGACAAACACGTACCAGATGTGAGATGGAATATACGACACGATATACAGGAACCGCGCCAGTCTGACGACGATGGTCGACCTGTCCGTCTCTTTGTGGTCTTTTTCCTAGCTACCTGACCTAACCTTTATTTTTATGTCCGGGGTTCGGGGTCTTTACTGTCGTGTAACACCCCACACGAAGAGCAAAGCTTGTAAGGGCGGGGAAGAGCGGTGGCAGCACAATGAAGATGGGGTGTCCGGGTTGGAGCTACAGTACTCCGTGGCAAATACTTCTTTCTTTTTGTCTTTTTTACAGCCGGAAGTGATGACAAATGACACACGATATTAGAGAAAGCTTAAGCACGCGTTGGTTGTACACAATATCTACATCAAGGACCACCAAGTTTCCCACTTCTCTGTCGTGCTAATCCCGAAAGAAAAAACAAAAGAAATAACTAAAGGAGAATTATTCGGAAGTTGATTAATTGATGACACTCTTTAGTAATGTCCTTCCTTTGCAAATCAGCATTGTCTTTGCACAAAAATGGCGCAAGTAAAAGTCAGCAACAAGCAGCTGAGTGTGAGAAATAACTGCACATCTAATTTTTGATTGTCCACATTACATGTCACAAAAAAAAATAAAGGCACTTGATCTTCACCTTCAAAAGTATGTTACCATAGCGTAATCGCGCTTCGTCAGCATTGCCTTATAGACTGCTAAGCTTTGGTTTTTGGTGCAACCTCAACTATGTCGTAAAGAAACAAATGACTGTGCACGTAACATTGGTCGTTTCAAGGTACCATTTAATGTGTACTGCGAGCGCAGTTGTAAAGTGCCCCCCACGCCAGAATTGTTTCCTTCAGTAATTAGCGAATGGCCGACGACGAGTCCGTATATACGGTAAGACGTGAACTTACGGAGCTAATCACTTTGTTGATTGTTTTACTGCTGATGATAATTAAGTATGTCTGAGCACTTTGTACTAGATTTACATGACACGGGACAAAGGGAGTCTGAAGAAGCCTTTAAATCTACCAACAAATGGAGGGGGTGCTTCATGAAGTGAAAGAAAAGTTTTCTCCACTAGCGAGAAAAATAGGTTGCAGACAAATTATACAAACACAGAAGGCATGGACAATTTGAAAGTTTCTAGCAAGTTTATTTTTTATTTATTACCTAGCTGCTTCTTTGTGTATTAAGGGGTGGAGGTATCGCGCTGATTTCCTGCATCGTTACCCAGTTCTGCGTAACCTGTTTCTGTGGCAAGTAGGAACTGAACCGCCAAGCGGAAAGTTTTATCGAAGGATTTTTCTTTCAATTGTCACGAAATGATGAACCAGAACCTGACTGAAGCTACTAAAAAGTGTGTTGTTTATTTTTCTTCTCCCTTTTGCCATTGTAATCTAGTATCTCGGTTCACTTATGGAACTACAGTATGAAAGTGAGCTCATCCCCGTCAAACGGGGTGATAGGTACCAAGACCAATAGACATTGCACAAGTTCTCAATTATCAATGAACAATCAATGCTCAACAACCTGTGTGAAGAAGCGTACCCCATTCGCTTTATACTAATTCCTGTTACGGAGGAAGGAGCGTGCGTTTCTTTTTTCCTTTTTTCCCCCTCTGTAGTGGTGCCTTCTTTGACATAGAGCGCGCAGCAAAGAGACAAGCTTGTAAAGGTAGATAAAGGGGGCGTCAGCACTTTAAGGACGGGTGAGAGCCGTTGTCAATAACTTTTCTTTTTTTGTTTTTGGTGTTGTTGCTGGAAGAACGGGTAAATGACACGGTGCATTAATCAAAAAGCAGAAAACAACCTCACCTAATTGTTGGCAAGAAAAAAGGTGTCGTGTCTTCGAGGATGCTAAACCGTAGCCCAGGGGACCACGGTTGTCACTGTCCATTCAGCCAGCGTAGACTGCGTCTTTGTTTTCACGATCGCACCGTCTTTTTTTTTCAACGCTTTCTGTCAGGGGTTGCAGTTGAAGGAGCTCTCTTGTGGGTACATCAAGGTTGCGTTTTTATATGGTATGGTCCTGCACTGTCAATTCCGGCTTGAATGTGTATTAAGACAAACATTACTTCTTTGTAAGGCAACGTTTTGTCTGCAAGACACTTCCTGTACTGGCCGAGCCTCTTCCCCACAACACAGGTCAAACCAGTGATGATGAGTACTTTCATATAATTGTGTAATGTGTGGGCACGGCAGACCCGGCGCGACTATGGCACTTACGTTCATGTTCTGCCTCATGCAGGGCATTCTCAAATTCGCCATATTCCCAACAGCCGGCCGTCTGCGAATCAGCAAACTGTGTATCAGCGATGCGGACCAACGGATGCCAATGCGTCATCGCATGGAGCCATTATCACCGAATGACATGGCAAGCACGACAGCGCAATTTACGGCGCACAGCACAGGAGGCCGCCTATGGGTAGCTACCGGTGCACAGCGCAGAGCCACTTCATCGCTAGACATCGCTATAAAAAGATCACCGCAAGCCTTCGAACCTTGTCGGCACGGCGGACCCGGCGCTACCATGGCACTTGCGTCTATGTTCAGCCTCATGCAGGTTAGTTCCAACGTGGGCTCGTTTCGTAGTGATTATCGCTGTATTTGGGTCTTGCCGTGCCCTCGGCGTTGTCGGAATATAGCATATGACTGTTTTCGTCCTTGTCGGTTGATTTTATGCGGTGACGTGGAAACAAACCCTGGCCCCACCCAGAAAGAACTATATGCAAAAGTGCTCAACGGCCAAGCGAAAATTCACGATGAAGTGCTTGAACTAAAGAAACAGTTTATTGAATTGAAAAATAGGGTACATGATTTCTTTACGGCACAAAAGTATTCCCAAGAACGCAGCATGCCCAGTGAAAAAGTGGGAAATACGTTACAAAACTGGAACGTAATGTAAACTTTCAAAACAAAAAGCTTACCGACCTCGAGGACCGTTTCAGACGGTCGAACTTGATTATTCACGGTATTCCCGAGCGCCCCAATGAAACTGATGCAATCCTGAGGGAAAAAGTGATTAAGGAATTATTCACAGAAAAGCTTGGTGTGAAATGTGATTCCATCGGACGCATACACGGACTAGGAAAACAAACTGGTAAAAGGCCTATCATTCTCCACGTTCAAAATTTTGATGAAAATAAATAATAATATAAAATGCCAAAAAACTGAAAGAATCGACGGTATCTATTCAGAATGATTATTCGCAGTTGACACTTAAGAAACGAAAAATGCTGTGGGACAGTGCTAAGAACGAAAAGCGACAAGGAAAAAAAAGTATTCTTTGTACCCGACACGCTTATAGTAGATAAAGATACATTTTATTAAGATGAATTGCAAAACAGGCGAGTAAAAGCAGGAGACCGTCAATCTTCCAAGCCGCACTCGTGACCTACTCCAGCACTATGTAACAAATAGTTAAGGCTACTAAATAATAATACCCGAAGCATTGTGAATAAAGCTGAAGCGTTTGAAGTGCTTCTGCTATAACATTATCCACATATTACGGTTGTTACCGAGACTTGGCTACACGAGCATTGGCCTAATGACGACGTCTTCCCCCATCCTAAACAGTTTTTCGTAAAGACAGACGCACTAGGGGAGGAGCGGTGGCTATATTGGTAAAACAGTGTATCAATGCTGTTTTCTTGGATGATCTCGTTGACATAGAATGCATATGTATTAGGGCTACATGCTGGGGTCATTGTCTCGTTGTAATTGGGTTCTGCAGACCCCCAGACGTTACTCCAGAATACCTTAGCATACTGAAAAATTATATGGCCAAATTTCAGATTAGAAAGGTCTTACTGATTGGTGACCTGAACCTACCTGGAGTAGACTGGGAGCGCCTTGACGCCATAATTAACACTTCAAAACGTGTTAACATAGTATTCGACATCATACTTATACATGACCTATTGCAGGTAGTTCAGGTACCCACGCGCGTACAGAGGGATTCCAACTCGATATTAGATCTTGTGTTTCTGAACCGCAATTTCTCCGAATATACAGTAGAAGTAGGACAAGGTCTTTCGGATAATGCATATGTCTTCACTTCCTTTCCTCTTGTTCCACTAACTGGCCATAAAAACCCGGTATTTCGCTGCATTAAAGACTTTTCCAGGGCTAATAATGCAGACATAATTGAACACCTAGAAACATGTCTTACAAATTTTGATGACGTAAATGTTAGCGTGCTTTGGACACGATTCAAACAAATGTGTCATTTTTGTTTACATAATTTTCTGCCTTCCAAGCACAAAAAAGTTAACAAACAAACACCATAGATAAATCGCAACATCATTCATATGAAGCGCAGTGTTAAGCGACTGAAAAAAAGGCGGGCAACGGCTGATTTGATACATGATGCGCACAAAGTGTCCGTCTCGCTCAAAGTGTCCGCAGCTCTAGGAAGTGTTACTTTCAAACCTCATTCCCTAACTTTATTGCAAATGACCCCAGTAAATTCTGGAGCTTTATCAGGGAAAAGAAAATACCTGTATCCCAAATATCAATTGATGGAACCAACGTCAGCCATCAGAGAGACATTTCTCAGCATTTTAATCAATATTTCCAGTGTGTGTTCAACACTTCTGATTTCAACTGCATATCTAATGCAACAGCCTTTCCTTATGCTGAAGCACTGCTTATTTCTTATCCAGGCGTGGTGTCTATGTTGCTAAATTTAAAAACTAAGGCATCCTGTGGTCCTGATAACATACCAAACGTATTTCTACGACGATATGCTTTATCTCTAGCGAAATTTTCGGTTATTATTTTTCGCTGTTCTTTGTTGTCTCCCCAGCTGCCCAGTAAATGGAGGAAAGCACGCGTTGTACCCATCTTTAAAAAGGGGGACCACTTAGCACTAGGAAATTACCGTCCGATCTCAGTAACATTACAATGTTGTCAAATTATTGAACACATCATAGGTACTAGTATAAACAAGTATACTGAAGAACGCTCTATATTAACCATGTATCAACATGGCTTTCGGAAAGGATTATTCACCGTAAGTCAACTCGTCACACTGTTTCCCTCTCTTGCATTAAACATCGATAGACATGGTAGGAAAGATATGCTCCTCTTAGATTTCTGCAAAGCCTTCGATAAAGTTCCCCATAGTAAACTCATTTCCAAACTTAGGATAATAGGTATACCCATAATATTCGTTTGTTGGATTTCTGCGTATTTAAATAATCGCGAACAGTACGTTCATGTAGGGGGCCAATATTCGGACTTTCTTCCGGTCACATCGGGCGTACCACAGGGCACTGTGTTAGGCCCTTTGCCTTTTCTATTGTATATCAATGATATTGTTGATGTCATTCACCCAAGTGTTGAAATAAGATTGTTTGCAGGTGATTGTGTTTTGTTCAAAGAAATACGTTCCACTAACGATTTCAACAATCTGAGCACTAGTCTTTGCAATATATATGAATGGTGCAACAAATGGGGAATGTGTCTCAAGGCAAACAAATGTATGTTCCTTCCAGTGACTCGCCAAAAGAATCCACAATCGTAAACATACATATTAGGGTCTTCACCACTGCAACAAGTAAACTCCTACAAATGCCTTGGTGTGACACTCACTTCCAACTTATCTTGCAATCTCCATATTGATAATGTTTGTTCATCTGCCTTTCCTAAACTATGTCTTCTTAAACATAAACTTCAAATTGCTCCCACGAATGTTAAACTACTTTGTTACAAAGCCCTTGTGCGGCCAAAACTAGAGTACGTGAGCATAGTATGGGGTCCTTATACAAAACGTAACATATACACTCTTGAGCGTATTCAAAGAAAAGCTGTTAGATTTATATTCAACACGTACTCCAAGTTACACTCACCCTCAGATTTAATGCTAACCAACAACATTCTCTTACATGCAGATGCGAAGACGAAAAGCTGGATTACAATTCCTTGATCAACTTTTGAACAAAAAAATAGCTCTTGACCCATCCCCGTATTGGACACCCCTTAGTAGCCGGCCCACCCGACACTACCACCCAAAGGCCTTGATCCCATATTTCGCTCGCACAGACCTACTGAAGTATTCGTACTTTCCAAGAATGTGAATTGAACTGTCTTACTAATAGATGTGATGAATGAACTTACCTACGAAACAACCTTCTTCGCCCTTTATTGTTTCGTTTCACAATTATTTTGTTTGTATGTGCATTACCACCCTGCTTTTACCTCGAGTCTGCAGTATTGAATAAATAAATAAATGGAGAAAGAAATAGATAAAATATGTTCTTCATACAGTCGTGTTACGCCATACCGAGTTTGGTATCGATACCATTATCGAAACGGCCCGGAGAGGTAAAAGTCGTAGGCGGCTAGATAGACAGATAGATAGATAGATAGATAGATAGATAGATAGATAGATAGATAGATAGATAGATAGATAGATAGATAGATAGATAGATAGATAGATACGGTCAAAGTCGCCGAAGTTCGCTAAGAACTGCTTCGCATTTAAAAATCTCCAAGGCACTCACCGGGGATTTGAACCATGGACCATCGCTCCTCAGCGCGCTGCTTTAAAGGGGCCCTGAAACAGTTTTTTGAGTAACCAAGGAATAAATTCACTGGAAGAACTTATTGCGTAAGGAATTCAACGTCACAAAACTTGAAGAATCTCTCCAGTTCGAGTGGTGGATTGATTGATTGATATGTGGGGTTTAACGTCTCAAAACCACATGGATGGATGAAAGGATGGATATGACTTTACCCTTTAGATCGGGCGGTGGCTAGCGCCACCAAGGCGTAATACTTGATGAACCAAAGACTTTATTTATTTTTTCCTTAAATAGTGAGGTTTAGGATTCGTACTTTGCAGCGAAGGGTTCAATTTTCACTCGTGCCTTGACTTTAGCTACCAATCAGATAACCTCCTTCTAGTTGATTCTACCCGCTTAAGGTCCATTTTGCCTCCCTGTCTCTAAGCCCCAGTGCTTTGAAAAACTCTGCGCCATCAACCTGAACTACTGGGTGAAGCCCTTTAGAGAACTTTATCAAGTGTTCGGCAGTTTCTTCTTCCTCTCCACACGCACTGCATACCGTGTCTACCCCTTCGTATTTGGCTTGATATGTCTTTGTTCGCAATACTCCCGTCCTGGCCTCAAACAGCCGTGAACTACCCCGAGTATTATCATGGATCCTTTCCTTGGCTATTTCCTGCTTAAAAGAGCTAGATCTCTAGTGCAGACTGCTTAATCTTGCCAATTCTCCACATATCGGTCTCAGCTTCCTTCACCTTTTTCTTAACCGATAATTCTTTTTGGTTTTTCCCCCTGGTGTTTTCCAAGTATTTACCAGTCAATTTTCTGGTTCTTTCTGTCAATTTGTATCGACATTCTTCATGTAGAAGTAGCAGAATACTTTCCTAGCCCAAAGCTCCTCCCCCATTTCTCTCAATCAGTTCTCAAATTTTATCTTGCTGCTAGCTTCCCTGCCCTCAAATGATGTCCATCCCATATCACCTTGTACTCCCTGATTTGGTGTATTCCCGTGAGCTCCTAAGGCAAGCCTGCCTAATCCACGTTGCTTAGTTTCTAATCTTGCTTGAACTTCTGATCTCATGCACAAAACTGCATTGCCGAATGTCAGACCATGAACCATGACCCCTTTCCATATTCCTCTCACAGCATCATACCTATTGTAATTCCACAGTGCCCTGTTTTTCATTACCGCTGCATTCCTGTTACTTTTAGTCGTCACGTATGTTTCGTTTCCCTTAGGTACTCGGTCCCATCGCTTATCCATACGCCCAGATATTTGTATTTATTTGTTATCTCTAGCGTGACCTTCTGTATTCTAAACTCACTACCTTCGTTGTCATTGAAAATTATGACTGCTGATTTTTCCTTACTGAATCTAAAATCGAACCTATCTCCCTCATTACCGCAGATGTCCATTAATCTCTGCAAATCTTTCTTGTTGTAGGCCATTAGCACTATATCATCTGCGTACATTAATGCTGGTAGTGCCTGATCAATAAGTTTTTCTTGTTTGACTAAAGAGAGGTTGAAGCCGAGTCCACTTCCCTCTAATTTGGCCTCTAATCTTTGTAGGTACATCATGAATAACAAGGGTGAGAGAAGACACCCCTGCCTAAGCCCCCGTTTCACATCTGTGGGCTTGGATACCTGTTTTTCCCACTTTAAAACTACCTTGTTACTTTTATAGGTCTCCTTTAAAAAATTAGTGACTACATCTTCCACGCCTAGTGTGTCCAGTATACCCACAATTCCTCTTGAACCTTGCTATCGCACGCTCCCTTGATAACCGAAAATGCTAGCCACAGGGGCCTGTGTTCCTTTTCTGCTATTTCGATGCACTGCGTCAGTGAGAAACGATTGTCTTCCAACCTCCTGTGTTTCAGAAACCCATTCTGCAGTTTCCCCAGCACCCCCTCATCCTCTATCCATGCCTGCAGTCTTTCCTTTATAATCTGCATCGCCAGCCTGTAGACACTGATGTCACTGTTATAGGACGGTAGTCATTTGTGTCAGCTTTTTCCCCCTTTCCTTTATAGATCATGCTCATCCTGCTAAGTTTCCATCCATCGGGAACTTCACCACCGATTATTAGTTGACTCACTGCCTCTCTCAAATCCTGCTTAGACTTCGGACATAATGTCTTCATCAGCATAATTGGAATGCCATCTGGTCCTGTTGATCTACTGCTAGTAACCCTTTTCTCAGCCCTTTCCCACTCTTGTTTTAAAAACGGAGTCATTGCGCCACTTGATTTAGCCTTGTCTATTGTGGTGCATAAAGCACTTCTGTGTTGAAATTTTTCTGTCACCCTTGTTCTTATATATTCAATAGTTTTGTCCCCTTCTAGCCTAGCTCATTGAGCTGTAGTTATAAACCTCTGCTCTAGGTTCGTCTCATTTGTTAGGGAGTTTAGATGGTTCTAAAATTTCACAGCCGCCTTTCTATCTTTTCTATGTACTTCTGCCAGTCACTGGGCTCCCTTTATTCTATTCTGATTATGACAGACGCCGTAGTGGAGGGCTCTGGAAATTCAACCACCTGGTGTTTTTAACGTGCGCCTTATGTCTGAGCACACGGGCTTAAAACATTTCCGCTTCCATCATAAATGCAGCCGCCGCAGTCGGGATTCAATTCCGCGACCTGCGGGTCAGCAGCCGAGTACCTTATCCACTAGACCACCGCGGCGGGGTGTCCAGTGCGAGTGAAGATACAAAAGATTAGTCGCATGCTGCAAGTGCATGCGCTATTCTCTCGTCCCGACGAAAGCGCTAGAATCTAAGAAGGGAGAAATGGCAGGGGTAAAGAAAATGTCACCCACGCCTCGTGACCTACAGCACTTTTCTCTTGTTTGCTCTTTGATTGCGCGGCTTTATGACTGGGATCGTGCGCGTACGCGTGGGCAAGTCGCGGCCTCCCGTGGTGATCTCTGTAACGACCGAGGGCGCCGTGGGCTTGCCACGAGTGATTTTTAGACGTCTTGTGTCATTTGTCCTGAGAAGAAAAAGCAATTTTCAGTTGACTTCGATCATTTGTTTGAATTCCTGGCCGCGTGCTGCGCTATAATATTTGGCTTGCGTGGGGTTGGGAGCCTCTTGCGTGGGTTGGTAGCCTCTACTACTGATATGCAGTGGTTTCTGACCATGCTCAAAACGTGTTGTAGGGTCGTTTTAATCACCATGACCACGCCGCTCATGCTGTTCACCTCACTAACGGTGAGCTATGTAAAGAGACCATGACCACTGGCTTACTGTACATGGGCCTAAAATAGTCTTGAACAGAGAATGTACTTTGTTTGAACAAGCCATACAGGATTCCCTTAACATTGACCTGTCCGATTGCTTGATCAACGGAGGGGTGAGTTGAATACAGTTGAATAAAAGCGGCATTGCGAAACAACTCTTGCTCCACTTTCACTTTGAAACAACCGGTAAAATTGCTCGCTTCAAGTCCAGGACTGTTCGGAAAGTTTCCGGTCCTGTTGTGCCTGTGAATTCGGTTCCCATAGAAATGCACGCCGCCAGTATCACTTTAGACGTACAAAATTATCTCACAGCCCTAGATGAGTTGTGGTGACGCTTGCGCCGGTAAAGCATCACACGTCTTTGTCGTCGCGAAACTGACATCTCAACAGGAGCCCTTTGAACTGACTTCACGAACTTCTAGGTGCACAGCTTCGGTGCGATGTACTGACGATATGTGCGGATGATAGTGACTGAATTCTTCAACGTTTGTGCACTTCGACGTGAAAAACAGTGGTTTTTCACGTGTCTCGATGCCGAACATTGACATTGCCTTATGTGGGACGTCATGCAGCCAAGTATTCACAACAAAACCTGTTTTTAAATTGTGTTTACTGCAATGATGTTATTTCAAGCCCATCGACTGTGTTCATTACTGCCACTAACTGTTGGCCACCGCTAAACAAGCGCTGCCAGTCTACGCTGCGCGCGCATTCTATCTTATCTCCCTCTTCCCCTTCCCTTACCTTTCGTTCTTATAAAAACCCAAGCCGGACAATGAACGTTCTCTTTTTGCCCTGGCCACTCTGTTCGTGCATTTCGGGGCGCGGCCCAGTCGCGGGGCCGGTTGTAACAATTACACTTCGTATAGTTCCTAAACCTCCCAGCATTACTGCATATAACATCCCGATGTGTTGCTAATTTCCTATCGCAATCTTTGCTTCGGCCTTGTACTGAAACTGTGACATTTTGCCCCTTTATAACATGCGGTTCACAAAAATATTAATGAATAAAAGACCCTAACATTGGCAACATTTGTATTTCACTGTGTTCACGCCTTAAGTTCACCAGCACATTTTGTTTAAGACTTATAAATTCCAAATTCAGGTTCTCCCTCAGTTGGTCGTATCAATATTTTACTAATTCCAAGGGTTGTATTACTCGCGGAAGTTGATTGTGTCTGATAATAAAAATAAATATGGGTAGTTGGGGCACAGGAGTTCAGGGAAGTTTTTATCATGTCCAGATGTGGGTCGAGGTCGCAAATTAAATGCAACAGGAACGAGCAGAGATCATTAGTATTGTTTTTTTTTACAATTGGCCTCTCAATACGAATAAATTTATAGCTCAATGATTTAGGTAGTAGGGTGATTCTGTATGGACTTTGCGTGGCAAGATATTTCTCGTTTTCAAGTGCGTAAATACAATGCTGATTTTCTTTATACTTTTGTTACCGATTAGGTTTTCTGTTTAATTTTTATTGAATTTCATTTTACTTTGAAATTCGAAGGCGGATGGTGCGATTAATATAAAAAACACAGACGTAATTGACGATGTTTTCAAAGCCTTGGCGATGGCCACCACCGCAGCTTTACCCTGATTTACCGAGTCACCGACAGCATGTAGACAGTACTTGCGCCAGCAGGGTGGGTAATTGAGCTAGTTGCGTTTAGTTTAAAAGAGAGAGAGAAATAGAGAAAGAGAAACTTTATTTGCGCATAACGTGGAGCATTCCAAATGGCCGAGTCCCTATTCCAGGGCTCCGCTGGCCCTAGCCATCCTCTCCAGCCGTTGGACCAGCCAGCGCTGATCAGCAATGGCCGAACTGGACAGCAGTGCCTCCCTTTGTTCCTCTGTGTTAGTTATGTTGCGGTGTTCTTAACTGTGATGTGTACACTCCCACATGATGTGAAACATAGTTGGTGTGGCCCCACACCACGGACATATATCTTTGTATGCTGTGGGGTAGAATACATGCAGCCTTTTTAAGTTCGTGTATGTGTTTGGATTCTGCGTAATGCCACCGATTGCATTGCTGTGAGTTTCTTATGCGGTGCTGGATACACTTTTCTATTGTTCCTTTATTACTGAAAAATTGTACCAAAGTTAGGGTCTAGGGGCGTTAGATCCTCTATTGCAGTGTGCAAGAAAGCTTGGTGATTTGTGAAGCCTCGAGCCGCCTCTTCCGCAAACTGGTTCCCGGTGACGCCCTCATGCCCTGGCGCCCAGACAATGGTTTGGGTGTATTGAATGGGAAAGTCTTTATGAGCTTTGCTTAGAATTATGAAGGCGTTAGTGCATATTCTGCCTTTTTTGTGATTCCTATTTGCAGCCATCGAATATCTGATTATTGTCAGTGGGGCTTTTCGCTCCTTGCCCTCATTGATTGCCAGTGCGATCGCTATCTCCTCCGCTTCTGTGATATAGGCTTGGGCTATGGAGGCACAACTTGTAACGTTTCCTTTTCGGTCTGTGACCACGGCCACCATGTTCTATGCATTTGCCTGATATGGTGGAGCGTCTGTAAATCTCGCCGTATTCAAACATTTTGCCTTTTTATCTATGTAAGCGGCTCTTGCTCTACGTCTTCCAGCATGTAAAACTGGGTCCATGTACTTCGGTAGGGGATATACCTTGTACCAGGCTCTGATTGAGCACGACAATTCCTTAGCTTTTCCATGTGCCTGTACTTGTTCACCGAGGCCGATCCTCTGAAAAAGTTTTAGGGGCGAAGCTTCTTATAGCGGCACCCGTTCGTCCCCCGCAGTATGTAACAAGTAAAACGTTACAACGGAAACGTTACAAGTTGTGCCTTGTATGGATTCACCCAAGATGGGCCCTTGCATCGCCAGTAATTGCTACCCTGTCATCGAGCTTTCTCCGCCCCCTTCGCATCATGTGACCTCGTCTGCGTCCCCTATAAAAGTTGGCATCCAGAACTTCAGCTTCAGTGGGCACGGCGGACCCGGAGCGAACATGTGGGCTAAAACGCCATTCTTCCGCATTGTGCAGGTGGGTACTCACTACTGTACAATAAGGAGCGATTGCCCTGGTCTTCCGGTCTTGCCGTGCCCCCATCAGTGCCTTTGTATTGCGTATGACGTTTACTGCGTATGCTCATTACTTCCGTGCGGGGATGTTGAGGTGAACCCTGGGCCTGTCGAGAAAATGCTGAAGGAGCTACTGGATGGTCAGAACAAAATTTCTTCGGACATTGCTGCAATAAAGGCGCAACAAGAAAACATGAAAAAAATTATTTCCGATTGGAACTCGCGTTTCACTGTACTGGAACAACGTACTGCCTGTATTGATGCTCTGAAGGTGACAGTGGCCACGCTTGAAGCTAAACTTACTGATCTTGAAGACAGGAGCAGGCGGTCCAACCTAGTTGTTTTCGGCATACTTGAGCCACCGGAAGAAACCGTGGACATGCTGAAAGAAGCTGTACTCACTGAGGTTTTTGAACATAAACTTGAGGTCAAATGCAAATCAGTAGGTAGAATTCACAGATTAGGCAAGCCTGGTGGCAGTCGCCCAGTTATCGTATATTTTCAGGATTACAACGAAAAGCAGCAAACTATATCGAATGCCCGTAAGCTAAAGGGTACAGATATTTCTGTTCAAAATGACTATTCTTAGGAAACACTCCGTAAACGTTAACTGCTCTGGAACAGTGCCAAAGAAGAAAAGAGACAAGGCAAGAAGGTTAATCTTGTACATGACAAACTTATGGTTGATCGGGATAGGTATGTATGGGATGACTGCAAAAACTCGAGGATTAAAATTGCCAGTTCCCAGTCCAGTAAACATAAAACATGACCTGAACGCCCCGATTCTAAACAACTGCGCCTCCGAAATAATAACGCACGCAGCATCGTTAATAAATCCGAGCAACTGGAGTCCATTCTTCTTGGCAATAGTCCGCACATTGTTGTTATCACGGAAACCTGGTTGTGTGACGATATCAGCGATGATGTCGTTTTCCCCTCCTCCTATCGGGTGTATCGTCGAGATAGAAATCGTAGCGGAGGCGGTGTCGCTGTGCTCGTAAAATGTGCTCTTGATGCGACGCTTCTTAATCAGATCGACGACCACGAAAGCCTTTCTTTGAAGGTATCCTTCTGTGGGCGTTCATTTCTTATCTTTGCTGTCTATCGTGCACTTGTCTCGCCTCCTCGGTTTCTGCATGACTTACATGAACACATGGCGTCATACAAGCATGACAGAATATTTCTTTTGGGTGATTTTAACATGCCTAACGCAAATTGGGACTCCGCTTTTGCCAGTGTCGGACAATCCCCGCAAACCTCGTGTCTACTAGATATAATGATGCGCCATGATTTGCGCCAGGTGGTGAAGCAACCAACACGTGTCGGCATGACCTGTGCTTCTGTATTTGACCTTGTTTTTGTAAGTCAATCAATACAAAATTATTATGTCTGCATTGAAAATGGTCTTTCTGACCACCATATGGTGTCTTTTTCATGCTCTGTGGAAAAAGTGTGTACTGTGCCTCGAGCTAAATGTATTCGCGTCAAAAATTTTTCCCGTGCCCATGATGAATCTGTGTCAGATTATTTAGAACTCCGCCTAAGCAACTTCCACGGATCTAACACTGCCCAAATGTGGGATACTTTCAAGAACGTGTGTCTTCACTGTATCGAACATTTTGTTCCAGACAAGGTAAAAAAGACGCGTATGCCAACCCCTTGGATTTCACGGGATATTTTACACTTGAAAAGAAAATTAAAACGCCTGAAGCGAGGAGTGTCCTCTCGTGACATCATTAAAACCACTCAATTAGCCCTTAATCAAGCCGTAGCAAGCGCTAAACGAAGTTATTTTGAGCACGAGTTGCCGAATTTCATTCGATCTGCTCCGCAGAAATTTTGGAACTTCTTGTCGAACAAAAGAAAACCTATTGAAAAATTACGTCACGATAATGCGCTCCTCGTTGATAAGACAGACATTGCTGAGCATTTCAACGCTTATTTCCATGGTGTATTTTCGACAGTACATGAGCCTATGCCCCAAATTGTTTCCAATTGCAGAATCAATGCAGATATTGTGTCTATATCTGGTGTGATTTCTATGATGCTCAACCTAAAATGTAAGTCTTCACCTGGTCCTGACGGGATACCGAACGTTTTTCTTTCCCGTTACGCTGAAGCATTATCACCCTTTCTTGTGGCCATTTTCAACACATCATTATCTTCTGGTGTCCTACTCTTTGATTGGAAAGTCGGACGCATTGTTCCCGTGTTTAAAAAAAGCGATGTCATGGTTCCTGGTAATTATCGTCCCATTTCATTAACATCATCTTGCTGTAAAATTTTAGAACATATTATAGCTAACTACATTTCCAAGTTTCTCAACGATAACGGTTTATTATCCTGCTTCCAACATGGTTTTAGAAAAGGATTTTCTACTGTCACTCAATTAACCTCTATTGTTCACAGTTTTGCCGGCGTCCTTGATAAGACTGGCCAGGTCGACGTAATTTTCCTAGACTTTCGAAAGGCATTTGACCTTGTTCCACATTCGCAACTCATGCTCAAACTACAGGCAATTGGACTTCCGGCCTTTATAACAAACTGGATTTCTTCTTATCTATCTGACCACACGCAATTTGTTAGTATTGATGATAAATGTTCCACATCTTTACCCGTCACATCTGGCGTTCCGCAAGGTAGTGTACTGGGCCCTCTTTTGTTTCTTATATATATTAATGATATTGTTGATGTGATTACCAGCCCAGCAAAAATTAGACTATTTGCGGATGATTGTATTCTTTTTAACGAAATAACTTGCCACGAGGATCAAATTCAATTAAATTCTAACCTTCTTAGCATACAGGCATGGTGCACAAAGTGGAATATGAAGTTAAATGCCGAAAAATCGGTCTTCATGAAAATTACTAAAAAGAAGAACAGCTTGTCGTTTTCCTATGAGCTTCCTGAACGACCGCTTTGTGAAGTCAGTTATTACAAGTACCTTGGTGTCACCATTACAAACAACCTAAGTTGGAATCAGCACGTTTCCAACGTCTGTGCGTCCTCTTTTCGCAAGCTCTGCCTTCTCAGACACAAACTTAAATTAGCTCCTCCAAGTGTTAAACTTCTTGCATACACATCGATTATTAGACCGAAACTTGAATACGCATGCTCAGTTTGGGACCCGCACAAGCAAAAAAATATTCAGGCTCTTGAAATGATACAGCGCAAAGCGGTTCGCTTTATCTACTCAAAATATCGTTTATCAGACTCGCCTATTACTCTCATGAAAGAGCACGGGATCCAAACGTTGCAGGCACGACGTAAAATAGAAAGGCTTAAATTTCTTTACCAGCTTAAGAGCAACAAACTCGGCATTAGCCCTGATCAGTTTATTCAGCCATTGACTTCTCGGCGTACACGACATCGACATGCTGCATCCCTGACCCCCTACAGCGCCAGAACAAACGTCCTCAAATTTTCTTTCTATCCACGCACCATATCTGACTGGAATGATCTGCCCATATCTGTTGTCTGTAGTATTGATGGGATTGAACATATAGAAAATTGAGACAGTATGTTTCTTTTTCTTTTTAGAAGTTGCTGTATTTTACCTTGTATTGTCGGTTTGTTTATACTTGAGTGATTATGCCACTCCTGCTTGGGCCCCTTGTGGGGCCTGCAGTATGTCATAAAAAATTAAATAAAATAAATAACATTTTGACCTCCAAGGTGGTGCCGGTGAGAGACTTCTTCTGTGCGTTGTTGAACAAAAAAAAATAATGCTCAATGTACATGTCAATGGCTGCTAATGGGGAATGAGACATAGGAGCATTCGGCTTTTAGGTAACGCACAGGCTGCGATCACCATTAGCAGCCATTGGCATGTACATTGAGCACTATCTGACAAGAAAGGGTTGCTACGTGATACTCCCTCGGTGTAACCTTCTTAGCTTTAAAAAGGTTTAGCGATCGTTGAGCCGCAGTGCCATGAATACAATGAACTTGTATATACCATGAATGAACTTGAGGTGGTTAAAAATGGGAAGTAGATACGAAGCGCAAGCCGTATGAAAGTAAAAGCCGAATTCTCCGCCTCTCATTTCCCATTAGCAGCCATTGGCATGTACATTGAGCACTATCTGACTGAAAAAGTTTGCTACGTCATACTCGCTGGGCGTAACCTCCTCAGTTTACGAAAGGTTTAGCGAGCGTTCGGCTGCAGTGCCATGAATACAGTGAACTAGTATGTACCATGAACTCGAGGTGGTTAAAGGTGGGAAGTGGATCCGAAGCGCAAGCCGTAAGAAAGTGTGCGTGTGCCACCTCTCGCTTAGTCCTTGGAATGTCCGCTGGATGGCGGTGCTTCTATATGGGGAATATATGATGAAAAGTTGCGAGATGGTGGTACTTGGAGTTTTGAATAGATGGACGAACGGACACATAGACAGATGCATGGATGGACGCATGAACGGACGCAGGGGCGGCAGCATAAACGAACGCAGGGATGGATGCACGAACAGACGCACGCACGGACGGGCTGATGGACGCATGAACGGTCAAACTGACGGACGCATGGACGGACGGAAGCAAGAACGAATGGACGGACGAATTCCTCGCCCCACTCTCCATCATTCACTCCGTGGATATGCTCCCATTTTTTTTGCCTGTTAGCATCTGTAGCAGCTGGTTAATCTGGGTGGTTACGTGCGCTTCAGCCAACTCATCAACTGTATTGTGAAGTCCGAGCGCAAAGAGCTTCGCAGTTGAAGGGCTTTGTGGTAGTCGCAGAGCCGCTTTATACGCCATCCTAATTATTTTGTCTGCTTTTTCTTTCTACTATCTATTCATGTTGTGGTAGGGTAGCGAGTTTGTTAGTCTGCTGATGACTAAGCTTTTCACCAAACGAAGCACGTCTTGTTCTTTCAGTCCAGCACGATTGTTCGTTATTGGAACTATCATACGAACAATTTGTTGAGCTGTTCGTTTAAGCATATTCAGTGTGTGGAGACATCGCTGATTGGGCTGTAACTACATGCCTAATGTTCGAACGGTTCTTTTCTCTGGAATAATATTGCCGTCTAGCTTGACCTCAAGGCGGTGACTCGGGTCTTTCTTTTGTTTTTTACTCTTGGAGAATCAGATAAGTACCTATTTGTCTGCTGAGCACTGAAGTCCCCCCTTTTTGTGTACATTTCGATGGTTTTAGCTGCCAGTTGGAGCCGCTCTTCTTTTCGCGCCAAGCTACCCTTGGTGTTCCATATAGTCATGTCATCCGCATAGAAGGAGTGTTAAATGTCGGCAATATCTTCGAGTTTTTTTTACTAGACTAATCATGGCTATACTGAAAAGCGTAGGCGAGATTACAGCTTTTTTGTTCGGTGGGTGGTGACTTTGGGTTCGTCTTCTCCTAATTTGATGACAGCGGTTGTTTTAGTAAGAAAGTTCTTAACATATTTGTACGTCCTTCGACCGTAGTTTGCCGCTGCTAGCCCATCTAATATGGCTTTGCGGCTTACGTTGTCGAAAGCGCCTTTTATGTCGATGGCCATGACAACGTTTTTTCCTGCTTTTAGAACATTTGTTAGTAGTTCCTCCTTGAAAAGCAGAAGGATGTCCTGTGTCGAGAGGTTTGAGCGGAAACCAAACATGGTGTTGGGCAACAAGTTATTTTGTTCAAGATACCGTTGAAGTCTGGTATTTATTAATCTCTCAAGCACTTTGCCTAAGTACGAGGTAAGAGAGATTGGCCTGAGGTTTTCTATTGTCAATTTCTTTCCTGGTTTAAGTATCATAGTTATTACAGCATGCTTCCATTGCTGAAGTATAGTGCCATTTACCCAGTGTTTGTTAATGAAGTTTACAAGCGCTGTTATGGCTTCGTCATTCTTGTTGCGAATCACAGCATTGGTGATGTGATCCGCCCCTGGCGCTGTGTTGCGTTTCGTACTGACGATTGCCGCTCTTACCTCGGCATGCGTGAAAGGTGCATGCAGTCCTGAGTTTAGGAGCCCAGTGTACTTAGGCTGGTAAGGGGCTGTGATGGCTCGGGCGACTAAACACTTAATATAGATTTCTTGAAGGAGGTCGTCTCGTGTGCCCGGATATGTGTGCAATAATCTTTCAAGAGGTATTTGTCCTTCACATTTAGTTTGCAGAGGGTCAATCATGACTCTAAAGATATTCCATGTCTTTGCTGTTTCTAGGGTTCCAATTAGCGAATCACAAAATTCTTCCCAGTTGGCTGTGGCGAGTTGACTAGCATACTCTTCGCCTTGCTGCGTGGTTTCTTTAATTTTCGCTTTGAGTCTCTTATTTCGATTTTGCCTTTTACATCTTTTAGTGAGGTTTTTTCTTGCTTCCCACAGGTGGAGAAGGTGATCGTCACGTGCGATTTTAACGACTTTCTATATGCATGTCAGTGTTATTTTAGCTGTACTGATTCGTTTGTGGATTCAGCCGGTGCGGATTGGGGTGTGTAGTATGCAATGATCGCTGCCTAAATTATCAAGGGTGTCGTACCAGTCCACGCTGTGGCAGTTTTGTACGATCGTCAAGTCCGGACTTGTGTCCTTGGATACGCTGTTGCCTGTTCTCGTTGGTATTGCAGGGTCAGTTAACAGCGTCATTCCCAGTTTCTCTATTTGTCTTGCGATATTCTTGCCTTTGGTGTCTTGCATATTATATCCCCAGCTTGCATGCGTGGCACTGAAGTGCCCCAACAATGATTAATTGATTCCTTTTCGCCAGTTTTGCAGTCTCTTGAAAGAGCTTGTCGAACGTTGCTCTCTTTTGTCTTGGGGGACTATAGATATTAAGTACGAAGGCGCTTTTTCCATGGCTCCCTTCGTAGGTTATTTCTGTTATGATATGCGGGATATCCACCTTTTTATGGGCTGGTGCCATACTGCTGTATTCGGGTTATCGACTAAAATAGCAACTTTCCATTCTGCGTCCTTGATACTATAAGTTTCGTAGCCCCGTAATTAAGGTTTTACTCCAGTTTCCTGGACTGCTATGACAGCAGGTGGCCTTTGTTGCGACGCCACCAGCTGATATAAAAGAAGAACAGTTTATTTTCATGAAGTCATATAGGGGATGTGTTTTGCGAATCAGAATCGTCTTTTCAAACGCTTTGCACACTAAAAAAGTATTAGGGGCGAAGCTTCTTTAGCCGTAGGTTGTGCGTCCGTGATGTATGTAGTAGTTGTGTGTCGTAGTAGTAGGTAGCCACCTCCACGGCCGGACTAGAGGAGCGGCACACGCGCACTCCTTTTATTTGAGCAGAGAACTCGCGCACGTTAATCATAATAAAAAGACCGTTGTTTCTGAGGAAATAACCTACAAAGACGAGTATCGGTGACTTAATTTTAATTAAAATTTGCCTTGTATTTGATGCTCAATAAAGAAACTAGTATCAGAAGAACGCACTTTGAACAATGTCTGACCAGAGAGGTTTGACATGTTGCACTCACTGGACGTAACCTCCTTGGTTTAAGGAAGGTTTAACGAGGGTTGAGGCGCATTTCCATGAGCTAGTGGTGGGAAAAGGGGGGGAACTAGACACGAAGCGCTGGCCGTAAGAAAGTGCGCTCGTGGCGCTCCTCTAGTCCAGCTGTGCCACCTCTCGTTTGGTCGTTGGAATGTCCGCTGCATGACGGTACTTCTATATGATGAATATATATGACGAAAAGATGTGAGATGGCGGTACTTGCGGTGTTCACTAAATGGACGGACGGATACACAGACGCACCGACGAAGAGACAGACAGAACCACGGACGGACGCATGAACGAGCACACGGACGAATGGACGCACGGACAAACGCACGGAAGAAAGAATGAACGGACGGACGGAAGCACGGATTGACCTACGGTTACTTCGCCCCACTCACCATCATGCACTTCGTGAATATGCTGTATATAGTTTTTCAAAATCTCCTTGGTTATACCAAGAGAGACAATCGTGTTTAATATCTTATGCATGAAACTTGAACTTCTCTCACAGGCTAACAAAGTGGGCTTCGGAACGTTGCTGAGTCCTACAATCGTTCTACATTCGCTCAATCTGTTTTTACGAAGATGTTGAAGGGGGAAAACTTTATGCTTTAAATAGACATTTGATAAACGTTTTAAACGGCGTAACGTTTTAAACGGCCGTGATAAACGTTTTAAACGGCCTTGCCCTCGGCTAGGAAAATGCCAGTTTGTGGGAAAATTTTTTGTCTAGAAACAAGGGAATTGGCGGTGGTTCCTGTAGCATGACCAATACATGCTTAAGGCAGAAAGTTCGCGTCCAGAAACAGGTCATTCGTTTCTCGGTACATAACAACGGGGGCATTATTTCTGCTTCTCACGGGACGGCTTTACGCTCTCCCATAGTAGAGTACTTAGTACTCGAAATCGTTACACCACTATTTCTAAACACATAACAACCGGGAGATGCTAGGCTGGTAATTTACTCTCTTGCTTCAGTGTTATACCTGTAATCGGGAGGGCTCACTGCTTTTCCATAGTTGAGAGCGAAACACTCGAAATCATTGAACACTTTTTCTAAACACACTGCTTGCATCGTACATACGCATGAACATCATTGTATATCCTTTTGTGTACACAAGGTATGTAATGTAAGATCTGCAAATAAACTTCTCTTAAATCAGTCTACGGGACGGTGGTATGCTCTCCCATAGTAGAGTACGAAGTACTCTAAATCGTAAATAACTTAATGCAAATGCTGTAGCAGAATTAACAAGTGTGAGGCCAACAGGACGGCTTTATGCTCTCCCATACTAGAGTACCATCTACTCTAGATCAGTAACCATTTTTGTGGCAAAGCTCCTTAAGGCGTGGGTCGTGCGTCCGCGATGTATTGGCCTTGAAGACATACCGAGGTGCCACCTACGTGATGACGTCACTCAAATGATCCCGGGTTGTGTTGTCTGCTAGAACACCACGATTTCTGCGCTGCTTCTGTAAATACTGTGCGTGCTTCTCTTTGTTTGGAAGCTCAGTGCTTAAAGAAGCGATAAGACCTGACAATACGGGCAAGCACACTACGAATCGGTGCCCCCAATGGTACTGTCATGTCGAATTTGCATCGTAAAATCGCGACTAAGAACTGTTGCAGCCATAGGGGATGATGCAAGTGCAGCCATGGGGAACAATGCAAGCAAGGCGAGCGCACGCATCCTATCTGTGACGTCAAAACAATTGGAGCCCTGGCCTCCCGAGGCCGTTGTGGCCAATGGAGTAGTAATAGTCGTCGTAGTAGTAGTAGGTAGCCACTTCTCGTTTATTCCTTCGAATTCCTGGTCGATGGTGGTACTTGTATTTGATAAGTATATGATGAAAACATGCGCAGACAGACAAGCAGACGCACAAATGGATGGACGCGCAGGCAGACGGACAGACAGATACTAGAATGAACGCACATACGGATGACTGGACACACAGACGGATGGATTGACGCACGGACAGACGCACAGACAAACGGATAGAAGCAAAAACGAATGTATGGATGGAAGTGCGGACAGGCTGACGAACGCTTCGCCCCGCTCATCATCATTCAATCCGTTGATATGCTGTGATTTTTTTTTTGCTTCTGGAATGCACTCGGCCCTCTGATTTCTCCTATAAAACGTTTTGTGTACAAAGAAAGTATTCCCTTTTTATAACAAATTACAGATCTTGTAGAAAGTGCTCTGAACTTTTACCAACGTCCTTTTCGAATACATCTGAAAATGTAAACAACTGGAAAATCCAGATGACGGGCAGTTCACTTTTACTCTTTTATTCGCATCGTTTTGAGCACTGAGAAGAATGAAAATTAGCAATACCTGAATCGCAAAACAGTGCTTGTGGAAGACTGTTTTCTTCTCAATGTCTTTTATTTTTGTCGAAAAGGGGATCTACTCATACGGCTTTTGCACTGAATGTCATGCCGGGCCGAACGCATGAACGTATCGAACGGCGAAAGTCCTTGTGCGTCATTTCTGGCGAACGCGCACAACGGACACGCTCCCTTCACGTACACGTAGTTTTGCAATAGGCGAAACCACCGCGCTTCAATAAATCGACCATTCGAATATCCCGGATGTGCTCGAGTTTTCGAATAGCCATTGTGAACGGGTCGTTGCCACTTGTCGTGAACCGAACCCCTCCTCGCATCGTGAGCGCCAGCCGTGATAATCACCCACTCATTTGCGAATTCGGTGATCAACGGGACATTCTGGTTCTCTGCCTCTCTGATGTTAAGGGCCGCGGGCATCCAACGATGCCTGTGCACGCGCTTAGGCGCTAATTAGTGTGAATGTTATAATTAATTTTTAAAGAGGTGTACCCAAATATAATTCGTTTTACTAATTTGTAATGTTCATGATCTGCAGAACTTCCGAACAGGTATAGCGTGACGCGAGTAAGCGTAGTGTTTTTGACAAGAATAAACCCGTATTTACAGTGGTTCGACAATGGGAATTGGCGGGATTGCGCTACTATAAACACTATTGAATGCACTAACAGAATGACTTTGCCTATAGTGCCTAAAAGTATAGTTTCTTGTCCTTTTCTTGGTTTTGTAGAGCCTCCTCTGGTTAAGCACTCTTCATTCCTCATTGCTCATTTCATTTCTCCCTTCTCCCTAGTGCATTAAAAAAAACACCAGTATGCCGAAATGGGTAAGCTTCAGAACTTGCGATTTTTAATTCCGCTCTCATTTTTTTTGCATCTGTGTTTGTAAGACAGAAATTCTGAAAGGTGAAACTGTCGGCTTCCTACCACACAAGTGGCGTTGTTACAGCTTTTGAGCGCGATTGTAGTTGGCAGCTTTTTGACAAGGGTCTAACGAGAGTGCAGTGAAACTGGACAGGGTGGCGTATCAGTCAGTCATAACCATGCTCAGACGCTGCTGAAACAAAGAATGTGAAGCGACACAGTTTACCCGGAGCACGTAAAAAAAACAAAATCGACAGTGCTTTGTTGGCACCGAATTGTCATCGGGGGTTGTTCTTCATGCTGCCATCTTGACAAAATCATTGTCACTACGCGGTGACCGACGCTATCTTGCTGCTGTCGGTACACACGCCCGCGTTCAAACTCAACACGGCATATCACCAGGGAAGGCAACCAGATGAAAGCGAGTGAAGGCAACCGGATACAATGTTGAAAGCATGCAAAAATATCGAGTGCACTCTAACAGCTCATTTGACTATATTGAATTACTATTTTTTAAGATCGCTTACACTTGAACGAGTCTTAAGGACTTCACGTCATTCATACCTCAAGTCATTGGAAACCTTATCGATTGGAATCCTTCCATGTGCGAGCTTTACCAACATGCGTTAAGCGTGTGCAAGCATGCGCAGACATAACGATTCATCAGTGTATGCAATATCGATGTCATTTAGCCCCCTAATGTGGCTCATTCTTCTGTAGGGCACATTCCATCTGTTCAGAAGACTCCGAGTTACAACGCTAGAGCAGCTTAGAATGCTCAGTGTCATTTTAGCCGCTTTTTGTCGGAAACACATTAAGTTTTCAACAAAATTACTAGTACATTGAAGCGGTTCATGTTTGAAATTTAACTAATAAATATAGTAATCAAGTGGATATGCAACCTCGCATGTCTGAAACTTTAGTATGTTGACATTATAGTTGCCCCGCCGCGGTGGTCTAGTGGCTAAGCTACTCGGCTGCTGACCCGCTGGTCGCGGGTTTGGATCCCGGCTGCGGCGGCTGCATTTCCGATGGAGGCGGAAATGTTGTAGACCCGTGTGCTCAGATTTGGGTGCATGTTAAAGAACGCCAGGTGGTCGAAACTTCCGGAGCCCTCCACTAAGGCGTCTCTCATAATCATCTGGTGATTTTGGGACGTTAAACCCCACGAATCAATCATCACTATAGTTGAAAAGATGGCGAATATGGAAAAAAAGAGGTGACAGGCGGTGCCAAATAAAGTTTCGCTTGTTTTGCTACTGGAGACCCAACGCGGTACCCAAGGAATGAACGTGGAATCAAAGGACGTGCACCGACGGCAGTAATCGCGGCGTTACCAAGGGCTGTTGCAAGGCTCGGAGCACTTGGAGACGAGGTCAAGTACGTTTACGTGGAAGTCTCTCTGCATTAGGGCTGCGTCTATGACGGGTAGTTCTGCCCTCCTAGAAGGCTCACAATTCTCACTTCGGTTCAAGCTACTGCACAGTATGTACAGTGTCAATGTTTATGAAAGGAAACACGGGAGCGCGTGGCCAGCCCAGCGGGTGGTGGCAGTGCATAAAAGCAGGAGCGAGAGCAATCGCAGTCTCTTTTTGCGTCATCTCTTGGCGAGCGTCTTGTGTCAGCGCTCGTCTTGTGCCTTCCCATTTGTCTGTCTTCGTTTTTGGCGCTCTTTACCACAAGCAAAACAAACATTCAATGCTGATATGGAGCAAGCGGCAAGATTGCGACCCCCTCCTCTTTCGAGGCGGTTACCGCCATTGTGTAATCGCCTTGAAGGGGGAGGTGGTTGCAATCTTGCCGCCGGTTTCGTATCAGCAATGAATGATTGTTTCGCTCGTTGCGAGATGACACGGGGAAAAAACTGTGGTTCCTCTCGCTTCCACTGAAACGCGCTGCCAGCAGCCGCCGGATCACGTTGGCCACGCGCTCAAGTGTTCTCTTTCATAAAAAAATGACATTGTACGTTTCAAAGGCACAAAAAAAAACAAGAAAATTTCGAAAGTTTTGTGTTGTGGGATGTTGTTCAATACTCGAGCGCTGCATGGGCGCTGCTATTTGCAATGATCGTTGTTGTCCAGCTCATGTACGTGCACGTGCCCAAGAACAGAAGATAGTGTTTGAAGACAGAGATATCGTATCACATCGTATGATATCGTCACGAGGTCATGACGTCGACGAAGGGAGCAGACAGTAGTTCGAAGATCAAACTTTATCCAGCTGAACTTCTGGCCGGTCAACGAAAAGTCAGATTACGGCGATGCACACTGGTACTGAGAGCGGAGTCATTCATCGATCAACTGAGAAGTGGTGAAGCACGTCGGTACGTATACATGTGCCGTCAAATATTCCAGCGTTATTGCTGCCTGCCGCGTGAATTCTAGAATAATTTTTAATGTTTACGTTGTGCGCGTAATCCTAACAAAATGATCTACAACAGTCCCGACGCTTCTGGAACACTGCAGGCGTGATTTGCACTGAACATTACTTATAGTGTGTAATGGTCGATAACAGAACTTGAGAAAGGAATATGGCAACGTCCTGAAAAACAAAATTAGGAATATAACATTATTGACATTTCAGTGCCTTCGTATACCGCTAGTCAACAAAAAATGGAACCTTTTCGGAATGCGAGTGTAGTGTGCCATGTTGAGCATTCATTCATACGATAACGTTATTGAAGGCGGTTCTCCCCTATTTCACTTTGCTTTAGTATCGTGACGAATACCTGACTTAGAAGTACCGAGTTCAGTCCATAAGTGATACGCGTCTTTTGTTGATCAAGAAATGCTCAGTGTTGAGAATCAGTGCCGGTGATCGCATATATCTTCTACGTATCCTGTCGAAAATGCTTTAAACACCAACCCCTAGCAGGGAGGTAGTGTTTCAAACTAATGCAATGAACGATGTGAAAGAGACGAAGCTGTATCCGGAGCTTTCGAACGCTTGCGAGGCGCCTAAGCCCAAGCCACTCCTGCTCCATTCCTTCATACGATCGCATAAACGAGCGTATCGCACAGCTAACGGAGCAGCTAAATACAACACACATACGACATTTTGCAGCATCAGTTCGGGGCAATTTCCTTGTGCAGCCCTGTAAGCAGAACGTGCTCGCCATTTTTTTGCGGAGCCTCCAACCGCCATTGCAGACAGAAACTGGTGTTGGCGTGTCAGCAAAGCGGCGACAATCGACAACGACGTCAATCCTGGCATGTAGTCCAGTGTCTAGCATAGAAACGAACATTAGCTTTTCTTTACGTATTAGCGTTTATTTATAGGTAGCTCATTCTGTCTAGTTTTGTGGCAAGAAAAGCACATATTTTCAAAGGAGCATTCATATATCATTTATGTAGGTCAGTCGAACGTCTATTCCTTTTTTTCGCATCTTTGAATCTCGTATATGGAATACGTATTATGAAACGAGCCTTTGGCTTGAAAGGAAGTGAAGCTGCCGTTGTTCAGAAACCTTGGCGATTTTCGTACAATTCCACTTCAGGTATCAAAGGTTAAACGTAGGCACACCATCGAGCTCGAATGGCGAACATTGTCACTCTGACAACATCAGGGCGTCTCGAGCACACCAGAACATAATATTGCGTTTGTTCACAGTTCAGCTGATCTCGGAGGTACTACTTCACCTCTGTGTGGCATAGAAAACATTCTGGAGAGGCTAGGGGAGGGTTCAAGATAAATACAATCTACCGAGAAGAAAACCTGGAGCTTTAATTTTCTTTTTAAGGCGCCAAAAGAGAATGCATCATGATGATGACGTGACTTTTCATGCCATGGGATGATCGGATGTTTTCGGGGTAATTCGCGATCAGGACATTATAAACTGCTATTCGTCTATGCTTTTGCGCGACCAGTGAAGAACATTTCTTCTTCATTCTGTATTCAATTTCTCCCTCTAGAACGTGACCTGGTGCAAAATGTTGCTACGTATAGCAGTATGGTGAACTCTGTACGCACGAAATGTGGATCTGAAAACTATATAAAAGACGGTAAAAGAGAGGCATAACGACACACTGCCTATTAGCCAAATAGTTGAGCTGTCGCATCACGAATGACACTGAACCCAATGCCTTCATCGATAGTTTCCGCTAGGGAAGCGTGCCTTCGATTGCGAAATTGGTTGATAGGCACCGACATCGACGCTGTATCGCACACAACAAGTCGCGAACCAAAGTCGCGAATCCAAAGTCCAAAGTCGCGAACCGAACCACCGAACCACCTGCGTGTTAGCAATTCAGATGAGTTTCGGAGTCTCCCCTGTCAACCGTCGAGACGCAGCGCTTATAACGGAGCCGTCCTCACCGTTCAGGGGAGCCTCCTGTCTTAAAGCTTGAGAAAAATGGATCTAGCAGAGGGAATTCTGACGACAGTGGGACCTAAATGACACCTCACCCATGCTCTTTTTTTTAAGGGCATAGCCTTAAGTATTACTTTGAAGGGCTCACTGATCGAAGCGCGGTAGCCTACTGCAATGGTACGAGAACACCAGTGACCCACACTACCGATAATGTTACGCTTTAACTTCTTCATGTGACTCTACTATGGTGACACAGATCGCATTCGTCCAACTTGTTAACTGTTGCGTGAATTTCTAGATGCTACGCATTTCACATTGTTCAAAGTGCAGAAACTAATGCGCAAAACAGGGCTAAGTGTTTGCAGCCTGCTTTTATGTTCTCACCTTGAAGACCTACAAAGTTCTCCCTGTATCAAACGGATGCCCGTCTATATGGTGAAGGAATTCTTTTTTTAACCAAAATAGAATTGAACACCTTCTTGCGTAGAACTTCCGGTGGCATCAAAGGTTGCATCGTTGGGTTCCGAGAGAAAAATCAGCGTTGCCTGTGAGCGAAAAATCAAGACACTTGCAAATGAATGAATAACACAAATTTACGATTGGTTGTCCATCTACCCAAGCCTTCTACGTTGCAAGTAGGTGTCCTACGACAGTCCTACGCCTTAGCTTTAGACTGCTTCGATACAGTAAGACACTACATGAATGTCATGCAGTGGGCTGAGTCACTGGAAAGTGTGTATTGTTGCGTGACACACAAGCAGAAAGGCAGAATCGCACCAGCCGTCAATATATATATATATATATATATATATATATATATATGAGATATAACAGACAGTAATGCCAAGGAATGTACAGGGGAAGTTATGAAAACCAATGGAATGTAAATGAGAAGAAAGAAAAGTGGATGAAAAAATTACCAACTGTGAGCAGGAATCGAACCTACGACCTTCGAATTACGCGTTCGATGCTCTAACCACTGAGCTATCACAGCGGCCCTCCCTCCATCCACTTTTTGGGGTTTATCTGTGAATTTAGAAGTAGGAGCGACAGTCAGCGCCATCTATAGGCCAAACAACGAGTGTGAAAACACTCTTATGCGCATGTTTGGCGTCACGTAGCACGTGAACTTATTATGAGCGGGCAGCTGAATTATTGTCCCTCTTATACAACCTAAACACACCAAGTCTGCCAGTACGAGACCCTCGTTCAATGAAATAAGGGAAAGAAGTGTATACCTAAGGGCTCGTTTTTCCGTGTTTTAACACAATATTAATGAGATATAACAGACAGTAATGCCAAGGAATGTACAGGGGAAGTTATGAAAACCAATGGAACCAATGGAATGGATAGCTCAGTGGTTAGAGCATCGAACGCGTAATTCGAAGGTCGTAGGTTCGATTCCTGCTCACAGTTGGTAATTTTTTCATCCACTTTTCTTTCTTCTCATTTACATTCCATTGATTTTTCATAACTTCCCCTGTATATTCCTTGGCATTACTGTCTGTTATATCTCATTAATATTGTGTTAAAACACGGAAAAACGAGCCCTTAGGTATACACTTCTTTCCCTTATTTCATTGAACGAGGGTCTCGTACTGGCAGACTTGGTGTGTTTAGGTTGTATAAGAGGGACAATTAATCAGCTGCCCGCTCATAATAAGTTCACGTGCTACGTGACGCCAAACATGCGCATAAGAGTGTTTTCACACTCGTTGTTTGGCCTATAGATGGCGCTGACTGTCGCTCCTACTTCTAAATTCACAGATAAACCCCAAAAAGTGGATGGAGGGAGGGCCGCTGTGATAGCTCAGTGGTTAGAGCATCGAACGCGTAATTCGAAGGTCGTAGGTTCGATTCCTGCTCACAGTTGGTAATTTTTTCATCCACTTTTCTTTCTTCTCATTTACATTTCATTGGTTTTCATAACTTCCCCTGTACATTCCTTGGCATTACTGTCTGTTATATCTCATTAATATTGTGTTAAAACACGGAAAAACGAGCCCTTAGGTATACACTTCTTTCCCTTATATATATATATATATATATATATATATATATATATATATATATATATATATATATATAGTTTTCCTGATGTGACCAGTACAAAACATATAAAAGTGCGTAGCTTTCCAGGTGCGCGCAACACTGCGGATGTGTAATCGGCACTATGCCGACTTGGAAGAAAAGAAAATCACAGCATCTCCACGAGGGGAATGATGACGAGAGGGGCGAAGCACGGACCATTGGACGAACGCACGGATAGACGGATGGACAGAGAGACGGACGAACGAACAGACGTACTGACGGACGGATGCTCGGATGAACGGAGGGACGGACGCATGAATGGACACATGGATGGACGCATGGGCGAACTGACAGTCACTTCGCCCCACTCATCATCATTCACGAACTATGGCTAAGTGGGCCGATCGCAACTGCACTTGCCTCACACATTGTAGCTTAACTTGAAGCGTCGAACGTTATGTGCACAAGCGTTCTTTATATTGCAGCATTGTTGACAAGTCCTCTGAAAAGTGCACCAACGCTAGAGATTGAGAAGGCGTTGCAAGCGGAGTTTTGATAACGATGTCGCGTAAGCGAAAGTGAAGCGCAAGCGTCAACCATGCAGTTTTTGAAAATTATAGCCATTCGTGGGATAATTCAAAGCAAACATTTTGGTATTTCTGTTGGTCGGTCGTCTTGTGTGGCAGACTAAATTTCAACCATTTCCTCCACGCCCTCCAATCTTGATTCGTTTCTACGTGCACACTTCCGTTCATCGTCGATTAAAAAAGCAAATATTGCGGATATAAGAGGCACAACATCAAAAGGTCACTATTTTGTCGTGCATTTCTTTGTATTTTTTAAAATAAAATAAAACTTACGTCAGTAATTCTAATGGCCATAGCGTTTATTACGCTGCATTAACAGTGCTATGCTACGCTCGAAATGGCGAGTGTTTCCTATGCTTTGATAAGACGATACGGGGTTACCATCTAGCAGTGGCCTTGCATTGTACTAATTATGGCCTCCGAAATTGCGCGCTCATGCCGCGCGCTCGTTTTAACAGAAGTCATCCTCTCGTTTCCTATAATTAGTGTAAGATGGCGCTCATGTCTCACGCAGTGCTTGCAGAGTCTGCTTCCCGAATTTGTTTCTCGCGTAGAACTATAAATAATTGCTCTATACTCTCTTTACACGAAAAATACATCTTTCGACAATATTTCCACTGAAACACGTACATACGGGACATTTTTTCTTGTTTCGTGGAATATCACACTCAGTTTTCCCTATTATTTGTTGCTTTTTCTTTCTATGATTTCATTTTAGTATGGCTTAAATCAATGAACGAAGGTTAGCTCAGGTGGTACAATCGGCATGTTGTGCCACATTTTTCGGGTGTTCACGCTTATTGTTGAGGACGCCTCAACAAAGTTATGTCTGTTTTTTTTTCATATCCAGTGGTTAATTTTCTAACTCCTTGAGTGTTATTACACAAGTTTACTGAGAAAATAGCACCCTCTTCAGGTGCCGGTTGCTATATGCCAGATTTATGCAAAGCAATAACAACTGCATCTGCGACGGATGAAGTTTTTCCAGTTTCATGCCATGACGACGGTGGGACAGTAAACCAGTAAGTGGGCGAATGTACTGAAGGGTTGACCTGAAAATCAAGGTCTTATTTCACGCTTCATTGTCATCATTATAATTAAGTATAATTATCCAATTATAATCTAGTGTCATTTTACATTTACTTCCCCCGGTAGTCCCAGAACCCGTTTGACAGCAACAACTTCCACTCCTGCTGCGGGGAAGACGAGGAAGCCTACGCAACCATGACACAAGATTTATGATGATGACATGTGTTTAACGCCCCAAAACCACCATATCAATCAATCAATCAGTAAGTTTATTATCATGTCATAAAAAGATGTTACAGGGAGTAAAATATACAGAAGAGGGTCCCAAAGTACAAGACTGCAACGGGACCCTCGGTGATCATTACAATTAATAAAAGCACACGCAGCTGTTAGAATCGTAGAAGCAAAAATATATAAAGCAGAATGAAAACAAAAAGGCATGGAATCAAAAAACAAATAATACAGCATAAAACAACACAAACAAGATGATAGATCAACTATTTAACAGGTACTCTTTTAATGAGTTTTTAAATGAAAATAAAGAAACTTTGAATTTTAGCAAAGTTGGCAAATTATTCCATATGGTGATGATACAAAAGAGAGAAGATGATTTACCATAGTTAGTACGAACCTTAGGAAGTAAAAAGTTATTAGCCGCGAACATGGTTGTGTTAGTATTAACTAACAGCTTAGGAGCAATGAAATTAGCAGAAAGTTGATTTCTTATTTGTTTATGCAAAAACATAATTAGATTAAGCCTGAATATATAGGTAACAGTTCGGATTTTATTGCATTGAAGAAGGGGAGCGGCGCTACTGTCGCGAGAACAGTTAAAAATAGCGCGAATAGCTCGATTTTGTAGATGTTGTACGGATGAAAGATGACACTGGTAAGTATTCCCCCATGATGCGATGCCATAAGTGATATGAGAATGAATGAATGCGAAGTAGAGTGAAAGGAGTGCTTTATGAGAAAAATATGAGCGAGCTTTGAGTAATGCGCAAATGCCGAATGCTGCCGTTTTTCTAATGTGAGCAATATGGAGAGCGAAGTTAAGGTTAGCGTCGAGGTGAACGCCAAGAAAAGATACACTGTCGCTGATATTAATCAAATGAGAGTCAACTGTGAGTTGTGGTGAGGAAGTTAACTTGCGTTGAGCTGATCTAAAAACCATAAACTTAGATTTATTTGGATTAATGATTAAGAAATTTTCCTGACACCATTTTGACACACTACAAAGTACAACATTTAATTTATTAGTCACATTGTCAATAAATCTATCAGCAATAGAAATGGTAGTATCATCAGCATATAAAACGCAGTGATCCATGTGTATAATGTCAGGAAGGTCAATAATGTAAAGTAAAAAAAGTAACGGACCCAGTAATGACCCTTGAGCAGCCCCTTGATTTATTGTTTTAGTAGGAGAAAATGAGCCCGATATGTAAACAGTATGCTTTCGGTTAAGGAGGTAACTGTTTAAAAATTTGAGGGATGGACTTGTAATGCCGTATGATTCGAGTTTCTTGGATAAAATGAGATGATTGATGGTATCGAATGCCTTTGTGAAGTCTAAGAAAACTGACCCTACTAGAAATCCTGCGTCTATAGAGTGTTTGATGAAGTCTGAGAGGGAAAGAATAAGAAGTTTAGTAGAACTTCTAGCGTGAAAGCCAAATTGACAGGGCTTCAGTATATTAAATTTATTAAGGTACTTGTTTAGCCGAGTTATTAACAGTTTTTCGATGACTTTGCTCAGGGAAGAAAAAATGCAGATGGGGCGACAGTTAGAAATAGATTGCTTGTCACCCTTTTTAAAGATCGGAAGGACTTTAGCTATTTTTAGAGAAGTAGGGAAACTGCCATGCTTGAACGCATGGTTTCTAATTATAGAAAGTGGTTCAGAAATACTGTCTACTGCAAGTTTTTAGTGTCGTGCTGTGATTTTATCTATACCAGGGCCCGGTTTCTTTGAGACTTTTGATTGCTGTAGAAACATCATCAGGGCTCACAGGGAAAAGAAAAACAGAATGATTACGACGCTGCAGATTACAGCAAGAACTGATATGTTTTCACTAAAAATTTCAAAAAAATAATTACTAAAAGCATCAGCAATACTTTCAGGGTTATCATGTGTAACGCCTTTATATATTACTGTCTGCAAAGGTGAACTATGTATTGATCGATTTAGAAAATCGTTTAATACTTGTCATTGTCTTTTAGAGTTTTTTTTCACTAGATATTTGGTCATCATAATATTTTTTCTTGGCATTTTTCAAGAGACACGAAAGAACATTCGAGTATTTTTATAGCTTGAAGCTAAAGCAGTGTTAAATGGTTGTTTCTTGACTTTTCTGTACAGGTTATCTTTTTTACGCATACATTTTAGCAGTCGCTCAGATAATCATGGGTTCTCAGGATAACCATGGGTTCTCAGGATATTTGTACCTCTTTTTACATTTGACTGTTTTAGTACATTGTTCTACGGCTTTAAGGAAAAGGGAAGAAAACTTGTTGAATGCCTGGTCTACATTGCATAAGGACGTAACACTGGACCAATCAGTTTTATAATTGGCATTGAAAAACAATTCCTGGTCCAATACGGAAGTAACACGCGTCGGTGGATCAAATGGCGTCATGACGTTGAAATCAAGAAAGATGGGATAATGATCACTGATGTTCACATCAGTTACTCCTGCAGAGGGAGAGGGCGAGAAATTACAGATGACATGATCAAGCAATGAAGCAGCACCAGAAATAGGACATCTAGTAGGAGATGAAATGAGAGACTCAAAACCGTATCCACTGAAGCAGTCATATTCTCTGCATGCATAATTGTCTGTGTTAAGCAAGTTGATGTTGATGTCTCCAACTAGCACAACGCGCTTGCCTTCAGATGATAAAGATGATAACTGATGCAGAATGGTATCCAGGCGAGAAATGAAATCGCCCATATTTGAAGAAGGGGAACGGTAAACACACCCCAGAATAACGTTGTTATTATCGTTTAAAAAAGATTGATCTAATTCCATCCACACGGATTCACAATGTGAGATGCCTAAGGAAAGATCTTGTCGGCGGGTGTAGGACAGATCTGGGGCGATAAATATTGCTGAGCCGCCATAGCTGTCTGAACAACGGTGACAGTACTCAGCTACGTACGATGACGGGCCAAACAGATTGACGTCATAAGTGCAGCTCCATGTTTCAAGAGATGCAAATGATGGAGAAAGAATGCGCGAGTGAATCTATAAAGTTATAAATATTATCCAAATTTTTGCGGAGGCTACGCGCGTTGAAAGGAACCAAGGAGCGATTACTATCATTTAGCATATGTGCAGCCTCGTCAGGGGATAGCAAAGCCATGATGATAAGATGAAAGTGAACGAGTGTTCAGCACAAAAATGGGCGTAGGAGATGCTAAGATCACTGTCTTTGATAATGCGATATACTCTGCCATCACCAGACTTCCGCGCCTTTATCTGGCAATTGTCTGTCCACAGAAATTGCCATTTGTGTGTTTTTTGGGCTGGCACGAGCTTTGGGCTGGCACGAACAGCAAGGTGTAACGGTTCGCGGAATATTGTGGGGGGATTGTGTGTGTGCTCTGCGTGGAAGCGATACTTTTCTGCGATCTCTATGTGTCACGTTTGTGGCACATTCAATATTTCGACAAGGCAAATCCATGTACGAACTGAATCATAGTAGCCAGTTCCGTCCATAATAAGCGAATTTGGACTTCTATTTTCACCGAGTCACTTGTAGAATTTTTCTGTCGCTTGTCACGTTTTATGAATTTTTTTCATTTTTCCAGCAAATATGGTTATTTTAGTGCCCAGCACGTTCACCCATAGTTCGTCTTTATATGAGTGATATTGTTCCTTAGAGAATAAAATACTTTAGAGTAATTAATAAATATATCAATGAGAAAACGTGCTTTCTACGCATGGAGGCCACTGTGAAGATGGTGTGCAAAAGTGAATAAGTGATTTCGCTCATACTGCGCATATTCCCACTTAACAAGTTAGTTAAGTTGACCAATACGAATTCATTTCCGAGTGCCATTTGTTCGTAAAAAACTAAAAAAAAGTGTTCTCAAAAATTGAAAAGTAATCAAATCACCGTTTTTGTTGAGCTTTTTTTTTGAAAGTCGCACTGCTTTTTCGGGTCTTTTTTGTGATGATATTCCCTTGTTAGCTAGGCCAAATCAGGCATCTCTGGTCTGAATTGAATTTGTCTGGTGCAGTCAAGTGCAGTATGTTGCGTTTCACAACAACCAACTCTTCATGTTCGCAGTAGAGCATGATGACATTGGAAATTAGGAAGCAGTATTCTGTTTGAATGTTAGATGCCGTTATTACCCTATTTAACCAGAAAACGGCGGCTGGCATGGCCGATTGGTCGATCTAAACAAAAGTGATTAAGAATTCTCAGGTTAGTTTCTTTCGAGCTCAAGGGTGAGGTAGAAAACCTAAAACGTATTCTTCTACCAAATGGTCTTCGCTTGACAATACTTGATAACGTGCTGTAGGGTAGATTGATGCGAAAAACAGCTAAGGAATAGAAAAAACATCATGGCGGATGCCTGAACGACGTTCGAAAAAAAATGCGCTGTTTCTCATAAAATACGATGGATTTAAAGTGACGTCACGCATAAAACAGCGGTGAACCTGACCAGACTCATTCCACTTATAGGCGGCAATAATAGGCTGGAGGTATTTACGGTGATTGCAACGGGTAGTGCGCTTTAGAAAAGCTCTGCTGTTTTCGTTTTTGATGAATACGGAGCAACGACTTTTCAAAAACCATTACTCGAATGGGTTATTCTAAAAGTTTGTGCCTATTTTGAATAAATGAATGTGCATGACTGGCAAGAGCTAACACTTACCTAAGTTTATCAAATAAGCGTCAGAAAGTGAGAGCAGAAAAACCCCCGAGTGAAGCAAAAAAAAAGGCTAGGGATGCAAACGCGTAAGCACTGGCTCTCAGCTGAAAAAGGGCTTCTTGTGCCCATTCGTATACTTGCAGTGGTTCCTGCATAAAATATACCAAAAATGAAACCCACTTTATCGATTCTACTTTCCCATTCTCAATTTACCTTCACTATTAGAAATACAATATGCAATAACTTAGGTAAAACATCTTATCCAGCATGTGGTGTAGCATGGTGCTATATAGGTTATGAGATGACTGATGTGATGCCGTTCCTCGATCTCAAGAAGTTTCAGTGCGTGAAATACTTGTGATTGGGGCAACAGCTATGTTCCAATAAACGAGTTAATCATTGACATCAAATACAATACATACCTGCATTGAATTACCGATAGAGCCAAAATGTTAGAGTACTACGCTATGTGAGTGACCGTTAGAGAACACCAGATGGCCCAATGTTTTGTCTGGAGTCCTCCACCACCGTGTCTCTCATTATCATATATTGATTGTGTGAAGTAAAGCCCCAGATAATATTATTATATTTGCATTCAACCACCCCACTGACGCTGCTCCTCTCAATGATTCATGACCGAAAAGAGGATATGTTCTGGAAGATACGAAACTCTATGCTATAGACATGATAGAAAAGCCTATGGTGCAGACAATTTGCGGTACAATTCCTGAGACAAAATTGCAAAGCTAACAAAAACAAGAAAAAATATCACAGCCTATCAGGCTAACCACGCTTTACACGAATGCCTGAGTGTGTTCTGAAGCGTTCTTACACCCACTTTGCATGTTTGTAAAAACGCAGTTCGAACACGTACAGCATGTATTACACTATGATCAAATTGGGATAGGAGCTGAAAACAACCTTTGTTTCTGTTGTCCTACGGTTTACTCTCATAGGTGAAGCGCAAACACTGCATACGTGGTAGGCATTTTGTGTCAAAGTACTGCTCAACACTTAGACTGTGACACCATCTCCTTCCCTCTGACGTTAAACAAAACAACTATGATGTGAACAATAAAGCTGCTATTTTCAGAGGAGAGCCACGTCAAATGGACGTCAAAGCAGAACTTCGCTATCGTTTTTGCACATTCATACATGAATTGATGTGGTGTTTAACGTCTAAAACCCACGATAAGATTACGACAGACGCCGTAGTTAAGGGTTCCGGAAATTTCGACCACCTGGGGTTCTTTAACGTGCAACCAAATCTGGATGCACAGGCCTACAGCATTTTGGCCTCCCTTGAAAAGGCAGGGGCCGGATTCACAAAACTCACTTACGAAAACATTTTTGCGCAAGAGAAATTTTGTTGCGTAAGTCGATTCACGAAACGAAAAAACGTCGTAAGAGGCCATCGTTGTCACATCGGCCGCCGCACATAAAGCGCGCTGTGACTGCCCGGGAACATGTCAGCGATGGTGATGCAGTTGCTATATTTGCTTACGTCACCGAAAAGTGCTCGTAAGTGGATTCACGAAGCTAAATTGTGCGTAAAAACAGCATGGCTGAGATAAAATCCTAAGAGTGGTCCGTACCACTCTTAGGAACAATGTGGCTACTTAGAACCTGCTGCCGTGGCGGTATACTTTGGTGCTCTGGCTAATTTTGAGTTAATTCACGCCCATTAGGGGCTGCCTGATGACTGCTGGTGCGTTTTTATTTCTTTCGGCGCTTTGAGCTTCGCGTGTTGTTTCCCTTGTACGCAGTGGATGGTGTTGACAACCACCATCATCCAATAAGTTCGAAGTCGAAGTAATTGAAGAATTTTATTGGGCGTCAATGGCATAAAACTACGCATGTAATGATTTGTGGTTGGATGAAAACCAATGTGATATGTGAATGATTGGTGCATTCGAACGCGACATGGCATAGGATCAACCTTATTTGTTATGTTGTTGTGTTGCGCCCCATCTCATCCAATTAAAAGTGCGACACGAGATCCTTGTCTCATTGGTGGAAATTACCACCAAAGAGGTTAATGGGAGCACATTCTTTGCACGCTATTGGAAATAAAAATGAGAGGAAGTTTTCAGTGAGTGGTTCATAAAGTTTGTGCTCTAGTGTACTTTCATTGGCTCTAACTGTCCAATGGGTGCGATCTCTGAAATACAGCTGTCTATACACTTTGGGACGATCTGGAACAAAGCGTACTTCGTAAACCAAAGCGTATTAGGTGTGCGCGTGATTACGCATGAAACTACAAACAAATCATGCATCTTCACCCTCACTGTTCAGACACCGATATGATCCGTGATAATATGGCAAGCAATCGGAATGAAATGACCCTAGTAACTTTGTATGACACCAAAAATATGCAAACCCTCAAGATTCTGGAGCAAACCTTGGCTGAATTCATCCCTGCGTCCTTATCAGCCATTTAACTTGGCGCACGCACATCATTCAAAGGTAGAGTGAGCCACTGACATGTATTTTGTGCGACGCAGCGACCACTTGACCTGAGAATAATAGCGTTGTGAAGGCGAATCCCCTGTCGCATGCTCTGATCGAAGCAGACGACAAACGCGAGCAGACGACGGCTTGGCCGACAGGCACAGCTTGTGATTGGTTGTGAAGCAATACCCTCTACATCAGCTCACTCCGTGACGTTGCCAAAACACTTCTCTCATCTGGCACGCCTGTATTGTTCGTCATATCACCCCCCTCGCACATAAGAGAAACTTTTTTCACGCCGTGAAAATAGTGCAAGTACTTTCTAAGAGCTCTCTTACGTGCGGTGCAGTTGTCGAAAACAACATGGTGTCGTAAACAGCATATCGGTCGGTCCGACTTTCAGCAAATGCTTCTCGCACGAGTTACTTCAGCGTTTGACCGTATGTGTTGTGATTACAGCAGCTCTTTCAGTGCGTATAAGCAGTGCGGAAAGCTGTGGCAGTGCAATGGTGTACGGTGAAGCGCAGCGAAGCCTGTGCGTCGGTGTGGTTATCAAGCGGGGATCGGCGTCGATGTATCGACGGCAACTAGCACTCGAGAAGCCTGCAATGTGTCTTTGTGTGCCGGTAACAGTCCGTTCGCCTGACTTTTCAGTCTCTGAGTTGGGTGCTGTGCGACATTTCGGATTCACAGCGTTTTGACACGTTACTTGAGTGACCCCAAGTACGTACGGAAACGTATTAACTACGCGCTCGGTTCTTGCTTCGCCACCAGTTAGCCCATACGCTTCTATTTACTTGAGAGCAATGTACTGTTCGGGAGTGAAACGATGTTCGTTGGGAAAAGTGGTGCTGTGTTGACGTTCCAAGACTTGTGAACAAGCTGTGCTTCTGTGACCGAAAATTGAAAGACAGCGTTAATAACTGTTTTGCCCTGCGAAGTTGGGGTGGGGCAGCTTGGCGCTTTTGTTTATTAAGTCGTCACTTCTCCTGTTTGTGATAACCATAGTCCTAGCGCTGTGATGTGATCAACCAAAGCTGCGAGATGCTACATTCTGTTGTGGATCGTGTTACTTTGGAAGCGCGCCTAGACTGTTCTTCGGTAACAACTTGAGAGTTCTATGTGGCAGCGACAACCCGTGAACGTCAAGCTTCCCTTCGGCCCCCAGAAAAAGCAAAGATTTCACCGGTGCCTTGCTTTGGATGAAGTTGTAGGCCAATATCGCCTAACTACAGGTTTCCGAGTTCGTCTGGCCATCGTTCTGCACGGCACTAGAGCCTTGACAACAGCCGGTCATGGCCAGTTCTTACACTTTGTCAATGTACGTGCACGCCTGGCCAGCCCTTCATTGCTGACATTGGCAGCTTCCAGTCTGCAGATGCCCTTTGCCTGTTGGCCGAACTTGGTTCCTCATGACACCGACGGCTACTAAATGCTGCCATCGGTGAGTTCACCTTGCAGAACTAAATTTCACCGGTACTATATTTCACGCAGTTCTATAACGTGTGCAATTTTTAAGCCCATCAGAAATAATGTTTCTCTATGGTAAGTTGAAGCATGGAAAATTTACTACTACTGTTATATACATACATATATTATGGAGCAAATACATAAAAAGTTTTTTGTGATTTGATACAAGTGAGCTCTTGTTTGATTATGAGGTTGGGCCTGTCGATTGACCACGTTTGATAGTTGGAAAGTTAATGTGAATTTATATTTCAGGAGCCAGGTTGCACTTCAAAAATTTATGTTATTTTGAAAAATTAGTTCTATAGACGATTACCACTGTGGTATTACTATAATTCAGTAGGACATATATATTGCGGTACGTAGATTTTACATGAGGCTTCAGTTTATTTCAAAGTGATTATAGCAGATTTTGGTCACTTTAACGAAGTGATAGCTTCCTCAAATAAGTATTAGAAGTGAGTGCTTTTAATGATTGTTTTTAAATATCTCGTTTTTGGCTCTTCACAGATCGCAGAGATTGGTTTGTTAAGGTCCTGTGATGCATCGGTTGCACATTCTGGCACATCAATCCTCATCATTACTTGGAGCACCTGTACAAAAATAGGAAGGACACGTTCTCCCTAACTATGCAAGCCTATGTCACTGCTGGGACTGTTATCATTCAGCGGATGTGGCATGGAAGAATGCATGGCAGCCTCATCTGGAAGGACTGCAATCTGCTTGGGAGCTTCGAGGGCACAAAACAGCCGTACGGCTGGCTGCAAGGTTAGTTTTTCATTAATACATACGATTACGGGAACACAACTTACTGTGCACAAATTAAAAACCCTGGCATGGTTGCTTTCAGTGGATATCTGTAATATTCTTACACATAATTCTTATTCAACATTTATAAAACTAAATAGCAAGATAATTGAGAATGTTGAAAGCTGAAAGCCTGCAGCTTATGAATGAAACTCCAATAATCTGAGACTCAAAAGCTTGTGCTTTGAAACGAGCACAAATACTTTGATTCCTTATTGAGCTCTCGAGCTTGTGACTCCTTCTGTGGATCAAGTGCTCTGGAAGGAAATAGCAAGTGGGTGAAAATTGCCTGGCTGTTCACAACTTGCAAGGAGAAAGACCTATTGAAGAAGCCTCAGATGACATAGGGCCAGTAATTGCATCTTTTACCTAATGAAGCTTTTTCTCTCTCAGTGCTGTTGCTTGTGTTTTAGCCGAACATGTTCACCACGATTGCATGGTGATATATATTTTTCTACAAATTGTACCTGACCTAAGTAGGCATTGTTGATCTCTAAAGGTGACGTTCAGTGTGTTTCAAAGCCATGGCTTCTCATTTCTCTGTCTATGGCTAGCCTATTTCAGCAGCAGAGCGATGCAGCTAGCACACATGCAATCCAAGTCATGGAGCGCTCCTTTGGTGTTCTGTGCAGGACGCAGCATATCCATCCGGCAAGAAACTGGTATCAACAATAATGGTGAGTGTTGGTGGCACCTGCCGGAGCCCGTTGTGTTTGTTGCGTATGATTATTTCCCCTGATGAAGTGCATTTTAGAAAGGTTTTCTTCATTTAGAATAATAGGTGTCAGCAACAAGCACACTCATAATCCACAAGTCCTTTGTGTCTTCTAGACTGCCCATTTGCTCCTATACACAGTACGGTGAGCTGGCTATGTTAGACAGCCTTAAATTTATGAACATTGGCTTTTGTGTTGTAACGCAGTCTAACATGTGTTTCTTAGTGAACTTATTTGTGGTCTGCTTCTCGCACCTAGGGTAAAGTCAAAATAGAAGAAACTTTATTGGCTTTTTATGTCTGGCAGAAGTTTCATGCCTTAATCTATAACATTGTAGTTTTGCTCTTGTATCATATTAAATATATTTTCAGTCTTCACTGTTTGTGTGTGTGTATATCTGTGTGTGTGTGTTTGTGTGTGTGTGTGTGTAATATCTGTAATTACGAGCACATAATTGACAACTATACACTCTTGCATGTAGCATGGTTGTAACAATGATCTGTATTTTTCTAAAATCCAGCAGTAACAAGGAGTTTGGTGCTCCACGGTCATGTACAGTGTATCAAGAACAGAGCACAGAAGACCAACAAGTATAAAGAGACTGCCAGTGACTGTTCTCCTGCTCCAAGTTTACAACAGCAGAAAGAGCACATTGTGATGTCAGGAGCAGCTGCTGCTTAACGTCTTAGCAGTGCATTATTCAGCAGTTCATTTGCTTGCATTCGAAATTATTTAAATTTTGCATGGAAGATACCAAACTAGGACACTAATTTAAAGGCTGCTGTAGTGTTAGTGGGCAAATATTTTTGAGCTTAAGTTTCTAACATGTGTGTTAAGTGCCTGCGTGCCTCTACGTTTACATGCCAGAAATCACAGCATCCATAGTCGCCAATGGTAACTGTGTTTGCATTCTTTGTAGTACAAGAAGTAAAGCCATGGATGCAGTAATCATACACTTAGTCGATGTAATCCTTCAGTGTACACTCATCTGTATAGCACCAATGATGCCATGAGTGTATAAGCTCTGGGAAGTGAATCTATGTGGATTATTTTATTTGGAAGGAAGAGGATCATCACTACTTCTAGTATATCTTAACAGTAGATTTTAGTGCTTGGGTATTATCCCCCTGCCGGTCCGTCCTTCAACAGTCTACTTATCTACTGTGTAAGTGTAACTTTTTAAATGTATACTTTGCTCGGATAGGTTTGTTCATAATGTAATGCAAGTGACTTATTATCTATGCAGCTCTACTCAGACTAGAAATAAAAGTATTTATTTTTATAAGTAGCTATACCATGCATTCACTTGTGTTTTTCTGGGTGCCTGTACAATTGTTTAGCCCTACAAAACTGCTGGTATACTCTAATATTGAATCTGGCATCTTAAAATGGTTTTTTAGTGGAAGTAAGAATGTGTTTACAATCAATATTACTATCCTCAGATGGACTGTGAAAACTCTGTGGAAATTTATTTATATTTTGTGAACTTTGTGAAGGCAAATGTTATTATGTTCTTTTATTGTGGTCCCTGTTTCATGCAAATGACACATAATTACTTTGCAGTAGCAAAGTATTAGTTGTTATTTTACACATATGTGCTGAGCAACATCGCAGTTGAGGCCAGCAGCAAGACATACCAGCAGTGCACTGGAGCATCACCTCACATAGTGTATAGTCTTTGCCCACAAGTAAGCTCAATATTTTTCAAGCAGACTAATATACAGCTGTATGGGAACTGTGTTGATGTGCAAACTTTGAAGTCTTCTTGAGGAGTGTTTTTCATCATTTTTGTCCAAGTGAAGTAGCTACCCAAGGCCACAACTGGTGGGAATGTGGTGGTTTCCTCTCTCCAAAAGCACTGTTACCAGCTGTCCCAATGTTAGCATGGGGTGAATTCACGAACTGGAAAAATAATTGATCTTTGTTTTCTTGGCCGAAAGAGTCGCTTTCACCGTTGAGCCACCACGACGCGCCAGAATAGAAATTTTTAGCTAAATAAAGTTATTCTACTTTTGAGAAGTGTTTTCGGAAAACGAAATGGCACCTATAGCTGTCAATATAAACACTGTTTGCACCAAGGAGCTTAGTAGCTTATAATTGTATTATGCATGTTTTGTCTAGAATTTACTCGCGCTGTGCCAACTTTCAGCCCAAGTGTCCTAACATGCTTTGTTAGTGGGTTGTGAATGAGTCAAGCTATGTAAATAAACAGAGTGATTTGCATACATGTACGAAATATTGATGCACAGCCCTTTTCTTTAGCATGACATTGCCAAGGGCTTTATTCTTGTGTTTTTTATAAAAACTGCTTGTCACTGGGCAGCAGCGGAAAACTATGCATCAAGCTTTTGCGAGATGGTTCGAGAAACACCGTGTTCAGACATAACAGTGCCGGTGATTTTCTCTCGTAAGTTACTTTCTGTAGTATATTCAAAATGAGTGTATTAGAATTGTTGTTTTATAGCCATTCATTTTAATATTTATACCTGAGTATATGTATGTATGTATGGGTGTGCATATGTATAGGTGTGTGTGCGCATATGTATGTACGTATGTATGTATGTATGTATGTATGTATGTATGTATGTATGTATGTATGTATGTATGTATGTATGTATGTATGTATGTATGTATGTATGTATGTATGTATGTATGTATGTATGTATGTATGTATGTATGTATGTATGTATGTATGTATGTATGTATGTATGTATGTATGTATGTATCTCTTAAATGAGAATTCGTTTATCATTGGTGACTAAGTTAGGTAATGATTTGGCTGAATTTGTTTCTAATTATTTCTCTTTTGAGCCATTATACATTTCAATTTGTTTCGTACTGCATAAAAATAAATGTAACCTTACACAGAATATGTGTGTTCGAAGAAGTTGTTTCATTTACCAACCTACAGTCATGGGCAAGAAATTGGGTAAAATGGAACGAACCTGCGAAGATTAGTTTAGAGCATAGCTACTCTACATGGCATATCTCATACACATTGCGTTGGTTGAATATGTCGATTTCAACCTTTCAATTTTAATCAGAATAAGCAAGCTATCACCCGTGGTTCTATATGTGTGTGATATTTATGCAAACTGTGATACCGGTTTGCAATTACAATTAAGGTCACAAACCTAGTCAAGCTGAATACACAAATTTTGTCCATGCACCTTTCATCTGAACTGGAACTGTAGTTAATAAAAAATAAACTTCAGTTTAGAAATTTATTCTAGTAACCAAAAGCAGGGTATCTCTTTATCACACAAATCAAATTGCCATTGTTCTGTTCCATTCTGGACAATAGGGGACCCTCTCGGCAGAACTCGATTAACTGCTATAGTTCATTTTAACCATTGACAGCGACATTACACAGAAGCGTGCAGCATGACAAATAGCGGGAGAGAAGACACAAACTAATCCCTCTGTTTGCGTCAGCTCTAACTGTCGGTGCTCTTTGGTCTTGCTGCCTGTGATGATGCCCACCAAATTAGCACGAAAGCGTGTCCCTACAAAGGCAGTCAACTTGGCTGCAAGCAGTTAGCTCACTGCATGTGTAGATTTTCTTCAAAACACCGTGAAGACTGATTGCTGGTCGAATATCCAAACACGTGAAAAGTAATATACCAGGTATGATATTGGTATTTCAGCACTGGACACTTTTGCGATAAGAGAGGATGGAGGAGAAAATTATGAACCCTGAATTGTTTAATTTTTGAAGGAGCACAGTAGAGCGCTTTTGGGTCAAAAGGGGAGTGAAAGAATCAAGTGCGAAAGCCTACTTCTCAAAAAATTAGTACCCGCCACCACGCATAATGTCAGGCCGGGCAAACTCTTGAAAAAAAAAGTGCTCACTGATTCTGCGAATCGAACCAAGTACCTCCTAGATAGGAGTTGAGCGCCGTAACCACTCGTCCACTGCAGCAGTGCTTGCATTCACCCTATTGCTGATACATCGTCATTCCTTCGAATGAAGCCAAATGCAAAAACGTCCGGTGAAACTTTGTCAAAAATAGAAAAAATAGTTGGAATGCGTTTGCCCAAGGTTACTAGAAGATAGAAACCGCCACGTGTGACTGTATAACCGCGCGCTATTTATTCATGTACATTACTGTCATGACGTTGGGATAGCCGGCTCTAACGTAGGCTACCTTCTCATAGTTTGCCAAATATAAATAAGAAAATAAAAATATATATCGGCCTGTGACAGCGCTAATCAACTATTATGAGTTCACTGTCACTAGTGTCACTTTCACTAGATGAATGCTCAGTTTGCTTCCATTATCGTTATTTAGGAAAGTTTTGGCTCATTAACTCAACTCTCCTAATTAGCATTGATTCTCACATCTAAGGACAGTCACCCTTCATCTCGCTTTCTGAGTGGCTGTCACTCCTATATAACGCGTACTCCACTTTTTTATGCTCTCCGAGCATCTGACGCTGCTTAGCGGAGACTTTCCCTGACGTCTGCTGGGCCAGAAAAGTGTCTTTGTTATCTATCAATTTCGAGCTTTCGCGAAGCCGAAACGAGAGTCTCTCTCTCTCTTCATTCTTTTCGCACGTAGGATAACGTCTCTCGACCTCAAGACTCGTATACACGT